>NC_141627.1:42010383-43426633 GCF_047967505.1 Dipteris shenzhenensis | reverse complement strand
CACAATCAACGGCCTCTCAGGCCCATAGCTTCCTCCCATCGCCGCCTCTTTCTCCAAATAAGCGCAGAAGCTTTCGAACGCATTCACTGTAATGTGCAAACGGTAGCCCAGACTCTTCAACAGATCTTGCTCTAGCCGATTCATCTCTTGTGTGCAAACACCGCCGATCTTGGCGTAATAAGCATTGTTGTAGTGGCTGTGGAAAGGCAAGCGCGACCGCAAGTGCGGAGGCAGCGAAAATGACATTCGGACAATTAGTCTGGATCTACAGCTCCTTCTTTGTGCACAAGAACCACACAAAACGAGTACAACGCAATCAAAATTCCTGCTTACCCATCGTCGAGAAACTTTGCTGACACCATGACGCTGGTGATTACTAGTCGATGTACGTTGAGAGACGTGATGGGAGCTCCCCACAGTTGGTGAGTAAGGTTATGGATGTATGCATAAGCAAGCACAAAGCAAGATGGACTGCACTTTGCGTACTTGAAAATCCTTAGAATGTAGTTGTGGATTCCTATGGTCGGGGCACGGAGCCCGTGAAACGGTGTTACCTTCTTCCGACAACTGCTGTGGTTCAAAGACCTCTCATTTCGGAGCACGATCTTGTCCAAAAGTGAAGATAACACAGACAAAATTCGGGGACTCTCACACGAATCTAGCTGGGACTCAGCGATTTCCAGAGAGCTGTAAAGATCGGAGCCCGCAAGGATGATCTCGGGTCCTTCATCTTCCTGGGACACCGCCATCTACACAGAGAGCAATTTCGATCTGCCAAAGCTACGATTCAATGTCAAAAGGAAAGGTTCACTATCAAAACTGATAGATCAGTGCAAAGAGCCCAGCTGCCAAACACCTCCTAGAGGCGTATATCAGCTTTGGAGGAGCTCTGCGGCGCGGCATGACTGAATTCGCGGATCTTGACAGAAATGAGAGAAGCACAAAACAGTGAGGGGATGGAGAGAAGAAAGAGTGACAAAGCGTGAAGCAAATGCAGCACAAAGCAACAAACGAACGAGAGGGTGGAGATGAAGTGGAAAGAGTGAGGAGCATCAAAGAAAAGCATGCGGGAAAGGTATGGCAAAGGGAAAAGCCTCCCATTATGGAAAACCATTCAAGAGTTTTTCCTTGGCGGTAGTTATAAGAACATTGGCTCACCTTCTCTTATGTGGCTTACACTCATATAACATGGGGACCTACACTCACTTCAGGTGGGTGCATGGTCGGTGGGTGAGGTGAGTGGTAATTGTTGGTAAGAGTGTGTATAAAACAATAAAGAATATACATGCACACCACATTGCAATTGCACCACACCTCTTCCCTCAATCCACCCTCCACACACTTTTACCTTACCTATGCATCCAACAACACATCAACCTTATCTAACATTAAAGCACATCCAACATTAATTCCCCTCCCATCTTGGTCCTTCAGTCAACTATTGTACCTCTTTACGCATACATGGTGAATCATCTCGGGATAATAATAATCATATAGAGCTCTAGAAGTTATTAGAGAATAACTTAAAGTCTACTAGAGTTAGACTTCCAAAATGGAATTTTGAGTCATTAGTGGCATGCATTCAACACTACCCTTACTAGACCAAACATGTTTATCCTTAAACTAGAGGCTAACTAGAGGCTCAAAGAGGGATCCTAGGTGCTTTATACTAAAAGAGTAACTCTAAAATGGTAATTTCAGCCAAAGTTTGACTACAAGGGTAACACTCCATGAACCAAGATAATAGTTAGGCTCCATCTTTGCATTGATTAGAATGCCAACCCCCTATTGATGTGATCAACTTCTTTTCCCACTTGCCTACTTCCTTTCCCAAAAGAAGCCCACCAAAAACAAAAGGCCAACAAAGTAGGCCCTAATAAATTTCTAAGAATATCACTTTGAGATAATGAACTTTCCTTTTCACAACACACTCACATATTTAAGTCTTTGCCATGGACCACATTATCAATCATGTGCAAGCCTTAGAGTACAAGGGATACCCTTTAAATGTACATAAGTTAAATTGCATCTAGACTCTCTCTCTCTCTCTCTCTCTCTCTCTCTCTCTCTCCAACATTTCTGCCACTCTTGGTAAGCAAACGTATTGGTTATGCAAGTGACTCTTGTTGTTTGGTGTATTGAGTTCGATCCCCACGATCAACATCTGAGGATCCCATGAGGGCCTTGCCTTGTAGCCTGATGTTAAAAATTATTCTCTTCAGTGTGTGTATAGTCTCATCCCAGCCAACGTTTCTACCACTCTTAGTGAGCAAACTTGTTGGTTACTAGACTTTCTCTTGTTGTTGGGTGTGCTGAGTTCGATCCATAGGTTTGATGTCTGATGACCTTGTGAGGGCCCTAGGGGGGGCCTTGTGGCCTAATGTTAAAAAATTCTTCTTCTTCTTATTCTCCCCCCCCCCCCCCCCCTCCCTCTCTCTCTCTCTCTCTCTCCACCACACACCATTTATGTTAGCATGAACAAACGTTCAACGTGTCCTTTTGTTACTTTAAGTAATAAGAGGGACACCAAGATACTTGATATAGATACTAATACCTTCACAAGTGTCTTTATATATACAATTGTGCAATATGTTTTTGAAGGGACATATACAGAACATAATGCACATGAGAACAAATGGTTCTTTTTAAAGCAAGTAATACGGGCTCTACCTAAAGATAGCATGAAAATTTCTTATTCTTTTCCCTTCTCTTTATGGTTAAGCCTAAAGAGGAGAGTTTGTGAGGACTCCTTTAGATTATGTTCCTCAACTAACGTAAATAGTTCAAACATGCAAGAGTGGCCTGAACAAAGCAATTAAATCTAGCTCATTGTATTCCATTATGATATGCTTCAATGGGAATCAAAGTGAACTTTGAAATTTTTTAGGCAGTGCCAAATAGTTTGACTGTTCATACTACAAACTCCTTTTGTTCAAACTCAAATAGAAATGGCTTATTCTTTCACAAACTTTCCAAATTTAAACACGAATTTGTTTCCTTTTTTTCATTGTACTTTACCCTATATTTTTTAATTTTTAATATTACTACTAGAAGGTCTCTCTTGGTTCCCTATAAAAAGGTAAGTAGTTATTGCATGGGGGTGGTTTTGAAAAAACAACGAAAAGTAGAATTCCATTGGCATGTCAAACATTGATTTTCTATATTAGTTTGGTTCTTACAAATTTTCACCAATTATTTGAGATTTATTTTAAATAAAACCATCAAATACAATGTATGTTGAGTAGTCATGGTGTTGGAGTAGAAGTAGGTCCTTAGCTCATCAAAAGTTCTAAACTCTCATGTAGTTTTATGGTGTTACAAGGAAGTTCTCAACATGATATCATGTAACAAACATAGAATTTTTAATGCTATTTCTCAATGCCTAATTTGGAAAAATTATGGGCACTAGAATAAGCATCACTAAATTTGCTAGAAGTTAGCAGTAGGATTATCTTTAGTATAAGAAATAATTTCCATCATTATTTTGTATGGTTTATTTGATTTTTTTTGGAAAAATAAATACATTCATGCTCGATCTATATCTTTGGGAACTTTTGGCATCAAGACTATAGCAGGATGATCTTTGAACAAGCTCATCTTCTGCAATAAATGCATTGTACATCATGACTAGGAAGTAGTGATAATAAGATCAATTTTGATAGAATTTATATTTAGCATAAGGAATGCCTCTAATTTCACTTGTGGGAATGATGGTAGCTCTCTCTACTTAAACATAATGATTTAGATATAGATAGTGGAGCCCTACTAGGGGGACCTAGATGATATTCTTCCATTGGACCTCTACCTTAAGATGTCAGTCTACCTCATCATCCAATTTTTAGGTAAATCCCATGCATTTTCCAAAGATATTGCCAAGTCTATCTCCCACAACAATATCCAAGAACTCATCTAAGGTAAAGACTTCCTCTATGACTACCTAAGTCAAGATCTTTGACTGTATACTTTCCATATGCCCTAAGGTTTTTCCCCTCCCTTGCTGTCTTATCTAGTATTTCCTTCTCATGAGTTGGGGCATCGCTTATGAGAAAACCTCCCACACACTTCTCACCATTTTGAGGGGAAATCTTCTAGAGCCAAGGCATGATGAAGAGGGATTACCTTTTCTTTCCTCTTAGATTCTTTGGGTTGTCTGGGGACCTTTGACTCCTCGTTCACATATCCAAATCACATCCGAGTCAATGTGCTCAAATGAGGGTGCTTTTAGAGACTGTGGTTCTTGAAGTACCTGTACAAGATCCACCATGTCCAAGTCAATGCACCAATATAGCATATAGCACTAGCAATTGCCTATCAAATTTGTGGTCCACCACCGTACAAAGCTTAATGTCTCCAAGATCCACATTGAGCACCACCCGAGCACTCCACTATTGCCCCTCATTGCACATTTTAGAGGCTTCCCCTTTGTTGTGTTGGAATTCACTTGCATTGTCAAGGGGTACCTTGAGCATTCCTTGACCATTGCATCGTACCTTGTCAATGGGGCAACTTGAGCATTCAGCCACCATAGGGTGCTATGACTTGGTCTGATCCCTAATCATGTATTTCTTGGGCCACTCTCAACCATGGATGACCATGAGTAAGGGGTAGGCATGTTACAATCTTTCTATCTCCAATTAGGGCTACCATGTCCCTAGTTAACACCCTAGACTTATCCTTAAATGCAATACATAATTTTCATATAAATAACCTTATATAACCTTCTTTGTTTTAGTATATTATTTCTATTGATGATATAGCCATGGTTCTCACTAGTAGTAATGAGTGTATGGTGCACGCAAGGGCGGGGGGAGGGGGCTGTCATGCATGCTACAAGGGGGGGGTCGGACATGCATGTAAAGGGGCGAGGGGCATGTTCAAGGGGGCTGGGGGTGTGTGGCACATGTACACAAAAAGCGGGGGCAGGGGGTGTCACACAGGTACACTAGGGAGGGGGGGGACGAGCATGCATGCAAGGAGAGGGGGGGAAGCATGCACACAAGGAGAGGGGGGGCTATCATGCATGCACAAAGGGGGGGTCATGGGAGGGGTCGTGCATTCACGCAAGACCACATAATTCATCATGACAACCAATCCATTCACATCATGGATTGCATATTTCATATAATCACGTGCATTTTTTGTATGATTTATGGACATGAACATCATGTTCACATAGGAATAGATGCAATGACAGATAAACATACTTGATATTAGAAATCTAGAAACTGACAATCTACCACTAGTAGTATTCATAGTCAAATTGGTACACAAAAGATTTATCTATGTGATATATGTACATTTATCATTGGTATAATGAACACTACTGCCATTAAACACAATCAATATCAGCAATAAGATTTTTGAGAAATTGGGCCACTGATAATGGAAAAACTATCATCAATAATGGTACTATTATCATTAAGAACGGTACTATTAACACTGGTATGGTACTATTACCAAAAACAATAGTACTGTCCTTTCTATATAGCAAGGCCATGGGGCAATTTCTGGTACTTTGAATTTAAGAGGTAATCTTCCTCTGTTTTCTTAAGACCACCCCAAAGGCTACCATAGGGAGTGGTTCTTGGTTCCTAGGCTCACTCACAAGGTTAGGGAGGCGGATGGGACTACTTGTTAGATGCAAATGCCTAGCATCTCTTGAAGGTAGCTTTGCAGTTACCATAGAATGTGAAAACTATTTTTGTGTATATAGAGTTATCTAAGATCTCGTGAGCACCTTCCCACTTGCGTAGGATAAGAGTCTCCCAAGACACCTAGGCTCTAATGTCTTCCATTCCATCTAAATCACTCAAAATGAAAATTTTATCGATCTACTAAGATGACTGATACAATCCCTACAATTGCACCAATAAGAAAAAATAAATTAAGCTATGGCCAACAATACCTGGTTGGTTACAACAACCCTGGAAGTGAGGTCAAGTTTTGCTGAGCTCCAAAAGATAAGCTTCCTTTTGACACTCTCCAACACAAGGGTAATTGTACAATGGAGATATGCCCACCCTATCCTCATAGCCTAGGTACTTGATAGGGACAACCTTCTAGATCCAAGTAAAATTAATGTTACCCACCGTCACTAATCCAAGAGCCATTGGATTTGTTCTAATTAATTTGTGTACCTACTATAGTGCAAACAAATCCAAGGCTTCTCAAAAGGAAGTGAGAATTTGTGCATTGGCATCAAAAAAAATATTAGTATCATCATCTAACTCACTATCCAAAAGCTCCTCATCTTATCTAAGCAAAGTCAGCCAAAAAATCTCCGCCTATGATCTCAAAAATCTTCTCATTGCTTTTGCCACAAATAAATGTAAAAAAGGGGCTGAAACTAGTGCTAAAGTGTAAGTTGAAGTCAAAAGTGGAGATGTAGAGGGAGCCGAGACTAGAACTGGAGCTGAGACTGAAGCGGGGGCTAAAGTCAAAGTAGAGATAGAGGGAGCCAAGGCTGGAACTAAAACTGAAACTTTAGCAGGGGTTGAGGTCGAGGTCCCGAACAAACTAATGTAGAAATCTAAAATCTCTCACCCTTTTCTCCTCTGATGTAGCACTTGGCTATGGACTCATTTGTATAAGGAGGAGACGCCTCTATTCCATGCATCTAAGAATCCAAAGCATGCAAGTGTACCTTTGAAAAAAGATGTAAAAGCCAAATTTCAAAAAATGAGGAGAGGACTCCCGAAAACATAAATGATATCTTTAATGTTGAAAGACCTTGTATAAAGTACAGGTGCTTGGAAGAGAAGCTCAACTATAGGGCTCTTGGCTCTTTGGTTTGACCATGTTATTTGGTATATGTCCAAGAATAACTTGCAAGTTTTCTTCCCCATAGACCTTTGAAGGCAGTTCATTCATCTTGTTCATAAATTCTAATGGCATGGTTCAATTTTTACAAATCCACACAATTTTCTTTACATGAGGGACTAGCTCTTTACTACACTGAAAGTCTAGAAAAGAATCCCAACTTTTCCTTTGCTATACTGGCCCTCCTAAGGAGTGACTTCTTATGGAGAATTGATGCTCCAATCACCATGGGTATCTGTCCCCCAAAATTTCAAACCAATAAAAAGGGGACATTTTTACAAAATGAGGACTGGCATTTTTATTCACCAATGTGGCAAAATGATTGTTTGGAAGCATTCTTCAAAGAGCTTACTACATTTAGATAGTCCAAATACACAATTATAGGCATCTTAGATTCTACATATCATGGGGGAAATGGGGATTAAAAGGGACTCAAATTAGTGTTTCCTATTTTCAAGGGATTAGAGAGTGATTTGAGGTGTACCAATGAGAGGCTGGACAATTCGATATTCTTTGCTGATCTAAAGACCAAAAGAAAGATTAAAATTTCAATAAAAATATTCTCTATAGCTTTGCACTATCCGACTTCTTCCCTATGTTAGCTCTTTGTTATAGCAAGGTGTCCATCTCACGTAGGAGTTTTGAAAGATGTGAAAGCAAAATTTTAGAAACTAAGAAGCGAACTCCTAAATATGAAAATTATATCTTTAATGTTGGAAGACCTTATGTGAAGTGTAGGTCCTTGGAAGAGAGAAGCTTAGGGGAAGCTCAACTGTAGGGTGCAACCTCTTTTTTTAAATCACACTATTGGGTACATTGCCAATAGCTTGCAAGCTTTCTTCCAAATAGGCCTTTGAAGGAATACTTCAATTCATTCCTCTTGTTTGTGAATTCTAATGACATGTTTCAATTTTTCAAAGATGAGCTAGTCCTTACTACTACAATAAAGAAGCTAGGAAAGAACCTCAACTCACATTTGCTGCCCCAACTCTCTTGAGGAGTGACTTCTTATGGAGAATTAATTTGCAATCACTAGAAGTATCTTCCCCCCATAAATTTTAGGCCTATAAAAATAGAATGTTTTGTAGGCACAGTGTGAAATTTCCATGGGAGAGGATATAATACATCTTATTCACCAATGGGAAAGGATCTAGTAGAATGATTGATTGGTAGCCTTCTTAAGAGAGTTTACTACATTTAAATAGCCCCAATTCATAGGTACTGACATTCAAGATACTAAGAGGTGGTAAAAGTGTATCCTTCACAAAGGCAAGTAATAGCACGCTTCTGGTACCTTACAATGACAAGGAGTGATATGATATAGGTATGTGAACTCAACCAAAGAGAGGTGATTTTACTACCACATGGAAGAGTCTCATTAGTTTCCAAAAGAACAAATTGGAATAGATTTATCCATGTGTTCTTTGATAATCTTGTTTTAGAATATTTCTCCATAAAGGAAGTTTTGGCACAATTTTTGAATATACATGGTCTTAAAGATTTAAGGAATGCCTTGAAATAAATAGTTCTTGGATGGAGCTTCTCAAAAAATAGGATGCTATACTTTGTAAATAAAAATTAACTCCCAATTTGTCTACAGTATGGAATGTTTTTCTTTTCATCTCAATGAGGTTTGAGACACATGCCACTAGGGGAAGCAATCTCACCTTCCTTTTCATAATTCCATCAAATGATCTAGTTGGCCTCTTGAATTGATCCATTTAGATGTTAAATGATAAAAATCACCTTAGGAGGAGGACGGTATTTTTTAAAGGTCATTGGTGACTATTCCTCCAAGTGTTTGTTCATTTTCTTCACTACAAAGGAGAAGTCCTTGAAAATTTTAAGGTTTTGGTTGAGACAAATTGATGGCATCATGCACCACCAGATTACACATGCACATACCCTACAAGAAAATTGTGTGGTGGAGTGTATGAATAAGATGATGGTAGATATGACATGGTGCATTGTAGTTCAAGCCCAACTTCCACCACCGTTTTGCATCAATTGCCTTCCAACACCATGTAGACTCCTGAAGATCATTAGACAAGCTTCAAACCCAATATCTCTCACTTCATAGTTTTTGGATGCAAAGTTTTGAAATCCTTTGAAGCTCTGTCCCATATCACAAATTTGCTACTGCTGCATGGGATCCGAACACAACACTAAAGGATATTGACTATGGTGCCCATGAAACTTACAAGATCATATGCAATTAAGATATTTGATTCATGGAGGATTGCCTAGTTGAAGAAACAATAATCCAAATGAGTTGGACATGCTCGAACCACTAGACACCCTCCAAGAAGACGTGCATGTCAAGCCTTCTTCTTCAACAACCCCACCTCAAGGCTCTCCTGATTACATGGTTCCATTGGATGAACCGGTCTCTCCCCTTTCCCCAGATATGATTTATGAACCAGATTTCTCTACTCACCCTCAAATGACTTCTACCCCCGATCATCCTCGTCGGCAATGTACCTTACCCACCTGCTAGGTACACTAATTTTGTGATTCCTCGTTTGTTGTTGAAAACGTAGGTCCTCCTAGGCTCCTACCCTTAACACAATTATTCGATGCCATAACTTTGATTGATGGCTTTAAGCCATATGAAGAAATGGATTCTATTTAGGCCAATGGTACTTAGTCTCTTATTCCCTTACTTGTAGGTCGTGTAGCCATTCGCACAAAATGTCTCTTTAAAATCAAATGCCACCCCCATGGTTCAATTGCCAGATACAAAGCACACTTAATTGCTAAGGCTTTCACTTGGTGAGAAGGTGTGGATTTCTACAAGACCTTTTCTCCCATTACGTGTATCTCATCTGTTTGCATTCTCTTTACTCTATCTGTTATTCAAAACTAGGAGTCCAACACATGGATGTCAATACTGCATTCCTTTATGGAGACATTGAAGAGGATATGTGTCTCCATTTGTTGGAACACTTTGAAGTCTCAGATAAAGAGCACCTTGTATGCAAATTGCACAAAGCTATTTACCAAAGGAATCAAAGTGTCTATATTATTGTTGTTTATGTGGAGATAACCTATTAATTGCCTTGGATTCTAACAAACCCATTCTTCATATCAAAGATATTGGATTATTGTGATTATAACTTCAAAGCTAAATTAGATCTAAGTAGGTTTCATTTTAATAATCATTCCATTTCTACAACGACAGACATGTTTGGTGCACCCCTTTTGTAAACTCACTATATATGCCAAGCCTTGGCTTCATAATATGCAGAGTTCTATTCAAGGCATTATTTCTTTTGATTTTGTTTTTTCTCTCTTCTGTACCGTTCTTCTGTTATACAATATGCACTATAACTCCTCATGGTATCAAATGTATTAGCTCTCTTAGCTATCCTAGAATAATCCTTCTCACCCCCCTTCACCAACAATTTGTATCTTGTGAGACGTGATTAGTTTTCTTTCCCCATAACTCCTCCTTTCAATGTCTTCCATCTCAACCTCCCACAGTTACAAAATTGAGAAGCTTTCCAACACAAATTATTACATCTGGATGGTGATAAGATAGAGATGGTGTTGCAAAGGGCTGAGTTGTGGGATGTTGCTAATGGTGCACATACTCACCCAATGTCTTAGGCAGCTACTACTACTGCTCTATAAGTCGCTAATCCTCAAGTATTCTTTACCTCAACCTGAGGTCGACATGGTAGGGGACTATGATCTAGTCACAGTTATAATTCTCAACCATTCAATCCACCTCTTCTATCAATGCCAAACTCTTCCAGCACAATTGGTTTGAATACTATGTATTCTTGAAGGTTTGCTCAAAATTCCAATTGGTCTAGTGCATGAGGACGTGGACCATCATGGTCAAATACTTCAAACAATTTAAGATCCACCAGCTATGCAGATCCATCAATGAACCTTCAACTTTTATGTCCATCCACAACAAAGCCTGACTTTATTGGCTAGATTAATGATATTTGGTTCTTGATACCATAACTTCTCAACACATGACCTCTCAAAGGTCTTGGCTTCTTGATTATACACCCCTTACCCAACCAGTGGGTAGTCTATTTGGATGATTGCTTTGCACTCCAAGCTCAGGTACGAGGAAAGTTGTCATCAAGTTTTGCAATGGACAAGACCTAGAGGTCACTGATGTTTATCGTGTCCCTCAGTTGCATAAGAATCTATTCTCAGTAGCTTCCACAGCCTTTCTTGGTTTAGACATTTGACTTCAAGGTAATACCTATTCATTTCACATGACAAACATTGATTGTCATTGCATTTTGCAAAATCATATTTACCCACTTGGCACACGCTCCCTGCAGCATCTTTATGCCTCTATGGTTAGGAAATACAACATCTAGATATAACCCATCTATGGCATGAGAGTTTGGGCCATCCCAGTTTTAAAAATCTTCATGCTTTTGCCAAGAAGTCTCTTGCCGTTACCACTCTTTGAAAACAAAATGCCCATAGATAATCCAGCACTAGTCTCCCAAAGCAATTAGTTCTATAAGTTCAAACCCAATATGGATAGTACACACAAAAAAGAAAAGCAAGTGGGTGTCGATTCAACATATCAAGACTCCACCACAGCAAGAAGTAGCAGGAATAGTCAGGCTAGCACCTTCCAATGCTATGAAAGCCTTAGGGATGTACCTGACTATTTTAAATTTTATACAAGTGGAAATGCAACAATATCCATGCCTAGACCCAATCAGGGAATTAGAGATTAAGGGGAAAAAAGGACTAGGGGAAACCCCCATTTATGAGGGACTGGCCAAGACCAAAAAATTGGATCTCACCTTGGAAGGAGGAGAGGAAAAGCCTACGTACATGGGTGAGCAACTCACTAAAGAGGAAGAAAAAGAACTAAAAGAACTATTGATGGAATATAGAGATTGCATGGCTTGGTCCTATAAGGACATGAAAGGGATATCCCCTAAAGTTGCAGTACACACCATACCAATTAGGGAAGGGTCCAAGCCTAAGGTGTGTGGATCCTATAGGACAAATCCAAAGTATGGCACCCATGTCTATCAAGAATTAAAAAAATTATTGGATGCTGGTTTCATTTATGAGATCAAGCACACTAAATGGGTGTCACCAATAGAGATTGTCCCAAAGAAAGACAAGAAGATGAGAATACATGTGAATCTCAAAAATGTTAATGCAGGCACAATCAAAGATCACTATCCCCTACCAGTGACAGAGACAGTTTTAGAATAGGTAGCAGCGTCTGAAGTATATAGCTTCTTGGATGGGTTCCATGGGTACAACCACGTACAAATTGCACCTCAAGATTAGGCAAAGACAACCTTTTGCATAGAATGGGGCATTTTTGCATACAAAGTCATGCCGTTTGGCTTGTGTAATGCCAATACACTTTTCAAAGGGACATGTACACCGCCTTCAAGGAGTTTCTCTACAAATTCCTACAAGTCTTCCTCAATGACGCATGCATGCAGTTAGGCAAAAAGGATCACTTAAAATTCCTTAAAGATGTATTGAAGAAATGCAGGGAGTACTTAAACCCTCTCAAATGTCAATTCTTGATCACACATGGAGTAGTTTTAGGACACAGTCTCTCACTAACATGGACAAAATCAAGATCATCATGAAGGTTTCCCTCCCACAAAATGCTAAGGGTGTCCAAGTAATCTTGTGCCATGCCAGATACTATACAAGGTTCATACTTAGGTATGCCATGATTGCAAGACCCCTCTATAAGCTACTGGTGGTGGTGAATTTCATTTGGATAGAAGAATGCAAATAAGCATTTGAAACCGTCAAGCAGAGATTGATCACAGCTCCCATACTGATGGCTCTGAATTGGTACATTGAATTCTATGTGCATACGCATGGTTCCAAATATGCAGTAGGGAGTGTGCTATGTCAACAAGGCAAGTATAACAAAGACAACCCAATCTACTTTGCAAGTAGGTAGTTAAATGACACAGAGGTCAATTACACTTCCACCACTGAAAGAGAAGCCATAATAATGGTCTACAATGTGAAGAACTTCTGACATTATTTATTGGCCATTGACTTTGTATTTTAACACATATCATCAAGCCTTGTGAATCAACAATGTACCACTATTCGGATCACCAGATGGATTCTACTACTCCAAGAATTCAACTTCAAGATAGTGGTAAGGAAAGGAGCTCAGTGCTACATTGCTAATCATATGTCACGATTGATGGCAGGAGAAGAGCGAGAAGGAGTAGAAGATGACCTACTAGATGCTACTTTGTTTCAAATTGATGTTGCACCCGAATGGTGTGCAAACATCATTGGATACTTAATGACAGGAAGACCACCCCCTAAACTGAGACCAGTGGAGGCAAGTAAATTAATTCTAAAATCTATCCCCTACCAACTAATTGCAAGTTAGCTATACAAGATGGGCAATGACATGATGATTCTCAAAATATGTGTTATGCCACATCCAGTCATAAGAGAAGTTCATGAAGGCATAGCAAGAGGACACTTTGCAAGGGAAGCAACAGTAGGAAAAAGTCCTCTTAGTAGGATATTGGTGGCCAACCCTTTGGGCAAATGCTTACAGCTATGTCAAACGATGTGATGTATGCCAAAGAACAATCAAACCCTAGCACTTCAACCCTTGAATAATAGTTATTGCTCAGCAACCATTTGAAAATTGGGGGATTGATTTTGTGGGACCCATACATCCAACTGTAAAGGAAACACAAGCATGCTATATCATTGTCACCATGGACTATTCACAAAGTGTGCTGAAGCTGAAGCAGTGAGAAAGGTAGATGCGAGAAGCACATCAAAGTTCTTGTATGAAAATGTGATTACACAATTTGAATGCCCCATTGAAATTGTGTCAAACAGAGGCACAGATTTTGTCAATGAGGTAATTCAAGAACTTTTGTCTGGCTTTATGGGGTTATCCACAAAAAAATCACACCCTACTATCCCCAAGGCAATGGACAAGCCAAGTCCACCAACAAGGTACTATGCATTGTCCTCACCAAAATCGTGGAGCCCAAGAGATCTATTTATGCCTTTTCAATTGGTGTATGGCCTTGAAGCAGTGGTCCCATTGGAATTTGTAACACAAGGCCTATGAATAGCTTTACAAGAATGCATGGGAGGCCATGATAACTCCCTCAAGGAAAAACCCTATCAATTGGAAAAGCATAGAGAGACAAGGTTAGTTGCCTACCATGCCATGACGGCAGAAAAACAAAGAAGAAAGGCATGGCTTGACAAAAAGCTTGAAGATAAAGAAATTGAAGGAAGGTGACCTAGTTTTGCTATACAATGCCAAAGTCCACAAGGGCAAACTCAAATATCTAGGTCAAGGACCTTATAGAGTTCAAAAGATGAATCCCATTGGATCTGTGCTGCTAGAAACACTTGACAGAGTCCAATTCACCACAACAATCAATGAGTGCCAACTAAAGATCTACTACATCAACACACAAGCCATCCCTGGCAATAATAAAGATTTGGGAGCCCCAAGCCTTCCATATCTAGTATTAAATTGTATCACAAGTACTCACTAGCATATAAATGTCTTTATACATATAGGTAGATTCAACCAATTTCAACCTAGGGCTCAAAGATGATGACTAAGTCCTAGCTGCCCTATGAACTCCCTAGCAAATTAAGCATATAGGAGGAACTCTCACCTCACTATCATGCATAGCGCACCCACACATTTCAAGCACCATGAATAAATTGCACAAATAAAATCCCCAAGAGATACTTGCTTTGGTCCACACACAAGGCATCCTCATCACAAAAAGAGTAAAATGCATCAGCCACTCACAAAAGAAACATGCACTATTGGTAAATGGCACTCTTACCACATTGCACTATATTTGCATTGTCAACAGACTGGGACCTAGTTCATGTGTGAAATGCCAGATTAAAGACAACTCACTAATATGGGGAAATGCCTACAATGCCATTGACAATGCGACACCAAGCCAAATGGCCCAATCCTCGACCTTGATAGCCCTCCCCAAATTGCAAACTTGAAAAAGGACAAGATCCAGGATCACCAACCCGAAGGTCATCAAAACAACCATGGTTGGTGGTTCTAGATATTGATAGCGATGAGAAAATAGATGCAACATGCCAAGGACACATGCTACAGAACTTGGAGACCCTAGACTCAAAAAACTAGAGGGAGAGACATCGACTATGCACAATGCATGTGCAAAATAGCTTGATGCCCAAGCCAACAAAGAGCTAACAACAGAGGGAACAATACAACTTGTATGGCCACGAGTCTCAATGTTCACCATGTCATTCGTTCTTGCAGTTAAAGGGTCTAGGAAATATTTTTGAGAAGCTACAATCCTTCTTGCCAACACCTGCTACTATGACAGAATACATCATTCAATTCATAACATTCATATAAAACTAGAGAGTTGGAGAAGGTTAAGTATGGCATAGTAACGTATAATAAAAAGCCTTTACAAATCTACCTCAGTAGATCCACAATGCAAAAAGCTTTCTCATTCTCGCAGAGGCACAAGAAGAATATCCAATGAAACATTTGAATACAAGATTCTATGGGATTCAAAATTGGCTCCCACCTAACACAAAGTCGCAAAGCAGGGGAATACACCATGATATGATTTTGGATCCAATATGCATAGAGGCAACCAAGTTTGTGGCTGACATTTTCAATCATACATGAGAGAAAAATTTACATATAAGTAAAAACTCTTCCACTCCTTGGTAAAGAAAAACTATAGGATTGAGACCAACACATATCCTTGCTGCTGCTGCTAAAATATTTTGTATCCACCACCCATCGTGGCAAAATCTACATTGCCCATCTACCGGCCATTATAATTGGGTTTGCAATATAGCAACAAGAAGCCTCTACACCCCTCTGAACAAAAGAAATAAAGGACTTTGAATCATAAGTGTAATATTAAGAATTGAAGGAGTTTTTTACCCATCATACTAGGTCGAGAAACACTACCTATTCATAGGGTGGATTTTTATAGGCCTAAGACACAAACTTTTTCCCATTCCTATTTCCATTAGGAAAATGGATAGTGTGTTCTACTTTATGTAAGTTTTATCAACCATGTTCGGTGATTTCCCTCATGACATTGTTATCCACTTTCATCACTAATCTCATTTCTTTCTTTCTTCTATAGGATGAATCCCTGTTGGTCCACAATGGAGATCGTACACAAGGTATATTGGATACTCCATTGACAGCCATCGATATCACAAGTATACACTACTTTGTCTCTTTATGAAGTCCCAGAGGAGGGATCTCCTTATGGCAAATGGCACAAGGTTACTTCGGCCTAATTAGGTTTCTGCTAATACATTTTCTTGTTCACTTTTAGGAAGTGGGCCCCACACCCGGATAGGTAGGGGTCCACTCCCTTATTTGTTCAGGTGTGTAAACCCGAATTAGGGTGGCGGAGTGCCTTGAAGGAGAAAACAACAACCGGTCACTGACTTTCTAGTGAGTTGGTTGGAACCCCAGTTTGCATTTGAGAAAGCCTCAAGTGTGAAAGAAACATCAGACCAGCTTCTAAATGTTAAACCGTAATCACTAGTTCCTTGTAGATAGGGAAGGATCCTCTTGAGAAGTTGCCAATGAGTGGGATGAGGGTGAGCACTATGCTGGGACAACGTGATGAACGCAAAAGCAATGTCGGGTCTACATACAAACCATTGTATAGAGAAGACTCCCCCCACGAGACTACTGTAAGGGAATTCTGATTCAGCTGAAGAAGAGGAAAGAGCATTGAGAACTGATATGGCATACTTTCCATAGTATCCACCGGATTACACTTGGCCATGTTAAACTTGGAAAGAATGTCATGGATATACTTTCTTTGATGTAGATGAAGAATGCAAGCAGTGCGATTTCGATAGACCTTCATGCCTAAGCAATAGCCCACGTCATCAAGATCCATCATGTCAAAACTAGATTGAAGGGTAGTTTTGACAAACTGGAGAGATGGAATGTGATTAGCAAAAAGCAAGATATCATCCACATATAATGCAAGAAGAATAAACATTGCATCTTGACGTAAGATGAAAAGATTGGAATTTGCAGAAGAGGAATAAAACCAACTTGTCAGAGATGGGAATCGATCTTGGAGAACCATGAACGAGATTCCTGTTTAAGTCCATAAATGGACTTCAAAAGCCTGCACACTTGATTAGAATGATGAGAATCAATATAACCCGGAGGTTGGGTCATATAAATTTCTTTAGTAATGTCACCATGCAAAAATGCGATCTTCACGTCCATCTATTGTATCTCCAGGTTAGCGTGAACTGCAAAGGCAAATAGTACTCAAATGGTAGTGAGCTTCACAATAGGGGAGAATGTCTAGAAATAATCAAGGCCAGCGACTTGTGAGTACCCTTTGGCAACTAATCGCACTTTATATTTGGAGAGGCTACCATCTACATGATACTCATTTACAAGGAATGGAAGCACGACTAGTCGGTGAGAGTCCAGGTGGAGTTGTGAATGAGGGATGAATATTCCTCATCCATGGCATTCTTCCATTCATCAACCTGAGGTCCATTGATTGCTTTCTAATAAAGTAACCGGATCAGAGTGTTGTTCATGATGATAATGAGCTTGAGCCTAGAACCACGGGCACTCAGCAGCATAATAGAATTGAGCATTCTCAATTATTTTACTATAAGGTTTTCGGGACCGAGGAGGAAGATCACGAGGGTGCTCATGAAGAAGCTCTTCCAAATCACGGTATACATCAGAGAAATCAAGACAATCATTAGGGGCAGATTCTTCACAAGAAGGCGGGATTGTGGAAGCAGACAATGGATCATGAGATTGATTTGATGGAGTTGATGAATCATGAAGACCTAAAGAAGGAGAACTAAGAGGGGGATCATTGTTAGTAGAAGAGCTTGCCGAGGGAATATCAATATCACCAGAGAAAGAAACGAGGGGATACGAGGAAAGATCAACAAGATGAATATCTGTGAGATCATCAGGGGAGGGAAGAGCTTGATACTGAGGTTCATTTTCAAGAAACTCAAGGGAAGTATCATTACAAGCACCTAGAAAGTAAGCCTTGAAGAAAATGACATTGGTGATGAGTATCATGGATTGACAAATGGGATCCCAAAGTTTGTATCCAAATTGATGATCAGGATAGCCAATGAAAATAGCACGTATGCTGCGTGGATCAAACTTAGTGCAATGTGAAGACATATTTTAGGGTGTAGTAAACCTCAGAAGATTGTAGCTCTTTCCTCTATTGAAGCCAAGTACATCCCTGGCATCCTAAGATATTGTGTGGCTTCGTCGTCTTCTTCATGATCTTTCTCTTCTTTCCTCTAAGTAGCTGATCACCCTGTGGTGTGACAATCAAAGCACCATTTCCCTTACCAAGAATCTTATCTTGCATTCTCATTCCATCTTAGAGTCTACACTATTTAGCATATACAATGTAAGTAAACCAATTATATTGAGTTTGACAACATACTATTTGTGGTCAATTTTGTTGGATGCATAGCACTTTTGATAAGGCAATCATATGTACATTGATTCTTGGATGTGCAATGAATCTTCTTGCAAATCTTAGTAATATGACCTAGGAGAATGATGGAAGATAGAGTGTGAAGGGTCAACAATGGAGGGTTAGGATCACAGGTCCACTTAAGTTTTTCTTATGATGCTTATTTCAAAAGAAAACTATTTTGGGTTCATCCATATGTATGCCGTGTGTGTTAAGTCCATGTTGAAGTATTGGATGAATGCTAAGTGGTATCCGTACTGTAGATTATAAAATTTTCATAGCCTGCTGGAAGATTGAAATTTGAATTATAGATTATATCAAGTAAAAGGAGGACTGACTTATACAAGGTTTATGAACCTTATCTTATGACAAAGAAATTTAAGGTTGCTAAGTTGTTCTCATTAATATTATTCCCTCATAGGAAGTAAAAAGAGGATTAACTTCTCCATGGAATATGAAAACCATACATTGTGATAAATAAATTTTAAGTTCCTAAATGTTTCTCACAGATTAACATTATCCCCCCTAAACTATCAACAATAAGGAATGTAAGTAAGAAGGAGTCATACAACTTTTACTTAGTAGAAATAGTAGATCGTAGTTTCATTTGCTTTACAATGTAGGCATTAGATTGCTAGTAACTATAGTAATGTTATACCTACAAAAATAAATAAAATAATTTCCTTAATTGAGGAAACTTTCCTTAATAAAGTTCTATGAAACTACTTATTCAAAAACATGTAATGGTGCATCATAAATCTAGTTAAAAAACAACACAAGTCTACATTTGTGTTTATTTCTTTTCAAAACACGAAGCACAAAAACATTTTGGGCAATCTTTGCTCGTTAAACAAAAAAAAGCCCATGTTACTTAGTGGATTATTTTATTGGCATACAATAGTGTCAACCTATTATGGTAAATACACAATTTGTGTAGTTGTTTTAATCAATAAATCCACTTTTAAAGGAACATACAGTTTAAAAAAAGGATGTTTATATAAGGAAAGAAAATGCAAGAATGAACATTTGTTTATGCTAGTAGGCGGGAGTAAAAAAAAATTACATGCCACATTATGCTAGTAGGTGGGGAGTTAAAAAAATTACATGCTCTTCCACATTATGGCATGGTTTTTTCAACTATGTGTAAATCAACATCTCATAATTGAAGCTAGTGCAATCATGAAGGACATATGAGGGCAACATCGTGGAGGCATGATGATGTTAAGAATCACCATCTCATACTTGAAGCTAGTGCAACCATGAAGGAAATATGAGGGCAACATCGTGGAGGCATGATGATGCTAAGAACTTGAAGATGCATCCTACCAACATACTCAATAATATTGTTAATTTGTGGAGGAGCAACCCTCTAAGGTTGTACACAAAATAATTTACTATTTGAATGATTTATGCTTGCATGTTTCTAGAAATAGGAAGACCTTAGTGAGCAAGAGAGATTTATTGTTGCAAAAGACAATGAATTGTGGTGTGTACTAAGCATCACCTTTAGTCACCTAGGGCCTTTACACACTACCCAAGCCCCTGCCCCTACCAAGCCTTTGCTATCGGGGCATGGTGCCACATTGAAAGAGATTATTGGATCCACCGAAAAAGGGGGGTGGACAAAGTTGGGCAGCCAAGACCAATCGCCCAAGAGCATGGGTGGGGGTTTTACGTAGTTGAAAAGATCTATTGCATCAAGGTTGGTGGGGCTTGAGTGTACGATACCTTGACACATACTTTGTAACGGCTTGAGCGGTGTATAATGATCCCTGCCCAAAAAGGTAAAAAATAGAGGCTTGGGCGGGTGGGGGCTTGGTTTGTAAAGACCCTTAGTTGGAAGTCAAGGGCATAGTCATTGTCTTTCTACTTCATTATGCTCCTTGACATGTTGTATAAATACTTTGTAGTGGTTGACAAGTCTTGGTTGTTGTGAAGCCTTTAAGAGTGCCATGAGCAATGCACTGTCACCTCATCTAGTCATGAGAACAAAATATTCAAATCAATAAAGATATATTATTAAGAGATCCAAATATTTTGACTGGTTTTCAATCATGCTTTAAATTTGGTATCGATAGATGAACCACCTCTTGTGGGGTCCTAGGAAACAATATACACCTAAGGGTCCTCAAAACATACCAAATCCATTATGATACTTCCTCCACAAGTGATGAGTCCCATATCAAGGGGACATGGGAATTCCTCGGAAAGTGGTGTTGACAAGCTAAGTTGGGATGTACTAGGAATTATCTTTGTGAGTGAGATGGGGCGATGCTTGGAGTAAAACTTTAGCCTTGGAATCATTTGGCAAGCCTTTGACTTTTATGGGGGGGGTGTGGGAATGTGTTGGTTGGGTGGTGACTTGTGGGTTTAGGTTGGATGTAGAGGCATGGACTTGCCATTTAAAGTAGAAAAGGCGGGGGAATAAAGGAAGGAAAATGGGGGGCATTGATAGATACGCTAAAATGGGATGTGCGGACGTGCAAAGTGGCGGCG
Source organism: Dipteris shenzhenensis (assembly GCF_047967505.1). Taxonomy (NCBI): domain Eukaryota; kingdom Viridiplantae; phylum Streptophyta; class Polypodiopsida; order Gleicheniales; family Dipteridaceae; genus Dipteris; species Dipteris shenzhenensis. The sequence goes on along the minus strand of NC_141627.1, from coordinate 43,405,814 downwards.
CCTCCATTCCATCAGCTTTCCTTCCAAGCTCGGATGGAAATGAAACCAAAACGGGAAGCTTAATTCGCGTCTCCGCTTGCATTGCTTTTCCTTGTTTTGGAGACGAAAAAGGGAAGCAACGAGCGCTTTACTCCTCAACGGGATTTTTCGAGTCAGATCCTCCAATGCAAGCTTCCTTTCATCGATGCGAATCGTCATTCTGTGTTTGATCGTGGTCCTGCAGAATTGCCCAGAAACGTCACAAGGCGCTACTTCTTAAGACGATCATCTTACGTTCATTTATGGGTGACTCAAAACGAATCCTGCGATCTATCCATAGCCTCGGATGAAACGAAATACCTTGCGGTGGAACTTATACGTGGTTCAAAATATTGATGGAACGGGCATACGTCATCGTTTGAGCGCCGTGGCAGCATGCAAGCTATCTTATACAATATTGGAGATTGCATCCATATACTTGGGATTGCGCCGGTAAAAATCTTTTTGCTGCTGACGACAAGGCACCTTATTGGTGTTGGATTATGGTGCCGTGTTGTCTTATGTAATGCAGTACGGATCACTGGCTAGCAGGAGCAGAGGAAGCTGGAGAATGCAGGTTTCCACCTGCATGTTCCTTGCGGTTCTCTGGATTGTATCCTTGCCACTATGTTCGACGATTTCGCGAGATGGTAATTCCTCCCATGCGACGGGATTAAGCATCGTTGAGCTAAACAGGATTTGATTATCCCTTGATGTTAGATAACATAATCAAGCGCTACGAGTTATTGCCTTCAAAGGAACAAGTTCATTGATAATTTCCCTTTAACAGGTTCAGCCCTTCTCAAATTGAAAATGCGAATTCAAACTGATCCTCACGGGATTTTCTCAAGGTGGAACGCCAAAGACGTAACTCCATGCCACTGGCCGGGTGTGAGCTGTGTCAACGGTCTAGTGAAAACTGTGTAAGCCATCGGGTTTCCTTTCTCTGTTTTATTGCTTTATGCTTCGGTTTACCTAGTCCACTCGCAAATGTAGATACCTATTTTGACTGGTGACTGCGTAGGTTTGTTGGAGTTCCATTCTGCGTTGTGCAGCGGAAAGGCATAATGTATCAATTCTGATATGGACGAGTTTTGGGATGGTTCAAGTCTGTCTGATGAGTCGTTTTTTTTGTGGGCTCGACACTTTACATTCTGCACCATTCTGCTGTGCAGATAAGAATTCGTTGTTTCTTAAGTTAGTACGAGTTTTTGCAGTCATTGTTGTTTGTTTGGGGACATATTGGTTTAGGGCCTGCCCAACGCCATCTTTAACACGGCTAGCAGTAAGCTGCATTGCCCGCTAGAAATCAGAGAGAACAGGAAGAGGCAGGTTCCACGGTGAGGCACGATAGATAGACCCTATGGTGTTCCGGAACTCATCAAATGTAACGACATCCAGTTGTGGCGTCTTATCGGGAGGAGTATTTGCCGAGCCTGGGTTGGTCAGGTCAGTCATAGGCTTAGGGTCAACCAACAACCCACCCCTCTAAAGATAGAGGCTTAGGGCTGGTCAGGTCAGTCATAGGCTTAGGGTCAACCAACAACCCACCCCTCTGAGTCCTGCGGTAGAGAAATGTGCTGCCTCAGCACGCCTATCTGAACCAATTTATGCCCCCATTTTATGGATTCCCACATGGCCAGATTATAACAATTGGTTTTGTTGATAGAGTGTAGCATGCAAGTTGCTGTCCAACAATTGTATCAGAATTTAAAACCATAAGCTCCCTTGCTGTTGGCTTTCTGCATTCTTTCATGGACAGACAAAAGACTGAGGATATTAGAAACAGAACCAGAGGAGTGGCGAGGATCATACCAGTGCACAAAGCCTTATATCTTTCAAGCATTGGCATCATAATACGGGTTGGGCACTGGCTTTATAACACTGCCAGTTTTACCTGTCTTGTCTATCTTGCCTATGCACAAATGCCTGTATTTGAAGAAAAACTCCTTAGGACATCTCACTTATAGAGTGTGAGATCTTGATATCAATGAAAGATATCAGCTAGGTTGGTGCCATTTGTTGCTGCTTTAGCCAGTTTGCACCCCAGCTTTCAATCCTCCGTGTTGCTGATGTCAGACAGGGATAAGCAGGCTCTATTGCGATGCCTTTCTAAGGTGGTTCTGCTTGCTAAGATGGAGCTCTTGTATAGCTGGTTTACATGCGGTGGTGCAGCCTCCTATCTACCCTTTTTATGCAATGTTTCAGCTTGCTGCGATGTGAACTGAGGTAGGCTGCAGCAGGAGCTACAGACTCAGCCATGACCTGCTGCATCATTCCTTCATCGAGACATCCTCAGGAGATCCCTGTTGAATTACGAGGAGTCATAGTGTTCCCTTCCGCTACTCTAATTGCTATACTCTAGTGTACAGTTCTCTGGTGGTGTCTGGCTTTGTTTTCCCAGCTTTTGTGTGTTGGGGTAGGCCTAGAACATCTCCCTCATGTATTAGGGTCAGTTCTTCCCACATTAGGTTTTAAAAGAAAAAATCCAGACAAGGTTTAATTGCTTAATGCATGTAATATACATCTGGCCGTCCTGTGAAATTAGTCATCAACAAGGCAAACTAATGGATCGCTGTGCCTGCCCTTGAGCTCCTGCTGGTCGATTCCTGTTAGTTGTCATCCAAGGTTTTGCCAAAGACCAGGGTCTCTGTGTTGTGGGGGTTAAAGGTCACTGTGCCTTTACCCCGGTTATGTACAATACTCAAACACATATATAAATGAATGAAAAAGAAGATTAGGGTGGTTCTACACCCACCAAAACTTGTGTGGCTCTCCGTTTCTTTCTCCCTCTTCCGTTCTTGCTTCCGTTGAGAGCACTCTCAACTGGTATCAGAGCCCGGGTGATCTAGCTGAGCGTGCGTGAATGCTTGGAAGCTCAGCAGCTCTGTGGGAGGAAGGAGAAGCTCTGTGGAAAGTGTTACGCTCTAGCCGAGGTAGCATGACCTCGGAAGAATCAGTCGACATTTCCCTTATAGGATCTATCTTTGTAATATGTGTGTTTGCGCTTTATGTAAATGATCGGGAGGGATTAATGTCAAGGTCCTAGGTGAGGGCTGATAGCACCAGACTAGATAGATCTGAGACCAAGGGCCTAGTGCAAAGATTGTGCCTAGGGGCAAGGAATTAAATGCATCCCAAGAGAGGGGTGAAATGTTGCATTAGGAAGGCCCTATATGGATGACATGTGGCATCTAGAACTATCTAGGGATTTGGGGTCTGTCAAGGCTAGTGAGAGAAGATAAGGATGCGGATTTTTACGTGATTTTTGTACAGCTCCGTCTCTCTCTTGCTTAGCAGTCTTGGCAGAGTTGGCTGGGAGGAATATGAAGGTGCTACTCCCGTGATTAGGCAGGGGAGAACAGAGGAGAAGAAGAAACGGTGTTACAGTTGGTATCAGAGCTTAGGCTGTGTAGGGGAAAGGAGTGGAGCGTAGACCTGTGGGCAGCGCATGTCGATGGGCTGGACGTGGGGCCCTACGAATCGACGAATGAACAGATTTCAGACTGGGGTCCCGTAGGTGGTGGATTTACGGAACGCGTCGATCGTGACGTCGATGTGCAGCACCCTTTTGACGAAGGCAGTTCGAGGGGTTAGCTGGAGAGTAGATCGTTAGCGCAGGTCCTAGTCTAGGGTGGAGATCGTCATCGACGGAAACAGTTGGTATCACCGGACCTGACGGAGGTTCGTTGACGAAGGTCTTCGACCACCGAACAGTACGTGGAGAGTTGATCGGACCTGACGGAGGTTCGTTGACGAAGGTCTTCGACCACTGAACAGTATGTGGAGAGTTGATCGGACCTGACGGAGGTTCGTTGACGAAGGTCGTTGGTAGAAGGCATCGTTAGTTGTTGAGGTGACCTTGCGGGAGGCTAATCGGTGCATAGGGAAACCCGTGGAGAGCTGTTGGTAACAGCAGTCGACTGCTTCTCTGGCGCGTATACAGTCAGAGTACGGATGATTTACGAGAGCTGATAGCAGGCCGTACGTGCAGGCTGCAAGCAGCAGGATTCGAATTCCAGGGAGCCTTTTATCTATTTTCCCTTTTGGTTTTCCTTAATCCCTGTTTTGTCAGAAGCAGTTAGACTTTTATGGTTAGCGATTGGTATAGCAAGAACAAATTATGCTTGAACAGCTTATGCCTGTGTGTTTCAGTTAGAATTAGATTGCAGGAATTTCCCTAGTACAGGGAAAAGCGCCATATGTGATACATGCCTGTATTAAATACGTGATCGGTGTGAAGGTGGGATTGCAGGAATTCCCTAGTATAGGGAATTGTGTTCAGAGTGTCAGTTTGTGATTACAGTGTTCTAAGGGTGTTATAAAAAAAAAAAAAAAAAAAAAAAAAAAAAAAAAAACCCAAAACAAAACACCTATTGAACTAAATGGAAGCAGAAGAAGGGGCTTCCAGGAGGGACCCTGGTGAATCAGGAGTCCGGCCGACCCAGCAGGGATCGCGCCCAGTAGCTCATACGTTATCTGGCAGGATTGCATTGCTGGAAGATGCCTTGCAACAGTTGTTAGCACAGCAGTTACAAGCCAATGCAGGGCAGTCCGAACTTAGGAGAGTACTACAGAGTATGTCTGCGAGACCTTCTCGAGAGGAGAAGGGAAAGGCTCCAATGGAACCGGAGTCTAGTGTCCATACGGTCGAGCCTAGGAAGGCTAAAGTGCCAAATATTGCTAATTACAGACCGGAAAAGTATTCTGGTCGGATGAACGACCGTAGCTCCGATGTCATTGAGACCTGGCTACACAAATGGGACGAGGCGTTCGCCATTTGTGAGATCAGAAATGACATCAAAAAGATCCGCGAGGCCACCCATATGTTTAGTGAGGCTGCGGATCGGTGGTGGATTAAACAACAAAAAGACGGTATAGCATCCACTACCTGGGAGGGGTTTAAAAGAGAGTTCAGGAAACACTTCTTACCTCCTGACGAGGCATCCCGAGCTTGGGATCAATATAGGAACCTGCGTCAGAGAAATTTATCAGTGGCAGAATACACTGATAAGTTTCGAGAGAGTGTAATGAAGGTTGACGAACCCCTGCCTCAATCAATCCAAGTGAAAGATTTCATATTTGGATTGAATGATCGAATAAAAATGGAAGTTCGGGCTAAGTACGCGAACACGCTAGATGATGCAATAGCTATAGCCTTGAACTACGAGGATGCCAAGGGCAGCAAGCCAAGTGGGTTTGCACAGGTCGGAACCCTGTATGGGTATCCGAAGAAATCTGGGTTTAAGAAGAAGTGGACTAGTAGAGGGAGTGGTTCGCAGCCGAGTGGTCAAGCCAAGCAGGCGAGGCCGGCTGAAACTCCTAAACCAAGTACCACCATTGGAGTGAAGAGAAAAGTAACTCCAATGGCAGCCCGGGCTTGGTCTAAGTCTCCCTTGAACCCGGAACAAAGGGAAAAAGCGAGGAGAGAAGGCTTATGCTTTGGTTGCCTTCAACCTCATCAGTGGAGAGATTGTCCACGTAATAAAGATCGTCGGATGGCTGAGATGGTGATCTCAGAGTGCGACGTGGAGATGCAGGGAAGTCCCAGAGCGGAAGAGATGCAGATTCAGCTAGCGGGATCTTCTCAGAGGTTAGTACCTTGTTTGTTCTGTGTGTCTATTACTAAGTTAGTGACGAGTGCACCTGATAACATCCTATCTAAGCCCGCAGCAACGGGGTATACAGCCTTCAATGATACGGAGTTAATCAAAATGAAAGGGCAAGTGGCCAGTCATGATGTCATTGTGTTGTTTGACTCAGCGTCAACTCACAATGTGATTAACTCCAAGCTCGTGAAGAGGCTGAAATTAAAGACAAGTCCATCTGACTATGCGTATACAGTCAGGATGGCTGATGGAAGTTCAACTGAAGTATGGGACCAAAGGGTTACCCAGTTGGAGCTTCAGATTCAGGACTATACTGAGAAGCTTGATTTTGAAATAACCAAGCTTGCTCATGCGGATATAGCCCTGGGAATGGCGTGGCATTCTAGGAAGAATCCAGCCATTGATTGGAAAAAGCACGTATATCAATTCAAGATGAATGATGTGCTTTATGTCTTGCGAGGTGGAAAAGATATACCTCAGGGACCGTTGGTTTCCGTAATGGAAATCAGAAAGGCTCAAGTAGAGTTTTTATACCTTTGCACCACATCGGTAGAGTCGGTGAATGATTCTTCGACTAGCACTGATGTTACGCAAAGTGATGAGATGGCCAAGCTGGCTAATCTTATAACAGAGGAGTTCTCTGAATGCTTTAGGGATGAACTACCTTATGGGTTACCTCCAGAGCGGAAAGTTCAGCATAAGATTGAACTGATCCCGGGGGCAGAACTTGTAAATAGACCTATAGAATGAGTTTTACTGAAGAAGCGGAGGTGCGTAGGCAACTGGAAGAATACCTCAAGTTGGGGCAGATTCAACCAAGTTTCTCACCTTTTGCTTCACCAGTGATATTAAAGAGGAAAAAGGATGATACGTTTCGCCTCTGTATAGATTACAGAGCATTGAATAATATCACTGTTAAGCACAGGTATCCGATGGCTCGGATTGATGATTTGCTAGATGCATTACATGGAGCCGTGATTTTCAGCAAGATAGATCTTAAGTGCGGCTATCATCAGATCCGGATTAGAGCCGAGGATGTGCATAAAACCGCTTTTAGAAGCAGGTTTGGTCATTATGAGTTTTTGGTGATGCCCTTCGGACTTACCAATGCTCCAGCGACCTTCGTCATGCTTATGAACGATTTACTACGTCCGTATATCGGAAAGTTCGTAGTACATTTTATTGACGATATCTTGATATTCAGTAAAAGTATTACTGAGCATCGTGAACACTTAAGGATAGTGTTCAGTACTTTGAGGAAAGCCAGTCTTTATGTGAATAAAAAGAAAACTATACTGTGTATGATTAGGCTTGAGTATATAGGGTTCATAATTACTCCACAGGGGGTAGAAATGGATCCGAAGAAAGTGGCTGCGATACTAACTTGGCCAATCCCTCAGAGTCTGACCGCGTGTTGCGATCATTCTTGGGATTTGTCCAGTTTTATAGAAGGCATATCAAAGGATATTCCGAAATAGTATCGCCATTGACTGATCTGACCTCAGATAAAGTACCTTTTATTTGGGGACAGAATCAACAGGAAAGTTTTAACACCATAAAACAAGCTGTGGTCTCAGGACCGGTGTTAAAAATAGTTGATCCCCAGAAACCGTTGTTCCTAGAAACCGATGCAAGTGGCATTGCGGTAGGAGCAGTCCTCCTTCAAGAGGGAAGGCCAGTAGCCTTTGAAAGCAAGAAGCTTTCTCCCTCTCAAAGGAATTGGCCAACTCATGAATTGGAGTTGTATGCAGTTATCCATGCTTTGAAAACATGGAGGCATTATCTGTATGGTTCAGAGTTTTATGTGGATGTAGATCATGATACTCTGAAACATTTTTGTAAACAACCTGACTTGAGGGGCCGCCAAGCTAGGTGGGCAGAGCTCATGCAGGAGTTTAATTTAACGATTCGGTACCGAAGAGGAAAAGACAATAAGGTTGCTGATGCGTTGTCTCGCATTATGCACAATCTGAGTTTCACGGTATTAGAGAGCGCTCTAATGACCGAGATCAGAGAAACTCAGAAGGTGGACGAGTTTGTCCAGAGCTTATGGCCTAAAGCTCATGTGTTAAAACCCGGGGAAAATGAAAAGGATGACCTGGCATCCAGAAAGGGCCAAACTTATGCAAGATATACATAAGGGATGGTATGCTAGTTAGAAATGGCAAGGTTGTAGTACCTGGTCAGAATGATCTCAGGCAGAGAGTCATTCGACAATGCCATGATAGCCCGTGTGCGGGACATCCAGGTGTCGAGAAGACATATGATCTCGTGAAGCGAGATTTCTTTTGGCCAAAGATGAAAAAGCATATTCATGAATATGTGACACGGTGTTTCTCGTGTCAAGTAAGTAAGGCCGAGCGGGTGAAGCCACCCGGACTTTTACAGCCCTTGGAAATACCACTAAGTAAGTGGGAGAGCATTTCCATGGACTTTATTGTAGGGTTACCTGCAACACAAGGAGGGTATAATTCTATCCTTGTGGTGGTTGATCGTCTAACCAAGATGGCTCACTTCATTCCGACTAGAGAGTCTATTAGTGCCCCGCAAGTAGCGGATTTGTTTATTAGACATATATTTCGTCTGCATGGATTGCCTAGATCCATAGTGTCAGACAGAGATGTCAGGTTTACCGGTCACTTTTGGACAGCGGTATTTGAGACACTAAGGACTGAGTTGGGAATGAGTAGTGGGGATCATCCTGAGACGGATGGTCAGACGGAGAGAGTCAACCAGACTTTAGAGGATATGCTGAGGGCATATGTGTCATTGAGGCAACATACATGGGACAAGTGGTTGCCATTGTTGGAGTTTGCCTACAATGATAGAAAACATTCATCTACTGGGTTCAGTCCGTTTGAACTGAACTATGGTTATAGACCAGCCAATCCGACTATAGTTGGAGTACCTCAGAAAGTGCCTAGTGCCGCGAACTTTGTAGTTCAGATGCGGGAGATGCTAGCACTTGCGAGAGCTAACATCCGCCAGGCTATGGATAGAGCCAAGGTGTATGCGGATGAAAATCGGTCTATAAGAGTATTTGAAGAAGGAGAAAAAGTTTTTCTCAGAATTCCTTCGCACTCGAAGTCGTTGACTTCAGGAGAGTGTGCTAAGTTATCACCTCGATACTGTGGGCCGTGGTTAATTCTGAAAAGAATAGGCAGTGTAGCCTATAAATTAGAATTGCCACAGGGGTGTAAGGTGCACCCGGTTTTTCATGTTTCACGTTTAAAGAAAATTTTACATACTGGTGACTCACTAATCGAAGGTGTGGTTTTGTTTCAGGAGATAGTGGATATTGCAAGGCGCAAACCAACAAGAATCCTGGACCGAGGAACAATGCAAATACGAAATCGGAAGATACCCACGGTGTTGGTTGCATGGCATGGTCAGCCTCTATCCGAAGCTACTTGGGAATCCGTATATCAGTTGCGGAGAGTGTTCCCAGACTTTATCATCGAGGACGCTGATGTCTGAAGAGGGAAGGAATGTTACGCTCTAGCCGAGGTAGCATGACCTCGGAAGAATCAGTCGACATTTCCCTTATAGGATCTATCTTTGTAATATGTGTGTTTGCGCTTTATGTAAATGATCGGGAGGGATTAATGTCAAGGTCCTAGGTGAGGGCTGATAGCACCAGACTAGATAGATCTGAGACCAAGGGCCTAGTGCAAAGATTGTGCCTAGGGGCAAGGAATTAAATGCATCCCAAGAGAGGGGTGAAATGTTGCATTAGGAAGGCCCTATATGGATGACATGTGGCATCTAGATCTATCTAGGGATTTGGGGTCTGTCAAGGCTAGTGAGAGAAGATAAGGATGCGGATTTTTACGTGATTTTTGTACAGCTCCGTCTCTCTCTTGCTTAGCAGTCTTGGCAGAGTTGGCTGGGAGGAATATGAAGGTGCTACTCCCGTGATTAGGTAGGGGAGAACAGAGGAGAAGAAGAAACGGTGTTACAGAAAGCTTTGTGGGTGACTTTACTTGCATCCGAGTGTGCAGAGACCTTGGAGGAACCTTTGGAAAAGTCACTTTGGCTTTGCGAAGTGGTTTTGAGAGCCTGTTACGCAAGCATCCACGTGGACTGCCACCACGTAGGCTCCACATCAGAATACACGTAGCTAGGTGCAATCAATGGGTCATGTCAATAATAGGTGCCGGACTGTAGCGCTATGTCAGCAGGGTCTAGGGACTGGCACGTGGCAATTGGGGGTTCCAGCAGGCGCAGATCCAGGCGGGTCAGTTGGGTAGGGGTAGGGGTAGGGGTCTAGTCGTTGGAAGACCAGCCCTGGTCAGCCAATTTCAGGGCCCAAGGGGCCTATCAAAGGGCAGCCCCTTGGCCCTCATTTATCATCCCACTTTCAGTCCAGGTCTGGGGCCTCACCACTTCAGCCACTAGCAGGGGATCAGCCAGGAATAGGTCAGGACAGGAGCAGCAGATCAGCTTTCTTCTCGCCATCCTCTTCAAGTCATCATCTGGACCGGGTTCAGTCTGGACAACAGCAGTTAGGGTTCTGCTGCAGAGCAGTCCCCTTCCTCCATCAGCATTTAGTTTAGCAGTGAGGGTTTAGTCCCTCCATACAATATTTCCATTCCTCTTTTGTAGTGACAGTTCATCCCCTCCATACAGTACTTAGTCCTTTCAATTATTACACTTGTATTCAGCCCTTTGGGCAGGACTTCCCCTATTCGGGGCCCATTGTATTTTCCTCCCTTAGACTCTCACACTCACTCCACAGTTGCACTTGTGCTGTGAGTGCATTATTCAATCAGTACAGGTAGTAGTGAGTAGGCTTTCAAGTTTCTCCTTGTTACACTCACTTGGTTGGGTAACCCTGGCCAGACCCAACCCAAGGTTGCGTTAGATACCGACCCTGTAGGTTTGTCCAGGTCAGCCTGCAGAAGCAGACCAGTTGTAGGGGGTGAGGGGCTATATATAGGCCCCCCCTCTACCGTCTTTATCATCTTGTCTTGGAGGATTTTGCCCAGCAGAAGAGGGTATTTTTCCTGAGTTTTGGGGCAGCATCTCTCTCTTTCCTTTCGCATTTTCAGTTTGATGTGTATGTGCTCTTCATTGCTGTCCGCACTCCGCTGCACTCTCACATGGTATTAGAGCTGCAAGGCTCAAAGATCTACGGCGTGGAGGGCCGATTGGAGCCAGCAAACTGTGCGGAGGTTTTCGCTGCTGTACGGATTTGAATTGAGGATTTCAGAGGCGTGGAATGTAAGTGTGTGTAGGAGCAAGGTGCTACCAGTTTGAGGGGGTTTCAGTTCGTGGAGAAGGTGTTTTCAGGGTGTGGATGCAAAAATGTGAAGTTGCTGTATGCAGCAAGGCAGAACAGCCTCTTCATCGACTTTTCCAGGCTTCCTTTTCTCTTGTTTCCGCAGTCCCCTTCTATTCTCTCTTTGCCACCCGAAATGGCTGAGAACGAGGTCAAGATCCCAACGTTACTAACCTTTCTAGTGGACCGATGCACAGGTATGTTCCTTTATTTTCTTGAATTGCACTCCTCAGAGCATCAATCATGTTAAGCACATGACGTTGGCCAAAGGGATTTGGGAGCCTTTGGCGTCCATGTACAACAGAACTTCTCCAATGAAGAGAGTCTCGCTTGAAGTCCAAATGAGAGTGTTGGATCTTGCAAAGCCATCTACCATGCAGGAACCCATCAACAAGCTCCAGGAGCTTTAACAAGAGATCCTTCAGGTAGGACAGGAGATTCCATCAGAGGACATGGCCATTACTTTGCTGGCCCATTTCTCTTCCCAATATCCAACATTTGATTCATCTTTGATCACTAGTGGGAGGATGAATACTCTCACTTGGTGCCTATGATGCTAGACCGGGAGGAGCACTTTCAGTGCCCTTCACAAGGCGGGACTCAGAGGCTTTGGCAGCCTTGCAGAATAAAGGAAGAAACCGAGGGTGACGGACCTCTTCTAACAAGAAGACTGATGCAGAGAAGGAAGCACTCAAGGCGGAGCGTACCTGGAATCACTATGGCTAGAAAGGTCACTATTGGAGGAAGTGCTCGTAGAGGACATCTAGCAAGGGCCCTGGTTCCTCGTCTGCAGCTATTGCTTTAGATTTTGTTCATCTTGAAATTCTCCACTCTCTGACATCAACCGTTGGAGAGGTACCTTTAGGCATAAGATTCAAGGACCTGGATTCTGGATAATGGAGCTTCTCGAAACATGTGCCCATCCTCAACAGGATACTTCATGATCACCGAGGGTGACAATTTGAAGGTCCGTGGCATTTGGCTACTTTGCTTAAAAATGGCTCATGATTATTTGGATGGCACCCTCCTTGGATTTTGATTAATTAAGGTGATGGTTTGAAATGGCTCGTGATTATTTGGATGGCACCCTCCTCGGATTTTGATTAATTAAGGCGATGGTTTAAAATGGCTCATGATTGCTTAAAGAAAATGTATCAATATATTCATAAAAGTATATTTGGAATGATACTCTTTTATATATATGCAATAGATAAATACTCCTCTTAGGTATTGTTTGTTCTTTCTCTTGGTTTTAATTTGCTATAAGTCTATGAGACATGCAAACTTGGCACAACTGTCTCGTTTGATGTGGGGTATGTCGAGGCCATGGATAAAGCAACCGGCCAGGTGGTGTGCAGTGGTTCGTTGGATAATGGCCTCTACAAGTTTTCAGCACTCTCTTCTATCACTGGAGCCCCTCGAGGTGACCTGTGGCCCCTGCTCCCGCAAGCTCCAGCCTGTACAGTCCATCCGTACAATCTGTAAGGATTGATTCCGTACAGCCCGTACACTTGTCGTACACCCGTACAGCTCTTGCACCGTCATACTTGCGCCGCCATTCCGTACATTCCGTACCGTCGCTCTTGCATCGTACCTTCGTTGTACGACTACCATACAACAGTACGGTCATCCGTACTGTTTGCATTTCACACGTGCGAACTGTACATCTCGCACATCGTCCGTACCATCGATTAGCTCGTCAGCGCGCCGTACATCCGTACACAGACATCCGTACACAAGCGTCCGTACTACGTGTCACCATTCCGTACCTGACTACGCTGGTTGTCAGTACTCCGTACAGCTACCATCCGTACAGGTTGTTGCAAATCCGTGCACAGTATGGATATCCGTACATTTTGCAAGCTCTTGTACTTTTCGTTGGCATCCGCACTTCTGTGCAAGTTTTATTCTAGCAGGTACTCTAGCAGTTGGTTTTTTGGCAGGCATTGTTTGCAGATAGCCATTGTTTGGCTTAGATCTTGCAGAGAATTTGGGGCATTCTGTATTTGTGGGCAGACATTGCAGTTGGGTTGCAGGTTGTCCAAGAAATTGGGGCTTTTGCAATTACACTGCAATTTTACAGTGAAATTTGGGGCTTTTACAGGCAGAGTGCAATTTGTGCAACATTTGGGACTTTCGGACCATTTGCCCTCTTTTGTATGCAATTTCCCACAAGAAATTGGGGCTTTTGCATTTGGGTTGCAATTTTGCGGGTAAAAGGGCATTTTGGAAGTTTGCAAACAGTTTTGGACTCAGTACGAGTCAAATTGCAGACTTTTGCCACTTTTTGCAGATTCTATTTGCAGATTTTTGGGGCATTGAGCAGAGCAGTGTGGTGCATTTTGAGCCTTTGACAGGCTGTGACAGTATTTGTCACTATGGGCATATTATTCTTTGCAGATTTTACTTGTGCATTTTATATCCCAGGAAGGGATTTCACCTGGTCCGTTTGCTGTATTTTTTTTCTGAGATTATCTGGTGAAAATGGCTCAGAACAACTCAAATGAGGTGTTTGGGGTTCTCACACAAGAGGATAAGTTGGATGGCACCAACTACTCCTTGTGGAGTTTCATGGTTTGCAATATCTTGGTTGGGAGAAATCTTTGGGATTATGTCAATGGAGGTGAAGAAAGACCAGATACACCACCTATACCTGTCACTCTTACAGCTGGAGGCAGGGGTAGAGGTACAAATACAGCACAGGTGATTGGAGCAGCCGCTCCAGGAGCTCCCACAGTAGAGCAGAAAAGATGGGACTCTAGAGATGCACAAGCTCTTTCAGTAATTTCTCTTTCAGTAATTTCTCTTTTTGTCAAGAGGTTCATTATACCTCATATTCGGTCATGCAAGACATCTATGGCAGCTTGGGTAATACTTGAGAGAGTGTTTGCAGCAAGGAACGATGCCAGAGTTTCCTATCTGAAGCGAGAACTTTCCCATACACATATGGAGGAGTGAGAATAATGTCACATCCACTGATGGCACAGATTTCAGATGTACTCTATGTGCCAGGTATAAAGAAGAATTTGCTTTCAGTGTCCTCACTCAATAGAGGAGGATTTCAAGTTGTTTTATATGATGACAAGTGTGCAGTCAGAGTCAAAGAAAATGGCTATGCTTTGATGTTGTCTGGCACTTTGTATCGGGGTCTTTTTCAGCTTGATCTATATGAAAAAAGATCCCATCTTGCATTATCAGTTAGCACCTCCACTGCTACGATGCAGAATGCGGAGTTATGGCATGCCAGGTATGGGCACATGAGCTATGACAGCTTAATGACACTTCAGAGGCATGATATGGTTGATGCATTACCTCCTTTGGAGTTGCCTCCTCCTCATGCATGTGAAGGTTGCATTCTTGGCAAAATGCATAGGCTTCCCTTCAAGAAGGATGGTGCAGTGAAAGCTACAAGAAAATTGCAGCTTATTCACAGTGATGTCTGCGGTCCCATGAGGACACCTGCTTTTGTGGGTTATCTCTATTTTGTTACATTCATAGATGACTTTACCAACTACACTTCGGTCTATGATCTCAAGGAAAAATCAGAAGTGTTTATGCATTTCAAACACTTTGTGGCTATGGTTGAAAATGAGACAGGACTCAAGGTGCAGACACTTCGCACAGATCGAGGGGGGGAGTATATGTCTCATGAATTTGAGACATTTGTGAAAGAAAAAGGCATTATGCATCAGCTTACAGTGAGGATTACACCTCAACAGAATGGCAAAGCTGAGCGGAAGAATTGCACCGCCATGGAAATGGATAGATGCATGCTCACAAGTAAGAAGTTGCCTCACAAGTTTTGGCTGGAAGGCCTCATGTGTGCCAACTATATTTTAAATCGGGCTCCTACAAAGGCTCTGAAGACAATCACTCCCTATGAGGCATGGCATGGGAGAAAGTGTAAACTACTCGGTGCTTCTATCAATTCAGACAACGGATTTTGCAGAGGCATTTGAATGAGATGATTGCGAGTTGCCAAACACATATACTTGAACTTCAGAGTTTGCAATTAAGCTGGAATTAAGACTTATACAGCTTAAACACAAAGTGACATCATTGGAAAATGCAATATGATTGAGGGGCCAAGACGGGCCCCCCCCCCCTTATCCACGCTCACTTTATTCTTGAAAATGGAGATACAAGACCAAGGTGCAATGCACCTTCCAAACTGATGAACTCAGTGAAAACCTAGGACCTAGATACAAGACTCAAGAGCATATGTACAAGGTAGACAACAAAAAAAAGGACTCCAAGCTCAGGTTTCAACTCCTGGCTTGCCCAATCCACAAGGAAGAAGCCTGCAGCAATCACCACTTACATCCAACATTAGAGACAAACACTAGTTTCTAGGAAGATAGTAGAAACAACATGAAATAGTGCTGTAAATGAGATAAACTTGACAAGACAGGCTCCCTTCGTGACTTGACCCTTTTGTAGATGAAGTCCTTGATGCCTCTGAAGCTACCTTGGGTGAGGAGAGTGTGGAAATGGGGCTGGAATGAGAACAGCTTAGAAAAACAGCCTGTAGGCTAGAGAGAGAAAGCTTTTATGGAGTGATAGCTGTAGAGAGAGAGTGCCAATGCTGATCCCAAGGGAGGAGATGTAAGAGAGGAGCTGCTACTGTTCCAGAGGTGCACAGAAAGGCAGATTTCTGCAAGGGAAATGGGCTGGAACAGTAGAGAGAGAAATTTTGCAGTAGAGAGAGAAAGACTGCAGCAGGAGAGAGAAAGGGGCTGTGGCTGCTCCAGGCTAGGTGAAGGAGAGAGGATGCTGCTGCTGTTCCAGAAGAGCTGAGAGGGGGCAGATTTCTGGAGAGGAGGGGCTGGAACTGTAGAGAGAGAATGTGTTGTTGTAGAGAGAGAAAGTGCTGCTGAGGTGAGAGAATGGCCTGGGGAGAAGCTGGCTGCACCCAAGGAGCTGGAGAGGTTCTGCTGCATCATCCAAAAGGAGGGAGAAGAAAAGTGACGAAATTTTCATGTGTGGAATGAAGGGGAGAGGCCTTCTTTTATAGGCTCAGCCCCCCCCCTAGGCCTAGAGTGGAAGGTGGACACTTGTCCCAGATTTTTGGTGGGCTGCAGTCCCAAAGAGGACAGCCCACAACCTGCCCCAAATCTACCAGATTTGGGGCCAAACACTTGGCCTGCATGCCCTGCCACTTGCCATGCATGCTGCCACATGTGTGGGACAGGTGGACTGACCTGCCAGCTCAGATTCCATGTGGCAGTCTACCACGTGTCAGCTGCCACGTCACTCCCAAAAACCCTAAAATTTCAAAGTTGTCAAAATTTAATTCTGATCGCACCCACGGGTTCCTAACAGCTTAGACTATCTATTGACGTACTCTAAGGTCATAACTGAGCCATACTGAGCTCATTTGTTTGTCGTCTTATCTTGTATCTCCATTACTCTTGGCATGCTGCCAGGCCCACACCCAAAGCTCAGGGAACATTCTCTTGAATGGTTCCTAGGTCGGTTTTGTGGGTCACTAATGCCCATAACCCCAAGCAAGGGGGTCCACCCTCAAATGCTAGACCTAGTCCCCATTGTCCGTAACTAAACAGTAGGCAAACATTTCATTTCTTAATAAGCATACTATTGAAAAACAAAAAGAAATAGTGCCAAGCAAGTGGATACATGTTGAAGCAGGATGACAGAAAGCCTTCAGTGGACCACTTCAAAGTTTTTGGTTGTGGAAATGGTTTCCTTGCCTGTTTTCCAAATTAACTGGCTTCACAAACCTTATGCATTTCTGCAACCTTGAATTTAGGCAATCCTGCAACAATATTTTAGGCTTGCATTGATTTAAGTCGCTGTATATTAACATGACCAATGCGTTTATGCCAGATATCAATATCTGCAACTACACCGGTCCCATGTGCAAACATTGCTGCACTCAATTCAAGCATGTCCGCATCCAACATAAACATCCTGTCCTTCTTCTTTCCTTTTGATATCAAGCGACCGTTATTTTTCATATCCTCAACAAAGCATCCATGAGGATTAAATCTGACCTACAAGCCCTGCTCAACCATTTGACCAACAGAAACTAGGTTTTTGGTGATGTTCGGGACATGAAATACATCAGACAGGTATTTCTTTTTTGCCTGTGGAGTTCAAACACAAGTTGTTAGATAAGGCACTAAAATGCATTTTTGTGGGATATAGTTCACAAAGCAAAGGCTATCATCTCTACAATCCTGCTACACGTAAGATTTTTGTCAGTAGAGATGTCATATTCTCTGAAAACTCTGCACATACAAATGCTGAATTTCAGATTCCGTCCTCTTCAGATGATGTGTTTGAGGGGATGCTTCCTATAGCATTTGGTTCCCCTGCTGAAACTCAGAATTTACAGCAACCTCCGCTAGCTCCACAAGTACAGCTTCAGCCCCGAGCTGAATTGGTACAACCTCAGGGTATGGATGAAGTTGTCAGGCAAGAAATTCAAGGATACACGCAGCCAAAACAGTCCCGCATTGGTTACTTCAGACTCTCAGGGAGAGTAGGCTTGAAGCTCCATTGCTTGGCAGAACTCGTAGTGCAGTAAGGCACATGGAGGGAGCTCATTCAGTTGAATCAGCTTATGCAGGTACTCTTCTTGATGAGGAGGAGCCTGAGACATTTGAAGAAGCAAAAGATAATGTGCATTGGATGAATGCCATGCACGATGAGTTGCAGTCCATTCATAAAAATCAGACTTGGGATGTGGTGGATTTGCCACCAGGTAAGAATGCCATAGGTACATGGTGGGTTTTCAAAGTCAAAAGAAGGCCAGATGGGTCCATTGATCGGTACAAGGCAAGGCTGGTTGCAAAAGGATATGCTCAGAAAAAGGGCATAGATTATGAGGAGACTTTTGCTCCTACATCCAGGATGACCACCATCAGGTCAGTTATAGCCATGGCTGCAAATTTTGAATGGAATGTTCATCAGTTGGACATTAAAACAGCTTTCCTTAATGGAGACTTGTGGGAAGAGGTTTATGTCAAACAACCTCCGGGCTTTGAAATTCCAGGAAATGCACTTCAGGTATGCAAGCTCAATAAAGCTTTGTATGGGCTGAAACAAGCCCCACGTGCATGGTATGCCAAAATTGATGCTTTTCTGACCAGCAAGGGGCTGCACAATAGTCCAACTGAGAGCACCCTCTACATCAAGAAGGATGGGGGGGATATTTTGGTCATCATTCTTTATGTAGATGACATGCTGCTCACCGGATCGAATGAGGAAGTAATTGCAGATTTCAAAGTCCAATTGAAAGCTACATTTGATATGTCAGACTTGGGCTTGTTACATTTCTTTTTGGGGATCCAGTTTATTCAAGAGAAACGTGGCATTGTTATGTCTCAGTCCAAGTATGTTCAAAAACTCTTGGACAGAGTCAACATGCATGATTGCAAGCCTATGTCCACTTCCATGGAGCCGGGGCTGAAGCCTACAATGCATGATGCAGGTGAATCAATTGATATCACACTCTATAGCGTGGCTGTTGGATGCCTCATTTATCTTTGCAATACACGACCTGATATTCCGTTTTGAGTTTCTCAGGTGAGCAGGTATATGCACAGCCCCCAAAGATTATGCATTGGCAGGCTGTAAAACGCATCTTTCGTTACTTGCGAGGTACAAAGTCTTTTGGCTTGATGTTTCCCAGGGGGGGTGACTTGCAGATGCATGCTTACAGTGACTCAGATTGGGCTGGAGACTATGATACTAGGCAGTCCACTAGTGGGAATTGTTTCTTTCTAGGACATGCTTGCATTTCTTGGTTGAGCAAGAAACAATCTACAGTGGCTACCTCCTCATGTGAAGCTGAGTACAGGGTAGCTTTCACAGCGACAGTTGAATGTGTTTGGCTGCGTGGTTTGTTTGCTGATCTTCATCTTTCATTGGAGGGTCCTTCTCCGATTCTCACTGATAGTCAGAGTGCTATAGCAGTGGCAAAGAATCCTGTGTTTCATGCTTGCATGAAGCACATTGAGGCTCACTATCACTATGTTAGAGAGAAGTTGCATGCAGGAGAGATCAATATGATCTATGTGTCATCACATGACAATGTTGCAGACATCTTTACCAAAGCACTTCCACGTGAAAAGTTTGAGGCATTTCGCAGTGCCCTGAACTTATCTCCTTTTGGTGATTGATCATTTCCTTGTACATGACATTGGCACTGCAGGGGGGTGTTAGAATTATTATTATATTCTAGCAGTGACCAATGTAATGTAATAAGTAGGTTAGGGGCACTTTTCCCTCTTTTTAGAGGTTTCTTCCCCTAACCACAGTTAGTTCACTAACTACGGTTAGTGAAGGATAAGGTTTTGTCACTTAGACAAAACCTATCCCACTTCTTGTATTACTCACTTCTTCTATTGCAAGGACTACGTTCAGCTCTCTAGCTCACACTCTCTTTTCTAACAGATGGTTCTTGGGTTACCAGATGTGGGCAGCAAAAACATCTGCAGCTCATGTTTACGAGGGAAGCAACATCGAGAGACCTTTTTGAAGCAGGCTCCGAGGTGGGCTTCTTCACTTCTTGTATTACTCACTTCTTCTATTGCAAGGACTACGTTCAGCTCTCTAGCTCACACTCTCTTTTCTAACAGATGGTTCTTGGGTTACCAGATGTGGGCAGCAAACATCTTCAGCTCATGTTTACGAGGGAAGCAACATCGAGAGACCTTTTTGAAGCAGGCTCCGAGGTGGGCTTCTAGACCCTTTGAGATGGTTCCTATTGATCTCTGTGGACCCATGATGACCCCGAGCCTTGGCGCTGCTCTGTACTTCATATTGTTGGTCAATGATTTCAGCAGGTTCATGTGGGTCTACTTCCTGGCTCAGAAGGTCGTGGCATATTCCCAGCTCCAAGAATGGTGCGCTCTCGTGGAGAATGAATTTGGGTTGGCCGTGAAAGCCTTAGGGCTGATAAGGGTGGTGAGTTTTGTTTACAAGCATTTGAAGGGTTTTGTGCAGAGAAGGTCATTCGGACAGAGTTTGCAAACACAGGTTTTGCCTTGAAGCCATAGTAATCGAGAGGAAGAACAAGATAGTAGTGGAGATATCTGAGACTATTTGGCACATCAAGAAGTTTCCCGTTTTTTTGAGTAGAAGCTACAGCAACGGCAGTCCACATTCTCAATTGCTCTCCAACGATTGCTGTTTCTATGGTGACTGTTTTGAAGCCTACTTTGCAAGGAAACATGATGTCTCTCTTTTGGCTGTGATGCCTACGTCCATGTTCCCAAGAAGTAGGGGGAATCACCAAGATGACCTTTGTTGGGTATAACTCTTAATCGACAAGGTATTGGTTGTATGATCCTGGAGGAGAGATTGTACTTAGCAGAGATGTCGTCTGTGACAAACAAATACCATCCTCAGTGTTTGATGAGCCTCTTATTCTTGGTGAGCTTGCTGATGATTATGATGATAGTGCCAATAGATGATCCAAACAGTGAACTAGATGACGATCTATCCCCTCAGGAGGTAGGGGAGGGTCGGGGTCTTAGAAGGTACCCAAGTTGCTGATTGAGACCCTTCAAGACTGTGGAGTTGACTGATATTTCTTCTTCATGGCTCAAGGAAGTGGAAGGTCCACGCAAGTCATAGCGTGGTAAGGAGAAAGTTTCAGAGGCCACCCATCTTTAAATAAACTATTCCTTGATGTCTCGGATCATTAGAGATGGAACCATTGAAACGAACAAACATCACAGTTCCAAGCAAATCACCGGGCGATGACACTACTTTGTTCCTCCCAACCAACCTTCGTGAAAGCAAGCTCAATTTAAAATCCCACGTTAATTCACCTGCATGTTGTACACAAAGCCCATAACTCCCTAGATGGTTCTATATGCCACATCTCACAATCCTAGGGCAATCCTTAGGTGTACCATTTACCCCTCTCTTGGAGTATCAATTAATTCCGTTTGCCCCTCGGCAATTACCTATTTTGGTGCACCTAGGCTCCTAACCTTAGAAGCATATAGTCAATGCCAATTTGCCCTCACCAAGGACCTTGACATTGATTCCTTTAACCATATACTTAAAGCGCTATAAAATAAAATACAACAGATGGTCCTCTAAAGGAAAATGTCCATCGACCCTTCCGAGGTCATGTTATCTCGGCTTGAGCATAACATTCCTTCCCTCTTTAGGTATCAGCGTCCTCGATGAAAAAATACTTTCCGCATTTGGTACACTGTTACGAGGACATGAAAAGTGATGTAAACTATCTTCGTAACTCAACCTACGCTTAACCCAAGGTTAACCATGGTTAAGTGTTGTAATGGTTTGGCCGCGAAGACTGGCTAGGAAGTGCACACTTCTTAGAAGTTCCTAAGGGCAAAGTCTAGGTGCACCACTAGGTCCTAGGGGCAAGGCAAAGGCTTTAAAAGAGGGGTCTAAAAGTTGGGCCCAAGGATAACCAACGTTGTCCTTGGTATGGGGGTTAGGACTCTAACGAAGGGGCAAATGGCAAGGAGGAGATGCCATTTGTCATGCATGTGTATGCATGCCCTTCCCCCACCTTCCATCTCTCTCCCCTCACTCTCCTAGAGGTGTTGGACGTTTTCAGTTATTCTTGTGCAGTTTTTGAGCTGTTTGAGCTGTTTCAAGCATGTTTTCAACCGTTTTAAGCCGTTTTAACTCTGTTTTGACTGTTCCAAGGCTAGTACACATTTCTAGGAAGTGCCAGAAGTCATTTCTGAACTTTTAAAAATTTTCGTACGGACGGTACGGACGTCCGTACGGCTGAATGGAATCCGTACAGATGTGTTCAGCTACCTCCAGCAGGTGCCCGGGGTTGTCTTTTGCTGTGCTGGACCTTTGTGCACATGTTTTTGGCTGCGTGGTGGGCGGTGGCTTCTGGAGCTGTTTTGGACCAGTGCAGGCTGCCGGAGGAACTTTCTCTGCTGCTTTTGGCACCTTCTCTTAGGAGGACTCATGCACAGATCCGGAGGCAATCATTTCGGGGCAGATCTGTGAACCATCTTTCCTCTGTAGCTCTTTCTTGTTCACCCTCCGCTCTCTACCTTCATTTCTCTCTTCTCCTGATTGCTGGAAGACACTTACTGCACCCTGCGGGAAGCGTGGACAGAGGATAGGTGCGAGGAAGGAGCTCGCCCCTCTGCCACAGACAGCGGGAGTTGGTTCCAGGTTCAGTTTTTCCTTGTTCTTTCTTGCTTTGCAGCTTTTTGCAATGCATCCGTATTGTGTGCAGTCCTTTCAGGACTCCAACAGGTTCTAGGGAGCACCCAAAGGCCAAGGTGATCCTGTGGAAGGCCTAAGGACAGTGTGGATGCATGTCATAGCCTTGAGCTCAGTTTGCCAGTGGTTTGGATGCCTAAATGCCTCTAAGTTGTGTCAGATCAGAAGTGAATGCCTGAGTATGCCTTGCCAGTGGGAATTCTAGTAGTGCACTGGGATTAGATGCCTTGAAGACAAGTAGAGGATTTGCAGAGAGGAACAGTGCAGGGTTGAACCCTTGTTGTAAAGCGTTTCCGTTCAGAAGCATTAAATAAATACTGTCAGGGGCGCCAAGGCATTTGGGGCCAGTGGGTGCACTGTGTACTGTTTTCATTGAGCAGGGGCATTCTAGCCTCACCTTTGTTGTTGTTGAAGCTTGTTTCTAAGTTGTGCTAAGTGATTTAAGTGACTGAAGCTTACATTGTGGCTATTTATGAAGTTTATGCCGGTTTCATTGGTTCCATTGTCGGGATCGTCACCATCTTCCTACAGAGGTGGGCCCTGGTAGTGTTGGGTGAAGGACACCTTCAGTGCAATTGTTGCTATAGCCATCAATCTTAGCAAGTATGTCACACCGTGAGAGGTCATTGACCATTTCAGAGCAGGAGGGGCAGGACGAAGACAAAGCATCAGAGAGCTTTGAAGAGGAGCACAATACTAGCAGGGGTGATGACCAGCAGGATAGTGGGGCTCATCCAGTCTCTCCTGAGCATGCCATGGAGGACTCACAGGATGAGGTAGACGAGGCAGAGAAGCTTGATCCCAATGCACTTTTTCAGCTACGAATGCAAAGTGTAGCGGGAGCCTTGTCGCAGTTGCAACATGTTGTCATGGAGATTATGCAAGCTCCTCCCCCTATGGTTGCTTCCCCTGGAAGCAAAAAGTCATCTCAGAAGAAACATAAGAAGCATAAGAAGACCCCTAGGCATGTTTCTTTCGGTGGACAGCCGTCAGAGATGCCCTCGATCACCCCTGTAGTGGGTAATGAAAACTTCCATTCAGTCAATCAGGGACAACAAGCCTTTCCTTAGCCCACGATGCATCTAGGATATTTCGGAGGGGGATCAGTTTTTCAGGCAATGGTGGCACCATCCGCAGAGGCACCCGGAATGCCAGGTAGCTTTATGGGCAGCACGCAGCCGGGAATGCAGAATTTCCAGCAACCTATGATGGGTGGAATGCCCCTTGCAAATGCCAATATGATGTACTCAAACATTGGGATGAAGCCTGGAATGTAGACAGGAATGCCTGGGACAATGGGCAATACTTGGAATATGCCACAGATGCAGGGAGTGGGACCTGGAATGCCAAACCCCACCATGGGTATGGTTGGAATGGCTCAGAATGCGGGAGCAGTGATGCCCCCACCGTTTTTACAGGCCCCCATTTATGACAATCTCACCCCTAAAGGCAAATTGAAAGATTACAAGGAGGGAGGGGCAACTGTCAAGTTTGAGACTTTCAATGGATGCAGGACAGATTGAAGGCTTTGACATTCGTGCAACAGTTTGATGCTGCCTACTCAGGTGGACACTTCACAGAATCTCCAAAGTCCAAAAGGCAGCCACCTTTTTCAAGTTGGATGCTGCAAATTGCAGAAATTTGGAGGACTACAATAAGAAGATTTGGGAAGCCCTACTGCCAGTGAATTCTTACAGACATGTACCGCTGTCCGAGCAAATTGAAAGATATTGCTGCGGGTTGCCAAAGGAGATTTGGGACTACTGCACGAAGACAAGGGTCTCAGTTGGTTGAGAATGCCACTACAGCTTATGCACTAATGCAAGGGAAAGTTTCTGGGTTCAAAGGAAGCTCACAGGAAACATCAAGGTCAAAGGGCAGCAAGACGGAATCCCTTAAGAAGTTCAGAAAGTTTTCACAGCCCATGAAGGCAAAGTTTGTTGGAGGACAGAGGTGAGTACCGACCCGCATGTCTGATGAGGAAAAGCAAATTCTTTATGATGCCAACAAGTGTTATATTTGCAAGGAGGAAGGCCACAGGGCTTTTGAATGCCCACATAAGAAGCGGAAGTTCCTTCCTTCTGAGCAGGGTGAGCACGAGGAGGAAAAGAGGACTGATCAAAAGAATAAAAAGCCCAAGCCCACTGCTGGTCTTTTGCCAGACTTGATTGGGGCTGTTCAGAATACAGATGCTACAGAGTTATGCCGGGCATGGGGCAAGATAAGAGACCAGACAGCTTTGATGTTTTTCGATCCGGGAGCCAAGGCCAATTTCATCTCTCCAGAGCTGGCTGGAAAGTTAGGAATAAGGGCAAGAAGAGATGGGTCCTTTGTGTGATGCAGATATGGCTTGTCCGGGATTCAGCCAGTCAGTTACTCCGGTGATAGGTAAGCTGCGGATGCATATTCAGAGCTACGTGGACACAGAAGAGTTCTATATTATGCCGTTGAATGGTTGTGATGTGTTACTGGGGATACCTTGGCACTTTTGTGTTGGGGCTGTTTTGGATACAAAGAATAAAACAATCACAATCACTCACCGTGGCAAGACCCACGTTCTGGATGCTAAATTGAAGGGAGAATCCATCCGTGTTGTATTTGCTTCTGCCATTGGCAACGTAATGAAAAAGCATCTTTCAGCGTACTTAGTGTTTGCATCTGAAAAGAAGTCAGTAGAAGAAGAGTCTCATTTTTCTAAGCTGGAAAAACAGCGGACAGATTTTCTTTTTCAGTTTAGGGACCGTTTTCTGACTCACTTCCATAGGAGTTGCCCCCTGAAAGGCCAGAAGACCACACGATAGATATAATCCCTGGTAGCAGTCCTCCTAACCGACCTCCTTACAAGGTCAGTGCAGCCCAGCAAGAGGAAATTATGAACCAGGTCAAGGACCTGCTGGAGAAGGGGCATATTCAGCCCAGCTCACCTTACTGCTCACCCGTGCTCTTGGTCTAGAAGAAGGATGGATCCTGGCGGATGTGCATTGACTATAGAGCCCTCAATAAGATTACCATTAAGAACAGATTCCCTATACCTCGGATAGATGATATTTTGGATAGGTTACAGGGGTCTGGAATGTTCAGCCGCATTGATATGAAGAGTGGTTATCATCAGATCAGAATTCAGCCAGAGGATGTTCACAAAACAGCATTTCGTACCACATTTGGTCTGTACGAGTTTCTTGTCATGCCATTTGGGTTAACTAATGCACGTGCCACCTTCAACAGAATGATGGACAGGATTTTTAGAGAGCACCGAACCTTTGTTGGCACTTTCTTCGATGATATCATCGTGTTCTCTCAGGATGAGGCTGAACATAGGAAGCACCTGACAATTGTTCTCGAGGAGCTACGGAAGCATAAGCTGCTTGTCAATGCCAAGAAAAGTGAATTCTTCATGCATGAGATCCATTTTCTCGGGCACATTGTTTTCAAGGATGGAGTTAGGATGGACCCTACCAAGGTAGAGGCCATCAGGAATTGGCCACACCTGAAGAACATCCATGAAGTACGTAGCTTTCTGGGCTTGTGCTCGTACTACAAGAGGTTCATTCGGTATTTTGCTGAGATTGCATCTCCTTTACATGCCTTACAGAAGAAAGGGGTCACTTTCAGATGGGGTCCCAAAGAAATTGCAGCTTTTGACACTCATCCACGAGGAAAGCCCCCTTTGCAATTGTGGCAGGAGAACGGAAGGTACCTCCCATTCTGCATACGAAAGAGAAGATTTTTGAAGCGGACAGATTTGTAGAAAGTTTGGATGTTGCTTACCAAAAGGTCAAAATAGCCCTCTAGAAAAGCCAAGAGAAGCACAAACGGGCAGCCGATAAGCATCGCTGCGAGTTGCTCTTGAAAGAGGGCGATTAGGTGCTGCTGCGTTTTCAAACAGCACGACTCAGGAAGATGAAAGGCAAGACGAAAGTGTACACAAAGCTAAAGATGCGGTATTATGGTCCTTTAAAGATTTTTGAACGCATTAATGATGTAGCTTACAGGCTGAAGCTACCTGCCACTTAGGACCATACACAATCCCTTTCATGTGAGTTTATTGAAGCCTTTCCAAGGTGATGTGCCTGCTGCATGAGGATCAGCCCAAGGTGGAAGAGTTGGATGAAATCTTGGTTCCGGAACAGATTTTGGCACACATGGAAAGAAAAGTGAAAGGTAGAGTTTCCTGTTGCTACCTGGTGAAGTTCATGAATTATCATGCATTGGATGTGAGGTGGATGGAGGAGGGTGACCTGGCAGACTCACCTCAGATTTTGCAGCTCTACCTTGACTCGTTTCAGCTTGCGCCAACTACAGTACATGCTCCTACAGGTTCAGCAAAGCAGAGATCTGGAGCATTGCCTAGTGCTCAAGAGGAGCTCAAGAGGAGGGTAGCACCTCCCCTTCCTTGATTCAGACTGCTCATATATCCGGAGATCGCTTGGTAGCACCGATTGTCTCACCCGAGATGTTGCTTGCTGACAATATTTCTGCCATGAGGTCTCCATGATGGGTGTTCGCGACACTCGACATAGAGGATACATCGATGTATGGATGGACTCTCGAGCTCTCCTAGCCCATATTATCATTGCAAGTTGTATCTTACAGATGATGTATATTCTGGTATGGGCTATTTTTGCCTATTTGTACTTTTTTAGTAGCAACCTAGGTAGTTTGTTGTTTTAAGAGGAGGGTATGTCACGAGGACGTGAAAAGTGATGTAAAGTATCTTCGTAACTCAACCTCCGCTTAACCCAAGGTTAATTATGGTTAAGTGTTAGAATGGTTTGGCCGTGAGGGACTGGCTAGAGGAAGTGCACACTTCCTAGAAGTTCCTAAGGGCAAAGTCTAGGTGCACCACTAGGTCCTAGGGGCAAGGCAAAGGCTTTGAAAGAGGGGTCTAAAAGTTGGGCCCAAGGACAACCAACGTTGTCCTTGGTATGGGGGTTAGGAATTTAATGGAGGGGCAAAATGGCAAGGAGGAGATGCCATTTGTCATGCATGTGTATGCATGCTCTTCCCCACCTTCCATCTCTCTCCCCTCACTCTCCCAGAGGTGTTGGACGTCTTCAGTTGTTATTGTGCAGTTTTTGAGCTGTTTGAGCTGTTTCAAGCCTGTTTTCAACCGTTTTAAGCCGTTTTAACTTTGTTTTGACTGTTCCAAGGCTAGTACACACTTCTAGGAAGTGCCAGAAGTCATTTTTGAACTTTCTGAAAATTTTCGTATGGACTATATGGACATCCGTACGGACATGTTCAGCTATCTCCAGCAGGTGCCCGGGGTTGTCTTTTGCTAAGCTGGACCTTTGTGAACATGTTTTTGGCTGCGTGGTGGCTTCTGGAGCTGTTTTGGACCAGTGCAGGCTGCAGGAGGAACTTTCCATGCTGCTTTTGGCACCTTCTCTTAGGAGGACTCCGGCACAGATCCTAAGGCAATCATTTCGGGGCAGATCTGTGAACCATCTTTCCTCTACAGCTCTTTCTTGCTCACCCTCTGCTCTCTACCTTCATTTCTCTCTTCTCCTGATTGCTGGAAGACACTTGGTGCACCTTGTAGGGGGCCTGGACAGAGGATAGGTGCGAGGAAGGAGCTCGTCCCTCTGCCACAGACAGCGGGAGTTGGTTCCAGGTTAGGTTTTTCCTTGTTCTTTCTTGCTTTGCAGCTTTTTGCAGTGCATGTGTGTTATGTGTAGTCCTTTTAGGACTCCAACAGGTTCTAAGAACCACCCAAAGGCAAGGGTGATTCTATGGAAGGCCTAAGGACAGCGTTGGATGCATGTGATAGCCTTGAGGCTGCCTTGAGCTCAGTTTGCTAGTGGTTTGGATGCCTAAATGCCTCTAAGTTGTGTCAGATCAGAAGTGAATGCCTGAGTATGCCTTGCCAGTGGGAATTCTAGTGGTGCACTGGGATTAGATGCCTTGAAGACAAGTAGAGGATTTGCAGAGAGGAACAGTGCAAGGTTGAACCCTTGTTGTAAAGTGTTTCCATTCAGAAGCATTAAATAAATACCGTAAGGGGCGCCAAGGCATTTGGGGCCAGTGGATGCACTATGTACTGTTTTCATTGAGCAGGGGCATTCTAGCCTCACCTTTGTTGTTGTTGAAGCTTGTTTCTAAGTTGTGCTAAGTGATTTAAGTGACTGAAGCTTGCATTGTGGCTATTCATGAAGTTTATGACTGAGTAGAAGAAGATCACTGGCCTTTTGTTTATCGAAGGCCAGTTTCATACACGGATTCCGAGGTAGCCTCAGATAGAGGTAGACCATGCCATGCAACCAACCCCGTGGGTATTTTTCGATCGATCCTCTACCTCTTGAAACAAGACAACACCCTCGATTAGTGAGTCACCTGGGTAATAGTCAAGATGACTTCTTGACTCATATTCATGCTAACTTTGAAGAACAGGAAGCTCCATGGCGATCAAGAAACATTAACATAAGGGTTTACTAAGTCTACCATCCAAGACTCTTAGCTCATTGAGTTCAGTCCAATCGATGCGACACGACGTTAAAGAGGATCAGGGCACCTCTAAGCCACCTTTAAGCTGCACATGGAGGAGTTATGACTGCACAGGAAGAGGTGGAGGGCATCACCTAAAGATTATATGGATGGACTCTTTGGGACATTCGGGAATCTAGAGGTCATGAAGGAGCAAGGTGGTAGAGGGTAGCCTGAGGGTGGAGGATTCCCATGGCCAATAAGGGAAGTCATTTTTGACTGAGAGTGGGTACGACTAGGAGGGGATGAAGATGGAAGAGACGCGGATGGGAGGACATTCGGAAGAGCAGTGTGAGAGGAGATGATGCTAGATGTGCTAGCTTGCTTGAATAACAAGTGAGTACAAGTACTCGTGAGCACTGCCATAAGGTTTGCGAGATGCATACGATTGTCAAGATGAATGGGGACGATGCAACCGCTTGCAAATGCAAAGAGATTTGCAAAGTCTAAGTGTGTGTGTGTGTGAGAGAGAGAGAGAGAGAGAGAGAGAGAGAGAGAGAGTTCTTAAAAAAAGAAAGTGTGAGAGAGAGAGAGAGAACCAAAACAGAAGGGGGCCACTTGGCAACAAAGTGTGTACACTTTTTAACAAAAGTGTAACTAGAGTGCTGCCTGGAAGGCAGTGCTAACAATGGATTAGGAATTTCACTGGGAATCTATACTATGGCATTAGCAAAATTTTCCTAGCCTGAAAAGTAACCCTTTTAATAAAGATGCAACAAGGAGAAGACTGGCTTTTTCACAACTTATGACTATAAGATTGGCTACTTGGTGATCTGTAGAGTTTCCATATAGTTGCCTTAGGGTGTGATAGGAAACCATTCATTTGGTTTTTCCTTTCTCTAGAATACTGATAATGCAGAATGATATGCATTAGTGTAAATATCATTAGATTCAACGCAATATGCATTAAAAAATATTGGTTTTTTCTTTCAATTTATGTCTAGGTACTATCTATAAGACATGAAGCTTCAATCATCCTGATTCAGATCCATCAGGATGTTTTTATTTGTGTCTTAACAACTATTCTTTGACAATGTGAAGCTTCACAAAATATTGTCGCTAATTTGGGTATTCGATCTCCCAGGAATCTGAGCAATCAATATCTTGATGGCTTTATTGCACCAGAACTTGGAGAGATTGCCACCCTTCAAAACTTGTAAGTTTCTAACCTTTATACATCATGTTTATGATAATTATTAAGGATGGATATAAGTAAGGCCCTATTAAAGGAGTACACTTTTGATGTCAAGTAACACAATTTAGAGAGAATATTAAGTAAACAAAGATGGAAATGTCACCCTTCCCCCCCAACAGACTCACACCACACACACACTACACAGATGGATCTATCTATCTATCTATCTATATAGATGTGCGTGTGCGTGCGTGCATGTATGCGTGCCCATGTGTGTGTGTGTGTGTGCGTGCGCACGCAGTGTGTGTGTGTGTGTGAGAGAGAGAGAGATGGTGTGTGTCTTGAGGTGTGTGTGAGAGAGAAGCGTGAGAGAGAGCAGGTCGTGAGACAGAGGAGGTCCCGTACAGCTCCCCCATCTGCCCGTACACCTGTACGGTCGCTGTACAGGTGCCGTACGGCCGTACGAACAGGCCTGCCCCTTCTTGCGCAACCCCGTGCAATCCCGTTCCAGTTGTGTGTGTGTGCATCGCCATCGCTGTTCCCTTCTGAAGCCCCCTCCGTACGTCTGTACACCCCGCCTTTTTCCATACAGTCTAGCCCCCCTACGCCCCGTCAGCATCTCCGTCCAATTCATTTTCCTCCGTACAGCCTCCGCGTGCCCTGTCAGCATCCCGTACAGTCCGTACAGTCCCGTTTATCCGTACAGTCCGTACAGTTTCGTCTTGTCCGTACTATTTGCCCTATATTTTTCCCGTGCTGTTTGCCCTATACAAACCCTGCTGTACAGCTCTGGTTTTTTCTGCCTCTTCATCGATCTTGCCCTGCTTACCTCCATGGAGGACCATCTTAAAAGCTATTCCCGGAAGGACCTGTCCCGGGACTCCAAAAGACAGCAAGTTGATTTCTCTACTTCAGCCTCTGTAGATGCTCACTATGTTTTCGACGTGCTCAAGGATGAATTTCATCACAGCCGGAAGGAGTGGGCCAAACCTCCCCCGGCCCTTAAATATAAGCTGAAGCTGCCCTCATTGGTCGCTCCTCTCCAAAAGTTTTCTCAGCAAGCAGTCATCATTTTCTTCCTAGGGAAGCTACCTTCAGTAAATGATGTAGCTCAGTGGGTTCAGGCTTTGTTGGGAGGTTGCTTTGTTGAAGGAGTCTACTTTGCTTCTCGAGGTTTTTATGAAGTGCACTTTTTGGATGCCTCATATCGTCAGCAGATATTGGAGATGTCCCCTCTATTCTATGGCAGACAAATGGTCCATGTCATGCCATGGTCGCCACATAAGGATCATCACGGTCTCATTCGACATCACTGCCCTGTATGGGTTGAGGTAGTGGACTTTCTGGACTATATGAGGGCTGAGTTACCAAGTCTGGCAGCTACTTTGGGGCAAGTTGTATGCCCACCCCGTCCTTCGGGTAATCGAAATCGGTTTTGTGTTCTTTGGGATACAGATCACCCAACCCCTCCTTCCATTGCGGTAGAGGTGGAGGATGTTCCCTTGGGCGAAAAATATTTTGACTTGAAATGGGGAGTATTTGCAGGTGCTTGTTTCACATGTCATAAGTTTGGCCACCTAGCTTCACAGTGTCCTGCAGTTCTGCATCAGCTCCCACCTACAGCTATTGCTCCAGAAAATACTTCCCCTCCAACTTATGGTCCGGGGCCTAAGGCTATGCCTAGCAAGTTGGGGGATATGGCATCTAAATCTGCCCCACCCAAAGAAAATGTGGTTCAGGCTTTAGCCAAGCAAAAGGATAAGGGAAAGGGCAAAATTTCAGAATCTCATCCCTCTCCCCAGGGTGCCTGGCAGCAACCCAAAAAGGTATTTGCGCTCAAGCCACGACCGTTACAATCTCGCCATTGGGATGCCTCTACTTCCACCCCTATTTAGGCCTCTACCCCTGCTGATAGCCTCACTTCTCAACTGTGGGTTGATGTGCTCAAGAGGGGCATCCCTGTACGTGACAATGATGAGGATTATAGAGCTGATCCAGGAGGCCAAGTGGACGTCGATGTCATGGCTGAGGCCTGACAACTTACACCTTCACTATGCTTTTTGGTTCGGCTGTACATACCTTCTATGTCTACTTCAATTACTTGCATTACATACAATGTTCAAGGTCTTTGCAATGTCAATAAGTGGAGACTTTTTTGGCACTATGTACATAGAATGCACCCCGATGTAATTTCTTTACAGGAACACAACCAACACTTCTTGGCTGGCCAGCAAGGCCACTTTGCTGGTCATCACATCTTTTATGCTGGTACAATGCACTTTTCGGGGGTATGCATGCTGGTGAAACATGATATGCAGCCCACGGTTGCTTACAATGACCCCCAGGGTCGATGGATGGTGATTAGATGCATCTGTCATGCTGATCTTTATGAAATAGCATCTGTCTATGCCTCTCAAACTTCTGCGACAAGAGCTCGAATGTGGGCCTCCCTCAAACAATATCCATGGCTGTCTAAGGCCTTTTTGTGTGGAGACTTTAATAACTCGCCTGCCATCCAAGACAACACCACTCATCGTTCTCACATGATCCCCACTGAGCTTCGACATTGGGAAGATATGCTTTCTTTCTTGCATGCAGAAGATTTATGGCTCTCAACAAGGGATAGAGATATGGGTTACACATACCATCACAATGCCTTTACTCATTACTGGGCTCGACTTGACAGATGGTATTTGTTGCATGCTCAGCAGTATGCTAGTTTCACATGTGCACTATGGGTTGATCATTCCCTCTTGCTATCTGATCACTTTCCAGTATGCTTGACATTATCTATAGCACGTTTGACAGATGATATGTCTTTTTTTGGTCGTCGCCTACTCCATGTTAATAGTGCTTATTTGCTTCATTAACAATTTCAGAACATGGTGAGAGTGGCTGTCCACCCCCTCCTCTTACATGCTCAGGAGGACATGGATTTCGCTTGGATCAGTCTTACCCATCGTTTGCAGGCTGTTATTCAAGATTATGGACAGAGTTACATGGGAAACCTCAGGCTTAAGCTGAAATGGGCTCAATCTCATAAGCAACAAATGGATGTAATCAGCTCTTATAGGCAGCTCACCTCCTCTGAATAGGATTCTTGTGCTTATGCGGTTCACATCATCCATCAAAATGATCTTCGCAAATTAAAGAAGTGGCAAATCCGAACTCGCATAAAACCCCTTTTGGATAAGGGCTGCTCCTCCAAAGCCTTTTTTAAAAGCCTGCATGCGGATAGGCGAAAGGAGGATATTTGTAGGATCAGGCAAGATGATGGCACCTGGACTACCTCCAAATCAGAATTGGAATCGCAATGCTCTAGTCATTTCGAGCATCTCTTTTCTCCTCAGCCTGATCATTCAATGCAAGTGAATGCAGCTAGGTCTCAATTTCTGATGCATGTTCAGCCCATATTATCCTCGGAACAGGCTCGTGCACTGGAGCAGCCCTTTATGCTTAATGAACTGGATGATGCTTTGAGTCATTTACGTAAAGGCAGCTCTCCTGGTTGGGATGGATTGACTGTAGAATTTTTCCGTGCATTTTGGGGTGATCTCAAGAACACTCTGCTTCTTATGATCAATCATGCTTGGGCAGAACAATCTCTTCCTCCTTCTTGGAAACATGGCCTTGTCAAATTGATCCCCAAAAAAAGGTTGTGTGAGACAATGGCTGATTGGCGGCCCATATCTCTTATGCCAGTCATTTACAAACTCATTGTCAAAATGATTGTCCTCAGGGTTCAATTTATCTTGCAAGCAGGACTTCATCCTAGGCAGTATGTGTTTTCCCAAAAGACAGATTACTGACAATATCTCCAATGCTTTGCTTGCAATTGAGTATGCCAAATATTCTAAACAAGATGTTCTCATTCTGCAAGTGGAAATTGCCAAAGCATTTGATACTGTCCATTGGGATTTTATTTCTCAGACTATGCATAAATTGGGATTTGGCCCTCGGCTGGTCCATATTATTTACTGGTTCTATTCTCATGCCACTGCGCAGTGTTTGCTTGGTGGTGGGTTGTCAAGAGCATGGACTATGACCCGCTCAGTGAGACAAGGTTGCCCTCTTAGTTCGCTATTGTATGCCATTGCTACTCATCCGTTATTGTTGCATATGGACCATCTTGCAGATACAGGGCAGCTTCATGGCTTGCAAATTCCAGGGACACAGCCGTTTCTTGCACAGGCATATGCTGATGATTCATATTTCATGCCCAGGAATTCTCAAAGTGACCTCTCTCATTTGATGCATACTCTGAATGATTTTCGCATAGCTGCTGGACTGCATATTAACTTTCAGAAATCGAATCTTCTAGCATTGAAAGAAGCTGATTGGCATGCACTTCTCTGGCCAGGCCACATCCTCCCTTCCCATACTCTTGTGAGGCATTTAGGGTATCCCATTGGCTGGAATATTACTCCTCAACAACAGCTCAAATGGGTGCTTCAAAAGATCAACAAGAAGCTGGAATACTGGCATTTGTCCACTTGGCCTCTACATGTTCGACTTCGGATAGTACAGTCTATCATTATGGCATACGTGCAATTTTATTTGCCTCTTCTTCCTTGGTCTTTTAAGCATTTGGCTTCCTATATGTCCCAGGCTATGGAGATATTTTGGAAAAGCAAATCTCACAAAAAGGCATTGCGACTACTTCCCATGCAGTCTGTTTGTTCTCCTAAGACTCATGGGGGACTGAATATTCTCAATCTTCAGTTTCATATGTTGGCAAGAAAGAGCACTATGATTGCTGATTTTTTTCAGCAAAAACAGCCATGGGCTATTATGTTAGCAGCTATGTGTGGAAACATGACGTCCCATGCATATGGGCATTGGATTACAGATCACTGGGAAGTAGTCATGACCACATTTCAGGGGAAAATTCCTGGTTGTCCTGTTTCTACTGCTTTTATTCATGATTGGAAGAGATTCTCTCTTATGCTAAATGGACAGGTGCTTCTTCCCATCATGGTAATTCTTTTCGCTTGGAAAGCATCCATTGGAGCAAGGTGTTTGAATGGCCTCTCGCTTTACAGGCACCTATTAAAGCATATAATCTTATGAAATTGGGCATAAGATTTGTGGAGATGTTGTGGATCAACATGGTTATGTGCTTTCATTCCCACAAGCTTGCAGGACATTCCCTTTGGGTCTGCATCATAGGCCCATTTGGAGAATACTTACAACTATGTTGCAACCATTTGTTCCTGTTCCTCCACTGTTTGTATAGGACAGATTACTGGACTGGAATCTGACTTCCTTATCCCCTGCTACCTGTTCGCTTTCAATGCATAATCTGGCCTCCTCGATGGTCTACAGATTTCTTCTTCCACCGCCATGGATTGATAAGCATGCCAACACTCTTTGGAATTTGGATAGGCCTTTATCTTGGTGGCAATCACGACTCAAGAAAATTTGGAAAGCCAAATTGCCTTTGAAACAGAGGCTTTTCTTTTGGAGATGTATAGTGGGAGCTTTTTCCATTGGGGTGAAATTGGCAGCACGTCGCATTGCTTCCCCCTCCTGCCCCTTTGCTCTCATCACCGTGAGACAGTTCCCCATTTGTTATGGTCTTGCCCGCACTCTCGGATATTGATCACTCATGTTTCTCATTTGCTGCGGCTTCGGTTTCCCTCTATCAGATTTGGGAAACTCTTTTGGATGTTTGGATGCTTCTCATCTCAGATGTCTCCATTCCTCCTTTTCTTTCACTGGACTCGTTTTTGGGTACTATGGACTATTTGGACACAGAGATTGCATTCTAGGATGGGACAACAGTTTCCTCAGGCATATGCTTTCTTTAGAATGTCCCTCAAGCAATCTTTATATGATAGTTATGCTGCGAGGGACTTGGATGCTACTAGCCTTGAAGTGTTTTCTGACTGTTTTTGAGTTCTTCCATTAGGCTCTCTTTTGGAGTCTAATGTCATGTACATTGATATCATGTTAATAATATAGTTACTGGTTTTATAAAAAAAAGTGTGAGAGAGAGAGAGAGAGAGAGAGAGAGAGAGAGAGAGAGAGTGTGTGTGTGTGTGTGAGTGTAGGAGTGAGTGTAGGAGCGATGGAGATCTCCTCCTCTGCACAGCCAGCCTCGTCTTCCTACTTGACTCCATCCGTAGTCCCCGTCCATACAGTCCCCCACCACAACCCTGCTGCCTGCCCCATCTTCCGTACAGCTGCCGTCAGCTGTACGGATTTCCGTACCATTTTCGTTCAATCTGCCTTCCGTACCGTCGCCTGTACAGTTTCCTGTGCAACCTTCCGTCCCTTCCTCGTGCTCTGTGGACCCTTCCGTACAGTCATTCGCCCCTGCTGTACGGCTTTCTGTACAGGCTGTACGGTCGACCGTACAGCCTGTACGGAAGATCGTACAACCTGTACAGTCCCCTGCGCAGCCTTCTCCCTCTTTTGTTTTCTCCGCTTCGGCACCTCCTTCTGCCTCTGCTCCTACTCGTGTGTTTCTTCGCCGAAAGCATGGTGGTCTGCCTGCCTCTCCTTGCATCAAATCGGCAAAGCTGGATGATTCTGATGGCCCTTCTTCTTCCCTCCAGCTGGATCTTCTTCGCCAATTGTGCTCTGCCTCTGTCACAGAAGTTCCTTCATCGAGTTTCCCACTTGTTTGCTCCTTGGATTTTGCCCTTTTGGTCTCTGGTCTTCGACATGCTCAACAATTTGGAGTTTGCCTCTACTTTATGGGCAGGGTTTTATCTTCAACTCAGCTCAGCTCCGTCATTGGGCTGATGTTGCAATGGGTCTGGATTGTATTTCTTCCTTTGTCTTTCTAGGCAAAGGATTTTACTATGCCCAATGCTCTTCGATTGAGGTGGTAGAGCGCCTTGTCAATGATGCTGGTGTTCCTGGAGCGGGTTTCTTTGCTTATGTTATGCCCTGGGATCCACTTTTCGATCCTTCTGCAACACTTCTGACTCACTGTCCGGTTTGGATTACTCTCAAAGCGCTACATGTGCCTCTTCTTCAGCATCTTCCAACTCTTGCAGCTTTTTTGGGAAGGCCTCTCCATATACTGAGACAGGAGTTCTTGCAAGCCTCTTGTGATGTTCGTTTTTGCATTCTGTGGGATATGATGCAGCCCGTGCCATCTACTCTGGATCTTGATTTGGGATTTGCTCATCTGATGCGCATCAGGCTCCATTTTGCATCTTTCCCCGCTGCATGTTATCGGTGCTGACAGGTTGGCCATTTTGCACGTGCTTGCCCTTCTATATCCAGGCCCATTCCACCTGCTCCTTCTTCAGCTGTCTCTCCCTTCTCCTCCGGTTTCTGCTATGGCTTCTTTGGTGAAGTCCTCTACTGCTCCGAAGCACTACTGGAGGAAGGTTGATAAATCACAGGCAAATCTTCCTCTTGCGGAAGAAGCTCAGGATTGCACTCTTGTTGAGCACCATCAGTTTCCTTCTACTCAGGATATGGATGTACCCCTTGCAGAGGGCAATTTACAGGATGATATGCATGCTGTCTCTCAGGATACTGCCTCTACTCTTATTCAGATTGATCCTCCGAATGAAGCTCAAATGCTGAACCCTATTTCATCAGATGTAGCTTCTTTATCGGAAGATACGGATGTTGAGCTAGCTTCTATGCCTTTGATGCCTGTGCCAGAGTTTTCTTCTGTCAGGGATGCAGACGTACCTTTTTTATTGGAATCTTTCCATCCCATGTTACAACAGGTTTTTGACCCTTTGATTCAAAAATTTCGGGTCCCAGCCTATATCAAGAAGAATCACAAGGGCAAAAAACAGCTTGTTTTTATTGATGGTGTGGTTTCATCACTGCATCAGTTTTTACAGAGCAACAATTTGAAGCTGGAGGATGCTGTGTTTGATTCTCCTCCAGCTTGATATGTAACTTTTTACTTGGTTACCTCATGACTTTTGCTCTGAGGTTTTACTTGTAAAAACTTTTTCCTTGTACTTATTGGTGGGTTTTTACCTCTTTTGAGGTTTCCCACACAGAAATATAAAGATTTCACTAAAAAAAAAAAGCGTGTGTGCACGCGCGCTAGACAAACTACTGTAAGGTTTACACATTATAAAAATGCTTCACATTGACTCAAACATTTTTGATTTGGCAAAATATGGAGTCATTTCTTCCCAATTCCATAGATGTTCCCGCCTTTGTATAACTAAGGAGTCTTTTATCACTCAATGTAGTAATTTGATCACTTTACTTTTACACAAGAGGTATAATCCAAGGAAAATAATGAAAAAAGTACGCACAATCTTAAATATGAAGTCTTTTATCTATGGTGTATCGGCCATAGGTATGTTTAGAATGATTGAACATAAGCTGAAAACAAAAAGCGGGGAGTTGAATAGCCCGTTTTTCTTTTAGTTTCAAAAGAGAGTTTGATTGAGTATGCTCGTGCTTTCTAAGTTAGGAATGTAATTTTGCCTCTTTGTAGGAAGCGATACATAAGTGTAAAAGGGTCCATTTAGCTTTTAATTTTATGTTTTAGATAAGAGAGAGAGAGAGAGAGAGAGAGAGAGAGAGAGAGATTTTATTCCTATTTTTTTTGGAAGAGTTTGTTTCTTGACTTGCTTGTTTATTTTTGCTTAGTCACCTTCTTCCTTTCTTCTTTATTTCTTGTTTTCTTTCTCTTGTTTATTTGACGTATTTTAGTAAGCACTGGGTTTGCCCAAGAGTCTCCGCAGGTCTTTAGAAACCCAGTATAGTTGCTTATGCTTGGGCACTGATGACGACATAAGAGTTGCCTTGCTTGCTAAGTATTGTCTTCCTTTTGTTTTTCGTAAAAGTTTTGTTTCTAACATGGTATCAAAGCAGCTTAACCCTGCCATAGCTGCCACATCATCTCTGCCCTAACCCTAACCCTAAGTCTGCTCAAGCTCCTCCCTCTTGCAGCCGCCTCAGTTCTGCATTCATTTCCGCCTCAGCTGAAGCTCTCGCTGCTCATTTCCGCCTCCTTTCAGCTGCCTCCTACCCAATTAGCATTTTTGCACAGCTGCCTTCATTGCTGCCTCCATAACCGCCTCTCCTTGCAGCCCTTTGCGTTCATTCCTGCCCGTTTAGCATCTCCTCAACTAGCCGCCACAATTCGGGGTCTCTTGGAGCAGTGCCTAGGCCATTAATAGCCTCTCGGATAGCTGGTTAGTGCATCTTCTTCCTCCTAGCTTGCTGGTCGGCAC
Source organism: Dipteris shenzhenensis (assembly GCF_047967505.1). Classification (NCBI taxonomy): domain Eukaryota; kingdom Viridiplantae; phylum Streptophyta; class Polypodiopsida; order Gleicheniales; family Dipteridaceae; genus Dipteris; species Dipteris shenzhenensis. Next base: position 43,366,913 of record NC_141627.1, on the reverse strand, counting down.
ACAGTTCAAGGCATGCCTGCACGTGTGGATCTTTGAAGCTGTCTTGGAGCTTTCAACGCGGATTCTAGGTTTTGCAAGCTGCTACGATATCAAAAATCGACCATCTATGAGCATTTATTGCAGATTTTCGAGGCTTTTGAAGGCCTTTTCGACCTGTTGTATTTTCGGGGCATCTTAGGGTTGTTGCTGCAGAAGTGCCTCTTCCATAGCATTTTCGGGGCTGCTCCTAGCCTCTAGCTCATATAGAACAGCCGTTTTTAGGACTGGTGACCTACTTGTGCATTTTGGTACAACTACCCCATCTCGGTATGGCTTGGAGCTGGTTTACTGGAGCGCTTCACACATTTCGAGATATATTATTGCATTTGGCGACCCTCCAACTGCCTTCTTGACGATTTTGGACCTGCTATAGCACCTTGAGCAGTCATCAAGCCCACATGTGCTCTTCCCTTGGCCATTTCAGGGTATTTACTTACTGTTATTTGACTTGGATTCACTTAGTTCTGCATTTTGGGGCATTTGGAGCAGCACTAGACACCTATATTTGCCCGATACAGGTTTTCCCACATGACAAACCAAGATGCAGCTGCTCCTTATGCGTGAAGGCGTTTGGGACATTGTTGAGGATGACAAAGTTGAATTACTTGATTAGCAACACCAAAGGCTTTCGAAGCAGGTGAATGCAAATTTCATTGCCCTCATTCGTCTTTGCTTGGCCGACTCTCTCATCCATCATGTGGACTTCAAGTCAATAGCTAAGGAGGTTTGGGATCGCCTTGAGGCATTGTTTGGTAATAAAATTAACAACTCTAAAGTCTTTTTGAAGCTCAAGTTTTATGATTTGAAAATGGAAGAGAGTGATGAGTTAAGTTATCATCTCGCAAGGTTTCAATCTCTTGTTCAAGAGCTTTCAAGTTTGAAAAGCCCACCCGATGATCAAGATAAAATGGCTGTCCTTATGAAGAGTATGCATGGAATATCCCGCTTTGAGCAAACTCTTGAAGTACTTCGCCTTGCTACTACCATGTTGAATGATATGGTGGCACTACTCATTGAGAAGGACTGTCGTAATAAGGAAGCCCCACTTGCCTCTCCCGGTGATCAAGCATTTGCCTCCACAAGCAAATGGAAGACCAACAAGAACATTATTTGCAAACTTAGCAAGAGGAAAGGACATATTGAAGCTCATTGCACCAAGAAGAAGGAGCAAGAATAAGAGACGCACCATGCCAATCTCCTTGCTGAAGAATAGGCTGAACTTGAAGAGCCCCCTGAGGAGATAGAAGCAGCGATAGCCGAGGTTCATGGCCTTTCATTTGAGGAGCATTATGCCTAGGATTCTTGGGCTTTCTAGGCCCTCTATGCTATGTGTTTTTTTGTTGAGTCAAATAAAGGTTCTTAGCCTTGAGTTGTTCCTCTAAATTGAATGCATTTGGAATCAATAAGAGGTACTCTGCCCAAGGTTGTTTCCCAAAAATGCATGTATTGTCTTTTACTTTGGTTTGATGATATTGACCACCCAGTTCAGAGTAAGGGGAGCTGACTGAGAAGTCACTATTACACGGGAGGTTGTTGGATAGTTGGACTTGCTCTTTGCAGTATTGCGATGGAGAGGGGATCGGTCTACTCTTTGCATGTTGGGTCTCACACTCTTTGCTCTGAAGGGGGATGTTGGAGATATCATAACCAAAGATTGTGTTGATGTGATGTGCTGGTGTATAAGTACTAGGAGATCTAGTACTAGCTCATGTGTAAGTCATATGTGAGTGCCACGTGTCACTATTGGACTTATCCCATAAGTGTAATTTGAGTAGTCATCAATAAATGTGACATAATAGAGATAACCACCCAATGCAGGAGTCCTCATGCGACCACAGACATCACTATGAATAAGCTGTAATTTTCGAACAGCTCGTACTGCACCATCCTTCTTGGAGGGAAACCTGTGCATCTTATCAAATATGCACTCTTCACAGGCATGAACAGTGGGAGAAGAAACCTGCAAGTGCATCATCTGGTGTTTTCTCAAAAACATCAAGCTGAAATATGTCATGACAAGAGAAATCACTAATCCATGATTAGTAGACATTAAAACATTATTATATATTATACGCCAATGGTGTAACATGTATATGTATTTATGATGGACACCGACCGATTTGTTATGGCGGTGGATCAACTGAGTAGATAGGACCAATCCTACGGGCAATAGGAAGGAAAGGGTGCATTGAATGGTAGATGCATGGATCATAGGATAAGGGCAGGTGTAAATGGGAAGATGGAACTTGTGTGATCTCAAGGGACATTAATGAAAGGGTATTACCCTTTCATTGCAAATATCACATAGCATTCTCTATTCACCTTGCATTCATCCGCTATCTCTCTCCACCTTGCATGTAGGTCGAAATAGAAACAAGTACTCTCACGAGAGCGCTCTTCCCCATTGGAGGGCCAATTGGCATTCAAATTTTGCTTGCATTGCACACATTTGCATTCTTGAGAAATTAGATCTTTACATTTGGTATCAGAGCTTCGATGATCCACTATCGGGACGGGAAGAGAAGGAGAAGAAGCGAGCAAAGGGAGGGCGCAAGCGTGCGGGACAGCAACCAATGCAACATTCACAGAAGGGAGCTGTATGAGAAGGCAACGCGCAGGGAAGACCGCACGGGAGGCACAGCGGGAGAGCAGCGTAGGAAGGCCACGCGTGTGGAGAGTTGGATAGGAGGGAAAACGTGTGACAACCCCGCAACGGAAGACTTGCAGATCTGCACGCGAAACAGTGTATTGACTGAGATCTGGAAGGCCTTCTGCCAAACCTGCATGTGAAACATCGGTTTGGATGAGATCCAAAAGGTCGACAAAAGGCTGGCTGGGTGGCTGCAAAAGGCTCTCTCTGATCTTGGAAACCGTAAAATCTGGAGCCCCTGAGGTAAGGGCTTTCTCTAATTTTTTTGGTCTTTGGACGGGGAACGGGGTGTCCCAACAGGGCAAACCTCCCCCCCCCTCAGGGCAAACCTCCCCCCCCCTCCGGGCCACCTCTGTGCGAATAGACCCTTAAAACCCTTAAACCGTGAGGAAAAGAGACCCCTCCCGTTCTCCCCAATGGAAAGTCGGATTGGAACAAGATTTTAAGGGGGTTATCCACCCATCAAGTACCCCCTATAACGGGATCTAGAGCTGCAATCCACTCAAAATAAGTAGCCCAAACAGAGTGTACTAGTTTACAGTATAAAAACAAGGAAGGAAGGCTAAAAGAGAAGGAAGAAGAGGTCATTTAAAGTGGTTTTTCGACACAAGTGAAGCGGGAGTCAGATAAGTACCACCAACTCTACAACACTTGACTTTTCTGTAAAATAAACCCCTTTTCTGAAATTACAACAAGTCATTTTTTCTCTTGTATTACTAAAAGGAAAGAATGGAAGGAGAAGGGATTATTAATAATGAACTTATGCTTTTTCCTCCACTACCAGAAGGAGATAGGGAGAGAACACCATCACCTCCTCCTGAAGAGGATAATGTAGATGAGAGTTACACTTATATTGAGTATGATAACTCATGTATAGAATTACCTTCACATCTCTCCTTCAAGAATCTCTTGATAGGGAGTTTTTCTTTAGAAGTGAAGGGAGAAACGAGCCCATCCAAGAGCAAGGCGCTGAGTTTATGCCTTTAGTTCAAAAGCCCATACACATGGATTATAATCCAAGTGCAAGAGGGAGAGAGGAGTCTCCAGTTGCTAAGCTGGTTTCTCAGCTTGGCCATATGATTGAACAGTCCATTATGACAAAATTTGGGACTAAGAGAGAAAGAAGTATTTAGCAGCCCTTACCCCGAAAGTGAGGTATGAGGTTGAAATGTTCAACCCAACCACCTTGAAAGACCTCACTAAATTGGCTGAGATTGCTGAGAGGAAATTGAATCCTCGGAAACCTTTCAACAAAGGAAAAGAGAAAGCTATTGTACAAAATGTTAGCAACCAATCACGTCCTGGATGGATACCATTTCCCAACTCACAAATAGAGTGGAGAGCTGTACAACCAACGAATTCCTCATTCTGTGAAGATGGAGAAGACACCCGCAAGCAAGCCCTATAGATCTGCACGCCTCTCAGGCGGTCGCTTGAGATCCCATCGTCCCTCGCACCCATATGGCGCACAAGGTATAAATGGTATCTTGCCAAATGGCAACGAGGGTGGCTGCTTGGGGGAGCTGCTAGCCACCCATGACCAAATTGCAACCGACAATCCAAATGTTCCAAGCAGTGATGTTTGACACCGTCTCCCACACATTGTCCTTTGGAGAGGATGTGGGCCGTTGACAAGGAGGAGGGGTCGGTCTTGATTCTCAATCCGGAGGACCCTCTGCCCCTGAATCCTAGAAAGTATATCTAGTACTATATACATAGAAATACACACTTTTTTTTATAGTGAAATCTCTCCCCTTGTGATTCTTCTTGATATAAGCTGGCAACCTGAATTTTTGAACCACAGGGTCAAAAACTTGTCTGAACCAAGGATGAAAAGTATCCAATGAAAAAGGAACATTTGCATCTTGAAGAGAAAGAGACTATGGCACCGTCTTCACAGGCATAGGGAATTGAGTACCATCTACACACTCTGACATAGGAGTTGCAGCTGATAAATCATGACACATCATTACAGCTTCACCTTCTGCATCAGCCTGAGTTGTACCATGTGCATCATCCTGTTTAAGCCGGTCTTCAACATGTAACTCCATATCCTGAAGAGAAGTATGCTGAGTATGCTCAATAATAGACTGATCCCGAGCTGCTTTAACAACAAATGGATTAACCTGAGAACAATCTGGTGCTGAAACATCTTTAACCCACTTCCATATCTTAACTGTATCCCAGAAGAAGAAAAACGGGAGAAGGAATTGAGGTACCTAGAGCTCGAGTAGAAGTGCACGGGACTGCATTGACTACATAGAATCACACACACACTTTTTTTTTTTGGGTGAAATCTTTGATTGATTACATTATATGAGTAGCAACCTCAAAATAAGTTGCTACAATTACATCAACTGAAAATTTCAGTATATGCCAAAAAGACCTCATGATCTATGCAATGGGTCTGCAAGCAATCAAAGAAAGATTGCTGCAGAGAACGCCTAAAAAAGCCAAACAGAGAGAAAGTAGGATCACCAAAGACTTTAGAATTCCTATATGTCCATAAAGTCCATAGTGCCCAATAGCGAACCCAAACGAAGAAAAGATGAAACTCCGGTCTGGATGGATGAAACCCAAATACCCAGAAGAACTTCCCAAACGGAACAAATGGGAATCTCGCTCGCAGGCGCTGTCAAAGCAGATCAAAAAGCTCACGAGAGCACGAACAATGCCAAAACAAGTGAGGCACAGTCTCCGAAGAAGCATAACATCTATGGCAAAGTGCAGGAGCAATGTGTTGATGAGCTAATGGAAACACTCCCAAAAGAACTCGCCAAAAGAAAACCTGTCGCCGAAGCGGTTCTTTATAGGCCCAAAGTTGCTATAATCTTTTTCTCCACCACTTGGCTGGGCGATGCATTCGCCAAACAGAATCACCTCTCTCTGAAACCCAAGGTTAAGGCAAAAGGATTTTATATAATGTAGGTATAGTAATCTGAGATAGCCTCAAAGGACGAGAAGAGGACCCTGGAGAAGTCAAAGTCCAATCTTCCAACTGGTCCTGGAGTTCCAAAGGAGGAATCGGAACAAAAGGCGAAAGCATAGAAGTAATTTGTCGCCACAAAGGACGATAATGAGAGCCCCATCCATATGTAGTGGGGAGCACAGTACCAGCATCATCTATAACATCAACAACCGAGGTGATGCCTTTAAACGAGACAAAGTAGGAACGTCGAGGTTCCTATAAAGCCAAGGGAGGCTGAAAGACTTTCAACCAATGAATGCTTTCAGCTCTCAAAGAATTCCCAAGCAAAGATTACCATCCATTCCATTCCAGATGAGAAAGAACATGCCTCCAGTCAAGAAGCAAGCGGGAGACAAAAGGGAAGCCAGGCAAAGTGCCATCAGTGCAGTCAAAAAAGAAATCCCAGTGATCGAGTTGTCAATGACCAAACACAGAAATACTGATATGAGTGACTAGAACCCTATTCATAAGAGCCCAAGGTTGATCACCTTGCAGAAATTGCAGCAACATTTTTCCCCTGTGGGCAAGAATATGCACATGAATATCCATGATGTTCAAATCCACCATGCATCTTGGGAGAACAAATGTGATGCATCGAAAGCAGCCTGAGACTTTTTCTGCCATGTTTGGATCATCAGAAGATTTCCATAAAGACAGACATGAAAGATGTAAGATCTGCCTTAGTGAACATGATCAATGGCGTGCAAAGGCCAGTTTGCCAGTTTCCAATACTCAAGCTTTTTCCGAAGGTTAGCCAAAACCCAATCAATTTGTTGTCGGCGAGTGAGTTCCCACCCCAAAGGGTAACCAAGATGACGAACAAACTGAGTGGGTGGAATGATATCCTGGAGCCATAATATACTATGCCAGTCTTTGGAATGCAAAGGGAGCAGCTTAGACTTCTGAAAATTAACATGAAGACCAGCTGCCAAACCATAAACAAAGAGGGCGTGCACCAAGGCACCAAGATCATGGGGCGTATTCTTTGGGGTAAAGAAAGAATCATCAGCATAAGCTTGAGCAACCATGCTGCGATTAGCATCCAATTCCAATCCGAGAATGCAAGAAAAAATTCAACAGTGAGACCATCCCATCCTGGAGATTTCCATCTGCCACAGGATCTCAGTGCATCAGACAAATCCCTTTTAGTGAAGGGATGTTCAAGTTCCAAAGCCTGAGCATCAGACAAAATTGGATGAATATGCTGCAAAAGAAGCCGACGTGCAGACACGACCCGAGGAGAAAGAGTATCCACATGCCCAAAATGAGTGGAGAAGTGCTGCACACATAAATCATCAAGCTCTGAACGAGATGTTGACCAAGAGCCATCAGGCATCCGGATCCGACAGATATTGGCAGCCTGTCTTTTGTAGTGTAAACTCTTAAAAAATTGCTTGGAAGAGCAACCTTTATCCAAAAATGCCCGTTGTCTGGATCGAGCTTATTTAGCAAGCTTTTTGCGATCATTGGATTGAAGAGAGAATTGAGCCTGACATAAGAGCATGCTTATCTCTGAAGACAAAGGGCGAAGATGAGCAAGCTCAGTCAAACTCTGACAAGTAAATTTGGCATGTGCTACAGTCTCCCTTGTGGCTTGCATATAGGATTTGCCATAATCTCGAATAACTGCTTGCATCCGAGCAACAAAAGCCTGCCAGGCATAATCCAAACCAATGTGTATCTGAAGAGAGAGAGGCTGAATAGCATCAGAGACCAAGGCCTTAAAGTTAGCATGCTCTAAATAACTATTATTAATCAGCAAAAGCCTTCGGCGAGGCAATCTGTTAGTGGGAAATTCATATAAGGAAAGCCTCAACCAAAGAGGAGCATGATCCGAATGTGTGAAAGCATGATCAACCCAAATTTGACAAGTAAAGGCATCTCAATGCTGTCGATCAATCTGATACCATTTGTCGAAGCGTGCCCGATAAGAAGATTGAGCATTATGCTGAAAGGTATAGCTCGGAAGCATGGACTGGAATTCCTTCCAGAGATAACCAAGTGCAACTGAAGCAAAAAATCAGACCATGCCTGTGTTTCAGAAGCCAACATATGAGTGTGGCCTGAGGTGTTGCCCCCCGATTAAGGGGCATTATTAAAGTCACCACAAATGCAGGCATGTTGTCGCCATGGATAAGTATGCATGGCACCCCAGATCAAAGCTCTATCATGAGAAGATTGGGAGGCATAAACCGATGCAAATTCAAAAATTTCCCCTTGAACAAGGCGTTGAACAATAATCCATCTACCATGGCAATCATTGAGAGCCACAACAGGTTGAAGGTCGTGCTTTACCAAAAAAGCCACACCAGAAAAGGACTGCTCTCCAGCATAGAAGATATCATAACCAGTAAAATGGCCTATCTGACCAGCATACATATGCTGATTATGCTCTTGCAAAGCAACTATATCAGGCTGCAATTGCCTGATATACATCCAGAGACCAGTTCGCATTTGCAACCATCACACATTCCTTGTACATTGAGAGTAACACACTTCAGATGATCAAGCATATTTACAGTTATGGGACAGGTATGTACAGCAACTAACGGGCTGTCTACGTCTGCATTTCCACCTTAATGTTCGGGCCTCTGCCCTGGGATGAAGCATCAGCTTGAGGAGAGGACAAAAGTGCAGCAACTTCTTCTTCAGGAAACAAGGTCCGATTTGCAGTCACAGCAGCCTAGGTCACCAGAGTTTTCAGTAGGTGTTTTCCCATGAGAGGATGCACCACTCCAAGTCCGAGAAGGCAAAGGTCGCTTGGGGGAGATCACTTTGCGAGGAGTTTGCCATCCATCAATCAAATTTTTTTCCTTCTTCCCCTGAGGTGGAGAGGACAAAGGCACAGGAAAAGAAGCATTACCATTTGAGACAGTCGGGGCTCTGCCTTTGTCTTGAACAGAGAAAAACTGTTTGACCCCTTTGTTTTTTATCACAGAAGAGGCATTTGCATTCTTATTCAAAGGCTGAACCATTTCAGCTTGCACTGGCATCCGTGGAGCTCAGGAAGGGCATTGTGAAGCCATGTGCCCAAATAGTAACCAAATATGAAGCTTTCACAAAATGAACTAATAGAAGTGTTCACAATTTGCATTAGTGAATATTTTGAGAGAATAAATTTAAGAATGAAACCTCATTTGGTATCTCTTTGGGGAGCATTAACATGGACAATGTAGGATACGATTGTTGGCTAGATTTTTGAAAGTCTATACTCGCAAGTTTCCCACTTTGGAGAAGTCATGCACCAACTAACCAATGTAATGGAACTACTAAAATCTCAAACGCTCCATAATGTATCTTTGGATAGAGACTTTACTCAATAAATACCTACAGTAACATATCTCAAAGCACCAAGGGAAGCTGCAATTTTAGGTAGAAGAGAAGACAAGCATTGAGGAAAATCCACAACTTCTATCCAAACAGGGCAACGATGTCGAATCAATGCTTGATAATCCCGAGTGGGAGACCAGGGTAGGACATGGACCATCTGCTGACCATAGAAGAGAGGAGAGTGTTCCAACAAAATCTGACGGTGCTCCTTATCAGCCATGATCTCAAAAAAGCCCCTCGCTGCATAATGAACTTTTTTGACATAAGAACCACCCAGGGTTCGAGTCAACCAATTCCCAACATCAGCTGCAGCAGGCATCCGTCCTGGGAAGAAAATTATAATGGCATGCTTTGCATACTCCTTAACTGGATCAAATATATCATCCACTTCCACCATAATGCCAGTGGTGGGAAGTGGATCTTTCCAACCTTTGCGGGTGTCTTCAGACCCTTCATGCATAACCTCATAAACAAGCTGAGCCTCAGCAGAGTCATAAAGGGAATCATCTGAATCCATCACCTATTTTTGTTTCTTGTTGGAAATCGACTTGTCTTTGTGAAAGAATAATCCACCATTCGAGTTAAGGAAAAGGCTTGGAAGCAGCAACGCTTTACAAGGAGGAAAGCACAGCAGGTACAAAACTATACGGACAAAATTGTACGGATTTTTGACATTACCTTTTTTTTTTTTTTTTGGTGTGTGTGTGTGACAATAAAACTGTACGGATTTTTCCGACTGTATGGATTTTCTTGGCTATACGGACAAAATCGTACGGATTTTTGACAGTACGATTTAAAAAAAAACAAACAAATTTCTTCGAGTTTTTTGACAGAGCGTACGGACACAAAACGGGCATCAAATGGAACCTTGAGGGTGTCAAATTGAGGGAGAAACAAGCAGTTGCAGCGTGGGAGCACGAGATCTCTCTCTCACACCCTGAGACTAGAACTCACCACCACCACACACACTCACACACACACACACACACACACACACACACACTAACACCAAACTCACACAAACCTTTACACACACACACACACACACACACACATATACACACACTTTTTTTTTTGTAAAACCAAGATACTTATATTATGAAACATTCATTTACATCCAGGCAGTGCTCAAAAGAGAGCTAAAGCCCTATCCATCAGAAGCAGTACAAGAAAAGTTGAATACAAGAAACATCCAAATCTTCCTCATGTAAGGCATCATATAAAGACTGCCTTAATGAGGCTCTGAAGAACTCATAAGGATGCTGAAGGGGAGAATTCAGAAATGCTTGATTGCGCTGCAGCCAGAGGGTCCATAAGGCCCAGTATCTGATCCAGTGGAAGAAGAGAGAATACTGTGACAAAGAAGCTGATAGTTTGCCATACATCACACACACACACACACACATCACACACACACACACACACACACACACACACACACATCCTTATACCCGCCCCTCTCAAGTGAGAGAGGTCTCTCACACGTGCCTTTGTCTCACTTCTTTGGGAGTTGACTCCATGCCCCAAAAGAACTAGTTGTGATACTATCCCATTGTGCCCAGCCAATGTGTGTGAACTCCCCCAGCATGTGTCCATCTTGGTCGCAAATCTTTCGATGCCAAAGAAGGGGCTGTTGCTCTTGGTCACAAATCTCCGAATGCCAGCTGTTGCTCCCACTCCTCCCAGTATCATTGTGGGATGGTTCTGATGAGGCCCCCAGACAATCGCTGCCTAAGAAGGATAAGGTAATGAATGGACTAAGCATCCTGGTCTTGCCCACTTCACCTTGTCAAGTAGTGGTGTTTTCCCTCTCGGATCTTGCAAACAGAAAGCTTTCTTTCAACTTCAATTGGTGTTTGGATTTCAGGATTTTCTAACTTTCCTAGGTCAAAGAGTAAAAAAATATTGTTTAGGAAGAAAAGACACAAAGGCATGAGGGTATAACTTGTGCTGTTCCTTTTCTAACATTTTCTGGTGGTGTAATGTGCAAGCTAGTGTTACATGCCTTCTGTGGCCAGCAGTAGAGTTGGATTTAAGAATTCGACATTGTGATACAGTAAAGTTGCAGTCCTAGAATGGTTTGTCAAATGACAAACTACCATGGCTAGATGCGCTTATACATTTTTATTTATTTTTGGGTGAGCTGTGTTTTCTACTTGGGTGAGCTGTTTTTTCTGCTGCTCTTTAGATCGTATTGTTGCCATGTACCATGATGTTGCAAGCTATGGAGAAACGACTTGCGATTGTGTTCAACTTGTTATTATCTATGTGTGCAAGAAAGAGAGAAAGGAATAACCAAACTGTATCAATAAATAAAAATTTTGATATCTTTGAACAAACCAAAGAGCCTTTGTGACCACAAAATTGCACTTTATGCTTATCGTCTGTGTGTGTACATGTGTGTGTGTGTTTGCGTGTGGTACGTGTGTGTGCGTGCATCCTTTGCAATATGGCTTCGTTCCCCGTAGGCATATCACAGATAATATTGCCAATGCTTATATTGGGATTGAATATGCCAAATACACACAAGAGGATGTTCTGCTCTTACAGGATATTGCAAAAGCCTTTGATACAGTTCAATGGGAATTCATCTCGCAAACAATGCGAGCTTTGGGGTTTGGAAAAAAAATGCAGCAGGTTATTTACTGGCTTTACAGGGACATCAATGCTGCTTGCATTCTTTCTGGAGATCTCTCTGATGAGTGGACTCTTCGTTGTTCGGTTCGTCAGGGATGTCCCCTTACTGCTTTATTATATGCCATTGCTACCGATGTTGTGCTGCAATATATTGATCATCTCGTAGCTACAGGCTCCCTTCATGGTTTGGACTTAGATGCAAATCGCAGCATGGTTGCTCAAGCCTATGCTGATGATTCTTTCTTTATCCCGAAGAATACGCAGAATGATCTTTCTGCTTTGATGCAAGCTCTCTCTGTTTATGGTTTGGCAGCTGGTCTTCATGTAAATTTTCAAAAGTCTAAGCTGCTCCCATTGCATTCTAAAGACTGACATAGTCTTTTTTGGCTTGCGGAATTCATTCCACCCACTCAGATTGTTTGTCATCTTGGTTATCCTTTGGGGTGGGGTCTCCCTCGTCGTCAACAAACTGATTGGGTGATGGTCAAGCTTCGGAAAAAGCTAGAATATTGGAAATTGGCAACCTGGCCGTTGCATGTTTGGCTTCGGATAGTGTAGTTTATTTTGGTGGCTTATATTCAGTTCTATCTGCCATTGATTTTTTTTACTAAGAAGGATTTGTCTTCCTTCATGTTCACCATTATGAAAATTTTTTGGTGGTCAAAGCACAGCAAGAAAAGCTTGCAGATTCTTCCAGTACAGAGATTGTGCTTGCCCAAATTGCATGGAGGGTTGAATATTCTTAATATACATGTGCACATTTTAGCTCATAAAGGCAAGATGATGCTTCAATTTCTTCAAGATGATCAGCCTTGGGCGGCTATGATGTGTTCCTTATTGGTTCACATCACTACTACTGCATTTGGTTTTTGGCAACCCACACAGTGGGATTTTCTTCAAGGCTGTATTGAAGACACAATCAAAGGTTGCTCTATGGTCTCTCATATGTTTTTTGATTGGAAGCATATTCTTTCACACTTGGCATGGAATGGAAGAGACTCTTTAAAGGGTAACTCTTTGCGAGCGGAGAGCATCCATTGGTCACGAGCTTTCTCTACTCCCTTGGCTTTGCAAGAGCCTCGACACTCTTATTTTCTTAATTCAAAAGGGATTGCAGTTGTTGCAGTTATCAATGATGATGGCTTCATTTTATCTTTCCCTTTGGCTGCTGTAAAATATGGTTTGGGCATGTACTATCGTCTAGTATAGCAGGTCATTTCTCGAATGATTTAGCCATTTCGGCCAGTACCGCCATTACAGTTTCAAGACAGGCTTCAGGATTGGACTCTTCCTTTATATTACTTTGTTCGTCCTTTGAAGATGTCTCATATCACAGTCTCTTCTCTATATAAAGTTTTGTTATCACCACCTTGGGTGTCAGACAGAGCTAATCAGATTTGGGCATTGCATCGTCCACTCAAATGGTGGAGAAAGAGATTAAAGCAGATTTGGCACTCTAAGCTTCCTTTATGCCAACAGGTTTTTTTATGGCATGTTTTGCTGGGGGTTGTACCGTCAGGACAACTTTTATCTTGTAGATGTATTGCTTCTGCTCTCTGTCGTCGGTGTTTAGCTCCCGGGGAATCTGTATCTCATATCTTTTGGAATTGCTCGGAGACAGAATTTCTTGGGTATTCTTCACGACAGATTGAGATTAAGATTCTCTCAGGCTGTTTCTGGAAAGCAATTTTGGTTGTTTGGGATCTATCCCAAACGGCCAGATTTTGCTTTGTTCTTTACGTGGGTTTGCTACTGGGCACTCTGGACTCTCTGGAAATCTAGAAATCACAGAGTCTTTGGTGATCCAGTATTTTATAATTTTGTATTTTTTCGTCGTTCTTTGCAACAATCGCTCTTCGATTGTTTGAAAACTCACTGCATAGATTAGGATGTATATTTGTCCTACATGGACATCTTTGCTTGATGTGCTATTTCCGCTTACCAGTTTTTTCCTGGCTAGCTATATTGTAATTTAAAGCAATCAAAGATTTTACCCCAAAAAAAAGTGTGTGTGTGTGTGTGTGTGAAAGACTTTTTCTTTGGAGATGTATGACAGGTACATTGTCAGTGGGGGTCACACTTGCTAAACGTCGCATTGCACCATCCACATGTTTAAGATGTCAGGCTCCTTCAGAGACTGTTATTCATTTGCTTTGGCACTGCCCGTGTACTAGGATTCTCCTCATGAGAATTTCAGATTATCTTTTTATCCGTTTCCCGAGTCACAGATTTGGGAAACATTTCTGGCTCTTTGGCAGATTTATGAAGTCTTTGTCTCAATACTCACTATTTCTCTCTTGGGTGCGATATTGGGCTCTTTGGACAATCTGGAGTGAGCATAATTTGGCATACTTGGGTCGGCAGATTCACAAGTCGTATGAATCTTTCCGAGCCTCATTGCGGCAATGCTTATATGATGCCTGCCATGAGGGTGATATGGATGCTTCTTGCATAGAGCTTTTCTTTTTATGTTTCTGATCTTTGGGATACTCTCCATTTTGGAGACCTCCCATCATGTAAATTTATGAGCATATAAATATACTGCACTGGATATTACCAAAAAAAAAATGTGTGTGTGTGTGTGTGTGTGTGTGTGAGAGAGAGAGAGAGAGAGAGAGAGTACCAGGTAATATCTTTATGTGTATAGGCTTCTAGGTGGGAACAATCTACGTGGCTCTATTCCCAGCAATCTTGGTGAGCTAAAGGACTTGAGAGTCTTGGATCTGGGTGAGAATAAGCTTTTGGGAAAAATTCCTCCAGAGATTGGCAATGCATCAAACCTTACTAAATTGTAAGAAAAGGATTTAAAGTTGCATGTTTTGATATCATTTCACTGATCTAGCTTGTATAGCTATGTTGATTTCCAAATCGTGATAGTCAAGAATGTAAGACTATCAGTGTTTCTGACAATCATTGTGAATCATTTTTGTAGATACCTTCACAGCAATTTTTTGGAAGGTGACATTCCTGCTGAACTTGGTGATCTTCATATGCTCTATGAGTTACGGCTGGACAGAAACAAATTGGGTGGTAATTTACCAGTTGGTGACTCAACAATTCCTAAGCAACCCCTGGACAACAATATCCATCTTGGGAGTTCGTATGTTAAATTGTCCACCCTCTGACTCAGTCTTTACTGCCGATTATTCTTGTATGTATAGCCAAGTAACATTCTTACTGATAGCTCTCACATTTGATAACAATTTCTTCCAGTTTCAGATTGGAGGAGCAAGTCTCCATTTTCTATTTCTGCAATTAAGTTTCTATTTAGAAAAGTGGCTTTTACAGCCATGTCTCCATTTTCTATTTCTGCAATTAAGTTTCTATTCTATAGAGTTCCCCTGCCCCTGTCCCCCTCTTTTTTTTTTTTTTGAAGGGGCCAGCCTTGATCCCAATAGTGCTCATGATCTCCTTTGTCCACCCTGTACCTATTCGAACCGTGCCTGATATCCTCTCATAGAGTGCCATTACTGCCCGAATGACCTCTTGACCATACCCTAGTTCCTACAAACTTTTGATAAGGTGAGCTCTGGGCACAGGGACAGGCAGGTTTCTGAATCTAGATCACAATGCACATACTCATACTCAGAGGTGTCATTGAGGAGGCCAGAGCACGGAGGGTTTATGGCTGCTTTGCTCCGTACTCTGCCCTCCTCAATGACACCTCTAAGTATGAGTATGTGATCTAGAGTCAGAAGCCTGCCCGTCCCTCGGCCATGAGTCCTTGAAGCTCTAAAACCAGCTAACCTCTATGTCAAACATAGGTGCATGGATCTTAGACATAAATTGCCCAATCATAATGGTCCTGTAGTTTTTTGGGCTTATGGGATCTCCTGCCTTGTGAACCGGAGTGATGGTGTTTAGGGTCCAGGTTTTAGGAAAACCGGTGCAAATTGGTTTTTTAAATTTTTTTGCTAAGATCGGGCCATAGTGTTATTTCAATATGCAATGAATTCAATACATAGTCCTTGACGATCCTTAGCTCGGACGTTATGAAGCTTCAAAGCTGCACGTTTGATACCGCTCGCTGTGAAAGTATGCAAGAAACCGAACAGGGTTAGTGTGGGAGGTCAAGTGGTGTCTGGTGAGGAAAGTCATATAGCGTGTATGCATAAGAGAGCCATAGTGTGGTGTCTGTTAGAGAGAGGGTGTTGGCCTCTTGAGAAACTTCTACTAGAATTCATTGGAGTTGTTACTAATCATAATGTTTATTAACTCCTCCTCGTTCTAACAAACGAAAGTTTGCTTCTTCCAGTGGACCAGAGGAGGACAGTCCTCTCATATCATCTCTCCCACACTTGGGAAGGTGATGCCTAATCTCGAATCTGAGTTGACAGCATAGGTCCTTACACTCACCATTGTACCAACTATTGCAGGGTATTGAGCCAAGAGACGATTGACGTGTGGAATGGCTCACCTCCTCTCTTGTCTCCTCCTTCCGTGCCCTTCCTCCCCTCCGACCTCTACCCCTCTGCCGCCCCATTTGTCCTCTTGCCAGCCCGCTGCACAACCTCTGCTGGCCGCGCAGGCTGTGGGCTGCGCTGCCCATCTTGCCCTCCTCCGCGTATTCGCGGCCACATCCCCTTGGGAACCGCTTGCAGCACCCAGCAGCGGGCCGCTGTTGCACCTCTAGTGGGCTGGAGGCCACCTCTCCAGAGCACCTCAAGGGCCTTCCCTTAAGCTTCCTTTGTTGCAGGAGGGCACGCTTCTCCTTAGCCCTCCATCCCAAGGAGAACAACGCTGAGGACCCTCGATACCTCAAGTGGTGGATAGCGGGCTGGACTTTTGCAATCGCTCCGGCCCCTCTCAGATTTGAGGTGGCTTGCAAGTTTTTATTGGCCCTATGGTGTGACGATTTTAGTGGAAACTTTCAGCAAGAGCCTTGAGGAACCCTTTCAGTGCCAGGGTTCGAGGGGTAGAGGTTGTGGGCATGCTCCGGTGGTGCTCTTGGAGGGCTTCGGCCCTCCCTTTGCTTTCTCCTTCTTTCATTTAGGCAGCAAAGAGCAAGTTTCTTTCTTCTGGATTTCGAATTTTGGAAGTGACCACTGGTCGCAAGAGGAGCTCAAATGGCAGCATCCTTGATCCCCTCAACTGTCAAGGTTCAGTTAGAAGTGGTTGGATACTGGGGCTCACACCCATGAGAAGGCAGGTACGAGAGTGGATCCATGCGAGTCGCACACTAGAGGGTGACCACATCCATGAGGCCACCATCTACTATAGGTTTTTCGTTCCTCCAGTTGATCTGCCCCGACACCTCCCAAGTCTTCTTAGAGTAGAGCCTTCTTCCTTTAAGCCTGCACTTGGTCTACTTTATCCCTTGGTACATGGGTTCACTATGGAGGACATGAGTCGACGCATCAGGTGCCCTATTTCCCAGTGCTCCCGAAGGAGTGCCGGACCATTCTCTACTCCATCGGACGAACTTTTGATATAGTTCTAGAGACTCCACCCCTAATGGCCGCCTCAGTGGTAGTAGATGATGGGGTCCCCCAGCTCAGGTTGGTTGTAGCGCACCCAAAGACCCTCCCAAAGGAGATCTTCCTCAAGACACTTGACGACGGAGAGTGTAGGCAGAGGATCGAGGTCTCCGGATTACCAAGACAATGCCTACGTTGTTGCAGGCAGATGGGTCATCTAGCCTGCTAGTGTCGGCATGGTCAGGCCAGGGTTTTGACTCATCCTTGGCAAGAGCAACGGGATGCTCACCCGGAGAGAGCCCCGCACGAGTCAGGTCAGCAGATGGAGTCCTAGACCTTGTGGGTGGAGCCCTTGAGAGGGGCTTGGACCATGGTGAAATGTAAGAGGTATGGCAATAGGGCTAGGTAAAACCGCAGGAGGAGACGCCTTGCACAGAGGATGGCGGAGGATGACATGGAGCCGCCTCCATAGGGAAACCAGACAAAGGGAGACTTTGGAGGCTTCCGTCAGACTCCAGAAAGACTACCTTCAATGCCGTCCCCCTACGGCAAGATTCCCCAACGCAGTGTCACAGGCACCCTAGCAGGTCCCTGGTGCTTCCCCCGCCGCCCCGAAAGTGGCCCCTGCCCCCCCTCTTCCCCTTCGCCTCCACGTGACCTTCCATCCCCTCCTCCGGAACCCCCCCCGGCCTCCCGCGGCCCCTCTCCTCCTTCCCCGACCCGCCCGACCCCCCCTATTGCATTGACTCTCACCACCCGCCCCCTTGCCACCCCCTCTCCCTTTCTTTTGGCCCCGCTCCTCCTGTTGCAACAGAGCCCACCTCCTCTTCTTTCTTCCCTCGCTAAATGCTCCCCTGCCCCAAAGCCTTCAAGTAAGTGCGAGAGCGAGTCGCCCGCTCCCTTTGTAGATGAGGCCTCCTCGCTAGAGCTCGAGCCCTCTCTCGCTTCGTCGTGGGACTCGGCTTGGCAGACTCTGGTGTCAGGTGGCTTATTTTCTCAGTCTCCTAGTCCGAAGCCCCGCCCTGGGCAACGCTTGCGCAGAGAGTTCTGGAGGCTGGGACCGTGGAATTACTTGGAGATCCTTGGCGAGTACCCCCTCGCGCTTGAGATGATAGTTATGATTTTGCAGGCCCGCAAAGGGGGATCCGGTGTGCGGCCAAGCTAGGACTAGAGGTCTCCTTCATGATGCAGTGAGCTTCGAAGTGGGAGTGACTCCAGTCATACCCTTGATCCGGTTTGAACGGACACGGATTACTCACGCTCAAAGCCTCCGTCGAAGTCACAGAGATCCGAGATTGTTTTGGAGGCTCCTTCACATAAGGGAGCCCTGTTCGCTTACGCCGCCTCCCCATGAGTTGGAGCATCGTGAGTTAGAACATGCATGGACATGACCTGCAAAAGTCAGCCACAGTACCTAATTCTTGGGCAGGATCTTCAAAGAGTGGTTGTAGGTCGGTTAGTGGACTTTCTTCTAGTTCAGGAGCACATGTTTTTCAGCGCGGCAAGCATTAGTCATCGCCACCATCTTCTCCTGGAGAGCGGAGTTATGGTCCCCCACGGTAGGCCGGAGTGGGAGGGTCTACATTTTGGTATCTCAGACAGCGGCCCTAGAAGTTTTCGACCAACGGGAGCTTATCCAAGGCAAGGTAGTGGGGGTGGTGTACATGCGAGAGAGTCCAGGATTGGGATTTTGAACGTTTGCGCACCAACATGCAGGCAACACTACCTAGCTTTTTGGAGGAGACTGTCAGACAGCCTCCCTGACGTTTGTTTCTGGATTCTTAGAGGTGACTTCAACAACCCGAAATTTGGGGAGGACAAGTAGGGAGGAGCCTCATTTGCAGAGATGCCGGAAGCAGAGAGGGGCATGTGGGAGCAGTTCATCTTTGCGCTCAGAGGTAGGGATCCGTGGTAGCAATTCACCAGGACCCCCGGCAGCCTCCACTTCTTCGGTCAGAGGAGACATGATGGCCTGCTTGAGCGCATTGACAGATTCTATGTTGGGGACTGGGCTTTGCTTCGGGGGGCGCTCTATTGGCATTCTAGTAGGCATGACGATGTCCCGATCACTCCCCAATAGTGCTCCACCTAGAGCCACACCACCAGGGCCTTCCCCAGAAAGGGGCTTGTATTCCAGATGCACTACTTTAGGAGGAGGAGGAGGAGGTGCAGCAAGCAATAGCTTTAATTTGGCAGCAGCCCAAGGAGAGGGTTGGTCTTCGTGGGTTGCCGAGGCAATCCTTCAGAGTAGCAAGGAGTTGCAGTCCCAGGCTGTGCGATGGAGACTTGCTCTGCAGGAGCACAAGCGCGCATTGAGGTGGGACCTCGCTTCCATAGAGAGACTCAGAGAGCAAGACCCGGGTTCCCAGTAGCTTAGTGACCATTATGAGGGTGCGACGTTGGAGCCACATGATGCAGAGCTCAAATGAGCTGAGTATTCTTACCATTCCACGAGGGCCAAATGGGTACAATAGGGAGACTGAATGACCAGACAATTCTTCTAGATCACCGGGCCACGATCAGCCGAGTGATTTATACAACACAATTAAATTGAAACAATTGATCCCAAGCCAAGCAAGGAATTTGCCACGTTTTGATTGGCACAATGATGTAGCTCGCCCTCAAGTGAACGAAGAAATAAATCAGAAACACACTCAGCTCAGAGACATTGTGTAAGTGGAACACTTTTATTACATAAAATGGGGAAAACTAGGAGAGTCCATTGGAAAGTACAAGCTAGTACCTCAATGGA
This sequence comes from Dipteris shenzhenensis, assembly GCF_047967505.1. NCBI lineage: Eukaryota > Viridiplantae > Streptophyta > Polypodiopsida > Gleicheniales > Dipteridaceae > Dipteris > Dipteris shenzhenensis. The sequence goes on along the minus strand of NC_141627.1, from coordinate 43,347,120 downwards.
AGAGCATCCCTAGGTGGAGGAATGTACACATCAGAGACCTTTTCTGCAGCATGATGTCAACCTCCCTTTTGAATGAATGTTCAAGGTATGCTAGACCCCTCAAATAAGGTGCTTGGTAGGTGAAGGTAGCTACTCCATCTGTTGGTAGTGTTATTGAACCTATAAAAATTTAGGATCTAGGGGAGGTCTGTAGTGTTCCAAATATGCAAGATCTACATGGTGAGAACCAATATTAGTATTTGTTCTTCACTTCTCACCTATAGAAGAGCTCAGAGACATGGAAGGTGCAAAAGTTCTCATCTCAATGTATGCCAATCAAGTAAGACCAACTACATACCAAACACCCATCAAGTGCCTCTGATGTGGGGAAAACCACCGAACAGCGAAGTGCCTCAAGGGGTAGCCCAAAGCACATTTCAGCTTGTGCGCATGGATTGTAGCGTTGGCCATGCATGCATGGATTTCCCACTAAAAGCCAAGCCTCAACAACCAAATGGAGAAAACCCGATATACCCCTTGGAATTATTGGCATTGAAAGCCAAAGTGTGGCAAACTGAATTTGTCTGTCCCAACCGGGTACTTGGTAACAAGGACTCAAAAGAAGCAGCTCTGAAAACAGATTTGCAGTAGGTTGATTTCAATGTAGCATGTTTGTGGTAACTCTTGAAATCAAGACAGGAGGCTTTGCACAAGAGCTAAGGCAGATGGATCCAAATGTGGCTTTCCTTTGACCACGACTTTTGGAAGGAAGGTTGGTGGATGAATCAACTACAATGCCACATGGAAAATCCACCAATGTTGTGGGGTCTGCAAAGCTCTTCCATGGAGCACAATCTTGGCTCAAAGCCATAGCTTATTGCAAGCCAAATACAAAGAAATGACAATGTGGAGACCTAATGTCCACAATTTCCACTCAACTAAGGACCGAATGATGGATCCAAAGGAGGATCCACACCACAGAGGTAGTGCAGATGACCTCCACGACACTATGCCTTGTGACCTTCTTTTGTGATTTTCTTCAAGAGATTCGCTATGGATTTGGCATAGATACTTGATGAAATGATATTTGATACTATTGCACCACTACGACTATAATCATTGCCAAGGTCGACTGTGGTTGTTGCTTTCTCATGATCTTTGATATGATTCTAAGTGCACCTTTTATTTTTCCCCCAAAGAAAGGAACCTTCTATTAATGCTTGAAAGATTTCATACGAGACAACAGCCCCGAAGGTGCTGAGTATGAAAAAACCGGAAAAGGCTGAAAGAAAAACCGGCTTGTTCTAGAAAAGCCCAGCTCACTGCCTAGGGGATCTCGGGAACTGGGGCTAACAGCCAAGTGGGGGGACTATACAGCCAGCGAATCCCTTGCGGAGTGAAGATGTAGAAAACTTGCAGGCCAAGCCTTGCAGAAACAAGCATGCCTCTCAATAGTCGCCCTGGAGCCTAGAGTCCCACGCTCCCAGGTGGACCGTAGAGTGTAAATGATATCCTGCTGACACGTCCCAGCACTCCTGAAACCTCTGATCTGCAAACAAACACAAGAACCCACACAACGTGAGAAATTGAGCAGGCTGCTCACCACCCAACCATGACATCTACAGGATATGATCCCGAATCAAGAGATGTCCCCTCCGAGCCACGAGCTGAGCTACTGGCACGAACTCCCAACCAGATCCAAACCAGCCTGGTGTCCCATACCACCAAGTGGCGCTGTGAAGCCTGGGATCTGCTACTGGGCCTTGGGCTACGCTATGATGCAGGCGCACGTCCGCGACTCAATCCAGGATCAAACCTAGCACTTGGGAACGAAACTTGCTCCCATCGGCTCACTGAGAACTGAACCCCCTGGGCCCCTTTTATAGACTCGGGCCCCAAGTGCCAAAAATAGCGAAGACCTATAACTGGTTCGTACCCTTGCCACTCAACCCGAGAATCAAGCCTGCCTAGCTCTAAGCCTCCCCAGGCTACCTGAGCTAGTCTTGTGTACCTAGTACACGTCAGATACCAATCCGTGCACATGACATACTTCCCCTCCTCTAAGAACTCACCCCTGAGTTCGATAAGAAACCCGGAAATGTTCTTTGGAGGTTTTGTAATGTCTCCCATGTTGCATCCTCCTCAACACGATCCTTCCACTTGTATTCCGTGATAGTTCTATTTCGAATCTGTCTTTTACGAAATTCAAGAATACACTCAGGTTCGTGTGGAATAAAAGTCAAATCTGTAACTTCTATTATCTCTTGAGGAGAAACAAGTTGATCATCCGCACCCAATACTTCTTTCAGTCTACTGACATGAAAGACTGGATGGACTTTAACATCAGGAGGCAATTCTAGTCGATATGCAACTTGTCCAATTCTTTTAATGACCTTGAACGGACCACAGTATCTGGGGGATAATTTCGGAACCAAACCAGTACTTAGGCTCTTGGATTCCTTGGGAATTCGCAAATATACCATCGTTTCTTCATAGAACTCTCTAGGTGAACGATGTCTATTAGCATTTCTTTGCAGCATCATTTTGAATCCCTTTTAACCCAACCATAACTGGTGACTTAGGTTGAAACCCATACATAAGCATGAAAGGACTGTAACCAGTACTCGAATGCTTTGCACTGTTATAAGCAAATTCTATCATAGGTAGATAATCTTCCCATGAAGACTGTCTCTTGGATACATATGCCCGAAGCATATCTTCAACCAATTGGTTAACCTTCTCTGTACTGCCATCGGATTGTGCATGATCTGAGGAACTCATACTAGAGTAGTTTCGAACTTCTAAAAAACAAGTGTCCAAAAGTTACTTGTAAACTTTGAGTCCCTGTCACTGACTATGTCAGATGGCAAACCATACAGCTTAAACAAGTGGTCCACAAACTCGTGAGCCAGCTGAACAGCTGAAATAGTTGTTCTAGTAGGTAAGAATCTAGCCATTTTTGTCAAACGGTCGACTATGACCCAAATGGAGTCATGACCCTTGCGCGTTCGAGGCAAACCAGTAATAAAATCTATGGAAATACTTTCCCATTTATTACCTGGAATCTGTAATGGCTGTAATAAACCCGCGCTTCTAAGGCGTTCTGCCTTAGTAACCTGACAAACCCGGCAACCTACTACATAGTTCTCAATAAATGCACGCATCTTAGGCCAATAAAAGGTATGCTTCACAAGAGACAGAGTCCGATGTATACCCGGATGTCCAGCACTAGGAGCATCATGACACTCCCAGAGAATCTTGGATCTAAGTTCCAGAACATCTGGCACACAAATCTTTCCATTCCGGAACAGCAAGCCGTTCCTAATCATCCACTGACCTCCCGCCGCCTGTACCGTAGGTGGCACAATCCCTGAGTCCTGGTCAACCATGGAGCTCCCATCCTGGACTCTCTGCCAATAAGAACTGAAATGACTATCAGTTGCGTAAAGCCCTCTCAAGGATTGAAATAGGTCTGAGGATATTTTCGTAAATGACATAGCATTTACAAATTTGACTCGACTTAAGGCATCTGCCACACTGTTCAACGAACCCTTTCGATAACGTATTTCAAAATCAAAATCTTGCATTAATTCTGCCCATCTAGCTTTCCGTCTCCTCAATTCAGATCCATCACACACATACTTAATTGACTGATGATCAGTCAATACAAGAAACTTCGAACCATACAAGTAGTGTCTCCAAACCTTAAGGGCATACACTACAGCATAGAGTTCCTTTTCTAGTGTGGGCCAACGATATTGGGTGTCGTCTAGCTTCTTACTCTCAAAAGCTACAGGTCTGCCCTCTTGGAATAGAGCTGCCCCAATCGCAAAATCACTCGCATCGGCCTCTAAAACATAAGGGCGGGTAGGATCGGGTAATGCAAGAACGGGTGCTTCCTTGATAGAAAACTTCAAGGTTTCAAAAGCCTTGTTCAATGCATCATTCCAAGAGATCGGCTGGGTAGACCTGCGTCCACGACCTGTCAATATGTTTGTCAGGGGTGCCGTGACATGTGAATAATCACGCACAGACTTCCGTAGAAATACCATAAATCCTAGGAAAGAACGAAGTTGTTTCACAGTCTGAGGGATAGGCAATTCTAAAACCTTCTGGATACGATCCAAATCAATGCTAATACCTTCAGAAGAAAGCTTGTGTCCTAAGTAAATGATCTTCTTCATAAAGAAGTCACATTTACTCATCTTGGCATAGAGCTTATGCTGTCTTAGGATAACTAAGACAATCCGGAGGTATCCTATGTGATCCTCAAGCGTTCGGCTATATACCAAGATGTCATCTAAGAACACTACAACGAATTTGCCCAGAAAATCTCAGAACAAATCGTTCATCATTTGCTGGAAGGTGGCAGGAGCATTGGTCAAACCAAAAGGTAATACAAGAAACGCGTAGTGACCATACCTAGTTCGGAATGCGGTTCTATCTATGTGTTTAGCATAGATACGGATTTGGTGATAACCCGTACGCAAATCAATCTTAGTGAAATACTTCGCTCTGGCCAAACAGTCAATCAGATCATCGGAACGAGGTAGAGGGTATCGATTCTTAATTGTCACTTTATTTAATCGTTTATAATCTATACACATTCTTCATGTAGAATCTTTCTTCTTCCTTAAGAGGACAGGTGCACCCCAAGGTGATTTACTTGGGCGAATATAGCCCATATTCAAGTAATCTTGTAGCTGTGTAGCTAGCTCCTCCTCAAGCTGGCTCATCCTATATGGTGGTACACTAATAGGTTGAGCCCCTGGGACTAAGTCTATGCGATGATCTACTGCCCGTTCTGGAGGTAAACCTTCCGGCAGTTGAGCAGGGAATACATCCTTGAAACCATCTAACAACATTCTGAATTCACGGTGTTCAAACACACTTAAATCATTCTTGTTATTTACAGAGACAACAAATGAAGAAAGCGGAATCAAAACACACTGATAGACATCATAATGAGAAGTGTTTAATATATTCTTAAGCTGCATCGCAGATACAATAGGTCCCTGAGAAGAGGGAATATTATCACACTGAATACAAAATTGGGTGTCCTTATCCACAAAAGAAAGGGTATGCTCCGCCCATCCAATCCGAATATTGTGGGTTTTAAACCACTCTGTTAATGCGAATCAAACGGGGTTGACACAGCAACTCCGAGGGATTCAGGCTACTCTCACACTTCTGACTAGCACTGTGTTCCGATTAGCAAGTCCACATGCTCCAAGTGCATAACATAGCACGTAAGAGCCCTTGTGTAAGCTTGAATCCGGATAGGAAGCGCTTCAATCTTGCGATCCCAAAACTGCTTCCCAGCTGGAAGCTGCACCTCATAGGTGTGATCGCTAGGTATTGTGGACAGCCCCATCTTCTGCACAAATTTGTAATTAACAAAGTTGTGTGAGCTGCCCGGGTCAAAGAGAATGTGAATCCTTTGGTCCCTAACTTCTCCATAAACTCGGAAAAGATCATGGGAACCAAATAACGAAGTATTGAAAGTGCAATTACAAGAAAGTGGGCAGGTAATGATATTTACAGAAATACCTGTCATCGAAACTTGGTTCGCTCCCTTGGCTTTGGTACCTGGACCCGCCTGGAGCTTCGGTCCCAGTGCTTGCTTTTGATTCTTGCGCTTTGGACACTCATTCTTGGTGTGGCCCCGCTCCTTGTAGTAGAAGCAACGTCCTTCCTTCTTAAGCTTCAAGGTACGAAGGAAACGGGCTCGACCATTCTTCGCCTGAGTCAAGTGTTTCTTGGAGGCGTTGTTTATGGACTTCGTCTCCCCGGTATCAGTGGTAGACTGGAAGAACTTCCGTTTGTTCTTCCCACTCGTGTCGGAAACTGTAGTTGCCTTTGCACTGACCATGGTATCATCATAAATACGCGCGTAATTCATGGCCTCTTGCAACGTGGTACATTTGTTGTTCTTGATCTGCAACTTGTACGAATCTGGCAAACCATCCACAAAGAAACCTAACAAGGTCACTGGATCCATCTTTGTGGCCCTGGTCTGTAGATCTCGGAACCTTGGAAGATAAACTTCAAACGTCAAGTTTAGCTTAGACATATCGAGGGCTTTAAGCTTACCTACGATATCATAGTCGTCCTCCTTCATCAGGAACTCCTTCCTGAAGACCCCTTCGAAATCTGTCCATGTTACCGGCTTAGGTTGGAGTTCCTTCCACCATAACAAACCCTTTCCTGACATGAAGCCGGCTGCAAGCTGTATTTTCTTTTCATCTGGGTACGGGTGGAACTGGAAGTGTATCTGCCACTTGTGCAACCAAGTGTCAACAACCTCCTTGGTTCGAGACTTCTGATCTCCGGGAAAAGGGTCTGGAGTTGATCAAATTTTCCATATCTGACACAGGCTGTACGAAAATCTGACGCAGGCTGTGGCCTTTCCTAGATGGCGAAATCTGGTAGAAGTGTAAGGAGGTCTTCTTGCGCACTCTAGCTTAGGCTGTGGCTGAGCTTGGGATCCTGCTAGGCTATAAAGGAGATGGTGCAGCTAATCTAGGAAGCTATGCTTTCTAGAAAAGCTCACCCTCCCAATCTTGGAGGGTTGATGCTTTTTTTAAAGCATCCAACTCCTCCTAACTTTGGAGGGTTGCTGCTTTTTTTCGCCCCACCCTCCCAACTTGGAGGGTGGTGCTTTTTTCGAAAAAACAGCTCCTCCAACAGTCTGGCCGCCCAGCCCATGGTGCACCTCCCTGCCTGGCCGAATTCCTCTCCAGCCTATGGCGCACCTCTCAGCCTCTCCTACTTGCGTCACCTACCTCTGCGCAACCCTGACCAGCATACGGAATCCCCTCGCCTACCAATCAGCTCTTCTCATGCCTCTCCTCCATTCATCTCCACTCTCACCTAGCTACACCTCAACCCTCTCTCACTTTTCCCTTCAGCAATTTCGAAATCTTGACTCACCTTCTTCCTACCTTTTCCCTGAATCCTGACCACTTCCGATAACCCATGAACCAACAAGATCTTGCAGCAACAAATTTCGAAATTAGGGCATACCTGGAGGAAGAAATCGTCCAAAATTTTCGCATCAAAAGTTCCAACCTCAGGAGTTGGCTCTGATACCAACTGACACGTCCCAGCACTCCTAAAACCTCTGATCTGCAAACAAACACAAGAACCCACACAACATGAGAAACTGAGCAGGCTGCTCACCACCCAACCATGACATCTACGGGATATGATCCCGAATCAGGAGATGTCCCCTTCGAGCCACGAGCTGAGCTACTGGCACGAACTCCCAACCAGATCCAAACCAGCCTAGTGTCCCATACCACTAGGTGGCGCTGTGAAGCCTGGGATCTGCTACTGGGCCTTGGGCTACGCTATGATGCAAGCGCGCGTCCGCGACTCGATCCAGGATCAGACCTAGCACCTGGGAACGAAACTTGCTCCCATCGGCTCACTGAGAACTGAACCCTCTGGGCCCCTTTTATAGACTCAGGCCCCAAGCGCCAAAAATAGCGAAGACCTATAACTGGTTCGTACCCTTGCCACTCAACCCGAGAATCAAGCCTGCCTAGCTCTAAGCCTCCCCAGGCTACCTGAGCTAGTCTTGCGTACCCAGTACATGTCAGATACCAATCCGTGCACATGAAACCTTTGATCTGCAAGCAAACACAAGAACACACACAACGTGAGAAACTGAGCAGGCTGCTCACCACCCAACCATGACATCTACGGGATATGATCCCGAATCAGGAGATGTTCCCTCCGAGCCACGAGCTGAGCTACTGGCACGAACTCCCAACCAGATCCAAACCAGCCTGGTGTCCCATACCACCAGGTGGCGCTGTGAAGCCTGGGATTTGCTACTGGGCCTTGGGCTACGCTAAGATGCAGGCGCGTGTCCGCGACTCAATCCAGGATCAGACCTAGCATCTGGGAACGAAACTTGCTCCCATCGGCTCTCTGAGAACTGAACCCCTGGGCCCCTTATATAGACTCGGGCCCCAAGTGCCAAAAATAGCGAAGACCTATAACTGGTTCGTACCCTTGCCACTCAACCCGAGAATCAAGCCTACCTAGCTCTAAGCCTCCCCATGCTACCTGAGCTAGTCTTGTGTACCAAGTACACGTCAGATACCAATCCATGCACATGACACCTGCCAGATGGCAACCAAGGTAGTCAAGGGTGGAATCGGGTGCTCTCCCATCACAAGACTACAGCGAGCCACCCAAATGTTCCAAGCCGTGATGCTGGCTACCACCTCCCAAACACTGTCTTCCCTAGGAGGAGCTAGGGCATCAGGGGGGGTTGCCTCGTGGAGTGCAATCCTCTGAATGCTCTAACCCTGTATCTGGTAGGCTGGGGAGATCTAATCAATCTAAAACGCGTGTCCTCCCTTTTGCTCCCTTTGTCAACCAAGCCACCATCCCCCAGGTGTAGTCTCTGTGAGGACTCTGCATGCGTGTCATGATACTGAGGGATCTCATCCAGATCCTCGTTGTGCTACGAAGCTCCATAGGCAGTGGGGGATAGTCTCCAGGACACCATCTGAGCAGCAATGGCACTGCCCCTCCACTGGCATCTGCTCCAACCATGGGCCGATGGGCAAGCCTCCATGGGCTGCCAGCCAGAAGAAGTATGAAATCTTCCTCGGCCACAAGCTGGACCACAACCACGTTCAAAACCTGGAGCAAACATCCCGGGGCACTCTCTGGGTCACCCAGTGTCTCTCCCTCGAGGAAGTCCATCTCGACAAGTCCATCTGAAGTCTCCTACCAATCCATGTAGTGTAGGAAAAGAAAGGCACCTCATCTATCGTCTCAGCTAGGCCGCCCCTGGAGGGCCAGAACCACTCCCCCCGGTCCCACTGGACCTCCCTCAGGGGTCTACCCTCCCATAGCCAGAGGCGCCATCTAGAGGCATCCTGCTCTGAGATACTGGGAGGATCAATGTGCCACTTCTTCCCCAAGCATCCTATGTTACCACTCTTTTCTAACTTAGTCTCTAGTTCCGATCACGGGAGTAGCACCTCTCTTGTCCACCCAGCCAAACTGCCAAAGCTTCCAGCATGAGAGAGAGAACCATAACAAAAATCACGTAAAATCACAATTCTTCATTCACTCACAAGCCTTGACAGACCCCAATTCCCTAGATAGATCTAGATGCCACATGTCATCCATATAGGGCCTTTCTAATGCAACATTTCACCCCTCTCTTGGGATGCATTTAATTCCTTGCCCCTAGGCACATTCTTTGCACTAGGCCCCTGGTCTTAGATCTATCTAGTCCGGTGCTATCAGCCCTCACCTAGGACCTTGACATTAATCCCTCCCGATCATTTACATAAAGCGCAAACACATATATTACAAAGATAGATCCTATAAGGGAAATGTCGACTGATTCTTCCGAGGTCATGCTACCTCGGCTAGAGCGTAACATTCCTTCCCTCTTCAGACATCAGCGTCCTCGATGATAAAGTCTGGGAACACTCTCCGCAACTGATATACGGATTCCCAGGTAGCTTCGGATAGAGGCTGACCATGCCATGCAACCAACACCGTGGGTATCTTCCGATTTCGTATTTGCATTGTTCCTCGGTCCAGGATTCTTGTTGGTTTGCGCCTTGCAATATCCTCTATCTCCTGAAACAAAACCACACCTTCGATTAGTGAGTCACCAGTATGTAAAAATTTCTTTAAACGTGAAACATGAAAAACCGGGTGCACCTTACACCCCTGTGGCAATTCTAATTTATAGGCTACACTGCCTATTCTCTTTAGAATTAACCACGGCCCACAGTATCGAGGTGATAACTTAGCACACTCTCCTGAAGTCAACGACTTCGAGTGCGAAGGAATTCTGAGAAAAACTTTTTCTCCTTCTTCAAATACTCTTATAGACCGATTTTCATCCGCATACACCTTGGCTCTATCCATAGCCTGACGGATATTAGCTCTCGCAAGTGCTAGCATCTCCCGCATCTGAACTACAAAGTTCGCGGCACTAGGCACTTTCTGAGGTACTCCAACTATAGTTGGATTGGCTGGCCTATAACCATAGTTCAGCTCAAACGGACTGAACCCAGTAGATGAATGTTTCCGATCATTGTAGGCAAACTCCAACAATGGCAACCACTTGTCCCATGTATGTTGCCTCAATGACACATATGCCCTCAGCATATCCTCTAAAGTCTGGTTGACTCTCTCCGTCTGACCATCCGTCTCAGGATGATCCCCACTACTCATTCCCAACTCAGTCCTTAGTGTCTCAAATACCGCAGTCCAAAAGTGACCGGTAAACCTGACATCTCTGTCTGACACTATGGATCTAGGCAATCCATGCAGACGAAAAATATGTCTAATAAACAAATCCGCTACTTGCGGGGCACTAACAGACTCTCTAGTCGGAATGAAGTGAGCCATCTTGGTTAGACGATCAACCACCACAAGGATAGAATTATACCCTCCTTGTGTTGCAGGTAACCCTACAATAAAATCCATGGAAATGCTCTCCCACTTACTTAGTGGTATTTCCAAGGGTTGTAAAAGTCCGGGTGGCTTCACCCACTCGGCCTTACTTACTTGACACGAGAAACACCGTGTCACATATTCATGAATATGCTTTTTCATCTTTGGCCAAAAGAAATCTCGCTTCACGAGATCATATGTCTTCTCGACACCTGGATGTCCCGCACACGGGCTATCATGGCATTGTCGAATGACTCTCTGCCTGAGATCATTCTGACCAGGTACTACAACCTTGCCATTTCTAACTAGCATACCATCCCTTATGGTATATCTTGCATAAGTTTGGCCTTTTCTGGATGCCAGGTCATCCTTTTCATTTTCCCCGGGTTTTAACACATGAGCCTTAGGCCATAAGTTCTGGACAAACTCGTCCACCTTCTGAGTTTCTCTGATCTCGGTCATTAGAGCACTCTCTAATACCGTGAAACTCAGGTTGTGCATAATGCGAGACAACGCATCAGCTACCTTATTGTCTCTTCCTCTTCGGTACCGAATCGTTAGATTAAATTCCTGCATGAGCTCTGCCCACCTAGCTTGGCGGCCCCTCAAGTCAGGCTGTTTACAGAAATGTTTCAGAGTATCATGATCCACATCCACATAAAACTCTGAACCATACAGATAATGCCTCCATGTTTTCAAAGCATGGATAACAGCATACAACTCCAATTCATGAGTTGGCCAATTCCTTTGAGAGGGAGAAAGCTTCTTGCTTTCGAAGGCTACTGGCCTTCCCTCTTGAAGGAGGACTGCTCCTACCGCAATGCCACTTGCATCGGTTTCTAGGAACAACGGTTTCTGGGGATCAACTATTTTTAACACCGGTCCTGAGACCACAGCTTGTTTTATGGTGTTAAAACTTTCCTGTTGATTCTGTCCCCAAATAAAAGGTACTCTATCTGAGGTCAGATCAGTCAATGGCGATACTATTCCGGAATATCCTTTGATATGCCTTCTATAAAACTGGACAAATCCCAAGAATGATCGCAACGCGGTCAGACTCTGAGGGATTGGCCAAGTCAGTATCGCAGCCACTTTCTTCGGATCCATTTCTACCCCCTGTGGAGTAATTATGAATCCTAAGTACTCGAGCCTAACCATACACAGTATAGTTTTCTTTTTATTCACGTAAAGACTGGCTTTCCTCAAAGTACTGAACACTATTCTTAAGTGTTCATAATGCTCAGTAACACTTTTACTGAATATCAAGATATCGTCAATAAAATGTACTACGAACTTTCCGATATACGGTCGTAGTAAGTCGTTCATAAGCATGACGAAGGTCGCTGGAGCATTGGTAAGTCCGAAGGGCATTACCAAAAACTCATAATGACCAAACCTGCTTCTAAAAGCGGTTTTATGCACATCCTCGGCTCTAATCCGGATCTGATGATAGCCGCACTTAAGATCTATCTTGCTGAAAATCACGGCTCCATGTAATGCATCTAGCAAATCATCAATCCGAGCCATCGGATACCTGTGCTTAACAGTGATATTATTCAATGCTCTGTAATCTATACAGAGGCGAAACGTATCATCCTTTTTCCTCTTTAATATCACTGGTGAAGCAAAAGGTGAGAAACTTGGTTGAATCTGCCCCAACTTGAGGTATTCTTCCAGTTGCCTACGCACCTCCGCTTCTTCAGTAAAACTCATTCTATAGGGAGGTCTATTTACAGGTTCCGCCCCCGGGATCAGTTCAATCTTATGCTGAACTTTCCGCTCTGGAGGTAACCCATAAGGTAGTTCATCCCTAAAGCATTCAGAGAACTCCTTTGCTATAAGATTAGCCAGCTTGGCCATCTCATCACTTTGCGTAACATCAGTGCTAGTCGAAGAATCATTCACCGACTCTACCGATGCGGTGCAAAGGTATAAAAACTCTACTTGAGCCTTTCTGATTTCCATTACGGAAACCAACGGTCCTTGAGGTATATCTTTTCCACCTCGCAAGACATAAAGCACATCATTCATCTTGAATTGATATACGTGCTTTTTCCAATCAATGGCTGGATTCTTCCTAGAATGCCACGCCATTCCCAGGGCTATATCCGCATGAGCAAGCTTGGTTATTTCAAAATCAAGCTTCTCAGCATAGTCCTGAATCCGAAGCTCCAACTGGGTAACCCTTTGGTCCCATACTTCAGTTGAACTTCCATCAGCCATCCTGACTGTATACGCATAGTCAGATGGACTTGTCTTTAATCTCAGCCTCTTCACGAGCTTGGAGTTAATCACATTGTGAGTTGACGCGGAGTCAAACAACACAATGACATCATGACTGGCCACTTGCCCTTTCATTCTAATTAACTCCGTATCATTGAAGGCTGTATACCCCGTTGCTGCGGGCTTAGATAGGATGTTATCAGGTGCACTCGTCACTAACTTAGCAACAGACACACATAACAAACAAGGTACTAACCTCTGAGAAGATCCCGCTAGCTGAATCTGCATCTCTTCCGCTCTGGGACTTCCCTGCATCTCCACGTCGCATTCTGAGATCACCATCTCAGCCATCCGACGATCTTTATTACGTGGACAATCTCTCCACTGATGAGGTTGAAGGCAACCAAAGCATAAGCCTTCTCTCCTCGCTTTTTCCCTTTGTTCCGGGTTCAAGGGAGACTTAGACCAAGCCCGGGCTGCCATTGGAGTTACTTTTCTCTTCACTCCAATGGTGGTACTTGGTTTAGGAGTTTCAGCCGGTCTCACCTGCTTGGCTTGACCACTCGGCTGCGAACCACTCCCTTTACTAGTCCACTTCTTCTTAAACCCAGATTTCTTTGGATACCCATACTGGGTTCCAACCTGTGCAAACCCACTTGGCTTGCTGCCTTTGGCATCCTCGTAGTTCAAGGCTATAGCTATTGCATCATCTAGCGTGTTCGCGTACTTAGCCCGAACTTCCATTTTTATTCGGTCATTCAATCCAAATATGAAATCTTTCACTTGGATTGATTGAGGCAGGGGTTCGTCAACCTTCATTACACTCTCTCGAAACTTATCAGTGTGTTCTGCCACTGATAAATTTCTCTGACGCAGGTTCCTATATTGATCCCAAGCTCGGGATGCCTCGTCAGGAGGTAAGAAGTGTTTCCTGAACTCTCTTTTAAACCCCTCCCAGGTAGTGGATGCTATGCCATCCTTTTGTTGCTTAATCCACCACCGATCCGCTGCCTCACTAAACATATGGGTGGCCTCGCGGATCTTTTTGATGTCATTTCTGATCTCACAAATGGCGAACGCCTCGTCCCATTTGTGTAGCCAGGTCTCAATGACATCAGAACTACGGTCGTTCATCCGACCAGAATACTTTTCCGGTCTGTAATTGGCAATAATTGGCACTTTAGCCTTCCTAGGCTCGACCGTATGAACACTAGACTCCGGTTCCATTGGAGCCTTTCCCTTCTCCTCTCGAGAAGGTCTGGCAGACATACTCTGTAGTGCTCTCCTAAGTTCGGACTGCCCTGCATTGGCTTGTAATTGCTGCGCTAACAACTGTTGTAAGGCATCCTCCAACAATGCAATTCTGCCAGATAAAGTGTGAGCTACTGGGCGCGATCCCTGCTGGGTCGGCCGGACTCCTGATTCACCAGGGTCCCTCCTGGAAGCTCCTTCTTCTGCTTCCATTTAGTTCAATAGGTGTTTTGTCTTGGGTTTTCCTTTTTTTTTTTTTTTTTTAAAACACCCCTAGAACACCGTAATCACAAGCCGACACAATTCAGGGTACTGACACTCCGAACACAATTCCCTATACTAGGGAACTCCTGCAATCTAACATGCACACTGATTACGTATTTGACACAGGCATATATATTCAATCCCGCCTTTCCCTATACTAGGGAAACTACTGCATTTCACTCTGACTGAAGCCCACAGGCATATTCTCAAGCATAGTCTATCCTTACTACAGCATTAAATTCTATGCATACTTGTCGCTTTTCACGCAAACGGAGTATCAGCAACCAACCAGGGAAAAAAACACAGAATCGACAGAAATGACAAAGAACCTTCCTGGTCTATGAATTTTGATCCAAACCCAAAAGGGAAAATAGGTAGAAGGCCCCCTGGAATTCGAATTCTGCAGCTTGCAGCCTGCACGACTGTCTGTTATCACCTACGGGCCTGGTCTACCCTTTGTAGTCGGTAGTTCTCCGATTGGCGCCGTGCCTTCAGCGATGCCCACACCAATTTTACCCGAAGCCATTCGTCACCACGTCTCCGTTGAATTCCCAAAAGGCGTCGTGACACGGTCTACGCTCCACGCCAGGCGATCGTTCAAGTGCCTAGGCACCTTTTTCGGACGCGTACGTAAAAGAATGGCGAATCTGCTATCCTTCGTCGCTCGTCAGCAACTTCTTCGTTCGCTTTCTCTCCAAAGAAGCTCCGTCCAGCTTACGCAATCGTAATACCAACTGACGCGATCGTCAGACGGACCCTTGCCCTCATGGTAATCCAGCACCCCGCCAATACGCAGGTCCGCACGTGAGCGTCACCTGTCACAACCCTCGACGAATCGCTCCACCAGCCCGTTCGTCGATTCTACCTTTTCTTCCAACCTTCCGCTCTGATACCAAAATGTTACCACTCTTTTCTAACTTAGTCTCTAGTTCCGATCACGGGAGTAGCACCTCTCTTGTCCACCCAGCCAAACTGCCAAAGCTTCCAGCATGAGAGAGAGAACCATAACAAAAATCACGTAAAATCACAATTCTTCATTCACTCACAAGCCTTGACAGACCCCAATTCCCTAGATAGATCTAGATGCCACATGTCATCCATATAGGGCCTTTCTAATGCAACATTTCACCCCTCTCTTGGGATGCATTTAATTCCTTGCCCCTAGGCACATTCTTTGCACTAGGCCCCTGGTCTTAGATCTATCTAGTCCGGTGCTATCAGCCCTCACCTAGGACCTTGACATTAATCCCTCCCGATCATTTACATAAAGCGCAAACACATATATTACAAAGATAGATCCTATAAGGGAAATGTCGACTGATTCTTCCGAGGTCATGCTACCTCGGCTAGAGCGTAACATCCTACCACTCTGATCGTCTGCCAGTGTATCCCGTCAAGACTCCCATCCATCTCAGGGTCACTCCCAGTGAGGGGCTGAAGTAGGCCTCCAGGTCCTACACGGAAGAAGCTGGGGTGCGTGTTGCCGCGCTACAACAAAATCATCAAGGGAACACCAGTACGGGAAAACTGCCCCAATCATCTGCTGTCTCTCTAAATGTGAAGTCCTTCCCACCAGGACTTAGGAATGGCTAAGTTGATCTTACCCATCCGCTGCCCTGCCCCTCTCAGATGCGCTAGGACGTCAAGCCTCGCCTCTGCCTCCATAGGTAGTCTACTCCAGCGACCAAAAGACCCTACTGGACCACTATCCCACTGTGCCCAACCAATGTGAGTCCGCTGCCCAAGCATACGTCCGTCCTAATCTCTGACCTCTGGGTGCCACATAAGGGGTTGACGCTCAAACTCCTCTCTGCATCTGGGCGGAGACCCCCTGCTAGTCTCTGCCAAACCCTGTGAAGACTCCTCATCAGGGGGGAGCCCTTCTCCGTAAGGGGTCCTCTGAGAAGATCCATCTATGTGAAGGCTGCCATTGCCCCCCAGTGCATGGGGTGTTCCTCAGAAGCCCTCTCTGTAAGAGGACCTTCCAAGGTCGGCACTTGGGGTGAGGCCACGAACCACCAGCTTGCCTAGAAGGGCCCTGCTCTGCATCTCCGGATCAATGATACCCATCGGAGCTGCCCAATGCATCCTCTGTGAAAGCACCAACAGGAGGCAATATACTAGGCAGTGGCAAGAAGGACCTGGTTTGCTACTAAGGCGCGACCTGTGAGGGAGAACTGAGCTCCAATAGAGAAGCTTGCGCCGAACACTCTCAAGGACCAGGGCAATCTGTTGTTCTGCTGTAATGTCAATACCCACCTGGCATCCAAGGTATCTTGCTGCCTGGCCCCGCGGTATCCATCTGAAACCAAAGTCACTCCCCCACTCACGGATCTCCCGTGTCTCCTCAAAGCCTGTGAAGAAGCCTATGGATTTCGTCCAATTGATCTGTGCCCCCGAGGCCTCACAATAGATAGCCAAGGAACCTCTGACTCTCTCTAGACTCGCTGTGGTGCCCTCAACATACAAGGCCGTGTCATGTGCAAACTCCGAGTCAAGGAGCTCCTCCTCCTACCTGATTGGGAGCCTCCACCCTGTGAGACCTGCCACCTGTGATCTCAAATAGTAGCCCAGAGCCTCCGCTACAAACAAGAAGAGGAAGGGAGCTAGTGGGCAGCCCTTGCGAACCGAGCGAGAGAGAGGAAAGGCCTCACCTGTGTGTCCTCCGATAATCATCTGACTAGAGCTCTCTGCGTATAGCGCTGGAACTCCTCTGACCCAGCTGCTGCTGTGCTGTAATATCAGTACCCACCTAGCATCCGAGATATCTCGCTATCTGGCCCCGCAGTATTTAGCGAAAGCCAAAGTCTCTCCCCCACTCTCGAATCTCGTGTGTCTTCTCAGAGCCTATGAAGAAACCTATGGTTTTGTCCAATTGATGCGTGCACCCAAGGCCTCAGCCAGGGCTCCCTTGACTCTCTACAAGCTCGTTGTGGTGCTCTCTACGTACAAGGTCGTCATCTGCAAACTCAGAGTCTAGCAGCTCCTCCTGACTGATTCTGAGCCTCAACCCTGTGAGGCCTGCCACCTGTGATCTCAAGTAGTAGCCCAAAGCCTCCGCCACAAACAAGAAGAGGAAGGGAGCGAGGGGGCAGCCTTGGCGGACCGAGCGAGAGAGAGGAAAGGCCTTGCCCATGTGTCCACCGATAAGCATCTAACTAGAGCTCCCCACATAAAGCGCAGAAACTCCTTTGATCCATCTGTCTGAGAAACCCAATCTCCTCATAGTGCCCTCCAGGAAAGTCCACTCCACCCTGTCGTAGGCCTTCTCAAAGACCAAGAGAAGGATGGCCAGTTGTTGTGACTCCTCCCTGGACCAATCCATTGCCTCCCAGAACATGAAGATGTTGGCCAGGATGCTGCGCTCCTGGACAAACCCAGTCTGTGTGTCGTGGATGATATCGGTAAGATGAGTCCATAACCGCAAACTCAAGACCTCGGCGAGGATCTTGTATGCAGTATCAAGCAGAGTGATTGGCCTCCACTGTCAGATATCTGACCTATCTCCCCCTTTCGGGATCAAACAGATCCACCCCCTGCACAAGGACTGAGGGAGAAGGCGTGTGTCGAAAATCTCCTGGCAAGCTAAACGGAAAGGGGTGGAGATAATCTCCCAGAAGTTCCGGAAGAAGGCCAGAGTCAAGCCATCCTCCCCCGGGCACTTCTGGGTCGGGAGAGCCTTGAGGGCTTCCCAGAGCTCCTCATCTATGAAAGGCTCCTCAAGTCTGCTGCATAAGTCCCGCGAGACTACTGTTGAAACATGATTCCAAACTAGCACTCGGGCCACAAGACCAGCTGGGGTCATCCTCTCTGTTTGAAAGAGCTGGCTATAAAATTCGGTGGTCATGTCAAGAATCTCTTGCGGGTCAGTGTGCATGATGTCCTGCGAGTCCCGAAGACGCTGTGTGCCGGTCGATCGGGGCCCAGTGGTCTCAAAGAACTGCTTCGTCATCCTGTCCCCCTGCTGTACCCATCAGGCTCGGGAGGAATGGTAGGAGAACTCAGCCCGTCATAGCTCTGTCCCCTGAAGCTTGAGACGAGCTCTCTCCAATCTATCACTAAGCCACTGAGAAACTGAGTCCTGCTCCTTGAGCCTCTCGATGGAGGCGAGGTCTCTCCTGAAAGCCCGCTTGCGCTCCTAAAGGGTCCTCCTCCGCGTAAGGGCGTGAGCCTGCAACTCCACACTGCTCCTCTGAATCGCATCAGCCACCCACGCAGCCCAACCCTCACTCAGTGTCATCTCTGAGTGCTCCCATAACCTGTTGAATCTCCTCGTCCTGCAAGAGGTCCTTTGGAATGCGGACCCCCTTCTGGGAGAGACCACAGCGGGGCTGATCCAAATGAAGTACCACTGGAGAGTGGTCGCACATCGTGGTACCTGCCAAAATCCCGATAGAACCGCCTCTATGTAATGCCCAGTCCCCAACATAGAAGCGGTCTAATCGCTCGAGCAATCCATCGTGTCTCCTTTGTCCAAAGGACAAGAGAAGGCTGCCAGGAATCCTACTGAACTCTGGCTCTCTCCACGGGTCTCTACCACTGATCATGAAAATGAACTGCTCCCAGGTACTACGCTCTGCTACTGGCATCTCTGAGAACGAGGAGCTGCCCTTCTTGTCTTACCCAAACTCCAGGTTGTTAAAGTCCCCTCCAACAATCCAGGAGTCAACATTCGGAAGACACTCTGACAGCCTCCTCCAAAAGGCTGGGTGGTGTTGTCTACACGCTGGGGCATACATGTTTAGGATTCCAATCCTGGACTCTCCCGTCCGAACTCCCACCCAAGCTGCCCGTCTTGGAATGAGCTCGCCCTGATCATAGACCTCTGAAGCCAAAGTCTGTGAGACTGAGATGCAGACCCCTCCGCTCCGTCCTACTGTGGGAGACCACTCCTCTGGACCTCTCCCTGGGAGAAGGTGATGGTGTCGTCTGATGTCTGCTGCTGAAAACATGTGCTCCTGAATCATAAGGATGTCCACTGCCCGCCCTACCACTGCCCTCTGCAACTCCTGTCAGAGCATCAGGTACTGCAGCTGACTACGAACACGGTCGTGGAGCTCGTGTACGTTCGAGCTCACTATTGTCTAGCTCATGAGGACGGGGGAGTTGGGAACAAGGCTCTCCTGTGAGTGGGTGCCTATCCTAGAAAGACTGCCTTGTGTGATTTTGCCGGGGGTTTGGAGGGCGAGTAGTTAGTGTCTGTGTGGCGTCGTACTAGGGTGGATACCGGCTCAATACCGATCTTTCGTGCCCACTTCCTCATGAAGGAGGCTTCCACCCCGAACAACTCCGCGCACGTCTGGAGGGGCCAGAAGTGTGCATGCTCCACCTTTGCCTCCATCGGCAATCTGATAACTCCTGTCGCCAAACCACACACTGGCTCCTCGCACGTGAAGCTCAGCTAAAAGCTCACCTCCACGCCATGGGCGTACCAAAGATCTAGTCCTTGTGGTGCTATCCACTCGTCCATCATGAGCATAATCTGATTACCCAAAATAGCACCAGACACCTCCGGGGACCACTTTTCCAACCCTGTGGAGGCAAACGAAAATCTCCAAACGGGGTGTGTTTGAGATCCCCCTGCACTGATCAAACCCCCCCTTTCCAGGCTGAAGGACCATGAGCGTGACCTCCAATGGTAGAGGGTATGAGTCCGGAATCTCCAGATAGTTCCAGGGTCCTAACCTCCAGAAGTCCTGCGGTAAGGGACGCCCAGGCTGGAAGTTGGGAGCTGCTGGCTGGGAAGACGAGCCTTGTCCCTCAGGATCCCTCTGTGAGCAGACCTGCTACTGCGATGAGGAAGTAGAAGGGGGCATCGTCGTTCCCTTGCCTGATGGCAGGGGTGTCGAAGCGAAAGAAGCTGCTACTAAAGCGGAGAGGGGGGCGGCGGGAGAGTGAGGGGTGGGGACGCGGTGGACAGAGGGCAGGGGGCGGGTGATGAGGGTGACCATAGAAGGGGGGGCTGGGGGGGGGGGGGGGGAGGGGGCGGGGGGAACCCTAGGGGGGGAGGGGGAAGTGAAGGGGAGGAGGGGGAGGGGTCTGGGGGAGGAGGAGGGAAAAGGGCGACCACAGGCCCCCCCTACTGATCAAGCTCATCGAGGCTTTGGATCGGCTCCTCCACGATCCTCATCGGGCTAGCATCTACGGCTTCCGCCATCGCCGCATCTGGAGCTCCTTGGGCTCTCTGCTGCTGCAAGGGTGGGTGTGGAGGCTGAACTTCCAAAGCTGGAGGATCGACTGGATGGATAGTGGCCTCTGCTGCGGGGGGAGGTGGCTCCTGCTGTTCCTTTTTCGAGGCCTCTCGGTCAACCCTGTCCCTCTCCCTGCAGTTGGTCCTCTGTCTGCGGCGTTTGCGTGCCTGCTTGCTTGGTTTCTTTTTCTTTTTAACCTATGTCCAGCTCCCTTCTGAGGGGGTAACCCATGGGGTCTGAGACTCCTGCTACTCCTGCCTAAGAGGGCGCTGAACTCGGGCCTGCTGACTCTGCCTACTTTGTGGAGGAGGGGGGGGAGGCGCACGAGGGAGGCCACGAGGGCAATCTCTGGCGAGGTGACCCATATGTCTACATCGAAGACACTGGCCTGGTAACCTAGAGATCTCCACTCTCTGGCGAAGTGTGCCCCCTTCCAGGGTCTCGAGAAGGATCAGCTCTGGGAGGGACTCCGGGCTCTCCACCACGAGTCTGATCCTAGGAACTCCATCATCTGCTAGAACAGAGGCGGCCATCTCTGGCGGGGACTCGAGCACTATTCCAAATGCCTGGCCAATGGAAGGTAGGATGGCTCGATACTCCTTGGGGAGCCTTGGGAAGTGGAGTGTAACCGAAAACCATGGAACATGGTGTGTCGTATCCATGTCCTCCACTGTGAACCCATGATACCAAGGAAAGAGGTAGACAAGGTGCGGGCCAAGGAGAATGGGGCTCTCCTCCACAAGTGTCGAGGCGGTGTCAGGGGAGCTCAACTGGATGAGAAAAACGCCTCGTCCATAGATGGTGACCTCCTGGATGTGGTCGCCCTCCAATGTCAAGCTCGCCTGGATCCACTCTCGCACCTATCGCCGTGTAGGCGTGAGGCCCACAAGCACCTTGTCCTGGAGGGACTGGATTGCCTGCTGTACCTATTGCTTGTCAACTTGGGAAAGAGGAACCTTAACGGCTGTGGGAGTCGAGGGTGCTGCCATAGAGCCCCTCTGGCCAGACCAAAGGTCACCACCAAGATTTTCTTTCATTGTAACAAACACGAATGCTCCTGCTGCAGGGAGGCAAATGAAAAAGGGACGAAGCGGAGAGGCAGAGGAGAGAGAAGGAGAGGGCAGGGGAGGAAGGAGGGAGCAAGGGGAGGAGGAGGAAGGAATGAAGACATGGAAGGAGGCGGGAGAGGCGGGAGAAGAGGAGAAGAAGAAGGTGGGAGGAGGCAGAATGGCGGGGGGGGGCGCGTTGGCGGGAGGGCAGAAGGGCGGGAGGAGGTGCGAGGCGGCAAGGAGGGGAGGCAAGGAGGCGGAAGGAGGGGGGGGAGCGGGGGCGGGGGAGCAGCAAGGTAGGGGCGGAGCGGGGAAGGCAGCGGGCGGGGGGGCGGAGGTGGAGCGGGGGAGATGGCAGCAAGGGGAGGCAGAGGTGGAGTGGGGAAGGCAGGGCGGAGCGGAGAGGGGGGAGGGGCAAGGCGGAGCAAGCGCGAGGGCGAGGGCGAGGCAAGGAGGGAGGGAGGGCGGGCAGCGGGAGAGCAAACAGGCCGCCGTAGGCAGAGGGAGGGAGCTCACCGAGCAGCTCCTCCATCAGGTATCAGCCACTGGGCGCAGCCTAGTCTATTCCTTCCACATCCTAAGTGCACCTTTTAATATCTTACATTTGAGAGAAACCCTTGGTGAATATGCCTTACAAGAAAAAATGTTATTCTTTTGTTCGATCATTGCACCTTGAAGCCCTCAACATTATTCTACTTTTAACCCTGGTAACTATTCATCCAAGATCCCAGGTGGTGGTTTGTGCTTTTTGCAGTCAACTTTTTGTGCCTAATAGAAAGCTCCTGCGCCTTCGAATGTCCTTCGCTTGGTTCTACAACATTCGTGCGCTTTTATGGTCATTTGATCTTGGTGTTTTCAAATGGTGTTCATTTGTGTCTAGTGTGCACATTGCTTCCTAACTTTCTTGATTTGTATTTGTACCTAGGTCTCATTCAACCCTGCCTTCATAACTACACTTGCTGCTATAAAGTTGCCGGTTCCATCCTTACACATATATTTTACATTTTTTTTCAATATTACATCACTGCTTTAGACCATGGTGAAGTTGTTTCAATCAAAGTTTTCAGTTCCTTATATTCACAATGATAACACAAAAAATAATTGTAAAACCTACTAATCTCACCTACGTTCATCAATTCATGTTGCCGTCTTCTGCGATGACCTTCAACATCGTTTTTTTGTGCTCGGTTTTCTTCTCTACTTTTGCTTGCAAAATAGTTAGACTATTCACCTCTTCCTTAGTTCTTTTCCATCAGGTCATACAAGAATTTTTAGAGAAGCCAATGACCATGACAAGTATTGTATTTAAATAACTAGAGAATGTAGCCCTTGGAGATTTGCATAGTAGCAAGTGACAACCTTAACTTTGTTTTACAAGTGTGGATCATTTCGTTGGATGATTGACCCTTGAACTTATGCAGAAAAAGCTATACTCATGTAGATCCTTGTTCATGTGCCTTCTCTATAGATAAAGAGTAGTTTCTTGTTGCCTTATCTGCATTGTTGTTAAATTTATAGTTTGCATGCTTTTGGGACAGGCCTTTTCTGTTTCCAAAGTGTATGTGTATAGTGAATAAGAACAGGCTAGTTATAACCGTTGACATCTGCCACAATAAGCTACCAACTTTCAGACCTATGTGCTTGGGGTAGGCTGGCGATAGTCAGTGACTCTCCCCGAAACATGGCCTACAATGTTCATTGTACTGTTGAGCTCTCTTTCAGCACACTCAGAATGAGATTTCATTCATTAACCAGGATTCACGGGATGTAGAGGACACAGTTTTTCCCACTGTTTCTCGATTTCATTTCCAAAGTACATGAGCATAGTGGATATGAACAGGTTGGAGATAAGCGGACTTGAACTGTTGACATCCTCCACACAAGAGAAGCTTGCCTCTCGGGCATACCTAACTGGGGAGGCCAGCAATAGACAATGGCCTATAACTTTCATTGTACTGTTGAGCTTGCCTTTCGGCACACTTGTCATTAAATGTTTGAGCCAAAATCTTTGAAGAGCTTTCATTTGTTGACCAAGGGTAACTGAATCACGATTTGTGGATTCAGGTGATAAACAGACTTGTTCCAAAGTTTTTTACAAAATCATCCCAATTTATAGGACTATAAACGGTCTCTTTCTTTTTTATACCTATTTGACTTGGATTTGTGGCTTGTTATTTGGACTTCTCCCCTGCACCCATGCTTGTTGTCTATAATATATGAGTCACTTTGCATGGGTGCTATGCATCCTTTCGAAAAATTAGATCTACAGTTCATAATATGTGAACATGTCCATACTTAATTTCATTCAAAATGCATACAATACATGTGCTTTTAGGACAACATAAAAGGAGTTGAGGTGGCCAGAATCAACACAATAACAGGAATCCCCTATACACAGGGCAAGCAGATGCAAAATGACTGATAGGGGATATATGAACAGTAACTGCCAATCCTAGGCCATACACACAGTTTTTTTTTTTTGGGTGAAATCTTCAATTGATTATATTATATGAGTAGCAACCTCAAAACAAGATGTTACAATTACATCAACTGAGAATTTCAGTATATGCCAAAAAGACCTCATGATCTATGCAGCGGGTCTGCAAGCAATCAAAGAAAGATTGCTGTAGAGAACGCCTAAAAAAGCCAAACAGAGAAAAAGTAGGATCACCAAAGACTTTAGAATTCCTATATGTCCATAAAGTCCATAGTGCCCAGTATCGAACCCAAACGAAGAAAAGATGAAACTCTGGTCTTGATGGATGAAACCCAAATAGCCATAAGAACTTCCCAAACGGAACAGGTGGGAATCTCGCTCGCAGGCGCTGTTGAAGCAGATAAAAAAATTCACGAGAGCACGGACAATGCCAAAACAAGTGAGGCATAGTCTCCGAAGAAGCAGAACATCTGTGGCAAAGTGCAGGAGCAATGTGTTGATGAGCTAATAGCTGTCCAGATTGAAACACTCCCAAAAGAGCTCGCCAAAAGAAAACCTGTTGCCGAAGCAGTACTTTATAGGCTCAAAGTTGCTGTAATCTTTTCCTCCACCACTTGGCTGGGCGATGCATTCACCATACAGAATCACCTCTCTCTCAAACCCAAGGTTGAGGCAAAAGGATTTTATATAATGCTAGTAATCTGAGATAGCCTCAAAGGACGAGAAGAGGACCCTGGAGAAGTCAAAGTCCAATCTTCCAGCCGGTCTTGGAGTTCCAAAGGAGGAATCGGAACAAAAAGTGAAAGCATAGAAGTAATTTGTCACCAGAAAGGACGATAATGAGAGCCCAATCCATATGTAGTGGCTACTAGAGAAAAGGGGAGCACAGTACCAGCATCATCTATAACATCAGCAACCAAGGTGATGCCTTAAAGCGAGACAAAGTAGGAACGTCGAGGTTCCTGTAAAGCCAAGGGAGGCTGAAAGACTTTCGACCAGTGAATGCTTTCAGCTCTCAAAGAATTCCCAAGCAAAGATTGCTGTCCATTCCATTCCAGACGAGAAAGAACATGCTTCTAGTCAAGAAGCAAGCAAGAGACAAAAGGGTAGCCAGGCAAAGTGTCATCAGTGCAGCCAAAAAAGAAATCCCATTGATCGAGTTGCCAATGACCAAACGCAGAAATACTGATATGAGTGACCAGAGTCCTAATCATAAGAACCCAAGGCTGATCACCTTGCTGAAATTGCAGCAACATTTTTCCCTTGTGGGCAAGAATATGCACATGAATATCCGTGATGCTCAATCCACCATGTATCTTGGGAGAACAAATGTGATGCATCGAAAGCAACCTGAGACTTTTTCTGCCATGTTTGGATCGCCAGAAGATTTCCATAAAGACAGACATGAAAGATGTAAAATCTGTCTTAGTAAACATGATCAATGGACCTAGGCCACACACACACACACACTTTTTTTTTTTTTTTTTAAGAAGAAATATTTTATTGCTGTGAAAATAATTACATTCATTGTTACTCCAAAAGCGGAGTAACTACTACTCAACGGAAAATCTCAGTATAAGCCATATATACATCATGATCAATCAAATGAGTCTGAAAGCTGATTTATGTCCATCCATAGAGTCCAAAGTGCCCAGTAGTACCCACGCACGCACGCACGCAAAGGTATGCACGAACGCGCATGTGAGAAAGAAAGAAAGAAAGTTTATTAAAAGTCTTCGAAAGACCAAAGGGTCTATGAGACTGAAAAAATTAGATACAATGAGCTGAATGGCTGGAGCCTCTAAGCAGCCATCTACACTCAAGACGAGTGCAACGTAAACATAGAAACACTAGTACATAAAATGTCTGAACCCATGTGAGAGGATGGTAGCATGGTGCAGGTACCGGCATCACTGCAACGGGTTTTTGAATGTTGGCGGAGGGCTCAAGACTACGGAGATCCCAATGAAATACAAAAAAGAAAGAAAGAAAGAAAGAAAGAAAGTCTATTAATGTCCACAGGCGACCAATAGGTCTATGGGACAGCAAAAAACCATCTGCTTAGGGAGGGCACATGGCAGGTCCCAAGGATTGCAAACAAAAAAACTACAGTACCTACATTATAGTCTGAAAATCAAAACATAATCAGCGTGAGAGTCTTTTCATTTGGTTTTAAACTCCATGATGAGTGCTACGCTGTCACGCTATACTGCCCATTTTCCATCCTTCCTAGTAGCCTTATTCCGTTGCCTTATTTTCAACTGAGCCCATGTGAGTTCCTCAGCTATCCATAGCTTGGACCCTTTCAACTTTTAAGATTGTAAAGAAGCTTGATCCGTAAATCTCACGAGTTAAAATGTTGTCTTCAAGAATGTAGGATACTAGTTTCTCTAGCATCTTCATCATCGTCAACCGTCCATTCAATGTTAGGCATGGCTGATTTGGCATGTGCTAAGGTCTCACTGAAAGAGTCCTCCGCTTTGTACCAGCCGTCAAGGAGCCCTCCTATTCTAATTTTCATTGCATAGCCATGTCTGGCTTCATGTTCCTTAATCTCTTATTGAATATCAGAGAGAGAGAGAGGGATTTCGATCCCTCTGGTGGTCTTACAATGTTGTTTAATCCACTCCCTTTTTCAGAAGTGGCACAAACATCATCCGGAAGGCACTGTGTTCATTAAACAATTTGACGGTTGGGAATTTCTCACACAATTATTTCACAGGGCAAATCCCTTTGTGTCTTCATCTTTCAAGGTAATCCTGATGCTCTTTTATGTATGAGTCAAACATCATCACTCTGGAACTGCTTATTGATGACACTAATGGCTTTGATGTTTAGAAGCTGTTTGAGATATCATATGCCAATATTTAATTGTCTTCTATCTGATAGATGGCTTGTTTATACTTGTTTTAGTATGAGCTTTGAATGGAACTGCTTTGATGGAAGATTGTTGGGTCAGCGGCCAAATTGGCAATGTGGTAAGCAGTCCTATCCCAGCTTGGGTACTTTTGGAGAATTTCGTCTTGTTTTGCTTTCATGCAATTTTGGCTTACGTGTCATATGTGGATGTTTCAGGATATTCAGAAACATCTCATTCTCCTTTTCCTATTCCACCTCAAGATTATGGAGACCATGGCCATCACTCAAGATGGAAGAAGCATTTACAATCAGCAATTGCCGTGGGAGCGTTTATATCCTTACTTACCTTAATTGCTGTCTTCTTCCGCCACAGGCATGTTGCTGAAAGCGTTAATCCATCAAAGGCGTTTTCATGTGATATACTTCCCAAGACATTGGTAGCAGGTGTGCATTGTTACATATGTAAGGCTCAGAATATTAATTCTACAAATGCTAATATTGTAACATAATTTAAAGAAAATTCTTTTGAGCAGATGTTGTATTTAACATGATGGCAGTGGTTCCTGCAATAAGTAGAGCAGAACTGGAGGTTGCTTGTGAGGACTTCAGCAACATAATTGGTTCTTCCATTGACAGCATAGTCTTTAAAGGAACATTGTCTGATGGCACAGAAATTGCAGTCACAAACGTTCGGACATGTGCCATGACCTGGTCGCGTGATTCAGAAATTTGCTTTGTTAATAAGGTGGTCTGTCATAATTTCTTTTCATGAACTCTTCCATCCCTTTTTCTGATTACCTTCAATCTTCTGGCTCAATAAGTTTGATTACCCCTGTATTTCTTTGACATTGGTTGTGATAATCAACTTGTGGTGCAGGTAAACAGGCTGGCAAGGATCAACCATAAACATGTGGTGAAGCTAATAGGTTATTGCTCTGAAGATGAACCTTTTACAAGAATGCTGGTGTTTGAGTACACACCAAATGGGACACTATTTGACCTTCTACACAGTAGGTTATTTCATCAGACTGCTCCTTGAAGGGAAGATGTGTTAGTTTTGGGCATATGGACATACATTGCATAGGTGCATCCTTGCCTGCAATACACATATTAAGAGTATACTCCATTGTATCTTTATCCTAGAGAATTGATATTTAGACGCATACAAATTCACATGTGCATTGAGAGTAATAAGGTAAAACTGTTAATAATCTCTCTCAAAGGCTTGAAGGGCCTATTCAAAAGTAAAGAATGCAATACAAAGTATAGAATCCAACGTCTACACTCTAAGCAGGAAAAGTATTGTTTGCTAGGAATATGGTCAACTGCATGCTGACAAGATAAAACGATCTCATCTTTTGTATCAGACTCGTCAGTGGGCTCCATAGAGTAGAAGCAATGATTATGTCTGCTCTAGCTTGATGAATCGCAAGCAAACAACGAAGCACAAATGACAGGCAGCATCTATCACATAAAGTTGCAGACCTCCTGAGTCCTTAGTTTGTCTTTCCTTGTGAGAGGAAATGCTAAATGTTTAGCAAGCAAATAGCAAAGAGGCCTGTCTAATACACTGTTACATCCTTGGATAACCATGGTTTGCCGGTAGCTAGTCGTAGGATTATGGCTACATTCAAGAACTACCATCTAGAAGAGGGATCAGTACCAGGATTGTGAATCTTGGTAGAAGCAATGATTATGTCTGCTCTAGCTTGATGAATCGCAAGCAAACAACGAAGCACAAATGACAGGCAGCATCTATCACATAAAGTTGCAGACCTCCTGAGTCCTTAGTTTGTCTTTCCTTGTGAGAGGAAATGCTAAATGTTTAGCAAGCAAATAGCAAAGAGGCCTGTCTAACACACTGTTACATCCTTGGATAACCATGGTTTGCCGGTAGCTAGTCCTAGGATTATGGCTACATTCAAGAACTACCATCTAGAAGAGGGATCAGTACCAGGATTGTGAATCTTGGCCATAAGCATGGCTTTCTGGCAAGCTAGTCAAATGCCTTCTTAGTAGAGGGAATGCTGTGGTATGGGATGCGGATGTCGATTAGGTAGTGTCATGTCATAGACCTTACCCATGGCCTCTATGTGTTGGAGGGTGAGCTGGAAATGATTAGGTGGTGAGTTCAAATGTCAATTGTGAAGGTCAGTTCCTAGTCTCTGGTTTGGTGAAGAAGATCATGGTAGTTGACTTGGAGAGGGAGATATTTTAATGGTTGCATCCTTGGCTAACCAAGGGTTGGCATAGCTAGTCCTAGGGTGGAAGGCCCTATGGCTAAGTTTGAGAGACACCATCTAGAGAGAGATCCAAGGGGTAAACAACATTCGGGCTGTATTCAGCCACGGCCTAGGCTATATATTGGCACAAGGGCTTGGATGGTTAGCAGCCTTTGGCACAAGGTCGGCATGCTTGACCCCTCGGGCTCCTTCTTGGAGTCCCGGTGCAGTACCAAACAATTCACAAGGCTCTCGATATGTGTAGAATGAGGGCCTTCCAAAACCTCACTCTCTCTTGTCGGTCATTCCCTATGTTCACACAATTTCGTCTCAACTCAATGCACCCAACTCTCAATGTGCGTATCCCGCACCGGTCCACTGTGCTCTTAGTCCTAGCCCGCCGTTTACCATTCCAGTGAGTGGGTAAATTTTCAAAATTACCCATCACTTGATGCGAAATGGATGGAGGAAGGTGAACTGGCAGATTCACCTGGGATATTGCAGCTTTACCTTGATGCTTTCTAGTTAGAGCCCACTGCGGTCCGGGCTTCTATAGGTAGTTCAGCAGAGCGAGCGTCTGGAGCATTACCTGGTGTTCGAGAGGGGGGTAGCACCTCCACTTCTTCAGTATAGACGGGCTCATCGTGATTTCATGAGGTCGCTTGATGGCACTGTATGTTTCATCCGAGATACTAAGCTGACAGTATTTCTACTTTGAGACTTCATGATATTGATGCATCTTGACTATTGATCGCTGAGGATCACTTAGATTTTGAGCAGTATATATGCATGGATGCATGCCTCTCCTAGCCATATTTTCATTGTCTCTGTATACTATAGTTGCGGCTTTCTTCTATACTCTTTCATGCTATATTTCATGTTCGCTCCTGTGTTTTAGGGCAGCAAACTGTGGTTTGCTGTTTCAAGAGAGGGGTATGTCACGGGGGCGTGAAATTCTAAGTACTTTAATGTACTACAAGACCGTGACAACTTTGGTTTTAAAAGTCCAAGCGTGGGCTTAATAATGTGTAATTAAGTGCGGCATGGTGCCTAGCACATAAGCGTAATTAATCCCTAGGCCCAAAGGCATTCCAAGGAATTAAAAGAGTGGTTGTTGGGAAATGATGATGTGGCATTTTTAATGGGCCCCCTAGAGGGCCATGTATCTTCAGTGGCCCCCCTAGAGTTCCAGATGGCTCTAGTACCTTCTACATGCTCCTTTGCCATTCCTGGACCTTCCTGTGCCTTCTAAACTTCACATGTGTGGTTTTCTCTCTCATCTTCTCCCTTTGTTGAGATTTTGGACTGGTTTTTCAGCCTCCTTCAGCTGAATTCCGTTTTTCTTCATAACTCCTCACCCGTTTGGATTCCTCGACTTCCGTTTGGCCCGATGGCTTCCCCTCTGCCTCCCCTTTGCACTGATATGCTTTTTTCCTCCATGCATTTGGTAGAACGGGCAAAGTTGAGCACTTCTTTTGCTGGTCGAATTTGCAAAAGTGGCTTTTTTTGGCTTTTTGCTTCTACAGCCTCCTGGGCCTCTCCTCTTGCAAAGCTACAGCTTTCTGTTGAATTTCGAGTAGTCCCACGCACTGGTTGACTGGTTTTTCTCAGTTTTGGAGGACTTTTCGGCGATGAAACTTCTCCAAAACCTTCTCAATGCATTCCTCTCTAAAGCACGCTTCTTTTGAGCCCAAGAATTCCCACTTCTTCGTGACAGAAGTGCTTCTTTTGCATTTTTCAGTGGAATTCTTGCTGGTCGGCTCTTGTAAATGCTCTTTCTTCATGCCTTTACACTCCTCTTTGGCTGAGAATGCAATTGGGCATTGGCTACTATGTCCTCTTGGCAATTGAGGACTTGGTTCGAGTTTTCAGGGCTTGGTGAGTTATGATTTTGTTGCTGCAATTTCTTTTTGCCATAAGCTATTGGTTGGTCTCGTGTGCCGCCTCTTTCTTGGTTCACGGGTGCCCAGGCAGTGCTACATGAGTCATTCTTTGGTTGGGTACTTTGCTGATTTTATTTTGAAGCTTTGAAAAGCTTTGTGAATGCCATCTGGAAACCACTCAAAGAGAGTGCAGCTGGGGTGCAGTGTGATTGCATCTAGACAGCCAATGGAATTGCACTCGGAAAAGAGAATGCCTTTGGATTGAGCCTATGGGTTAAGTGCACTTATGTGATGGTGTTCTATGCTTGAAAGCCTTGCGAAGGCTCAGTGAATTGGGGCTGCATGCTCAGTTGCAAGGAAGGTCTCCCAGATGCAACGTGTAATCATTTCACTGTGAAATAGAAAGAAATACCGCAAGGGACGCCACGATGTTTGGGGCCAATCGGGTGCACTTGTTTATGTTTGTTGAGCAGGGGCATTCTAGCCTCCATCCCTTTTTCAGTGGTTTTGTTTGTGAACAAATGGGTAAATGCCAAATGGTAATCATGCAATGGTTAATGGTTGTGATATATGCTTTGTGACCTGTAAATAAGTGCTGAAGTGATTAAAGGTTTAGTTCCACTGCCCTCTGAGTGATTAGAGGCTGGTTTCAGGGAGACACATTAGGGAGGAAGGAAATGATACTCAAATGAAGACATAATAGAAAGGCTCATATTCATTCTTCAAGTATCAAATCAAGTGAAGTACAAGCCTTTTTAGGCTACACACTCACACACTAGCACCTAGTGCATATGGGATCAGTCCCATGGTGACATGTGGTACTCACACATAAACTAGTACTAGATCTCCCAGTACAAAACATCACACATCACATCTCACACACTCTTTGGCTATGATATCTCCAACAACTCTTTAGCATGTCCTCTTCTAAATAAACCAGTTTATGTCCTGATGGTAATAATTTATTGCTTCTCGTTTTTAAATTTATTGAATTTGTAAGATTGGATATATTCTAGTCTTATGAATACACTTTTTTGCCCCAAATATTATTACTTTTTCACAAGGTGACACTTGATCTTTAAAGTCTGGCTAGACCACAAGGAAAACTCTGACCCTTGGGGTGGTTTTACCTTTCATTTCTCTCTCTCTCATCTTCAGATGGAGGGATAGTTCATGGGGGGAATTCATGGACTTGGTATCATGAGATTGAAACTGCACTATGTCGTGTTTTAAGAGGATGAGTTTGGGCATGTTCCTAGATTCATCTAGATATACATGTACTTAAGGCTTGGACGAGCACGCATGCTTTCTTGGTGCTACAAAGAACTCTGCAGTCATTTTATGGCTCTAGTAGGACTCTATATCAGCCTTTCCAAATCAATGTTCATGGTCTTAAACACATCTAACCTGGCCTTAACAGCAATTCTCAAGAGACTAGTCCATGGAGATATTGACTTACACACCACCCGGGATTGGAGCTCTCAAGCTGACTGTTTTGCCTGACTGGGGCCATGTTAGGGAAGCAGTATGCTGCCATCAGATGATAGACCACGAATATTCTTAGTGTACACTTCCACAATATTAAAGGTGAAATCTTTCCTCTTTGAGATGCTGGTGGTGATAGTTGCTAAATTTGTGAGGACCAGACTGTAGGGTCTCACAGAAACTTGATTGATTGCATTTTGAGAGGCTGCAGACCCTTATGCTAGGTCGTTCTTGTCCTTCATTAGATTCTGCCAGTTATAGTTTGTGGTGATGCCACTTCAGTGCAGGGAGGCCCAGGTGGTGACTTTCCTGCACACAGCGTAACTGTGTTTCAGTGGTTGGACACTTCGAACTGGTCACTCGAGTGCTCTTGAAACATGTGTGAGGAGGAGAGAGTCACCCTAGTGAACTTCATTCAATGCCCTTGGCTGGTGGATTGCAACCGTAGAGTTGTGGTGAGATTGTATATTGTGTAAGTGGTTGGAAAAATGGAGCCTGCAATTGCAGCAAACTTGGGAGGAATGATGGCATAGATTGTTTAACTGCTTGATGCTAATGAACCCAGAGAGCAATGTCCTAGAGTGCTGTGGTTGTCGGGGTGCAGTATGGATTATTGGCATGTAGTTAAGATTATGGAAAAATGTATCTGCCTATGAGGACTGGAATGTTACTAGAAGTTAGGGTTACTACTATAATGCAAGGCATAATTATTACATTAAACGCGAAAATCTATGCCAAACTTTGCACAGAAAATGGAAATCAGTCGGAACATTATGCAAGGCATAATTATTGCCTTAAACAAGAAAATTTATGCCAAACTTCGCACAGAGAATGATTTCTAAGTTGGAACATTCAACAAACCCATGGCCAATGCTCAAGGATAGGACTATGCAGACTGTCTGACAACATTGAGCACTAGTGGAGCTACAGCACAGAAACACCTTAAGGACTACAGAGGAGGACCTTTTGCTTAGCTCGACTTATCCATGTGATTAGTACCGCTGACTAACCCTGAATAAACAATTTGCTGCTAGGCTGTCAAAAGAACCCTGATCAATGCAAACCTTTCATGCTGAAGCATGAGGCGCTGTGTCGAAGATATCTACTGATAAAAGAAAGCAAACATATATCATCTTATTGGGGTGGTGGGGGGAGGGGGAGAGAGAGAGAGAGAGAGAGAGAGAGAGAGAGAGATTCTCAGTTTGTGGAAAAGGGAGGAAGGGACGCGAACCTTTTTACTGGGCATGATTGATTGTATTGTTGTAGATGGTGATGCTGAACAACTGGATTGGAATGCTCGTATGAGGATCATCATGGGGGTGGCTTATGGTTTGGAGTATCTGCATCATTGTCTGACACCTCCTGCTCGTTACTCCAAGTTTGACTCCAATTCGGTTTACCTCACTGAGGACTTCGCAGCTAAAGTAAGTTGCATAGACGTGTTGATCAGTGTGCCTGGCTTTGTGCCTTTCATGGCTGATTTAATGATTGGATCAATTACAGCTGGCAGGCTTTGATGTAGGGAACCCATCACTTTTCAAGAAATTCAAGAGGAAATGGTCTTCCACTGCAGGCAGTGTAATGGTTTATGATGATCTGGACTGTTCTGGAAGAGCTTCACCCGACTTTGAGGCAAACACATTTGGTTTTGGAGTCCTGTTGCTGGAATTGATTAGTGGAAGGACGCCTTACTGCAAAGAGAGGGGTTCGCTAATTGATTGGGTTTGTATACTTGAGTGTAGATTCTAATTTGAGTGATGGTGAAACCTGGAAATCAAGCAGCTGACATTATTGCAGTGTCCCTAAATCACTTCGTTTAGCATGTTAGTGGGCTGTTGCATGCTCTTTTGTGTGATTTTCTCAAGGAGTTTACCATTTTACTTAATACTTGGTAGGCATTTACAACACGTCTGCTTGATTGGTTGACCTTTTTTCTTTGAGCAGGCTGCTGAATTTCTTAATACACCCGAGGTGATTGCCTACATGGTGGATCCTGTCCTACGGTTTTTCAATTATAATCAACTTGAGTCACTGTGTGACATTACACGCCTGTGTCTAAGCACAGACTCTTCCAGGCCAAGTATGGAGAAGATCACTAGAATGTTAGAGAAAGCTCTTGGGATTACTTCTGAAGCTGCGGGTCCCAAGCCATCTCCCCTCCTGTGGGCTGAATTGGCTATCCTTACTCAAATGTGAGAGTGAATGTTGCTTATAGAGCATGTGTAATAGTAGCTACATTAAGCTTAAATAGTGCCCTAGCTCTTTGTTAGCAATTCTTAGTAGGCATTAACCTCACCATTCTTTCGTCCAAGGTACATTCTTAAACCCTTTACAGAGTAATGCTAACAAAATGCTAGCTTTTAAGATGCATA
This sequence comes from Dipteris shenzhenensis, assembly GCF_047967505.1. Classification (NCBI taxonomy): domain Eukaryota; kingdom Viridiplantae; phylum Streptophyta; class Polypodiopsida; order Gleicheniales; family Dipteridaceae; genus Dipteris; species Dipteris shenzhenensis. The sequence goes on along the minus strand of NC_141627.1, from coordinate 43,312,462 downwards.
TTCAAATATTTGTACAAAAACCTATTGGAGGGTTGTCGTTGACACGTTCAGATATGAAATAGGCAAAGCCTCTGAATTATTTGGTTGTCCTTTGGCAGTGACTCTTCTTTGTTAGCAATTCTTAGTAGGCATTAACCTCACCATTCTTTCATCCAAGGTACATTCTTAAACCCTTTACAGAGTAATGCTAACAAAATGCTAGCTTTTAAGATGCATTTTCAAATCTTTGTACAAAAAAACTATTGGAGGGTTGTCCTTGACACGTTCAGATATGAAATAGGCAACTCTCTGAATTATTTGGTTTTCCTTTGGCAGTGATCTAATTTATATCTCCATATCAAGACAATATTTTTCCTGGGCAAGTGTGTGTGATTTGCATTCATGTATTTCTGGGGAAAGGTCTGCATTCAAGAATATGAAGGATATTTTACCTTTTGTGGTAAATTGACTAGACCTATCATATTGTTGTAATTGACAATCCAAGGTAAAACGAGAGAACTGCAGCCCGTATGGGCTGCAGCCCATATGGGCTACACCATGCATGTGGGCAGGCGCACATGCATGTAGGTGCATGTGTCCAAGGCATGCTTGAGGCCAATGCAGCATGGGAGAAGTTGGGGGTGTACACAGTGCTTTCATGAGAACATGGGTGCATGTGCATGTGCATGCACATGGCACGTTGCGCTGGTTTAAATAGAAGAAGAGAGTATTTAAGTTGTACAGGAGATTCATTTGAGTCCTCAGAATCCTATGAATGCAACAGCAACATAAACAAGCTTTGCTCCTTAACCTGTCTCCCATCCCCTTCCAAAACAAAAAGTTTCCAAAATAAGCACTAGGAAAAGTTTAAAAGATTGACCTCTGATCCAATTCCTCTGATCCAATTATAATATAAGGAAGCCTCTTATTCTTTCACAATGGGATTTTTCATTCTGAAACCACTTGAAATTTAAATAGTTTAATTCTTTTACGATAGTTTTTGCTACAGGGTCATTGATACTTTTGTATTTTGTAACAATTTTTGAAAACCCTACATTAAGAAAATCTTTTTAAAGCATATTTAAATCCTCAAGGACTTTCTAGGTGTGTATTTGTTGTTTATGCTTTTGATATCAAATATGATATTGATGATATGATATATGGACTTTATCTTGATTTATTGTATCGGGTATATTAAATTTATTAAATCATCTATATCATATCATATTAATTTTTAATTTTTGGATTTATTATATATTATATTGTGTATATCATATCATTTTGAATATATTCAAAAGCTTTTGCTTTGTAGCGCTTTGTATTGTAAAAGTGTTTGCTTCTTGTATTGTATTTGCTCAAATGTACTATATTTGCTTTGTTTCATAAAAGCATATGCTTCTTGTATTGTATTAAGCATTTGCTTTTGTAACATCTTTGTGGTTTTTGTATTGTAATTGTATAAGCACCTCCTCTGACCGCACTTTAATCAAATTTACGTCCGTTTAGGTTCATTGTCTTGCATAAACATCTTCAATTCAATCAAAGAATTTTCATATAAACATCTACTCATTTATAGTTGCTAAGACAACCCCACTTTTGTATTGAATTCTATATCGTTATATTCTACTAATAATAAAAGTCCTTGCTTATCTAGTTAAAATCACAATCTGTTATAAGTCTCTTAGCTATTACAGTCATAACCAAGAATTTTAATTTAAAAAAGAGATTAATCAAAACAATAAATCTTACTCCCTCCCCCTTGATCCTTTTTCCTTTCTTTCATTCATTACTTTAAGTTACCTGTCCTTATTTTGAAGATACAAAAAACTACTCCAAATTGTAAGCGCATTTATATCTTAATGTATACCTAACCATAACCCCTCCCCACCCTTGCGCGCATATTGCGTACCCCCCCTCCTACCCCCCATGCCCCCTCCCTTTGCGCGCATGTCGCGTACCCTCCCCTCCCAACCCAACATGTCCCTCCTCCCCCCCTTGTGTGCATATCGCGTACCCCCTCTCCTACCCCCCATGCGGCCCTTTGCGCGCATGTCGCATACCCCCCTCCCAACCCACCATGCCCCTCCCCCCCCTTGCGTGCATGTCGTGTATCCCCCTACACCCCTTTCCCACACCCCATGTCCCTCCCCTTTGCGCACGTCGCGTATCCCCCCTCCTCTCCCCTTTGCGTGCATGTCACGTACCCCCCTCCCCTCCCTTTGCGCGCATGTCACATACCCTCCCCTCCCCCCCCATTGCGCGCATGTCGCATACCCCCCCCCCCTTTGCGCTATGATTGATTTTCCAAAATTTGATGGAATAATAAGTTCCAATAATGGTAAAATATTTTTTGTTAAATTTTCACCTATAAGCTGCTTATTCTATAGGAGCTACAATTATCTCCTATGGCTAGCCACATTGAGCAAATGTCAAGCATGGCTTTTATTGAAAAGGGTTTTGGAGGGATATCTATACTTATGTATGGAGCTATAAGCCATGTCAACAAAACAAGGAGTTGAGCTTAAGTCCTACTAGTCTTGTCCAACCATTGCCTCCCTAAAGGAAAGTGACATCTCCATGGATTTTATTATAGGTCTTCGAGTGACTTCTAAAGGTTGCAACATGCATGGGGTGGTTGATAGGCTAACTAAAGCTGCCCATTTTATTCCCACAAAAACTCAATATACAACCTATATGGTTGCTCACAATTCATGGAAAATTCATTCAAGTTGCATGACTTACCCCAAGAAATTGTGAGTGATCAATATGCTAAGTTTATGGATTATTTTTTATAGGATCTTTTCAAGTCGATGGTTGCACTCCTTACTCCAAGTACAACTCAAAGTGATGAGCAGACTAAGAGAGTTAATAGTTGGTTGGAAGAGTATCTAAGGCACTTTTGTTTTGATAGCAATCTACATGGCTTCATTTAGCTGAATTTTGCTACAATACCTCCGTACTTCTATTGATATGAGTCTCTTTGAGGCTATGTTTGGCTACAAAGCCCATGTACCATCCAACATTATTGACAAGGCACTTCTCAGTGCGCAAGATCTGGCCAATATGATCGCCTTGTTGCAATAGTGCAAGGACAAGATGATGAGAACTCAATCTAGGATGAAGGAGTATGATCATCAACATCAACGGGATATGTATTTTGAGGGGGGGGATTGTGCATTTCTAAGGCTGCACAAATCATGGTATATAGCTCTAAATACTAATGTGAAGCTTGGCCATTGGTATTATGGACCAGACAAAGTGCTAGGAAATTTGGTGAAGTGGCCTATCAATTTAAGCTTCCTCCTACCCTTAGAATTCATAATGTTTCCATGTTTCACTGCTTAAAAAATACTTTAGAGATTGTGCATTTCTAAGGCTGCACAAATCATGGTATGTAGCTCTAAATACTAATGTTAAGCTTGGCCATCTGTATTATGGACCAGACAAGGTGCTAGGAAATTTGGTAAAGTGGCCTATCAATTTGATCTTCCTCCTACCCTTAGAATGTTTCCATGTTTCACTGCTTAAAAAATACTTTAGACCAATGGAGCAAGTTTTAGGGGAACTACCCCCTATGGATGAGATTGGATACATTGAACATGTTCCAGAAAAGATCATTGGTTTTAGAGATCATGTGCTGAGAAATAAATCACACATGGAGCACTACATCAAATGGAGAGGCCAACTTGATGATGAGTCTTCTTGGTAGCCTTCTTATATTTTAGAGAAGTACCCCTTGCTCCTCAGCTGGTATAGAATTTCATAGATTTTGGGTACCATTGTAGCTACATGAAGTTGATTTACATCTATAGCTCTCTCAAAGACTATTTAAAGTTTGGGAATAATTTTCTTTTTGGGAGGGGTGGGTTTAACAAAGGGACTAGTTAGTAGGATATCTAGCTAGCTTGTTAGTAGTCTTTTTAGCAAGCTGGTAGGTTGTTGCCACGTGGAACTTGAGGATTTATCTCATAAGCAATCTTGTAAATTGCAACCAGTCCGAGAACTATAAATAAGCTATTGTACTACATTTATACATACCATTGATCATTCGCCATTCATTAATCTGACTCTCATAGCTAAGTACTTGTTGAAGATGAATTCTAGGAAGGAGAATACTCTTCCTATCCTTGTGCATCCCATCACAAGTGTTGTTGGTAGTTCCACCCATCTCCATTTCCTTCTAGCTAACGAAGAGTGCCTCTTGCTACTTTTCCTTGCAATGCTATCCTATGCTAGATTTGTTTGCCATTGCGCATTAATCTAGTACATTTTTTGGTCAGCCACTAGTCAGTTAGCTATAGACACTCTTGTTCATGGTTAGTATAGTTACACATGAAAAGAATTAGGGCTAGATCTGCTGTTGCAGAACTATCCCAGATTTGAGGGTATTGATCCTGTCAAGAAGTTGAATTGGACAACCCATTATGCCAAAGAGTCTTACAAACTTATTAGCGCTATAGCAAACCTACATTTATAGTTACTCTAAGGCTAGTAATGGCTCTACAAGAAATGAATGGTGCAATTTGCATTTGTCACAAAAATTGAGCAAACAGGTCTAGTCCACAATCTTGTACCTCTATTGCTAAGGCTATTACGCACCGCTAAAGCATGTCCAAGTACATCCCAATAGTCAAATTTGTTGTACCAACTTTTGGGTGCTTGCTTTAAGCCATAGAGACCCTTCTTGAGATGGCCAACCTGATTCTCCTTTCTTGGTTCAACATAACCTGCGGGTTGTTGCATGTAGACTTCCTCATCTAGGTAACCATTGAGAAATGCATTCTTAACATCAAGCTGGTACACATTCCATTTGCTGAGTGTCGCTAATGATATCAAGAGCTGTATGGAATCCATCTTTGCTACTGGAGCATGTCTCATCATAATCCTGACAATTCTGCTATGCAAATCCTTAAGCAACTAATCTGGCTTTATATCTTTGAATGCTGCCATCTGGATTGTACTTCACTTTGTATATCCATTTGTTTGCTATGGCCTTCTTTCTTGGTGGAAGGTCACATAATTCCCAAGTATTATTCTTGTACAAGGCACCCATTTCTTCATTCATAGTATATCCATTTGTTTGCTATGGCCTTCTTTCTTGGTGGAAGGTCACATAATTCCCAAGTATTATTCTTGTACAAAGCACCCATTTCTTCATTCATAGTAGTTTGCCATTCTAGCTTGTCAACTGCATCTTCGAAGTACACTGGCTCTCTTCTATAGCCATGATGGTAGTCATAATAGCATAGTTGGTGGTTTCAACATGAATTGCTTTGCCTTTTTGAGCATATGTCAATCTGGCTAGAGGGCCACTTTCCCTAGCAGACCGTCTGAGTTGCTGTGGCTCTACTTGGGGTGTTTCTGGCAATTCTTGCTCTTCTTCATCAACCTTTTCTATAGATGACTGTGAAATCGGTGCTTCTATCTCCTATGTGTTTGAGGTTTTCCATTCTGATTCCTCATCAAAGATTACATCTCTGGAGATAATGACCTTGCCGTTGATGGGATCATACACCTCGTATGCTTTGCTTTCTTCACTATAGCCAACCATGATGCATTTACGTGACTTTGCATCCAATTTTTTGCGATGGTCGTCATGTATGTGGGCATATGCTATGCAACCAAATATGCAGAGGTGCCCAATGCATGGCTTGTGTCTAGCAAATGCTTCATACGGTGTCATACCCTGAATCGGTTTAGTAGAAAGCCGATTAAGCAAGTAGTTTGCAATGGCTATTGCTTCTACCTAATACTAATTTGAAAGATGCTTCTCACTAAGCATTGCTCTAGCACTGTTTGCTAAAGTACCATTCTTCCTTTCAGCTCTTGCATTCTGTTGAGGAGTATCTGCACAAGTGAATTGCCTTCGAATGTTGTGACTTCTGCAAAAGTTCATGAATGCTCGACATGTATTCACCTCCTCTATCTGATCTCATGACTTTGATCTTTCTGCTTGTCTGGTTTTCTACCATGGCTTTGGATTCTTGAAACCTGAAAAACACTTTAGATTTCTCTTTTAGAAAGTAGACGCAACAATATCTATTGTAGTCGTCGATGAAAGTCAAGTAGTAAAGTGAACCATTGATGTTGTGGGTTTGGGCATAATCCCATACATATGTATGTATCAAATCAAGAATACCTCATGCTCGAGAGGTGCTTCTACCAAAGTTAGTTCACTTTTGTTTACCGAAGTAGCATGCTTCGCAAACTTTTTCAAGAAACTGTAACTTTGGAATCCCAATTGCCATATATCGATTCTTGAGATCTAGCAAGCTCTTGAAATTGACATGACCATATCTCTTGTGCCATTTTGCGGATAGTGGCATCTGTTGTAGTTAAGCTGACAAGGCATGCAAATATGGTATTGTACCTAGCTTTCTCTATAAGCGTCCTTCCTTGACTCCTTTTCCTACTAGCTAAAATCTTCTAAGTTTGTCTCTTATAGTGCATTCATCTCTATCAAAGATGACTCGGTAGTTGTGTTCTGTCATTTGACCTACTGACAAGAGGCTCTTGCTGAGCTTTGAAACATAGAGAACATCTTTCACCAATCCTTTCGTACTAGAGTGAAATTATTCATAGGGATAATGCCTATCCCTTGAACTAGATTCAGTGTATTATCTGCTGTGTAGATGACATTCTTTTGACCTTCTAATAGTTTCATCTATATGAACCATTCTTATGATTTGTCATATGAGATGATGCACTGATGTCGATGTACCAAAGATCCTGATCTGCTTGGTCGGCTAGATAGCTAAAATCTTCTTTTGAATTGCAATCAGTGTCTAGATACACTGTATCAGTCTTCTGCATTTTCTCATTTGCAAGAAACATATTCCCATGTTCATTTGCAAAATGATTGTGACTAGAATGTCCACACGATGATTTCCTATTCCACAAAAATTCCCTTGATTGTTGCTGGATTGACCGCCTTGTTTGTACTGCTTCTTGCGGCAATCTCTTTCATAGTGTCGAAACTTATGACAATAGTTGCACTAGATGTTTGACACATTGGTGGATGCATTCCCTCGTCCTTGGAATCTTCCTCAATTGGAATGATTTCCTCGTTGCTATTTTAGATGTTGCTGAGAATGATGTTGATGCTGATTTTGTTGCTGATGATGACCACTTTGCTAGAATGATCTACCTCTGCCTCTACCTCTGCTTTGTTTGAAGCTATGAATGTATGATCATTGGAATGACCTTTTTATGCATGAATGGCTTGAGTCCTGAGTTCTTCACCAAGTAAGACTGACTAAAGTTCTTCCAGTGTCAAAATTTGCCGTTGGATGGCAATACTTTGAACTAGATTCTCATATCCCTCTCCTAGTCCATTTAGGATGACTTGAACCATTTCTGCGAGATTCATAGTCTCTCCTACTGCAAGTTGATTATTGTAGTCTTTGATCTTGAGTACATTGAATAATGTGCCAATACCACTAAAGACTGCTCACTGAACTGATGGATGGTGCTTAAAACCTTTGCACCACATGCCCTCTGGAGGTGGTGGGTATCTTGAAGGGGGGTTCCTTGGTGGCTAAGTCTCCTAGGAGTGAGAGGCTACCTCCACCCTCTTCCTACAATTAGCGTGCTATCTATGGTTCTTCAAGCCCACTTGCTTGGTTTTGTTTTCCCCACCTTGTCCCACTTTCCCTTGGAGGGATTCACCCAGGGGGTCTAGGACTCCTGATATCACTGCTGTGCCTATGGGGTCACTTGGTTCTATCTAGCTAGGGCTCCCTTTTCTATCTATCCTATATCTGGGGAGGGGGGAGACATGCCTTTAACCTCTAGTGCAATCCCAAGTTAAGTGGACCATCTGCCTTCAACAAAGACAATGTCTTGATAACATGGGTATCTCTAGCCTCTATCACAGCATTCCACCCTCGAGGGTCTCATAGAGAATCATGTGCGAAAGGGATGCTGAGCTCTCAATAACCAATCTAAGCTAGGAGACACCGTCATCTACCACAACTAAAGTGCAAATTCTATCGGAGACTATAGCATTGTACCAAACAATTGCCCGATGGAAGGAATAATGGCCTTATACTCGTGCACGAGCCCCAAGAAGTAGAGTGCTATCTAGAAGCAAGCGACGTGGTGGGCCATGTCCATGTCTTGCATTATAAAGCCATGGTATGAGGGAAAGAGGTATATCAAGTGAGGTTGAGGAGCATGGGGCTCTTCCACTAGCAAGCTTGATAAGCTGCCCAATCACGATGCCAATTGGGACCTTACTAAGAAATTGCCCTACAAGTGTTAGGGTGGTGATGAGGTTCATGAATATTTAGAGTTGCTATCAATTTTTAATGTAATCAAATGTACTCATGGCTACTAGGTTTCTCATGCTCACATGGTACCAAATAAATCAGACATCATTATAGCTACATTTTAATGACTATAGAGAGTGAACAACAAAGTCTCATATATTGAAGCTCCTCACATTGTAGTTTCACTTACCATGCACCTCATGCTTGACTTTCCATACATCTGATCCAAACACATAGAAGGATAACACACATCATCTTTGGCATGTAACAATTCTTTCTTGCTTCTCATTGTGTGAAGTTGAGACACTTACAATGCAAGAACTAAAATTGTGTGACAAAGCATGTTAGACCCTTACAAGTGAACTAGAACTTGGCCATATGAAATTCACAAGACCAAGACCAAATCCAGGTCCAATGGTGTTCATTTTGAAAATGTATGGCTACTACTACTCCTGCAATTGTCCAAGAAACAAAGTGCTTTGTAAGTATGTATATCTACATCTCCTTTTCAAATCAAGTAATGAATCTATCACATCATCTCTTCCTTGGCATAATGTCTTGCACTTCGCAACACTCTTTGTAGCCTTTGATGTAGTGTGATTGTCTTCAACACCTCAGGGAATTAGTGATTATCATTTGCAAGTAACATATCCATCATAAGATCGTGTCAGAGAGGACTCAATGTATTTTCCAGATATATAGCTAGAACATCTGCTCATCCTTCATTGAAAATTTTTATATGTGCAAGTTGAGTAATTTGTCCAAACAAATCCATCTACATTTTGGTCCATTCCAAACATTGGAGAACCATCGAGCATTGGGGGGAACTCAAAGACAACATAATCATCAGTGCTCTCAGCTCACCAACTCTCTCAACTTGTAGTGGTGACATGGAGACAACTTTTCATAGGCATCTTTTGAAGAAGTGAATAGCATTGATTTCTTCTACAATCTACAAGTCACTATGAGTACCTCTCCTTGCTACTACTTTGACTCTAAAAGGTGAATTATTTGCCATCAATTTTGTAACGTTTAGAACCATCTTTAAAACTCCACTTATGTGGATGACCAATAGCAATTCCATTGACTCCTATCTCTTAGTAAAGACTGATATCAATATCCATGAGGTGAAATTGTTTCCTCACATCCTCAAGTAATTCCTTCAATAGAGGTATGTCATAGCAAATAGATAATGTCTACACTTTCCCATATCAAAGAAACATAACTATAAGCATGTCTCAGTGCACAACAAACAAAGGAGCAATAAGAGAAGTACCAGATGGAGGAAATAACAAATCAAGAAGCAAAAGGAGTATGAGAATGGCAAGATGGCCTAAAGAAGAAGTTACCAACTTTATTTTTTGGTGAACTACAAAACAAAGAGATCACGTGGTGCATTAAATCATTTGCATCAAATGTTCTATGTGATTTAGTTGAGAGATACATGATTTTGCAGCTATTGAGAACTTATAACTAGAATTGCTCCTCTATTTGCAATTGTTATTTGTCATGGCATGGACAATTGGCACATCATGTCATTCCATATCTAGTACCTATAGTGCTATACATCTAGTATCTATAGTGCTATATTAATTTATATATCCATATTGTATCTATTCTTACTCACATCACTGCATATATGCTGCACATAACTAGCTCATGTCATTACATACATATTGCACTATATATTACTAGCTCACTTTGCAACATATGTTGCATATAAGTGCCTTGCATTATCGCATATATATTGTAACATATATAATTAGCTATATTGTATATAACATAAAGAGCTACTTATAGTACACAAGTGGCTATAATGTAACATAGATAACTTTGTTGTTCTATCATACATTATATAACAAGATATTCTAGCATATATTATAACTAGTCATTAACGTATGCAATTAGCCATCATTGACCCCTCTTGACCAAGTACCACCTAAGAGGGATATCCTACCATCAGCAACCTTGAGAAAAGATAGCCAAAAAGGGGGTATTGTTCTCTAACCTTGGTGGAGAGTCCCTTCTTTGGCCCTCCCTTCCTTTTAGCAGTGCTAGTTTATTGCTTTTTCTAGAGAAGATGAAACTTGGTGGTGACCTTTGATTTGGTAGCACCTTGAGACCCAAGCGGCTAAGGTTCTCCTTTCTCCAGTCGACAAGCAACAGGTGAAGCAGGAAATCAATTTAGGACATCAAAGTTGTGGGCAAAATAGTTGGTCTCATGCCCATGAGGAGACAGGTGAGAACTTGGATTTAGGAAAGCTTTGCACTAGAAGAGGACCACATTGAGGAGGTCACCATCTACACGAAAGGCATCTTCCTCCTCTAGCTCAATTCCCTCATCACCACCCAAACACTTGTAAAGTTATCTTCCTCCTCTAGCTCAATTCCCTCATCACCACCCTAACACTTGTAAAGTTATCTTCCTCCTCTAGCTCAATATCTTGCATGACCCATAACTTATGCATTGCTCAACGGAATTCGGCAAATTTGTCTTCAAGTTGTAGTACAATACAAGTGCTATGTAGCATGTGAAGCATGCATCCTGAAGACTATAAGATATAGCAATTTATTCAAAAACATCTAAATTTTATTCTATACATACATGCAACCAAGTAATAATTCTAAAGTACAGTATGTGAGCTTCTCCTCAACCCAAGGACCCACCTAAATGGGAGCACTAGGCATGGGTTAACAGGCCTCCAATGTTGTGCTGAAGTGATGCATACCCATTTGAGGGCATGCTCTATAACTTTTTTTTTATTTGTTGGAAACCAAAACGAATTAAAATTTTGGAATCCAAACTAGTGCAACTATTATATGGTGGTCTTAAAACATTGATAGTTGTTGGTATTGTATCTAGATTCACCCTAAAATGGAAGAAGTTGGAAAAGTTCAATTTATGCATGTGAAAATATATTTTAGTAAATCCACCACTATTTATAATTTTGAATTGTTTATTTTTCATGCACTTGCTTGCTATATGGCTCATAAGCATGCCAAAGGTATCACATTTAATAATACACAGCATCAAATCCGATAGCATGCGCTTTGGCCCATTTGTGTTTTGAAGCATTTGAGGCCACATTGCACTTGTTTGGGATATCCAATTCTATTGACCTGTATCGCCAGAGAGGGAAGAACCGATGGATTGAATTCGTATGAATAGATTTTATTCATACAAATACCTATTCGTATAAATAATGTATTCGTATGAATAAACCTATAATGAGACGATTATGTGGCTACATTTTTGTATATAAGGTCACTGTTTGCCAGTGTCTCTTATCTCACGCTTGGTTCCCCAGCCGAGCATAATAGATCGAACAAGAAAAAGAAGAAGAAATGTCTTTCAACGTTGTGACTAAGAGCACATCGCGTGATATCTAACTTAGACTGCAACACACAACTATCAAGGGATAGCTGAGTGCTAGACTAAGTGTCTAAGAGCACATCGCATGATATCTAACTTAGACTGCAACACACAACTATCAAAGGATAGTTGAGTGCCAGACTAAGTGTCTAGGAGCACATCACGTGATATCTAACTGAGACTGCAACACACAACTATCAAGGGATAGTTGAGTGCTAGAATAAGTGTGCTCAAAAACATCTCTAAACTTAGACTACAATGCAACACACAACTCTCAAGGGAGAGATGAGTGCCAGAATAAGTATCTCTGAAAACATCACTAAGCTTGGACTGCAACACACAACTCTCTTAAGAGAGATGAGTGCTAGCCCAAGAGTTCCTAAAACAAACATTTTTAAGAGAGATGAGTGTGAGCCTCAGGTAAAAAATAATTATTTATATTAAAATTGAAACTGCAACACCACGACAAAAATAGACTATAGCACACAACTCTTGCAAGAGCGACGAGTGCCAGCCTGTCTACACACTAAAATGCAATACAAAATAAATATTAAATAATTTAAAAAGATTGCTGCACACAACTCTCTAAGAGAGATGAGTGCCAGTCCTAAACAAAACAAAACAAAATAAACATTAATTAGTAACGAAAAACTGCAACACAAGCAAGGGTTTCAAAGGTACCTATGAAGAGAGCTAGTAGGTATTTCAAGCAAGCAGAAGGTAGGAGGTAAGCAAGCAGGAGGTAGCAAGGCTGGCAAGCAAGTGGCTGAGGTGGCAAGGAAGATAAGTGGATGTATTTCCATGAATACTAAAAATGGTAGTGGCTGCATATTTATACTACATTTATTCGTACAAATAAACTATATTATTCGTACGAATGGCACGTTATTTGTACGAATAGCATGTTATTCATACGAATAAAATAGCAAAAAATGTTTGAAATGTTTTAAATCGTAAAAAATGCATATTTGAGTGTTTTTTTCGAATTAAAAAAAAATGTGCCCGAATTAATAAAACTTAGATCTCAAGTCTTCACAAGATTTAGCATGCACCCTAAAGTTCACAGAGTAACAACCCTACCAACACCTCCGGAGATGCATGCCTAAGAGGCGATGCTCTCGAACCTAAGGTGGAGCACAGCTTAAATCAACTAGCTGCAAAGAGGGTGACATTAGCTATGTTGGTGTCTCCTGAAACAAAGGAGAAACGGCTTGGGCGCACAATGTTGAAAATGTTGTCAATCAGAAGAACAAATGTGGCTCCAGTGGTTGAACATAGAGTAGAATCAATGCACGATCATCCTGATCCGAGAAGTCTGTGGGCTTCAATAGAACGCAAGAAAAGGAAAGAAAACCTAAGTGTGGAAGTCATTGCTACAGTGACAACATTTTGGCACAAAAATACGAGAGTTTCTCCAAATAGAAAGGACATCTATAAGAAACGGATTGGACGCAAGGTATTTGAGGATCACATCATACACATGCTAGATGCAACGCAGGTCAGTGGTGCCTAAAGTTCAAACCAGCCCGGTGGTTGTTTGTGATTGAGCTTTGGGATAGTTTACTTATTTCATTTCTTAAACCAGGCTTGGACTAAATGTGATTGTCCAAACTAGCCTGATGGTTGAAACATCATGCAATTGTAGGCTAATTCAGCTCAATCGCCAGTTATGTGATTGTCTTGGATCAACATGGTTGAACAGAGATTAGTTGTTGTCCAGCCTACTGGCGTGGTTGAGCAAAAATTAACAACAATATATTTCATAATATATTGCTATTTTATGCAACCATCTCAGTGGTTGGGACATCATGCAACCATGGTTGCTTCAGCTCAATCACCAGCTATGTGATTGTCTTGAACCAATGTGGTTGAGCAAACATTAGTTATTAACTAGCCTGGTGGTTAAAATTATTGTGTTTCTTAGCACTTAAATTTATTAAATTTAATTTCCTACAATTCAGGTCACAGAAATGAAAAGCAATATACTTGTTATTGTCTAATATGTGAAGTTGAGATCGTTAGGCTAAACCAGCCAGGTGATTGAAATTGTGACAGTATCCTAAACCATCCCGGTGGTTGAAATTGTGACTGCCCTAAATGTGTCCCAAACCAGCCCAATGGCTGACTTTCCTAAACATGTCCTAAACCAGCTCGGTGATTGAAATTGTGACTGTCCTGAACTAGCGCGGTGGTTGAAAATTGTTTTGCTTCATTATATACTTTAATTAGACTGTGTTTTGTCTTCTCTTAGTAGTAGCAAAAAGAGGTCTCACTGTTTTGTTGTTCCCGCATGTTGGGTTAGCAGATGGAGTTGTATCTCAAATTTATAAGACAGAATCTAGACATTTCAATTGGGAAGAGGAGCTTTGAGAATTGTAATCCCTCGTACTTCAGGAAACTCAAAGACAAGAATGTTTGTTGTTGTTTGCAAAACACACATAGACTTTGACCCAACCTAGCAAGCTATGAATGACTTGAGATCTGGCCGTGTTGGAGCATTGCTCCATGTTGATTGATGCACATGCCTCCTCGATGAATGCACAGTATGTAGGCCACCTAGATCCTCATCATGTGTTGCAAGGGAGGCCAGGTTTTGTAGCCTAACATCTCTATGGGATCCAGTGGTTTGTCTAGACAGAGACTGTGAGTGGCCTAGGATTGAATGCATTTGTGGCACATGCAAGCATTCTAGTTTGAAGCTGAAGACGAAGACATTCAATGTCTATCCAAATGAAATGAGGGAAGACAATCATGTTGCTCTAAAATGGAGGAGATTTGAAAATGTCAATGTTGAAGGATCCGATAAAAAGAGATGGCCACTGCTATATAAGAGCACCCAGCCAAGGGAGCTTGTAGGTCACGTGGTTCAACAATTTTATGGCCAGCTACCAAGATAAGTAGTTCTGGATGTGCCTTGCCAAATTTTCCCATGACACTATTGTATCCGTCATAGAGTTTGCTGAGAATTATTCATTTCAAGAACAAGATGAGATACAAAGTGCTCACTAGTACAACAAGCAAATAACAATTCTTGTGTATATGACGTACAGTCATTTTCTTGATTCTTCTATGCCTGATGCCAATCTTCTTGTTGAATCATAGGAGTCTAGGTCAGTGCAACGCACGTACCATTTTTGCATTTCAAATGATAGGGAACATGACACCTTATTTGTGCAGCATGATTTTCTACTGCATTGGGAATGGATGAAAAAGGAAAATCCCCATGCAAAAAATATAAAAGAACATTGGGTGTGGTCAGATAGTACTGCCTCTCAATTTAAATCATCCCGTGGATTCTACTTCATCTCAAGGTTCAAATCCCTGACCGCGGTCTAGACATGATGTGGAATTTCTTTGGGTCTAGCCATGGCAAGGGTGAACATGATGGATGTGATGATGTTATTAAGCAAGCTCTGTTTAAACAATAATTAGCATGCCCTCGAGAAAAACTCAATGATGCCCATGATGTTGTAACGTGGCTTATAGCCAACCTCTCCACAGGCATGCATTCAACATATAATAAACAAAGCCAAATGATGCAATATCCCCTTACTCCAAAATGCGAGGATCCATATCACTCCATCTGGATCTGTCATGCCTCCATGTGCTGTAGACTAGGGTCCTCTTTAGCTAGCTTCATGGCTTTCTTCCACTCACGCTTATGAGCGATGTGTGGCTGACTCCTTAGTGGTTGTCCTCCCTCTCTCTTGGCAATCTCAACCAATGCCTGCCTCTTTAGAAAAGATCTCTTATTGGCAAGGATATTGATAGCTTTATATTTGCCCATTTGTCAGTGAACTCATGACGTTTTGGATTGGGATACCTCCTATGTTATCTTGATGGTATCCTCAACCAAACTCTCTATTTATTCTTTGATTGGAATAAAGCAATCTCTGTAGTTCTTATGAACTTCAGATTGCATGGACATGACATCCTTCCCCCGTGCATCCTACAAGATGCCGTCCATCTCAGTGATATCATAGTAGATCGTACCATCACCCTCTGGCATGTCTACATATGAATCATCCTTGCCCCTAAAGCAATGTGCCATGCATCATGTGTGGCAACTCTCCCTGCTACATTGTGATGAGCTACTATGATCGGCACTTGCTTATGGAGAAGGGGCTCCCAACTGCATCCCCCATTGGCCAAGCACCAAGTATACATTTTGACCACACACATAGGCTCAAACCGAGAAGTAGATATGACCACCTACATAGGACTAAGCCCAACAGTGAATGTGACCACCCACAAAGTCCATGTCAAACAAGTAGTTCATGGGGATGCCCCATGTTATTGACACATGTACTAAGGGGGATTTCCATCCCATAAGCACAAAAGTACCCTTGTGTAACCTTGAATATATTAGACCTCTTAGCCATCCACATTCATTCCCTCTTGGGGTCTTTTGGGAATATGTGGAGCTTCCACATGGTTATGGGATGGGACTCACTTGGTGTTATTTCCAAGACATGTAATAGTAGTTCCATGTCCCTACATCCACCACCTCCACACCACCACTTTTTCTTTCCATCTCTACCCCATCCACCTCCTCCATCTCCACCCCCTCAACCTCCATTTTCCATCCACCTCCCACTGTCTGTAGTTTTTTATGTTGACCTCCCCCCACTCCCCCTCCACTTTCCATCTGCATCTCCTCCACCTTTCATCCACCATCTTCATCCCCTCCACCACCATTTTTCCCCATTCATTCTTTCTCCTCCACCATAATTTTTTCCATCCACCCCTTACAATTTCGTCCACCACCACACCACCTCCCATCATCCCCACCCCCACTTTTCTATCAAGCATCTCCACCACTCAATGTATATCTTCTTATCCCTTGTCTCTTCCTTTTCCCTTTTATTTTCCATCACTCCCTTGTGTTCCATTTATTTGTTTTCCTCCACCACCTTTCCATCCTTCATTCCATCCCCTCTCCCTTCCATTCTCTCTTTCTCTCCCCTCTTCCAATCCCCGGTTATGTACAATACTCAAACACATATATAAATGAATGAAAAAGAAGATTAGGGTGGTTCTGCACCCACCAAAACTTGTGTGGCTCTCTGTTTCTCTCTCTCCCTCTTCCGTTCTTGCTTCCGTTGAGAGCACTCTCAACAACCCCCTTCCATTCTCTTTCTTTGCCCTCTTTCACTCACCACCCTACCATTCCCTCACACCTCCCTTCCCCTATCTCTCTTTAATATTCCCACCCCCTTACTTTTTATATTCCCACCTCTCTCTCTACCCTCTTCCACTCACCACCATTCTCTCACACCCCACCTTCCACTCTCTCTCTAATATTCCCACCCCCTTACTTTTTACATCATACCCTCTCACCTTCTCTCCATTCCTACTCACTCTTACCCCCCATTCCATCCACCCCCCTCACATTCTCTTCTCCTCCATTCCCTTCCCACCTCACCATCTCAAGTTTTGTGATGCAGATTGGGGAGATAGTCCCAAATGCAATTCTATTTTAGGACACACATTTATGCTGAATTCCCATTATGTATCTTGTCTAGCAAGAAGCAAGACAATGTGGCATTGTCTACAACAAAGGATGAATACAAATATTTTGCACAGTGTGCATGTGCAGCAATATGGCTTCAAAGGTGTTGAGATATGGTGCCATGAGCACATAATTAGAGGCTAAGGTATGGTATAGGAAAGAATTAAAGTAGCCACCCTATGATGTGGACTACATGATGTGGAGATATGGATTGAGGATATCCACAAGGAGAGATGTGGATGAGAGGATCACACGTGTTGACTATTCAAAGGGCACTCTCTATATAAGAGGCCTATCATGTATTGTTGAACACACATTGCAAGAGATATAGATTTGCTACCTCCCTCTCATGTTTAGTGTGCTTTGAACCTCCTTAGTTCTTCTGCTACTCTTGTGTGCACTAGGCTAAGTACGATCCGCACTTTGTCATGGCATCAGAGCAGGTTTAGCTAAGTTTAGATTAGTTTTGGGTTCTTCAAAGTCTTGAGAGATTTCCGTTGAGAGATTTGTCTTCTCCTTAGAAAGAGGTTTAGGTCCATCAACTCAGATCCTTAGAAAGAGGTTTAGAAAGATAGCCCACATCAACTTAGATCTTTGAAGCAATCTTCTCCAACCTCACTTACTTTAGCTTCTCGGCTCTACTTCTTCTCATGGTCACGTCGTCCACACCTCTCTAGCAACCGACCATAGTGCCTTCCATCTGTGAGTCTATGTCCTACAAAGTAGTAAGAGCGGCTCTTGATAGCCAGCAACCTCTAGCATCGAGCTCCTGCCAGCAACCATCACCTCATCTCTCCCGTGTCTCCAAGTTATGTGTGCACCTCTCCAATTGCACTCAGCTTCAATGCAGAACAGTTGCACCTCTCCAAATTTGACTCCATCTCCTACGATCTCTAGCGGCAGCTGTCTATGTATGGTAACATCAACGAGGATCTCTATTTGTAGCAACTCGAGTATTTTCAGAGATCCAGCACCAAGACCACTGACGCGGCTCCATAGCAATGAGGCTCAAGCCTTCCAGACCGTATCAACCTGAGCGTCTCCCTCTAATCAAGCCAGCAGACAATGCCCACGCTCCGTAGTCAACCACAGCGACAAACGACCATCAATCGACGGCTTTCCTCAGTGACTCCAACTGTGCATCCACGTCGGGCAACAAGCTCCTACGAGGCTACATCTCCAGCCGCCTCCATCAACGATGCTCTTCAAAAACGAAACGCTTCACAAACAACCTATTTATCCATCGTGACCTGTAGCAGAAAAAGACTCCTACGAGCTAGCAACTTCATCGTCACGTCCCTAGCCTCCAGTCTCCTCAACAAGTTGCTCGAGAAGCTCTTGAACCAGTCACCAGCCAACAGAAATGATCACGGACGCCTCCTCATCGTAGGGAGCAACCTTCATGAAACTGCTCAGTGTTGCTGCCTTTGGTTTTAGCCGCTATGTCATACAAACACATGCACACAATCGTGCTTAGGGGTCATATAAAACTTTAGAGTCACAGACATCTACTTATCACAGTGTCTAAGGGCATTAGGTTCCTTCTACATCGTCATTCTTGGCTCTTGCTTTTGTGTCACCAAATTTGAAAAACTTGTTAGCTGTCGTTCCTCTGCATCTTCAAAGGTGTCTTTCTAATGTTTCCTAAGGTTCACAAAAATGACACGTGGTAGATAAAACTTGACCCAGGATAAGTTTTACCTTGGTTAGCCAAAGCAGATAAGGTTGGTCAAATTTACCACTGTGGTAAAGTTTCACCATGGTTAATTGCCACATCACCAAGTGCCATCAAGCACATAGCCCCTGCCAAGCACAGTTTGGAATTCAGCATGTGAATCCCTGTGCCACATCATCAAGGCCCCCTCTTCTTCACAGAATCCTCGACAAGCCGTAACTTCCAATCCAGGAAGAATTTGGACACACTCCAAAAAGGAAAACTGATCGTCTTTTCGAGCTCTACACGCTTGTTAAGTCAGAATCATTGTATGCAATTAGACACTGCCAATATTGAAAGAAATCAATTGGTAAGACCTTTGCAACAAATGGAAAAGCAATGCATGAATGCAAAAAGCATGCCAAAAGCACAAGTGCATGAGATGACCATAGCAAAAAGCATGGCATCCACACAGAAAGCATTAAGGCACATGGAAGAACAAAGCACAAGCTACGTCAAGAGAAGAAGCGAATGCCATCGACAAATAAAAACCTTGCCAACCTTGCCTATGTTTTGTAAAACAAACCTGATTACCTGCGAGTAGCTATGAAAGCACCCAGGGGAGGATTTGATCTTGTAAAAACCACACTTGACCACCTTATGTAGCAAGGTATGCACTAAGGGGAGGTGATGGAATGTAACTCACATCTGACCACCTTGCAGTAGCCAAAGGATCATGGCACCAAGGGGAGGTGTTGAGATATGGTGCCATGAGCACATAATTAGAGGCTAAGGTATGGTATAGGAAAGAATTAAAGTAGCCACCCTATGATGTGGACTACATGATGTGGAGATGTGGATTGAGGATATCCACAAGGAGAGATGTGGATGAGAGGATCACACATGTGTTGACTATTCAAAGGGCACTCTCTATATAAGAGGCCTATCATGTATTGTTGAACACACATTGCAAGAGATATAGATTTGCTACCTCCCTCTCATGTCTTATTTAGTGTGCTTTGAACCTCCTTAGTTCTTCCGCTACTCTTGTGTGCACTAGGCTAAGTACGATCCACACTTTGTCAAAAGGCTCATGGAGGATCTTAGTGTAGGCCAAAATGGTGCTAGCATGATCTTTTATGACAACCAAAGTGCCATTGCATTGGAAAAGAACCTAAAAGATTATGAAAGGTCAAAGCACTTTGATATCTGCTACCATGTCATTTGACATCATGTGAAGGAAGGAACTATCCAACCAATTCACATCTCCTCCAAGGACCAGGCAACTGAATTGTTCACAAAAGCCTTTCCTCGTGAGAAGTTTGAAATGTTTAAATCCTAACTCTCTTTGTGATAGACACCATCAATGAATGGAGTGTTGAAGTATGTATGTATGGGCAAATGTGATCATATGTTGTATTGGATTGTGAAAGCACATGAGGCACCACATTGAAGTCCTTAGAATGCAACTCAAACCTATCATCGCTTGACGACATCATTTCCTTTGTCTTTGATCTATCCTAATCCCATTCACACTGCTAGAGTTCAAGAATACTTAGGCTTAGTAATCTATTAAAAAGCTTTGAAGACATGTTAACTTGATATTCATAATTTTCCTCACTAGTTGGTTGAGTAGAATGTCTTTTACATGGAAGAAGACTTTCCTCTGAGCTATACAAATTCCTTTTGATGTGAACTAGGAGTTGATAATTGATTCTCCATCATTCCTCATGTTGTTTTCTTAGTGTATTCTCATCCTCAATACACTTAAATGGTTCCAATGGAAATTCATCACCTTTCATTTGTTTAATGGAAATAAATTCTATAACACTTTATTAAATTCAAATAGTATAAGCACATATATTAGTATTTTAAAATGCAAGAAAGAGTAACATTGTAGTTCAGAAACACAATTGTCCACCAAGAATAGCTAGATAATCAAACTTTTTTTTTTATAAAGGCATCATCTTTGTAGGCCACAACAAGCATGCATTTGAGTGTTAAATCTTGCTAGTCACCTCAACTCAGCCAATGTCATTCTAATTCTTTTAAAACAAGAATATAGTTGGTCACCAAGACATTCAAAGAACCAAATTTGTTGAAGATACCAATCAACAAGTTGGGTCAATACTTTGAGTTCCTTAATCTCTCTCTCTCTCTCTCTCTCTCTCTCTCTCTCTCTCTCTCTCTCTCTCTCTCTCTCTCTCTCTCTCTCTCCCTTTCATTCATTTCTCACTCCTTTCTATAAGAAAATAATACAACATCTGTGCTCAATAGATAACAGGATCACGTATGCAAGAGAGAAAACAAGATAGTATGGAGAATCAAAAATTTGATTACTGTAGAACTGATACAATAGATGGTGCTGCCTCCCAGCGGTGCGCTCCTGTGGAAGAAGCTTCGATGGCATACTGGAAACAGTAGAAGACGGAGGCTGAATGCTAAGGAATAAGGGTTGCTGTAGCCAGTGATGAAATGGGCTTCACAGGCTTGCTCTTACATAGCCACCAGTCGTAGTCGGTTAGGCTCAATTGGGTGGTCAACCCAGTCCACCTAAAACGGTCGACTGTCGGTCGCGAAATAGGCCACCGACCATATGATAGAACCGGTGTGCAAAATAGAGCAACTGAGCTACAGTCTCCATTTGGCCCACAGCCATTCGGGATCATCTGAGGCTCCAAATGGGCCCCGCAACCCGAGAGTGGGCTACCCCGAGAAATGCTCCGTCTACCCTTAGTGCGATCAGTCAAGGGATGCCTTCCCGCACTTGCATGTAGCCTAGTTGGCGGTGTGCCAACTCTATCTAAAGCCGTCCAGCCATCAGGCCACACATGGCCCCCATCTGGTTCCAAACCAGGACCTTACCGGATAATCGAGCTACTCAAATGCCTTCTCCTCATATGGGGGGCTTACAAGTAGAGTTAGCTGGTTCTCGCATAGTTACACGAGAGTGGAGCATTGATATCTAACACCCCTCCTCAATGTCCACCCGCAAGTGAACTTACTTTTTCGGTCCCCAATGCTAAGTCGATGAAGATGCCTCTCCAGCAAGTCTCTTCCAAGAGCCTACATGAAGATGTCCGCAGCATTCTCTGTAGTCGGACAATACACCAAGTCAACCTCTCCATCCATGATCAGCTCACGTACAAAGTGATATTGAATCTCAATGTGTTTTGTGCGAGCGTAATGCATCTTTCTAGGTTATGGTGAAAGTGGAGAGATGGGCTATCGTCTTTAAGGTCCAGAAGCAAAGAAAATCATACGCAGCCATGATGTGGTCTTCAATGAGAAGAAGATGCATAAGGCACCCATGAGGGATGTGGAAATGAGGAGAATCACTTTCCAGGATGTGAATCCACCTACATATGTTGATAGACAGCAAGCTGTCCATGCACCAAATGTGCAAGAAATGGTGCCACCAAGTATCAGCTATTGGTGGAAATGATGAGCCAAATGTGGCTGATATGCAAATGGGACAGCAAGCTGAAATGCCCTTGAGAAGATCATCTAGAGTGTCAGACCACCTGATAGGTTTGTTCCAGGAGTAGACTATGTGATGCTTACTGATTGCGGGGAGCCTTCTTGCTACAAAGAGGCTATGATGCGTGAGGATCAACGCAAGTGGGAGTATGCTATGCAATCAGAGATGAGTTCACTTATGAAGAATAAGACTTGGGACTTGGTTTCTTTGCCACATGGAAAGAAAGCATTGCCATGTAAATGGGTCTACAAAATGAAGGTCACAGGTGATGATGTGCCTAGGTACAAGGCCCGTTTGGTTGCTAAAGGGTTCAAGCAAGAGAAGGGTGTGGACTTTGATGAGATATTCTCTCCGGTTGTGAAGATGACCACACTTAGATGCATGCTTGGACTAGTGGTAGTAGAGGATATGGAGCTTATGCAAATGGATGTCAAGACAGCTTTCTTGCATGGGGATTTGCATGAGGAAATTTACATGGTGCAGCCGGAAGGCTTTGAAGAAAAGGGCAAAGAGCATTTAGTTTGCAAGCTGAAGAAGAGTCTCTATGGTCTTAAGCAAGCACCTAGAGAATGGTATCAGAAGTTTGATGCTTTCATTCGGTCCCAGGGTTTTAGAAGGAGTGAAATTGATCACTGCCTCTACACTAAAAGGGCTAAGGATAATAGATTGCCACACATGCTGCCACATCAGCCACATGTGCCACTGCATCATTCCACATCATAGGAACTGTTGGAGAGGCCAAGTTGCATGAGGCCTTTGATATGAAGGATTTGGGATTTGCAGGTCATATTCTTGGTATGCGCATCACGCGTGATCGGAGTAGGAAACTTCTTTGGCTTTCACAAAAAGAGTATGTTACAAAAGTATTGCAGCATTTCAATATGGAGGGGGGGAAGGTAGTGAGTACTTCATTGCCTCCATATGTGAAACTGAGTCATACAGATAGTCCCAAATCAGATGAGGAGAGGGCCATGATGGCCAAGGTTCCTTATGCATCAGCAGTTGGGAGTCTTATGTATGCTATGATAGCTACTAGACCAAACATTGCATTTGCAGTGGGAGTTGTTAGCCAGTATATGGCTAATCCAGGAAAGAGGCATTGGGAGGCAGTTAAGTGCATCATGAGGTACATGAAGGGTACCAAGGAGATGTGCATTTGCTTTGGTAAAGGAGACATGCGTGTACTTGGGTACACAGATTCAGACTATGCAGGGCATGTGGATAGTAGGAGATCCACTTCTGGTTATGTGTTCACCTTTGCAGGTGGTGCAGTGTCGTGGATGTCTCGCGCACAGAAGTGCGTTGCTTTGTCTACCACAGAGGCTGAGTATGTTGCAGCCACAGAGGGTTGCAAGGAGGCTATATGGCTTGATCGGCTAGTGGGAGATTTGGGGATTCATACAGGTGTACCGACATTGCATAGTGATTCCATGAGTGCTATTCAGCTAGCATGGAATCCGATCTTTCATGCAAAGACCAAACACATTGAGGTCAGGTACCATTTCATCAGGGAGGTACTTGAGGACAAGCGCATAGAGCTTGTCAAGGTTCATACAGATGATAACCTTGCAAATATGCTGACGAAGAGTCTACCTAGTCAGCGGTTTGAGTATTGTCGTGTATTGATGGGCATTGGATAGTATGCTCACTGGTTGTTCTCCCTTAAAGGCACATTGTCCTTTAAGTGGGAGGTTGTGGGGTTAAAGGTCACTGTGCCTTAACCCCAGTTATGTACAATACTCAAACACATATATAAATGAATGAAAAAGAAGATTAGGGTGGTTCTGCACCCAGGTTCTGCACCCACCAAACTTGTGTGGCTCTCTATCTCTCTCTCTCCTTCTTCCGTTCTTGCTTCCGTTGAGAGCACTCTCAAACCCTACATGTAGTCTCATGCTCCATGATTGTTCTATTCATCCTCTCTGACACGCGATTTTATTGAGGCATTCTTGGAGTTGGTCTTCTCTCTAAGAATTTTATTGTATGAAAAGTAACTATCAAACTCTTTGTTGAAGTATTTGCATCCATGAGTTGCGACCCTTTAACTTCTTTCCTACCTCATTCTCAGCTAAAGCTTTCCATTTCTTAAAAGTTTCAAATACATCAAATTTTCTTTGAATGCAATAAACCCAAGTTTTTCTAGTTGCATCGTTAATAAAAGTAACATAATAGTGAGAACCACCAAGACATGATACATCAACAGGATCCCATATACATCTATATGCACAAGCTCTGACTTTTCTCTCTTCTTTTGTTTCCCCAACTCTAAGAAATCTGGCTCTCTTTTGGTTTCCAAAAACACAGTTCTCACAAAAGTCTAAATCAACCTGCTTCAAACTTGGCAACAACTTTCTTGAGTGAAGAATCTGCATCCGCTTCAAACTTGTCAATAGCTTTCTTGAGTGAAGAATATGCATCCCCTTCTCACTCATGTGTCCAACCCTATGATTGCCACAGAGCTGTATCTGGTCCTAAAGAAACTAAAGTAATAGAGAAGTAAACATTACCGATACATAAATATAGTGTACCTACCTTGGGTCCTTTTGCTATTACCATTGACCCTTTGGTGACCTTCCATCAATTTTTTGCACGTGGTTGTGCAACCTGCATCATCTCTTTATATCCAGCTGAAATTAAGTTTTTCTTAAGTTTGGAGCATGCCTTACCTCCTTCAGCGCAACCATTGGTTTCCATTCTCCAATTTTATCCAGAACTTGCCCTTTCTAACAACCTTCAATGCTTCATTATCACCTAAATGAACTTGTCCAAAATCACCTTGAACATAATCTTGAAAATATTTCCTATGAGGTATAGCATGAAATGAAGCCCCTGAGTCCACTACCCATGCATTAGTGATAGTATCAAATGAAAGAATGAAGGCAGTTTGCAACACAGTACCTACTACATTTTCTTCTTGCTTATTCCTTGTTGTCCATCCCCTTCCTTTTTCTTTTGCAACCAATAGTCTTTCTTCAAGTGTTCTTTCTTCTCACAATGCCAGCACTCTAGGCTCCCTTTAAATTTGGATCTGCTTCTTCTTGACTTATCGTGATGTCCAGGTCTCATTCATCTCTCCATTTGTCTTCCCTTATTCTTAAGAGTCAAAGCATTACCTAATATTTCACCTATGCTTTTCCATCGCATTTCCTTGCTAAGGAGAACACCAACAATTTAAAGTGTTTGACCCAGAAACAAAGTTACTCATGTCCATCACCAAGCCATCCCAACTTTTGGGCAATGAACACAAAATCAGGGGAGATCAAATTTTACTCCTACAAACCTTAGTTGGCTTGTAGTCATATTGAATTGATTCAAATGATTAGCTATATACCGCCTTTTAACATATTCAGATTGAATAGACACTTGATAAGAAATGTCTTGATAGAAGCTGATGTTTTTCATACAATGTATCTAGTGTGCTCATTAAGTCTTTTATTGTCTTCTGTTCAAGAAAATTAAAAGCCACTAACACTGCCAAACACAGTCATATCATTCCTAGCACCTTTTTTATAAGAACCTGCCAATTTTGATTGAGCAAACATACTCACAAGCTTCTTTTCTATCCCGCCTAATGGCAAGAAAAGGTCCCTCTGGTATAGATAATCCTCGATCTACATCTTCCAATGCTCGTGGTTCTTGACGTTGAACTTCTCGATTTTGAACCTACCTTCTTCCATCATTGCTCCCACGTGAACCAATAACCTCCTTCCAAAGGAGCCAAGGGATGTTGTTGAAAGATGGCTCTCATACAACTGTTGGAAGCAATGCAATACATAGCAACAATGCAAGAAGTGCAATGCATATAACACACAATATAGAAATCACATAGAATGGAAAAGAAAGAGAGACACCGATATACATGGTTCACCCATTTTGGGCTATGTTCACCACAAAGAAACAACCAATCCCACATTTCTCTTATGCAACAACAAGCAAGAAGATACAAGATACAAGCAATATATCCATTGCTCATTTACTATGTGAGTCACACCCTTATCTTACAATTTTGACCACACAACTCATGCACCAATTTTCATGTATTTTTGGCTTCACAACGGCTGACGGGCTGAGAGGGTGTTGTGGGTATAGAGCTTGATTCGGGTCTGAGGGCTGAGGGTAGCAGATTCGAGGTGAACAACTTGTAGCATCTATTTGCTTCGTGGAACCAGCCACAGTAGTAGGGAGGCATTGCCCGCCCTATACGACCTCTTCATAGAATGTGTATGGCATGCTTGGGTCCAAAGCATGGTTAAAAACACTATATAAGGCCTTTTTGTATTTCAACTCATATTTTTAATTAGAATTTGCTATCTTTCCCTCTTAATCAAGGATAAAAGACCATAGAGATAATGAATACAATATTTTTGAAGATAAAGTGTGCTTGTAGCTATATTAATTTAAATTTTTTTAAAATATCTTTTTGATTTATTTATCTTCTTGATTAAAGTTATGTAGAAGGGGTTCCTAATCTATATTATGGGCATAGAATGTATGAGAAAGTACCTTCTTAACGAATGTATTTGGGGAATTTTTGGAAACTTTTCTCTTATCATTTTTGAGTTACCCCTCTACTAAAATTGGAATCATGACTCAGTTGTAACTTTAAGGAGGAATTGTTTACTATGGGCTATATAATGGAATTGATGTTTAACAGATGATGACTCTCATTTGAAAAATTAAGAGAAGGGCATTATTTGTTTTGGAAAGATTAATAATTTGCAAGTTGGTGTAGTTAGGAATTTAGCCGAGTAAAAATACACACACAAAAAAAAACTAAATGAACTTAATCAGTTTATCTTAATCCTGAGAAATACATAGAAACCTTAAGATGCAAACCTCCTCACTACATGAAGGAAAGGTTAGTCTCAAGTTTTCTCTCAACCTCAATCCCCACCCTAGGCAAGTTTTCTCTTTATTGGTTTCAATTATTTTGCATGCAGTTGTAAATAGATTAGTTTCATTTTTTATTTCTTCACCAAATCATATATGAAATCTACCTAATAAAAGAGGATAGATTGTGATGTCTTTTAGCAGACCTTTTAGTGTTACC
This sequence comes from Dipteris shenzhenensis, assembly GCF_047967505.1. Lineage (NCBI taxonomy): Eukaryota > Viridiplantae > Streptophyta > Polypodiopsida > Gleicheniales > Dipteridaceae > Dipteris > Dipteris shenzhenensis. The sequence goes on along the minus strand of NC_141627.1, from coordinate 43,285,143 downwards.
ATTCGTTGATCCACCATTTTGAAAGAAAAGGGTGAGGGTATTACACTACTTCCCATATGATATTGAGTCATAAACCTCCATTTATTAAAACTCTTATAGTTGTTAGGTTTTTAACTTCGATGTCAATCATAGGACCACCACCATAGTTTTTGTCTATGTTGCATCTTTGTCATTTTAATTGTCTTTGCCTTCTTTCCTCAACAAGCCATCACAATCAAAATATTTTTTCCTTTTAATTGTTGTAGTACCTCTCTTTTGGCTTCATTTTCCCAACATATGCCCATTTATTTTGTTGAGTTTCATCATTTTGAACACACTGCGACCTTCTAACCAACAAAAAACGTGCCATTTTGGAACCCTTTCTCCCCTTCCTCATGTTTTTTATAGCAAGTCAAACTATCCTTCCACATGATATAATTACTCCTCATGTGACCTCTCCCTTCTTCCATAGAAAAAAGCATGCCCTTTCCCATGTGTTTTGTTGATCTCTTGTGTGCCCATGGTCATTCCTTTGTCTGCTTTTTTCTATAAAGTTTTCTCAATCTGGTTCAATGCAAATGTTATACTATTCTTGTTTAGCCAATAATGTTTTTGTTTTGTCAGACCAGTTTGAGATTTTGTGACATTTCCTTCAGCCTTGCATTATAAACTTATGAACACGCTATCACCTTGTGATCACATTTGTATTCATTTTTGTCAGCACAAAACCTACCATTTGGGCATTCCTTCTTTGAAGGACTAAGTATTTATTTTTATAAGCACCAAACCAATTATTTTTATTTTAATCAATAGCAAACCTATTATTTGGTTCCTTCTTTGATATAAATAACACACTTTTTTTTTTGGTGGCATGGTCATAATTTGTCTTCGTATTATGATTTTCTTGTACCATAATTCTTTGTACTGCATCATCGGGTCTATAATTTCCATGACTCTAAGTTTATTCCATTTGTCAATCCACTCCATACCTATAATCTGAGAGGGGAATCGTTTAGGCGGTTGTTAGTTTGTTAAATCTCTTATTTTTCTAACAAAGTCATAGACTACTTTGCAATTTATATGTTTCAATCTATTTAGCTTCAATCACACATCTTCATCACTAATCTATGTTAAAATGGTCTCAAGAATGTGCCTTTCATCTTTGCCCATTTTGCACAATCTTTTGTTATGTATTTTTTTGCAAAAGTAGTCAATAGGCATCAAATACTACAACATTTCAATATTTGCAAATTTTGTAAAGCGTTTATCAATGTGAATAAGGGTATACTCCCTAGTGTGTCACAGTACTTGTAATGTTTTCCTTTCACCTCTAGTGTCGATAGCATTGATGGCCTCCTTTTTGTTCTTGTAAAAGGTTTTGTTTTGCGAATAACTCGATTGTTCAACTTGGTTGTCCTCATGGTGATTGAGTTGCTGTTGAGATTGGGTTACTTGGTCTGATTTATTAGAATACCACTAATTTCCCCACTTCGTGTTCAAACTCTAGCCCTATCCTCTTTAGTCATGAATCCAAATTCCCTCCTACATGAAGTTCCAAGAAATTCCACATCATCCATCTACAAGGCCATCAAAACTACCACACCTACATCCTTAAGGTTTAGTTGTTCTAATCCATTCTTTCCATTGCAAAAGTAAGCTTTGTGATCTTTCGACCCTTTTCTCCCTTTGATTCCCAACATTCATCACTTAGTAGGACATTTGATTACTCATAGGTATCTCCTAAAGAGGTGAAGTGCAATTAAGATCAAGTACAACCATCGAATGCTTGTGCCTTCTTTCCACCGTAACCTCAAATCTTGAGAACGAGTTCTCTCTCCGTACTTAATTCATACATGATCTCTTGATTGATTCCTCAACAAGAATTGATTTGGCTTTGAGCGTTGACCATCCCAAATTTCGATGTAGGTCATGAATTCTATTCTTCTAAGGGAGATGATACGAACTTTTCCCATATTAAAACTAGTCCACATATCATTATTGTACTACCATACTAACTCATCTATGAGTGCAATTTTTTGATTGACTTCTTGTCATATTGACCATCTCATGTCAACACGTCATAACGTGCCCTCCTCATTTTGTAGGATGGCAAGTCGCAGCTACAACTTAGTATCTATTTGTCCACCGATATCAAGTTACAAAGTGACATAAAATTGTCATCCTCGATTCCTTATGAAATTTTCCATTATCATCCTTGTTCAGTGATTGCTTCCCCTTGCCATTCTCAACAATGTCAACCTTCAAATAGGCTTCAAAATGTGTTGGAAGTGAGTTCGTTGTGAAACGTTAACATACTTTTGGTAGGAGCACCTTCTCTACGAAGAAATATTAGGGTTGACTTCTATGTAAAAAGTGTAACATTGTTGAAAACATTGCCACTCCTACATTCGTAGCCAATCCTTGCTATATTTATTAAGACTTGAAAAGGCAAATATGACAATCACTCGCGATGCATCTTTGTTGCATGGCATCAATGAAAGACAAGGTTTGCAAAGTTGCAAAGAAAGAAATATACATTTTGAAGACAACAGCACCTCAAAATTCCTTTAAAATGAGAAGGTGCAATGTTTTGACAACACAAATTTTCCTTGATCTACAAATCCATGAAAATGTGTTGCATCATAAGGACTACATGCATTATCATGACAGAATCCACGGAGTTCAAAGAAAACTCAACTCCCAAGCAAACAATGCACGCTAAAACATGTAGACACTGTCATACATGTTCCATGTCAAAACCAAGCAATCTTTAGTAGTTCACTTTTCAAGAGACGCATTATGCAAGGTAGTAGTCAAAAGTTACATCTCCACCCACAAGACATCCTTCCATGTGATTATTAAACGCTTGAATAGTTTCTTATTTCATACCTACAAGCGGTAAGATCAAGACAGGTTCTTGCCAATGGGTTGCCAAAGAGAGAGGGAGGGGGCAACAAAATGTTCTCATGACAAACCCCTACGCCTCACATCCAGGTATTGGGAATCTTTTCACTGGATTTGAGGACTTGCTGACAGTTCCAACCCAACTTGCTGACAAGTTCCAAAACCACCCCCCAAAAAAAATAAAAAATAAAAAAAATAAAGTATTGGTGATTATAAGGGAGGAAAACTGTGCATGAGTGCATGTGTCACCCATTCACCCAAAAAAATGTGTGTGTGTGTGTGTTGGGGGACAGTTGAGAGAGAGAGAGAGAGAGAGAGAGAGAGAGAGAGAGAGAGAGAGAGTGGGGTATGAGAGAATTGCCTCTTGTAATATGAACAAATATGGATTTCATCAACCACAAACATATATGAGTAGTAGTTGTCTCACTTTGAGACAACTATGAATGTACTTTCTTCTTAATGGAAGGTTCATTTACGAAGTAAAAAAAATGTGCATGCGTGTGTGCCCCCCCCCCCCCCCCTTTTCGGCGGCTGCTTTTTGAAATATAAAAACACATGGATTTCACCAAAAAAGGTGTGTGTAGGCATTGAAATGGTTGGATTCATGTGTGATCCTCAAAAGCTTTAATATAAGATAATGCAAGTAAAATGCCCCAAAAATAGGTTTTGAATTGAGAAAAATAACAACACATCCACAACCTTGCCAACCATTACAGAGATAACATATCTGAATAATTATGCATACATGCACATGTGTACGCCTGCATGCGTTCTTTTCACCACCAGCACCTGTGCGGGCGGGACGGAGGGGACTCTGTGGCGTAGTTGGGGTTGCAGTTTCATTCATGCGTGTCCCTCAAGAGCCCTAAAATAAGATAAAAGTAAAATGGCCCAAATAGGTTCTGAATTGAAAAAAATAGCTCATATCCACAAACTTGCCAACGATTACAAGGATATCTTATATGAATAACTACTTGTTGGAGTCTGGCTGAACTGAGCATGGCAGCAGCTTTCCGTAGTTTCCAGAAACCCAGAAGAAAATCTGCCTGCCAGCATAAAATTATAAGCTGCCACATCTTTCAACGTTGAATTAAGGGAAATATCCTACTCCTGGCAAAGTATTTGATTTGTTTTGGAGTTTCATAGTCTCCTTTCTCTTTCAGGAGGTACAACTAAGCCTTTTCCACTAACAGTTAAGAAGTCCCAGACAACCTTGAACTGAGTTATGTCGTGGCAATTTCCAAATGCTGTTGTAATGCACTAGAATTCAATATGAATTCCCTGCTCCAGCATCAAAGTGTAATTTGTATCACTTGCTGTTGGGCCTGAGAATTGAATTGGACCTGACAAAACCTCTGGACTTACTTAATCTGTGGCTTGAACATCACATCATAAGACCACACACAATGCAGGATATCCAAACATAGCCTTCACAAATGTCAAAAAATGCCTGTTCATATTGACAGAATGAAAATACCTGGACTGCAAAACCTATCTTCGAAAGCCCATTCTTGTCGTATGGAGGAAAATTTTTTGAAAGGAGCACCTGCATTCAACACATTTTCTTAAATGTTGAGAGTCTCTAGCTGCTTTAAAACACTCTTCCTGGTCCTTACATATGCTCTGCTTACAATAGATTTTAGAACAGAACCACGACAAGGAAGTAAGATAACTGAGGGTGACGAATGTATTATAAGTCTAAGCTTTAAGCCATGGATTTTAGTTCAAGTGAATCTCCTCCTGGACATCAAGGACACCCTCCTTTGTACCAACATAAAAAATAAGACTACACTCAAAATGTTACCAAAAGACTGCTCGACAGAGGCCCAAATTTATCTTTGTATAATTTGCAGCCTAAGATGAAAAGCTCTGCACCATTGGACTTATTGAAAAAATTTATTGCTTATTTGCTAAGAAACAAAATAAAAGAAGTCGTCTTAAACTCCAATATCTTTAAAACACCTATTGCACTCTCAGTTCTTACAACTTGAGGATCGAAGATATGCAAATTAACAAAAAATTTGAAAGGGATAATGTGCATACCATCAAGTTCAACCATTGCCTTCTTTATAACTGGCTTATTTTTGCCTGCAATATCACAAAAACAAAATAGCCTCGTAAGTTTTATTTTCAAAAGGTTTACAAAACAGTGTGGTACAAGCTCATTGACAAAACCAGAAGGTTCAATAGACCCTTGCAACCTCATTATACCTTATCATTGATGGAACCTCACCACATACTTGGCTGGACTAATGGCAGATATTCAAAAAAATATAATAGAGCGAAAGTAATACAGCATGGAAATAAAAAACCATGAGTTGTTTTTTTACCCTTCCGTCTCTCAACATCCATGAGCTGAGTCAGGGCAGTTCCTCCAACTGTCCAATTCTTAGCTGGTTCTGTCAGGTTTCCAACCTACAGAGGCAGACCAGGCCTTTCTTTTCATAAAGAAAACCATCCTCTATTTTGAAAGAATAGTTCTTGGAAATACAGACTTGAAGCTCCAAACCAGTTTGGTAAGAATAGATTGGTTGTAGAAGAAACCACAAAATGATATAAATCTCAGTTAACACCCAAAGAATTTTGGAAATAATATTAACACTAATAATTTCCAAATACTTACCGATGCAATAAGACCGGTTTCACCAGCATGTAAAAGAGCACCTGCAGCATATCCTAAAGCATAGCAGTATGTTGCATCAAAGTTTGTAGGCATGCCACACCTTCCTTCATAGCTGCAATCAAAGACTTATTTTTTATAATTAATGTATACACCAGCACCTGCAAATCATGCATCAAAATCCTAATAACGACAAGCTGTGTACAATCAGGGGACAAAACAGCTAAAAGCGATGCATCAAAATCTTTAGTCCTAAAACAAAGGTAAGTCAATCACACAACACGATGTATACACTTGGGGGAAAAAACATCTAACAACGATCCAATCCAAGAATTATCTTTTGATAATTAGGTGTATATATTTAATATCTGCAAATGCTGCATCCAAATAATTACAAGCTGTATACACTCAAGGGACAAAACATCTAAAAGCGATGCATCAAAATCGTTCCTAAAACAAAGGTAAGTCAATCACACAACATGATGATTGTGAATAAATACACCAGCTATTGGACTTGTTGGTAATTTTGCAGTTTTTAAAGAGAGAGCAAGCACCCAAAAAAGTGTGATTGGCCCTTGAAGCTCCCAGAATAAGAGCCTGTACTCTTGCGCCTCAAGAGCTCAGTCTCAACCATACTAATCAGCATCTTTTCAGTCTCAATTTTTGCAACCTTCAAAACAAAAAATAATAATAACAAATTGAGCCAGCCTATCAAAACAAGCTCTGAAGCATTCATGAAAAATATTTACAAACATGGGATATATCAGAAGCACAAAAGTTAGTTCTGATTCCAAAACCTGCACATTTCCGTGGGGATCTCGCTCCAACAACAATTGCTCACAAATACTATCTGGTAGAAAATCAAACAGAGCCCGAGATTGAGGCTGAAGCTTGTTCTTCCAGTGACCATCCTCATCAACTACACCATGAGCTAAGATTTCGTTCAGCTCTGCTATGAGTACTTGGACCTGCCAGTTTCATATGTTGCAAATTTCATAAGAGAGTAAACTAGCTCTACAGAAAGCAGCATAAACCCGCTTCCACTTCATATTACTCTCGTCTCCAACTTTGGTACAAAATCAGTGCTTACCTCTGGAATAAAATCAATCAGGCCCTCAGGAATAAGAATTACACCATAGTTTTTTCCATGCTCTGCTCGTTTTACTATCACATCTGTAATGTAATCTGTAACCTGTTTTAAAGTCTGTTTATAAAGAGCAACCTGTAGAAATCCAACAACCATATCAATTCTTCTATAGAGATTACAATAGTTTGGGAGATATCTGTATGACTTACCTGAAAATGTCACACTGCCAAAACTTAATGCGTAATAAAGCTATTTGTAGATCTTAGGACATGACTGCAGCTGTCCCTTACCCTCAAGCATTTTTTTAAAAAAGGTGTGTGTGTGTGTGTGTGTGTGTGTGTGTGAGTGAGGTGGAAATGCAAACGTAGACAGCCCGTTGGTTGCTGTACATACCTGTCCCATAACTAAATATGCTTGATCATCTGAAGTGTGTTACTCTCAATGTACAGGGAATGTGTGATGGTCGCAAATGGAAACTGATCTGGATGTATATTAGGCAATTGCAGCCTGGTATAAGTGCTTTGCAAGAGCATAATCAGCATATGTATGCTGGTCAAATAGGCCATTTTGCTGGTTATGATATCTTCTATGCTGGAGAGAAGTCCTTTTCTGGTGTGGCTTTTTTGGTAAAGCACGACCTTCAACCTGTTGTGGCTCTCAATGATCGCCATGGTAGATAGATTATTGTTCAATGCCTTGTTCAAGGGGAAGTTTTTGAATTTGCATCGGTTTATGCCCTCCAATCTTCTCGTGATAGAGCTTTGATCTGGGCTGCCATGCATACTTATCCATGGCAACAACATGCCTTCATTTGTGGTGACTTTAATAATGCCCCTCAATCGGGTGACAACACTTCAGGCCACACTCATATGTTGGCTTCTGAAACACAAGCATGGCCTGATTTTTTGCTTCAGTTGCGCCTAGTTGATCTCTGGAAGGAATTACAGCCCATGCTTTCGAGCTATACCTTTCAGCATAATGCTCAATCTTTTTAACGGGCACGCTTGGACAGATGGTATCAGATTTGATCCACAGCATTGTGATGCCTTTACTTGTCAAATTTGGGTTGATCATGCTTTCACGCATTCGGATCATGCTCCTCTTTGGTTGAGGCTTTCCTTACATGAATTTCCCACTGACAGATTGTTGCCGAAGGCTTTATCTAATTAATAATAGTTATCTGTGTGAGGAGAGAGTGAGTGAGAGAGCAAGAGAGAGTGTGAGAGCTGGAAGCTTGGAGCTGAAAGCTTAGTTGCAATAGAAGAAGAGTGTAAGAGTACACCACACTGAAGGAAAGATAAGGTTTTGTCCTAGTGACAAAACCTTAGTAGTCACTAACTATAGTTAGTGAACTAACTGCAGTTAGGGGAAAAAACCTCTTAAAGAGGGAAAAGTGCCCCTAACTAGCTTATTATATTACATTGGTCACTGCTGAATTATATCTATAATTCTAACACCCCCCTACAGTGCCAATGTCATGTACAGGGCTGATCAATCACCAAACGGATATAAGTTCAGGGCACTACGAAATGCCTCAAACTTTTCACGTGGTAGTGCTTTGGTGAAAATATCTGCAACGTTGTCATGTGTGGACACAAAGATCATACTGATCTCTCCTGCATGCAACTTCTCTCTGACGTAGTGATAGTGAACCTCGATGTGTTTCGTGCGAGCATGAAACACTGGATTCTTTGCCACTGCAATGGCACTCTGACTATCAGTGAGAATTGGAGAGGGACCCTCCAAAGACAGATGAAGATCAGCAAATAGACGTCGCAGCCAGACACATTCAACTGTTGCTGTGAAAGCTGCCCTATACTCAGCTTCACATGATGAGGTAGCCACTGTAGATTGTTTCTTACTCAGCCATGAAATGCAAGATTTACCCAAAAAGAAACAATTGCCACTAGTGGACTGCCTAGTGTCATAATCACCAGCCCAATCTGAATCACTGTAGGCATGCATCTGCAAGTCACCCCCCCGGGAAATAGTAAGCCAAATGACTTTGTGCCCTGCAAATAACGGAAGATGCGCTTAACTTCCTGCCAATGCATAGTTTTTGGGCTGTGCATGTACCTGCTCACCTGAGATACTGCAAACTGAATATCAGGTCTAGTGTTGCAGAGATATATGAGGCATCCAACAGCCTGACTGTAAAGTGTGGCATCAACTAATTCTCCTGCATCATGCATTGTGAGTTTCAGCCCCGGCTCCATAGGAGTGGCTATGGGCTTACACTCTTGCATGTTAAATCTGTCCAAGAGTTTCTGAACATACTTGGACTGAGACATAACAGTGCCACGTCTCTCATGAGAGAACTGGATCTCCAAATAAAAGTGAAGCAGCCCCAAATCTGACATGTCAAAGTCGGTCTGCAAATCAGCTCTGAAATCTGCAATTTTTTATTCATTGGACCCTGTGAGCAGTAAGTCATCGACATAAAGAAGGATGACTAATATTTCCCCCCCATCCATCTTGATGTAGAGGGTGCTCTCAGTAGGATTATTGTGCAGCCCCTTGCTGGTCAAAAAGGCATGTATCTTGGCATACCATGCACGAGGGGCCTGTTTCAGCCCATATAAAGCTTTATTGAGCTTACATACTTGAAGTGCATTTGCTGTAATTTCAAAGCCCGGAGGTGGTTTGACATACACCTCTTCCAGCAAGTCCCCATTTAAGAAGGCTGTTTTTATGTCCCACTGATGAACATTCCACTCAAAATGTGCAGCCATTGCAATTACTGATCGGATGGTGGTCATCCGGGATGTAGGAGCAAATGTCTCCTCATCATCTATGCCCTTTTTCTGAGCATAGCCCTTAGCAACCAGCCTGGCCTTATATCTGTCAATGGAGCCATCTGGCTTCCGTTTGACTTTGAATACCCATCGTGTGCCAATGGCATGTTTACCCTGTGGCAAGTCCACAACATCCCAAGTCTGATTTTTTGCAATGGACTGCAACTCATTGTGCATGGCATTCATCCAATGCACATTATCCTTTGCCTCTTCAAATGTGGCAGGCTCCTCCTCATCAAGGAGAGTACCTGCATATGCTGATTCCACTGAATTAGCACCTTCCATGTGCCTTGCTGCACTGCGAGTCCTGCCAGGTAACGGAGCATCAAGTTTACTCTCCCTGAGAGTCTGTAACAGCCAGTTTGGGACTATTTTTGCTGCATGTATGTCTGCGATTTCTTGCTGCACCACCTATTCCACTGCCTGTGGAGGGGGCAAGACATCCTGTGGCAGAACTGAAGCATCTGGAGGTTGCTGTAAATTCTGATTTGGATCAGAAAAATCAGCAGGGGAACCCAAAGCAATGGGTAGCAACCCCTCAAAGACATCCTCTGAAGACGAAGGCATTTGAAATTCAGCCTGAGTGTGAGCTGAATTTTCAGAAAATATCACATCTCTACTTACTATGATTTTGCGTGTAGTAGGATTGTAGAGACGGTACCCCTTGCTTTCTGCACTGTATCCAACAAATATGCATTTGATAGCTTTATCTGACAATTTGTGCCTAAATTCAAGTGGCACATGTGCATAGGCAAGGCATCCAAAGACTCGGAAGTGATCCACTGAAGGCTTCCTGTCATTCCCGACCTCAAAAGGAGTTTTTGTTTTTAAAGCCTTAGTGGGAGCCCTATTCAAAATGTAATTGGCACACATCAAACCCTCTAGCCAGAATTTATGAGGCATGTGTTTGCTTTTCAGCATACATCTGTCCATCTCCATGAGGGTTCTATTTTTCCTCTCAACTTTGCCATTTTGCTGAGGGGTCAGCCTGACTGTGAGCTGATGCACAATACCCTTGCCCTTGAGAAAAGCATCAAATTCTGCAGATAGGTATTCCCCACCTCTATCCGTGCGCAATGTCTGTATCTTGAGTCCGGTTTCATTTTCAACCATGGCTGAAAAGTGTTTAAACACCGTGAACACTTCAGATTTCTTTTTCAGCCCATAAACCCAAGTAAAATTGAAGTAGTCATCAATAAATGTAACAAAGTAGAGATGACCACCCAACGACGGAGTCCTCATGGGACCACAGACATCACTGTGTATAAGCTGCAATTTGCGGACAGCTTTAACTGAACCATCCTTCTTGAAGGGGAATCTATGCATCTTACCTAAAATGCACCCTTCACAAGCATGTGGAGGAGGTATCTCAAGAGGTGGCAATGCATCAACCATTGAAAACTTCTGAAGTGTCATCAAGCTGTTGTAATGCATGTGGCCATATCTGGCATGCCATAATTCTGCATTTTGCATGGCAGCTGTAGGGGTAGAAACTGCCAGAGCATGGGCTGCTCTTTTCTCAAAAATATCAAGCTGAAAAAGCCCACGCAGCAGAGTACCAGATAACCTTAAGGCATAGTCAGCTTCCCTGTCTCGAACAGCACATTTGTCATCCTCAAAGATGACCTGAAATCCCCCTCTGTTAAGAGTGGACACTGAAAGGAGATTTTTGGTTATGCCAGGCACATATAAGACATCTGAAAGTCTGAAAATTGAGCCATCAATGGCAGTGAACTCAACCTCTCCTGTGCCACGTACTGAATATGATGAGTTGTTGGCACAAGTGACTTTCTTACCAACGGGAGGTGGATGCAAGGAAGTAAAAAGACACTTCCTAGAAGTGATGTGCTTGGATGCACCGCTGTCAAAATACCATGTGTTCAGTGTTTCATTAACACTGAAAGCAGATGCATCTGTAGAAGAGTCAAAGCTGCAAGTCAAAAATGCATATGTATCATCACTGCAAGAGGCTGTACTATCCCGAGCATCTGGAACAGCCAACCTAGAATCTGAAATGCAAGATAAAAAGGCATAATCATGTCCAACAAAGTTGGCTGCAGCATCCCCACTGTCAGATGCATGAGGGGCTGAATCTGAAACAGCCATACCTGAGCTGTTTTTCTTTTCTTTTGCAAGCCTTTTCCTGCATTCTGCCATGTGATGACCTGGCTTTTTGCAGTAGTGACAAAAACCCTTCTTTTTGGGCTTACTTGCATCATTTTTAGCCTTTTGTGAAGGCTGTCCTGACCCACTGGAAGGCTGATTTACTGATGTCTTTGCCTGTCCCTTTGTTTTTTATTTAAATTTTGAGAGCATGGCTTGTTTACCTGCACGTGAAGCCAAATTTTTCCTGGTCTGCTCTTCCTGAAGCAGAAGTCCTATCAACTCATGAAAAGAGAGGGGATTTGCACCCCCCCTCAATGATAAGTTCAGCGAAGTGTGAAAGCTGAGATAAGACTCAGGAAGAGAATTCAGAGTGGTTGTAATCATCTCTGAATCAAGAATAATTTCATCTATGTTTAGCAATTGCTCTCTGAGATCCTGTAGCTTTGTGAGGTGGACTGACATGGAGTCACCCTCCTCCATATGTGTATTGCTCAACTCTCTTTTCAAGAAAGATACCCTTGCATCATTCCGAGCTGCATACATGCTTTCCAAGATATCCCACGCTGCCCTGGAGGTCTTACACGACCGGATATGCGGAATGATAGATCTTTTCACTGAAAGAGAGATGCATGACAAAGCTAAGGCATCCCGTGAATCCCATCTCTTCTGCTCTGGAGTAGTGACTGTAGCTGCACCAACAACTTGTCCTGCAGCTGCACCCTGTGCACAACCTCTTCCACCTCCTTGCTGAAGAGGGGTGGCAGGTGCAATATCTGCTGGTCGGATCTCATCCCCATTGACATAATCCCATAAATTTCGAGAAATCAGAATATTACGTACCATGAAACTCCAGAGGGAGTAGTTGGTACCATCCAACTTGTCTTCTTGTGAAAGACCACCGAACTGGAACTCATTCTGATTTTGATGGGCCATTTCTGAGAAAAAGATTGAAGCAGATACAAAGCTGAATTCCCTTACTGGGAATGAAATGCACAACTCCCAAAAAACACAGCCAAGCACGGGCTGTAAATGCAACTTAGATTTCTGTACTTGCACTGTCAGAAATCTGTCCAAGCATCAAAAACTCTCCAAAACCTGCCAAAAGTGCTTCAAACACTCCAAAAAATGCTCTCCCAACACAAAAGCCCCAATTTGTGGCTTGAAATTGCAACCAGAAAGGGGCAAAATTACTAAAAGCCCCAAATCTGCAATTTTTGAACAAAAGCCCCAAATTTCAGACTAGATCTGCAGATCTGTCTGTAAAAGCCCCAAATTTCAAACAAAATCTGCAATTTTGCTCCAGATGTAGCTCCGAAACTGCACAATGATTGCAATGTCTGCAATATACAAAATGCCCCAAATGTACTCCCAAACAACTGAACCAAACTATGGTTTTCTGCAAGATGTGCCTGCCAAAGAACACCTGTGGCTGAAGGAAACCTGTGAAAATCTGCAAATACAGATCTGCAAGTACAGATTGTACGGATGAACAGATTGTTGCCACACGTGTGGTACTGAAGGAATGCACGCAGATCTATGGAAGGTACAATTGGTACGGTACAGTACGGACTGTACGGTACAGTACGTACGGACTGTACGGCATGTACAGAACTAACAGCGCAGGTACGGAATCAATCTGTACGGCGAATCTGTACGGACGTTGCAGCGCAGGTACGGCGATCTGTACGGAAGCTATACGAAAACTATACGTCGAATCTGTACGGACTGTACGGCGACTGTACGCGGGTTGTACAGAGATGGTACGGAAGCTGTACGGCGACTGCACGCGACTTGTACGGAGGTTGTACGGGTGCAATACGTCGGGATTCCGTACAATCGTACGGACTGTACGGACGAGTTGGAGCAAGCTGAAGCTTGAGGTAAAGGGCTGGAACTTGAAGGGAGCAGGGAGCCCGAAGCTCTTGAACCTGCTCTGATACCAAATGTGAGGAGAGAGTGAGTGAGAGAGCAAGAGAGAGTGTGAGAGCTGGAAGCTTGGAAGCTGAAAGCTTAGTTGCAATAGAAGAAGAGTGTAAGAGTACACCACACTGAAGGAAAGATAAGGTTTTGTCCTAGTGACAAAACCTTAGTAGTCACTAACTATAGTTAGTGAACTAACTGCGGTTAGGGGAAAAAACCTCTTAAAGAGGGAAAAGTGCCCCTAACTAGCTTATTATATTACATTGGTCACTGCTGAATTATATCTATAATTCTAACAATATGGAGCATGCTGACTTTAAAGCCTTGGTCTCTGATGCTATTCAACCTCTCTCTCGTCGGATACGCATTGGTTTGGATTATGCCTGGCAAGCTTTTGTTGCTCGGATGCAAGCACTTATTCGAGATTATGGCAAATCCTATATTCAAGCCACAAGGGAGACTGTAGCACATGCCAAATTTACTTGTCAAAGTTTGACTGAGCTTGCTCATCTTCGCCCTTTGTCTTCAGAGGAAAGCATGCTCTTATGTCAGGCTCAATTCTCTCTTCAATCCAATGATCGCAGAAAGCTTGCTAAATGGGAAATTCAATCCAGACAACGGACATTTTGGGATAAAGGATGCTCTTCCAAGCAATTTTTTAAGAGTTTACACTACAAAAGACAGGCTGCCAATATCTGTCGGATCCGGATGCCTGATGGTTCTTGGTCAACATCTCGTTCAGAGCTTGCTGATTTATGTGTGCAACACTTCTCCACATTTTGGACATGTGGATACTCTTTCCCCTCAGGTCGTGTCTGCACGTCAGCGGCTTTTGCAGCCGGTTCATCCAATTCCGTCTGATTCTCAGGCTTTGGAAATTGAACATCCCTTCACTGAAAGGGAATTGTCTGATGCACTGAGATCCTGTGGCAGATGGAAATCTCCAGGATGGGATGGTCTCACTGTTGAATTTTTTCTTGCATTCTGGGATCTTCTTAAATTCACCTGTTGCAAATGGTAAATACAGCATGGCAAAATCAGCAGATGCCGGTGTCATGGAAAAAGGGTCTTCTCAAGCTGATTCCAAAAAAGCAGCTATGTGATTCACTTGGTGATTGGAGGCTAATCACGCTCATGCCAGTCATTTACAAGATCATTGCCAAAATGGTGGTTGATCGGATTAAAGGTTACTTGCATGATGGGTTGCATCCCTCCCAATATGGCTTTGTTCCACGTCGCCATATCACAAATAGCATTGCCAATGCTTATATTGGGATTGAATATGCCAAATACACGCAGCAGGATGTTCTACTCTTGCAGGTAGATATTGCAAAAGCCTTTGACATAGTTCAATGGGATTTCATCTCGCAAATTATGCGAGCTTTGGGGTTTGGATCAAAAATGCAGCAAGTTATTTACTGGCTTTACAGAGATAGCAATGCGGCTTGCATTCTTTCTGGGGATATCTCTGATGAGTGGACTCTTCGTTGTTCGGTCCGCCAGGTATGCCCTCTTAGTGCTTTACTGTATGCCATTGCTACTCATCCTATGCTGCAATATATCGATCATCTTGTGGCTATAGGATCACTTCATGGCTTGCAATTGGATGCTAATCACAGCATGGTTGCTCAAGCTTATGCTGATGATTCTTTCTTTACCCCGAAGAATACGCCCCATGATCTTGGTGCCTTGATGCAGGCCCTCTCTGTTTATGGTTTGGCAGCTGGTCTTCATGTTCATTTTCAAAAATCTAAGCTGCTCCCTTTGCATTCCAAAGACTGGCATAGTCTATTATGGCCTGAGGATATCATTCCACCCGCTCAGTTTGTTCGTCATCTTGGTTACCCTTTGGGGTGGAAACTCACTCGCCGACAACAAACTAATTGGGTTTTGGCTAAGCTTCAAAAAAAGCTTGAGTATTGGGAACTGGCAACCTGGCCTTTGCACGTTCGTCTTCAAATAGTGCAGTCCATCCTTGTGGCATATGTTCAATTTTACTTGCCATTGATCATCTTCACTAAGGCAGATCTTACATCTTTCATGTCTATCTTTATGGAAATCTTTTGGCAATCCAAACATGGTAGAAAAAGTCTCAAGCTTTTGGCGATCCAAACATGGTAGAAAAAGTCTCAAGCTGCTTTCGATGCATCACATTTGTTCTCCCAAGATGCATGGTGGATTGAACATCACGGATATTCATGTGCATATTCTTGCCCACAGGGGAAAAATGTTGCTGCAATTTCTGCAAGGTGATCAGCCTTGGGCTCTTATGATTAGGACTCTGGTCACTCATATCAATATTTCTGCGTTTGGTCATTGGCAACTTGATCACTGGGATTTCTTTTTTGGCTGCACTAATGGCACTTTGCCTGGCTGCCCTTTTGTCTCCCGCTTGCTTCTTGACTGAAAGCATGTTCTTTCTCATCTCGAATGGAATGGACAGCAATCTTTGCTTGGGAACTCTTTGAGAGCTGAAAGCATTCACTGGTCGAAAGTCTTTCAGCCTCCCTCGGCTTTACAGGAACCTCGGCGTTCTTACTTTATCTCGTTTAAAAGCGTCACCTCGGTTGCTGATGTTATAGATGATGCTGGTATTGTGCTCCCCTTTCCTCTAGCAACCACTACATATGGATTGGGCTCTCATTATCGTCCTTTGTGGCGACAAATTACTTCTATGCTTTCGCCTTTTGTTCCGATTCCTCCTTTGGAACTCCAAGACCGGCTGGAAGATTCGACTTTGACTTCTCCAGGGTCCTCTTCTCGTCCTTTGAGGCTATCTCAGATTACTATACCTGCATTGTATAAAATCCTTTTGCCTCAACCTTGGGTTTCAGAGAGAGGTGATTCTGTTTGGTGAATGCATCGCCCAGCCAAGTGGTGGAGGAAAAGATTACAGCAACTTTGGGCCTATAAAGTATCGCTTCTGCAACAGGTCTTCTTTTGGCGAGTTCTTTTGGGAGTGTTTCCATCTGGATAGCTATTAGCTCATCGATACATTGCTCCTACACTTTGCCATGTTCTACTTCTTCGGAGACTGTGCCTCACTTGTTTTGGCATTGTCCGTGCTCTGGTGAGTTTCTTTGTCTGCTTCGACAACGCCTGTGAGCGAGATTCCCATCTATTCCGTTTGGAAAGTTCTTCTGGCTATTTGGGTTTCATCCATCCAGATCACAGTTTCATCTTTTCTTCGTTTGGGTTCGCTACTGGGCACTATGGACTTTATGGACGTACAGGAATTGTAAAGTCTTTGGTGATCCTACTTTCTCTCTGTTTGGCTTTTTTAGGCATTCTCTGCAAGCAAGCAATCTTTCTTTGATTGCTTTGCAGACCCGCTGCATAGATCATGAGGTCTTTTTGGCATATACTGAAATTTTCAGTTGATGTAATTGTAGCACCTTGTTTTGAGGTTGCTACTCATATAATATAATCAATCAAAGATTTCACCCAAAAAATGTGTGTGTGTGTGTGTGTGTCACTCTACTTCCACATGTATCCACTTGCTTGGTGATTTATTTTTTGTATTTAAGACAACATTCTTTGCATAAGAATGAAAATGTTTTTCCTACTGTTCAAGGCTAGGTCTAGCATTTAAGGGTGGACCCCCTTACTTGGGTTTATGGGCATTAGTGACCCACAAGAGTGATGCCCTCTTCTTCAGAGGGACATCAGGAAATCGCACTCCACCTCAGTACTCATTTCTAGGACCAATCAAATGCACAGATTGACATTCAAGAGAATGTCTTAGGGCCTTCGGTGTGAGCCAGCATACATGCCAAGAGGCATGGAGATACAAAATAAGACGACAAACGAATGAACCTCTTAGTTGAGGTCAATCAACTAAAAAATGACTTTTGAATAGGTCAATGTCCAGGACTACCTGCCAAGAACCCGATGGCGAAGTCAGAATTCAATTTTGACTACTTTGAATTTTTAGGTTTTTGGGTGACACATGGCAAGCTGCAGGCTGAGCTGGCAGCAGGGCTAGCTGGCCTAGCCACTTGGCAATGGGAGGGGGCAAGTGGCATGAGAGAGGGGGACTAGTGTGGGGGCCAGCCCACCATTTGGTGGGCTGGAAAAGCTTGCCTCTTTTTTTTTTTTCAAGAAAATTACTTCATTAAGTATGAATGAAAACCGCGAGAGCAAGCTCAAATGCGGGAGTACATCATGCAATGCATGAGGGAAAAACAGCTCAAAGTGAGCTAAAAAAGAACCAAGGCGGAGGCTGAAAATGCCATCTCAACCTTGAAGGAAACCTTGAAGGAAACTCAGAGAAGAAAGGAGATCCCCTCCAAACTCTGAAAAAAGTAACTCTCCTAGCAGTGGTTGCTCTGAAGGATCCCTGTATGCTCGCCCAAATGGCCATCAGAGTGTATATTGTGTCAGTCCAAATACTGGCCATAGTCTGGGAAGGGTGAACCTGGATACCCTCCATCGCCTCTATACACCTGGCTCTCCAAATATGCCAAGCTGCAATGCTAGCCAAAATCTCTGAAGACGTGTCTACTAGCTTTGAAAGGAATGAGGGGAACATACTGGAGGGAACAATTCTCCACTGAATGTTGCCGTACAATGAAAGCTGGATCTGGATCATGTCCCTCGAAGAACACCTGTGGGCCAGTACGAGATGACCAAGCCACTGAACCCCAGGTCATATAGAAAGGTGATGTATGAAAGATGCTGAAAATCCTAGCAACACCTTTCCAGATCGTCCTCGCCTGTCTGGACTCCCAAAGGCAATGATGTACTGACTCAACTGCCATGTGACAACGAGGACAAGTAGGATCATGCCCGAACCTGGATCTCCACAGGTTCACTACAATCCCTCCATGAATAGAAAGACAAAAGAAAAGAGTCATCTTTCTATTCCTGAGGGATTTCCAGAGCCTACGCCAAAAGTTCTTCCGCACAGCTGCGGAAATCTGAAAATTATCCCAATGTGGTGCTCTGGAGGGCCTTCAACCTCTACTGCTGAGCTGAAATCTCCAAGCATTTCTAACTGTATAGCAAAAGAAGGGAAAGCTCTTCTCTTGGTGCCCCTCATCAATCCAAAGCTTGCCTCTTTGAGACAACCAGCCCCCAAAAATGCCAATTTGGGCAGATGGTGGCCCAAACCCTCTCCACACATTCCCACAAATTTTGCAGCAGCCTCGCCCTTTTGGTGCAGCAGCCCTCCTCCCTCCTGCATCTTGGTGCAGCCAGCCTCTCACCCAAGCCCTCTTGGTGGTGCAGCAAACTTTCTCTCTCCTCTGCCAGTATTTATCTCTCTACTATGCAGACCTCTCTCTCTACAGTTCCAGGTCTTTCTCTCCACTCTAGAGTAGCAGCAGCATCCCTTTCTCTTCGGGAGCAGCAGCAACAGCATTCTCTCTCCTCTTCCAGTATTTCCCTCTCTAGTGTGCAGGCTTCTCTCTCTACTGTGCAGAATCTCTCTCTCTACTGTTTCAGCCCTCTCTCCCTGCAGAAATCTCTCTTCTTATCCCTGAAGCAGCAGCCACCTCTTTTTCCCTTGCTCCTACCTTGGAGCAACTATAGCACTCTCTCTCTACACCATTGCTCCACTCCAAGGCTTTCACTCTCTACCCTACAACACTTGTTTTGAGTTTTTCTCTCCCCAGTCCCAAAATCTCATCCTTGCAAGCAAGAGGGCTGCCAATTGCACCAAGGGCTCAGCAACCAAGGGAGTGGAAGGGGAGTTTGAGTCTGAGCATTGTTTGTTTGCAGTACATTTTTGCATTGAAATTTCCTCTTTTCTAGAAATCTAGAACATGCACCTAATGTGTGATGAAGTTGTGACTATGCAGGCATCTTCCTTGCAGAGTGAGGTGCCCCTGGGATTCAGTTCTCACTAGCTCCAGCCTTGAGGCTGAAAGTGCCACCTCAACCTTGTGAGCGACTCCGAGAAAAACGGTGAGCCGCTCCACTCCTTGGAGAAAACAATCCTCCCAGTAGAGGCTGCCTGTGAAGATCAGGCATACTCCCCCAATTGGCCAACAAGATGTTTACCACATCTATCTAAATGCATGCCGTTGTGTGTGCAAGGTGGACCTGGAAAACATCTAAAGCCTCTGTGCATCAAGATCTCCAAATATGCCACGTTGCTATGCTCGCCAGATCTCCATGAAGTATCTACAAAGGCATGCAAAGGTCTATACGGACAGCCAGGAAGATGATCCATTGAACACGACTAAACCAAATGCGGTTGAACCGAAAT
Source organism: Dipteris shenzhenensis (assembly GCF_047967505.1). Classification (NCBI taxonomy): domain Eukaryota; kingdom Viridiplantae; phylum Streptophyta; class Polypodiopsida; order Gleicheniales; family Dipteridaceae; genus Dipteris; species Dipteris shenzhenensis. Next base: position 43,265,521 of record NC_141627.1, on the reverse strand, counting down.
ATCCCAAGAAGAATCATGTCTCTCATAAAATACCTGAGGTCTGGACAAAGAGAGCCAATCCCTAGGTGCTCAATAATCTAGCGATCCCTTTCTAGATAATCCTCGTGTGTCTGCAGTCCCATAAGCAATTCTGAATACACTCCTCAATAGAAAGGCAATAAATATAGTGGAGTTTGTCCCGAACTCACTGCAATCCCTCCGTGACTAGAAAGACAAAAGGAAAGAGTGACTTTTCTAATGACTTCTGCAAATCAGTAGAAATTTGAAATATAAACAGTGACACAGGGGTCGAACAAGGTTGTACCTCTTGTCAACTCTCTTCTATTTATTCATAGACAAATTGGAAAATTGGATGAGAGGACACATTGATGAAGGAGTAAAAATTGCTGGATATACAGAAATCATAGAATCTTTTGTGATCCTACTTTCTCCTTTTTCAGGCACTCCTTGCAGCAATCTCTGTTGGATTGCCTGCAAACTCATTACATAGATTCTGATGTATACTCGTCATATAGTGAGATCTTCTGCTGATGTACTATGGCACATCCCATTTTTGGGATAGTCACTCTGTAATATAATACTTCAAAAGTTTTCGCCCAAAAAATTGTGTGTGTGTGTGTGTGTGAGAGAGAGAGAGACCACATATTTCGTATATATATACATGCATGCATGCATGCCTCTCTCTCTCTCTCTCTCTCTCTCTCTCTCTCTCTCTCTCTCTCTCTCTCTCTCTCTGCCCGTCGCTCTCGTCGCTTGCCCTTTCAAGCAGCTTTAGCTGTAGCTAGCAACGTAGCTAGCTGTGTCGCTAGCAGCCAGCCAGCGTGCCACCACAGCATCAGAATCGCCACCAGCAGCGCGGCTGCCAACAGCAGCTCCTTCACTCCTCATTGGTCACTTTCCCTCTGCCCCCCGCCCCCTTGCTCACCTCGCACCAAGCTCCTAGGGTCTCTAACTCCGAGTTGGGCTAAACCCCCAGCCCAACCCGGGGGTTAGGTTCAGCTAGGAGGTTCTACAGAAACAACCAATGTGGAATGGCCTACCCTTCCCTCCAAATCCCCCTAAACTCCATCAACCTCAACTATCAGGACTCGGTACTCTACAACTGCAGCCATGACACCCTCTCTGTATGCACGCAATTACAAACAAGAAGGGTCCAAACAACCCATCATTGGGCAGCATGAACAGATTTATTATTTGCAGCAAGCAGTCAAAGAGTTAAGGCTTGTGCTGGCAGAAGTAAAAGCCCAACTTCAAGTTCTAGAGGGACCTGGCAAGCAGGCAGTAATTGCTGAGGGGAACTCATGTAAGAATTCTCCTCCTACTCCTCAACTAGTCTCTACAATCAAAGATATGGTTCATACTGAAGTACAATCAATCAAGAAAGAAGTGATTGAGGAGTTCGACACAAAGGCAAACAAGACTGATATCCAAGAAGAGATCAAAGAACACGAAGCCAGACGTGATAATGCATTGAAGATTAATATTGAATGGAAGGTTGATGATAAGAATGATGATGATGATGATGATGACGGAGCGACTAATATCCGGCACTCTAGAGGACATGCTATCCTTACACTTAAGTCGCGATATTTACAGATCAAGCTTCATCGACAATCTTACAAGTTGAAAGGGACCAAGATATGGATAGCTGAGGAACTTACACAAGCTCAATTGAAGAATAAGGCAACAGAATTAGCTAAAGTCAAGGCTACTAGGAAGGATGGAAAATGGGCAGTTTACCATGAAGGCATAGCACTAATCAAAGAGTTTAAATCCAAACCAAAAGACTCTTAGTCTTAAACTGATGTATGACTGATTACTATTTCAAACTATTATGTAGGTACTCTAAATAATTGGGGTTGTTTTTGCACTCCTTGGGAGCTGCCATGTGCCCTTCCTAAAGCAAATGTACTAGATGGGTTTTTTGCTATCCCATAGACCTATTGGTATCCCGTGGCCATTAATAGACTCTCTCTCTCTCTCTCTCTCTCTCTCTCTCTCTCATATGAGGGCAAAGTGTATCAGTGCAAAGAGATGACGTGGAGCTGTGGAGCCAAAGACAAAGACCATGCAAGGTGCAAAGCTCGACGGGAGCACCATGGAGGTCCAACCTATCTCATCTCTACTCTGAGGGGACCACAAAGTCAAGGTGAGACTCTCAATATGGCTTATCAGATATAGAGATCACGGAGACCACACCCCCCATTGCAACAAGACATCACCCGGCCGAGGCAAATACGCAATATCTTTGTGTCCTACCGAAGAGCTGTCATGGCCCCAGGATCATAGATGACACTTGATCACATCTCTTATCATCTTAGTATTTCCAAGTTTGTGTGTTTTGAGTACTAGCTTTGGGCTTCTTAGTATAGCACTCGACAAGGGCCCTTTGCCTCAGCCCATAGTAGCTTGTATGAACTACTTTTTTAGCACTCAACAAGGGCCCTTTGCCTCAGCCCATTGTGGCTTGTATGAATTACTTTTTTAGGCAGCAGCGCTCTACTTACACTTTTTTTTTGAAGTGTCCCTCCAACACTTTTTTGCCACGTTGCTCATGGCTATTCCCTCCCATGTTCAGCCCGGGTCTACATCTGTGCCCATCCCCTTTTTGAAACTAGCTTGTGCCACTTGTCCTCTAGTGAACTCCGTTACGGTCTTTTGCATCTCCATGGCCTCACCACTCGCCTACACTACTATTCTCCCTCAACACTCTACACTTCTGCCTGTTCATCCTAACTGCATTTCTAGAGGAGATCAATGATTGAAGTGATTAAGGAGAGGACTTTACGTAGATTCCAAACAAAGTTATGCTTCCTTCCCATCTATTCAAGGAGACGATCAAGAAAGTAAGGTCTAGAAGCATTTCAAGAGAAGAAGGAAGGTTGCCCAACAATTTTGTTACTCGATAAATCAAGATACTGAAGGCTTCGCAATTTCCCAAAGTCTTTGGGATGCTACCATCAAGACCATTCCATGAGAGACTTAGCATTTGCAACCTCGGCACTTCCCGAAACTTGAAAGTATGTCTCCAGAGAACTTACTCTCGGCAAAATTGATCGCCTGCACCATAACCATACTGCCCGACGTTGAAGGAATAGACCCCGACACTGCACCTACATTAGTCAACCTAATCAAGCGAAAGGGAACCCGAAAAGATGTTTGTAGACACTTCCAAAGTGATCAAATCGGTGCAATTCATAATTGAGAGAGGTAACATACCAGAAAGGCCATTTAGATACACTCTAAATAGCTGCAGCTGGATAAGCTTGCCTAGCCCATCAAGGATCTGCCCCATGAGCAAGTAATTCAGTAAATTCAATCTCGTCAATATAATACAGTTACATAGTGAAGGCAGTATGGTCCCAACAAGGTAGAGATTATCTCAGACATGTAAACCCTCCAGGGAGCGAGCTCCACTCCAATCAGAAGGAATCCATTCAGGTAGCACTTTTCCAGACAAGAGGTGAAATTTGCAAGAAGGTCAAAGACAAGGAGTTTATGCTGAGGTCGAGGCACTGGAGCAATTGAAGAGGGAGTTGGGGATAGGGCCGGCCAAGAAATTGGGATTGAGGTCGAAACGGTGAGGGAGGATAGGTAGCAGAGCTAGGGGGGTTGAGAAACTAGAGAAACTATTGGAGACGTTGAGGTAAGCGAGTTGTGGAAGGTCGCGGAGATGGAACCAAAGAACTGTTTGGAGTCGAGGAGGGCAACAACCTAGTGGGTGGAGGGAAGAAGGCTGGTAGAAGGGGGAGAGGGAGAAACTCTTCCGAAAGAGAGCAAGATGATGCAATCATCATGAGGCGTGGTTGTGGGAGAAGAGAAGGTAGAGCTGGAGGAGGCAAGATAGGAGGAGAGGGTAAGCGATCATAGCTAAGATGATCTGTGTTGGGGGGGGAAGATGGTGGAAAACCTTTCAAGCGGCGATAGCTGATTTTCAAGCAGCCATAGCTGTTGTGCTCTCTCTCTCTGTTAGAGATGGTGGTAGCTCAAGTGGCCATAGCTGCTGCACTCCACTACCATTCTCCTGTTGCAAGTGCTCCACCATCAAATGTTATGAATTCCTGTGTAAGGATCCTAACTATGGTTCGTCAAGGGAAAGCAAGATGGTTCTTGCCAATGCTTCATCACCTACTGATATTAAGCCCATGAAGCAAGAAAGTAAAGTTATATTAACCTATGGATGTAATGGCAATAACAAAGCATCCATGATTAAAAGATTCATCCTATATCTAGAAGTTTTAAAACTTGTATGGCAGTGCTCACGAGCACTTGTACTCTCTTGTTTATTGTACCTTGTCTCATAAGTCTGTGAGGCCTCCCGAGGACGTTAATACATCTCTCTCTCTCTCTCTCTCTCTCTCTCTCTCTCTCTCTACACACACACACACACGGGTGCAAGCACAATCAAATTGCCATCGTTTACTTCTTTTCTGCCTTATGCGTTTCTTGATAGAGAACACATGGATACAAAAGTACCTCTTCACCGATGATTGCAATCGTGGGATGTGTTTGTAATGCACATTCTAGAGTGATATGTGATGCAGCTCGTCCCATCAATCGGACAACTACAAGACATATTCCAAGCATTAGATAACCCAACAAAAAGCACCGACTCTTTTCTTGATTTGGAAGGGAAAAAGAGAGAATTTAACAATCAAAGACGGCGAAATCTTAAATTATCTTGAAGCAAGGGTGATTTTCACACAACCTTGCTTGATCCCATGCATGTCTCTCATGAAAGATAATAGCAGAAAGGAATTGATAGTGAGGGAAAGCAAAATGGAAGTGATTGTGAACCAGGCTCTATCTTTTGAATACATTTAACAATCTTTTTAGGCACTCCCCTCTTACAATCCAGAAGGCCCCAATGCAAAATTCCTTGATTTCTTCTGTACAATTGCTCAATCAAAACTCTCTCTCTCTCTCTCTCTCTCTCTCTCTCTCTCTCATCACTCCAACACACATTAGGGCCAAGAACCAACAGGTTGCAAACCCCCCCCCCCCCAAAAGGTAGTCGTATTCATTGATGAAAAGAGTCTGAGTACAAAGCCTGCAGTCTCTAGCTGCATACCAAAACATGAATCAGGGAAAAAATACATTTTGTGGAAACAGCAGGGTGCCTAAATTTGGCAACTCCCTTGGTGTCCTCTTTCCTAGATTCTATTACATTCTAGCAGTGCCACAAGTTGGCAATTGTGGGCTTGCCAAGCTTGTGGTCACACACTCCAAAGTAAATCCCCTACTTGTAAGCAGCCTGGGCCCTTAGAAATAGGCCATTTTAACCCCTCTTGGTACCTGCAACAATTTAATGAAACACACCACCATGGCACCCAGTAACTGTTAGAAAACTGAAATCCCAAAAGATGGTATCCCGCAGCGGCAGACTGATAGATGGGCCCAGGAATTACACGTGTATGTGTTTCACTATGGAATCAAGCTTCATAAACATCTGTATACTTCGCAACCATTCATGTGTGTGCGAGCCAGACTATGCATCAAAGAAGCAACACTTAATATTTCAGTCCATCCACAAACTGGACACAATACAATACCAAAATGTTCTCCTCTAGGATCTCTGAGCCTGCATGCCCCACTGATCTTATGTAGATTCTCTGTCCAAAGGATCTCTTCCACCTTGCTGTCCGGAAAGCCAGCCTAGGAGGGCTGCCACTCCAGCTTAGTCTGCAGCGTCTTCTAGGTCACCTTCACCTCCTAAGTATAGGCCCAAGGTTGCTTGACTGCTGCTCCTATCTGCTGTCCTGAGGCCGGCTCCAAGGGATGATGGATGAATGGGGACCCAAGTGCCCCCTTTTATAGGAGCTGGTTGCCCCCCCTACTGGCCAACTTGCTGCCCGCCCCCCCTCCCCCCGCTCCCCCTAGCCACCTCAAACAGGCCTCCAACCGACTCAGCCTTGCGGCCTATAAATCCCCCCCTGGGGTCACACTTGCTGACTTTTTTCTGGCCCTTCCTGGCCACGTGGCTGGCTACTACTGGCCCAGGCAGGTATGCCCATAATCCAGCCTTGTTCTCAAGCCCCAAGGCCCTCCATAACATGCTGCATCTGTTCCATCTCTGCTCAGCCCTGTTCCAGGTCCTGGAAAAGCTTCCAGCCAGTCCATACTGAGGTTTCCCTGCAAATTATTGTCCTCTCCATCTATGGACAGCCCTGTGGCACTCCTACACCACTTCTGCCCACATGGTGGACCTGATTTGCCAGGTATCTCCTCTCTCTCTCTCTGCTGCCCACATGGCAGCCCATGTGCTGCTCATGTGGCACCCCGTGCCTATTACTATTATATGGTCCCACCCCCCCCCCCTCCCTCCCCGATGCGCTCCTCATATGGGGACTCACAGGTGGGGAGGTGACCAATCCTATTCCAGCACCCCCTCGCAAAACCATATTGGCAAGATCCAATTGTGTCCATGAAGATGCTCAAGTTGCTCCCGTTAGCCCTCTAGAACATTCTAGTGTCGTCATAGTCTTCTCCTAGCTTTTCAACCAGTGGCCCCTCCACTACCAGGTCTAGTTCTTCTTTCGCACACAAGTCCATCTTTGGTAGCACCTGATGGCACCACCTCCTTCAGTCACAAACCTGCCTCGAAACTCGAGCTCTCTAGGTACCAGCATCCTCCTATGGTCCTCCTCGTGGTAGGTAAACAGCTTGAATCCCTCCAAGCACCAAGCTCTCAAGGTCTCTTTCAACCCGTCCTCCATCTCGCTAAGGTCTGCAACCAAACAACATACCGGAGACATCCCTCCAAGAACCAAGCTCTCAAGGTCTGTTTCAACCCATCCTCCATCTGGCTAGCTCTGCAACCAAACAACATATCGGAGACATCATATCCCAGGCACAAATCAAGATTACCTAGGCCGTCAGGCTCCAGCTGTAGTTCTGTGTTTTTGTCCCCCTCTGAGTCACATCCTTAGTCTGGCCTTGAGTCCCTAGGTCCTGTCGAAGAATCACACCCTGCTTCAACAACACCAACCAAGCACCCACATGACTCTAGGCACTCATCGTTGTCCATGACCTTCACAAAGGTCTCAGACTCCTCTCTTGACCAATCCTCAATGTCTAAGATTCTAACGGTAACACGGGTCCATGCACATAATCTCAACAGCGCTCAGAGTTGCCACCAAGAAAAGTTCCTATGTCACCACCAGCTAGGTTGAATCCTCTGGCTCTGAGCTGGCACCCTTCTTCTGATTAGCCTTCTTCTTTTTGCAATCCTTCACAAAATGTCATGGCTCATCATAGTAGAAGCACTTCTTCTCTTTCTTTCTCTTCTTCTTGTTGTCTTCATCTGAAGAGTCCGCTCCGTCGTCAAATTTGCTCTTGCCTTTGCCAGGCTTACCCTTGCCCTAGCCTTTGCTCCTGTCCTAAGCTATCAGGGCCTTGTCATTCTTATTTGTGTCGTCGTACTTCTTTTCACGAGCTTCTTGTTGCAGCAGCAATGGAACCAGCTCCTCAAAAGTCACTGGCGCTGTCCTCTGCCCTGCAGTCATAGAGTCACAAACCTACCATAGCTCCGGGGAGTATTCCCATCAACAACCTTGCCATGTCCGTCAAGCTCACAACTACCACTAGCTGATCCCGCACCACCTTCATCTTGGTGATGTATTCCTGTACCAAATCCCCTTCATCCATCCTCATGCCAAACAGCTTTGTCTCAAGGTCCTAGATTCTCACCTCATTGTTGAGCTCATATATATCCCTCAATGTCATCCAAAGAAGAGTTGACCACCTGTATGTGCGGACACAATGCTCGCCAAGGCTTCTGCATCTCGGATCTGCCATGACCTCACTAACAGAGGGTTTGCCGGCATTGTCACTGCCACCGAAGTTGTTGTGGCTGGGGTAGCCAAATGTGACTTGAGGCATCAGCTCTGTCTCCGTCGCAATCCTCCACGCTTCCCTCAACACCAAGTGGATCCTAACCTTCATTTTCCACAACGGGTGATTGGTCCCCTCAAGTTTGCATGTCTTACCAAAATTTAGGATCTAGTATCTATTGGCCACGATAATGAACTAAAGAGATAAGGAGTTTAGTGGAATAGGATTGGTCACCTCCCCACCTGTGAGCCCCCATATGAGGAGTGCATCGGGGGGGTGGACCATAGAATAGTAATAGGCATGGGGCTGCCACATGGCCAGCACATGGGCTGCCATGTGGGCAGTAGAGAGAGAGAGAGAGAGAGCCATGGCAGGTCAGGTCCACCATGTGGACAGAAGTGGTGTAGGAGTGCCACAGGGCTGTCCATGGATGGAGAGGACAAGAATGTGCAGGGAAATCTCAGTATGGACTGGCTGGAAGCTTTTCCAGGACCTGGAACAGGGCTGAGCAGAGATGGAACAAATGCAGCATGTTATGGAGGGCCTTGGGGCTTGAGAATGAAGCTGGATTATGGGCAGACCTGCCTGGGCCAGTAGAGTCAGCCATGTGGCCAGGAAGGGCCAGAAAAAGGTCTGCAAATGTGACCCTGGGGGGGGATTTATAGGCCGCAAGGCTGAGTCGGTTGGAGGACTGTTTGAGGCGGCTACAGGACGGGGGTTGTGCTTCTATATTTTTCTTGATGCACAGTCTATTTGCTCGCTCGCGCACACATGTTTATGAAGCTGGATTACATAGTGAAACACTTCTTCGTGTAATTCTTGGGCCCATCTATCAGTCTTCCACTGCGGGATACTCTCTGTAGGAATTGCAATTTTTTTACATGGTATCAGAGCCGTGATGGAAGTTCTCGAGAAGTGGAGCTTGAAGGCAAGGACCTTAGTGTTGCTTCTATATTTGTGGACAAGCGGAAATACATAAGTGTTTGTCTTGATGCATAATCTATTTACTGGCTCGCGCACACATGTTTATGAAGGTTGAATTCTTGGGCCCATCTATCAATCTTTCACTACGGGATACCCTCTATAGGGATTTCAATTTTTTAACATGGTATTAGAGCCCTGATGGAAGTTCTTGGGAAGTGGAGCTTGAAGGCAAGGGACGACCTTGATTCTTTGCTCGGAGGAATTAGCTTTGGTGTCTGAAGGATTGTACCAAGGCGGAGGCTGATGTTCAAGCAAGTGTCTGAAGGATTGTGCCCGGGTGGGAGGCTTAGGTTAAGTTAGGCGTGTGAAGGATTGTACCCAGGTGGGAGGCTCAAGTTTAGATAAGTGTACGACGCTACATTAATTGTTAGCTTTTGCATGCAAAATATAACTCTAGACTAGTCCTAGTCTATGTGGGTGCCCCTGCCAAGCAAAACCGGAGCACACCAAAAATGAATGCATTTCTCCATTTCCTACATAGTGTATCAAAAATAAATTTATGCATCAACTCTCTTAGATGCATTTTTCCATTTCCTACATATTGTATCAAAATAGATTTGCGCCAAAGGGGTCCATAATGTCACATAGCAATGTATAAGTGTTTTCATAGAATGTGTGATGTCAATTATGTTCCCCCTTGCTCATTCTTGCCATGGCTCGTTCCCCCTAGCTCGTTGTTTGGGGTACCTCATCGTGAAGATTGGGCTAGAGAAAACAACACCTAAGTAGGTATACGAGGAGACAATATCAACCGGCTCCCCATCGAAAGTGAACTGCTCCGGATGCATGGCTGCTCGAGATGTGTTGAAGATCATAACCTTGGTTTTGCCAAGGTTGACTTTCAAATCATGTGACTCACAAAAGACATGCAATGCGTGCAAGTGCCTCTGTAGCCCCTCGAGAGAGGAGGAAATCAGTACCACATCATCTGCTTATAGGAGCATCTGAACCAAGGTACACGCGAAATAAGATTTGAAATAAAGTGATTGGATAATGCTAATGAGAGAGGAAGAGATGTCGCTAGTATGATGACGGTATCACTTAGTACGGCAAGAGAACAGTCTGAGTCATATATGCAGCCCATTACTAGTGATTCAAAATGATATGAGAAGAAATTATCTCAGCTACAAATGCAGATGCACCACAAAAGAATAGTATATTTTCAAAAAACACCAATCTCGTGAGCATAAATTAAAGGAGACCACTAAAAGCCACCAATTGATTCACAATGCCTCTCTGATTTCTTAGATGGTTGCATTTTTTAAACTGACATTCAGCAAAAAATTAGTTGTGCAGGCAACCTTAGCCTTAAAGCTCTCAAAGAGAGCATAAATGCTTAGGTTGCCTGCACAATTATGTTTCGCAGTGGATTCCTAGGTGGTAAAAGAAAAGCGCAAATCCAGCACAACGCACATCTTATGCACCACACCAAGGGACTCCTTTTCATAAGTGTTCAATGTATCACCTTATCTCTACCACATGCTAGTTACAAAATTCTAGAAACTTCAAAATTTTCACTGCATTACAGTAGAGATGAGGTATAGGCAGGCAGACTCAAAAGGCACGAAGCGCATAACAATGACTTACAATGATAATATTTTTCTGTGGAGCGGGCATCCACCATAACATTCCCTATCATCTCAGAGTAAATCTGTTGAAAGTGTAAGAGTCAAATTCCAATGCAGCTTTATATTATTAGCATTCAGAACAACTTATATTCTCATCTCAAATGAATTCAACGGCCAAATCTGAACTTCAAGGGTTTGCATCCCCCATAATTTGAGCTATGTGAGAATAATATGACCTTGCACGCAGTATCAAAACCAAAGCTTGTAGGAACTTCCTTGCACTTCAAATCACCATCAATTGTCTTTGGACAGCCAATAACCTGAGTCTTCATGTTTTTGCCTCTGTAGTGATAAAGTGGTTGGGTTAGAGGAAAGAAGTGAAGCCTATATTAAACTAGAACAGAATCAGATTAATAAAAGATTCTGATTTCGACGCAACATGCCATCCTAACATATAGTGAACCTTTCCTGCCACAATACAAAATATCGTACCTAAAATATTCTCCTAGAAGGGAAGCATTTGTATTGGAATCATCCCCACCAATCACCACAAGTCCATCTAGATCAAGTTTAAACATCGTTTCCTCAGCTTGTTTGAACTGTATCAACAAAATTCAACATTTAAAGTGTGCCATCTCCTGCCTTATTTGTTTATAAAAGGTTAAGATTCCCTTCAATTTCTCGATAAAAGGCGAATTAATATCTCTTAAGTGTGCAGCTTAAGAAACACCATGGCCTACAAGACGACAACTCAATATATAAATTCACTCCAAATGAAGACCACTCATAAATTCTGTAGAGAAGGGGGAAGGGGCAGATTTAGAGATGGGGAGAGAATAGCAGAAGGAAGGGAGGAGAAGAGAGGAGAAGGGGAAAGAGAGAAGAAGAGAGAGAAGGATGAGGGGATAGAGAGAGAGAGAGAGGGAGAGAGAGAGTGTGAGCGTAGGCAGGAAGGAGGAAGGGAGAGCAGATAGGTTTAGATGTCACATCAAAAAGTATGTACAAAGGTGTGGAGGTGGACTTATATAGTCTCCCTCTACTATATCTCCTTTTTGCCCCCCCCTCTAGGCCTAAAAATCCCCTAAGCCAAATCAGGCCTAACCCTCACTAATTTGGCCTGATCTTGGCCTTCATTACAACCATCCCCGCTCAATTTTGCCCTCAAAATTGCAAGTGGTGGCTGGAAACAAAGGCTCCTTGCTGCTGCAAAACAGTGAAACATATGCCTTGTCCCCATAAGTTGTGGCACCACCAGGGTCATGTAAGTGTTGATCCCACCTAGCATACTTGTCATGAAGAAGCTTCAAAAGCACATACAGATTGGCTCTCCCCAAGACAACTATTTTGGGGACCTCTCCGTGCCTTGCTGCCCACTTTTCCCCACGTCGGAAGCATTCATTGTTTTGCCATATACCTTGTAAGGCAGCTTTGAGGAGTTGTTGTTGCATTGCAGTTTTCAACTGCCCATATGCTAGGAACTGAAAATCATTCTCATTATAGCTGCTGTACTCAGGCTCTAACACTTCCAGCAGTGCTTGTGCTTCCTCAGCATTCCAAGGATTTTCAGTCCTCACCAGTAAGGCCTTCAGCTCTGGGCTGTATTGCTGTAATTTACTTCTAACCATGACACCCATGAGGTCTTTGAAAGCTGCCCATGCGTGGGGCTTCCAAGACGAAGCCCTCAACTTTAACCATGTGTGGGCATGGTGCATGCCATCATGAGGAACCTTGCCCTCGTCATCCATTGGATATAATCTGAAATATCCTTCCACAAAAATCTGTCCAGGCTGCATTCGAGGTGGCCTAGACTCTATGTAGAGCCTCATGTCTGATACAGATCGAGGCCAAATCCTCTCATAGGCATTGGGCTGAAGCAAAGCTGAGAGATGAGTGCTACAGGGACAGGCTCTCCCAAAAACATCAACATGAGGTTGGGATGTGCCACATGCCCGCAATGAAGATGGGCCTATATCCCCTGCACATAACTCAAGGATATCACCCCATGGAAGAGTCGTTGGTGGAAGTCTCTGGCTGAAATTTCCCATGGGTAAGATCATAGTGGGCTGCTCACTAATACGCTTCCCAAAGATGGAAGGATTTGGCTGGTTGTGTAGTAAATACTCTACCACCTGCCCACCCTGCATCTTGCGATGGAATCCACATGCATGAGTGTAACTTCATGCTCTACAGACAAGGATGTAGCATCATCGTGTCGTATGAGATCACCCTTCTCAGAAAGAAGCTGATTGCCTTTGTCCTGTACGATACCCAACTTGTGTTGTGGCAAGTTTGCCTCACCCCTAACTGTAGCTCTACCTTGGTCTCCTTCCATCACACTTCCATGTGCATCTTTCCATCATTGACAAAATTATCATGTTGTTGTGCACCCATGTACTGTTGGAAACAGTAGCTGTTTAGACCAATATGGTTGTGGAAGGGTTGCTTGCCATCATACACCTTCTCAAAAGTGTCATAACAAGCATCTTCCTTCTGCTGTCCATTGCCATAACATTATCGGCCTGCTTAGCCTCTGTCATCACCCCTCTAGTAATCATGGCTCCAAAAACAGGTGGCTGCTCTATGGCATTTGTATCTCTACATTTAGCGTGGAATGACCCTAGGAATGACATCTTTGTCGGTTCTAACAGCTGAATGTGTAATGTACAGACACCGTCATATATATCCCAACCTTGCAAGCTGTTTCGTGCTTGCAATGCACTAGCCTGTGAGGCAAAATGTAGTTCAGAATGTAGACCACCTGAAATCTGATGCATGACAATCTTCTCAATAAGCCCAAAAGGGGAAAATACTTTGTAACACATCCAATGTAATAGGGTACAAGAGGTTGTAGATGATAATCGAAAGAGTTCCCTTGGCCTCAAATCCTCATGCTAGGGTATAGGCTGCTTGCCTTTGTCCGGTAATGCATGTGCGACAACCTGGCCAATCTGCTGAGACTGCTGACTAATCATTTGCTGTCCCAACTGTAAAGATGTATCCTGCTGGAGCATGGAGGAGAATGCTGCAAGGAATTGAGTCTGACCATCCCAAGATGTAGGAGAGAGGGCCTGAGTGGTAGAAGGAACATTTGTACCACTAGCGGATGTACCCACTATGGAAGGCAAGTGCTCATGCTGAGCAGCCTCATCATTATCATCAAGTGACTCAAGAGGGGGACATTGGGGTGCCATGGTGAGCTGCCATGGGAGAGAGAGGAAGCTTGAATGTATGGCTTTCCTTGCGAAGAAATTCCCAAACTGATATAGTGTGTAGAACCACGAAAATGTCAATGGAGAAGCTCGAGAGAAAGGTCGATGAAGAAGCTGCAAAATGTGGCCCAAATAAGCCCGAACGGAGCTGAAAAAGGCCTTGAAATGGCTGTGAGAAAGAGGCTGGAAAAAGGGGTTCTCCCTTTTTTCTCTCTTTTTTTTTTTTGTTTTGGGGGGGGGGGGGGGGGGGGGGGTTCTCCCTAAGTTACCTAGGACACTTAGGACTCCTAACCTAAAGACTGGTAAGACACGACATTGACTTAGCCTAACCTAACCTAACCCTCTAATTGAACCCTAATTAGGTTAACCTAACTGACCAACTAACCTCACCTAACTCTACCAACCTAACTTGACCTAACTAACCCAACCCAATCGATTAGCCTAACCCTAACCTAGCTAGCACCTGTTAGTTTGCGACCTTGTAGGCTAAGGTTTGCAGGGGCAACGTTCGGCGGCGAAGGCGTGGCGACGTGGGGGCGACAGGGACACTTTTTTTTTGGGGGGGGGATCTCCCTAAGTTACCTAGGACACTTAGGACTCCTAACCTAAAGACTGGTAAGACACGACATTGACTTAGCCTAACCTAACCTAAACCTCTAATTGAACCCTAATTAGGTTAACCTAACTGACCAACTAACCTCACCTAACTACACCCCACCTAAATAACCAAACCTACCAACCTAACTAACCCAACCCAATCGATTAGCCTAACCCTAACCTAGCTAGCACCTGTTAGTTTGCGACCTTGTAGGCTAAGGTTTGCACGGGCAACGTCCGACGGCGAAGGCATGGCCACGTGGGGGCGACAGGGACTGGCGAAGCGACGTCACGACGAGGCTATTATGGGAGTGAGGACGACAGGTTAGTCGACGAAGGCAAATGGACAGACGGAAAGGGGGTCAGGGACGTGATCATTGAAGGCATCTTGTTGGGTCGAAATCCCTTTGAGGCACCTTTGAGGCAACAACGTGAGTAGAGATGGGCGGGGCGACGTGAAGATGCAATGTGAGCAGGGATGGCGATGATGCATACGGGAGCGACGACGATGCATACGGGAGCACTGGTTGCTCACATCTTCCGGCCCGGGGATTGGCGCTCACGTTTTTTTTTCTCCGTAGAAAAAGTTATGATGCCCTTTTGCCTTCGATTCAATTCTCTTGTTCAAATGACTAGAGGTCTCTCTACTCTTGCTGAAAGGCTGCTGGACCTTCGATGGATGCTTTTCTTCTTCTTCTTTTTTGTTCGTTGTAGTAGGTCGGGTCACACTCGATTCTCAAGGCTTGAGAATGTATACATTGAACGCTTGTGTAAGGGTTAGGCAGCAGTGACGTGGGCGGTAATCGTTGGTGAACCAGGTCCAAGAACGGGCTCTGATACCAATGTAGAGAAGGGGGAAGGGGCAGATTTGGAGATGGGGAGAGAATAGCAAAAGGAAGGGAGGAGAAGAGAGGAGAAGGGGAAAGAGAAAAGAAGAGAGAGAAGGATGAGGGGATAGAGAGAGGGAGAGACGGAGGAGAGAGAGAGTGTGAGTGTAGGTAGGAAGGAGGAAGGGAGAGTAGATAGGATTAGATGTCACATCAAAAAGTAAGTACAAAGGTGTGGAGGTGGACTTAAATAGTCTCCCTCTACTATATCTCCTTTTTGCCCCCCCCCCTCTAGGCCTAAAAATCCCCTCAGCCAAATCAGGCCTAACCCTCACTAATTTGGCCTGATCTTGGCCTTCATTACAAATTCACCTTTGTCAGTTGGGCTGTATTTTCAGAAGTTTTGGGGCCACAGACTTTGAAAGTTGTCTTCCCACAAAAATGTCGATGTGAGATACCTAACTCCATAGGCTTCATATTTTGAACTGCAGCATACTCGTTGGCGCTTACAACCACAAGGGGAGAAAAGACGAACAAAGACACCAACAGAATTGAATAATTCCTCTTTTGGAGAACACATCACCCTGAATTAGCATCTATGTGCCTGTTCTTCACTTTCAACCATGCCTAATCTATCACAATGTCTGATGGAACCCATCCACGGTGCGAGGCCAAAGGATCTTTTTAAGGAAGAGTCCCTATATCTAAGTCAAATGGACGTCTCATAATGTGTGAACTAAATCGTGCTTACTTGGGCTACGTGCAATACTAATAAAGGCCACTATCATTTGATTTTGCAATGGCAATACCATGAAATGTTCATAAGCACTAAGACATTATCTTCTAGAAAAATTACATCATTGATGGTGGAAAGTCATTGATATCTAGGAACATTTCCAGCTTACTGTCTTGCTTCAGAAAATTGCACCATTTCACTCCTCTGCTAACCACAGCAACTAGGCACACCCGATTTTGCTGCCAGATCAAAATGCAAGATTCTGTTCTACTAACATGTACCACCTTCATTATTGCTAGCTGTGGATCTCTAAGAATCTTGTCACCAAACCAAGCAGAATGCTAGTGGAAATTGTGAATTTGCTTACAATCGACTAATATGGCAGTCCAACAATTTCAGTTTAGACGCTTGATCATTGAAAAGCATTTGGTGTGTTTTCTGCTCTTACAGATGATACAAGCTGTATCTCAGGAATCTCTGATTTGAAAGACAAAAACACTTTTGTTGTTCTAAATCCTAAAATCAGTTCCTAAGGTTTGATCATGAGGGGGCATGTACAAAGAGGATCTAGTCTATGAGTTATCACAGTTGCACCATTTCACTCCTCTGCTAACCACAGCAACTAGGCACACCCAATTTTGCTGCCAGATCAAAATGCAAGATTCTGTTCTACTAACATGTACCACCTTCATTATTGCTAGCTGTGGATCTCTAAGAATCTTGCCACCAAACCAAGCAGAATGCTAGTGGAAATTGTGAATTTGCTTACAATCGACTAATATGACAGTCCAACAATTTCAGTTTAGACGCTTGATCATTGAAAAGCATTTGGTGTGTTTTCTGCTCTTACAGATGATACAATCTGTATCTCAGGAATCTCTGATTTGAAAGACAAAAACATTTGTTGTTCTAAATCCTAAAATCAGTTCCTAAGGTTTGATCATGAGGGGGTATGTACCAAGAGGATCTAGTCTATGAGTTATCATAGTTGCTAGAAAAATCCAAATGTCTAAAAAGATTGTATGATGAGATGTAGTAAAGGTAGAATAAACATGGCAAGAAGTAGTTATGTGAGGGGCAGTCACATCGTGAGGCTTGAGTACCTCCCCCTGTCCCTGCCTCCAGATTAAAGCCCACCTCGACACCTTGCTCATGCTGTTGCCCTCCCTTCTATGCCTCTTTCTGCCCCCACCTTCCTCTAGCACCCTTTGGAACATGAGGAGCCTGTCGCTACGTCCCCTCCTCTTCCTTGCATGCTCACTCATCCCCCTAACACCTTGCCTTTTGGCTTGAGTGCAGCCTGCCATCCAGGCTTCAGCCCCTCGACCTCCTCCTTCACAAGCAGCCTCTTGCTTCCTTCCCTCCTCTGTGTTGCATCCTTATTAATCCCCCTACCGCCTCTACTGCGACCTTTTAGCTTGGGTGCAGCTACTGCCCAGGCTTCAGCCCCTCAACCTCCTGCCGTCTGTTGGAATGGTCACCTCCCCATCTGTAAGCCCCCAAATGAGGAGAGCGTGGGGGAGGTAGACCAAGGCCTGAAGGGGCTGCTGCAGCCTGCCATACGGACAGCACATTGGCTGCCATGTGGGCAGCACACTGCTAGGACAAAGGCTGCCACATGGGCAGCACACAGGCTGCCATGTGGGCAGCACAAAGCTATGGAATCCAGGTGCCAAGGAAGGGCCTGGCAGAGGCTGTACAATGGCAAAACAGGGCACAATTGGAGGCACAGCATGGCGGCCTGTTTGGGGCCTGGGCAGGCTTGTGCGCAGGGTTATGGCCTGCAGCAGGTCCTGAACATGGCAGGACGGAGGCGGACCTGTACGGCTGCAGTACGGCTGCATGGCGAGGGCTGTGGGCAGGGTCTTGGCCTGCAACAGGCCCTAGAAGCAGGCCGTACATAGGTGGATCAGGAACAGCTACCAGGCGGGGGCATTGGGCAGGCCATGAGGCGGAGGCATTGGGCAGGCCATGAGGCGGGGGCATTGGGCAGGCCATGGGCCTGCAATAGGCTCCAACTGGGCCAGGGCAGTACATATGACAATGGCTGAAGGCCATGTGGCAAGGCAGGCCAGCATGGGGCAGCAAATGGGCTGCCCACTGGTCAGGGTTTACAGACCAGCAGGTCGGGAGGGTACGGGCAGTCTGGTCGGCCAGATCTGGCCCCTACCAGGTCAGTTGATTCAAGGGCCTTGTGCCCTATAAAAGAAGAGGCCCCTTGGCCTCATTTCACATTCTCTGGAGCAGCAAGCAAGAGCAGCAGCAGCAAAAGACCAGCACTTGGAGCCTATCCTGGAGGACCAAGAAGGCTGAGGAAGCTGCAGACCTAGCTCAAGGTGCTGCCTACCTAGGCTGATCTACAAGCAGTAAAGTAGAGAGAACCACTCTAGACAGAAAGTCTACATACGCTCAAGGTGGAGCACGCGGGCTCAGAGATCTAAAAGTGCTTGACATCTAGTAGGAGAACCTTTTGGTATTGTATCCTGTCCTACTTTGTGGACGGACGGAAATATAAAGTGTTGCTTCTATATTTGTCTCTGAGCATTGTCTATTTACTGGCGTGCACATCTATGCACATAAGTTTAAGAAGTTTGTGATTCCACACCCCACACCACACTGTGTGAGCTCCTCGGCAATTCTATCAGTCTTCCGCTGTGCGTTCCCTCTGTTGGGTCAATTTCTAACACCCTCTCAGTTGCACCCTCCCTCCTCTCTCTACTGGATGTCCCCCCCTTCATCCGTCCCCCCACTTCTCTCATCATTCCCCACATCCTCCCCTCAGCAAAGGCTCTGAGAGGGCAGTCTCCTTTTGTCTTCTTTATCCCCCCTTATTGTCACGCCCCCTTCCCCTTTTTAGGCAGGCAGCATAGTGCCATCAATACGAGATTCAAGCTCTCATTGAGCCACGTGTTGATCTATTTTCAGATTCTCTCACCTAAATAAAGAAGCAGTTTGTTTTCCGATTTATGAATTAATATGAGTTCCAGGTTGTTTCTTCGTCATCACCAAACCCACGTCTGCAGCTGCAACCTCAACCCCTTCAGCTCCAACCTGCGACCATTCTCCAGGTTCTCGAGGTGCATCCCTTCATCCTTGGGCTGTTTTCAACTTCTTCTTTCTGTCTAACATCATCTTTGTTTGTCACCAATAAAATAACTGTCAATCCTTAGCCTCCCAGTTCCGCTCATTCTACGCCTCCTTTTCGCTCTTTCACAACCACCCCTGCAGATGTAGCAAACGTCTCTTGTCATAAGCCTTTTCCGGAGGTCTCTCTTGTCTGCGTATTCCATGAGGGAGTGATCATGAAGGTAGGTTCTGTTTCGTTTGACCTCACAATATCAAATGAAAAGGGGCCACGTTGCTCGGTTCATTGACAGGAGCACTGCTTGCAGCATCCTCCCACTCTAACACTGCCAGCAAGGAAAAGATCAATTGCCACAGTGCGATCTGTCAATGGCAGTAACTTCGTAATATTTCAAACTTTACCTGTTGAAATGATTTTGTAAGACTGGTGGAGCAGTAAATTTGTTCTTTGGTACTCTACGGTATGCTGATTGCGAGCACGCCTTAGATCCCCAGCAGTGCCAGTTGTTTCTCCCCTCAAAAATGTCATGGATCAGTTCCACAGATGTGTCTCAAACAGAGGATTCTCCGCTATGTGAATTAAATTTGTTTAATTTCCTCTTACCTCAAACTGTCGAAGTTTCTTAATGTCTCAAACTGTCGAGATGTCAAGGACAACGCTTCCTTCACTTGTTGTTTTCATCTTTACTCTTATATGTATTTTTTGGCATATACAAGCGATTGACTTGGAACAACATACCATGAAATTCAATGTAGCGTTCTGTTTTTTGAGAACCATTTAATTTGCTAAATATTCCGTTCAAGCAAAAGAAGTCGATTTTGATCAGTCATAACAGTGCACCAAGATTGAATTGAATTCAGTACAAATTTCGTCTTCTTCTACTAGTTCGATGGATGCATGGAATTCTATATGGGATCACTGGACGATTCGTTAGAACTCTAGTATTGACAACTCCCTTCAATCTTTCAAGAAGGGAACATAGATTCCTTAATGCAACTATGGGTTTGATTGGTTGACTAGCCACATCCACTAATGGCCTCTAGATTTACAGGGTTGGGTGAATGCTAAGGGCAAGGGCTTAACAAGGTTACCTTGCAATGATTTTTTTAATCGACCTAGCAGCCAATATCTTTAGAGACGTTCAAAAAGGCTTGGAGAGCACGTGCTCCTAATCACTCCCTTGACATTTGGATTATGCGAGTGGGTAGGGTTTGGTCCTTAATGCCTCTTACACTAGCCATAGAACAAGCCCAGACCACCATGTAGGGACTATACTTTTGGCTCCAACTTTTTGGATATGGCGTAAAGAAGACTGCACTGTCATCTCGATTGTGCACAATGTTCCATGGCACACAAACGACCGATATTAATCTTGAATTATTAGATTACTTGGGTATTTGAACCCACAAAATTGCCAGTGTTAACGGAATACAAACTCTGATGTTTTTGTGTGAATAGATTCTAAAGCTACTAACACATTGGTGAAGCAGAATGCTGGTACATGCACTACATCTAAAATCTCTCAATTACGAAGTAGAATGCATCTTACTCTCTCTAATTTCAGATTTAAAAGTGAATGAACAAGACATTGCAACAAAGCATAAATAGA
The DNA here is from genome assembly GCF_047967505.1 of Dipteris shenzhenensis. Classification (NCBI taxonomy): domain Eukaryota; kingdom Viridiplantae; phylum Streptophyta; class Polypodiopsida; order Gleicheniales; family Dipteridaceae; genus Dipteris; species Dipteris shenzhenensis. Next base: position 43,245,073 of record NC_141627.1, on the reverse strand, counting down.
TAAATAGTAGACAAAATATGAGACAGTCAGATTTGGGTCTTCATTACTCAATAGAATAGATCCTGACAAGAATCCATATTGTGTATTCTCTTCACATTCTCTTTCTTCCTCCTCACACGCTCTTTGCATGACTCAGCTTGGTAGTTGTATATATGGTTACAACTTCTAACAATCAGAACACTTAACCATTCCGATACTATTTTATAAAAAATCCTTCTTCTATTAATTGAATTCAAAAATTTCTTGGCACTTTCGGTCCACATTACTATTGTGTAATGTCTCGTCTTATTTACATGTATTGCAAGTGATTGATACACGTTGTTACGTACGACCATATTCATACAGCAAGGACTTTTGCTAATAATATGTGTCATTCTTTATGAGAAAATAAAGACAACAGTTATGATTTCAAAAAAAATTCCAAGTCTTTTGTTCATGTGTTTATGTGTACTGCCAACTTTTTGGCAACATGAATGTATAGTTATATACAAGAATTCAAACACAATGTGCGACATGCAAAATACAAAATGCAATATCCCAAGGAAAGGCTCATTCCTTGGTCTTATGAATTTTGGAGAGGAAGTGTGCCAACTCTCTCCCCACACAAACGTGTAGTTACATGAACGTGTGGTTAGGTGGACTGCCAATTTTCTGCCCACATGAGCATGTTGTAACATGAGCATGTGATTATGTATATTGCCAGCTTTATATCCACATGAGTGTGGTTATATACAACAATTGTCACACTCTACAAGCCGTACTTGCTACTTATGTATCAAATTCGACAAGCTATCATTATTGCAAACTCAACGCAAACAACAATTCTACAAAGAGACATTGACCAACAAAGATGCCAGGATCCAAGAGTATCTGAACATGAGATAATGACACGAGTGATCAAGTTTTAGGTACTAGGGTCGATAGCCAGATCCCCTTCATGGCATCGTAGAAACTTGAAAGATCTAATAGTGATGATTGACACATGGGGCCTTCCCAACATATTTCTTACATTCACAATAGATAGAGGTATCAAACACAAGATCATTCTTAATTAACATCACGCTCTAACATCAACTCATGATTTACTTCCACGCTCTAATAGTTGCCTGCCCGGATCTCGTTCCTCTTCAATTTGGGACGTTTTGGGACGTGACTACTCAAAGTAGGTTTTGTGTGTCGTAGCTCCTCAGTTGACAAGAGAGACCCTCACTGAAGCTCCCTCTAAGATAGGAAGGAAAAAGGGGTTAATTTAGGTTATAAGTCATTGCCTAGGGGTTAAAAGGAGATTATAATAATTAAAGAGTAGGGAGAGGGGTAAAGGAACCTTAGAGATCCTAGTACCTAAGGTCTAAGGGTTAGCCTAGGTCTTAGGGAGAATTGGAAGGGCAAGTCTAATGAGGTGTGACCACTCGTGTGGTCACATTCCATCTTCCACCCCTTCTATTGCAGGCAGGTTCCTCTCTCATATGACAAGTAGTACCTGACCAAGATTGCACATAAGATAGGTCCTACGCACGTAGTTAATCAGTCCAAGCTAGGAAGATAGGCAAAGAAATACTCAGCGTAGAGGTCATGGGGGTGCTACTACAGCTTGAATGCTGGTAAACAGCCATAGAGTCATAGTTTCTCACAAAACATGTGGAAATGAAGAATTCAAGGAGAACTAGAGAATTTGGCTCATTACATTTGGTATCAAAGCGACATAGATCCATTGGAGGGACAAAAAGAGAAGTCATGAGAGCGACAAGAAGAGAAGGCACGTGAGAAGAGGAAGCACACGCCGCCAGATGACGCATCCCACAAGTAGAAGATGCTGGAAACTAGGTAGGAGATGCAAAAATCAGTACTGCAGATGGCGAGACTCCTAACAGCAGAGGCAAAGATTGGAACAACAAAAGGCCTTGCAGGCCATGTAGAAAAGAGGCAAATTTCGAGCCTACTAGGGAGGGCATTTTTCTCTCATTTTTTGTTTTTAGACAGGGAACGAGTGTCCTAATGGGCTGACTCCCCTTGTATGAATGTGCCCTTAAAACCCTTAAAACGTCAAGAAAAGGGATCCCCCCTCCCCCTAATCTCCCTAACAGGAAGTCAGATCAGAAGGAGATTTTAAGGGCGTAATATACCCATCACGACATAAGACCTCCGTTTCACTCAAAAGAAGCAGCCTAAACTCATGCACTAGGTGACAACAAAAAGGCAATGGAAAAGGGCTTCTTTCCGCTTGTTTCTCGACATAAATCAAGCAAGAGATAAATAAGTACACTAATTCTACAACATTTGAGTTTTCCTGTAAAATAAACCTCTATTTGAAATTACGGCAAGATGATGTCAGGTAGTTAGTAAAAAGGAGGAATGGAAAGGGAAGGGATGCACTATAATGAACTGTCACATTTCCTCCATTACTTGAAAAGAGATGGAAAGAACTGTGAGTGTTGTGCACGTGCAAAAGCATCTGAGAGAGAGAGAGAGAGAGAGAGAGAGAGAATAACTAATAGAAACTGCATATATCCAGGGACACAACCACAGCTAGGGGGCTGATGTGAAGAGAAAGAATGCTCCAATAGACCACCTGTGTGAGACGCTCTTGAGTGTGAAAGGAGGGGCTATATATAGCCCTTAGCCAACCTAGTCAGCCAGCAGGGGCTGGTCAAGATGACCGACCAGCAGGTCAAGCTGACCCGACCCGAGTAGGGTTGAGTTAGCTCTTGTTCACCCGACCAGTCAAGTTGGGTGAGCCGACCTGGTTGGGATCCCAAACTTGTCCCCAACTCATCCCTTACCATGGGTCCAATTAGTCTCCACCAACTGGCCTGAAACAGGTCACCAACCAGTCTTACAACTTCCCTTAACCCTCGCGAAATGCTCTTGGTATCTGACCCTTCCCCAAAGTGTGTAGCTACTTCTCACTCTATGGGGGGGCACACCCACAAAGCCGCCCTTTCTCTCTACACCTTAGATGCCCTAAACTTTAACAAGAACCTTCTCATGAAGAGGATGCATTAGGTGATACACACCTTGGCTCGACAATCCACAACTAGATTTAACCCCTCTTCCCACAAGAATTTCATGATAGAGAGTTGTCTTTTTGGAAATGAGAGGAGAAACGAGTTCACCCCACCAAGGCATGAAGAGATCCTGACTAGGAAAGGATGAAGAAGATAGAAGAAAGAGATTGTATTTGTAGGACCCTTGAGCATGAAGAAATGTTTCAAAGCATTAAGTTTTTAGGAGCCTGTCAATGTATGCATAAAGAGACAAAATGAGAGCTAGGCTGTGGGAGAGGCAAAAGGCCCCACAAGTTGAATACGAGGAATGAGATTCAGCCTTCTAGCCACATTTATTACAAGAGGGTATAGGAAAATATTCCTAGAAATTGAAGCCTGTGTTATGCTTAAATGTTGTCTTAGGAGGTAAAACTTTATGGAGTAAGAGATGTGTGTGTGTGTGTGTGTGGGGGGGGGGGGGGGGAAGCTAGCAAGAGGAAAAAATTGTTCATACACGAACCGTTAAGCAAGAGGATACTTTGGAAAGTACCAAGGGTAATTGAGGCTCAAGTTAAGCAAGAGGGTACTCTGAAACATACAAAGAGTTAAGCAAAAGGGTACTTTGAAAGTACCAAGAGTAATTGATAGTTTGATGGTACCCAAGCATAAGTGAGGCTTTCCACATTCGGAGCCTTACAATGGCAAATCTACTTGGATCCTTGAAGGAGGTTACCAATTGTATTTTTGAGAGTACGATGGGAAAATACATTGTAAGGGATGAGGATTAGACTTACCATTCATTTGTTAATCTATTTCAGCTTAGTAAAGTGAAATTGAATGCAATGTATTACTCAACGATATCAAGAGGTATGCAAGCACACAAAAGTAGTTTCATGCTAGTCACTTGGAACTAGACCATTTGTCTATGATAGAAGAGTAGTTCCCAGCTGGTCACTTGGAAATAAAACATTTTTTTATTTTGCAAGAGAAGTTCCATGAGGTGCACTGGACAACAACTGGATACTAATGAAGCCAAGTATTCTTACCCTTTCTTCCTAGTGACGCTACAATAACCAAGACTTTCTCGAGAATAATGTGACATCATTGGTTCTAGGTTGTCTCCTCGCGCTTTGTATACCCGCAACACCAGTCTCATGAAGATGGAGTTCCGAATGTAGGGGTGGTGATTGTTCAACCCCTGACCCTTGCTTGGTGTCTCATACCACCACAAAACACGTTACTTGATTCCACAAGTCGCTGAACTTGTTGGCACCAGTAGAGGCTTAACCATGAGGCAGCTAAATTCACATTCTCTCAAACACATGAGAAGACAACTTGGCTCTCTCTCACCAGTATGATATAGACACGAGGCTTCCCCGACGTGATCCATTACTAGACAAGGGATGATTCCAAGTCAAGAAGTAATGCTAACCTTTACATTGTTAGGAAAAGTTATGTTTTCCTGGATCTATATACATGTCTAATGTTGATAAACCATTTTCACTTTTGGCCCAAAGCATATAGAAAATAGATATCATAAATCGTCGTGGAAAGTTGCTTGATATGGCTGAGGCTTCTTTTTGCCTAACGAGGCGTTGATTAACTATTTGGATATAATCTTTCGGATGAAATATCCTTGATGGTTGAAATTCCTTATGCCTGAAATTTGTATGAACAAGAAATCTCAACAATAGATATACAAAAAATGTCATGTTACAATAGAGTACTACCACCCTAGAAGAAAAATGTACACGATCGAAATGTTGACCTCAAATAGTCTCGGTACAAAAGGAGAGTCATGAAGACTTGACAATTAAACTACTCTTGAACCTAGAGTACTGCTCAGGATCATTGGTTTGCTCCATAAACTTCCATTTTCTAGATGGAAATTGAACCATTGATGTTTGAAGACTCCATTCAGGGGATGCAGGCTTCTTATCTTGGCTCTTCACATCGAGAGAGGGAGATTCTATTCTCATTCTAAGATATTGCTTAAAGCCATGTCCACACACATGGCTAAACATCCATATTGTCCTCATCGAAGTCTTGTATGCCACACTCTACATGCTGGTCAATCTCTACACATGCCTCTCATCCTAGAGGGTACATAAACCTTTTGGCTGCTGATTGTATCCAAGCGTAGACTCCACTCCCTTTTTGAAGTTGACTGGCCCTTCATGAAAACAAGCAACCAAATTAGGCAATGCTAAACTAGAATAGCTTCCAACAACTTCTTGCCCATACAATAGGTCAATTCCGGGCTTAATTTATACATCTTTGCAAGCTTGGCAATGCTAAACCCAAAAAAACTTCCCCAACTTCTTGCCCAACCACTAGGTCAATTCGGGGCTTACTTTAGATTTTCTTTCGAACAATTATCTCTCACCTAGATAGGTGCATGCATATAGCATCCAGCACCTTGTCAAGCCATGCTTTTTCAGCTGAACACACCTTTTCTCTGAATCGCAATCCAACAAGAACCTGATCCTTGCAGGCGTCTCCAGTTGAACTTCCCTAGTCTACAATCACCATAATAAATCATGCCATCCTGCAAATTGCTTTTGCACAAGAGCTGGTTTCAGGCTCTTGGCCGACCACTGCAAGGGATGCGAATCCATGAATTTCCAAAACAGAAGTTTGCTATCCTTTACACTTGGGTAGAAGGCAAAAATCACCTGCGTGTGACAAAAATTGAAACTCTTTTACAATAGATCCAAAGAGATGTTCTGTCACTTTCACTTTCACTTTTCTCTTGCACAACATAGCTCGTTTTTCAGCTCTCCAGCTTTGTTTTGCTGCTCCATTGGTTCTTCGCAACCCTTCAGGTATCAGAGCAGAGTTCTAGGCCTGCCCTGTCCATCTACCACTGGTTTGGAGCAGTTCCATCGTCAGAAAGTATGAGCGGCTGCTTCAGACGGCTGTGTCCAGGACCAGCCGCCATCTGCAACAGCATTCTGCTCAGCTGCGGCCTATTCTGGAGCTGCCTGAAGGTGCTGTCCTGCTGTGTGACTTGATCTGGAGCAGTCTGGAGCTGTTTGGTGCTGTTCTCTGCCTGTCCGACTGTCCCTCCAGCAGTTTGAAGCAGATTCTCTGCATTGTACCTCTTCCAGGAGCTTCCTAGACCTGTTGTCCTGCTGTAGGACTTTTTTTGGAGCCTTTTTCAGCTGTTTTGCACTGTCTTCTGCTGCGGCACTTCTGAGCTCAACTGTTGCGGTTTTGGAGCTCTAAGAGCCAGCAAATCAGCTTTTGAAGGTGCATGTATGATGTCAGGTGAATTTTGTCTTTGTGCATTTTTTAGTTGCTCCTGTGAATTTTGGAGCTGTTCAGCTGCTATTGGAGGCATTTCTGTGCACTTTTGTGGAGCGGCTTCCTTCAGGAGAAGGTTTCAAACTCTTTTGGCATTGGTTTCTCAGTTTCTGAGGCTATGCCCAAGATTTCAGGTTCAGTTCAGCTCTCTTTTGCTATCCAGACTAGTCAGGGCAGTTCAGCAGTGTTTTCCTGCAGATTGGTGCCCCCTAGAAGGAATTGTGCAATCAGCCGTGTTTGCAGTCTCAGTCAGTACTTCTTGCAGTTGTTGCACTTGTTGTGCAGTTTATTTCTGCAGAGTTTTTGGGCCTGCTCTGCCCTGTCTCTGGCACATTTGCCTCCCTGCCTTGGGTTCTCATTTGCAGCATTGTGCAGGCAGTACATCTTTTGGTTCTCAGATTCTGTGCACGCCATAGACCTTGTGTGGTCACAATCAGACATTGCACTTGCTTAGTGCTGTCATTTGATTCACTCAGTTTTCTTTGGGTTCTTTGCATTTGTGTCTTATCTGCAATGGCAAACAATGACCTCTTTGGCATACTTGCTCCTATAGACAAGCTTGGTGGCACCAACTACCCTATGTAATCCTACATGATGCGTCATGTGTTGGTAGGTATGCCGCACTCTATGCTTTAAAGCAGGCACCTCAAGCATGGTATACAAAGATTCATACACATCTGATCAACCTTGGTTTTCCTCAACATCCCTACAGAGAGCACTCTCTATGTCCACAAGCGTGATGCTGACTTCTAATTCTGATGTGATACGTGGATGATATGCTCCTGAATGGACCTTCCATTTTATAAATTGCAGCCTTTATATGATTTCCAACAGTCCTTGCTATGATAGATTTGTGTCAGCTACATTACTCCTTGGCATTCACTTTGCTCAGATTGAGGGGGGTATTATCATGAGTCAGTCCAATAGAGCTCTTAAGGAGATTTCAGCATGAGGACTGCAAACCAGTCTGGTTTCTGTTTCTACATAGATGATGTGGTTGAGAAAATTGATGCCACTCTCTTCACCACCAGTCATTGTTTGTGAAAGCAGGGTAAGTGAAGAATCGTGACCATAGAGAAGGCTCACAGCTTAAGTGCCTTTCAAGTACAGGAAGACATGCTTCACAGCCTGCCAACGTTGTTTACTATGACTATGCATGAATCTCTTCAATTGGGAAACCGCATACTAAAGATCTAGTTATGTGTGACACAGATATATCAAGCATCCAACAACTACTGGATGTATGACACTAGAGTGTGACACGGTGGCAACTGCCTTATGCTTGGAGCTTCATGTAATTTGCTCTAACCAGTCCAACCCTTAATAGGGTCTATTCTATGCAAATCTCATAAGTAGAAGAAAATCTACTTATCATCAATGCTATTGTCTTTCTTTCTCTCTGGTCAGACAACTGCTGTTTGGACCTTGGTGGATACATAGGCTCTACAAGACACTCTTCTTGGGTATGCACTTTTGGACTATGGTCAAAGAAACTTTGTGATTGATCTGGAGTACCAAATCTGTATAACTCACTTCTATCTCAATCAAAACTTTCTTTTGGTGATAGAGCATACAGTCTTTCCAGAAGTCGTTTATCCTGTGTCTCTTATTGGAATAAAATGCTCCATACCCCAAGAGGATTACAAATCCTAATGGGAGTCACGCCCTCATTCACAGCTAGTCTTCCCCTATGTCTCTTGCCCTATTTTAGTTTTTGTGTCATGAAAGACTGTGAAGGCCCTTAATACAAGCTCTTAACAGCATATGTCATATTATGCTAGCCAAAAGATGTGGATGCTTTCTTTTGTGTCAATTTTTCAATTTTGTTCTTAGTTTAGGTAATAACTTTCAAGTGGAATAATTGAATATTGAATGAGCAATACACAAAACCCTAGGCTGCCAAGTATGCATTAAGAAAATTGTCTAATCCCATATATTAGGACATACTAGCATATAAGAGATGAAGGCCCCTGCTAATTTCATCCCCTTGAGCCCTTTTGGTGATCGGAATGAAAGCTGGCTGCAGGTTTCTAAGTGGTGCCTTTTGGGACAGGCAGCCAGATGTTTGCACGCACAAGGCATAATGCCCTGCAACCCACACACATCTAGCACATGACGGGGGACATCTCTGCAGCTACAAAAGAGGTGATGGCCACGCTGCACTCCATTACTTGGGAGATCTTTATTTTAAGAGAGAGAGAGAGAGAGAGAGACCCCATGCACAAGTGACTGTGGGAATTGTCCAATGATCGCTGTTTCAGAGGCATGTGCAACAACTGGCAGCACCTGTGTTTGGGCAGCAGAACCTATTGTTATAGCAGGGAGCCACACTTCAGCAGCCTTCACAGAGTGCACCCTTTTTCATCAGTTTTGCATTGGCTCCTCTATTTGGTTCTTATTTAGTATTATATCATTAGGTATAACACACACTGATAGTAAAATGGGCATATGGAAAACATACCTAATTCATCAGTGTCCACCCACACACACACACACACAGAATGTGTGTGTAGGGGAGGAATACATCCAAAAAAAGTCTATAACCATGTCCATTAGATCTCTTGCACATCTGCCCTTTCCTATATACATAATGTAAACGAATTAAACATATGTTGAGCGTCTTGAACATTTAACCTACCTGTAGTCTCTCCATGTTCCTTGATTTTTATTTTTATTCTTATTTTAATTAAATGACAACAATTCTGATTCCAACATTGAAAGGGCCAAAATACGCCACCTGCTCAGGAGTCTCAATTTTATCTCTCCCGCTGCATATGATATCAAAACCACCCTGAAACAAAACATTCCCCATTGTTATTTTGCATTGATACACAATCGCGAAAATTCTGAGGAGTTTATGTAGAATTTATATCATTGAAATCCCCTCAAAGCTTCTGAAACATTTACAAAGCTGATTTTGTCAATTGAAAGCAAAAGATGATCCAATCAGTATTTTTAGGAACATCAGAGAAGAGACTTTAAGAGGACCATTTGGGAGACCCCAATCATGCCATCAATCCTTCAACATGATACATATGAAGTGTGCACCGTAGTCTTCACAAAAGGAAGTCCATGTTTAGCTGTAAAATCACTTGTCAATAACTTCTGTAGACAAAACTATTCTTCCGATCATCCAGAGCCTAGAGATATGAATTGTATGCTGCTTTACAAGAGAACACACTCATCAACAAATCTACATATATACAGACTAGAAATGTCCAATCATACAAATTTAGATTTTTTGTTGTTAAATCACAGCATTCTTCATTAGAACTACAGCTTAGGTGGATTCAAGTATTAGCAAAAGCTACTAGCTTCTTTGGGGGAAGCTGTAAAACGTCAATTAAAATAATGGCACATGCTTGCCGGGAACTACAAGATAGAGAGGAATACAAGCAGGAAAACCGTGAATGGCTCAAATTCACCAGCCAAAATTACATTGACCAAGATTTGCAATGCTCCATCTAATCCAACAAAACAGTTATAAAGGTGAGCTTCCAGCATAAGAGTTGTCAATCCCACCTTCAGCATCCCTCCAGAATTAAAGGATAAAATGCCAATCATGATACCCACAGAGTCTACAATTCCATGTGTCACATGGGCCCCCTTCGCTTTAAAGGACCAAAAGATAGCTCAAGAAAAGGAAAATGGATCAAAGTGACATGGGGAGGGGGAGGAGATATTAAAGATCTTCTCAGCCCTCTCTCATCCCTTTCCCCGTGCCAGCTCTCACTCAGCCCCAGCCCCTCCTTCATCCTCAGCCCTCTGAACTTCCAGCGAAAGAAGCTGTCAATCCCACCTCCAGGAATTAAAGGATGCCAATCATGATACCCGCAGAATGTACAATTCCATGTGTCACATGTGGCCCCTTTGCTTTAAAGGACCAAAAGATGCTCAAGAAGAGGAAAATGGATCAAATGTGACATGGGGAGGAAGATATTAAAGATCTTCGCATGTAAGCTCTCTCTCAGCCCCAGCCCCTCCTTTATTCTCAGCCCTCCCTCTCACCCTTCTCCCCTCTTATCCCCTTTGCCTCTCAGCCCTCCCTCATCGTCCTGCATTCTCAGCCCTCTATGTTCTCTCACCCCTTTGCCCCTTCCCTCTCGCAAGACTCAAAATGGTCGAGAAAGAAACAAGGAGGAAGGTGAACAAAACTTGAGATCAGACAGAGGTGGAGAGTTCACATCAAGTGAATTCGAAAGTTACTGCAAAAGTCACGGGATCAAGAGGCAGAAACCCCCGCCGCATACATCACAGCAAAATGGAGTAGCAAAGCGCAAGATGCGCGTCATCTGCGAAATGGGCAAGAGTATGATGAAAGGGAAAGATTTGCCAAAGACTTTCGGGGCTGAAGCATGTAACACGGCAGTTTACATTCTGAATCGTAGCTACACGAAGGCTGTGAATGGGATGACCTTTCATTCTCAGCCCTTCCTCTCAAGTCTCATCCCTTTCTTTGCCCCCTCCCATCCTCTTTCTCAGCCCCCTCCGATTCCTTTCTACATTCATGTGACTATTTCCCTCCCCTTTCCCCCTTTTTACAACTGTTAAAAGATATAAATTTTTAGAAGCTTGCACCTTAAATTTTCAAAATAAAACTCCTTCTAAAGCTCGCACCTAAATACTTGGATAACATAACCCTAATTATACCAAGGATGCGGCATGCCCTAATTGTACCAAGGTTAGGTTAACATGACCTCCATAACACTAGCTGCACTATGTCCAGACATGGACATAACACTCTCCCCCTTATTCAGAGAAGGACTGAGGCTTAAACTTTTGGAATTGGCATACCAAAGAAAATCAATATTATCCTCTTTCCAGCAATCTTTCCACTTAACCTTCAGCTCTAGAACAATCGTGTTCCTTAGCTGTCATCCCTATAATTCAAAAGACGTCCTAGTTCATGGGGCACGTAATTGATTAGATCCACGGTTTGTAAAAGTTCATCCTCAAAGACTAAAGCATCTCCAGCACCCAACTTCCCTTTCGCTCTCCTAACATGAAAGATTGCATGTACCTGAACACCATCAAGTCAACGCAACTTGTAGGCCTCTTCATTGATCTTCATAAGGATCAAGAAAGGACCACAAAAGCGTCAAAGATATTTTGTAGATCTGTCTAGTACGCAATATTTTACAATCTTTAGGGATTTTCAGGTAAACCCACTAGCCCTCCAAGAGAACACAAGATGGTTGTCACCAAATTGGTACTTCTCCCAAGACATAAAGAGGAATCTTTATCGCATTGACAATGGTCAAGAGAGTTGACTTTGGTTAACTAGAATAAGCTTTGCTTTACATTGGTAAAAGAGAACAGTGGGTACGCCCACCAAGGACTAGGATTAGTCCAAGAACTAGGAATGCATGCATTTCGCTTACCTCTAATGGGTTAAAGTGTTGGAACTTGTTTGTGCAATGCGTAGGACCTAAGAGAGTGCAAAAAGGACCATAGAGTGGAGAGAAAAGCACAAAAAGCAGGTCCCACGAGGTTTAAAAGCATGGACAAGGGGGCGCCTCTTTAAAAGGAAGGCCCACGAGAAAAAAAAGGTGGCCAAAGCACTAGATTTAAAAAGAAAGCCTAAAAAGCTTGGCTTTTATGTAAAAGTAGCTTTTAGAAAGCAGGCCCTAGCTTTTTGCTAGGCCTAGTCTATAAAAGAAAGGCCCCAAGCCTCCCAGATTCATTCAAGAGTTGTACTCAGCTTCATGCTCTTTTCAAAGCCAGTTGTACAAAGTATTTTCTATTGCAATAAAGAACTTGGGGGGGGGGGGGTCTAGCCCTTATTTATGGGCCATAGTGTTGCGCGTGGTGTCCCTCTCTTCTCTTTCTCCGCACTCTATCGCGAAGCTCTATGGAATAAGTGATTGTAAGTCCAGCTTTGAGTTTTTAGTCTGCGCTTGATTATTTCTATCACGAAGATTTCTTGTTTTCTATCTAATTTGTTACGTGAAAGAACCGTGATTGGTTTCAATGGTAAAAGAGCATAGGATTTCCACTTTCCTCGGTGGAAACGATCCAAGGCTGGAGCGCAGCTATGAATCAAGGTGCGTGCACCTGTTTTTGTATCAGTTTGAGTGTTGGAGGGAAAGGTGCACCAATTGTGACCTGATTCTTGCTCGAGAAGGTGGAGCGCTCTTGTTTGTGAACTAATACACATCCAAGAAGTTGGGGCACTCGTGTTTGGAGGCTCGTTGCAGCACTAGGAGATGAGGCGCATCTTTTAAGAGACACAAATTCGTCTTGGCCAGACGTCTCTTCTCTCTCTATCGTCCTATCTTTTAAGTTATTTTCTTCTCTTCTCTGTGATCCTATCAAGTCGGAGAGACGTTCATCCTATCATCATCTTCAATGGCATGCTTCCAACTCTCGCTCAAAATTCTCACAGCAAAAAAGCACTTGCTTTTCACAAAAAGCATCTTCTTCTCCCAAAAAGCACCTGCTTTTCACAAAAAGCAACCGCTTTTTGTGCACACCCAGCCTTCTTTTCTCCAAAGCGGCGTTAAAAAACAGTAAAAGTAGGAGTGGATAGATCATGGGCACCGAGAGAGGGGGATTCCCTTCTTTCGTTTCACGGTTGGTAATGCCAGGAGATTTCAGCTGAATAGTAGGGGTTGGATTCCCTCCACAGCCCCCCATTGGGAAAGCTTCTTCATCACCGCAGATTTGCGTAGAAATTTCTGGAGGAGGCTCTGGAAATCCCTCAGAAATAGAAAGATCACTCTCTTCTTTTGGCTTTCTATTCATGGAGGAATTGCAGTGAACCTGTGGAGATCACGATTTGGGGCTGATCCCACTTGTCCTCGATGTCATTCTGCAGAGGAGTCAATGCGACATTGCCTTTGGGACTGCAGTCAGGCAAGGACTGTTTGGAAAGGGGTTGCTCGGATACTCAGCATCTTTCAAACTTCCCCTTTCTTCATGACTTGGGGCTCGGTCGCATGGTTATCTCTTACCGGGCCCCAGGTGTTTTATGAGGGTGAGCCTTCTTCTTGGGCACTCTAGGTCCGCCGGCAGGTGATAGAGCCCTGCTCTCTGCAATACTCCCTTCAGAGCTTCATGTTTCAGTGGATACCTCTTGGGAGATTTTGGCTAGCATTTCCTCTTGGCACATTTGGAGAGCCAGATGTACTGAGGCCTTGGATGGCACCCAGATACACCCATCACAGGTGTTCACGGGTATTTGGACTGACACGGTTCACACTATGATAGCCATATGGGCTAGCATGCAGGGCCCTTCACGGGCAGCCTCTTCTAGAAGGACTATATTTCTTCAAGTTTGGAGGGGTTCTCCCTTTTTCTCGGAGGTTTCTACCGGATTGAGATGGCACTATCAGCCTCAATCCTTTCTTTTTGGCTCTTGAGCTTTTCGTGCATTGCATGATGTATCCCGTATGGAGCTTGCTCTAACGGTTTTTCTTTAATACTTAATAGAAGTCTCTTTTTGCCCCAAAAAAAAAAAAAACAGTAAAAGCAGCAAAAAGTAATGAAAAGCAGCAATTGCTATTTCATTTTTCTCATCATGGACGCGGCCTCTCAGCCTTCACAAGTTCAAACAACTAAGCAAGATTGAAGGGGAGAAGGTCCTAGGATGAGGATTCCTATCGAGAACTATTGGCTGAACTGGCAAAAGCAAGAGAGAACCACTGCTTAGTGAAAGCTTGTTATTGGACAAAGTGCTTTCAGAGATGTTATGTTTCCTTGATTGTTTCAAGAGTGAAAAGCCAAGCATACAAGATTGCTAATACATATATATATGGTCCTAAGCATTCCTTGATGGGACAAGCTAGTTATTTCAAGTTATATTTCAGTTTTGGAGGATTTCAAGTAATTGTACACGATATAGTCTCTGTTATGGAGCCAAATTTCTCTGACCTCTGTGGTCAAGGCTATGGACTATTTGTTTGGTCTCATCAAACGTTTGTATACATAGTACCAAGACAAAAGAATCTCAAAGTTATTATATCCAGTTTATGGGTTTGAGCAGCTTATGCCAAAAAGGAGAAGTGTTAGAGACAACGTATATATCTTCTATGAATTGAAGAGTTAGATCCATGGTAGATTCAAGATAAACCCTTTTTGTTTTTTTTTCCATGAAAAAGACTTCTATTAAGTAAGAACAAAAACCCGCGAGAGCAAGCTCAAGGCGGAATACATCATGAAATCATGAGGATAAATAAAAAATCCCTCAGAGTGAGGTGGAAAGAAGCCAAGGCTGAGGCTGAAAGTGCCATCTCAACCCTGTAGTAGATTCAGAGAAGAAAGGAGAATCCTTGCATTCCCTGAAGAAAGAAGCCCTCCTAGCTGAGGCTGCACGGGAGTCCCCCTGCATACCCGTCCATACGGCCATCAGAGTGTGTACGATGTCTGTCCAGATACTAGCCAATGTGTGCGAGGGATGAACCTGAGTACCCTCCATAGCCTTTGTGCATCTGGCTCTCCAGATATGCCAGGCTGCTATGCTCGCTAGAATCTCCCAAGAAGTATCCACAGAGGCATGTACAGCTGTAAAAGAACGGTGTGGTACCACATCCAACGAACAGAACTCAACCCAATGACGTCGAACCGAAATGGCCCGAGAGAAGTCAACTCCCTCATAGAAAACCTGAGGTCCTGTAAGAGAAAGCCAAGCCACCGAGCCCCAAGTCATAAAAAGTGGGGAATGGGCAAAGTGACTGAAGATCCTGGCTATCCCCATCCAAATCAATCTTGCCTGTCTAAAACCATAAGCAATGCTGAATAGACTCCGAAGCAGAAAGGCAACAAGGGCAAGTAGGGTCGGCTCCGAATCTGGACCTCCAAAGGTTCACTGCAATCCCTCCATGGATAGAAAGCCAAAAGAAGATAGTGATCTTTCTATTCCTGTGGGATTTCCAGAGCCTCCTCTAGAAGTACCTCTGCTGATCCGCAGTAATACCAAAAGTCTCCCAATGAGGAACTCTGGAGGGTCTCCAACCTCTACTACTGAGCTGAAATCTCCTGGCATTACTGACTGTGTAACGAAAGAAGGGGATGCTCTTCTCTCGATGCCCCGCGTCAATCCACTCCCACTCTCCGGGGTCCCACTGTAAATACCTGATGGGAACTCCTCCATAGAGCCAGAGCCTCCAAGACCCGGTGGAGAGTAGCTGGGGGTCAGGGTCTAAGAACCACTCTGAATCTGATCCCTGCATCAAAAGACCTACAACCCTGATAGGCTGAAAAGCAGACTCAAGCAAGATGTCCTCTGTGGACCTGAGCAATCTGCCACCATCCTGGACACTAAAAACCAAAGCATCCTCCTATGCATCTCAGAAAGCTAAGACCTGAAGCGGGACCCCGCCTCTCGAGAAAGTACCTGCCCAAGTGGAGGAAGTGAGTGGCATATCATCTGTGTCTATCCAAGCCTCTGGAAGGGCTGCCTCAATCTGCAAGATCCTCCCTGCACTCCCTCTGAGATGTCCTGTCAACCTTGATTTGGTTTCCTCTGGAAGCCTACGGAAAGCTTTCCAAGATCCCAAAGAAGAAGCAGGTCCCCTCTCCCACCTGGCCCACTGCATGTAGAGTGAGGCACCCAGTGGCCTGCCAAGATCATCTAAAATACTGTCGTTCCACATGATGGGCTGCCTATCAATCTCTTCCCGGGAGGAAGGAGGAATCCTCCGAAGAGAGCTTCTGAAACTGGCCCAAGCTTTCAGAATGGCAACCATGAGAGGGTACGAAGGTGACCTGAGGTGTGCTGTGGTGAAGATCCATCTAACACTGCTCATCCAGTCTCCTCCTGAGGAAGGTGTGCACCTATGTATGCTGCTAATAAGAAAGTCCTTCCACGGTTCCTGTCCTGGCATAAGTCCTCGCACCACCATCTTGCAAAGTAAAGCTCTGCACTGTAAAACTGAAAATTGAAACTTTTCTGGAACTCAGGTAATATAACTTGAAAGTTGAAACTCAAATACTTGGTTAAGAATGGCCACATGGAATTCTGCCATAAAGGATTGGATACTTGATCATCTCATCCTCTATAAGAACATAACTGATGATCACGACTAGTTATCTTAACTCGGCTCCCTAATTGAAGATCATAAAATCAGGTGCATAAATATCAATTTGCCAATTTTGAGCATCCTATTCTCAAATAGGGTTTATCTCCCGTGTTGGAGAGCATCAGAAGGAAGCTTCTCTTTTGGAGCTCAGCCAAGCTGGATCTTGCCTCTAGAGTTGTGGTGGTTAACCAGGTCCTCTTGGCCACAGCCTGGTTTATATGTTCATGTTGGTGCCGTTCTAGGGAGGATGAGGGTCTCCCAAGCCACCCTGGCTAAGGCATCTGCTGTGCCATCAAGCCCACTCCAGAGAAAGTTCCTGATCGGTCTTATGAGCTGAATGATGCAGTCCCTAGAACGGCACCAACATGAACATATAAACCAGGCTATGGCCAAGAGGACCTGGTTAACCACCACAACTCTAGAGGCAAGATCCAGCTTGGCTGAGCTCCAAAAGAGAAGCTTCCTTCTGATGCTCTCCAACACGGGAGATAAACCCTATTTGAGAATAGGATGCTCAAAATTGGCAAATTGATATTTATGCACCTGATTTTATGATCTTCAATTAGGGAGTTGAGTTAAGATAACTAGTCATGATCATGAGTTATGTTCTTATAGAGGATGAGATGATCAAGTATCCGATCCTTTATGGCAGAATTCCATGTGGCCATTCTTAACCAAGTATTTGAGTTTCAACTTTCAAGTTATATTACCTGAGTTCCAGAAAAGTTTCAATTTTCAGTTTTGTTGTTTTTCTTGTGGAGCATGACATGCTCGAGTACCAGCTCTCTGAATAGCAGTATTGAATATGGTCATCATGGACCAAGTGAGGATTTTTATCATTCCATAGTTCCCTTATTGGGAATTGTGTATTGAATAACCAAAAGTTCTTATGAGGGCCCATGAAATATTCAAGAATCGGTTTTTCTTATGATGACACGATTCTATTTGGCCCAGTATTTTCTTTAGGATTCTATACACACACACACACATTTTTTTTTGTGAAATCTTATATTGATTATATTACATGAGTAGCAACCTTAAAACAAGGTGCTACAATTACATCAACTGAAAATTTCAGTATATGGCAAAAAGACCTCATAATCTATGCAGTGGGTCTACAAGCAATCAAAGAAAGATTGCTGCAGAGAACACCTGAAAAAGCCAAATAGAGAGAAAGTAGGATCACCAAAGACTTTACAATTCCTATATGTCCATAAAAGTCCACAGTAGCGAACCCAAACAAAGAAAAGATGAAACTCAAGTCTGAATCGATGAAACCCAAATAGCCAGAAGAACTTTTCAAACGAAACAGATGGGAATCTCACTTGCAGGCGCTGTCGAAGCAGATAAAAAAACTCACGAGACCACGGACAATGCCAAAACAAGTGAGGCAAAGTCTCCGAAGAAGCAGAACATTTGTGGCAAGTGCAGGAGCAATGTGTCGATGAGCCAATAGCTATCCAGATGAAAATACTCCCAAAAGAACTCGCCAAAAGAAAACTTGTCGCTGAAGCGGTACTTTATAGGCCCAAAGTTATTTAATCTTTTCCTCCACCATTTGGTTGGGTGATGCATTCGCCAAACAGAATCAATTCTCTCTGAAACCCAAGGTTGAGGCAAAAGGATTTTATACAATGCAAGCACAATAATCTGAGATAGCCTCAAAGGACAAGAAGAGGACCCTGGAGAAGTCAAAGTCCAATCTTTCAGCCGGTCCTGGAGTTCCAAAGGAGGAATCGGAACAAAAGGCGAAAGCATATAAGTAATTTGTTGCCACAAAAGACGATAATGAGAGCCCAATCCATATATAGTGGCTGTCAGAGAAAAGGGAGCACAGTACCAACATCATCAATAACATCAGTAACCGAGGTGATGCCTTTAAACGAGACAAAGTAGGAACGTCGAGTTTCCTGTAAAGCCAAGGGAGGCTGAAAGACTTTCAACCAGTGAATGCTTTCAGCTCTCAAAGAGTTCCCAAGCAAAGACTGCTGACCATTGCATTCCAGATGATAAAGAACATGCTTCCAGTCAAGAAGCAGGCGGGAGACAAAAGAGCAGCCACACAAAGTGCCATCAGTGCAGCCAAAAAGAAAATCCCAGTGATCAAGTTGCCAATGACCAAAGAGAGTTACTAAAACCTAGTTGTAAATGCACTAATACTCTCATTGTCAAATTGCCTAAAGCTTTCCCAACGGAAGGCCAAGTTCTCTTCATGCCTTGGTGGCATGAGAGTGGCTTTCAACTGTTCCACAAACTAAGCCAATTCAAGGATAGACTCTTTTCATGTTTGTAACAATGGCCACCGCATTAAAGCATCCTTTTGTAGATGCAATATAGCAAAAGCAAGCTTCTTTTGTCTGTCTTGATGCCATGTAGCAAGAGCAAGCTTCACTTGATTAGTCTTGTCTTCATGGGCAGCTTAAATCTTGCAATGGCCGATGCAATTAAGGATTTTATCAGCCTCTCTTTCTCCATCGTATTTAGGGAATTCAATTCTCTCTCATGGTTGAAAGTTGAAACTTGGTACTTTTGGAAGGACTACTCAGGTTTTCCTCCCCAAAATTGAGAACCCTCTTTGTTCCTAGCTTTGTCATTATGGACTACTTAATCATATCACTAAGCTGAGAAACCACCTTTTCAAGGAAGACCCTACTTCTCTTTTCTTTGCGTTCGGATTATAATCCATGTGCGAGGAATTTTGGGCTAAAGGTGTAAACTCATTACCTTGCTCTTGGGTGGACTCCTTTCCCTCATTTCCAAAAGAGAACTCTCCATCAAGAGGTTCTTGTTGGAAAGAAGAGGATAACTCTATTTATTTCATCTAATGGATCCTATTTAAGAGGTGATGATGGGGTGATGATGGTGTTATTTCCCTCTCTCTTTAAGGTAAGGGAGGAAAGGGGACAAGTTCATTATTATACATCCCTTCCCCTTCCATTCTTTATTTTTACTGTAAGGAAAATTGACTTATGGTAATTTCAACATAGGTTTATTTTACAGAAAAACTCAAGTGTTTTAGAGTTAGTGGGTACGCATCCGTCTCCCACTTGATTCATGTCAAAAAAACAAGCTGAAATAAGCCCTTTTCCCTTGTCTTCTGCTGTAACTGATGCACTAAGTTTGAGCTGCTTAGTTGAGTGAATTGGAGGTCTTGATGCCATTATATGGGGTATCTGAGGGGTGGCCCCCTTAAAATCCGGTTCCGATCTGCATTTTCATTATAGGAAGAACGGGAAAGAGAAAGGGGGGGGGGGTGCAGTGCTGAAGCATACATCAGAGAGAGTTGACACAAATAGAGGCAATGGCAACTGTATATATAGCAGGGGAATACACCATAAGAGGAGGAGAGAAATGCTCCTAAAAGGATGATGAACAATAGAGAGGCCAAGGCTATAAATAGCCTGCCACATAGGCCGACCCTAGGGTCAGTCAACCGACCAAGCTGGTCGGTTGACCCCTCCAGGTCGGTTGACCCGACTAGGATCATGGCCATAAATGGCCTGGCCAACCACACCTAGCATACAGCCCTCCCATCCATTCTCTATCCTATCCTGAACATACATAAGGGTGGGCACACCCACAAAATAGCCCTCATTCACGATAAGATGCACATACCCTCCCTTGCAACTCATAATGAGCATATAATTTGAAGAAACAAGTCAATGAAGATGTCACCATGGACCCTCTAGCACCGGCATACTAGACTCACCTCGATGAGAGCACCAAATAACCTGGATCCTCAAACCAAAATGCCACCTTGAACAAAGAAGGAATCTTCCTCAATTGTGATTTCCCAAGCCCGTCGCACTGAGTTCCTAGTGGGGCGTAATGATATGTGGCCTCCAGTGAACACATCACAAACAGAACTCCAGACTTCAAACACAGGAACACACCAGATCTGCACTCTATACACCACCAAACAGTGAGCCTTGAACTCATCTGGTCCATAGCTCCACACTGTTACCTTGCCTGCCAAAATTTCAACTAATTAGGACAGAAGCAGCCCACACACTCTCCCACAAGCCGTCTCTGGCTATGACCCGTGGGGGGACCCAGAACGATTGCTAGAATGCTGGGATAGTCTTGGCAATAACTGCGTTGGAACCACCAGAATGAGTGGAAGATGTATCTGACTCGACCTTGGATTTCTTCTTGGACCAACAATCCTTGGCCAGATGTCCTTCCTTATCGGGGGGGTGCTAAAGCATACATCAAAGAGAGCGAGAGAATTGACACAAATAGAGGCAGTGGCAATTGTATATATAGCAGGGGAATGCACCATAAGAGGAGGAGATAAATGCTTCTAAAATGATGATGAACAATCATAGTTGCCAGGAGTTTCTGAAACGGGAGGTTTCAAACGGGTTTCATACATTTGAAACGGGTTTCGAAAAATGAATGAAACAGGTTTCATTCGGAATGTGAAAATATGTGCATTTATACCTAGGGTATGCATCATGCCATATACAAAAATGTGCAAATAAAGATTGTAAGTGACTCCATAGTGCAGACATGATACAAAAAACATACATATCAAGTATGAGCACCATACATACTGAATCCTGATCATACAAAAAGCTAGAGGCATCAATGATCATACATACTAGAGTACTCAATGATCATCATCACACATACATGCTGAATGATCATACATACTGAATCCTGATCATACATACTGAATGCTGATCATAAAAAAACCTAGAGTCATCAATGATCTTCCCAAGACCTTCATGGACCATGAAGGTAAAAAGGTCAAACTACAAATGGAATCCAAAGATCTTGAATCCTCCTAGTACTGTCTATCAATAATTGGGGCTGTATGAAACGTGTAAACGTTTCATACGGGTTTCATACTTGTATGAAACGCATTTCATATGCAACTATGAACAATTAAGAGGGCAAAGCTATAAATAGCTTGCCACATAGGCCAACCCTAGGGTCAGTCAAACAACCAGGCTGGTAGGTTGACCCAACAGGGTCACGGCCATAAATGGTCAGGCCAACCAGCCCTAGCATACAGCCCCCCCATTCATTCTCTATCCTATCCTAAAAAAAAGGATGGACAAACCCACAAACTAGCCCTCAGTCACTATGAGATGCACATACCCTCCTTTGCAGCTCATGGTGAGCATACAATCTGAAAAAACAAGTCGATGAAGATGCAACCATGGACCCTCCAACACCGGCATACTGGATTCACCTCGGTGAGAGCACCAAATAACTTGGATCCTCGAACCAAAATGCCACCTCGAACAAAGAAGGAAACTTCCTCAATTGTGATTTTCCAAGCCCGTTGCACTGAGTTCCTAGTGGGGTATAATGATATGTGGCCTCCAGTGAACGCATCATAAACAGAACTCCGGACTTCGAACCCCGGAACACGCCAAATCCGTAGTCTCTACGCCGCCAAGCAGTGAACCTCGAACTCATCTGGTCCATAGCTCCACACTGTTACCTTGCCTGCCTGAATTTCAACTGATTAGGACCATAAGCAGCCCACACACCCTCCCACAAGCCCTCTCTGGGTGTGACCCGCGGGGCGACCCAAAACTAGTGCTAGAATGCTAGGGTAGTCTTGGCAATAATTGCCTTTGAACCACCAGAATGAGTGGAAGATGTATCTCACTCGACCTTGGATGTCTTCTTGGACCAACAATCCTTGGCCAGATGTCCTCGCTCACCACATTTGTAACACTTGCTCTGCTTCTTCTTGCGCATTGTCGCACGTGTTTCACCTCCACCTAATAGTAGCACCTAGAGTGAGCCTGAGCTTTTCCTAGGAGATAAGAACAAATTCCTCCTCTAGGAGAAGCAAGCACTCACGCCATCGAAGTCCAAATGACGTGTCATGACTTGGCATCTCAATGCTCAGGTAACTATGTCATAATCCGGAGGGAGCTTGGTTAGAATGATCGGCACGACTAACTCATAGGCAAAGCAGCACCCACAACTTGTAATTGATGATGGAGAATCTTGGCCTGCATCAGAAAAGGTTGCATAGAACTCCCACTGGGGAACTCGAGATTGTATAGTTGTCCCTTCAAGGTGACGGCACGCATCACTAAATCCTTGGCATAGAGATCCTCAAGAGTAGACCAAATCTCAAATGCACTCTCCAGTGTCTGTATAGCGAGAGAAACCTCCTTGGTGATTGCCACGCGGGCATGATTTCTTGTGCGTGCATGTTGGCCTGCATTTGGGCACAACCCTGGAAAAGCAAGGAGCAAGGTCCTTGGTTGCTTGGTGTGCTAGACCCCCCAGCATTTAATGCCTTGGGGGTAAAAATGATGGTTGGGTCCAAGAGGGGGAAAAAGGCCTTAAGGATCCAAGGTTGGTCCATTGGAATGGACCCCATAGAGGGGGCAAGGGGAAAATGAATTTCAAGTTGGTCATTGGAGTGACCACATAAAGGCTTGGGGGCAAACTAAAGCCCAAGGGAGAAATGGGAACGTGGGCTGCTACGTGGCATGCCCATGCCTATGATTTTGGCAAGGAGGGCCTTGGAAGGCTCCAAGGCAAAAAATTGGAAGCATGTTGCCTGGGCTGGAAGAGAAAGACTGCACACATGCGTGAGCTCTCACAAGTGGATTTTCTTACGGAAGAAAAAGGCGCAAGCTAGTTGAACTACACGGGAAATCGGAGGACCTTCGTACAAACTTCGTGGGGCAGAGAGTTGATGCAGGGTGCTGCACTGTACTGCCCGACTGACTGCGTGTACGGGAGCCATACACGACTGTACGAAAGCAGGGACATTTGGGTACTCGCCTGTGTACGGAGGTTTGCACGGGTAAGAATTGTAAAGAGGAATACGGCCTGCTGTGTACAGCCTGCAGAGTACAGACAGGTACAATAGCAGTGCACATGCCAGATCAGTACGGAACACCAGCTCACCGCCTTGTATGAATTGTGTGCTAAAGCAACATGAAGAGGATAGAGTTGTACGGTCAACTCTGGACAGCTTCATGCGTCCTTGGTTTGGGATGCTCACAAGCAAAGAATGGATAATAGTTCTTGCGCAAGAGTGGAGGCGATAGTCCTCCCTCTTGATGTGCATAAACTCATGTATGAGGTGAATTTATTGCCCGGGAATATGCTGGTCAAGTATGCTCTTACCCATTGCTTGGGTACTACAATAGATTAGTGGACACTTGTGGAGATCCGGGGAGTTGTGTGACCCCGCATGGGCTACTAGTAATAGCTCCCAAGCTTTTAAGCAGGTGTTTGCAATAAATTGGATGCCCATTGCCATTTAGGGTCAGAGCAGGGACTAGCAGGGCTAATGCTTGGGATACTGATGCCTACTAAAAGTGTGAATAGCATTGATTGCAAGTGAGATTGAATTCATGGTGTATCCTATTTGTTGGCTTTGGCAAGTAGCATGTTCTGTGGGGGAATATGTTTTTGGTTTCTCTAGGAGATATGTCATATGCAGGTAGTGGTTGCTAGGCAGATGGCAGATCGTTGGTACACCGGAATCCATGCATGAGATGGAAAGTAGCCCTGGAACCCCGAGAGGGATGGTACAGGCGTGATTTCCATAGTGTTTGCTATGTTGTGATGCCAGTTCTCTTATGGGAAACAAGTTGAGGATATTTGCTGCCCATATGGTGAGAGACTATAGGTAGTGGCAGTCCTGGACAATTGAGAAAGCTTATGTATGCTTTCTTTCTCTGCACTGATCAGATGGATTGCTAATTTGGGAACTGGTGACAGCTAAGGGAAACTGTGTGGCCAAGAGTGGTTACTAGTGACAGTTTCAGGCTGTGTGCAAGCTTCTTGGATTAGGGATGGAGACCTACTGCCAGGAGTGGTGAGAGCAGTGAACAGTAAAGGCTATGCTGGGTATGTGGATGCCTAATGAGATGTGGATGCCCCAGAGGCAAGAAAGAATGTATCCTTTATGTAGCCTGGAATTCAGAGCCTCTCACTTAATTAAAGAAATACCGAAAGGGGCGCCAAGGTTTGGGGCCAATCTGTGTGTCAGTCTTGGTGCAGGGCGCTCGAGCTCCCAATTTGCTGGTTATACTTTTGTTGAATTGTTGATGTACAGTGTTGACTGGTTACTTGTTAGTTTTACTGCCCTTTAATCTATTGAAGGCCAGTTTCAGTGAGGGTCTTGACCAAAGCTAAATGTGCCTTTGATTCCAAATCCTCCTAGTCCTTGAGTTCCTCTAGAAAGACGTCCTCCCGATCAGCATCCCAGTTGATTGAGCTCTTAGGACGCTCAGGCTATCGTTCATAGCCTTGTAGAAGCTGCCACAAGCCTTTGACCAAACCATGTTTTCATATTGAGCCTCCAGGCGCATAATTCAACCCATGACGTTGTTCCAAACCCTGTACACTTGTTGATCCCGGTAGAAACAATTAACAGCTCAACTTGATCTATACGATCTTGGACAAGACATAGGCGATGGTTTCAACCATGCACAATGAGATAAGGGGAAGTGGGTGGTGCATGGGCCAAAACCATACCCCGCACCACCTTGATGCCAACCCCGTTCCTATCCACGCCATGAACCTCTACCTCGACCCGTACGAGACAGCTGGTGAGAACCGCCTTGAAGACATGCTGTAGATAGCCTTCAAAAGCTGCGCCAAGTGCACTAGGACTGGTGGCCAGGCCATTTATGGCCTTGACCGTGGTTGGGCCACACCAACTTGGAGGTCAAGTCAACCGAATAGCCTGATCGGTTGATTGACCTTTGGGTCGGCCAGTTGGCTGGCCTTGGGTCAACCTATGTGGCAGGCTATTTATAGAGATCCCACTCTTGGGGCACTCCTCCTGATGTGTAGGCATTTATAGCAGCTTCCAAAGCTTGCTTTCCCCATGTATCTTCCGTACAACCTCATGTAGGCATTTTAGCTTATATTTTCTGTAATTCTTTGTTGCTTTTGAATGCAAAGAAATATTTTTCCCTTCCCTCTTACTTGCCTACATGTTGTGCTATCTGCTGTCCTCTATTTTCCTCTGTTTCCAGAATTTTTGATGTTATTTTCCCTTTACAGTGTCGTACGCTTGCTTGCAATCAGGTCTTGGGTTCCAGGGGGTCTTTAGAGAGAGGTATTGCTGAGTGGAATTCCCTGTGAGTATCTCTTGCTTGAAATCTTGATTTTTTTTATTTGTTCTAAGTCTTTCTTGTTTGCTGTGCAGGAGCAAGGCAGGTTTGGAGGCAGCTGAAGGGGCGTAGGGTAGATGGTGGCTAGGGGGGTAGCCATTTGGCCTACGTTGAGGTAGGCGAGGGCTAGGAGAGCCCTCTGTCTGTCTTTTTGGGGTCATATATACCCGTGAGGAGGCTGGAAAAGAGCGCAGGGGTTGTCAGCAGCCCCACGGTGTCTATTTGGGGTCACACAGCCCTGTGAGGGATTGGAAGGGAGCATAAGGGCTGACAGCAGCCCCGCGGTTGAGGCAGCAGCCCACGGGGGCATTGGCAACCTGATGCAACTCACGTGGAGGGCTTCAATGGCCAGAGAGAGAGAGAGAAAGAAAGAAAGAAAGATGTATTAACGTCTGTGGGAGGCCTTGCGAGCCTATGAGACAAATGCAAAGCCAAAAGGTACCTCATACAAGCCACTAAGGGCTGAAGCAAAGGGCTCACTAAGGCCCTTGCTGAAAGCTAAAGTGCTAAGCTAGTGAACAAAGTAGTAGAAGTAGCAAAATATCAAGAAAGTGTCATGCGACCCGGAAAGGGCCACGCACGATCGAGGTCCGGTCCATCTCATCCCTCCTCAGAGATGACTGCCAGAGACGAGGAGTCACCATTGATGTAGCCCTACGAATACATAGATCAAGGAGACCTCGCCCTCTACCGCATCGAGATACAGCTCAACAGACATAGATACAAGAGCTTCTTACATCTCATCAGAGAGCCACTAGGCTACCTGGATATATAGAACCTGGGCATGTACTAGGAGAGTTAGCTGGTGGTGAAGCTTTGACCTCGGGATGCATGAGAAAATGAAAGCCAGCAAGAGCAGAAGTCAATTCTGTACCTTTGCCTTGGAAGGAGAGGAAGGGGTAGGTGGGTATGCATGAGGGGCTACCACGTGGCCCCCTCATTACAGCTCTAACCCACCCAAACCAATGAAACATTGGTTTTCCCCTCACATTAAAATCCTAACCCTCTAAACCAATGAAACATTGGTTTCTCTTTTAGACCCCTCAACCCCTAGCATTTGGACCTAGTAGGTGCACTGAAAATTGGACAAGGAACTTCTAGGAAGTGGGTGCTTCCTCTAGGCCAATCCCCTCGGCCAAAGTGACCACGGAAGTAGCCACGGGGTTAGCTACACATGAAATTAACGTCCCTGTGACATACCCCCCTCTTAAGATAGCAAACAAACTCGTTTGCTGCTACAAAATACAATAAATAAACAACAATTAAAGAGGCATAAATAGCCCATAACAGGTAATACACGACTTGTGATATACAACCAGCAATGATGATATGGTCTATGAGAGCGCGCGATTCCATCCATACATCAATGCATCACCTATGTGCAATGACTAGTACACTCATCATAGAGGTTCCACGGCAAAAATACTACTACCTTAGTTGAGCCCTACAGTGTCACCAAGCAACCTCTTGATATCCTGTGAGCTGTCTGTATCATGAGGGAGCAGAGGTGCTACCCCCCTCTCGAGCATCAGGCAATGCTCCAAACCTCTGCTCTACTGAGCTTGAATCAGTCTCTTCCGCAGTGGGCTCAAGCTGGAATGCTTCCAGATAGAGCTGCAATACCCTAGGTGAATCTGCCAGTTCACCTTCCTCCATCCACTTGACATTCAATGCTGAGTAGTTCTGAAACTTAACCAGATACCTTCTCG
Source organism: Dipteris shenzhenensis (assembly GCF_047967505.1). Lineage (NCBI taxonomy): Eukaryota > Viridiplantae > Streptophyta > Polypodiopsida > Gleicheniales > Dipteridaceae > Dipteris > Dipteris shenzhenensis. The sequence continues at coordinate 43,217,939 of NC_141627.1, read as the reverse complement.
AAACTCTACCTCTGACTTTCCTTTCACGACGTGCCAGAATCTTTTCCGGAACCAAAATCTCATCCAATTCCTCCACTTCAGGCTGTTTCTCATCAAGCATGTCTTCTAGTACATCTCCCTAAAAAGGCTTCAACAAACTCACATGAAAGGTGGGAATTGTCCATCGATGTTGTAGCTTCAGCCTATGAGCTACAGACTTGGAAACGTCCATAGTACAACATTTTCAGTTTCGTGTACACCTTATCTTTGCCTTTCATCCGCCTAAGTCTTGCTTTCTGAAAACGCAGCAACATCCAATCATCCTCTTTAAAGCCAGTTCACGTTGGTGCTTATCTACTGCTCTTTTATGCTTCTCTTAGCTTTTTTGGAGGGCTGTTTTTACCTTCTAATAGGCTGCATCTAAGCTTTCCACAAATCTGTCCGCTTCGAAGGTCTTCTCTTTGGTGTGCAAGATGGGAGGTACCTTTCTTCCGCCTTCCACAATTTCGAAGGGTGTGGAAGAATGCGCTGTATTGTTGTAGGCGAACTCAACCAGCGGCAAAAATTGCTCCCATTTTGTTTGCTGGTTTGAAACGTAGCATTTAAGAAGATCGAGGGCAGTAGAGTTTGCATCTTCTGACTATCCATCTGACTGTGGGTGGAAAGAAGATGAAAAATTCAGCATAGTGCCCATGTTCTCAAACAAACGTCTCTAGAAAAGGCTGGTCATATGGGGATCTCGATCACTGACAATAGATTGAGGCATCCCATGGTGCTTGAAAATATGAGACATAAATAATATCGCCATCTGATCTGCTGTAATTGTCTTCCGCATTGAAATAAAGAGGGCGTGCTTGCTGAATCTGCAAATTATGGTCCAAATTCCATCATGTCCTGATGGTGTACGAGGCAGATCGAAGATGAAGTCCATGGCAATGCTTTGCCAGCGTTTATCCTGAATAGGCAATTGCTGTAGCAATCCAGCTGGCTTTTGCCTCTCAACTTTTACCTTCTGACAAGTGATGCATGCCTCAACATCCTTCCTCCAAGTCGGCCAGTAGAAGTGCTTCAGTGCCTCGATGTCCTACATATGGTGGGGCATGACTCTCCATCAAAACCTTTGGCCTCGATTGCTTTGTGACAAAAAGTCTGCCATGCATCATCAGAAATCCATCCTTAAGCATGTAGTGCTCATGTCGATTGTCCTCAACCAGCTGATCATAAATCCTTGCAAAATCATCATTGGCATACTAATCCTTCATGGCATCAAGTTCACTATGGCATGCAATGGTTACAGCTGAAACTTGCAGCTTCTTTGATACTGCATCAGGATTGGACTTTCTGGAAAGTGCACCTGCAACGACATTCTTCTTGCTAAGCACATGCACAATCTGAAAATGAAACATCGAAAGGAAGTTTGCCCACCGCATGTGCTTTTTCGACAGCTTTCTCTGAGTGAGAAAGTACCTCAAGGATTGGTGATCCGTCTGAACATAAAAATCAGCACCTAGGAGGTAATGCTTCCAAGTAGAAAGAGCATGTATGACAGCTGCCATCTCTTTCTCATATATCCCAAACTCATCTCAGCATTGGCGAGCACTCTGCTCTTATACGCAACCACTCTACAGTCTTGCATAAGTACTTCTCCTATGCTATTCCCATAGGTGTCACACTAGAGAGCAAAGGGCTTGCGTGAGTCTGGCAAGATTATGACGGATCGGAGCATAGCTTCTCCTTAAGCTCTTCGAAAGCTGCAATTTCCTTAGTCCCTCAAGCTCTTCGAAAGCTGCAATTTCCTTAGTCCCCCATCTGAAAGACACTCCTTTCTTCTGTAGGGCATGGAGAGGTGATGCTATTTCAGTAAAATAACGGATAAACCACCTGTAGTACGAGCATAAGCCAAGAAAGCTCCGTATTTCATGGATGTTCGTCAACGGTGGCCAATTCCGTATGGCCTCCACTTTGGCAAGATCATCCTAACTTCTTCCTTAGATCTTATGCGGCCCAAAAAGTGGATTTCGTGCATGAAAATTTCACTCTTCTTGGCATTAACCAGCAACTTATGCTTCCTGAGCTCTGCAAAAACAATTGCCAAGTGCTCTTTGTGCTTACCCTGGTTCTTAGAGAACACTATAATGTCATCAAAGAATGTCCCGACAAAAGCTCTGTGCTCTCGGAAGATTATGTCCATCATCCGATTGAAGGTGGTAGGTGCATTTGTCAACCCAAATGGCATCACGAGAAATTCATACAAGCCAAATGTGGTCCTAAAAGCTGTCTTGTGCACATCCTCAGGTCGTATCCTGATCTGATAGTAGCTGCTCTTCAAATCTATGCAGCTGAACATTGCAGATCCCTCTAACCTATCCAAGAATTAATCAATCATGTGTATCAAGAATCAATTCTTAATGGTTATCTTATTCAGAGCCCTATAATCTATGCACATCCTCCAGGAGCCATCCTTCTTTTGCAAAGCAAGACCGGGGAACAATAGGGCGAGAAGCTCGGCTGAATTAGCCCCTTCTCCAGGAGATCCTTTACTTGATTCATTATCTCCTCCTGCTGGGCTGCACTAACCCTATAAGGAGGTTTGTTTGGCAGGCTGCTACCTGGAATTACATCTATGGCATGGTCCTCGGGGCGTTTTGGGGGTAATTCCTGTGGTAGGGAGTCAGAAAAACATTCGCAAAACTGAAAAAGGAAATCTGTCCTCTCTTTATCCAGCTTAGAGAATTTAGATTTTTCTTCTACTTGTTGTTTTACAGTTGCAAAACCGAGTACACAGAAAGATGCTTATCCATTACATTGAAATGGAAGCCGATACACCTGGAATGGATTCTCCCTTCAATTTCGCATCCAAAACATGAGTCTTCCCTCGGCGAGTCAAAGTTAGAGTTATGTTTCTCGCATCCAAAAGTGCTCCCTTCCTGTGGTGCCAAGGTATTCCCGGCAAAACATCACACCCATTCAGCGGCATAATGTAGAACTCCTCAGTGTCCACGTAGCTCTAAATGTGCATGCGGAGCTTCCCAATGATCGGTGTAACTGAATCACTGTGCCCCAGGCAAGACATATCTGTGTCACATAGTGGCCCCATCTCCTCTGCCCTTATGCCCAATTTTCCAGCCAGCTCTGGCGATATAAAATTGGCTCTTGCACCTAGATCAAAGAAGAAAAGAGCGGTCTCATCATGGATTTTACCCCACGCTCTGCACAACTCTGTGGCATTCACATCCTGTATAGCTCCAATGACATCTGGCATAAGACCAGCCGTAGGTTGGGCTTCTTACCCTACTGGTCATCCATCTTTTCTCCCTTCTCACTCTGATCCGATGAGGGAAACTTTCTCTTCCTGGGTCGGCATTCATGTGCTCATGGCCCTCTTCCTTGCATATGAAACATTTATTGGTATCATAAAGGGCCTTCTTCTCTTCCTCTGACACTTCTTTCGAGGCGATCCTCGCCTCTGTCCTACAACAAATCTAGACTTGACGGGCTGTTCAAATCTCATGAAATGTTTATGGCCTCCCTGCTTTCTTCCCCTAAACTTTTGTGCTTCCTGGTGGCTGCCCTTGAAGCCCGAAGTCTTCCCTTGCAAGAGGGCATAAGCTGTCGTGGCATTTTCTATCACTTGGGACATATTGGAGACTTTGGTTTTGGTGTAGTAGTCCTATATTTTCTTTGGCAGCCCACAACAATGTTTCTCGATCTGATCAGACAGCTCCACACGCCTATAAGAACTCACGGGCAGCAAGGCTTCCCAAAACTTTTTATTGTACTCTTCAAGGTTCTTACAGTTCGCGGCATCCAACTTATTGTGAAGAACCAGCCTTCTCACGAAATGCAAATGTGTGCAATGCATGCAAAATTTGAATGCCAATTGGCCCTATGGGAGTACTTGTTTCTATTCCGACCTACATGCAAGGTGGGAGAGAGATGGTGGATGAATGCAAAGTGAATGAAGAATGCTACGTGAGATTCCCAATGAAAGGGTGATACCCTTTCATTAATGTCCCTTGAGATCACTCAAGTTCCGTCTTCCCATTTACACCTACCCTTAGCCTATGACCCATGCATCTACCATTCAATGCACCTTAATGCACCCTTCCCTTCCTAGGTCGGTCTTATCTTAATGGGCAGAATATAGCTCAAAATGGCGAATCCAATTGAGGATTTTATCCGCCTCTCTTGCTCCATCATACTTTGGGAATTCTATTCTCTCGAGGTTGGAATTTGGCTCTCTTCGAGGGGATACCTAAATCTTCATCGCCAAAATTCAGCACTCTCTTAGTCCCAAATTTTGTCATAATGGACTGTTCAATCATATGGCTAAGCTAAGAAACCAGCTTATCAACAGGAGACTCCTCTCTCCCTCTTGCACTTGGATTATAATCCTTGTGTACGGGATTTTCAGTTAAAGCTGTAAACTCAACGCCTTGCTCTTGGATGGACGAGTTTCTCCCTTCATTTCTAAAGGAAAACTCCCTATCAAGAGATTCTTGAAGGAGAGATGAAGGTAATTCTATACGTGGGTTATCATACTCAATATGTGTGTAACTCTCATCTACATTATCCTCTTAAGGAGGGAGTGATGGTGTTCTCTCCCTATCTCCTTCTGGTAGTGGAGGAAAAAGGACAAGTTTATTATTAAATATCCCTTCTCCTTCCATTCTTTCATTTTAGTAATACAAGAGAGAAAATGACTTGATGTAATTTCAGAAAAGGAGTTTATTTTACAGCAAAAGTCAAGTGTTTTAGAGTTAGTGGTACTTATCCGACTCCTGCTTCGCTTGTGTCGAAAAACTACTTCAAATGACCTCTTCTTCCTTCTCTTTTAGCCTTTCTTCCTTGTTTTTATGCTGTAAAATGGTACACCCCGTTTTGGCTACTTGTTTTGAGTGGATTGGAGCTCTAGATACCGTTATAGGGGGTACTTGGTGGGTGTATCACCCCCTTAAAATCTTGTTCCAATCCAACTTTCTCTTGGGGAGAAGGGGGGGTCTCTTTTTCTCACGGTGTAAAGGTTCTAAGGATCTATTCACACAGGGGGTCTCTTTTCGTCACGTTTTAAGGGTTTTAAGGGTTTATTCACACAGGGGGGGCGGAGGGGGATCACCCCGTTAGGGCATCCTGTTCCCCGTCCAAAGACCCAAAATCAGAGAAAGCCCTTGTCTCAGGGGCTCCAAATATCAGGGTTTGCAAGGGTGAGAAATATCTTCCACCGAAACTCACACCTTCGTTGGCAGTTGCCAGCCTCCCATTGAGAACCTCCAAGACTCAGCCTTTGTATACGAACTTCTACCGGTCTGATTCTTTGAATCTCAGTTTGTGCACGGGGCCAACCAAGACACTGTTGCGCGCACGAATCTGCAGATCTCCGTGCGGGTATGTCCTGCGCCTCTCCGCCCGCCCGCCCGCCTCTCCACACATGCGGCCTTTCTGCTGCACTCTTTTCCTGTGTCTTCCGTGCAGCCTTCCCCTATGCATCACCTCCTTGTGCAGCTCTCTTCCACGCAATCTTCTAGCGCTTGCTGTCCGAGCCTCCGTCCCACACGCTCTTCTTCTATCTTGGTCGTGGATTGTCACAGCTCTGATACCAAATGTGAAGAACCAGCCTTCTCGAGAAATGCAAATGCGTGCAATGTATACGGAATTTGAATGCCAATTGGCCTTCCAATGGGGAAGAGCGCCCTCGTGAGAGTACTTGTTCGACCTCCATGCAAGGTGGGAGAGAGATGGCGGATAAATGCAAAGTGAATGAAGAATGCTACATGAGATTCCCAATGAAAGGGTGATACCCTTTCATTCATGTCCCTTGAGATCACTCAAGTTCCATCTTCCCATTTACACCTACCCTTAGCCTATGACCCATGCATCTACCATTCAATGCACCTTAATGCACCCTTCTCTTCCTAATGCCCCTAGGACCTAGACACGTGTGCACATTTTTATTAATAGAATAAGTGTCACATGTCAAAATTTGATGCCGTCTGAAGCAACGGCTCCAACTCGACTAGTCCTATCTACTCAGATGATCCACCGCCATAACAAATCAGTCAGTGTCCATCATAAATACAAATACATGTTACACCATTGGCGTATAATATCCTGTGAGTCCTCAATGGCATGCTCAGGAGAAACAGGATGTTCCCCACTCTCCTACTACTCATCACCCCCACTAATGCTATGCACCTCCTCAAAACTCTCTGTTGCCCTGTCTTCCTCTTGCTCTGAGGTAATCAATGACCGCTCACGATGTGACATGCTTGCTGTGTCTGTGGTTGTAACTAGGATGCAACGGGGGCTTTTTTCACCCAACACTACCAGGGCTCACCTCTATAGGAAGATGGTGACTATCCTAGCAATGTAACCACTAAAACGGGCCTTCAGTAAACTAAAGGGCAGTAAACCGTAACTATATTAGCATTCACACCTTTTACAGCCGCAAAGGGTCCGTACAATCCTCACGAGATATCTTGGGAGTCATGCTCAGCCTGTACAGCCAGCAATTACTGCTTCCATATAGCCGTACGGAGGCCTTGGGGGCAACCTTAGAGACAAAGGTGGTAAAGCTTTGACCTCGGGATGCATGAGAAAATGAAAGCCCGTAAGAGCAGACGTCAAATCTGTACCTTTGCCTTGGAAGGAGAGGAAGGGGTAGGTGGGTATGCATGAGGGACTGCCACGTGGCCCCCTCATTAAAGCTCTAACCCACCCAAACCAATGAAACATTGGTTTGCCCCTCACATTAAAAACCTAACCCTCTATTATTGGTTTCTCTTGGGCCTAACATTTAGACCCCTCAACCCCTAGCATTTGGGCCTAGTAGATGCACTAAAAATTGGACTAGGGACTTCTAGGAAGTGAGTGCTTCCTCTAGGCCAATCCCCTCGGCCAAAGTGACCACGAAAGTAGCCACGAGGTTAGCTACACATGAGATTCACGTCCCTGTGATAATCTCAATCCCTGTTGCTCTCAGGTCTGTCGCATCAGTATATCTCTCTGTCGTCGCATCTCAATCAGATAGAGCCAAACATAGACCTAATCGAGAAAATAGATCAATTGTGTTAGTGGACCAAAGCCATGCCCCTCCTGGAAGAGGCAGTGATTTCGTCCTCGGATCTCATAATAGACTGTAGAAAGTGCTCCTTTGTCTCGATCTCCTCCATCTGGCATAATGTGCAAGTCCTCTGCTCTCTGGGTATGCCCGCAGCTCTCCTTGCCTCAATCTTCAGCTGGGTCCCTAAGCCGAATTTGTGCATCAACCCGTTGGTGAATCTATCGTGTCTCTCGCTCTCGACCCTTGGCTCCGCTATCTCCCTAGGGTATGCTGGTCCGTGCTATCTACATGAATGAAAGTCGATAGGCATCTCTGATCTAAGCAAGACGGTAAACTAGAGAGGGATCCGAAACCATCCCTAAAGAGACAATGGTCACGACCTCGGATCTTATAGTACATCGGGGCATCTGAAAGCGAAGTGCTCCCGCAACTCAATCTCCTATTGATCACAGAAAGTACAGATGTGACCCTCTCTAGATATGCCCTCAAACCACCCACTCTCAATGCGTGGTCGATGAAACGAGACACACAACTGCCTGATCAATATCCTCATGGAATGGGGGAGGTGGATCCACGTATTATCTTGGTGGGTCAATGAAGCCCTCCTCTGAAATCTGCAAGCAGTGGTCCCGGTAGAGAAGTTGAGCTTCAAATGGAGCTCACTGGGTGCCAACCAAGTCCTGAAAGTGTGTAGCTGGTTAAGAAGCCACGAAGATAGCCAATAGTAGACTGAGAATGGAAATCATCCCCAAAAAAAAAGAGAAAGGCAAAAAGTCAGGAAAATCCAGTCGCTAGCACAGATTATCTGCACCAATCTTCAGGGTATGCTGACAGTTAAAACAAAATTTTATAGTTCTAGCCTTAAGTTTCCCAAACACTATAAGTGCCATTCTCATCATGAAATCCTCTTTCAAGGGCAAACAAAAAAGGGAAAAGATGAATTCGGTGATAAGAACCAAAGCAGCACTTTTATTTCACCTGGTTTCTATAAGGGTAAAGAAATTCATCAGTGATTTCAACAAATTTGCACTTCATAATTCCAGCAGGACCACCTTTGAATCCAAGCAAAACACTGCCCTTGACACGATCCTGTAAGTAATCTGCAAATAAATCCAACCACAAAGTTTAAAATTGATGTAACAAGTAACAAACTTACCATCGCTTGCATGAACAATCTCAAATAACAAGGTTCACATGGACACCAGTGAAAGTACAACAGTGTTCAAAACCAAACATGAAAATTACGCTTCAAAATCAGAATTAGTCAGCAAGGAAAGCAGTAATATTCATTTGATTCTTATCCACTGCAATGTAACATTATTGAGTATATTGATGGATTAAGGAACATGCACAAATTTATAAGCAAACTCACCACCATCCAGTGTCTCAAGAAGGATCTCCTTCGGGAGAGTCTCAGCCCACGGGCAGCACAAGCCGACAGGGGGGGCCGGGGGGGGGGGGGGGGGGGGGGGCTGCTCGCCAGCCTCCCTTAGGAGATGAGTGTCCAAAACGGGGGGGTCAGCCCCTTCCTACAAAGGGCGAGCTGCAGCGAGGGGGCACAAGAGGCCGCAGAGAAGAGGACGGGGGTGGGAGGAAGGGAACCACAGCTGAAGGAGGGACCGGAGAGGAGGAACGAAGGAGGAGAGAGGGGGGGCCACAGGGGGGGGGGGAGCGAGGAGGAGCAGCAAGCTCAGGAGAGAAGCTACTGGATGAAGTACTTTTGAAATTAATTGAATTGCTGTTATAGAGCAAGGTATTTATTCCTTAACTACCCTCTTGTGTGCTGCCGTGGCAATCTACATCAGCTACTGGTGTTGTTTCCAAGCATATGACCAGATAAGCCTGCAGTCCTTGCATTCCTTATCATACTACCCACTGTATACAATCTAGACTAAAGGTAGTCAAGTAACTGCATGGTCCCAACTCTGAGGACAAAAGTCAGCAGTCCGAGTCATCAAATGTGGTGATAAGAATATTGTAGGGCATTGCAAGGAGGTGCAATAGGCAATGGCAAGGTGTAAAAGCCAAACAATATGACTATCAGATCAGCCAAGCATGGCATTAATAGTGAAATCTCTAATGGAGGAGATCACCCATAATGTAGTCTACTACATTGCATCCCTTGCCTTTCTCCTCAGGAGACGGGCAACATCTGTTCCTTTGGCCACAGTAGCATATTTGATATAGATGAGGAGAGGTTGCTTGCAGCACCAGACCATAAAAGTAAATGCCTATACTGCACGATATTTGAGTCCTAGTCTTAGTAAAAATCGTCAGAAAGTAAGATCTACCATTACAGGTATGACCTCCGGTTCTCAGAAATCAAATGAGGGTGTCTAACAAACCCCTGTCCTGGAGGCTGGTATTGAAATTCCTTTACAGTAGAATGCCCCATGCATGCAAAGGAGAAATTCAACAGCAAAAATATATACAAGGAAGGAAGCCATTGACTTAGTGGGTGGAAAATAGCAGACAAATCACATGAAACCAGAAAGATTCCTCGTTGTCTAATATACTGAGTTTCACTGAGATATCAACAATCTTAAGTTCTGCTAAAGTCTGGACTCCAAACATTCCAGAAAACATCTCTTTGTGCATTGTGATAACATCTATTTTCGCAATAAATTCTGCCAATTTGTCTCATATATCATTACAGTGGACACTACAATCAGAAAAAGAGCTGCCCCCAACTAACTTCATGAACCATGTACCCCTATTTGGGATGGGTATGACTTAGAGATAGACAGCTCAATGCTCATTTTCCTTGCTGTATACAATTGCTTCAGACATTCATTTTTGTGATTCATCTATTTCCCAATTCAGCATTGCGCTCATCTCGAGGGGGGCCTGCCTTGCCAAGATAACTAGGTAGGGCGGACCAGAAATCATAGTGTTGCCAAGATAACCAATGCCACCTTAGGCAGACAATAGGAGCAGAACATTCTCCAATTTAAAAATACTAGTGAAACGTTACAGAGCAAGCCTGCAGATATTCAAGGAGTACCGTTCTGCCCTCCTCACCAAGATCAGCAACATACATTGTCCCAATCAATCATGCCACAGGGTACATATAAGTCTCCGCTTGGATGTTTAATGCAACAGCACAGCTTAATACACCTCCGACTAGGAACTCATTCACACAGAAAAAAGGTTCACACATAAAAACAGCATTGCACTGTAGGAAGACACGAGTCTCCTTGCCATGAAGGCACAGCTTGAGCAGACTGATACATCACAAGAGCTGAGGCACAAGTTACACTCCAGAGAATCAGAGTGGCACAGGCTAGTGGCATATTAATAAGCTCTTTTAGATTTAGCACTCATAGGTAGAAAAATTAGTTCCGATAATACACTCTTGAGCCGTTTATCAACAAACGTTGTGGTATAATGGATGCTACATGAGGAACAGACTTACCAAAAATGCCAGCAATCACATTGTGTCCTCCAGGAGCTTGCCCACCAGAGAGCACCACGCCTATTTTCAACTTTACATCTGTCTGCAACGTTGCAGAAGCACTCGGAGCAAGTTGTGCTGATGGCTGACCGTAAAGATTGGGAAAAAGCTTTGCTATCTCCCCTGCAAGCATCCCGTCAAACATAATCAATGCAATGCAAAGGATAAGTAAACAGAGACTCTGAAATTTTTTCTTGGCGTAGGGAAAAACCCAGAAGATCCCAGTAATTGCTTTAATTCAATTGCCTCCAAAAAAAGGCATACATCATTCCGGAAGGAGGAAAACTGACCTGCTTCATTCCTAAACATCGGCACGTTTACATAAGCTTCTTTTACCACAATGTAGGCACGGTGAATAAAACATACATCGTATTTCCCAGAATACGAAGATTATTTCTGGCTTGCGAAACGTAAACCGTCATATCTACTGTTTGGACGCATCGAATACGCTCTTTCTTTGAAGAAAATTTGGGACACTGCTAATACAGTCTAGGAAAATGCCCTCACAGAAACCGCCACAGCTAAGGCAGAGACTGTACCAGGATTTCCAGACGCTGTAGATGGCGGCCCGTGTACAACCTTAAAAGGGCCTTGCAAGACGGATGGTAACGGTGGCTTATGATCCAATCGGCTGGCCTGAACAACGCTGTAAGCTGAAAAATCTTTGCCAGTGGGTAGCTTTGGAGCATCAGGGGTTCCGTTCGCAACAGTCCCGTTTGTGACGACGCCAGTCATGTTTAAGGCTTTGAAATAGGCAAGACGAGAAAACTCTGTAGGACAGAAACGAACCATGAGCGTGAAAACGTCAAGTGTGGGACAATTTACCATTAGCTGCGCTTATAATCCAGCCATGTTCTAAAAAAATGCATGATGGCAGGTTTCGCATGTGGCTTTTAATCCATTAACCTCTCCTTTGATGAAGTGTACAAGGCAGTAGGAGCTTGGAAAAAGGAAAGGCCAAAGCTGGCAAGCTTTCACAACAGGCGATTCAACTCCGGGTGGCGGTTTGCCAAAATGATTCGATCCCTTCTCTCAACTCTCCCTGGTTGTTACTCCTAAGCAACGCTCTATCTGAGAAACTCCATTCTTGAAGAAAAGTTACGTACCACGTTTCCCAAGCGAAATTTTTTGCCGGTAGCATGCACTGTAGTCTGATTAACCAAGCGATACAGGAATGCAAGATGAGGATGAAAGAAATAGGAGGCGATGGATGTGAGAGGAGGCGGAGGCGATCGATCTGAGAGCAGCGACGGAGATGAAGAGGAGGAGGAGGAGGAGGAGGAGGGGGACCCTCGTGAACAGGGCAGACAGGTCGCGAACTTCACGAGGGTGCCACTTTGCATTTGTTATGTATTTATACCCGTCCACGTCAGCCGGGCTCGATCCTTCCATGTCAGCACAAAAGCATCTTCCCAACAGATTCCCCGTGGTTATCTTGAATGCTTGCCATTGCTTTCCTTGCTCGCCTGGTATGTTACCCGTTGTTCGTCGTCACCTGCCCCTAGAATCCACCCATTTAGTGCATTTTTCATGTTCGTTGGTCGCTCGCAGCTCGAAATCAATCTTTCACTCGTTCAACCTTCACATCTTGCTTGGCCAATACCAACTTGGGAATTGGGTTCCAAGTGTGGGAAGATGGCCCCCACACACCTTCAAAATGTGTTTCTTGTTCTGTCGAGGGGCTCCAAACAAAATATGGGTGCATAGGATATGTGAGCTATAGGAAGGGGTTACCCATTCTTAAATGTCTCCTCTGAAAACACTCTAGTAAGGAGACCCATGTAAAATCCCAAAATTCATGAGGTAATATCTTAAAAACAATGACGATGCTATGTTATACTTATGAAGGCCAAGGCTACATTTTCAAATCACCCCTCTCTAAAGACTCATGACTTGCTCCCAAAACAACTCACAAAGGCCAAGGCCACATTTTCAAATCACCCCTCTCTAAAGACTCATGACTTACTCCCAACACAACTCATCACATGACAATGCCTCTCATCTAGATTTAACTAGTGGTAGATAACACGTCTCCCACATTTTGAAGAATTGGGTCTCTTATCTCCATCCAAGCACAAAGTAAATGTGTCTCTTAACAAACTATATGCTTCTTGAGGCATCATCCAAGAGCAATTGGAGAAAATTTGAAGAAGTATGCACTAGCATGCTTATACAACATGAGGATATTTAGCTAATGAGCATGGCGCTTTGACGATAAACTTTACAAGTAACTACTTTGATTTTTATATAACATAACCATCATTTTGTGTAATGATAGCAAATAGTTCATAAACAATGCCTCTAAATCACAATTTTTGTAATGTTGATATTCCATGCTATAGGCATTTCCACATGTTGTGGGCTTTAACCTATTCTGCAAACACTAAAGTATGTTAATATGAGAGGCATGTAACATTTTGGTTATGCATGTGTTCATTTGAGATCCATTGTACGGACTATGAGACTTTTTAAATGGATACATAGTGATGTTACAACCATTGCTTGTATTTCTTATTAAACAAAAGCTTGCATGGGAAGACTTCACATTCACACCCACCTACATGATGTTGAGTGTTTAATTGCTATAATGTCAGTGTAAGGTGAAATCGTAATGCCCATCTGATGGTCTACCAACATATATGATGGGAGTTAATTGCTATAATGTCAGTGTAAGGTGAAACCATAATGCCCATATACTGGTCTACATATGTATTTCATGGGAGCCCAAAAGTGCCGCAAACAACCCCTTTAATGAAACTAAAAATGCCATATGCAACCCAGCTTTATTTTGTTTTCATACTCTCATGCATAATTACGATCTCCCCACAAGAGAAAGTTATCCATTGCATTTTGCTTTTAAAAGTACATAATAATAATAAAGGGCTTGTTGTTGAGATGTCAATGTTATTAAAAAATATAATAATATGCGTTTATATCAAACAAATTGTGTATCGTATTTCCCCAAGGAACCTGCACTCACAACAATCGATTCCCCATTCCAGCTCGTTGCCTGTCTGCCAGACGACTGCTCTTGACTAGCCCCTGCACTTAGAATTCCCACAACATAGAGCAAGCCTAGAAACATTATTGCCATGGCTGTTAATTTTAAAGCTGGTAGGAGTAGCATTGGCTAGGAGAGGAGCAGCTATCTGAGAGCTGTTTAGTGGAGAAGCAAATTTTTGCCTTGAACTGTTTGATTTTTTATGCCTTGAAGCCCTTTTTTCAGCACCATATGTCATAATCTCCCTTATTATCAATGGCACTCTTGTATTATTTTCTCCATTTTATCATTCTCATCTCTCTCATCCTCACTCTCCTCCTTGTTATTGAATGGCATAAATATTGATGGACACTTCATAAAGTATTTTATGCCATAACCTTAGTTAGAACTAACAAGTGTGCAAAACAATAGAGCCTATTCTTTATATAGGCTAGGTGCATGTAAGTTTGCCTCAATATAAATATTGATATGTTTTGTTACTACAAAACTATGCATCCCTAGATGGTGCATTGATGGAGTTAAAGGTCTTAAAAAAAGGGTTGAAGAGACCCCATAGGTAATATACCCCTTTCTAAGTCCTATTAATTTAAAGTTGACTAATACACATGCTCTTACAAAAGGCAAACTATATGCAAGCCCTATTTGGTTTAGAATAGACTTATATGCATACTCTTACAATATTAGTGTCCCATAAGCCTTTGGAGTCCCCTATGGGGTATGCATTATAAAATTGCAATTTTCTTGTTTGAACGCCTCTTTGGAATTGCAATGGATAAGGAGAGGGTGCTTTACAATATTTCTCCCTTTTTTGAATGAAAATGTTGAAAAATAGTAACATATGTGTGAGCATTCCAACTACATAGTGAAAAGTGTTCATTTAGCACAACTTTTGAAGCTGATTTTGGTAGATGCCAATGACAAATTTTCAGGAAGATGTTGGCCACATTTGTTTTGTGTTAAACAATCAACTAGGTCTATTTCTCCACCTACCACATTTTCTCTTACGAAGAGATAGTGTAATTCAATATGCTTTATCTTGGCATGAATTTCGCTTCTATGCCTATTGAATAGTGCTCTATTATCTAAATAAAGCAAAAAGGGATCCATTTGAGATAATCTAACTTTCGTTTGCCATGATAAGGCTCTTCATCCAAGATAGAATGAGTAACCACTATGGCATCTTTTATGACCACCCATGCCCAATCGACATTAGGAATATAGATCTTATAATCTAGCACCTTTCAAACCATAACTCCATGTGCCCTTCAAGTATCTAAGAACTCTTTTTGTTGCTTAAAGATGAGTTTGACGCTTTATACACTAACTTGGAACACCAATTGCAATTTGCTAAAGGTAGATCTAGCCTTGCAATTGTCTATTAGATCAAGCTTCCAACAAGATATCCATGATTAAATGGATCTATTGCAACTGCCTCATCAAGTTCTTTTGTGAGTTTGCCCTTCACTTTTGAATAAGTTCAGCATTAGCAACCTATGATGATCACATCATTAACATAATAAAAAACAATACTAATGTCCTATTATATTTTCTTAATGTAAAGTAAGGATTTGAATATGATGGCAAAAAACCAATTTTGACAAAATTATTCCAAACTCTAGCATTCCATGCTCATGGTGCTTTTAATGATAAGCTTTAACCTTTCAATCTTGTCATGTAGATTTCATTATTTAACTAGCCATTTAAAAATGCATTATTGATGTTTATTCAATCTTTGACTCATCAAAATGTAAGCCAAGGGAATATTTTTGAAAAGGTCGTATTCACAACTAGTGTAAATGTTTCTTCATAACCTATCTAACCTTGCTTTGTAATTTTGAACAATTCCATCTAAACTTAGATATGTCTATACACCCAGTCATAACAAATAGGTTTCTTTTCTCTTAGTAAATCAATCAATAATCTAGTGTCATTCTTCATGAGCCTCGTACTCTACATTTCTTACATATTGCCATCTTTGTACTCCTTTTTTCATTAATATGAGTTCATTGAATTCCATGACACCATAAGCACAAATTACTTTTATACGTTCTTTCTGCTTCTTCCATTATCTAGATTATCTTCTAAATAAACTTTGTTGTAATTATTGTTGTTGTTGCAATACCTATGGTGCCATACACTTTTTGTGTTTCTTTGCTTTGCATTGTTAACTATGACTAAACTATTTATAATCTCAAAGACAAACTAGTTTTATAACTTATGTAACTTGGAGACTGCACAACGAACACTACACCTCTGAAAACAATGAGTCTTCTTTTATTGGACCATAAAATAAAACATGCATTTAATTCCTCAATGTAACCTATGAACACACATTTCTTGAACTTGATATCAAGTGTGTTCAAATTTTAATTTGAAATATGAGTACAGTCCAAAATAAACACTCACAAGTGGTTGAATATTGGATTCATACATATACATGCCTTTCTTGGTCTAATGTTTCAAAAAATTACTTGGTGTAATGGTGTATGTTTCTTGGTGTAATGATTTAAAAAAAAAACTATTGGACTTTTCTTTAAATAGATAAGTTACTCTTGCATGTACTTTTACCTTGTAAGTTCTAGGTATCTTCTTTTTTAACATGCATCTAGTTAATTTTGAGACAACTATATTCTTCCCTTTTACAAATTCATTCTATGATAGCACAAGCTAACTAGCAACAGCAAGAACACATAAGCAAGTTGACATATTATTTTTTCCTTTACTTGGTATAGTTAAGGTCATAAAATTCCAAATAATAGTGTGAACTATTTGTGAATGTATTTATATCACATGGGATTGCATAAAATTCTTGCATAGAGCCTAGAAACAAATCGGGACTATAGCGGATTTGGAACAGCAAGCATGCATAAGTGTACCATCAAGTTGTGCTACCAACAAAGGGCATGGAACATGGCGCAATCATGGAGGGGGGAGCAGAACATGGGTCGGCCATTAAATAAGGCTGGTAGGGCTAGTTGGATCTAGCCAACCAACCCAAGATATGGGTAGACCTAGGGGCTAGGCCCCAACATGAAATAGAGGACCTAATGGCCCAATTTAATGAGCCCCACAAGTTGGTGGGGGGTAGAGATGAAGTCGGCTAGTAGGAGGTCGACTGTGAAACCCCTACTGGGTTGATCATTTTGGGGGCTGGTTTGCATTCTAAAAGATGGGCCTATTGGCCTCATTCAAAATCATCTAGATAATCCCTTAGAGAGCAAACAAAAGTAGCAAGAAGGAAAGCATTGGGTTTATACATAGGAGGCGAAGGTGACCTTGAAGGAGTTATAGACTAAGCTTCAGTGGGGAAGCTAACCTAGGTTGAGGTTCTAAACATTAAAGTGGGGAGATCCTTTGGACGCAGAGTCTACATATGCTTAGTGGAACTACACGAGCTCAGAGATCTAGAGGTGCCAGGCATATAGTAGGAGAACCTTTTGGTATTGTTCTTGTTCAGTTTGTGGTGGATGAATGAAAATATATAGTGTTGCTTCTATATTTGTCTATGAGCACAATATATGCTAGTCTGAACATGCACATTAATGTTGTGAAGTACATACACTTGATGAAGCTTTATTCCATAGTGAAACTCTTCCATGTGTAATTCATGGGCTATCTATCAGTCTTCCACTGGCGGGATACCCTCTGGTGGGATTTCAATTTTTTAATATGGTATCAAAGACTTGAAGGAAGTTCTCAGGAAGTGGAGCTTGATGGTAAAGACGTTTTTAAAGGACCACCTTGATTCATTTGCTCGGAGGAATTAGGCTCGGTGTCTGAAGAATTGTACCCAAGAGGCAGGCTCAAGTTTAGGTAGATGCCTGAAGGATTGTACCTAGGTGGGAGGATAGGTGTATGGCAATCTAGACCCTTTTTCTATGTCAGCTCATTATCATGGCCAATAGATACTAGATCCCAAAATTTGGTGAGACTGGAAAGCTCAACGGGACCAACTACTAGTTTGTTATTGTTAGGATGTTAGACATCGAGGATTAGTCAAAAGAGGAGTCATGATCCTTTGTGGGGGATTCTTTGATTAGATCTAAAAGACTTAGGGTCAAATGGAGGCTGTGACTTTGAGGGGGACAACAATACAAAACCATAGTTGGAGCTTGACGGTCCAGATAAAGTGGATTTGTGCCTAGGATATGATGTCTTATGTAT
Organism: Dipteris shenzhenensis; assembly: GCF_047967505.1. Classification (NCBI taxonomy): domain Eukaryota; kingdom Viridiplantae; phylum Streptophyta; class Polypodiopsida; order Gleicheniales; family Dipteridaceae; genus Dipteris; species Dipteris shenzhenensis. The sequence goes on along the minus strand of NC_141627.1, from coordinate 43,200,281 downwards.
GGTGTTTAGTTGTAGACCTAGCCAGATAGAGGATGAGTTGAAACAGACCCTGAGAGCTTGGTGCTTGGAAGAATTCAATATGTTCACCTATTATGAGGGGAATAGCTGGAGGATACCAGTACCTAGAGAGCTCAAGTTTAGAGGCGGGTTCGTGGATTGAGAGTGGTAGTGCCATCAAGTGCTACCAAATATGGACTTGTGTACCAGACTAGTGTGCAAAAGTGAAACCAGACCTGGATGAGCAAGAGCCACTGGTTGAAAATCTAGCAAAAGACTATGATGACACCAAAGTGTTCTAGAGGGCTATGATACGAGAGCTACTGAAGCATTTTCAACTACGAATTAGGATCGGGCCAATGCGGGTCTATGAGAGAGGGTGAATGGTCAGCACCCCACTTGTGAGCCCCCATATGAGAAGTGGAGTGGGGGACTAGAGAGAGAAGATAAGCATGGGGCTACCACATGGGCAGTACATTGGCAGCACAAGGCAAGAGCAGGTACATGGGTGGCAAGAGTACGTACCTAGCCCTGACAAGAGCACGTCAGAGCAGATCCACAGGGGCTTGGCTAGATGGAGCAGGTCGAAGATGACATCAACATGTACGAAGGCTGCATGGGAGGGTATTAAATTTGCATAGGACCTGGAAAGGAATTGGGATTGTGGCGGATCTGGAGTATCAAAGCAGGTGCAGATGTACAATCAGGTTGTAGTGCCAACAAAGGGCATGGAACGTGGCACAATCATGGCAAGGGAGCAAAAGATGGGTTGCCATTAGATAAGGCCAATAGGACTGGTTGGAGCTAGCCAACCAGGCTAGGATCTGGGAAGATCTAGGGGCAAGTTCCCTATAGAGGGCCTAATGGCCTAGTTTTGTGAGCCCCACAAGTAGTTGGGGGCCAGATATGAAGTCGACCCAGTAGGGGGTCAATTAAACCCCTGTTGGGGTCGATCATTTTGGGGGCAAGTTTGCCCTATAAAGGGAGGGCCTATTGGCCTCATTCAACATCATCTAGAGTAGCCCTCAAAGAGTAAACAAGAGAAGTAAGAAGGGAAGACTTGGGCCTATAAACATGAGGTGAAGGCGACCTTGAAGGAGTTGCACACTAAGCTTGAGTGGTAGCCCACTTAGGTTGAGGTTCTTGACAGCAAGGTGGAGAGATCCTTGAATGGAGAGTCTACATATGCTCAATGGAGAACACGGGCTCAAAGAGCTAGAGGTGCCAAGCATATAGTAGGAGAACCTTTTGGTATCGTATCTTGTCCTGTTTTTGGATGGATGGCAATATAAAGTGTTTCTTCTATTTTTGTTTATGAGCATAGTCTATTTGCTAGTTTGTACATACACACGAATGTTGAGATGTACACACACTTGATAAAGCTTGATTCCACAGTAAAACAATTTTGTGTGTAATTCATTGGCTATCTCTCTACAAGATGCCCTTTGGTGGGAGTTCAATCCCCTAATAATGTTCCGAGGCTTTTTTGTTACCTACATATATTTCAATGTCATCTTTGTTGTAGAGTATAAGTGTAGCTTAGGATCTCTGGTTGTATTCCAGTAAGAGATGTAGGCCCAAGTGTCTGAAATAGAAGTTGCACATGCTTGTGTGAAAGGGACATTCAACTACATGGTTGGGGGAATTAAGGCTTTGGCCTCTATTGGGAGTTTAAGGTCTAGAAGGAGTTTTAGGGTTCAAAAGGATGTTCCACGTTTTAGGAGGATCAGTTCAGAATAGAGTACATGGTGGAGACTTATCTCCCTCATAAACCTTGGAGGACAAGGGTTGAGAAACTGATCTAGGGTGTAGGGGGTTGGGAGAAGCATAGAGTGGGAGAGAAAAAAGGTGTAAGATCAAAGGGATTGATGGAGAGAAAGGAGGAGAGGGGACTAGATGACAAAATATGAAGAGGGGAGAGGAGAAGTGTGGAGATGAGGAGAACTAGAGATGAAACCATTAGAAGGTTAAAAGAATGTCATCTACACATCAGATAATATACTGAATCTAGTCCTAGGGACATGCATTATCCTTATGAACAATTTCACTAGTATGAAAGGATTGGTGAAAGATGTACTCTATGTTCTAAAACTCAGCAAGAACCTCGTGTCAGTAGGTCAAATGACAAAACAAAACTACCGAGTAATCTTCAACGGAGATGAATGCACTATCAGAGACAAATCCATAAGATTTTAGCTAGTAGGAAAAGGAGTTAAGGAAGGATGCTTGTACAAAATGCAAGCTACAGTACCAGATTTGAATGCCATGTCAGCTCAACCACAATAGATGCCACTATCCACAAAATGGCACAAGAGATATGGTCATGTCAATTTCAAGAGCTTGCCAGATCTTAGGAATTAGAATATGGCAATTGGGATTCCTAAGCTACAATTTCTTGGAAAAGTTTGCAAAACATGTTGCTTCGGCAAAGAAAAGCAAACCAACTTTTGGCAGAAGCACGTCTCGGGCAAGAGGTATTCTTGATTTGATACATACAGATGTATGGGGTTATGCCCAGACCCGCAACATCAATGGTTCACTTTACTACTTGACTTTCATCAATGACTACATCAAATATTGTTGGGTCTACTTTTTGAAATAGAAATCTAAGGTCTTTTCCAGATTTCAAGAATTCAAAGCCATGGTAGAAAACTAGACAGGAAGAAAGATCAAAGTCATGAGATCAGATAGAGGAGGTGAATACATTTCTTCATCATTCATGAACTTTTGTAGAAGTCATGGCATTTGAAGACAATTCACATGTGCAGATACTCCTCAGCAGAATGCAAGAGCTGAAAGGAAGAATGGTACTTTAGTAGACATTGCTAGAGCAAGGCTTAGTGAGAAGCATCTTTCAAATCAGTATTGGTGGGTAGAAGCAATAGCCACTGCAAACTATTTGCTTAGTCGGCTTTCTATCAAACCGATTTAAGGTATGAAACCTTATGAAGCATTCACAGGACACAAGCCACGCATTGGGCATCTCCGCATAGTTGGTTGCATAGCATATGCCCACATACATGATGACCATTGCAGGAAATTAGATGTGAAGTCACATAAATGCATCATGATTGGCTACAGTGAAGAAATCAAAGCATACAAGTTGTATGCATCAACCGCAAGGTCATCATCTCTAGAGATGTAATCTTTGATGAGGAATCCGAATGGAAAACCTCAAACACACAAGAGGTAGACTCATCGATTTCATAGTTATCTATAAAAAAGGTTGATGAAGAAGAGCAAGAATTGCCAGAAGCACCTCAAGTAGAGCCACAGCAACTCAGACGATCTACTAGGGAAAGCAGACCACTAACCAGATTGACATATGATCAGAAAGGCAAAACAATTCAGGTTGAAACCACCAACTATGCTGTTATGACTACTATAGAAGAGCCACTGTACTTCGAGGATGCAGTAGGCAAGCCAGAATGGCAAACTACTATGAATGAAGAAATGTATGCTTTGTACAAGAATAATACTTGGGAATTATGTGACGTTCTACTAGGAAAGAAGGCCATAGCAAACAAATGGGTATATAAAAAGAAATACAATTGTGATGGAAGTATTCAAAGATACAAAGCCAGACTAGTTACAAAAGGATTTGCACAGCAATACGGTCAAGATTATGATGACACTTGTGCTTTAGTAGCAAAGATGGATTCCTTACAATTCTTAATGTCACTAGCGATACTCAGTAGATGGAATGTGTACCAACTTGATATCAAGAATGTATTTCTCAAACGTTACTTAGACAAGGAAGTCTACATGCAACAACTAGCAGGTTATGTTGAACCAGGAAAGGAGATTGATCTTGAGGGTAGGTGTCGAGAGACCACGCTCAACATCATGTGATTACGTGTGCATAGCACTAACACATATAGAGTGCTATAAAGGAAAGGGTTAGATGCCCTAACCCTAACCCTAAATGGGTTTGTATATATTCTAGATTTTCAACTAAATCTAGTGTACAGTTATTCATTTGTGGTGTGCTCTCTAGTTGTACCCTCTCTCCTCATCTCCACTCTTCTCCTCTCCTCTCTTCATATTTTGTCAAATGTATGATATTTTTACTCTTATTCTCTTCCTCCCTTCTTTTCTTCTCTTCTTTCTTTCTTCTCTGCTCTTCTTCTCTTCTAATCTCTTCTCTTCTTCTATTCTTCTCTCTCTTCTTCTCCTCTCCTCTTCTCTTCTCTTCTTCTATTCTTCTCTCTCTTCTTCTCCTCTTCTCTACCTTTATTTTTTTCTTTCTCTACTTCTATTCTTTTTTTATCTTCTTCTTTCTCTGATTACTCTTATTCTCTTTTCTTCTCTTATTCTCTATTCACTTTTCTCTTTTCTTCTCTTATTCTTTGTTCTCTTTTCTGTTTTCTTCTCTTTACTTGCCTTATTCTTTGTGTCTGTGTATTTGTAGTTCATCATGTGGCTAGGAAGCTCTTTAGGAGGTTTACCTGATCCTTGAGATGCCTTCTCCAAACCACCCCACACCCACATCACTTGAGATTACCCCTCTGGAGTTGAGACATCCCAACAAAAGGCAGAGCCGCCAGCCTTTTCCTATGGAGTTAGAAGTCCCTTCCAGATCACAAAGTCACCAGCCTACTCTCATGTAGTCAGGAGCCCCTTCCAAATCGTAAAGCTACATGCGTACTTAGTGGCACATTGGCCCTTGCCCCTCATGGCATGTAATTGGGTTAACATAAATGGTGAAAGTGGGAGGCTAAATGCCTCATAAAAGCACTACACTACATGTGGACTTGGAGGGACATTAGTTGCGTATACATTGCTATAACTTGATGATATTTAGATTCCTTGAGTTTCTTGAATACTCTCCTCTAATCCCAATTTGAATTTTTTGGGTGTTGAGGAGGCACGCCTAGCTATGGGGTAGGTATTGGGAACCTTATGCTCCCATGCTTCTTGGTATGCTACTCTTATTTTGCATACAAATAGGTGCTTGTGTAACATAGTAGGCTTAGATGGAACATGATGATGTGGTGTGTGATGATGTGACATCCTAAGAATATTTCTTGATGATGTGGTTGATACATGGCCAAACGATGTGGCTTATGATGACATGGCTAAATGATGATGTGGTAATTGATGATTGTACCTACTATTGCTAACATGGCAAGTTGATGATTGTACCTACTATTTCTAATGTGGCAAAATTGATATGGGATTACATGTACTTTGCCCAAAGCCATATCTACCGTATGTCATTATCTTACCTACAACATGTCACAATCTAAGGCTAAGGAACTTATGGGGAAGGAATATAGAAGAAATGAAGGTGGTACATAGGCTCCATGCTTCATCTCAACATGAAAGAGTAGAGGAAATGTGTAGTGAAGCATAGGGATTCTTCGAGGGGCATGACAATTGAGTACATTCAAGCTGATAATCCCTTGCTATGGAGGATTTCACATCTCACATCTCACAATTTGTTGCTAAGAAACCTATGAAGATAGAAGAAATGAAGACGCCACACAAGCTCCATGCTTCGGTACAAAATGAAAGAGTAAAGGAAGTGTGTAATGGAGCATAGGATTTTTCGAGGGTCATGACAATGAAGTACATTTAGGACAAGGAGCTCTTACTACAAAGGCTTGCAATGGAGATTTGTTGATGTTTCATGTGTTTGCTAAAGTCTCTTGCATTTGTTATTGTTGGAGTCATTTGGTCCATCGTGCCACTTGTGTAGAGAGAGAGAGAGAGAGAGAGAGAGAGAGAGAGAGAGCATCTTTGCATTACTATTTCTATGTAGCATTACTGGTTGCTATATGCTATTGCATGTATGTTTGTGCTACTACTATGCATCATGCTATCTTGGTTACTACTTGCTTATTGTTGCTCATTGTTACTCTTTATTTTGTGTCTAATGTAGAAGTTCTTGCTTTTGATCACTTTCGCGGCTATGGTCATTGATTGCAATGTTATTTGCTATCACTCCATGCCCTATTTCCATGGTGCAATTTACACAATTCTTAACAGAGGATGTAAGAAGCTAGTTGCTCCATCATTATTGTGTTTCTACATCCCAAGAATAAATTTTGTATACCCAAAACTTACATGATCATAAAATTGAAATCAATGGAGATGTATTGTAACTATTTCAAATGCAAAGATAGTTCATCAAATCCATATTTGCGTGTGTGAGTGTTTTTCCTATCAAACAACTATCCTACTACCCTCAAGCGTCAACTCCATATATATTATGTTACTACCCTCGTCCAAATTTTAGGGTATGGGGGGACAAGGTCCATATAAAATATGCATGGATTTATTACAAGAATTATAATATATGCAAGGAAAAAATATGAAAATATCAGGGGGGCCGTCCCACAAATGATAAGGAATATACCTTGAAAAATATGCAAGATTTTAAGATTTGTACATATTTTGCATAATATGTGAGACCCAAAGGGGGGGGTCTTTTGGATGAGGGTGGGGTAAACCAAAAATACACTAAAATATGAAAACCAAACTCCTTTCAATATCATCTAACTTTTTCATGTGTTATCCAAATTTCAAGGTGTAAAGACATATTTAAAGCTCTTCTAGTGTAGCACACAATCATTCTAATTCCACCAAGTTTTACTTATGGCATATTGTTTCATCTCATACTCAAGATTTTGATAGGTATTCTTATCAGAGGAAGTTGGAGCCCCAAGCCTAGTACACTACTGGAACCAATTCCAATGCTAAAATAAATCAATTGTAAACATCCGCTCTTGCCCTTTTCAAACACTTAATGAGAGTAATCCATTGTTAACTAATCTCTTAATACTGTCTAAGTGAGAATAATTCATATCATATCGTTCCTTTTGACAAAGTTACAAAGTGAAAGTCAATTTTTATACTCACATTCATGTTAGAATATTGCAAAAAGTACAACAATATTGATGGCTAGGCACCAATAGAATGTCCAATCTTATTTACTAGTACTTGGAGATAATCCACTGTAGAGTACGCTTCGAAGTTGCCAACACCATCTTCATGCCTTAGAATTTTTAATGCAAATCTGATGGAGAAGTATGCCAACTCACCTACATCCATCCACAAACATAGCATGTTAGAACATGTACACTATGAATTGTGGGGCTGTAGGCTTCAATGCCAACACATAGTTGTTATCTGTGTCACTCAATCTAGATTAGCATAATCAATCCTGGCATTTTACTATTCAATAGCAATCAGAGGTGGGCAATTAAAGATATGAAGAAATGTCATAAAATGTTAGGGAAATCCAAGTAGTAAGTGGGAATCTCAAATAAACCATAAATATCGGAGTTCCAACCAAGTCCAAGGGAATTCCCAAGGTTGAAAAATCTAGATATAACCTCCATATACTTATACCTTTTCTTGATTTCTTGTTGGCATTTTCTAATTACCAGTATCATAACTAAATGTATGCATACATCAAAATTATACCAATGGGAAGTACCATGAAAATGAGGTGTTAAAATATCCCAATTATCAATATTTGGGCTTAATGCCTCCTTCACCTTGGGACTTGTCCCTCAACAAAGAAAATGAAATAAATTCCAGAGGGGAATTCCAAAGGTACTTTTTGCAAAATACAATCCTACCAAAGTCACCGAAATCCTAAACCTAACAAAGTCATCAATCTCTACAATAAAGGAAATGTCGTCTTTATACTCTTCTTTTCAAGCAATGGACTTCATGTCTAAAGTATACGAATCCGAATGAGTAGAAGGGTGCCTTAATGCAAGTGTATGATTCCTAAGTAACAAATTGTAGTAAGAGAGTGTTTAAGAGTGAAATTTCCCTCTTAACATAATAAAATTGCCCCACTTGCATATACTTATCAATTTAGGAAAGGGGATCAGCTAGGAAACCATATAAGGAGAATCCAATGCTAAAATTCATTACAACTTCAAAGGGAAGCCCTCATAAGAACCAAGCAAGCAATTATATGCTCTTCTAAAACTATTATCGATTAAAGACAAAAAATAGAAATTACTCTAGAACCCTAATTATATAATAAAATTCTAGCTTTGTCCTTGAAGGCCCATACACCTCAATGAAACTTTCATAGTAGGATGATAGATGTCGCAGATAAGGAGAAGGCTTGCACTACTAGGTAGATGAAGGGCAAGAGGAAAATAAATTAGAATTATTGATGTAATTATTGTTAACTTGCTTTCCACCAATAATAGTGATGTAATTATTGTTAGCTCTCCATCAATAATATCAAATATAATCCAATCCCCTTCTGCCATCACTTCCCTTCCTCCACGTTGGTTGTGAGTCTTCAAAGTTTTCCCTCCTCTCCATATCCAGCCCCAAAACCCATCTCCTTGGATTCCCCGAGTCCTATGTCCTCCCAATTGCAAATTCTGAATCAAGCGATTCTCTGTTATTCTACTATGCCTTGATCATTCCACTTTCTGCACTCTCTTCAATGTGACTTAAGGTACCTTTCTTCATGCCACAAATTAGCTTTCAAATTGAGATAATAAATGCTTACATAGAGAAGCTTAAAGTTCATCCCACTAATGAGAAGATTGATTTATTTTAATTTTTGCCTCTCTTTTCCTCTAGTGATTGATTACAGTCTTCACTATTCTAGTTTCCTCTAGAAAATGCATTTCTTTCACTTACAAGTTACCGCCTCTCTTTTTCTCTAGTGATTGATTATAGTTTTTGGCAGTATGGCTTTCTCTTTTCCTCTAGCAATAGATTACTTTCTATTACATTCTTCCATGGAGAGTGTATATTGCTCAACCTCTCTCACATAAACTTTGCATCATAGGTATAGGCTACAAGTCTTAGATCTTGGTAAGATTTTGAATCACTCTACATAGGTCTATCCATGTTTCTTTGCTGCATTCCTTATCTCTGTTCTTCTTGGTATTTGTTGTGGCCTTTAAGTTAATATTTTTGTCATTCCCTTGTGCTTGGAAGTTGGATGGAATCTTGATGGACATGCCATATTAGATTCTAGGCAGTGGGCAGTTTATATCTCTTAGCAATGTGCAATCTTGGGCAGGAAGCTTCCAGATGAGGCCATGTCCACTATCTCGGCACTTTCAGAGAAAGAGCTGACAGTGATGAGGAGCGATCACCCTCAAGATCCTAGACATGCAGCTTGAGAAGAGGACTTGTAGTGGCCACCTAAATTGTGATTGACAAGAAAAGATGTATATTTTGTGGAGGCCTACTCCCTACATAAATCCTTGATAGATAATGTGCTAAATTGATGACTAATCATTCATTATGGCTACACCATGATCTCCAGCTTGTTGTTCAATTGCTTTGTGTCACCCATCTTGAGCTTGATATTTGGTATCACATAGCTTATGGACATCTGCTTAAAGTTCATCCCACTAAGGAGAAGGTTGATTTATTTCATTTTTTGCCTCTCTTTTCCTCTAGTGATTGATTACAGTCTTCACTATTCTAGTTTCCTCTAGAGAATGCATTTCTTTCACTTACAAGTTACCGCCTCTCTTTTTCTCTAGTGATTGATTATAGTTTTTGGTAGTATAGCTTTCTCTTTTCCTCTAGCAATAGATTACTTTCTATTACATTTTTCCATGGAGAGTGTATATTGCTCAACCTCTCTCACATAAACTTTGCATCATAGGTATAGGCTACGAGTTTTAGATCTTGGTAAGATTTTGAATCACTCTACATAGGTTTATCCATGTTTCTTTGCTACATTCCTTATCTCTATTCTTCTTGGTATTTGTTGCGGCCTTTAAGTTTGTACTTTTGTCATTCCCTTGTTCTTGGAAGTTGGATGGAATCTTGATGGACATGCCATATTAGATTCTAGGCAGTGGGCAGTATGTACCTCTTGGCAATGTGCAATCTTGGGCAGCAAGCTTCCAGATGAGGCCATGTCCACTATCTCAGCACTTTCAGAGAAAGAGCTGACAGCGATGAGGAGCGATCACCCTCAGGATCCCAGACATAAAGCTTGAGAAGAGGACCTGTAGTGGCCACCTAAATTGTGATTGACAGCAAGAGATGTATATTTTGTGGAGGCCTGCTCCCTACATAAATCCTTGATAGATAATGTGCTAAATTAATGACTAATCATTCATTATGGCTACACCATGACCTCTAGCTTGTTGTTCAATTGCTTTGTGTCACCCATCTTGAGCTTGATATTTGGCATCACAAAGCTTATGGACATCCATTCATGGTAGGGTAGTCATTTCTTTGTTTGTGCTCTTATTTTTTGTGTTGACTCTGAGTACCTTTGTGTGCATGGGACCCACTAGGCCAAATTTTCTTTGAAATTCTTATCAAAGCTACCATATGGAGTGAGTTATCCATCTAATTGCATGCATGGGTGAGTAGCTGTACAATGTTAGTGCTTCATATCCTAGGCAAAGTTATGATAACTTGCCGCTAGCCCATGTACATGAGATAGGACATACCTTACCATCCATGCTAGGGTTCTAAGGTTGTGCAACCTAGAGTGCCCCTCTTGGCATCCATTTGTTAAATCTCTGATTCATAGTTTTACATATGAATTTGAAAACAAGTTGACATATACTCTACCCAAAATGTCAATGATCCGGATTCCTACTACAGGAATCAAATCTAAAATTCAAAGTGAAAGCAAAACACATTTTAAGAGGGTAGAGTGTCTTCTTACTAATAAATATTTGCACGTGCTATATATGTTCATCTCTACTTGTCTACTTACTTCCAGGAAAAGAGTGTTTGATTTTCATCCTTACCATTTTGATTCTTTAAGAATATTTATTTAAGAATCATTTTGATTCTTTAAGAATCTTCATTATATTTGACTCTGTATACTTGCCATCTCTATGCTCCTTGAATAGCCTAGCTACCTCCGTTATAGACTCTTAATATGATGTGAGGCCCTATGTTCTCTCCTGTCTATTCAAAGACAAATCAAACACACTTTCAATAATTGCCTTCTACCAAGAGGACTTCTCTTGATTAAACGTCCCTATGTTTGTGCAAGCCATTGAGGAGAGATTAATTGTCAAGTTTGTGATTGGTTAGCATCCCAAGTCCAAATTTATAATCGAGGTGAAAATACATTAAACTTTCTCTACTCAATCTCCTACCCTTTGGCACATTCTCCCTCTCAACATTGCTATCAGCAAACTAGTTAACCAATTATGTTTCTTTTCTTTTTCTCTTTGGTTACTTTTGATATAGTGTCATATTCTGACATAAAACTATCGTATTTTAACATAAATTATCAATTTGTGACTTTTTTCAACTTGGTATTATATGGCTATTAGACATCAGATCTTTATTGTATATGGCCTTTCAATACAATACATCAGTTACTTGATTTGTCCCACAATATGAGTCATTTTTTGGGCCATACATTTGTGCATTGTGCTATCTCTCCATAGTGGGTTGTATCACTTGGTTATAGGTGCAATTAGATAAGTATGTGTGCATTTCAACATTTTGTCATAATACTCAACTTTTGATGTTGATATAAAGGCTCCTTCTCCTTGTTTTCAAATTATCTCAACACTCGATCATATCATTTGGTTGTATCTGTCATTCATCAACCTTAGAAGGGTAATAAGATTCAACACTTTGGTCATTTATTCGACTTTTGGTGTCGTTTCTTAGGCATCTAATTTATCCAAAACTATGCTTCAACACCAGGTTGTTTATTTGGCTCTCAACATCATCGTAGCTTACATGATAAAGTATTTACTTAGACTTTGACACATGGTCATTTATTTGGCTTTTGGTGTCATTGTACGTTATCATAAAATATGATAGTTTAAGCTTTGGTTTATTTGGCTTTTGGTGCTTTTGAACTTAGCATTTTTAAATTTTATTATTGAGGCTTTCACAATTAGGCATTTATTCAATATTTGATGTCATTGTAGCTTGCATATAAAATGGTTGTATGTGTTATCAAGTTTGAAATACTTGTCTACTATAAATGTGTTATGGTTTTTATATTTCAATCATACAGAAAATGTTAAATTAATGCATTATGGTATAAGACATGATGCTTTGAATTTGTCATGATAGTTTTCATTACATGTATTATAATGCACTTATTTCTATGATGATCTTTCACTTAAGATAAGGAATTGGACAAATTAGGAGAGAAGGGGATGAGGAAAGGAGTGAGAAATGAAGGAAAGGGGAGAGAGAGAGAGAGAGAGAGAGAGAGAGAGAGAGAGAGAGAGATTGAGGAACTCAAAGTATTGACCTAGCTTGTTGATTGGTATCTTCAACAAATTTGGTTCTTCGAATGTATCGGTGACCAACTATATTCTTGTTTTCAAAAAATTAGAATGACATTGGCCGAGTTGAAGTGACTGGCAAGATTTAACACTCAAATGCATGCTTGTTGTGACCTACAAAGATGATGCATTTTTTTAAAAAGAAAGTTTGATTATCTAGCTATTCTTGGTGGACAATTGTGTTTATAAACTAGAATGTTACTCTTTCTTGCATTTTAAAATACTAATATATGTGCTTATACTATTTGAATTTAATAAAGTGTTATAGAATTTATTTCCATTAAACAAATGAAAGGTGATGAACGTCCATTGCAACCATTTAAGTGTATTGAGGATGAGAATACACTAAGAAAACAACATGAGGAATGATGGAGAATCAATTATCAACTCCTAATTCACATCAAGAGGAGTTTGTATAGCTCAGAGGAAAATCGTCTTCCATGTAAAAGACATCGCACTCAACCAGCTAGTGAAGAAAATTATGAATATCAAGTTAACATGTCTTCAAAGCTTTTTAATAGATTACTAAGCCCAAGTATTCTTGAACTCTAGCAGTGTGAATGGGATCAGGATAGATCAAAGACAAAGGAAATGATGTCATCAAGCGATGATAGGTCTGAGTTGCATTCTGAGGACTTCAATGTGGTGCCTCATGTGCTTTCACAATCCAATACAACATATGATCACATCTGCCCATACATACATACTTCAACACTCCATGTCATTGATGATGTTTATCATAAACAGAGTTAGGATTTAAACATTTCAAACTTCTCATGAGGAAAGGCTTTTGTGAACAAATTAGTTGCCCGGTCCTTGGAGGAGATGTGAACTGGTTGGATAGTTCCTTCCTTCACCTGATGTCAAATGACATGGTAGCAGATATCAAAGTGCTTTGACCTTTCATGATCTTTTAGGTTCTTTTCCAATGCAATGGCACTTTGTTTGTCACAAAAGATCATGCTAGCACCATTTTGGCCTACACTAAGATCCTCCATGAGCCTTTGAAGCCATATTGCTTCACATGCACACTGTGCAAAATATTTGTATTCATCCTTTGTTGTAGACAATGCCACATTGTCTTGCTTCTTGCTAGTCAAGATACATAATGGGAATTCAGCATAAATGTGTATCCTAAAATAGAATTGCATTTGGGACTGTCTCCCCAATCTGCATCACAAAACTTGAGATGGTGAGGTGGGAAGGGAATGGAGGAGAAGAGAATGTGAGGGGGGCAGATGGAATGGGGGGTAAGAGTGAGTAGGAATGGAGAGAAGGTGAGAGGGTATGATGTAAAAAGTAAGGGGGTGGGAATATTAGAGAGAGAGTGGAAGGTGGGGTGTGAGAGAATGGTGGTGAGTGGAAGAGGGTAGAGAGAGAGGTGGGAATATTAAAAAGTAAGGGGTTGGGAATATTAGAGAGAGAGAGTGGAAGGGAGGTGTGAGGGAATAGTAGGGTGGTGAGTGGAAGAGGGCAAAGAAAGAGAATGGAAGGGGGTTGTGAGAGAATGGTAGGGGGGTGAGTGAAAGAGAGAATGGAATGGTAGGGGGTGATTGGAAGAGGGGAGAGAAAGAGAGAATGGAAGGGAGAGGGGATGGAATGAAGGATGAAAAGGTGGTGGAGGAAAACAAATAAACAGAACACGAGGGAGCGATGGAAAATAAAAGGGAAAAGGAAGAGACAAGGTATAAGAAGATATACATTGAGTGGTGGAGATGCATGACAAAAAAGTGGGGGTGGGGATGATGGGAGGTGGTGTGGTGGTGGTGGACGAAAGTGGAAGGGGTGGATGGAAAAAATTATGGTGGAGGAGAAAGAATGAATTGGGAAAAATGGTGGAGGGGATGAAGATGGTGGATGAAAGGTGGAGGAGATGCAGATGGAAAATGGAGGGGGAGTGGGGGGAGGTCAACATAAAAAACTATGGACAGTGAGAGGTGGATGGAAAATGGAGGTTGAGGGGGTGGAGATGGAGGAGGTGGACGGGATAGAGATGGAAAGAAAAAGTGGTGGTGTGGAGGTGGTGGATGTAGGGACATGCAACTACTATTACATGTCTTGGAAATAACACCAAGTGAGTCCCGTCCCATAACCATGTGGAAGCTCCACATACCCCCAAAAGACCCCAAGAGGGAATGAATGTGGAGGGCTAAGAGGTCTAATATATTCAAGGTTACACAAGGGTACTTTTGTGCTTATGGGATAAAAATCCCCCTTAGTACATGTGTCAATAGCATGGGGCATCCCCCCATTGTTCCTTAACCATGCACTTAGAGGGGTGCAGGCCACCACCTCCAACACCCCCCTATGGTTGAGCCCCAAAACACCATCAATGTACTGACCAAATCAAAGTTCAACACCAAACCAAGGAGACGTGGACAAACTGCATGGGGTCGACAAACCAAGGCCACCTAAAGTGCCTCAAAGTCCATGCCCATCAAACGAACCAACCATCGGTGCCAATAGTCATCCTAAAAATCATGCTACACATCACGAGACCTATGCAACAAAGTCACACTTCAAGGCCACCACACGGCAGATCGTGACATCTTCATAGGTTCATAGGTCTAGACAGTGCCACACCATGCATCAACTATGCCACACCAAGCCATCATCAAAAAATAGGCTCTGATACCACTATCGGGACACATATTTGCTACCATGTGTCTCAAAAATCACACCAAGTGCAGGGTCCCCAAGTATCGCCCTAGCCATGTGGAAGCTCCATAGCCCTAAAAAAAACCCAAGAGAGGATGACTGTGGAGGAGGGCTATGAGGTCTAATATATTCAAGGTTACCCAAGGGTACATTTGTGCTTATGGGATGGAAATCCCCTTAGTACATGTGTCAATAACACGGGGCATCCCCCCATTTTTCTTTAATCATGCAGTTAGAGGGGTGAAGGCCACCACCCCCAATAGTGGAAATGGATGGGAAAATGGAGGATGGATGAAATTTGGAGGTGGAGGTGAGAGGGAGTGGCTTACAAAATTGAGGGGAAAGAAATGAGGGGGAGGGGTGTGAGGTGTGTTTCTTTCATTGGATGTGAGGGATTAGAGGTTTTTTTAAAAAAATAGCATGTTATTTTTCTTATGCAAGTCACCATTATTTAAGATGAAAATCTCATAGGTTATTGTGCTTATGCAAGTCACCATTATTTAAAAAATTAGCGGGTTGTTGTGCTTATGCAAGTCACCATTGTTTATTATGAAAATCTCATAGTTTGCACAAATTGGAAGCATTTTTGCACTCCTTTTCCTATAATAGACTGAGTTTGTCGAAGATTTCTTCTTAGAAAAGGAGGAGGAGGGGGTCTTTAGATGGGATTCAAAAATTCTTACGTCCTTCAAGTTTGGGTCTTCATAAGTTGAACTCAAGTCTTTAGCTGCTCTTGATCCATGTGGTTCCTTAGATCCAGTTGGTGCATTTGTTACCAGAACTTGTGCAATTGAACCTTCCAATCAAGGCACCTCTAGCATTTTCATAGCTCTCGATCCCAACTTGTGTTAAAGCATGCATAAGTGTCCTCTGAGCTTATATCGGGCTTGATTCCTTAGGCACACACTCTTGGTTTATGAGTTGAAGTTTGTAGTAATGATTTTGAGCCAATCAATGTGTAACTTTATCTTCATACATCAAGAGGGACTTTGCTTCATACATCCTTGGGATGTAGCTAGGGCTCTTCTTTAGGCAAACGTATTCCATTAGAAATTGGAAGAAGGGATGCATTTTGGTGTTGAGAGCCTTATTGATCAAGTGTGATTCATTGAAGGTCTTTGCCACAAACATGTTTTTGTAGTGTGCCACACTCAACACTCGAATATGCTCTGACAACCTAGGGTGAGTCAAAACATTTTTGCATAAAGCCATTTATCCAAAGGGACTTATCTATCAAGTATGTTAATGTTGTAGATACCTCCTTCATAAGATTGGAGTGGTCCCTTAGCTACCTTTTCACTCCACACATCATGCCAATATGGAGTGGTCCCTTAGCTACCTCCTTCATAAGATTGGAGTGGTCCCTTAGCTACCTTTGCACAATATGGTGAATTTACCATATTGTGCAAGGTATTGCTCTTTAGCATCTTTACCGTGGTAGGGAGCTACTCAATCGGATAAGGGCCAAATAGTTGCAAGGATAGTTTTTGCCTTTGTAGATATCCTCTCTCCACATATAGGAGGAGTGGAAGCCATATCGGAGGAGTAGAAGAAATTGTGAAGTAATGAAGCCTCATAGCCCTTGCTTTTGCATGTACCAATAGCTCCTTGGACAAGGTGCACCACCAAATTTAGTGTCCAATGTGACATTGGAACAACCTCATCGTTATTCTCATGATTATCCTTAGTTACAGTGAGTTTAAGATGCTCACTACTGGTAATATGGCATCCATCTAGGCACTTGTAAGCTACTCATTGTTACCAAGCTCATCACTGTAGCAGTTTTGTATGGCTTAACTCCACTTCCATTGATCAAATCAGGAATCACCTACCCTTGTAAATCAGCCAATTGAACTATGCCATTGTCATGAACCTCAATTAACCCGTATGGTCTATTCTAAGCAAATTTAAGATTAGGTTTACAATCCAATCATTGCATTGTATAGTAGCACCAACATTCCCTTTTCATATTTTTTTGAGCAATAAGCTGGTCATGCCAAGTTTTCCTCTTCCTCTGTATCACCTATTGTGACACTATATGTAGCTCTAATGCGCAACTTATCTAGCTAATTTAGCTGCTATAACCATCTCTTGATTGTATCTGGTTTATTAATGTGGTAGTCATTTGTAATGCAAATACTCGAGACTAGAAACTCCATTGGAACAATAGCTTCTAAAGTAAAATCCATTCAAAGTATTCTGATACATCCATAATACAACAAGAAGATTGGCATCCCAATGTACTCGTTTTCTTTGTGAGCACTAATTTAAGAGTTTTGTCAGTCAACTTGCCTTTTCCATTACACCTAGGGTAGCATTCGTAGCAACCTGGTGCATGACCATAATCTACTTTGTTAATAACTCAAACACCTCTTTCATAAAATGAGCTCCTTGATCATCATCACTGACAAACTCAGCTGCAAATCCATATCTATCGACAATATTTTGGAACTTGGCTATAGACCAAGACGATTTGTCCCTTAAAGCTTTGGCTCTACCTATTTTGTAGCATAATTTGTGGCTGCAAGACTACACTTATTTTGGTTAGCTGTATTCTTGAATGGACCCATAAAATCTAGGCCAAAGCTTCCCACGGTTTGCTTGGCTACAAAGACATGTGGTCTGGAGGAAGCAAACGGGTTGTGCAATAACAAACATTGCACTAAATACTTTGAGTATGGGCATCCTTGAACACTATACTCCATCACAATCTAGCTTGTAAAACCTTTCGAGTAGTAAGCTAACCACAAAAATGACTCCCAATAGGACTTTTGTGGGCCTCACTAAATACTACAACTCGCTCATATGCAAAAACCTAGTGTCTCAAAATTAGCACTCTTACAATATAATTTTCCACCAATCAAGATGTACTTCCAAGCTTTTAAGGCCAACTACTTTCCCTTGTCTTTTAGCATGTGCTCGAAAAAAGTCCCCTAAGATAACTAGGGAGAAGTCCCTTGAGATATCTAGTGTAGCATTTCATCATACTCAGTTTTAGTGGAATCAATAGCAAATAGATGGGCATTTGGAAATTCAGTAGTAACCCCTTTACTTTCATTTGAGGCTGGTAACTTGGATAAACAATCAGCTCTTGCATGTGATTTGCCATTCCTTGTGAAAACTTATGAAAGTGAAGTCTTGTAATAACATTATCCATTTGACCAATCTACCTTGGATCACTCTTTTATTAATAAGGTATAGCAAAGCCTAATGATCAACATAGAAGATAAATTAATTTCCGAACAAATAGTGTCTAAATGTTTGGACACTATATACCATACTAAGAGCTTCATGTTTGGTTGTGCTCTTATTACCAGTAGGATTCTGAACTTTTGGATCTAATAGTTTTGATGTCATCAACTCAAAACCCTACTCATGAAGTACTTTGGCAATCTTCAATGAGGTTCTACTAAATAAAATTGGATAAGCATTTTCTTCCATCCAAATTTTGAGTAGATTACAATGTAGTGCACCACACCAATGGTAATAACAATATCAAAGAAAATACCTAATAGTTCAATACTTTAGTGATCCACCATATAAACTCAAAATGGATAAGGTTCTAGATTCTTGAGCTTTAGCTACTTCACAATAGCTTTTGAGAGTCTATTTACTCTAGATCTACCATCTATAATTACACCTAACACATTATTCTTATTGATCTTCACATCCATCACTGGAACTTCTTCATCCATTATTGAAATATCAGTGCCTGGAATAGTGACAAGGGAATTCACATCTTTGATCAACTTCTACTCATTTTGGAGTTAATGCCAAAAAAACTCTCTGCAATATGGAGAATTTTTTAATAATTTCGTGATTTTCAAGATAACCTTCATATTTCAAAATATCTGCCATACTTTTTCCATTTTTGGACTTGGTTATTTATTAGAACTTGGTTCATTTTGAGAACTCTGGTGGAAGCCTCAGTTGAGTTTGTCAACTAGTGGTGCCACACTCAAATCAAGTGGCAAATCTATAGCTGGTGCTTTGTCCTTCAGCTCTCATGATATTAGAGATGAATATTGTTTTGGTTCTTTCTAATTAACAACTTTTGATGAAGGCGGTGGTTCCTTTCCACTATATTTATGAATGCAAGCTTGGTTTGAATAATGGGCTCGAAATGAGGTGCATGCGAGGGGTCATCATCATACAAAATGTGAAGTGGAGAACTGCTAAAATGTTGGCCATGCCTCATACAAATTTCTTTCCAAACAACGACCATATATAAAAAGGCCTTTGCAAGAAAACCACAGCCCATAAAATAGCGAATTCATGCCCCCAAATGCCATCCTGTTCTGCAAGTTTTCTCACGTGTGTTAAATACTCATCATAGCTTCACACGCCATGTAGTGACTGAAGAGTACTGGGTAGCAAGTGTGTTTCCAAGCATTGCTTCGCTTTCTCCTTATTACTATTGCAAGCAAGTAAGAAACTGCTGCACAATTACTTTTTGAAGTTCACTGGTGAAAATTGCACCAATTCATTGTAAACCAGTGCACAATGAATGTCACATGAAGAGGAGAATCTGAGAGCTCATAACTAACAAAGATATTAATTGAGAAGAGAAGAGTGGATGGGAAAATACAATACCGCACCTCATAGAACTTGTCATTGAATAACGAGGAAGTCCATGCTAGAGTAAAATATGGGTAACTTGAGTAGTCCGTAATCAAATGACACCAAACGTGGTAGAGAGGAAGGAGTGCAAGAATACCAAAAAAATAAAGGCTCTACCTCTAGAGAAAATTTGGGCATCTCATCGGGCAATAGATGGAAAGAAAAACACCATAAATTCACAAAGGCAAGGAGGGAATCTAAGTTCAGTAACATGCTCTGTAAGAATAGCTAGCCATTCATAGAGCTCACCGACAAATCCGAGGACAAAGGGCAAATCTACTAGTAATGGAAAGAGTGAAGGTAAAAATTCAATTCCCAATTTCATGCGATGAGAAGGGGAAAACCCTCTACATATCTACAAAGCTATCTACAAATGGTAGCAATTCTACAATGCAACATAGAGGATGAGTATTTGTTCTCATTTCCCACCACATTCGTAGATAAGGCGTTTGACTATTTGAATAGTATCCACATGGATGGAATTGAAAGTAGCCTTTATGAGACAAGGTTTTAACACAAGTTCAACAAAAAGGATCTTACACTAAGGCTCAATAAAATGAAGCACGAGGCTAGAGAATTAGTCTACAATATTGTGGCACCTAAATGGGCGTGTTCACCAAGTAATTGGTAATAGCTCAAGATGAATTATCGCTCATAATTGTTAAGTGTCCTCATGAATGGTGTAGAATTAAGAAACATTGAGATTACAAATCTGACCAAGTAGAGAATTGATACAGAAAGCATTTGTGGAAGTTGTCAATGAGCAAAATAGAAGGCAAAAAGAAAAAATCGTTGATGTGGAAAACAAAGAGGATGGAGATGACTTGATTGTTAAAAAACTAGCATAAAAAGGAAGAGCTGAAAAAAAATGTCTCAACAGATGGGAGAAGATCTCCTAACAAAAAATCCTAAAGACATGGGGGAATTCCTTAAAAAAACCTTCTCAAGACATGGAAGAGGAGCTCCTAAAAAAGTAGAAGTTTGGTGCACAAGTGTAAAACATACCAAGCAATGAAGGTTGGTCAAGATGATATTGCAACATCTAAAATCATTTAGGCCACACAACTGAGAAGTGTTGATTTAATGAAACCAAGTAGACTACATAGGTCCATTAGGTAGAAAGGGAGGCAAGAAAGCCCTTCCAAATAGAAGGCCCTATGAAACAATAAACCCTATCATCAAATTGACTAAACCAATAATTCCAATACTCCATGTTTTTTGTGACAAGGTCACCATAAGAAAGACTACAAACTATGGAAAAAGCATCTAGATATGCTATAAGGAGCATGTTGACTAGGATGAGAAAGCACCAATAATAGCATTGGCATTGAGAGAAATGGAAATGGATGTGTTTATGAGGTCACAAGAAAAACACGGACCAAATGAATCAAGAAAATCTAAATGAACCTAGGATTCACTAGAGAAGATGGAACCTGAGATCACCAGAGCATTACAGCTAAAACAACCTTATGATGGAGCTGACAGATGAACCTAAATGTAGTTAGCCAATGAATCAAAATACAAAGAAGGCTGAATGCAGTCAAACTTAATACCACCTAGAGAATGATAGATAGTGATGAGGAAAGAGAAGACACCCTAGTGGAGCAAAATAAGATAGATGCCACTTGGGAGAATTCCATAAATTGAATGTAATAGTTTCAATAAGTCTTTTGTGTCTTTTCAGGAGTTATGTCGGGCTACACAATTTCAAATTAAGGGGTAATGGCAAAGAATTCAAAGAGTGATGCCATGCAAAAAATCAAAGCACCGGCATTGTAGAAAATAAAAAAATTCATATGCATGTGCATGTCCTGAGAATGGAAATTTGGCCCATCTTGACTCAACCAGAAGGGAATATGGATGTCCTCATCTTCCATGCAAGTCAATGTTCTTGAACAATAGATACAAATTACTCCATGACAAAAAGCAAAGCCTTGCAAATGGTGTACAGTGTTCAAAGTTTTGGCACTATCTATTGGGAAACCTATTTGTGTTCTTAGTGGACCGGCCTATTTTATCAATAAGAGAATTACAAAACCAACCTTGATTGGATGCTTCTACTTCAAGATTATTCATAAACGTAGTGTGACCCATTGTGGAGGGGATTATTTATCCCACACAAAATAAAAAAGATCCAAAGAAGATAGGTATGATGAGCTACTCGATATGCAGGATTGTTCACAATCTCAATAAGGATCAGCATTACGAGATCATACAGTACCTTTCCACATCCACATTAACTTGAAGATACATCTACAAATGAACAACAAAGGATTGCATTCAAATTTTGCAAATACACATTGATCACTAGCCATCTATATTGAAAAAGGAGGGATACGATCCTTGATGATGTGGCTTTCCACGTTAAGGGGATACTGGTGGCCAAAGAACATCAAGGAGTGGCAGGAGGTCATTTCTTCACCAATGTCACAATCTATAAAATCTTGAATACTAGGTTATGGTGGAGTACCATGTATGCAATTCTTGCAAGGCAATACAAAAGGTGTGGTATATGCCAAGAAGTGGGTAGGCTGAATTTCAAAGATTAGATGCCTTTAAATCCTACCCATCCATGGGAGTCTTTCAAAAAAGGGGAATACGAAGCATAGTAAGGTTTTTGTATGAAAAACGTCATATGTACATTTGGATGCCCAATTGAGATCATGTCGAATCAAGGAGTTCAATTCATCAACTCAATTATAGAAATCATGATGAAGGAATTCCTCATTCAATAGAAGAAGTTAATGACATCTGTGCATGGGTCAAGCCTTATACAAAATCAAGCACTAATATAATAATGGGATAATCATCCTTGGGCCCAAGCTTGATTCATTGTAGTGGAGGGATACATAGTTCTTAACTGAATGGGTACAATTGGTAGTTGGCATCAAATCAAAACTAACAATACAAATGGATATGATCATATTTTATGTGCATTCACCATCGAAGAAAGACCAAATTCTTTCACATTTGTTTTGCACATTCTCCTAGCCTTTCTAGATTCCAATTTGTGTTTTCTCTCAATTAGCAATAGTTCTCACCAAGATGCACTGAGGTCTCACCATTGGTGGTCAATATAGCACTAGCCTCGTAGCTAGGAAGGACGTTCAAGCTAGTCTATGTTGGAGCACACTCCCTAGATAGTCTTCAGATATGTTCAGTGTAGCACAAGGTGCAATATTTTTCAAACAATAAGAAAGAGAAGTACCATAAGTTCACATGCATCTACACACATGCATACCATGGGAACACTTCTAGAAATGGGGTTTGGACTACAAGTGTCCATTTAAGTAGCATAGTTCTCTAATTATGCAATTGTATGGGCAAAAGCTTAGGTGCAAACGAATGGGTAGAAGCCAAGGTGCTAAGAGATAGCTCTACTTGGAGCACAATAAAGATCATTTATGGGTACCTAATTTGCACATATGGGTGCTTGATCAACTTTGTTAGTAGCCATAGCACACACTTTGGGATTCAAGTATTCGACATCTTGGACAAGGAGCTCATGCTCATACATCAAGTGGGTGGGCCGATGCAATAAATAAATTATTGTAGACCATATTTACTTAGATGGCAAACATCAATCGATAGGATTGGGATTTCTAGATTTAATGCAGCCATTTTGGCATACAAAACAACATATAAGGTTGCTAATACAGTCACACCTTTTCCCATGGCCTATTACTTAGAAGCCATTGTGCCCTTGGAATTCCTAGTTCCAACTCTATGAGTCACAACCTTTCGACTTAGGCATCCAAAATTTATTCAACAGTGCTTGAATCAATTGTCAAATCTTGAGGACTTCCAAACCCAAGTAGCTTGGGCTCAACAAGTGGTTTAGTAAGATAAGGGAAACCTACCATCCAAGAATTTAACAAAGGTATGATAATATTAACAGACAATTTGAAACTTGGTCCCAAAAATCCCGACCTAAAACTCAAGTACGATGGACCCTTCAAGTTGAGCGAGATCTTCACTAGTGGAGTAGTCCAACTAGTTGACTTATGAGGCAACTTGTTCCCCAAGCTCTTTAATGGAAGTAAGGTAAAGCCTATCATGCATTTTTCTATTACATTTTCCAATCATATCTATTCAATGGCACATGGGATCTAGACATAAAGGACTTCAAGTCCAATTTAGCCACATCTTGCAATGATACTAAAGAGCAATCCTAGTGTTTGGCAATATTCCAACAAAACACCACTGCTACTCCATATTGCATATGATTCTATTCCTACATAGATCTTTGTCATCCTTTGCACACAAATCCACTATTCATTTCCATTCTTCAAGTAATAGCTGTCATTATGCACCATGGCCTCTTCAAATAGTCGTTCCCCCTCCATAGCACAAAAAAAGTGCACATTATAGCCCCATTACATATTCTGTCATCCCACTTCATTGAATGGATGATAGAAAGTGAGAGATTGCTGAGGACAAATGGACTTGTAGTGTTTACATAATTTAGTGATTTTTAATATAACCTTCATATTTCAAAATATCTGCCATACTTTATCCATTTTTGGACTTGGTTATTTATTAGAACTTGGTTCATTTTGAGACCTCTGGTGGAAGCCTCCGTTGAGTTTATCAACTGGTGGTGCCACACTCAAATCAAGTGGCAAATCTATAGCTGGTGCTTTGTCCTTCAGCTCTCATGATATTTGAGGTGAATATTGTTTTGGTTCTTTCTAATTAACAACTTTTGATGAAGGCGCTGGTTCCTTTCCACTATATTTATGAATGCAAGCTTGGTTTGAATAATGGGCTCAAAATGAGGTACATGCGAGGGGTCATCATCATACAAAATGTGAAGTGGAGAGCTGCTAAAATGTTGGCCATGCCTGATACAAATTTCTTTCTAAACAATGACCATATATAAATAGGCCTTTGCAAGAAAACCACAGCCCATAAAATAGCAAATTCATGCCCCCAAAGGCCAGCTTGTCCTGCAAATTTTCTCACGCGTGTTAAATACTCATCATAGCTTCACACGCATAGCTTCACATGCCATGTAGTGACTGAAGAGTACTGGGTAGCAAGTGTGTTTCCAAGCATTGCTTCGCTTTCTCCTAATTACTATGCAAGCAAGTAAGAAACTACTGCACAAATTCTTTTTGAAGTTCACTGGTGAAAATTGCACCACTTCATTGTAAACCAGTGCACAATGAATGTCACATGAAGAGGAGAATCTGAGAGCTCATAACTAACAAAGATATTAATTGAGAAGAGAAGAGTGGATGGGAAAATACAATACCACACCTCATAGAACTTGTCATTGAATAACGAGGAAGTCCATGCTAGAGTAAAATATGGGTAACTTGAGTAGTCCATAATCAACTGACACCAAACATGGTAGAGAGGAAGGAGTGTAAGAATACTAAAAAAATAAAGGATCTACCTCTAGAGAAAATTTGGGCATCTCATCGGGCAATAGATGGGAAGAAAAACACCATAAATTCACAAAGGCAAGGAGGGAATCTAAGTTTAGTAACATGCTCTGTAAGAATAGCTAGCCATTCATAGAGCTCACCGACAAATCCGAGGACAAAGGGCAAATCTACTAGTAATGGAACGAGTGAAGGTAAAAATTCAATTCCCAATTTCATGCGATGAGAAGGGGAAAACCCTCTACATATCTACAAAGCTATCTACAAATGGTAGCAATTCTACAACGCAACATAGAGGATGAGTATTTGTTCTCATTTCCCACCACATTCGTAGATAAGGCCTTTGAGTATTTGAATAGTATCCACATGGATGGAATTGAAATGAGCCTTTATGAGACAAGGTTTTAACACAAGTTTAACAAAAAGGATCTTACACTAAGGCTTAATAAAATGAAGCACGAGGCTAGAGAATTAGTCTACAACATTGTGGCACCTAAATGGGGTTCACCAAGCAATTGGTAATAGCTCAAGATGAATTGATAAAATGAAGCACGAGGCTAGAGAATTAGTCTACAACATTGTGGCACCTAAATGGGGGTGTTCACCAAGCAATTGGTAATAGCTCAAGATGAATTATCGCTCATAATT
Source organism: Dipteris shenzhenensis (assembly GCF_047967505.1). Lineage (NCBI taxonomy): Eukaryota > Viridiplantae > Streptophyta > Polypodiopsida > Gleicheniales > Dipteridaceae > Dipteris > Dipteris shenzhenensis. The sequence goes on along the minus strand of NC_141627.1, from coordinate 43,174,735 downwards.
GTTAAGTGTCCTCGTGAATGGTGTAGAATTAAGAAACATTGAGATTACAAATCTGACCAAAAGATGACTTGATTGTTAAAAAACCAGCCAAGATAAAAAGGAAGAGCTAAAAAAAAATGTCTCAACAGATGGGAGAAGATCTCCTAACAAAAAATCCTAAAGACATGGGAGAGTTCCTTAAAAAAACCTTCTCAAGACATGGAAGAGGAGCTCCTAAAAAAGTAGAAGTTTGGTGCACAAGTGCAAAACATACCAAGCAATGAAGGTTGGTCAAGATGATATTGCAACATCTAAAATCATTTGGGCCACACAACTGAGGAGTGTTGATTTAATGAAACCAAGTAGACTACAAAGGTCCATTAGGTAGAAAGGGAGGCAAGAAAGCCCTTCCAAATAGAAGGCCCTATGAAACAATAAACCCTATCATCAAATTGACTAAACCAATAATTCCAATACTCCATGTTTTTTGTGAGAAGGTCACCATAAGAAAGACTACAAACTATGGAAAAAGCATCTAGATATGCTATAAGGAGCATGTTGACTAGGATGAGAAAGCACCAATAATAGCATTGGCATTGAGAGAAATGGAAATGGATGTGTTTATGAGGTCACAAGAAAAACACTGACCAAATGAATCAAGAAAATCTAAATGAACCTAGGATTCACTAGAGAAGATGGAACCTGAGATCACCAGAGCATTACAGCTAAAACAACCTTATGATGGAGCTGACAGATGAACCTAAATGTAGTTAGCTAATGAATCAAAATACAAAGAAGGCTGAATGCAGTCAAACTTAATATCACGTAGAGAATGATAGATAGTGATGAGGAAAGAGAAGAAACCCTTGTGGAGCAAAATAAGATAGATGCCACTTGGGAGAATTCCATAAATTGAATGTAACAATTTCAATAAGTCTTTTGTGTCTTTTCAGGAGTTATGTCAGGCTACACAATTTCAAATTAAGGGGTAATGGCAAAGAATTCAAAGATTGATGCCTTGCAAAAAATCAAAGCACCGGCATTGTAGATAATAAAAAAATTCATATGCATGTGCATGTCCTGAGAATGGAAATTGGGCCCATCTTGGCTCAACCAGAAGGGAATATGGACGTCCTCATCTTCCATGCAAGTCAATGTTCTTGAACAGTAGATACAAATTACTCCATCACAAAAAGTAAAGCCTTGCAAATGGTGTACAGTGTTCAAAGTTTTGGCACTATCTATTGGGAAACCTATTTGTGTTCTTAGTGGACTGGCCTATTTTATCAATAAGAGAATTACAAAACCAACCTTGATTGGATGCTTCTACTTCAAGATTATTCATAAACGTAGTTTGACCCATTGTGGAGGGGATTATTTATCCCACACAAAATAAAAAAGATCCAAAGAAGATAGGTATGATGAGCTACTCAATATGCAGGATTGTTCACAATCTCAATGAGGATCAGCATAACGAGATCATACAGTACCTTTCCACATCCACATTAACTTGAAGATACATCTACAAATGAACAACAAAGGATTGCATTCAAATTTTGCAAATACACATTGATCGCTAGCCATCTATATTGAAAAAGGAGGGATACGATCCTTGATGATGTGGCTTTCCACATTAAGGGGGATACTGGTGGCCAAAGAACATCAAGGAGTGGCAGGAGGTCATTTCTTCACCAATGTCACAATCTATAAAATCTTGAATACTAGGTTATGGTGGAGTACCATGTATGCAATTCTTACAAGGAAATACAAAAGGTGTGGTATATGCCAAGAAGTGGGTAGGCCGAATTTCAAAGATTAGATGCCTTTAAATCCTACCCATCCATGGGAGTCTTTCAAAAAAGGGGAATAGGAAGCATAGTAAGGTTTTTGTATGAAAAATGTCATATGTACATTTGGATGCCCAATTGAGATCATGTCGAATCAAGGAGTTCAATTCATCAACTCAATTATAGAAATCATGATGAAGGAATTCCTCATTCAATAGAAGAAGTTAATGACATTTGTGCATGGGTCAAGCCTTATACAAAATCAAGCACTAATATGATAATGGGATAGTCATCCTTGGGCCTAAGCTTGATTCATTGTAGTGGAGGGATACATAGTTCTGAACTGAATGGGTACAATTGGTAGTTGGCATCAAATCAAAACTAACAATACAAATGGATATGATCATATTTTATGTGCATTCACCATCGAAGAAAGACCAAATTCTTTCACATTTGTTTTGCACATCCTCCTAGCCTTTCTAGATTCCAATTTGTGTTTTCTCTCAATTAGCAATAGTTCTCACCAAGATGCATTGAGGTCTCACCATTGGTGGTCAATTTAGCACTAGCCTTGTAGCTAGGAAGGCTGTTCAAGGTAGTCTATGTTGGAGCACACTCCCTAGATAGTCTTCAGATATGTTCAGTGTAGCACAAGGTGCAATATTTGTCAAACAATAAGAAAGAGAAGTACCATAATTTCACATGCGTCTACACACATGCTTACCATGGGAAGACTTCTAGAAATGGGTTTGGACTACAAGTGTCCATTTAAGTAGCGTAGTTTTCTAATTATGCAATTGTATGGGCAAAAGCTTAGGTGCAAACGAATGGGTAGAAGCCAAGGTGCTAAGAGATAGCTCTACTTGGAGCACAATAAAGATCATTTATGGGTACCTAATTTGCACATATGGGTGCTTGATCAACTTTGTTAGTAGCCATAGCACACACTTTGGGATTCAAGTATTCGACATCTTGGACAAGGAGCTCATGCTCATACATCAAGTGGGTGGGCCGATGCAATAAATAAAGTATTGTAGACCATACTTACTTAGATGGTGAACATCAATCGATAGGATTGGGATTTCTAGATTTATTGTAGCCATTTTGGCATACAAAACAACATATAAGGTCGCTAATAGAGTCACACCTTTTCCCATGGCCTATTACTTAGAAGCCATTGTGCCCTTGGAATTCCTAGTTCCAACTCTATGAGTCACAACCTTTCGACTTAGGCATCCAAAATTTATTCAACAGTGCTTGAATCAATTGTCAAATCTTGAGGACCTCCAAACCCAAGTAGCTTGGGCTCAACAAGTGGTTTAGTGAGATAAGGGGAACCTACCATCCAAGAATCTAACAAAGGTATGATAATATTAATAGACAATTCGAAACTTGGCCCCAAAAATCCCGACCTAAAACTCAGGTACGATGGACCCTTCAAGTTGAGCGAGATCTTCACTAGTGGAGTAGTCCAACTAGTTGACTTATAAGGCAACTTGTTCCCCAAGCTCTTTAATGGAAGTAAGGTAGAGCCTATCATGCATTTTTCTATCACATTTTCCAGTCATATCTATTCAATGGCACATGGGATTTAGACATAAAGGACTTCAAGTCCAATTTAGCACATCTTGCAATGATACTAAAGAGCAATCCTAGTGTTTGGCAATATTCCAACAAAACACCACTGCTACTCCATATTGCATATGATTCTATTCCTACATAGATCTTTGTCATCCTTTGCACACAAATCCACTATTCATTTCCATTCTTCAAGCAATAGCTCTCATTATGCACCATGGCCTCTTCAAATAGTCGTTCCCCCTCCATAGCACAAAAAAAGTGCACACTATATCCCCATTACATATTCTGTCATCCCACTTCATTGAATGGATGATAGAAAGTGAGAGATTGCTGAGGACAAATGGACTTGTAGTGTTTACGTAGGTTCACAAGGAGCCTTGCTTCATCATTAAAGATGCATAGGTAGTAGCTACCATGACAAAGGCTCCTCAATTGTTGTTAAAGAGAGGAAAGGGTTATTCAGCAAGGGATTTATTGAGGAAGTGTTCCAAATTCCCTACGTAGAGAATAAGAATCTTACTCTTTGTGCTAGCCCAATGCAATGCTTCTTCCAGTCCATGTAAAAGAAGTGGCATATTTGGTTGGATGTCGCATGGAGATAAACACTTTATACTCTTGACCTTTGAAGATGAACTCAATTGATGTCGCATGGAGATAAACACTTTATACTCTTGACCTTTGAAGATGAACTCAATGGATGTGGAATCCATTTCCCCCTTCCTTACATCCGAGTTGAGGGTCCCTCCACCACCATGTACTAGCCAAGATGCCAGACACCATCTAGTGCACTAGAGTGACCCAAAGTAAGCATATTTCCAAGATCAATATCCCCTCCCAAGCTACCAACTTTTCTATCTTGGTGCCTCTCATTGGAAACCCTAGTGGCTAGAGCCCTCCTAGAGCCCCTACTAGCTCATGCTATCCATAGGACCCCAATATCTCTTTGGGATTCGGACCACGCCTAGACCACGAGGACTTCGTATAGGCTAAGACTATGTGAATGTCAATCCACACCACTTGCATTTTGAATTTTGAGGTATGAGTACAAAGCAAGAGGGACACATTTATTTAGAAGGTTACTAAACTAAAATGAGGCAACTGTTCACATGGTGGTGTCAGATTCAAGAGCAAATAAATTTCCACTCATGGGATGGGACTTCCAAGTTTTAAAGTCCACTTTAATGATTTGGCCCCCTTTATTAAAGAAATGTCTTCATACCACCGATCATGGACTAATTGGACAATTCACACAAAGGGTTTACCCAAGATAATGTCATATGACTCTAGCTGCTTATGGAAATTCATTATCACAAAGAATACTCGGTAGAAAAAGCTAAAAATTTTAATCTTGAGTTTTTTCATGAAACCAAATGGCTATGCTATTGTACCATAGTCCAACTTCACTAGAGGGTGGTATTCTCCATGGGAGGTTCTCTCCACTTTTCTTGGCATTGCTTGGTGATAATACTAACTCAAGATCCTACATCTGAGATAGCAAAGACCTTATGGTTGTGGTAGGAGATGGGTAGTACTACATCGGTGTCATCACTCTCTCGAAGTAATGATCAAGCTTGTTGACAAGTACATAGGGAAAATTTTCAACTTAATTGTTTATGTCATCAATAGGTTTAACTTGTGAGGCAACTTTGTGGTCTGTCTCATCCACTTTTGTTACATACAACCCACCATTCATCCAATCCAAAAAAACTCTCCATAAGCTTAGACTATTACGCAAAAATGTAGCAATGGGCGATTTGATGTCAATGGGCAAGAAGAATGTGACTCTATGTTGGATTTATAGGCCTAAAGCCACTAGGCATCTATGCAGTTGCATTTGGTTAGCTCAACATGGAGGTGTGAATAGGTGGGACCCTAGGAATTGACATGCCTACTCCCACTATAGATGTGCTGGTGAAAATGGGGTTTAAGGTAGCCCACCAATACCCCTAGATTGTGGGGCACTTTAGTTTTGTTTGGTAGGGTTTTGAGGTTTATGTTGTATTTCTATGGGGGTCCTAGTTGGCCTTGCTCAATTGCCATTGGGATGCATAGGAGTGGAATTTGTTGGTTCTTCCTCCCCATGTGGTAAAATAAATGAACATAAAGTCAAGGGTAGACAAGCTCCTCAAGTACTAAACACCTTGCTTTTCGAGGGAAATAAATCTAGTATTTGAGGGAATTTCAAGGGAACATCAATATCCATGATAGAGCAAAGTAAACTATCATTTTGGTTCAATTACCACGATACTGAGAATCATTTCATTCTTTTGATAATAAAAAGTTAATATACCTACCTATCATGGTCCCAACTATAGGCTCCTTTGAAGTCAAGGTCTTTCTAAAAAGTACTCTCTCTGTTCCACATAACACCACAACATGGATCCCCAAAAAATGTATATATCAGGAATAGAAGTATGAAACCATACATCTCATGTGACCTAAGAAATTGCAAGCCTACAAGTGTAATCAAACCTAATAATCATGTGCGTAGAAGTCTATTAGGAACTCTTTGAAACACTTATTATCCACCATAAGCAATTGCCATCTAACTCAAACTATGCATCTATCTATTCTAGCTCTTGATAATCAAGAAGCTACTACACATTGCTGCCATTATGAGCCACAAAGATTGCTAAGAACATCTCTAGAGGAGGAGTATTTATAAGCTGCTAAAGTTTGCAACCTGTTATCCTACGGATTTCCCAAATGTGTGAGTAGTTCCTCAACACATTTTTTGGCTCTTCTATGCAGTCAAAGTCAAGGGAAAATGTTTTTGTGCAATGGTTTCTCATAGCAGTTCAACATTCCATCTTTTCGTTTCACAATAAAAGGAGGAATATATTTTATTTCACTCTCTCCTCCACCACTTGTAAGTTTGAGATTATTATGAGGGTAAAAAGAAAACTAATTTCCAAAAATATTTTAGCTTATAAGCCAGTTGTCTCCCAAAGTCATGAAAGTCAATCATAAAACTAAGCAACAATTAACATAAAAAATATATCCTGCATAGGGTGTATCCCAAACATCCTACTATATATAAATGCTTTGGTAATTCTGTATCCTTGTTTGCTATCGTGGCCACATGACTATCCTATCCAATGTGAGGCTTATGTTGTGAATTTTCCTTTGTACTTTGCTTGGATTTTGATTATGGAGGCTTGAATGAATAGCTTATGGATATATCCTATGGAAATCTTTGGATATTTCCACCAAGACTATGTATACATCATTGCTGATTGTTGACAACTTATGTTAGAGTAGAAATGGATCTATGCTCATATCTATATTTTTAGACTTGAGGACATAATCAAGAGATTGATATGCAGGGAGTTTTTTCTGATTGGAGTAAGGTTTTTACATGCTTTGAAACCTATGTACTTTGTTATGTTTGCTCCATACTAGTATGATGATGGCTTAGTCCTTGCAAAGCACTTTTGTGTCTACTTAACAACCTCTGGGAGATCTATTTGCATTGCTTTCCAATTCTACCTCTCGCATCTAGTTTGTACAAGCTATTATATATATATAACCACCTCTAGTATGGCTTAGAACTTGGAAAGAAGATGGATATTTTATGTAGCTATGTCTTTCATGGCGAGATGAGGGAGCTTATACCCCCCTTGTCTTAATTATTGGTTGAGATTGCCAAGATTGCAGTGGACTACTAATTTGCCTAAATGAAGGTCTAGTGGATGGGATTTCTTCATTTAGGCAAACCCCATCCACTAGATTCTATAAATTATATTGTCCTCTCTAACAACAAACACAATTCATAAGGCAAATTCATGGAAGGTTTCTCATGCTAAATCCATGGATAATGTGGTCAAGAATGGAGAGTTCCTATAGCAAATCAAGGGCCCTATTGATGAGGCAAAAGCAAAATAAGAGAAATCAAGATCCCTTATATAGAAAAATAAGTATATAAATATTATTGCACACGTAACCTATAGAGCCATATTATAAAAACTATAGGATATGGAAGAAGTCCAATACACCAGATGTTGGAATAACATATTAGACTTTGCCTGAAATTACATATCACTGCAAACTCAAATCATTATAATACTCAATGTAGAAAGATTCACACACTGTATAACTTTTTAACCCTCTTGCCAAAACTTTGCCATTCATGATGAAGCTAAAACTATGATATACCATCCTCCATGACCAGTAGGTAGTTTTTCCTATCCCTTAGAGTCCACTTGGAGATTAAGGTCACCTTCTTGATATCCCCCCATTGAACTCAATAGCAATTTGACCTTTATGTTCTCATTGTCATTTGAATCTAGGGAAAGTCAACAGCATCCATTTTATTCCACCATTCGTATTAGAAGGCATATGTATGTTTTGTTGACTACACTTTGTCCCCCAGATGTTTCTCTTCTTTTGCAAAGAATACGACTTCTTGTCAATGAATTACAGTGAACCTCCCTTGAAAGAACCATGTGATTATCACTCTATAAGATATAAAGAAAGATATTAAGGAAATGTATTTGCACACAAGGAAATTCAACATAAAAAATAGAATGGACTTATTATTCTTAGATTCAAAGAAGGTACACAAAGTTGAGACCATCTAATGTGATGGTAATCTAGATTTATTATTGATGGGACACATGTCGTTTCCCACGTAGACATCTTACACCTTAACAAGCCACCCTTTCTTACAAAATTTGAGCATCAAGATGTGATTCTTCCACTTATGTCCACTCTCTTGCTCTTAGGTAGTTGGTGTGAACCTTGGAATTTCTTTCAAGACCATCTCCAATGTATAGGTGCATGGATAAAATTACCCAATGCATTTTTTGTATTGTGGAACACACAATAGTTTAGAATAATGCATGATCATGTAGGGGAATTCCTCATTATGCTTGCAAGGATAGAAAGATTCTCAAGAGACAACTCCAAGATAGATGGATATTGCAAATTGTAGGAAGGTGGTTGCTATTGAAGGGAAGCTCGAGATAGTATAATTGGACCAACAAAGGATGGAGGGAGAGCGGGAGAGGGCATAAATACGAGACATTAGTGAAATATCCTATTAGGGAGAACTCTATTTATGTACTTGTGATATACGAGACATTAGTGAAATATCCTACTACCACCCGTGTTCAACTTTATAATTATTCTTAAACAAAAGACTCATAGTTGTGTTGATCATTTATGGACACGTGAGTATAGAATATCAAGCAAGGAGTGTCAAATGACTTTCACGACACCTACCTACTTAAGGTGGAAATAGTTGACCTAGAATATGAGGATTGAAGACAATACTTGGCAACTCCCACATTTCTTAACAAAGTCCCCAACAATTGGATAACTTGCATCGAAAGAAAGTAGCAAATAATATTATGAATGCAAGTTGATAGGGAGCCAATAAAGTGCTTTGACAATGAGTCTCATCACATGGAAGGCCCTTGGTTTAGGTGAATCTCATCAAGGCATGTCACAAGATCATTTTAAAGATAAATGACCGGCTACCTTATTTTGACTAGCTACCTTGTTCTAAGATGGAACTTGGTATTGCAAGTAGTTACTAATACCAAGGACTCAATTTTGTGGATCAAATTAAACAAGTCACCTAGTTGCTTGCAACAAGCACATCATAATGGCCACAAATCGTTTGATAAGTGTATTAAAGCTAAATCCCTTCCAACAAAATCCCCAAGCATCCTTAACTATTTATACAATATCATTTTTTGACTCAATTTGCTTGTTAAGTTTATGAGTTACCATTACACATTTCAAGAACATGGCTTCCCTAACTCAATAGTTAATGTCAATACACATGAAAGCTACAACCTGTGGTCTAGTGACCAAGATAGGTATACAAATAAGACTCTAAGGGCTTTTTTAATCAAGACAATAAACACCGATCATAATGAATAGGATTTTAACATAAATGTTACATTACAAGGCTATAGAACAATATTGACTAGCTCACCAACAATGTCCAAATTAGCTTTTATAATGGAAATGACAATCTTAATGGAGTTTATGTATCAAGTTTGAGGATAGCAACAAAGTACCAACTATGTGGACTATAGTAGATTCAAGTTTAGCTCAAGTCAATAGAAAAGCTTAATGTATGGTCCCAACTAGTGATTTGACAATACCAAGCTAACATATTGTGAATAGGTAGCTAAAGTAAGGTATGCTATTGTTACTATACAAATTAAGACTTGGAGTAAAAAGTGTACACAAAAGCACTCCAACTTAAGGATTTGTACAAAATTTATGTCTCATTAAGATAATAAAAGCAAACTCAAAAACTACACCTTGAGTTATAGTCGTGTCAAATGAAAGACCTTTCATGCAAATCACATCAACGAGATGAAAGGTATTACAAGAGATGATTGAACTCTTCTCATACAAGCTAATTCATTCATCTAGAAAAAACCTCAAAGCTCTATCTACCATTCAATTACCCTGATAGTTGTTTGATTGTAAAATTTCCATTTACCAACGTTTCATAAGATGTCACTCCCCACTTTGTTAGTAACCCACTCCACTCCTAGAAATTTTCCTTGGCATTTTCTTAGTCCACTCTTAAGTGTCTCCTATGGAAGTATACAATATGGATACCAAGAGCCAATAATATACTGTGATAGTCAATTGGCTCAAGCATGAGCCAAGAATATATCACTCCAAAACAAAGCACATTGATGTCAGAGAGCACTTCATCAAAGAAAGAGTATACTTAGTAACATCACATTGCAACATATGACAGCAAAGAGAATGTTACAGATATCTTTACCAAACTACTTGAGAAAGATCTTTTTGAGAAACATTGATAAGCTCTTGGTTTGACTCAGAGGAAGAACATTCCCATTAAAAGGATGTGATATAATGTAATGCTAAGAAAAGACCTACTTTGATTCTCGATATTCATCATTTTAAGAAAAGACCTACTTTATGATATTGATCTTGAAGAAAGGTGTTGCCCACAAGAACTGAATTACGTGTGTAGCAGTCTACAAAGGAAAAACACATATTAACATGAGCTATGTGCCAAGCACATCCAACACTTTTAATCTAACTAGGCAAAAATGTGTATCTTAAATGCTTTTAAACTCTCACCAAGACCATTGGGTGCAATATGGAATGAAGCAAATGAGGATTAAGAGCCTTGAGGGATATAGCTAGACATAGCTTCACTAAATAGTATTAATATTGTGAAGAGACATGAATAGCGGATTGTTAAAAAAAAAAGTGTGATGGAAAGTCAAGTATGGCCACCTTGGAATGGTATACCATGTCATTAGTATAGGAATTATGGAATTTTTTCTCAAAAAGCCATCGGAATTGTGTAATAACAACACAACGGTAAGAGGTTGTACCCGCTTTTCTATTATGCAATCTCACAAGGGCATGATGTGACCTTGAGAGTAGATTCATACATAATGTACAACCCTGGGATTGTCACCCATCGAAGGAAAATATACATATAAAATGCTGAAAGTGAGGTGATTTTACCAATCCATTGTCATACAAAATCGTAGATTTCACCCAAATATACATCCCCTTTAAATGGGAGGACTACAAGCCTAAACTTCAACTAACGATCTCTTTGGTAACCCTTGAGTTGGTACTTACACCTTCGACCATTTGCCTTGATGCATCTACTTAAAATACTTCAAAATGACCTTTACACGAGGGAATCCAGGTTCATAACGTTGAGGTAGGTAATATCAAGGAACTTATTACATGCTTTACATTACAACAAGCACTTATAATGCTTGCTTTGGCTAACGCTTCAAAATCTGAACTAATAGAAGGTGAGTAGAACTCTCCCCTTCAAACCTGCAAATTGAAGATCGCTTATTGTTTGGAGGATGTATAAAGAAAATCTTTATTTGCCTCCATAGCATAGTTTCTTCCAATTCAAACTCTCCATGAACGATGGTAAGTTTACAGGCCTGAAATTCAACAAATAAAATATCAGTGTGTTGAGTAAGACAACAGAGAAGCAGCCGTGGAGCAGCCCCCCTAAATTAGTTTAGAAACAAGGATACCCAAAGAAACAACATCGTCTACCACTTATTCTGGAAAATCACAATCTTCACATTCCGTAACCTAGCTCATACATAGCAGGTATTAAAAAAACTTTAGTTCATGACTACATACTGACATCACAAGCCAATACTCTCCCACTAGGCATTTACAATTTCAGACTCTAATTTTTGCATGTTCAAGGTGAAACAGCAGACATCAAAAAAAGAAAAATCTTAAAATGACAAATTTCTAAGGATAAAACTGTTGTATTAAATGAAATTTTGAAATGCAGGCAATGGAGTACCAAAATAAAAATGACATGGAAGAGAGAGAAAGCAAGAAAGAAAGAAAGACAGAAAGTTCGTTAAAGTCTTCGAAAGACCGATGGGTCTACGAGACTATGAGAAACCTGATACAAAACAAGCTGAAAGGGTGGAGCTACTAAACGAGTATCAACACCCATACAAATTAAAATGCCACATAATCATATAATAACATCATAAAAATATCAATATCCAGATGTCATCTCCATCCTCACTACCACCACATGTCATCACAATACAAGACAAGATCCGGTCCAGTATCACAGCTACAGCCCCTCCCCTTCCCACCTCAAGGACGGTGGGGGAGTGATAACATGAAATCACAGATAGATTGCTGTCCATTGTCCATGGGTGCAGCCATGCGTTGTCTCCTCGCTGTGGCTGATCTGCATCCTGACAAGGGCTATGGTGACCCCTATCAGTCGCACAACAACCATGAACATGGAGGAAATGTCCCCAAGTGTGATATGTACATCATGTCCCCAAGTGTAATCTGTGCGTCCGTCCTTTGCCGAAAGTGTCACGCTGCCGGCTCTGGATCATGTCTGTGTCTGAGGTTTGCAGGGGGAGAGCCGACGTGGTACGATTGGATGAAAGAAAATGATCATGCTCTAAAAGGAGTCTGCTAGTGTGCCCTGTCCCTATCTCTGGGACCCAAGCAAGCACTGTCGGTGCCTGACTGTCTCATGAATGTAACCGGCCAAACATCTCTCGTCCGAAAAAGAGAGAAAGCCAGAATGCACCCCGGAGCTTTCTTCAAGAGATAAAAGTGGCACCCTTGGATTTCGTAGTTCACTGGGCATCTAAAAATGAAATGCTCCTCTAACTCGATCTCCTGTAGATTGCACAAGGTGCATATACGCCTCTCCCTAGGTACTCCCTCAGCTTGGCCACTCGGTGTGGAGTCGATGTGAAGAGACCCAAAACTGCCCAATAGCAATCCTCTTTAAATAGGGAGGATGAATCCGAGTATACCTTGGAGGATCAACAAAGCCCTCAGAAGGTACTCATGTATGGCCTAGTTAGCCTCCTGGTACCCAAGTGGGAGAAACGGCGCATCAATGCTGTATTGGAAGGATGGACATCTATCCATGTAGAACCCTAGTCTCTCGAGCCACCTATCTGCATGTGCATACCAGCATCTTTGGTCACCCACACTGCTATGGCCATGGATGAGGATAATGCTAACCATGGTAGTCTACGACGACCTGAAGTGTAGTCTCCGTAACCTCTACTGACACGCCATAGGTATGCAATGACATGGAATGCTGCATTAACCTGTAGTGGGGATGATCCAAACTCAACCTCGATAGTCTGGTAGGGGACCGACGGCTTACCGTGTATCATCTGTGATAGCATAAGAACCTACAGACGCTCCACCTGACCCACTCTGCATCTTGGTATAGGGGCACTCTAGCTCCCAATCTGCTACAAATACTTTTGCTGAATTGTTAATGTAAAAGTGTTGACTAGTTACTTGTAAGTTTTATGTCCTTTGAATTATTGAAGGTCGGTTTCAGGAGCCATGCATAGAGAGCGGTTCACCTTTAATGGATCACTGGTTGAGATTGTTTCATCCTATAGATACCTAGGGGTTTTCTTTTCTGGTCCTATCTTTACGATGACATCGGCGATGCAGGCCTGACTGAGCTGGGGATATGCCTCACTGGCCAAGTTGGAGAGGTAGTGCTTACACTCAGGTTGGAGAGGTAGTGCTTACACTCACACTTCCAGGACCCTCGGACCAAGGCTCTTCTATTTGACTCCTTGGTCAAACTAGCCTGAATGTATGGCAGCCCTTGTGTCAACAAGCAGTACCTCAGGTGAAACATACAATGTCACCAAGCGACCTCCAGATATCTGAGCCTGTCTGTAACAAAGAAACAGAGGTACTACCCCTCTCTTGAGCATCAGGCAATACTCCAGACCTACGCTCTGCTGAGCCTGAAGGAGCCACAACCGAAGTTGGCTCAAGCTAAAAAGTTTTCTAATAAAGCTGAAACAATTGAGGTGTATCTGCCAGATCACCCTCTTCCAGCCACTCTGCATACAAACCAGAGAAACTTTACCTCTGACTTTCCTTCCCTTATGTGCCAATACCTGCTCTGGAACTAAGATATCATCAAGTTCCCCAACTTCTGGCTACACACAGAAGGCATATCCTATGGCACATCCTCTGGAAAGATTTGAGAAGATTCACATTTCAAGCATTATGAATCCTTCAAAGATCTGGTAGCTTCAAACAGTAACCTACATCACTGATCTGCTAAGATACAATGGAAATCCCTACAAAAGCATCCATCTCTTGTCACAAAGTTGGCCAAAGAAAGTCTGCACTGCTTTCACTAAAGCATCAGTTACATCGATGCCCTGCACGCTAGGCCCAAACTGCTTGTAACACCAGAGACGACCATGCATCTGAAAGAATCCATCCCTGAAAGTATAATGCAAATGTTGCTGTCCATCAGACGACTGATCCATGAACCCTGCACGCTCCCCATCCTCTGCATACTAGTCCTTCATTGCATCCAACCGAGGACTAAACACATATGCTTCCCAGACAACCTAGTCTGAGTGAGGAAAATATCTCAAGGTCTGATGATCTGTCTGTACAGTGAAATCAGCCCCTAGCAAGTAATTCTCCCACGCAGAGAGCAAGAGCCACAGCCAGCAACTCTTTCTCATATACTTGCAAATTTCTTTCAGCATCCTGCAACATTCTACTCTTGTAGGCATGAGGATTGCACCAATGCTATTCCCACATACATCACAATGGACAACATAAGCCTGACAAACATTGCCATTACCCATAGCAGGGTTTGCTATACCAGCCCCAGTGCCCTGCATACCAAGCATGCTTAAAGGAGCTCCCATAATGCCATGCATTCCACTTTGCATTCCTGGCTACATGCCAATGTTTCCATTCATAACTCTCTGCATTCTAACTAGCATACCCCCAAGCATAGTGCCTTGCATACCTTGCATTCCAGGATGAAAACCAACAGGGTGATTTCCAAGCATTCCTTGACTATTCCCAACTTGGCCAGCCACTACTTGAAACACAAAACCACCATGAAAATATACTGCATGCACTAAGGGATGCAGAATGACTTGCTGTCCATGATTTGCATGCTGAAAACCATTGCCATGGCCATGCATATCAACACCAGGACCATGAATAAACTGTTGCCATGGAGCATCCTGTCCATTTGGCACAACTATTGGCTGCCCATTCAATGGCATAGGTCCATATGGCTTCCTATCAGCATTCTGATCATCATCAAGAGAAACTCCCTCAAACAAAGATTGCCCATCTTGGGAGGACTCCTGTCCACTATCCCAATCTTCGTCATTGTGTGACATACTTGCTGAATTCTCCTTGCTGCAATTCAATTACAGCCTGCAATACAGCCTCACCTCCTTAAAGAAGATGGTGATGTCTCCTCACCAAAGCAACCATGGACTCACCCCCTTGAGAAAGTTGGTGATGTCCCAGCAACGGAACCATGAAACCGGCCTTCAATAATTCAAAGGGCAGTAAAACTAACAAGTAACCAGTCAACATTGTTACATTAACAATTCAGCAAAGTATTTGTAGCAGATTGGGAGCTGGAGACGTTACAGGAAGACTCTGAAAAAAACTGTTACATCCAAAAGACCATTACCTCCACGCATATGGAATGGTACTTCTTCTAATAGCCATACCCCTCAAGAAAATTCAAGGGTTGGCATTACTTAGGCTGCTATAATAGCCAGTCGTACCCTTTTCCCAGAAGAGGATATTGTAGGTTTGCTTTCCTCTCAGCAAGAGCTTTTGTCACCTCGAGATAGAGGCCTTGATCCTGAGGTTGACATGTAGACTTGATATGTTTTCGCCTCAGCTGTACATACATTATAAATATGCTGTCTCATATTCAATGCTTGACACTTAATGTACAGGTATTTCTTTTATTAAGTGAGAGGCCCTGTAATCCAGGCTACATAAAGGATACACTCCTCCTTACAACTGGGGCATTCCTCATCCCAGTGACCAACCACATATCCTGCATAGCCCTTACAGTTCACCGCTCCCACTACTCCTGGCAATAGGCAATAGGTCTCCATCCCTAGTCCAGGAAGCTTGCACACAGCCCGGAACTGTCACTAGTGACCACACTTGGCCACACAGTTCCCCATAGCTGTCAATAGTGCCCAATTAGCCATCCATCTGCTCAAAGCAAAGAAAGAAAGCATACCAAGGCTTTCTCCACTCTCCAGGACTGCCCTGACCAATAGTCTCTCACCCTACAGGTTGCACATATCCTGATACAACGACTTGTTTCCCAAAAGAGATCTAGCATCACAATAGAACAAATACTATGGCAGTCACTCCTATACCATCCCTCTCGGGGTGGGTGGCAAACCCATGGAGGCGCAAGGAACCTGAGAGGTGGGATCCCCCCCGCGGGGTGCACCATCGACCGACCGTGATCTTCTGTGAAAGGTTTGAGTGGGAGCGTACCTACTGGGACCCGAAAGATGGTGAACTATGGCTGAGCAGGCCGAAGCCAGAGGAAACTCTGGTGGAGGCTCGTAGCGATACTGACGTGCAAATCGTTCGTCAAACTTGGGTATAGGGGCGAAAGACTAATCGAACCATCTAGTAGCCGGTTCCCTCCGAAGATTCCCTCAGGATAGCTGGAGCTCGTTGCACAGTTTTATCGGGTAAAGCGAATGATTAGAGGCATTAGGGGTGTAACACCCTCGACCTATTCTCAAACTTTAAATAGGTAAGCGGCCGAGGTTGCTCCGTTGAACCGCGGTGCAGAATGGGAGCTCCAAGTGGGTTTTTGGTAAGCAGAACTGGCGATGCAAGATGAACCGATACTTCTCATTCCAAGCATGGATTCCCGACCCCTGCTTGCTCAACAATGAGGCTATACCAAAGATGTGTCGCCTGCCTAGCAACCACTCCCTGCATGTGACCCATCTCCTGGAGAAACCCAAAACATATTCCCACACGGAACATGTTACTAGCCAAAGCCTACAATATGATACACAATGAATTCAATCTTACTTGCATTCAATGCATCCCCCTCCTCTTAGTAGGCATCAATATCCCAAGCAATACCCTGTTGGGTCTTGCTCTCACCCCCCAATGACCACAGGCATCCATCTCTGTCCATACACCTGCGTGAGGCTTGGAGTTGTTACTAGCAACCCATATGGGATCACTCAACTCCCCTCATTGCCATGGGTGTCCACAGACTCACTGAAATACCCAAGCAATGGGTGAACACATAACTGATCATCCCACAACGTCGGAAGCAAGAACTTGAACTGCAAGCGTCCAATGTAGACCACCCTGCCAACTAGGCTTCTCCAAAACAGTTGTACTCAGCTTAGGACTATTCCTAGCAACCAATACTTGGTCACACAATCCCCCACAGCTACCACCAGTACCTGCTCCACGCAAAAAGAAAACGCATTTATACACAGCCAACGTCATCAAGAACTTAGAAAAACGGAAAGGATAATCAGTTGAAAGCATAGTTAGGGAAAACGAAAACGTGGAACGGAAACGGAAACGAAAACGTTTCGGGATTTTTGGGAGCACTGAAACGGGGAAACGCCACGTCAGTAAGGGGGTTTTAGAAAAGGGGGTTTTGAGATGAGAACACACACATTTAGATTGCTACAACCTACAACCTACTTGTAACTTAAAATATAGTGCATAATACTTACCACAATGTCACTTAGAAGTTAGAACTTAGATTAAGTTACAAATTAGAACGTGTTTCAATGTAACCATGGTTGAAAGACTTCTACAGGGCTTGGGTCTCTATGGACTCAATTAGCTGCTCTTCATACAGCCAGCCACAGTTGGCTACGGTACAATGACCATGCAAGCATGCTCTATTGACGTATGTGCAGCCCGTACATCAGCCACTCGATACCCAGCATGGCAGACACTGTTCGGAATCCATCTGTATAGCTAGTAGGGACGCTCACTGTACAACCAGTCGTACAATTGTACATACACCAACGGCTACGCTCACCATACAACCATGTATGGCAGTCCATGCAATCATTAAAGTGGGCAGCCCACAGTCCGTACTGTTTACCCGCTCCGTACAAATGCCTTCAATAATCCCGTACGTACATCAGCAGCTCTACCATTACCGCTGCGTACAAGAATGCCAGCCCCCTTCAAGGCTCTTCCAAGTTCCGTGCTCACGACTGCACCAGGCTCCCTGAAGGCTTCTGTCCCTTCTCCGGATTCCAACCCCCGCGTTCATTTTTTGCCTCAACCTCCTTTTTCTTTTCGTGATTCTGCCTTGCGTTCCTTTTTCCCGTTCAATTTTCTACCCAAGGCCTTTCTTTCCAAAAGGGGGCTGCATGGGCTTGCCACGTGGCAGCCCATGCCATGGGTTGCCCCGAAGGGCCTTCAATTGCCCCTAGGCCCCCTCTAGTGGGACCTTTTTAAAAGCCCACCAATGAGCAACTTTAAAGCCTAAGGTTCTTTGGGCCCCTCTTGGCCCTAGACCTTTCATTTGCCCCCAAGGCACAAATGCTAGGGATTCTAGCACATCGAGTAACCCTTGACCTCGCCCCTTGTTTTCCTAGGGTCCTGCCCACACGCAGGCCAACATGCATGTGCCAGAAATCACACCCTCGTGACAGCTCTTCCCATATGCAATGAATTCAATGCATAATCCATCATGATCTTTCGCTTGACCATTATGAAGCTTCATCACAACGTCCTTAACAACCTCTTTCATGAAGAGTGTGTAGAAAGTGGGGCAAGGTGTGTGTTAGAGATTAGGAGCGAGTTGGTGTGGAATGACGAATAACCTGCATGCATAGGTGTACCACCCCTGCGTGCGTGAGGGGTGAAGGGGACCGCTGCTCTAGGAATCTCTACTAGAAGTCTTGGAATTGTATACTAAATAGGACGTTTAGCGACACCTCATTACGATGGACAAATGCTTGCTTCTTCCGACGTACCAATAGACGACACTTTTGCACCAATAGACGACACTCGCTCGACCATTATGAAGCTTCATCACAACGTCCTTAACAACTCCTTTCGTGAAGAGAGTACAAAAAGTGGACGAGGTGTGTGTTAGAGGTCAGGGGCGAGCTAGCGTGGAATGACAAATAGCGTGCGTGCATAGGTGTACCACACCTGTGTGCATGAGGGGTGAAGGGGACCGTTGCTCTAGGAATATCTGTCAAAAGATCTAGGATTGTTACTAAATAGGATGTTTAGCGACACCTCATTACGATGGACTTCTTTCGACGTACCAATAGACAACACTTGCGCACTAATAGACGACACTCGCTTTACCATTATGGAATGACGAATAACGTGCATGCATAGCTATACCACACCTGTGTGTGTGAGGGGTAAAGGGGACCGCTGCTCAGGAATCTCCGCCAGAAGTCCTAGAATTGTTACTAAATAGGACGTTTAGCAACACCTCATTACGATGGACAAATGCCTACTTCTTCCAGCGTACCAATCGATGACACTTGCGCGCCGTCTCTGATTCACTCGGAATGTTATGCTTGGTCTCGAATCTGAACTGACGACGACGGAGAGCCTTGCTATTCCAACTATTACAGGGGATCGTTCTAGGTGCTAGTGGACGAATGGAGTGAGTAGTGTAAGGAAAGCGTGAAGGGCAGCTTCGTGAAGTGAGCAAGCAATTAAAGCCACATAGTCCTGTAGCAATGGTATGAAACCTATATATGTGAGAAGTGTGTAGAGACGGGCAGAGAATCTAGGTGAGAGACAACGGTCAAAATGTATATCGTGGTAGGTGGTGTAGGTGATACTACAAGACGGGGAGTGGAGATGCGAATAGAAGAGGTATGCGTAGCCGGAGGTGGTGTAACTATGAAATCAATGATATGAGAAGTAAAGCCACCGAATCCCATGACATAGTTGACAATGATGGAGCCCCCTCCATGTGGAAATCAAGTAAAACCACCTGAGGAGGGCCATCTGCTGAGACCATTATACATAATGAGATCATCCACTCTGCCCAGATCCAATAGTACGTGCTCAAAAGATGTGACCAGGGCCCGCCTATCAACTGAGACTCGCATCACAACCTGCAACCTCCAAGTAAATATCTGGTTATAGAACATCATCATGTCTGAAGTCGAGGAGTGGCACCTGGTGTACGCCTACCCTCGCATTAAAGTCCCCAACCAGGACTTCCCCGAGGTTGAGAAATCTACAATGTTTGCAAAGACAGAGGGCTACGTACGACGTCGTTTCACTCTCCTCTCGGGCAGGAAAGTAGGAAGTCTGAGGTAGAAATACAATAAATAAATCTTGGTTGTCCGTATGCCGGATCCGGATCCAAAGAAACCTAGACTGTATATTCTCCTCTCTACTAAGATCGCCCCAAAGAGGGACAATCCATAGAGTATTGCTATGCCTCTTGAATCTCGTACACCCCCCGTGTCCCTCGTCTCATCTCTAAAGGCAGTCTCCCATGTGTACCCGTTGGCCACATGTAATGGGTGCTCTAGACTCTGCTGCGGAAGAAAAACCCTTGTAGAGAAATAGTGATCTTACATTCTTGCAGAGGATCCCTCCCCTTTTCCCCTTGATTGCGGGCCTTTCTTGATCTTGGTGTGTTTGCAGGTCACCTGTAGCTGATGCGAAGCTGTGGAGCTAGGCCATGAGGGCCTGTTGGAGCCTCGAGTAGGACCAATGGGCTGCGGGGAGCCCAAGGCTAGCAGCAGGCTTGAGGGCTACTGAGCAGCAGGCGCAGCTGCTCGTGGCCTAAGGCAGCAGCTCAGCTGTTGTAAGGCCAAGCCTAGAGGCCTACGGCAGGCCTAGAGTCCCACCCACATGAAGCAGCAGGCGCGGCAGCAAAGATGACGAGCACGGCAGAAGGGATGGCAGACCGGGGGGCGGGGGGGCCGCGACAGCAGGGGGGTTGCGGGAGGGGTGGATTGCTGTGCTATCGACTCTGAGCCCCTTGTGATCAAACATCCGTTGACATCCTCCAGGAGAGGAGGTGGAGTAGCTGGCGGAGCTACTAGCAGAAGGCGGAGTTGTAGGCGGGTGAGCAACCTAAGGTGGAGAGGGACTGTGATGGTGAAGGGGAGCTACGAGGGAGGTGGAGAGGAGCTGCAAGGGAGGTGGAGGAGGGCTGCGGGCAGGGAGGTAGAGCTCCTGGCGGAGATGTTAGCAAGAGGGCGGTTCAATAGGGTGCATTGCCTGTAGGTGATTAGCTCGAGGGGCTGCGGTGCGGTGGGGAGGAGCTGCGAGGGTGGAGGTGGAGAGAAGCTGCAAGAGAACAAGAGCGAGAGAGAGAAAGAAAGATCTATTAACGTCCGTGGGAGACCTCACGGGTCTATGGGACAAGTTACACACCAAAAAAGTTGCAAATACATCTGGGTATCCAGAGGGTTGAGGGAGTGAGAGTCTTTGGGTTTAGATTTGAAATCATGAATCAAGGCTTGTCCCGAGCTAAGTCAGAGTGAGCTCCTCAGATATCCATATCTGTGTACCTTTCAGCTTGTTTGTCTGTCGAAGAATCTTCGTTCTTCCTACCCTCTCTGCAAAATAAACTTGTACTTGTGTTCCCTTCTGAGAGATACAACTGATGTCAATTTCATCCCATTCTATCTACGGTATCTCCTTCTTGAGACACGCGAGCTTTTCTTCTTCTGTGTATCCCTCAATAAATACATCAACCGGACAACCAAGGCAATCCTCTGGCAGCCCCCCAATGCGCAATATTTCTTATTTTTTGCTATGTTTTCATGCTCTTTTACCTTTGTGTAAAGGTCTGCTTTGTTGATTTTGTTGTTGGCTATAATAGCCATCTCTCTCTTGGCTGAACTGACCTGAGTGGTAATCATCTCTTCGACCGTGGAGACAAGTGTTGGTGCTGGTGGAGATGAGCTGCATTTTTGTAGAACTTCGGCAATGATCTCCTGCTTACCATAAGCCTGAACTCTCTTACTTCATGCTGTAGATAGTAGATTTGCTCCGCAGGTCTGATCCAATCCTTCGCTTAAAGTATAGTGCATACAGGCTGGGTGTCGCTAATGAGGCTGCAATATCAAAGTACGAGGGCTTGCTGACTGGTGTGGTGGCGAGCTGCTTTATCTTAGGGAAAGAGGGGGACTACATAACGGTAGCCTGTGCAATCTATGGTTCCCTTAGCTGAAGCTAACCCATAAAATTGCAGGGGATCAGCCCAGTTTAAGGTGTATTAGATCTCTCCCCTTCTGCTCTGCTCTGGACGACCCGGACAAAAAGGCTGCTTTGCTGCTATACGGACGACGGCGGTGGCTGTACGATGAAGGTTGAAGGCAGCCGTACGGTGGCGGCTGTACGGCCTGTACTGGAGGCTGAGGGGCTAGGCGACGGGTGGGTGACAGGAGGCCGAGAGAGAGAGAGAGAGAGAGAGAGAGAGAGAGAGAGGGGGGGGGGGAGATTGGATCACTTCCTCCTCTTCTAGTCAACTATCTCCTCCTTGCAAGACCTAGCTGGCTGCAATAGAAGTATTTCTTTCTCTTCTTGCTCCCACTAAATGACCACGACAACTACTCATCGTTCTTATCATTTCTCTTTTTTTTCTCGTTGGGCTTGCCGTCGCCAAGCTTGCCCTTATTTGTGCCTTACTTGTCTAGAACATTAAAGGCATTGTCATCGGGCTTGCTCCTGCAGAAGCAAGGCACTTGCTGTTCAAAAGCCCCGAAGCCGACTGCTGCCTTGCAATCATGGTGGTGAGCATGCCCATTGCCAAGTAAAAACCTAGCCATCCTTGTCAAATCTGTCTTTTGACCAGCCGCAGAGAGTTGATCCCTCACAACCTTCATCTTGGTGATGTGCTAATCAACCATAGTTACGCTGAAATGCCGAAACGGCACAATCTAGGCCGAAAACGGCGTTTCTCCCGTGCCCGACCCCCCGAAACGCGAAACGCAGCCCGAAACGGCACGCCGAAACTGCATTTTAGAGCCGAAACGGGCCGTTTCCGGTGCCGTTTCGGACGTGACCTAAAAACAGGGACAAAACAAAAAAAAAAACACCGTGCGCCTGCTTCTCTTCGTCACGTTTTTCTACTCGCCTGCCTGCTGCTCTCCCCCACGATTTCTTAGCCTGCTTGGTTCTCTCCCAGCTCTACGAGTGGCTGCTCTTTTGGACACCCGGCTTTAGTGAGCACATTTCCTTTCTCTATGCTTCTCTTGCCACAAACATCTTGCTGTTTTTTGGCTGCAACCATTGATTCTTGGCTTTTCCCTTTGAAATTTGATCTATTGCAGCTTGTACAAGTGCTCTTTTTGCTCATGGATATGGCTTCACAAGCGCTGTCCCTCAGCAAGAGAAGGAGTTCACCCAATCGGATTATTGGTGGAGCCAAGTTGATTTGGTAGGCAAGTATGACTCCAAGAAAGGAGGAGCTCGCAAGTTTAGATGCAGATGGTGTGGATTGGAGCGAGGAGGGAACCCTGATAGGGTCAAATGTCATCTTCTTGGCATTAAGGATGGGGGGATTGGGCTATGCTCCGTAATCTCACCACAAGAGAAAGAAAGGCTGCAAAGAGAGGTTGAAGTATTGCCCACTACAAAAAGGGCAAAGACAATGGCTTCCACTGGTGTAGGAGCTTCTTCAGGTGCTCATGCAGCACGTGTTCAGCAGGCCACTGCATTTTGAAGTCCTCTTCCCTCTGCTACTACGGCTGCTTCTTTTGCGTGTGCACATGGAGCTCCTGCTGATATTCCTGCTACATCTCGGTCTACTTCACATAGGCAGGGCAGTCTTTACACATCATGGCATCCGCAAAGGAAGGCACAAGTAGATGCAGCTGTGGCCCGATTTTTTTACTCCAATGGGATTAGCTTCAATGTTGCTAGATCACCCTACTTCAAAGAGATGGTGTCAGAAATCAAAACATTTGGATCCACATATACCCCTCCCACATTTGATGCTTTGAGGGGCAAGTTTCTAGAGGATGAGGTGGTGGCAGTTAAGCAAAGCTATTGAACCTGTGAAAGAGAAATGGGTAAAGTATGGGGTAAGTTTGGTTGCAGATGGATGGAGTGATGTGCGAAGTCACTCACTAGAGGGTATCCTTGCATATTGTAGGGGATCTGCACTCTACATACACTCCATAGAGTGTGGAGTGCAACAAAAAACAGCACCTATATTGATGCAAATGTGGGTAGATGCAGTGGAATATGTGGGGCCGTCTAATGTTTTGCAACTTGTTTCAGATGGGGAAAATACCAATAAGGCAGCAGGTGCATTATTGGAGCAAAAGTATCCTCATATCCAGTGGAGTGCTTGTGTAACACATTGCTTGAATAATTTATTGAAAGACATTGGCAAATTGGATTGGGTCAAGAATGTTATTGACAATGAAAAAGAGGTGGTTAACTTCATCACATGACATAATTTTTCTCTTGCTTTGTACCGTAAATTTGCCAACAAGGAGCTTTTGAAGTATGCAGAGACAAGATTTACATACAACTTTTTGATGCTTCGCAGGCTCCTTGAAATGAGACCTGCACTGAAACAAGTTGTGGCAAGCCCAGAGTGGGATGCATGGCCCACTTCTAAGCAGGCTCTTGGAATTTATTGTTATGACTTGTGCATAGGCAGTGATGAATTTTGGGCTGATGCATCTCACATTGTTGATCTATGTGTGCCTATTGTGAAGCTGCTTAACCGAGTTGATGGAGATATGCCTTTTCTTGGTAAGGTGTATGAGGGGATGGATCGGATGATTGAGAATATCAGAGAAATAGAAAAGAATCCCCAAAGGTTGAGAGAATTGGAAGAGTTGGCTGTAAGCAGATGGAATCAATATTACTCTCCCATGCATGCAACTGCCTTTGTGTTGGACCCGGAGTTTCAACACAAGGCAAGTGCACAACAGAGTGATGCATAGGTTGTTCGTGGTTGGAACCTCACTCTTCAGAAGATGGTGCCAACTCCTGATGGACGGCGGAAGATAAAAGACCAGCTTTCCAATTATCGCAATAAGGAAGGCATGTATGGATGGCCAAATGCACAGCTTGATAGGTAATATTAACTCATTTTAATTTTCAGATTTTAGGAACTTGTAATTTGTTATTTAATACAAAATTAGAAATCTGAAATTTATGAGTTTTGGAATTTCAGATTTCGAGTTGGGGCTGTTACATGGTGGGAGGATTATGGAGCTGATTCCCTCGAGTTGCAAAAGCTTGCCATCCGCATTCTACACCAAGCTTGCACCTCCTCTTCTTGTGAGCGTTTGTGGAGTAGCTTTGCCCATATCCACACAAAGAAGAGAAAACGTCTGCGAACGCAACCTGCCAATGATCTTGTCTTTGTTAATGCAAACTTGCGTTTGCTTAACAAGATGAGACACGAGTATACGCATGACAAATATATTGGATTTCATAGCCCAGATGATGCCCACTCACCTGATGATAATTATTTCTTAGTAGAGGAGAATGATGATGATGAGGAGGAGGCGGCGGCGGCAAAGATTGAGTCTCAGGATGAGGATGAGCTTATTATTTGATCATATCATCCTCGATGTAGCCTTTTTTGGGTTTCAGCTTTCGAACCACCAGGTGGGGCTCCGGATCTTCATCTTACATAATGAGTAATTGGTTTCGTCGAGCTTAACCTGTTTTCCAAAAGCTATGATGAGGATGGAAAGAGCCTAGGAATTTGTACACCTACCTGAATCTGGATCTCCCTCCTCACAAGGGAAGCTGTCCACCAAATGTAGAAGTCGATTTCTACAAGCTGAACCGAGATCTCCTGCTGATGCTGCTCCAGTTGCAGCTATCTGGTAGTCTAGTGAGCTGTCCTTGCTGCCCACATGGCAGCTAGCATGCTGCCCAGGTGGCAGCCCTGCCAGCAGTGATATCAGTTTTGCTCCGCATCTATAACTCCCTCTTGGTGCACCTCCCCTCTGCTCTCCTCATTTGGGGGCTCACAGGGTGGGTAGTTCACCTACCCAAACTCCAACAATCACAAAGGTGGTCAGCAATATTGCCATGCAGTCACAGCAACGCACGTCAGCGGGAGATACAGCCAGTGTTTCATGTACGGTGGTTGAAGCAGTACGTTGGACACTTGTTTGATGCAGTTAGGGATGAGGAGAGGCTAGAGATGGTGAGCCAAGCACAGATTCTGAAACTTGAGCATGTCCACCACCACCAATTCAAGCAGGGCACAAGGCAATGACAAACAACCAAGTTCAAACACATAGGCGTGTTCAAGGCAGTTTAGTTGGAAGAAGACTTTTTTCCAGATTACCCACAGATCCTCAAACAGTACAAGGACGAAATAAAACTTGAAAGTGTTGCAACTTAGTCCATGGGGATGTCACATCCATCTCCTACAGATGGTGTGGATAGGGTTGCAACCTGGAGCAGTCCACTAATTGCAGGAGAAGTCTGCAGCAAGGCAGGCAGATGCAGCAGCAATCTGCTGCAGGTCTGGTCTTTATAGGCACTGTACCAGGTCAGCAGACCTACAGACCTGGTCAGCCTGCTACAAACTGGGTCATCCTGCTACAGATGAGGTCGGCCCAGCCCAGCCCATGGGCCCGCAAGTCTATAAAAGGGGGCTCACTCAACCAATGAGATTTCTGAGGCAATGCAGCAGCAGTCCCCCGCCTATCCTCTGTAGCAGCAGCAGGCTACACAGACGTCAGAGCAGATTTCATTCTCACAAGGTGAAACATCAGACAAATCTTCCAAGCACAGTTGCAGCAGTAACTCATTATTACAGGCAGTACCAATGCACAAAGATCCTCTCCATCTCACTGGGGTCTCCATAGCAAAACGACGGGAGGACAGCTTCCCAGAATTCCTTCCCGCCGGCAGTCTGTTGTACGTCACGTGGGCACATTGTGTATCCTTTCTCTTTCCGCCCACATTGACCCAGAAAAGAAGTAAATACTCTTCGGGGGGAGGGGGCATCTCATCCCAATCCAGTGCCAAGCGATATTTTTGCATTGTCTTTCAGTTGTCTCTTTCTTCCAGAATTTGTCTTTCAATTACCCTTATGCTTCGACTTCGCACTTAGACACGGACACGTTCCGCTTAGACCATTCATCAACATACATCTGAAGATAGCTTCAGTAGTCAAGTGCATGTTACTCTATGCATTTGTGTGTGTGGAAATAGATTATTTGGTAAGTAAAATAAGGCCCATGGAAGTTGTACAAGATACATGATCATCACAGAAATCAAAGAGTGTATGTTTTTCTGGATATATGGCAAACTATCAGCTTCTCCGTCACAATATTCTCTTTTCTTCCACTGGCTCAGATACTGGGCCTTATGGACCCTCTGGCTACAGCGCAATCAAGCATATCTGAATTCTCCCCTTCAGCAGCCATATGAGTTCTTCCGAGCCTCATTGCGGCAGTCTTTATATGATGCCTTACATGAGGAAGATTTGGATGTTTCTTGTATTCAGCTTTTCTTTTACTGCTTTTGATGGATAGGGCTTTGGCTCTCTTTTGAGCTCTGCCCAGATGTAAATGAATGTTTCATAATATAAGTATCTTGGTTTCACCAAAAAAAAAAAGTATGTGCTCACATGCCATGTTCTGTGTGCATCGTTAGATGTGTGCACTCTTGAGACAGAGAGAGGGGGGGGGGGGGGGGGGATGCACAATGCAGCTTCTTATAGAGGATAGGAGATGAGCAAAATTTACACTAGATTGTAGTTTAGTTTTGCCAAGGTCCATATAAATATACACCCATTTGAGCTACAACAACCAGGTCCATGTAGAAATCAAAGAGTGTATGTGTTCACATGCCATATTCGGTGTCCATCGCTAGATGTGTGCACTCCTCTGTGTGTGTGTGTGTGAAAGAGAGAGAGAGACGCGGGGGGGGGGGGCTGTGCAATGCAGTTTCTTACATGGGATAGGAGATGAGCAAAATTTACACTAGATTGTAATTTAGTTTTGCCAAGGTCCATGAAATAAATATAAACATACACCCATTTGAGCTACAAAAACCAGGAATGGACCAAACCAACCAGCCTGGAAAAGGAGCATACCTTACATACAGTAACAGTGAATTTCCACTGCTGCTTCCACATCAGAGAGTTGCAGAAGACGAATGCATGGAATATAATGTACTTATAGTGACCACAGCTTTTTCCGCCTCAATAATACCTTGGGCCATTGCATTCTGCAGCTGAGAGGGTCCCTAAGAATCAAAGTGATGGTCGTCAGTCTGAGACAACCACCAAATCTAGCAGCCATTAAGCTTTGCTTACAAAGATTCAATGCGCCTCCACTCAATTCAGATGTGATTCGAGGAATATCTTCCGGCAGATCTCCATTGATAGTCGATGGATGGATTAGGCAATCCTTGTAGATCCACCAGCAAAATCATTTTACAGACTTTCCTGTACAAGTATTGATGGAGAGGTTAGAACCAATGGTGCAAAAGCGAAGTTATACCCAAAAATTCAATTCAGGCAATATGCTTAGATTCCAGCTCATCTTCATTTTACATGAGCTAGAGGCATATCTAATTTTCACTTTTAAAGCCTTCTAAATAAATGTAATAGTAGCTATGTCAGGTCTAAGAGTCTTCATATAAAGCTTAGTCTCGCTTCTTCCCCCCCCTCTCTCTCTCTTTATCAATTTCTTGGTAGAGACATGGGACATGATGCCTGCAGGTTGCCCCACAATACATCTCGATACACACTCCTTGTCGTGGCCTGAGAAGGATCAAGCAAGCGCAGCCACAGGGGAATTGCATGTCCAATCCGTTGTGCCCTCAGCCCTACAGTCTCCATACATCTGGTTATCCCCCATCATGATTCTACGTACTATAGCTCATTTACAAAAATGGATCCACACTACACCTTCAGAGAGCTAAAGAAGGACATCGTCCAACTATCATGGCAAGGCAACATCATGATCTTGGGTGATGTGGACGCTCGCATTGGTATACACTAGTTGCATGATGAGTAAGACATCTCACGTCCTTGGGTGAGGTAAGATGACACATTTCATAGAGGTTGGGACCAGATCTCAAAGGATGCAACGCACAACCATGACCACCATGGAAAATGCCTTGAACAGTTGTGTGGCAACACTAGACTCCTGACTCTAAATGGCATGCCTAAAGAGTAGACACACAAGAGCTTTCACATGTCATACCCTGACTGGCAACAATGTCATTGACTATACCATAGTGCTTGTTATGTCCATAACTAGGCTTACTAGAGCCTAACCAAGACTACACTCTCTAGGGTCAAGGCCAGGGGGAGCACACGGGAGTAATTAGATCCCTATGCTTGCTTACTCTCTAATCAAGCTCAAGGATAAGTGATGTCTGAACTTCAAACTCGTAAACCTGAGATCATTATAAAAGAGATTGCTTGACTTCAAGTTGAATTCAATGTTTCTCTAGTGTGTAAAGCACAAAACCATCCAACAACTGGATGAATAAGCAATAGCGACAAGGATACGGAAGACCAATTGGTTCATGATAAATAATCTAAGGGTTGGTCAACCCCATCAAATGATGGGTGGGCTGTATTAGAGGGGCCCAGCGAAGAGTGAAAGCCCAAAACTGCTAGCTAAAAGTGAAAGCCCAAAACCATAAGTAGTTTCTTGAGCAGTTCATAATATATTTCAAGGAATACGGATTTGTTCTTGGGTGACTTTTCTAAATTCCATGTTCATTATGCTAATGATTCATAGGTAAAGGCTTTTAAGTAAAAGGCATCCCGCTTAGGAATTCTAGTACTTTGTGTTGATAATTTGTTGAGTTTAAGCAACTGTGTATCTCTTTAATAGTTGATTAAAGTCTAGTTTTGCAATTGCTTTGGTTTTTCCTAGATACTCACCGTTTGGCCGAATACTTGGATTGGTGGATTCTCATGGTATGGGACACATAGGATTGTGGCCATGAGTCTAGCTACTTAGCCATGGATTTGGCTAATGGACCATAGATTTAGCAAGTTGCATAGCTTTGATGATGGCAATGAAACAATATTGTGATTGGATAATCCACTATTTGAGAAATCCTTAGGGACAAACCACTTGGTTGATAACTTGGACTTTGTGGGTCACTAAGGTGACGTGGTTGTATCACTACAGTGACAATCTCAATTAGAATTGGCATTCTGGAGTGTGGATTCACTCAAACCCCAACTAAATTGAGACAAAACTTCTTATTCTCAATTCCTTTGGTGCTTTGAACTAAGCGCGTCATAAGGAATGCTGAGTACCTTCATAAATGAACTATGGATATGCTATGCTTGGGTTTGGCAAGTGCGTTATATGATATAGGTAGCCTTGTATTAGTCAGATAAAGATAAGAATAACCTCTCCTATAGCTTGCATAAGGAAGAAAAGATTGTGAGAAGCTGAATCCAGGATAAGGATCACTTCTGTTCTATGAAAGTGTGGCTAAAGGATACTCTGGTAAGAATAAGCCTTGTGGATAAAGATACTCATGCCAGAAATAGGCATTGAGTGAATCTCAAGTCGGGATTGACATGAAGAAGTCACGTTAAGTACTTGACTAAGTTTCTCTAGGCCAAGCTATGATCGTAATGATACGAGTCTGGGAGGCACTATTTTATCATTTTAAAGGAGGGGCAGAAGAGCAAGTCTAGAATGAATTTACAGAATCTAGCAATACATTCACAAATCCAAGAAGGGTTGATTTAGGCCTTTATTTTTTGATTTGGATCCTACCAAGGTTTGCACTCATGCGATCTTGATAGGTCCTCCAGAATCTAGATTGATAGCTTGTAGTAGTATGGGACACTATAAATACTATTGATGCAGGCAGCAGCATTTCTATGTGGTAGGAATCAAAAACCAATGCCAACATGCCCTTCATTTCCACGGTTGGAGTATGGTTAACATTTTCCAAACTAATGGTATCTAGTTAAAGAACAATGATCCTCTGTGTTTGGTAAAGCTGATCTAGATGTATTTCTGGTTGAAGATCAAATGTTCCTCAAGAATATTTGCCACATGTTTAGTAAAGCCGATCACCTTACTATGGCCAATGTGATTAGAAAAGAAGTTCAGATTGAGAATATCAATTTCTTGTTACTTCGTAGTATCATGGATTGCCTTTTTGGAAAGGAATCTTGAAAAAAGAATTCACGGTTTAGGCTACTCCCATTTCACTTGCCGCTACTATGGGAATCGCTTTTGATTTCCTTTCCTCCGACTGCTAAGATGTTTCAATTTGCCGGGTTGTCTCTTGTCTGCCTACGGATTCAGCATCAATTCAAAGGGTTAACCATTCGGGAATCTCCGGATCCATGCCTATTTTTGGCTCCCCGAAGCATTTCGTCGTTATTACGCCCTTCCTTGTCTCTGGGTGCCTAGGTATCCACCGTAAGCCCTTTCTCGTTTGAACCTTGCCGTTGAATGCTATGCTATCTCAATGTGCTACGCACACGGATCCTGTCAACCTCTCCCCACTGGGGATCAAGATTATTCCATACTAGTGTATGCGATTACACGAATTTGGATCACAGGCTGGAGATAAGCGGACTCGAACCGCTAACATCTGCCACAAGGTAAGCCATTGTCTCTTAGGCCTACCTTACTGGGGGACGCCGGCGATATACAATGACTCCCCTCGAACACGGCTTTCATTGTACCGTGCTCTCCAAGGAGCAACTCTTTTCGAATCGAAAGGCACCGAAAATGTTACCAAGTCCCAACCCCCGAGGGTTTGTCAATCCATATAATTTACTCCTCAATTCCTCATACAGTAAGATCAGGATTGCCTATCCGTGGCATATCCAAATACATCTAGTGTGACAAGCCATAATAGAATGTAGCATCTTGATTTGTGTCCGAGTCTCGCGTGGTAGTCAATCCCAAAATTGTCGAAATTATTGATCCTGGCACAACAAGGCGACACCCAAATTTGAACTAGGGGATGAAGGATTTGCAGTCCTTTGTCTTACCACTTGACTATATCACCAATTTTCCCCTAGATTGCTCCACTATCTTTTGACTTACTCAGATCCCTACTACCCACCCCCTGGTCTTGTTTTCCCTCCTAACCCTCTTGGGAATATCGAACGGATCCTTGACGCTCCCCACCCCCCAGAAACAGTTCACATAGATACCGGGTTCTACTTCGTCCTTGTCAAATTTACCTCATTCACTCCCTAGCTTTCGTCTCTCAGTGTCAGTGTCGGCCCAACAGAGTGCCTTCACCTTCGGTGTTCTTTCCGATCTCTACGCATTTCACCGCTCCACCGAAAATTCCCTCTGCCTTAGATTAGTGGGCCACTTTGCTTTGGGGACACTTCAACCAGAATCAGATCACCTGGCACTTAATCTGCATAAGACAGCCACCACTTGAAGTGGCAGCCCACCCCCCACGCCCCCCGTCTAGACTTCAAACAAGCAAAGACTTCCAAGGACAAACTATTGTTAGTGGTGGTGTTGATGATATGTGGGAGATTTAGGTCTTATCTCTTTGTCAATGACTCACTATTTCCATAATTTTTAACATCCGATTTGGTTTGTGTCAAAACAAAGTGTAGGCGTTATACATTCGCAATATGAGACAAAATTAAAAAGATCATTTAAAAATGTTGGCTTTAATATATTGAACTTGATTTTAAAGACTAGACTCAATTTGAATGTGTTTTGCTGAAGTCAATGTTGAACGTGCCAAAATTTTGGGTTTTTGATGCTTGAAATGTGGATTGATCTACTTTTAAACCAAACTATGCAATCTTGGTTATTTCAATTAGACCTAAATCCTTAGGTACACCCCTAGAGCTCCTTGGCATAGAGAGAACGACACAATATCTAGCCAAATTCACCCAACTCCTACACGACCACCTCCAATTCCTCTCATGGGAAGTGAGCGCCCCATCCAAAAAGACACATAAGCTAGATGATGGATACGAGGAGAAGGTTCCACTGGTGAGGGGTAGATGTACTTCCAGCTACTGGCCTCTCACCATCTGGGGGGCAGTACTCAACCGCTTCGCCTACCAACACGAGACTTTCATCGCTCTCCCACAACCCCATTTTCACGGTTTAGACTACTCCCATTTCACTCGCCACTACTGTGGGAATCGCTTTTGATTTCCTTTCGTCCGGCTGCTAAGATGTTTCAGTTTGCCAGGTTGTCTCTTGTCTGCATATGGATTCAGCGTCGATTCAAAGGGTTAGCCTATTCAGGAATCTCCAAATCCATGCCTATTTTCGGCTCCCTGAAGCATTTCATCGTTTACTACGCCCTTCCTTGTCTCCAGGTGCCTAGGTATCCACCGTAAGCCCTTTCTCGTTTGAACCTCGTCGTTGAATGCTACGCTATCTCGATGTGCTGTGCAGGGATCCTATCAACGTCCATAGGGAATAGGTCATGGGTCAACCTGTCCCCACTGGGGGTCAAGATTATTCCATACTAGTGTATGCGATTACACAAATTTGGATCACAGGCTCGAGATAAGCGGACTCGAACCGCTGACATCTGCCACAGGGTAAGCCACTGTCTCTTATGCCTACCTTATTGGGGGACATCGGCGATATACAATGACTCCCCCCAAACACGGCCTACAACTTTCATTGTACTGTGCTCTCCGAGGAGCAACTCTTTTTGAATCGAAAGGCACCGAATAAGATCGATAATGTTACCAACTCCCAACCCCCGAGGGGTTGTCAATACATATAATTTACTCCTCAATTCCTGATGCAATAAGATCAGGATTGCCTATCCGTGGCATATCCAGATACATCTAGCGTGACAGGCCATAATAGACTATGTAGCATCTCGATTTGTGTCCGAGTCTCGCGCGGTAGTCAATCCCGAAATCGTCGAAATTATCGACAACAAGGCGACACCCAAATTTGAACTAGGAGATGAAGGATTTGCAATCCTTTGTCTTACCACTTGACTATATCACCAAATTTCCCCTAGATTGCTCCACTATCCTCTGACTTACTTGGATCCCTACTACCCACCCCTTGGTCTTGTTTTCCCTCCTAACGCTCTTGGGAATATTGAACGGATCCTTTGTAGAATCCCGTAGGATTTTATAGATGCATCTTGGAAGAGGAGTGAGAGCACAATGAAGTTCTCTTTTATGGATTGTGAGAGAGGTGACTCTCTCTTATAGAAAGGGGGAGAAGGTAGCACCTTCCCTACATAAGTGGCAATCAGCCCCTACATCAGTGGGAATCAGCCCCTACATCAGTGGGACTGGCCTAAATCAAAGGAATCTCCCATGTGGGGACCTTTGCTTACATCATCACTTAGGTCACACACTAGACACATCATAGCACTTGAATCTTGATGTGCCTTTACAACACACACAAACACACGTGACTCCCCTAGATGCACATATGCATCATAGAGCAAGCCCTTGATCACACTTATCCCAACATACCCTCCCTCAAGGGTTTGCCTCTTGCAATGTCAAGGATACATCTAGTCTCATAGTTTCTCATGCCATCTCATGGTGGTCAAGGATAAATCTATGGCTAGGATCTCATGCTAGCAAGGGTTCCCAAGGGTGTGAGGTTCACAGAAATGGGATAGACAAAACACATATCACATGGTCTACATCATATGGTGACCAGAGGTGATTTACAAAGGTGATTTACAAAAGACAAAACACATGATATTCTTTTTGGAGTACTACTCCAGACAGAGAACCTCAAAATTTGACCAAGTGATGATAAACAAAAATTTCAAAAGACAAAGTGCTCAAAAAGCATAGTCTTTATTTTCAAAGTTTGATTCTTCATTTGCTGATGGAGTTCTTGTTGGAGATAAGTGCACACTAAGTGTACTATTTCCCTAGTCTACATTTGTCTAAGTCTAGTCTAGTCTTTGTGCCTTGAGTGTGTGCCATGTGGCACCTCTACAATTATCCCATAAGCACTCTTGCTTTCTGTCTTGTACTTTGGCCCATATATTCATGGGTCACATCATTGCAATCTATCTATCTAGCTTGTGTCTTGTCTACACTCTTCTCAAGGTACTTCTTTGTCTTTCAATCTTGTTCTTATTTTACTTCTAGTTTTCTAGCTTCTAGTTCTTCCTTTTCTATTCCTACTTGATATCAGAGCCATGTAGATCCCTCTTCTCTCCTCTCACTCTGCTGTAGCCATAGCCGCCTTTTCTCAGATTCCTGCCCCGATCAGCTGGTCACCATCATCTCCGAAACGGGCTGCTTCTGTCTGCCCTGCCACTCTTTGCGCCGCCATCTCCATCTTCTGCCCGTCTTCTCCACTACATGGTATTCAGACCGTCACCTCCAGCTGCTGCCGTTCCTGTTCAGGTTGCCGCTGGAGATCTGCCCGCCTCTTTCTGCCCCGCCATCTCTCTGCCAGATCTGCGCCACCACATCAGGATGCCATCTCTCTGCCAGATCTGCGTGCCAGATCTGCACGCCATTGTGCTGCCAGATCTGCTGCACCTTGATATGCGCGCCAGATCTGCACGCCATTGCGCTGCCAGATCTGCTGCGCCTTGATCTGCACGCCAGATCTGCGCGCCATTGCTGCGCTCAGCTCGCCATTGCTGCGCTGTGAGCTGCCGCCCTGTTCATGCTGAAGAGCCGCTCCATGTTGCTGCCCATGACTTTTTGAAGCTGCTGCCCGTACCTTTTCTGTTCGAAACAAAGAAGGAGCTGAAGCTGTTCTAAAGGTACTGTGCATTGTCTCTTCAGTTTGCTGAGCAGTTTTTTGTTATCCTCATATCTGCAAACTGCTGGTTCCTCCTGCTTCGATGGGCTGTCACATGCTATTATGGCCTTGACAAAGTGGTGAGAGAACCGGCTTCTTGGATCTCTCCTTTCATTTATTTCTGCAATATTGTAAGGGAATAGACACTGCCCTTGCATCTTAGCAAGAGGTAAGACCTTCCCACATGGCTTCTTCCTCTCATTCTCTCATGTCTATCAACAAATTCAATGGGTCCAACTTTCATACTTGGCAAATCAAAATCAAGTGCCATCTTATGAAAGAAGGTCTTTGGGATGTTGTTCACCATGCTGCTCCCGAAGATCCCGACATTGAGCAAGTTGTCAGTGCCAAGAACGACAAAGCCTATGCTATCATCTTGCTCGGTCTTGGAGATGATTACATTCATCACATCTCCGACATACAGTCTGCTCCTCAAGCATGAATCACTTTGGATACCCTTTTTGAACCCCGATCTAAAAACTCTAAGATTGCACTTATGATCTCATTCTTTGATCTACATATGCAGGAAGGAGCTACTATAGCCTCTCATGTCAATTATCTTCGCAGTCTTATGGTTCAGCTTGCATCAGTAAAGTCTCAAAAGCTTACCTGACACCTATGCTACTCTTGTCACTACCTTCAAGTATCACAATAATCCTTCTCTTGAAGGTATCATCAATGCTCTCCAAGAGGAAGAAAGAACTCAACAACGAAAGGTAACTGACACTGCTTTTTTAGCAAAGAAAGGAAGTTTTAAGGTAAGAAAGCCTTGCACCCATTGTGGCAAAACCAATCATATGGAGAAGGATTGTTTCAAGGCTCATCCATGCACCATTTGTGGCCGTGATAATCACCGGGAGAGGGACTGCTACTCCAAACCCTCTACATCAGCCCCTGCATCTACCTCAGCCCATGTTGCTCCAACATCTCCATGAGCAGATCCTGCTGTTCCTTCCTCATATAATGAGAAGTGCGCTTTCTGATTACTTCATATTTCTTGTCTACCACTTTGACCACCGATGATGTAGGTCAAGGCGTTCTAGTGATCCATCTTGTCCCTACCCTCGTGGACCCATATGAGGATATCACTTGAGGAGGGGTGTCTCAAGATCTTTGTCTATCAAGTCTTCTATCTTGTCTCTCAGTCTATCAATCTTTATGTATGTCTTCTAGTCTTGTCTTTCTTTCTTCCTCCTAGTGTCCACTTAAGGAGGGTGTTGGAGATAAGTGCACACTAAGTGTACTATTTCCCTAGTCTACATTTGTCTAAGTCTAGTCTAGTCTTTGTGTCTTGAGTGTGTGCCATGTGGCACCTCTACAATTATCCCATAAGCACTCTTGCTTTATGTCTTGTACTTTGGCCCATATATTCATGGGTCACATCATTGCAATCTATCTATCTAGCTTGTGTCTTGTCTACACTCTTCTCAAGGTACTTCTTTGTCTTTCAATCTTGTTCTTATTTTACTTCTAGTTTTCTAGTTTCTAGTTCTTCCTTTTCTATTCCTACTGTTCTTCCTTCAGCTAGATTTGCTTTGTTGTTGAAGTAGTCCTTCTTCACAAGAAATGCTTGATTCTCTTTGTTCTTCATGGAATAACACATTCCCTTTTTCAATTGTAGCTAAAGTAACTTAATAAGCAAGATACATTTGAAGCATTTTCCTTGTGCACCAAATACTGTGAGATGATGATCCCAAGCTTCATGTGAAGTTTCAAAGCCATCAATGTGGTGAATGTATGAGCCACTTAATCCCAAAGCAATGATAGCAAGAGCCTTCTTGTCTTTGATCAACCAATTAGCTTCTTCTTTTGTAGACTTCTTTTTCTTTCCATTCACAACATACCATATCTCCATAAACTTAGCTTTTGTTTGCCAAGTATGGAAACTAGTTCCATCAAACTTCTCTATTTGCTTGG
Organism: Dipteris shenzhenensis; assembly: GCF_047967505.1. Taxonomy (NCBI): domain Eukaryota; kingdom Viridiplantae; phylum Streptophyta; class Polypodiopsida; order Gleicheniales; family Dipteridaceae; genus Dipteris; species Dipteris shenzhenensis. The sequence goes on along the minus strand of NC_141627.1, from coordinate 43,137,462 downwards.
GCTTAGTCATCTTTACAATTCAAGTACTCATCGAAGAGAATGACATAGTCATCATTCTAAATGCAAAGTATAAGGACACTTATGTGCTCCATGACTGAGTTCTACTACTCAAGTACAATCAAAGCAATCAAAGTCTGCAGTAAATAATGAAAGCCCCAAACTTATAGTGATTGCTCAACACCCTTTGACCAAAATATGCAAAATTCTGTCAACAGAGACCAGAGTAGATTGGAGGGTGCAATTCTCATAGCTCATAGCTCTATTCAAGGGGATTTTTATGCAGGAAGAAAGGCCTTATACCAAGGAAGCGTGCAATGTTGCGCCAGGTCGCCATAGCCAAGCTTGACAAAGTCGACTGGTTTTTTCGCTCTTTCTCCTCCAATTCTTGACCAAACGGGCTCAAATTTCATCAACAGCTTGCCTGTAGTGTCGTCCAACTCGAGCTCAGGGGGATTTGCAAATGGGTAACCACAAATTTCGCGATTCATCAACGGACAGTCTTCGTGTTGGCATTGCGCGTACAGAAGAAATATCTCTAATTGCTTGCAGCTGGAATGTCGCCCATACACGAGGAGTCTACAACTCAGAGGACTTGGAGAATAGTTGCTTGTAGGTAGAGCATAGGCTCTCACAAAATTTGGGAAAGAAAGAGGAAAATGGAGATGATGAAGAAGCTTTGAAAAACTAGCAGTTTATGCTAGAGAGAGCATCTAATGCTAGGCTAGGCTAGATCTAGAACCTAAAGCTCTGATACCAAGTGTAGAATCCCATAGGATAGAATAGATGCATCTTGGAAGAGGAGTGAGAGCACAATGAAACCAAAATGTAGTTCTCTATTATGGATTGTGAGAGAGGTGACTCTCTCTTATAGAAAGGGGGAGAAGGTAGCACCTTCCCTACATAAGTGGCAATCAACCCCTACATCAGTGGGAATCAGCCCCTACATCAGTGGGACTGGCCTAAATCAAAGGAACCTCCCATGTGGGGGCCTTTGGCTTACATCATCACTTAGGTCACACACTAGACACATCATAGCACTTGAATCTTGATGTGCCTTTACAACACACACAAACACACATGTGACTCCCCTAGATGCACGTATGCATCATAGAGCAAGCCCTTGATCACACTTATCCCAACATCCTTGACGCTCCCCACCCCCCAGAAACGGTTTGCATAGATACCGGGTTCTACTTCACCCTTGTCAAATTTACCTCATTCGCCCCCCTAACTTTCGTCTCTCAGTGTCAATGTCGGCCCAACAAAGTGCCTTCACCTTTGGTGTTCTTTCCAATCTCTACGCATTTCACTGCTCCATTGGAAATTCCCTCTACCCCTATCATACTCCAGCTCAATAGTTTCCACCGCTTGTCCAGGGTTGAGTCCTAGGATTTGACAACAGACTATCGAACCAACCGAGTAGCCACAAGCTCGACCAGCATTGAATGCTGGACTGTCTGTCGAGGAGAGAAGTATGTCGAAACCATGCAAAGATTTACCGTGACCAGATTGTATCCATTGAGCAAATACAGGTTCAATAAGAATTTGCTTCCGTGGGGTTGCAAAGGCTAACATGACGCCGTTATGGACATAGAGACCTCAAGTATGGAACCCTAGGAATAAACTACCCGACTCCAATGGGCTATTATTGCTTCTTTATGCTCCAACATCCTTGCCAACACATTATCCTTATTTTGTTCCGGATCATAATCATGTATAAAGAATATGGCTTCATGGGTGAACGCCCCTGTCATAATAAAACCAGCGATGTACTGGTGAAGGGTGTATAGCGCGGCCTAGGTCGTATAAACCTGTGTTATAAAAGCATAAGCGGGTAAGGAATACATATGGTGCGCCACTAGGGAAGTAATGACTTCTAAAGCCCGCTAAATATTCTTGTACTGACAGATTCCTGGGTCACTGAGGCTTTTCTCCATATGCACCTTCTTCACACATGGAACCAAGCAAATTTGTCCACTACTCCTGTCATGTTCATGGTGACTAGGGGAATCATACACCCGTCTCTCGTTCAACTCAACAGAACGTTGCCGCCATACGCACTGGATCCCAGAGGTTACACAATGAGACAAGATGTTGACAAACCACAAGACACCCTCCTTCAACCACCGGCCGCACCTTCACTTCTTGTGATCACGGGCACCATGCACTACTCACATGCACCGCCCATGAGGACACCTGAACTAGATTCCTACAACTCTTTTCTAAGCCCTCTTTGATTGCAGCTTTGCTCTCATTGTTTGGACGCATGATTACCTCGGCCGCCTTCATCGCCGAGGTTCTTGAGAGGTGAGGCCAGCTCGCCGCACCACGATAGACACAACACCTCAAGCACACCCTTGCATGCGTAATCCCACATGTATCATTTCTCATTAGATATGGGCTTTTAGTCCTTGACCGATGTTTTAGATGGACATTTAGTCCTCACCTGATGTACCGACTTTATGGCACTAGCAACAAGGGCATCCGTACAATTAGGAGAGAATATCGACAACACAAGAAAATACAATTTCTCTCACAACATGCACAAGAGGTCTTGAACATATTATAAAGAACTAATTCCTAGCAATTTTGGACAGAGCTTCTGAAGATGAGGTCCTCTCTTGTATAAGGCCATGGGTGCCCAAATCAAATCATCTACAATACTTAGTTTATCGAGTCGTGAAACGAGGCAAGTCCGTGAACCTGTGGGGACTAAATCAAAAATCCTTAAAAGAACACTATACTTTCTTCTTCCGATATCTAGCCTTTTGTATGAGAGCTTGGAGAGTGAAGAAGTGGGCCAAGGTGAAATGGTCCCGTCTGAAACATGCTTGGTCCGTTGATCTCATACTTCCCACTATGCTTGCTCATTGATGTGTATCTCCAAAGTCGAACCCTACACCTTGGCTATCAAAAATGACCTACCATGATGGTCTAGGTGGCTAGCACAATTGGGGTGAAGCAAGGATGTCCATTATCTCCACCCTCCTCGGACTTTATATCGATGAGTTGGCATCCTTCGTAGACACCCTTGGAGGGCAAGGCTCAACACTGGCAAGACCCTCATTCCCATTCTACCTATGCTGATCATGTGTTGTCATATAGCTCTACATACGTTTTGCGATAGTTGAAACATGAAGGTCAACCTTCAAAAAAACCTACGCAATGATCTCCAATGTCATGATGTCAACCTCAGACACGAGTCTCTAACACGTAGTCGGTTGAGATGGTCACATCTTATGTATACATGGGATGTGTTTTCATGAGACCCAAATACAGTATGAAACTAGCAGCCCATGTATGTTTGACTAGAGGACATGCATCATTCGCTAGATTAGAGACATAATGCTTCTAGGCTCACTTTCGGCCTGTCAACACAAAATCCCTCTCTTTTATTCTTTCTTCAAACCTGCATCATTGTACATGGGAGCCTTCTGGGGGATAGATCATAAAAGAGGATAATGAGTGGGTCGGATTTGATAGACTGCAGGTCACAATGCCATCATGCATCCCCACGCTCATACCGGCAAGTTCACAATAAGATCCCTACACATAAATTTCATTCCAGATAATCGGATACCTTGATCGTGTTAGGTATGCAGAGACTGGCATGGCAATCACAACGGAGGGGGACGAGAAGTGTTGGCACATAGGGCTTACCAAATGGTTTCACTCATGGCATGTCCATTTATCATCTCTCCCCATACGACTAGAGTCCCTAGATGCACCCACTATACACCTCAGTCAACAAGAAATACATCAAGTCATTAGAGAACCTTTGGTAGGTATACATTCATTATCTCCGGTCAAGCCACACTGCCAAAATGGCATTGTACAGAGACCATTTTCCTTGTCCGGTTGCAGAGGGATTTATCCAAATGCCCAGACACTTATCAAACTTTGTACGAATAGCCATAGGACAGCTCCAAACATCATCTTATTGATTCACATGTAGTGATGAGATGCCCTAGATATTATGAGATCTGGGGATAGATGCCACTCTCTTCGAGCAAGGGTTCCAAGATATGAACCGAGTCATTGACGATCTGAACCAATGATGTGTCACACTTTTCGTGTCTGGGGTAACAAGAGACACAAGGGCACTCATGAACACAGCACAAATCGCAACACCAAATAGCAGAGAATAACAAACTTCTTCTTTAACAAGGAAGAATCCACTTCGCACACTCACACTCACACACACACACATTTTTTTGAGGAGAAATCTATGAAATTTTCCATTACAAGAAGCACTCCCTAGATATGGAGCATGCAATTACAACATCATAAGATCTCAATATAAGACAAGTGGATAAAGAATCTATCTAACGAACATATAGACAATCATAGAATGATTGTCGTAGTGACATCCGGAAGTAGTGAAACTTGCAAAAAGTTGAATCTCCTAAGACTCTACAGTTTCTATCTTTCAACAAAGCCAAAGTCCCCAATATCAAATGTCACGAGGGCGTGATTTCTGGCGCATGCATGTTGGCTTGCATGTGGGCAAGGTCATGGGTTGCTTGGTGTGCTAGAACCCCTACCAAGTAATGCTTTGGGGGTAAAAAGTGTGTTTGGCTCCAAAGAGGGGGGGTAAAAAGCCCTAAGGATCCAAGGTTGGGCGATTGGTTTGGCCCCACTAGAAGGGGCAAGGGGCAAATATTAGACTTTGGGGGCAATTCAAGACGTGGGTTGCCATGTGGCATGCCCATGCAAACCAATTTGGCAAGATAGTCCATGGAAGGCTTCTGGCAAGTCGACGAGCAGAGGCGGGCTGGACAACGGGCTAATGGCGCACGTGAGAGCTAACGGGTTGTGGGCATAGGGGACGTTTGGATTGCAGGAGTGTGGTGCTAGCTTGGAGATCACGGCTGATGGGGCGCTGTTGCGTGGAAAGGCGCATGGCATGAAGCTCACAGGCTGGAGAGGAAACACAAAGGCCTAGTTGACGTGGGAATTCAATCGTCGGAGCTAGACAGCACCACTTTGTGCCTCGTACGGTTCACTAGGGGCTGGCTGGACTATAGGCCAGCTCTATGGTGGCAGCGCGCGGGCTGGCCACTAGAGCATGGATAGAGGTCACGACTCAAGCAAGGAGGCCAGGATCCATGCATAGCGTCATCTAAGAAATAATTTCTTTCCAATCCGAAAACATTCAGGAAGCAAAAGGGCAGCCTTTAACTCCGCCATCAATATATCCAAGAAGATCTCCTTGAGTGGGTTGCTAGTGCCCAAAAGCATGAGTGGTTAAATGTTAGAGCACGTGACGCTTCATAGCAACGCAAGGTAAAATTCCAGTATCATTTTCCCATTGTGTGTGTCACAATCCTGCAAACCTGTATACACTTGCTTGGTAATTTTTATTGTGAATTTCTATTTATTTCAAAAACATGTATGCATGCTTTGCAAAAGAGGGTGAATGTTTTTCCTACACTTCGGTTACCACCTTGCCTGGAGTTATGGGCATTAGTGACCCACAAGAATGATGCCCTCTCCTTAAGAGGGAACATCAAGAAAACACACCCCATTTGAGTACTCATTTCTGGAGCCAATAAAATGCACATTCTGCAGAACGACCTAACAACCATCCAAGAGAATGTTCTCAGGCCTTGGGTGTGAGCCAAGAAACATGCCAAAAGGTATATAGATATAAGATAAGACGACAAAAAAATACTCTATCTGTTGAGGTCAAAATGTCTCAAATATGGTTTAAAAGTGTGTCATTGTATATGTCTAACTATAGGGGACCCGTGCAGTCCGAATTGATTTCCGATCACTTTTAGTTTTAAGGGTTTCTAGGGGCGACACGTGCCAGGATGACACGTGTCAGTTGAGCTAGCAGCCAGGACAATTGTCCTACACACGTGGCAGCCAGAAGGGCAAGTGGCAAGGGCACAAGGGCAAGTGGCTAGGACCAAATCAAGAAGGATTTGGGGCAAGTTCTTCTTGCCTCTTTGGTCCAACCAGCCCACCAACTACTCTAGCAAGTATCCACCTTCTATCCTGGGGTGAGGGAGGGGTTCAACCTATAAAAGGGGGGCTTCCAGGCAGCAGCTCCTCTCCTCCTACTCCCTTGATGTGAGAGCCCTCTTCCACCCTTTCGGGTTCAACCAGCTCCCCTCCAAGCCCTTCCCTCTCTACTGCAGCACACTCTCTCTCTACCGTTCCAGCCCCTCTCCCGTCGGCTATCCCATCGCCCCTCCCGATGCCTGTCCCGTCGCTCGTCGCCTTCAATAGCTTTAGCTGTAGCTAGCAACGTAGCTAGCTGCATCACTAGCAGCCAGCCAATGGCGCCACCAGTAGCAGAACTGCCACCAACAGCGCCGTTGCTGCCAACAACAACAATTCCTTTGCTAGCTACTAAGCGTCTCTAACCCCAAGTTGGGCTGAACCCCCAACCCAACCCGAGGGTTAGGTTCAACTAGGGCGTTCTACAGAAATAGCCAATATGGAATAGCCCACCTTCTCCTCCAAATCCCCCTCAACTCCATCAACCTCAACTATTAGGACTCAGTCCTCTACGATTGCAGCCATGACACCCTCTCCGTATGCACGCAATTACTAGCGAGAAGGGTCCAAACGACTTATCCTTGGACAACATGAACATGTTTATTATTTGCAGCAAGCAGTCAGAGAGTTAAGGCTTGAGCTGGTAGAAGTAAAAGCCCAACTTCAAGTTCTAGAGGGACCTGGCAAGCATGCAGTAATTGCTGAGGTTGTGAACTCATGTAAGAATTCTACTCCTACTCCTCAACTAGTCTCTACAATCAAAGATATGGTTCATACTGAAGTACAATCAATCAAGAAAGAAGTGATTGAGGAGTTCGACACAAAGACAAACAAGACTAATATCCAAGAAGAGATCAAAGAACACGAAGCCAGAGGTGATAATGCATTGAAGATTAGAGTGGGGGGGCTCCCTAAAGGATGGTTCAAAGATGTTGACTCTTTCAATGAGACTTTAAAGCCAGGCCTAATATTGAATGGAAGGTTGATGATGATAATGATGATGATGACGGAGCAGCTAATAGCTGGCACTCCAAAGGACACGCTATTCTTACACTTAAGTTGCGAGATTTACGCATCAAGCTTCTTCGACAATCCTAAAGTTGAAAGGGACCAAGATATGGACAGCTGAGGAACTTACATGAGCTCAATTGAAACAATGGAATTAGCAACGGAATTAGCTAAAGTCAAGGCTGCTAGGAAGGATGGAAAATGGGTAGTTTATCATGAAGGCATAGCACTAATCAAAGAGTTTAAATCCAAACCAAAAGACTTTCAGTCTTAAACTGATGTATGGCTGATTACTCTTTCAGACTATTATGTAGGTACTCTAAATAATTGGGTTTGATTTTGCACTCCCTGGGAGCTGCTTTTGTCCCCTCCCTAAAGCAGATGTACTAGATGGTTTTTTGCTGTTCCATAGACCTGTTGGTCTCCCATGGACATCAATAGACTCACTTTCTTTCTTTCTTTCTCCTGCAGGAATCAGCCTCTCCTTTGCATTTCTGGAATCCCCTCTCCTCCTAACCTGTGAGCAGCCATAGCATCCTCTTCTCTCTTGCTGCAGGCTTTCTCTCTCCTGCTGCAGGCTCTCTCTCTACAGCAGCATAGCCCCTTCTCCATGCAGAAATCACTATCTCTGCACTTCTGGAACAGCAGCATGCATCTCTTTCCACCTGTTTGGGAGCAACCATAACACACTCTCTAAAAGCATTACCCCCTTCAGACTTTCTCTCTCTAGCTTGCACCTCCCATTTCTGAGTTTTTCCCTCTCCAGACCCAAGCTATCATCTATTCCAACAACAGGGGCTGCGAAGGCATCAAGGGTACCATAACCATGGCAGCCAATGAGGGAAGGGAGCTTGCATCTGAGATTTATGGTTTGAAATTCAGTTTTGCATTGTGATCTAAAGCATGCAACTAATGTGGGATGAAGTGGTGATCATGTAGGCATCTTCCTTGTGGATTGTGGTGCCCCTGAAGTTCAGTTCTCACTAGTTCCAGCCTTTGAGTCATCTCTTGTACAAATCTCAATTTGAGCCTTCTAGTTCTGCATTTGTGTCCGAGTCTTCTCTCTGTCAAGACTCTGAGTCCAAGTGTGTGAGGTGTATTGTACCTCAGCCTGTGGGGGGGGGGGGGGGTCTTAGCCCCTCAACATTTCAGCATGCAAAATCTTATTCATGCAATCTTCCATTCCAACTTGCATCTATGAGCATATTGAAAAGTCTCTAAAAGAAAGACAGCATATAAATTCCTTGGTTTAAAGCATCGGAAAGCATAGAGTGGATTCAATGTGCCAAAATATGTATGTGAATATTTCACATTTTCAGACCGCCATGCATCTTTTGAAGGAAAGGGAGAGAGTGAGAGCAAGAGGGAGTGAGAGAGTAGAAAGCTTGGAAGCTGTAGTTGCAATAGAATAGAGTGTAAAGAGTGTAACACAAAGTGAGTAGGATAAGGTTTTGTCCTAGTGACAAAACCTTAGCAGTCACTAACCATAGTTAGTGAACTAACTGCAGTTAGGAGGAAAAACCTCTAAATGAGGGAAAAGTGCCCCTAACTAACTTATTATATTACATTGGTCACTGCTGAATTATATCTATAATTCCAACACCCCCCTGCAGTGCCAATGTCATGTACAAGGCTGATCAATCACCAAACGGATATAAGTTCAGGGCACTGCGAAATGCCTCAAACTTCTCACGTGGTAGCGCTTTGGTGAAAATATCTGCAACGTTGTCATGTGTGGACACAAAGATCATACTGATCTCTCCTGCATGCAACTTCTCTCTGACGTAGTGATAGTGAACCTCAATGTGCTTCGTGCGAGCATGAAACACTGGATTCTTTGCCACTGCAATGGCACTCTGACTATCAGTGAGAATTGGAGAAGGACCCTCCAAAGACAGATGAAGATCAGCAAATAAACGTCTCAGCCAGACACATTCAACTGTTGCTGTGAAAGCTGCCCTGTACTCAGCTTCACATGATGAGGTAGCCACTGTAGATTGTTTCTTGCTCAGCCATGAAATGCAAGATTTTCCCAAAAAGAAACAATTGCCACTAGTGGACTGCCTAGTGTCATAATCACCAGCCCAATCTGAATCACTGTAGGCATGCATCTGCAAGTCACCCCCCCTGGGAAATAGTAAGCCAAAAGACTTGGTGCCTTGCAAATAACGGAAGATGCGCTTAACTGCCTGCCAATGCATAGTTTTGGGGCTGTGCATGTACCTGCTCACCTGAGATACTGCAAACTGAATATCAGGCCTAGTATTGCAGAGATATATGAGGCATCCAACAGCTTGACTGTAAAGTGTGGCATCAACTGATTCTCCTACATCATGCATTGTAAGTTTCAGCCCCGGTTCCATGGGAGTAGATATGGGCTTACACTCTTGCATGTTAAATCTGTCCAAAAGTTTCTGAACATACTTGGACTGAGACATAACAGTGCCACGTCTCTCATGAGAGAACTGGATCCCCAAATAAAAGTGAAGCAGCCCCAAATCTGACATATCAAAGTGGGTCTGCAAATCAGTTTTGAAATCTGCAATTTTTTCGTCATTGGACCCTGTGAGCAGTAAGTCATCAACATAAAGAAGGATGACTAAGATTTCCCCCCCATCCATCTTGATGTAGAGGGTGCTCTCAGTAGGACTATTGTGCAGCCCCTTGCTGGTCAAAAAGGCATGTATCTTGGCATACCATGCACGAGGGGCCTGTTTCAGCCCATATAAAGCTTTATTAAGCTTGCAGACTTGAAGTGCATTGGTTGTAATTTCAAAACCCGGAGGTGGTTTGACATACACCTCTTCCAGCAAGTCCCCATTTAAGAAGGCTGTTTTGATGTCCAACTGATGAACATTCCACTCAAAATGTGCAGCCATTGCAATTACTGATCGGATGGTAGTCATCCGGGATGTAGGAGCAAAAGTCTCCTCATAATCTATGCCCTTTTTCTGAGCATAGCCTTTAGCAACCAGCCTGGCTTTATATCTGTCAATGGAGCCATCTGGCTTCCGTTTGACTTTAAATACCCATCGTGTGCCAATAGCATGTTTACCCTGTGGCAAGTCCACAACATCCCAAGTCTGATTTTTTGCAATGGACTGCAACTCATCGTGCATGGCATTCATCCAATGCACATTACCTTGTGCCTCTTCAAATGTGGCAGGCTCCTCTTCATCAAGGAGAGTACCTGCATATGCTGATTCCACTGAATTAGCACCTTCCATGTGCCTTGCTGCACTGCGAGTCCTGCCAGGTAACGGAGCATCAAGTTTACTCTCCCGGAGAGTCTATAACAGCCAATTTGGGACTGTTTTTGCTGCATGTATGTCTGCAATTTCTTGCTGCACCGTTTGTTCCACTGCCTGTGGAGGGGGCATGACATCCTGTGGCGGAACTGAAGCATTTGAAGGTTGCTGTAAATTCTGATTTGGATCAGAAAAATCAGCAGGGGAACCCAAAGCAATTGGTAGCAACCCTTGAAAGACATCTTCTGAAGGTGAAGGCATTTGAAAATCAGCCTGAGTGTGAGCTGAATTTTCAGAAAATATCACATCTCTACTTACAATGATTTTGCGTGTAGCAGGATTGTAGAGACGATACCCCTTGCTTTCTGCACTGTATCCAACAAATATGCATTTGATGGCTTTATCTGACAATTTGTGCCTAAGTTCAACTGGCACATGTGCATAGGCAAGGCATCCAAAGACTCGGAAGTGATCCACTGAAGGCTTCCTGTCATTCCAGACCTCAAAAGGAGTTTTTGTTTTTAAAGCCTTAGTGGGAGCCCTGTTCAAAATGTAATTGGCACACATCAAACCCTCTAACCAGAATTTATGAGGCATGTGTTTGCTTTTCAGCATACATCTGTCCATCTCCATGAGGGTTCTATTTTTCCTCTCAGCTTTGCCATTTTGCTGAGGGGTCAGCCTGACTGTGAGCTGATGCACAATACCCTTTTGTTTGAGGAAAGCATCAAATTCTGCAGATAGGTATTCCCCACCTCTATCCGTGCGTAATGTCTGTATCTTGAGCCCGGTTTCATTTTCAACCATGGCTGAAAAGTGTTTAAACACTGTGAACACTTCAGATTTCTTTTTCAGCCCATAAACCCAAGTAAAATTGGAGTAGTCATCAATAAATGTGACAAAGTAGAGATGACCACCCAATGAAGGAGTCCTCATGGGACCACAGACATCACTGTGTATAAGCTGCAATTTGCGAACAGCTTTAACTGAACCATCCTTCTTGAAGGGAAATCTATGCATTTTACCTAAAATGCACCCTTCACAGGCATGTGGAGGAGGTATCTCAAGAGGTGGCAATGCATCAACCATTGAAAATTTCTGAAGTGTCATTAAGCTGTTGTAATGCATGTGGCCATATCTGGCATGCCATAATTCTGCATTTTGCATGGCAACTGTAGGGGTAGAAATTGCCAAAGCATGAGCTGCTCTTTTCTGAAAAATATCAAGCTGAAAAAGCCCACGCAGCAGAGTACCAGATAACATTAAGGCATAGTTAGCTTCCCTGTCCCGGACAGCACATTTGTCATCCTCAAAGATGACCTGAAATCCCCCTCTGTTAAGAGTGGACACTGAAAGGAGATTTTTGGTTATGCCAGGCACATATAAGACATCAGAAAGTCTGAAAATTGAGCCATCAATTGCAGTGAGCTCAACTTCTCCTGTGCCACGTACTGAATATGAGGAGTTGTTGGCACAAGTGACTTTCTTACCAACAGGAGGTGGATGCAAGGAAGTAAAAAGACACTTCCTCGAAGTGATGTGCTTGGATGCACCGCTGTCAAAATACCATGTGTTCAGTGTTTCATCAACACTGAAAGCAGATGCATCTGTAGAAGAGTCAAAACTGCAAGTCAAAAATGCATATGTATCATCACTGCAAGTAGCTGTACTATCCCGAGCATCTGGAACAGCCAACCTAGAATCAGAAATGCAAGATAAAAAGGCATAATCTTGACCAACAAAGTTGGCTGCAGCATCCCCACTGTCAGATGCACAAGGGGCTGAATCTGAAACAGCCATTCCTGAGCTGTTTTTCTTTTCCTTTGCAATCCTTTTCCTGCATTCTGCTATGTGATGACCTGGCTTTTTGCAGTAGTGACAAAAACCCTTCTTTTTGGGCTTGCTTGCATCACTTTTAGCCTTTTGTGAAGGCTGTCCTGACCCACTGGAAGGCTGATTTGCTGCTGTCTTTGCCTGTCCCTTTGTTTTTGATTTAAATTTTGAGAGCATGGCTTGTTCACCTGCACGTGAAGCCAAATTTTTCCTGGTCTGCTCTTCCTGAAGCAGAAGTCCTATCAGCTCATGAAAAGAAAGAGGATTTGCACCCCCCCTCAATGATAAATTCAGCGAAGTGTGAAAGCTGAGATAAGACTCAGGAAGAGAATTCAGAGTGGTTGTAATCATCTCTGAATCAGGAATAATTTCATCTATGTTTAACAACTGCTCTCTGAGATCCTGTAGCTTAGTGAGGTGGGCTGACATGGAGTCACCCTCCTCCATATGTGTATTGCTCAACTCTCTTTTTAAAAAAGATACCCTGGCATCATTCCGTGCTGCATACATGCTTTCCAAAATATCCCACGCTGCCCTGGAGGTCTTACACGACCGGATATGCGGAATGATTGATCTTTTCACTGAAAGAGAGATGCATGACAAGGCTAAGGCATCCCGTGAATCCCATTTCTTTTGTTCAGGAGTATTGACTGTAGCTGCACCAACAACTTGTCCTGCAGCTGCACCTTGTGCACGACCTCTTCCACCGCCTTGCTGAGGAGGGGTAGCAGGTGCAATATCTGCTGGTCGGATTTCATCCCCATTGACATAATCCCATAAATTGCGAGAAATCAGAATATTACGTACCATGAAACTCCAGAGGGAGTAGTTGGTACCATCCAATTTGTCTTCCTGTGAAAGACCACCGAACTGGAACTCATTCTGATTTTGATGGGCCATATCTGAGAAAGAGATTGAAGCAGATACAAAGCTGAATTCCCTTACTGGGAATAAAATGCACAACTCCCAAAAAACACAGCCAAGCACGGGCTGTATATGCAACTTAGATTTCTGCACTTGAGCTGTCAGAAATCTATCCAAGCATAAAACACTCTCCAAAATCTGCCAAAAGTGTTCCAAACACTCCAAGAAAGGCAGTATGTACTGAATACTCCAAAAAATGCTCTCCAAACACAAAAGCCCCAATTTGTGGCTAGAAATTGCAGCCAGAAAGGGGTAAAAATGCTAAAAGCCCCAAATCTGCAATTTTAATACAAAAGCCCCAAATTTCAGACTATATCTCCAATTTTTCTCCAGATGTAGCTCCAAAATTGCACAATGATTGCAATGTCTGCAATATGCAAAATGCCCCAAATGTACTCGCAGAATACTTAGCCAAACAATGGCTGTCTGCAAAATTAGCCTGCCAAAGATCACCTACTAGTTCTCTTGTACAAAACCAAGGAGGTACCTGCTATACTGAAGCAGATTCAGTACGGAACCAAGCCAAGAAGGTACCTGCTGTACTGAAGCAGATTCAGTACAGATTTACTGTACTGAAGACAGTACGGAAATGCCGTACAATTTGTACGGCACTGTACGGCTAGTACGTCGACAGGTACATAGACTATACAAGAATGATAACCTGTACGAAAAACAGGTACAAATACTGTACGGCATCGATGTACGGGAGTTGTACGACGACGGTGTACGGTACTTTACGGAACTGTACGGCCTTCACGATGTACGACGACGATGTACGGTGAACAGGTATGTACGACGGCGACGGTGTACGGCACTCCACGGACGGCGGTCGATGTACGAATCTGAATGTTGCGCTGTACGGTCAGCAGGTATGTACGGCCGACAATGTACGAATCTGAATGTTGCGATATACGAACAACAGGTGTGTACGGCCGACAATGCGTCAGGATGCCGTACAGTCGTACGGACTGTACGGACAGATTGGAGCGGGCTGAAGCTGGAGGCTATACGAACAGCAGGTGTGTACGGCCGACAATGCGTCAGGATGCCGTACAGTCGTACGGACTGTACGGACAGATTGGAGCGGGCTGAAGCTGGAGGCAAGGCGCTGGTACGAAAAAGAGCAGAGGGCTCAAAGGCCTAGAACCTGCTCTGATACCAAATGAAGGAAAGGGAGAGAGTGAGAGCAAGAGGGAGTGAGAGAGTAGAAAGCTTGGAAGCTGTAGTTGCAATAGAATAGAGTGTAAAGAGTGTAACACAAAGTGAGTAGGATAAGGTTTTGTCCTAGTGACAAAACCTTAGTAGTCACTAACCATAGTTAGTGAACTAACTGCAGTTAGGGGGAAAAACCTCTAAATGAGGGAAAAGTGCCCCTAACTAACTTATTATATTACATTGGTCACTGCTGAATTATATCTATAATTCCAACATCTTTGGCGAACAGAGGTGCTTCATGGAGAGTAATTTTGATGCTCTTATGGCCAAAAAGTGTCCAATAGGGTGGACATGGAACATGCAATATCTTCTTACTAACATCATCAAAGGTAAGAATTGTATTAGGCAACCAAAATTGATTGTACAATATGGAGTCGAACATGCAATGGCCAGGTAGCTAGATTCCAATATTCCAACTTCTTTTTGAGGTTTGCAAGCACCCAATTCATTTATAGGCGGCGAGTGACGATCCATCCGAGGGGATAACCAAGATGACGAACTAGTTGACTGGGTAAAACAATTTCTCGAGGCCACAAAGAGTGATGACAGTCTTTAGCATCCAAAGCTGGAAGCTTTGATTTTTTAAGGTTTACCTTCAAGCTAGCAGCCAATCATACAGTGATAAAGCACGCATGAATTGCAAAGATCCTTCCCAGTTTTCTTTGGAGTGAAGAAGAAATCATCAACATAAGCTTGTGCAGTCATAGGCATCAGTAGCCACAAGATGATCTATGTATCAAAGCTCGGATGAGTGGCTGTTGCATAAAGCAATGCACTAAGAGGGCATCCCTGCAATACTGAGCGATGTAGATTCCACTCACTAAAAACGTCCCCAAACAAAATACAAGACGCTTTACTGTCACAATACATTCCATAAATAACATGTATTTTCCCCCAAACTCCCAAACATTGCATGGTCCGAGAGATAAAGTCCATTGTACAGTTTCAAATGGTTTAGCAATGTCTACTTGTAGCAAAATCACATCTTGTTGAGTGTACGTTGCATATTCTATCCCAACATGAGCATAGATAATATTATCCGTGATACGTCTACGAGGTATGAGGCCATACCGGGCAGGATGTAGACCATCATGCAGGAAACCTTTAATTCTATATACCACCATTTTAGCAACCACCTTAAAAATGACAGGTATAAGTGTAACATGTCTTCAATCAGCAAATGATTCACAAAGATGCTTCATTGGGAGCAGCTTGACCAAACCTTTCTTCCAAGATCTGGCATTTGCTGATTTACCAAGCATAATTAATCATATGCAATAAAATAGATTTGAGGGCATCCCAATATGCAAGAAAGTACTCTACAGTGAGACCATCCCAACTCAGAGACTCCATTTGCCACATGATTTTAATGCATCAGTCAGCTCCCTTTCGTTGAAAGGTGCCTCAAGCTGCAAATCGTAGGCAGGAGTGATAATAGGAGAGACATGCTGGATAAGCTCCTGTCACGCCAACAAAATTTCCTGAAATGGGATTCTAGATTCCCAAGTGCAAAACCATCACATGTCAAAACACAGCAAATGTTTTTTTATAATTGACATTTAAAACAAAAGTGCAGGTGTATGCAAATGCAGCTCAGCCCCATGAACTATTTGTTCTTCAAAAGACATATAATGCTGTTAGATTACTTAGTCTTCAACATCCCTTTTTGAAAGAAATTAGCTCCTTTCTCCATACAAATCTTTTGAGATATGTTATTTTGCAATCCTCCTGCAGGACTTGCAACCTATTTAAACTAAAATTAGCTCGTCTGTCAATAAGCATCTTTTGAGCTACATTATTTTGTAGTGACTGCAAAAGACAGCCATTATCCCAACCAGACAATCTACAAACGATAGAGGAGTTCATTGACAAATAAGTCATACAAAAGAGACTAGACCTGCTCTTTCATTGGTAAGGAAGCCACAATAAACTGTAAAAATATTATGCAGACAGTTTTTACTTTCTCACAACCTTGGAGTAGGACTAATCCAATGTGGCTGTGTACAGAATGCTATTGCACTCAATGACAGACAAATATGCTAGGCATGAAACTCCAGAGATATCTAGGTAAAAACCTCATCTTGCCTGAGAGAGGCAAGATCTAAATCACTCCTGATATGAACTCACATGAGCATAATGCAAAATGAGCAACAAGATCAAGGGGGATCAAACCATACAAGAACTTCCATGAGAAGGACTGGTACACATAACTCAATCGTATTTCATGTTCAAGTACATTGTTTTAAAGCCTCAAGGGCTTATTTGTTATCCTCACTTAGATCCATATGTCAACACCTCATTCTTGCAATCTACTTCTTTCACTCTTGTACCACTCACATGAGCATTATGCAAAATGAGCAACAAGATCAAGGGGGATCAAACCATACAAGAACTTAAAGGACACAAGATTGGTACACATAACTCAATCGTATTTCATGTTCAAGTACATTGTTTTAAAGCCTCAAGGGCTTATTTGTTATCCTCACTTAGATCCATATGTCAACACCTCATTCTTGCGATCTACTTCTTTCACTCTTGTACCACTCACTAGTGCTCTATGGCACCACAGTTCTCAACACCCCCCCTTGGTGGCAACACAGCTACTGCAAGGTGGTCAAATGTGAGATTTCATCTTCACTAGTGCTCTATGGCACCACAGTTCTCAACACCCCCCCTTGGTGGCAACACAGCTACTGCAAGGTCGTCAAATGTGAGATTTCATCTTCATTATTCACTCTTCCTTTCTCTCCCTATGTGTTCAGGCAACTTTGCCCTTGTAGCTATTTTGGCTCTTCATCTTGAGTGCATCCTATGGCCTCAGAGGGTGGATCACAACACCTTTTGTGGAGATGAAAGGGGTGAAGCATCTTTCTTCGTTCTTCATTTTTTGGCCTATAAATATCGGTAATACTCATATGTTGTACTCAGCGTGTAGAGGTTGATTTGATGATCATTTTCGCTTTTTACATGTAGGCCATCCTTTGCTGGTTCTAGTGATGCCCTATAGGCCATGGTAAGTGTACGGAATCAGCATCTACAGTGACAGTCGTACGCTCTTCTCCGTACATGTGTACTAGCTCCGTACGATCATCTTCTCCGTACGTACACCTGCAGATCAACCGTCGTGCGAATTTATCTACAGGGCTTTTGCAAGACATTGCAAAATTTGGGGCTTTCACACATTTGCCCTCTTTTTGGCCTATTTGCCCTAAATAAATTTGGGGCTTTTGCCAAATTTGCTGTTTTTGCATCAGATTGCAGTACATTAAATCAGATTGCAGGACATTCAGTTACATTTGCAGGACATTGAGTCAGATTTGCAGGATATTGAGTCAGATTTGCATACATTGGGTCACATTTGCCAAATTTCAGCAAGATTTGGGGCTTTTCTGAATTTGCCCTCTTTTTGGCTTATTTGCCCTCAATAAATTTGGGGCTTTTGCCAAATTTGCTGTTTTTGCAGTGAACATTGCCTGTCACAGTCACATTTGGGTCAGATCTGCATTTGCCCTTTGATTTGGGTCAGAAAGTTGCAGATATTTGCTGTCATTTTTGGACAGCCAGCTTATTGCAGTGATAGCCTTGAGGCTTTTTGGTTTTCAGGTCTTTTACAAGTTATCACAGTTGCTATGGCTTGGAACAATCAAGATTTATTTGGAGTTCTTCGTGAATATGATAAGTTGGATGGCACCAACTATCCGATGTGGTCTTATCTCATGAAACATATTCTTGTTGCAAAGCATTTGTGGAATATTGTTTCTAAGGCTGATCTGAGGCCAGCCAATCCTTCAGTGGTTGTTTCTACTGCTGCACCTTCTGCAGGTGGTACTACTTCTGATGCCTTTTCATCTAGCACTTCTGCTGTTGCTCTTCCAACTCAAGAACAGTCTAGATGGGATGCAAGAGATGCAAATGCACATTCATGCATTGCTTTATCATGCAAGAGAATCATTATTCCACACATCCGTTCTTGCAGGACAGCAAAGGATGCTTGGGATAAATTGGCTTCTCTATATCAGATTCGCAATGAAGCTCGTGTTGCATATTTGAGAAGGCAATTACAGGAAGTGAATATGAATGAAGGTGAGTCAATGGATGCATATTTGACAAAGGTCAAGGACCTCATGGAACAGCTTGCCAACATTGATGAAGTGGTGCCAAATTCACAGCTTGTCAGTACTACATTGAATGGACTACCAGATACATATCAAGGGTTTGCTACAACCCTTCGATTAGTGGCCATGGGTAATCCAGACCACTATTCTTTTGATCAGCTTGTTACTTTGCTTTTGCAGGAAGAGCAAAGTAGAGCTAACAGACAAGCAATTATTCCTGATCATGCATTTGCTTCACAGCAAACAGGAAGAGGCAAGGCTCCCAAGCCTATGGGCAAGCCAAAATCTGCACACAGCAGCTGCAATTTCTCTACGCATAGCAGCTGCAATTCCTCTCATGCATCTAAAAATACAGCAGATAAGGGAAAGAAGAAAAGATGCAATTATTGTCGCAAGCCTGGACATGACATTTCAGAATGCAGGAAGCGCATTGCTTCGGAGAAAAAGAAAGCAGCATTGACAGCTAATGCCTCACATGCCATTGAATCCCATGAGCCTGCAGATGCTTCACATGCACATGCTCTTCAGGATGATTGGGCATGGGCTGTCCATTGCTCATTTGATCCCTCCAAAGTTGATGCACTTTTTACTTCTAATGATGCTCAGTCCTGGTACTTTGATAGTGGTGCTTCCAAGCATGTCACATCTTGCAGACAGTTGTTTCATTCTTTAGCTGATGCACCTCGAGGGGGGACTGTTACATGTGCCAATAATGCTTCATATGCTGTAAAAGGAGTTGGAGATGTGCAGCTCACATCCATTTCCAGTCATCCTGTCACTCTGACAAATGTTCTTTTTGTGCCTGGAATTGAAGTCAACTTGATTTCAATTTCAGCAATTGCTACTTCAGGTTTCAGAGTAATTTTTGATGGCTACAGATGCCTAGTATATGATCTTTGTGATGACAATGCCATAGTTCTCACTGGCACCTTGCGAAAAGGGCTTTATCACCTTGATCATCATGCAGCTGCACTTTACACCGAAGCATTGGCTATTTCAGATTCACAGCTTGCTGAAACTCATCTGTGGCATGAGAGAATGGGCCATCTAAATTATAGAGCTCTTGCAAAGCTGCATTCACACCAGATGGCTAATGATGTACCTCAGACTCACACAGTTCCTAAACATGTGTGTGAGGGCTGTCTCTTGGGTAAGATGCATCGATTTCCTTTTCAAAAGAATTGTCCAAAACTCTCACAAAGGAAATTGCAGCTAGTACACAGTGATGTCTGTGGCCCAATGAGGACAAATGCCATTGGAGGATACAAGTATTTCATGACTCTCATTGATGATTTCACAAGGTATTGCTGGATATATCCTTTAAAGGCCAAATCTGAAGTTTTCTTATGCTTTCAGAGATGGCTGAATATGGTTGAGAATGAATCAGGCTGCAAGCTTGTCACCCTCAACACAGATAGGGGGGGTGAGTATATGTCAAAGGAGTTTGATGCATTTCTTTCTTCACGGGGCATTATTCACTCATGCACTACTCCTTACACTCCTCAGCAGAATCCTGTTTCTGAAAGGAAAAACAGGTCCACAATGGAGATGGCCAGATGCATGCTCAAGGCCAAGTCTTTGCCCAATAAATTTTGGCTTGATGCAGTAATGTGTGCCAACTATGTGCTGAATAGATCACCTACGCGGGCATTACAGACTATGACACCTTATGAAGCATGGAAAGGCAGGAAGCCTTCACTTTCACACATGAAAGTTTTTGGGTCTCTTGCGTATGTTCATGTACCATCTCAGCTGAGACATAAGCTTGATGACAAGGCAATCAAATGCATATTCAATGGTTACAGCCAGGAGAGCAGAGGGTATCGGTTATATCAACCAAATACTGGGAAGATTATTGTCAGTAGAGATGTGATCTTTGCTGAACATTCATCTTCTCCTCTTGTGGACTGCAAAGCAAAGCCAGATATTGACATGTTTGATGCCTTTGAATCTTGGTTACCTCTACCATCATCAGAAGAAGATTTTGAGCAGCAACATGCGCCTCCTGCACGCCCTCCACAAAGCAATAATCAGCCTCAACCTCATGCTGATTTGCAGGCTTCTCTTCCGGCACCAAATGATCCCATTACTCATGATGCAGTCCTTGAAGAAAGAGCTGTTAATAGACAGCAAAGGCAAGTTCCCAGATGGCTTCTTGATACATTGAGGGACAGCAAACAAGATCAGCCTTTTGCTGCCCGGACAAGATCAGGGAATAGACAGCATGGTCACTTTCTTGAGTTTGCACTCCTTGCTACAGCTTGCAATGAAGAGCCTTTGTGCCATAAAGATGCTTTTGACAGCAAAGAGTGGATGGATGCAATGAAAGCTGAGTTACAATCTATTGCCAAAAATGACACTTGGGAATTAGTAGATCTTCCACCTGGCAAGCATGCCATTGGAACGCGTTGGGTCTACAAATTAAAAAGAAAATCTGATGGCAGCATAGATCGATACAAAGCCCGTCTTGTTGCAAAAGGGTATGCCCAACAACAAGGCATTGACTTTGAGGAGACATTTGCTCCCACATCCAGGATTACTACCATTCGATGTGTCATTGCCATTGCAGCCCATCATCATTGGCAAGTGCACCAACTTGACATCAAGACTGCCTTTCTTCATGGGGATCTGCAGGAAGAAGTCTATGTCACTCAACCTCCTGGTTTTGAGGTTGTTAATTCTGAAAATAAGGTATGCCGGCTTAAAAAAGCCCTTTATGGTTTGAAGCAGGCACCCAGGGCAT
The DNA here is from genome assembly GCF_047967505.1 of Dipteris shenzhenensis. Taxonomy (NCBI): domain Eukaryota; kingdom Viridiplantae; phylum Streptophyta; class Polypodiopsida; order Gleicheniales; family Dipteridaceae; genus Dipteris; species Dipteris shenzhenensis. Next base: position 43,116,367 of record NC_141627.1, on the reverse strand, counting down.
GGTATGCCAAAATTCATGCACACTTACTATCCCTTAGTTTTCAGAATAGTCCCACAGAACCCACTCTTTATTTCCGTGGGAGTGGATCTGATTTTTTAGTGCTGATTTTATATGTGGATGATATGCTTATCACGGGCCCCGATACTCAGCAAATTGCAGCTTTCGAAGCTGATTTGCAGCAGATTTTTGACATGTCCAACATGGGACGGCTCCATTATTATTTGGGCATTCAGTTTGCTCATGTTGAGGGGGGTATCATGATGTCTCAGTCCAAGTATATTGGACAGCTCCTTGATCGTTTTCAGTTTGAGGATTGCAAGCCAATCTCTACTCCAGTGGACCCTGGCTTCAAATTCTCAGCTCATGATGGGAGCCCAACATGTGATATCACTCTTTATCAGCAGGCTGTTGGATGCCTTATTTATTTATGTCACACAAGACCTGACTTGCAGTATGCAGTATCTCAGCTCAGCAGATTCATGCACATGCCCAGTTCACAGCATTGGCAGGCAGTGAAACGAGTCTTCAGATATCTCAGAGGCACTCAGGATTTAGCCCTCTTCTATGGTGATCAGGGTTCACTTACCATGCATGCTTACACGGATAGTGACTGGGCAGGATGTTCCGACACCAGAGTCACATACTGGCAATTGTTTTTTGCTTGGCAATTCATGTATTTCTTGGCTCAGCAAGAAGCAACCGACAGTTGCCACGTCTAGTTGTGAGGCTGAGTACAGGGCAGCCTTCACCGCTACAATAGAGTGTGTTTGGCTTCGACAGTTACTTACAGATCTTGGTATTTGCCAGACATCCTCCACTATTGTCTACACTGACAGCCAGAGTGCTTTGGCCATTGCGCGTAACCCAGTGTTTCATGCGCGTACCAAGCATATTGAAGTTCACTATCATTATGTTCGGGAGCGGTTGTCAGCAGGTGACATAGAGTTGTCCTATCTTCCCACAGAGGACAACATCGCAGATATGTTTACAAAGGCACTTCCTCGTCCCAAGTTCGAAGTCTTCCGACAGGCTTTACACTTGGTTCCCTTTGTTACATGATCTGACATTCCTTGTACATTCATAGGTGGCTATATCCTTTTGGATGAAAATGTGCCACCATGACCAGAAACTACCAGGTATTCTGAGACGTTTCCAGAATACTTCAGCCCATCCCATGGAGGGGGGTTTGTAGGCCATCCTTTGCTGGTTCTAGTGATGCCCTATAGGCCATGGTATGTGCCTTGTAGGCATAAGTGTAGGCACTTATTGTGTTAGTGCCTTCTATGCCACATAGGACACATAGTCCTATGTGACACCTAGGACACTTAGTCCTAGGCCTAGATACAAGTACTTTGTACTTGTGTTTAGTAATGTTATCCATCTATCTAAGTTTGTGTGACTATCATCTTCGACTCGTCCTGTACTGTATACACTCTCTCTCTCTCTTTCTCTCAATCGTACCTTCATTACATCACTATGGAATTCTTTTTGGATCAAAAGTTATGCTCATTTGAATTTTTGCGTAAGATATTCCCTAAGGATGATGGCACTGTAGATGATGTAGAAGTGTGCATTCACATGTTGTGCAAGAACTGTGCTTGGCAAGATGTAACCGTGTGTTGACTATGCATGCTCAGATGTCACTGTTGACGTGACAATTGACACGTTTCTGGTGACATGACCTATGATGTGGCATTGTTAATAATGGATGGGATTGCCATGTGGCAAAAACTTGACCAAGCCTTTGATGATCTTATCCTATCCTAACTTGTGTGAGTTAATTTGACTTGACCTGGGCTAACCAAACTTGACCAGACCTTCACGTGGGAAGGTTCGTGCACGAGCTTCGTTGTCGCCTTCGATTTCCGTATGGTGTCGCGGAATTTTGTGTGTAGTTTCTTCCGTCTATCTCGTGCTGTTTCTCTGTGTGCCGCTGTTCTGAAGTCGGTCGTTATAGGTCCTTGCGGTTGCCTTCGAGGTCACCTTTTTGCCTTGCAAGCCCTCCAACAAGCAATGGTCAGCCAGCAACCCATAATGATTTGCAGGCTCCTCTTCCAGCACAAAATGATCCCAATATTCATGATGCAGTGATTGAAGAAAAAAAGAGCTGTCAATAGACAGCAAAGGCAAGTTCCCAGATGGCTTCTTGACACATTGAGGGATAACAAACAAGATCAACCTCTTGCTGCCCGGACAAAATCAGGGAATAGACAGATGCATGTTCACTTTCTTGAGTTTGCACTCCTTGCTATAGCTTGCAATGAAGAGCCTTTGTGCCATAAAGATGCTTTTGACAGCAAAAAGTGGATGGATGCACTGAGAGTTGAGCTACAATCTATTGCCAAAAATGACACATGGGAATTAGTAGATCTACCTTCTGGCAAGCATGCCATTGGTACCCGGTGCGTCTACAAATTGAAAAGGAAATTTGATGGCAGCATAGATCGACACAAAGCCTGTCTTGTTGCAAAAAGGTATGCCCAACAACAAGGCATTGACTTTGAGGAGACCTTTGCTCCTACTTCCAGGATTACTACTATCACATGTGTCATTACCATTGCAGCCCATCACCATTCGCAAGTGCACCAGCTTGACATCAAGACTGCCTTTCTTCATGGGGATCTGCAGGAAGAAGTTTATGTGACACACCTGGCTTTGAGGTTGTTAGCTCTGAAAACAAGGTATGCCGGCTGAGAAAAGCCCTTTATGGTTTGAAGCAGGCACCAAGGGCATGGTATGCTAAAATTCATGCACAGTAACTGTCCCTTGGTTTTCAGAATAGCCGAATAGAGCCCACTCTTTATGTCCGTGGGAGTGGATCTGAGTTTTTAGTGCTGATTTTATATGTGGATGACATGCTGATCACGGGCCCTAATACTCAGCATATTGCAACTTTCAAGGCTGTTTTTGCAGCAAGCTTTTGAAATGTCAGACATGGGACAGCTGCACTCTTATTTGGGCATTCAGTTTGCTCATATTGAGAGGGTATTATGATGTCGCAGTCAAAGTATATTAGACAGCTCCTTGATCGTTTTGAGTTTGAAGATTGCAAGCTTCAAATTTTCAGCTCATGATGGGAGCCCACCATGTGATATTACTCTTTACCAACAGGCTGTTGGATGTCTCATTTACTTGTGCCACACCAGACCTAACTTACAGTATGCAGTTGTTGGAATTATAGATATAATTCAGCAGTGACCAATGTAATATAATAAGTTAGTTAGGGGCACTTTTCCCTCATTTTAGAGGTTTTTCCCCCTAACTGCAGTTAGTTCACTAACTATGGTTAGTGACTACTAAGGTTTTGTCACTAGGACAAAACCTTATCCTACTCCTTTGTGTTGTACTCTCTTTACACTCTATTCTATTGCAACTACAGCTTCCAAGCTTTCGACTCTCTCACTCTCTCTAGCTCTCACTCTCCATTTCCTTCATTTGGTATCAGAGCAGGTCCAAGAGCGTTGCGCTCCTTGCTCCCTTCAGTTCCAACACTCAGCCTCGACTTTCAGCCTGCGCCAATCTGTCCGTACAATCCGTACGACTGTACGGAATTCTGACGCAAAGTGTCGTCCTTTGCGTGCATCGCCGTACAAGTGGCACCATTGACGTACATCGCCGTACACGAGCTCGCCGTACAATTTCGCCTGCCGTACAGCTCCGAGCTTCCGTACATCGACGTACCACATCCGTACCGACGTCCGTACATTTCCGTACCAGCGTCCGTACAGACGTCCGTGCAGCTCCGAACAGGCGTCCGTGCATTTCCGTACAGCGCCGTACAGTCTGTTTTGTCTGTCGCAGGAGCATCGTCGCTGCAGATCTGCACCAGTCGCTGCCAGCCTCGGGTGTTCTTTGACAGGCTCATTAAAATTGCAGATTTGGGGCTTTTAGCATTTTTACCCCTTTCTGGCTGCAATTTCTAGCCACAAATTGGGGCTTTTGTGTTTGGAGAGCATTTTTTGGAGTATTCAGTACATACTGCCTTTCTTGGAGTGTTTGGAACACTTTTGGCAGATTTTGGAGAGTGTTTTATGCTTGGACAGATTTCTGACAGCTCAAGTGCAGAAATCTAAGTTGCATATACAGCCCGTGCTTGGCTGTGTTTTTGGGAGTTGTGCATTTTATTCCCAGTAAGGGAATTCAGCTTTGTATCTGCTTCAATCTCTTTCTCAGATATGGCCCATCAAAATCAGAATGAGTTCCAGTTCGGTGGTCTTTCACAGGAAGACAAATTAATTGGTACCAACTACTCCCTCTGGAGTTTCATGGTACGTAATATTCTGATTTCTCGCAATTTATGGGATTATGTCAATGGGGATGACATCCGACCAGCAGATATTGCACCTGCTACCCCTCCTCAGCAAGGAGGTGGAAGAGGACGTGCACAAGGTGCAGCTGCAGGACAAGTTGTTGGTGCAGCTACAGTCAATACTCCTGAGCAAAAGAGATGGGATTCACGGGATGCCTTAGCCTTGTCATGCATCTCTCTTTCAGTGAAAAGACCAATCATTCCGCATATCCGGTCGTGTAAGACCTCCAAGGCAGCGTGGGATATTTTGGAAAGCATGTATGCAGCACGGAATGATGCCAGGGTATCTTTTTTAAAAAGAGAGTTGAGCAATACACATATGGAGGAGGGTGACTCCATGTCAGCCCACCTCACTAAGCTACAGGATCTCAGAGAGCAGTTGTTAAACATAGATGAAATTATTCCTGATTCAGAGATGATTACAACCACTCTGAATTCTCTTCCCGAGTCTTATCTCAGCTTTCACACTTCGCTGAATTTATCATTGAGGGGGGGTGCAAATCCTCTTTCTTTTCATGAGTTGATAGGACTTCTGCTTCAGGAAGAGCAGACCAGGAAAACTTTGGCTTCACGTGCAGGTGAACAAGCCATGCTCTCAAAGTTCAAATCAAAAACAAAGGGACAGGCAAAAACAGCAACAAATCAGCCTTCCAGTGGGTCAGGACAGCCTTCACAAAAGGCTAAAAGTGATGCAAGCAAGCCCAAAAAGAAGGGTTTTTGTCACTACTGCAAAAAGCCAGGTCATCACATAGCAGAATGCAGGAAAAGGATTGCAAAGGAAAAGAAAAACAGCTCAGGAATGGCTGTTTCAGATTCAGCCCCTTGTGCATCTGACAGTGGGGATGCTGCAGCCAACTTTGTTGGTCAAGATTATGCCTTTTTATCTTGCATTTCTGATTCTAGGTTGGCTGTTCCAGATGCTCGGGATAGTACAGCCTCTTGCAGTGATGATACATATGCTTTTTTGACTTGCAGTTTTGACTCTTCTACAGATGCATCTGCTTTCAGTGTTGATGAAACACTGAACACATGGTATTTTGACAGCGGTGCATCCAAGCACATCACTTCGAGAAAGTGTCTTTTTACTTCCTTGCATCCACCTCCTGTTGGTAAGAAAGTCACTTGTGCCAACAACTCCTCATATTCAGTACGTGGCACAGGAGAAGTTGAGCTCACTGCAATTGATGGCTCAATTTTCAGACTTTCTGATGTCTTATATGTGCCTGGCATAACCAAAAATCTCCTTTCAGTGTCCACTCTTAACAGAGGGGGATTTCAGGTCATCTTTGAGGATGACAAATGTGCTGTCCGGGACAGGGAAGCTAACTATGCCTTAATGTTATCTGGTACTCTGCTGCGTGGGCTTTTTCAGCTTGATATTTTTCAGAAAAGAGCAGCTCATGCTTTGGCAATTTCTACCCCTACAGTTGCCATGCAAAATGCAGAATTATGGCATGCCAGATATGGCCACATGCATTACAACAGCTTAATGACACTTCAGAAATTTTCAATGGTTGATGCATTGCCACCTCTTGAGATACCTCCTCCACATGCCTGTGAAGGGTGCATTTTAGGTAAAATGCATAGATTTCCCTTCAAGAAGGATGGTTCAGTTAAAGCTGTTCGCAAATTGCAGCTTATACACAGTGATGTCTGTGGTCCCATGAGGAATCCGTCATTGGGTGGTCATCTCTACTTTGTCACATTTATTGATGACTACTCCAATTTTACTTGGGTTTATGGGCTGAAAAAGAAATCTGAAGTGTTCACAGTGTTTAAACACTTTTCAGCCATGGTTGAAAATGAAACCGGGCTCAAGATCCAGACATTACGCACGGATAGAGGTGGGGAATACCTATCTGCAGAATTTGATGCTTTCCTCAAACAAAAGGGTATTGTGCATCAGCTCACAGTCAGGCTAACCCCTCAGCAAAATGGCAAAGCTGAGAGGAAAAATAAAACCCTCATGGAGATGGACAGATGTATGCTGAAAAGCAAACACATGCCTCATAAATTCTGGTTAGAGGGTTTGATGTGTGCCAATTACATTTTGAACAGGGCTCCCACTAAGGCTTTAAAAACAAAAACTCCTTTTGAGGTCTGGAATGAGAGGAAGCCTTCAGTGGATCACTTCCGAGTCTTTGGATGCCTTGCCTATGCACATGTGCCAGTTGAATTTAGGCACAAATTGTCAGATAAAGCCATCAAATGCATATTTGTTGGATACAGTGCAGAAAGCAAGGGGTATCGTCTCTACAATCCTGCTACACGCAAAATCATTGTAAGTAGAGATGTGATATTTTCTGAAAATTCAGCTCACACTCAGGCTGATTTTCAAATGCCTTCACCTTCAGAAGATGTCTTTCAAGGGTTGCTACCCATTGCTTTGGGTTCCCCTGCTGATTTTTCTGATCCAAATCAGAATTTACAGCAACCTTCAAATGCTTCAGTTCCGCCACAGGATGTCATGCCTCCTCCACAGGCAGTGGAACAAGCGGTGCAGCAAGAAATTGCAGACATACATGCAGCAAAAACAGTCCCAAACTGGCTGTTACAGACTCTCCGGGAGAGTAAACTTGATGCTCCGTTACCTGGCAGGACTCGCAGTGCAGCAAGGCACATGGAAGGTGCTAATTCAGTGGAATCAGCATATGCAGGTACTCTCCTTGATGAAGAGGAGCCTGCCACATTTGAAGAGGCACAAGGTAATGTGCATTGGATGAATGCCATGCACGATGAGTTGCAGTCCATTGCAAAAAATCAGACTTGGGATGTTGTGGACTTGCCACAGGGTAAACATGCTATGTGTGTTAAGATTATATTAGAACCCCTCAAGAAGGTCCAAGAATATATGAACAACACTTTAACATCAAATGATATATAAGAAAAGGTATTTATAAAGACAAGATTGAATCCCAAAAATCAAATTATTTTAGGATTGAAAAAGAATTTTTCCATGGAAGAACCTACCACCATCCAACACGCTAAAGTTAGGATAGCTTAAATCAGAAGGGAAGATAGGTGTCATAGAATTACTGGACTTGTTATCGATGTCCAAAGAGTAAAATATTAATCTATGGAAAATAATTGGATTGGAAAACTCCTTAATCCATGGACAATAAAATTATGGGGGTTAAAGGCCACTGTACCTTAACCCCGGTTATGTACAATACTCAAACGCACATATATATATATGGATGACATAGAAGATTAGGGTAATCTGCACCCACCAAACCTTATATAGTGATGCATCTAGTATATAAGTGTTGCTATATAGTGACTGACCAATGTCGCTATATAGCAACGTTGTGGGCTAAAACCCAAAACCTTGCACAACATCATCTGTCACAACTCTGTTGCGAGAAAAGCAAAAATCTCTCCTCCAACCTTATATTCGGTGTTCTCGCTTTCCTCCAACCTTTTTACCACACTCCTCACCCCTACCCAGCCCCTCTCCCAACACTTGTGCTCCCTCTCCACCCTTCTCCCTCTTTGCTCATGTGAAAAGGAAGTTTTTCAAGAAGGTGTGTCTCTTTAAAAAATGTAGGTTCATTTTTTGTGAGATTTCGTTTTGTGAGTGTTGAAGCATGTTTCTCCTTGCATTGTTAAGCCTATGTGCTAATTTTCATGCTTGATTTTCAGAGGTTAAGGAAAAAAACGAGATTTTGTGAAAGAAGACTCACCTCTTCTCTTTTTGGTACACGATGGGTATTTAAAGTCAAACGGAAGCCAGATGGCTCCATTGACAGATATAAAGCCAGGCTGGTTGCTAAAGGCTATGCTCAGAAAAAGGGCATAGATTATGAGGAGACTTTTGCTCCTACATCCCGGATGACTACCATCCGATCAGTAATTGCAATGGCTGCACATTTTGAGTGGAATGTTCATCAGTTGGACATCAAAACAGCCTTCTTAAATGGGGACTTGCTGGAAGAGGTGTATGTCAAACCACCTCCGGGTTTTAATATTACAGCAAATGCACTTCAAGTCTGCAAGCTTAATAAAGCTTTATATGGGCTGAAACAGGCCCCTCGTGCATGGTATGCCAAGATACATGCCTTTTTGACCAGCAAGGGGCTGCACAATAGTCCTACTGAGAGCACCCTCTACATCAAGATGGATGGGGGGGAAATATTAGTCATCCTTCTTTATGTTGATGACTTACTGCTCACAGGGTCCAATGAGAACAAAATTGCAGATTTCAAAACTGATTTGCAGACCCACTTTGATATGTCAGATTTGGGGCTGCTTCACTTTTATTTGGGGATCCAGTTCTCTCATGAGAGACGTGGCACTGTTATGTCTCAGTCCAAGTATGTTCAGAAACTTTTGGACAGATTTAACATGCAAGAGTGTAAGCCCATATCTACTCCTATGGAACCGGGGCTGAAACTCACAATGCATGATGCAGGAGAATCAGTTGATGCCACACTTTACAGTCAAGCTGTTGGATGCCTCATATATCTCTGCAATACTAGGCCTGATATTCAGTTTGTAGTATCTCAGGTGAGCAGGTACATGCACACCCCCAAAACTATGCATTGGTAGGCAGTTAAGCGCATCTTCCGTTATTTGCAAGGCACCAAGTCTTTTGGCTTACTATTTCCCAGGGGGGGTGACTTGCAGATGCATGCCTACAGTGATTCAGATTGGGCTGGTGATTATGACACTAGGCAGTCCACTAGTGGCAATTGTTTCTTTTTGGGAAAATCTTGCATTTCATGGCTGAGCAAGAAACAATCTACAGTGGCTACCTCATCATGTGAAGCTGAGTACAAGGCAGCTTTCACAGCAACAGTTGAATGTGTCTGGCTGAGACGTTTATTTGCTGATCTTCATCTGTCTTTGGAGGGTCCTTCTCCAATTCTCACTGATAGTCAGAGTGCCATTGCAGTGGCAAAGAATCCAGTGTTTCATGCTCGCACGAAGCACATTGAGGTTCACTATCACTACGTCAGAGAGAAGTTGCATGCAGGAGAGATCAGTATGATCTTTGTGTCCACACATGACAACGTTGCAGATATTTTCACCAAAGCGCTACCACGTGAGAAGTTTGAGGCATTTCGCAGTGCCCTGAACTTATATCCGTTTGGTGATTGATCAGCCTTGTACATGACATTGGCACTGCAGGGGGGTGTTGGAATTATAATAAGTTAGTTAGGGGCACTTTTCCCTCATTTTAGAGGTTTTTCCCCCTAACTGCAGTTAGTTCACTAACTATGGTTAGTGACTACTAAGGTTTTGTCACTAGGACAAAACCTTATCCTACTCCTTTGTGTTGTACTCTCTTTACACTCTATTCTATTGCAACTACAGCTTCCAAGCTTTCGACTCTCTCACTCTCTCTAGCTCTCACTCTCTCCATTTCCTTCATTTGGGACCTAACTTACAGTATGCAGTATGATGTATCCCAGCTCAGCAGGTTCATGCACATGCCCAGTTCACAGCATTGGCAGGCAGTGAAGAGAGTCTTCAGATATCTCAGAGGCGATTTAGCCCTCTTCTATGGTGATCACGGTTCACTTACCATGCATGCTTACACGGATAGTGACTGGGCAGGCTGTTCCGACACCAGAGTGTCACATACCGGCAATTGTTTTTTTGCTTGGTAGTTCATGTATCTCTTGGCTCAGCAAGAAGCAACCAATAGTTGCCACATCCAGCTATGAAACTACTTCAACTGCTGCTCTGCAGCCTTCTGTAGACCAAATAATGAAGTTCCAAGTGTCAACTGCCAAGATCCTAGCCCTACAAAAATAATATGTTCCTCTACTTATTCTTGGAAAATACAATACTGAATCCTCAATAAATCGTTCATGTATCAGAGTCACTTTTAGTACAACACCTTGTTTTTGCACATGACCAAATCGAGATGCAACTTGACGATGTTTAGTTGTCCAATCTATACGGCTCCAAAGGAACATGACAGGCGATATCCCTTTTTGTTTGTCAAGAACATTATCAGAAACGTCCATCAACCCCCAAGGCCAGAAAACCTGCCAGAACCACAGATATACCTCTATATGATAAACTGTACTTCAACAAAACAATCATATACATTTCTATTGGCTGTGAATTCATTCAATAAACATCATGTTCATTTGTGAAGGTTCTGCTCAATAAGTGTCATCTGTCTCACAACATGGGGCATGTAGTGTCGCTATGCTCATAAAACGATTAGAACAGTGGTTCAGCTGATGGCAAACACAAAGAGGCTAAAACCTGCTACCCCAATAGATAGATGACAAGATATGTGATTTCCAACGCAAAGTCGCACCTCATTCTGTAATAGTTCAGAGTCCTCCCATACAAGATCATAACTTGCCTCTTCCTCCAACCTAACCCATATAAGCACCACAAACATGATAAAATAGATTATTCAAAGAACTAAGATACCATGCCAACCTACACCATTTTGTAAAATCATTAGGATAAAAGGAGTTGCAACCAAGGAAAGCTGAAAGCACCTTTCAACTGCCGTTTCATGACACTTCTGCATGCTTACCTTCTAGTAAAGAGTGGAGCAATCAACACAATTAATTTTGGTTTCAGCTCCAAAGCATGATCTAGTGCTCTGTTGATTTGTTCCCCCCAAAAAGAAAACGAAAAGCTAAAGCACATCACCTTGAAACAATCACCCAAAAAAAAAAAAGTTCAGGATCAACTCTAGCTTCATGCAGACTGCCAAGTTCAAACACACCATCCCAAAAACAAAATTTCCAAAATGCATTCATTCAGAAACCCCTTCAGACCATTAATTTCCTGATAAGAACATTTCTCAATTCAAAATTTTATATTCAAAGAAGAATACTATTAGAATTTACTCTATATTTCATCCCTTAACCCTTCGTCCATACTATAAGTAGCGAGCCTTTTATATCAGTAAACTATGCAGAAAAAGTTGATAAATACCAGCTTTGATCCCGTTGGTAAATCTTTCTTCTCAAGACTCAGCCAATCTTTCAGCCCACATGTCTGCCCTAGCACAAATGATGACTTGTCAAAAGGCCTTCAGTGAGAGCAGACCATCAATTGAAGTATTAAGAGAAGCTCAGGAAAATTTACCACTTTTCTTAGTCACTAGCATGCAAAAGAGAGACCACAGACACAGACAAAAACACGCACGTGCATGCCCAAAATGTGAGAATCAGGGAATATTCCTAAACAGAAGCGAAAGAATGCTCTCTCTCTCTCTCTCTCTCTCTCTCTCTCTCTCTCTCATCAGTAGCAGCGCATCACAGCAGCCTGTACCTCTCCGTACCTATCCGTCCGTACCTCTCCGTCAGCAGCCCGTACCTCTCCATACAGCCCGTTAGCAGCCCTCCACCCGTCAGCCCTTTGCCTCAGCCAGCAGTTACCTCGCCTAGCAGCAAACACACTAACCCTAGCCCCGAGTTGGGCTAAACCCCCAACCCAACCCGGGGGTTAGGTTAAGCTAGGGGGTTCAATAGATAGCCAATTATGGATTGGCCTACCCTCTCCTCCAAGTCCCCCTCAACTCCTTCAACCTCCATCATTACTTGTTACTCTACAGTTGCAGCCATGATACCCTCTCCACATGCACAGAATTACCAACGAGAAGGCTCAAAACGACCCATCCTTGGGCAACAAGATCAGACTTTTTAACTGCAGCAGGCAGTGAGAGAGCTACGATTGGCACTGGCAAAAGTAAAGGCTCGACTTCACATTCTAGTAAGCAGGCAGTAATTGATGAGGCTGTAAAATTTTGTAAGGATTCCCCCGCTACCCTGCAATTAGTCTCTACAGTCAAAGATCTTGTTCACATTGAAGTACAAACTGCTAAGAAGGAAGTGACTGTGGAAGTGGACACCAAAGCAAGTAAGTCTGATATTCAAGCAGAGATTAAAGAACACAAAGCCAGATGTGGTAATGCACTGAAGATTAGAATAGGACGACTCCCAAAAGATTGGTACAAAGAGGACACATATAGTGAAATATTGACAAAGATCAAAGCAAGCTTGCCCAACATTGAATGGGTGGATGATGATGAGCACGATGATGACGACTCCAAGCCAGCTTCTATTATGCACTATAAAGGTCATGCAATCCTTACATTGAAGTCAAAAGATATGTGGATCAAGCTTCTTCGACAATCTTACAAGTTGAAGGGTACCAAGGTATGGATAGATACCATGAAGGCATAGCCCTAATCATAGAGTTTGAATCAAAACCAAAAGACTCTCAGTCTTAAACTGATGTATGGCTGTTTACTCCTTCAAACTATTGTGTAGGTACTCTAAATAATGGGGGTTGCGTTTGCACTCCTTGGGAGCTGCCATGTGCCCTCCCTAAAGCCTATGTACTAGAGGGTTTCTTGCTATCCCATAGACCTTTTGGTTTCAGTTCTCTCTCTCTCTCTCTCTCTCTCTCTCTCTCTCTCTCTCTCTCAGCTCGAAAATGGGCAGTCTACCGAGACAGATTGGCATTGATTAGAGATTTCAAATCTAAACCGAAAGACCCTCAGTCTTAAACTGATGTAATGAAGACCAGGCAATTTTATGATAGGACTAGAATTTAGATGTATGCTATAATAACCTCGAGCTGAGATGCCATATGCACTCCTCAATTCTCTGGTTTATCCAAATGTTGTGAGTCTTTTTAACATTTAGCATAGGCCCTCTGCAGATGTTAATATTACTCTCTCTCTCTCTCTCTCTCTCTCTCTCTCTCTCTCTCTCTCTATATATATATATATATGACCTCTATTTGATGGAGATGGGACGACACAAAGAGCTCCTACTGTGCCAAATCAGATAGCAGGAAGAGACAATACCTTGAGAGATAGGGATGGACCGAGCTCAACGGCACATCATAGATTTCTACGACAGACTAGAGTAGGAGGAGATAGACAATATGAGGGCAGCATGGGTCAGCGGGATGAGACGGCGACGAGGGAATATTGCAACCAGAGATGCTAGTCACCCATGATGCAAAGAAGGACCAGAGCATGCACAACGGAGGTTCAGCTCATCCCAACTCTACTCGGAGGGGATCGCGCTTCACTCTCAAGATAGCCCACCCAATACAGAGATCATAGAGACCACACCCCTCACCACAGTGGAAGACGACCCGGCAGACACAGAGATGAGATATTTTTGCAGCTCATAGGAGAGCCACCATGGCACCTGGATATTTTTGCAACTCATAGAAGAGTCACCATGGCACCTGGATATTTGTCTTGATTTAGCTTTGAGCTTTGAGCTTTTTTTCTTAGCTTAGTCGATTACTTAGCAAAGGGCCTTAGTGACACCTTTGACTCAGCCCACAGAGGCCTGTATGAGTTACTTTGATATTGTACTTTGTCTCATAGGCAATGAGGCCTACCGAAGATGGTAATACATCTGCCAACGAGCATCATCACCCATGCTGAATGCTAAGTCCTAAGTAGTACATAGTCATATCATCAATAAAATGACATCATCATCACCACAATCCTCATCATCATGTCAACAAGACCAAGCACTAAATCCAACTAGACTTCAACCAAAGACTCTAGAGTCAACAAAAGAGAGAGGATAGTATAAAGAGGAACCTGCAAGGATGGATAAATGGGAGATGTATATACAAGGTCATCCCAATGCAATAAATTATGAGAAACTTCGGAATGAAGTTACGTCAAATGTCTTTAAGTTGCCAAATACACAAGTGTCTCCCTTTCAAATATGGGCCCAAAAGCAACCGACCCAAGGGACCCCCAAGAGAGGGACAAATATCAAGCTTAAATTTATAATATGCATTTTGCACACACACACAATGAATTCATTGCCATTGGCATCACACATCAATCATGTGCAATAATGCAATCTGAGTTGTGATCATTGAGACACGATCAAGACCCTACTCATACTACAAACAAGAGAAAAATGTATGCCAAAGTGCCTATACCAAGCGTATCTAAGCATTTAAGCAGTTAGCAACCATAGTCACACCTTAGTTCGCTAGACAGTTAGGGTCCTAAGGAGACCTCACATTTCCTTTTGGACGGTGGCAACTGCTTCAAGGAGAACAATTCGTTCTTCACATTGCTCCTTGTCCCCACCTCCTAGAAGGTAGAGAAACTCAACCTATAGTTAGAGGAGATATCTACCAAAGGGAATTGTCAAGGGATACATTTGAAGACATCCTCGTGCTCCATGAGATCGTCTTGTTGGGTTCTAAATTTCTTTAGGTTTGGAGTACTTAAGTGCTTGTCCTCAACAATGCATGAGATCCTTTTAGTGGATTCTACACTTTTACATTTATTGAGGTCTAGGGGATGCACTTCCGCCCTCCTGTTTGACTACAATCTTCACTTCTCTCCTGTTTGAGTACTTAAGTGCTTGTCCTCAACAATGCATGAGATCCTTTTAGTGGATTCTACACTTTTAAATTTATTGAGGTCTAGGGGAGGCACTTACCCCCTCCTGTTTGAGTGCAATCTTCACTTCTCTCCTGTTTGAGTACTTTAGTGCTTGTCCTCAGCAATGCAAGAGATCCTTTTAGTGGATTCTACACTTTTAAATTTATTGAGGTCTAGGGGAGGCACTTACCCCCTCCTGTTTGAGTGCAATCTTCACTTCTCTCCCGTTTGAGTACTTTAGTGCTTGTCCTCAACAATGCATGAGATCCTTTTAGTGGATTCTACACTTTTAAATTTATTGAGGTCTAGGGGAGGCACTTACCCCCTCCTGTTTGAGTGCAATCTTCACATGATGAAAGAGTACCCTGGCCCAATTAGAGAGAGATTGTTTCCAGGTGCGTTTCCAAGATCCACCAACGAAGGGTTGGCTTTTTGACACTCTCGTGAGACCGACTGCCATGTGTGCAGCACCTTTTTGGGGGAGTGACCTTTCAGCTACTGACTGGAAGGGATTTGACATGGGATCTAGGATGATTCAGCGTAAGCCTTCAATTCCCCATCAGATCACACAAGCAGAGCTTACCATGATACCTCTCTAGGTGGACGCCCTCTTCTAGACCATGACTTTTCTCCACAGAGTTTGGGCCCTACCTCAGTGAAGATTACCGAGACTGGCACTAGAGTCATCCCGACGACTAGCAGAGAGAGGCTTTGATACAGCATGGTAGGCAGGGGTGTCCACATGGTTTGATAGCCACGATATCCAGATGGATAAGCTCCCCCCATTCCAGTACAGCATAGATGCACCATTGAAGCTCATTCCACATGATGAGATTAACCGTAGTATCCGGATGGACAGGCTCCCCCCTTTCAGTACAGCATGGATGCACCACCAGAGCTCATTCCACATGATGAGATAAACTGTATCATACGGTTAGACCTTCTCCAGTTCCATATAACTTGGCCTTGGGAGGGGGATCAGGAGTTCCCCACCAAGACCCAATTCTATCATGACCAGTTTTTGAGGATATCGGAGCATAGTCTCATCACCACGCCCCAGTACCTCAAGGATAGGAGAGTCTCACACGCCTTGCAGATTGCTATCGGAGAGATACGAGTCTCATCCCACCAGTTGCAGATTGAGGCAAGGAAAGCGGCCGGCATACCTACAGAGCAGCCGGTCTGTAGACTATGCACGATGGGGGAGGTAGAGACAAAGAAGCATTTTCTATGTGTCTGTGCAGCCTACTATGAGATCCGAGGACGTTCCACTGCCTCTTTCGAGGGGGGCTCGGCTTTGAACCACTCACACGGCTGATACATTTCCCCAACGAGGTTTGCATTAGATCTACCTGATGAGATACAGAGATACAAAGATTCCTTTGTGCGGCAAGCCAGCTACAATTGATGCCTCGGGACACCGGAGCATAGACACGCATCACTGATTTTTACGCATCCGAGCAAGCACCAGATGAGATCGAGGGTAAGGAGCTCGACGGACGAGAGCGCTATGGATCAATAGTGAGACCCGCTACCAGGATGTGGTTGGACGAGAGACGTGAAGACCACACACGGCATGTGGGTTGACCAGAGCACCCACGATTGAGGTTCGCAACCTATCTCAGCCCTCCTCAAAGGGGACCGCCAGAGACGAGACACTACTCTCGATGTAGCCCATCGGATATTGAGTCCAAGAAAGCACACCCCCCGCCACCGTGGGGGAGAGCCCATCAGACACAGATATGTGAGCTCTTTGCATCACATCACAGGGCCATCGGGGAGCTAGGTTATATAGAGCCTACACATGTACTTGGAGCTCTGGTTCTGAGCAATACTTGATTGCTCTTTTCCTACTATTTTGTACTAGCTTTTTGCAAGGGCCTTAGTGAGCCCTTTGCTACAGCCCACAGTGGCTTGTATGGGTTACATATATTTTGTACCTTATCTCATAGACCCGCGAGGTCTCCAAAAGACGTTAATACCTACCCCCCCCTCTCTCTCTCTCTCTCTCTCTCTCTCTCTCTCTCTCTCCCCCCCTCCGCCGTACAGCCCATACTTCTGTACAAGGCTTGTACTACCTTCTGACTAGGGCATCGCCAGTAGCGTCGCTTTCTTTCCTACAACCCTAGGCTGGGCTGAACCCCTAGCCCAGCTTAGGGGTTAGCTTCAACAGGAGGCTCCTCAGACTTATGCAGGCCAATATGGAGTTTCCCAAGACTAAGTTGTTTGCCTCTACCCCGACCACTAAGCCTTCGTACTCCTCCGTTGCAGCCACACCTAGTCCTTATGCATTTACATTCAAAAGAACAATTGGATCAGATCCACAGGAACAAATTTACTACCTAAATCAAGAAGTTAAAGAGATCAGGCTTATGGTTGCAGCTCTTGGAAGAAAGGTGAAGGAGATGGAGAGTAAGGACAAGAAGGAGATCATTTCAGAGGTCATGGAAAAGTGCAGCACCTCTCCGCCACCACCAACACTTGTTTCTACAGTCAAAGAGATGATCAGTACTCAGGTTAGCTCAGCCAAGGAAGAGATGGCTAGTGTGGCCAGAAATTCTCTCTCTCTCTCTCTCTCTCTCTCTCTCTCTCTCTCTCTCGTTTTCTATCAGCCTCATAGACCCATCGGTCTTTAGACTTTAGTAAACTCTCTCTCTCTGCATCAGACGGATTTTATTTGATGCTTATGTGGTGCAAACAGTCCTATATGCAGTAGAAGTATGGGGAGGTACCATCTCAGCATCAAAATGGAATGATATTGAAAAAATACAGAAATCATTTCTAAGACGGCATCTGGGAGTTAAAATTACTACACCATACTCAATCATGCTTATTGAGACCGGTACAAGGCCCATTGAACTGAGAGCACTACGAAGGGTTTTCAAATACATAATGAAGGTCAAGTCCACAGGGTCGCAGAGATTACCAATGAAAGCATGGGAAGCAAGTAAAAGGCCTCAAAAGACAAACAAAAGCAAGACGCTATTTTGCAAGCTGTGTGACCAAGAACAAGTAGAGACAGAAGCACATGTCCTCCTTACATGCACACAGTATGCCTGCATAAGGAGGGACTTTAACAATATTACAGAGGAACACGACACCCTAGCCAGCTTGCTCTCACATAGCCATATAGCCACTCTGGGTAACTATATTGCCAAGGTTCTTAAATATCGTGAATGTTGTATTACTCAATATATTTCAAAATAATTGTTCTCCCCCCCTTCCATAAAAGGAAGCAGACACTTGTATCGTGACTTTTATGGGTCCCATGGGTCGGTATTTCGGCCCCCAGAGGACGGTAATACATTCTTCTTCTTCTTCTTCTTCTTCTTCTCTCTCTCTCTCTCTCATTGTATTAGGTTTTCAATTAGTCTCATAGACCCGTCGATCTTTAGTAAGGCTTCCCTACCCACTCCTCAAACAGTCCCACAATTAAAGACTTCATTCACTTGAAATACAAACAGTAAATAAGGAGGTAAGTGTGGAAGTTGAGACAAAGGCAAGTAGAACTGACATTTAAGGCGCATGAAGCTAGATATGCAAACTCGTTGAAGATTCTGATAATAGGACTTCATGAAAACTGGTACAAAGATGAGGACTCTTTCAGTGAAACTTTAGCACAGGTCAAAGCAGCCATGCCCAACATTGAATGGAAGGATGACAATGAAGAAGATGATAAAATAGCAACTAATGTCAAACACTCCAAGGGGCATGCTATCATCACTTTGAAATCACGTAAACTGTGAACCAAGATTCTTTGCCAATCACATAAGCTGAAAGGGACAAAGGTAAGGATAGCTGAGGAGCTCAACTGAAGAACAAAGCGACTGAATTGGTCAAGGTTAGAGCTGCAAGTAAGGTGGAAAAAGTGCAGTATACCGTGAAGGCATGGCAATTATCAAAGAATTCAAATCCAAACCAAAAGATGGGAGTCTTAAACTGATGTATGGCCGATAATATGTTTTTATGCTTCATTAGATGTAGCTACTCTAAATAAATAGAGATGCTTTTGCACTCTATGGGAGCTGCCATGTGCCCTTCCTAAACTGATGTATTGGTTGGTTCTATGCTGTCCCATGACATTAATAGACTCTCTCTCTCTCTTCCCCCCCCCCTCTACCTCCATTCCCCCCTACTTCCTATGTATTGCCCCGCCTACTATGAGATCCGAGAACGGTACCACTGTCTCTTTCAGGAGGGACATGGGTTCGGTCCACTCTCTAGCTGATCCAATTCCATGACCAGGTCTACATTCGCCTCTATTTGATGGAGATACAACAACACAGAGGGACTTATTACAGCATATCAAACAGCAGCAAGTGACAGTGCCACACGAGATAAACTGAGCACAACAACACGTCACCAACTTCTATGCCTTTGAGTCAAGCCCGAGGAAGAGGAGGAGATAGCCGACATGAGGTCTACCATGGATCAGCGGGAAGAGATGGAGTGGAGCGATGGAGCTAGCAACACAAGACCACACACGATGTAAAGGCTGACCAGAGCACGCACAATAGAGCTCTACTGAGAGAAGGCCATCCGAGCCGAGGAGTCACTCTTGCTATAGTTCACCGGATACAAAGATCACGGAGACCATGCCCCCCGCCACAACGAGAGACGGCTTGACAGACAGAGATATGTCTATCTTCACGTCTCAATCTTGGTGCCTGGATATGTATTTGGAGCACTAGCTTTGCATTTCTGAGTTTTGAGATTATTAGCTTAGCCCTCAACAAGGGCCTTACGAAACCCTTTTCTTCAACCCACAGTGACTTGTATGAGTTACTTTCTTGATTGTACTTTGTCTCATAGACCCACAAGGCCTTCCGAAGACGTTAATACAATGCTCTCTCTCTCTCTCTCTCTCTCTCTCTCTCTCTCTCTCTCTCTCTTTTTCACACACACACACACAGAGGTAGGGTTTCGTCACAAAACATTGGACAGTGACCACGTAATTGCCATAAGAGCTGCATCAGAGAGCCAAGCATAAGAAGAAAGTTGCCTTTTGTTGCTTTATAGACTTCAAGAAAGCCTATGACAAGTGCCATGCTCGAGGCAATGGCAAAGATTGTAACAGCTCGAAATCCCTAAAGAACTCAAAGAGGCCACATATCGACTATATGAGAAAGATTAGCCGCATCGGCACAACCACCTATAGATGGATCATGCTCCATAGGAAATGTTGTCATAAGCAGTGCCATAGGGGTCAAACAAGGTTGCCACGTCTCACCAACTCTTTTCAGTCTCTTTACTGATGCCTAGAAGGTCCGATGAGAATGCACAACAGAGAAGGAGTTTGGACTGCAAGACATGCCCTATTACTACTTATTTATGAGGACAATGTAGTCTTGTTTGCAAAAAGCAAGAGGGACATACAATGCCACAAGGACGTGAATTTGGTAACCGTGACTACCTTTGACTTGGGGGACTAGCATAGGGGAAGTGATTCTTCTCAAAAGTCCCTAGGAATGCATCCAATGCCTAGGTGCAACCGCTAGGCCCAAGTGTTAGGCTAATGCTAGAAAAGAGGGATCTAAAAGTTGGGCCCACGAGGAAACCCATGTGTCATTAGTAAAGTGGGGCTAGAGCTTTTAGTCTCTCATTGGTTGTAGGGGTTAGGACTTTAACGAAAGGGAGGAAAATGTGCCACGTGGCAATTTGCCATGGACCCTTCCCTCCAAAGTCCCTACATAAAATGTTTTTAAGGCATTCCTCATTCGTACGGATTTCCTCAACGCGTCATTTGCTCTCCTTCACGCATTTTGAGGTGCTCTCTCTCTCTCTCTCTCTCTCTCTCTCTCTCTCTCTCTCTCTCTCTCGCCTCTACATGGACGGTAGGTTGCTCCCTCGCGGGCCCGCTGATCCGGATATTACTTTACGCAGATGACGTGGCTCTCTTATCCTCCTCAGCAGAAGGGCTCCAGAGACACCTTGACGAACTACAGTCCTTTTGTGAGTCTCATGATTTGAAGGTCAACTTAAGTAAAACCAAGGTTATGATCTTCAATACATCTCGAGCCGTCATGCGAGATCAGCATTTCACATCTAATGGGTCCCCTCTTGAGATAGTTTCATCATACACTTACCTTGGGGTTGTCTTTTTCGGACCCATCTTCACCATGAGACCCGCAATGCGTGCACACCTGAGCACAGGATATGCTTCATTGGCTAGGCTAGAGAGACAGTGCTTCCGCTCTCACATTCAGGATCCATGGACCAAAGGGTTGCTCTTTGACTCCTTGGTCCGCCCAACAAGGATGTATGGGAGTCCATGCTGGGGGCAGACTTGTCGGATACAGAGTGGGCCAGGGTGGAGCGGCTACAGGTTCTCATGTTATCACGGATGATCTGTGGTAAGCCATCCCTCCCTCACCAAATCATTCAGGCGGAGTTTGGGTCACCCCCATTACAGCTAGATGCTGCGTTTCAGGTCATCATGTATCTGTACCGAGTCAAGAGTATGGGGATTACAAATCCGGGCGTAGCAAGATACCATGGCTAGCATTGTCCTTTTCTATGGCACTTGCAACAGGGGGGGACTAGATGTGCTAGCACAGAGAGATGGTTTGCAAGGCTCGGGCTCCACATGGACAAACTGCCTCCTTTCCCGTACAACATGGATGCTTCTTTTTCTCCCCTCCTATCACACGAGGTCAACCAGGTTATCCGTGAGGATCTACTACAGCTACACACATTCCGGACCTGGTTGGGCCCGAGTGATCTTCCAGTGAAGCTAGGCTTCTATAGAGATCACTTCTTACATATCACAACGGATGGTTTTATTGATCCACCAGGATACACGCAAATTCACCTACCCCCCTCGCTGAGGATCTCTCTTGGGCAGTTCCGAGTCTCTTCACCCAAACTTCGTATTGAGAGCAGCAGAGCGGAGCAATTACCCAGGGAGAGGCGCATATGCACACTATGTGACACGCAGGAGGTTGAGACAGAGGAGCATTTCATCTTCAAGTGTCCTATCTACTATGAGATCCGAGGGCGTTTCTACTGCCTCTTCAGAGATAGTCATGGAGTTTTGGCCCGTTTCCTCTCCTACCCAGACCAGCGATGTTTGGCTACTTTCATTCATGAGGTGCTTAGACACTGCAATAGGATACTCCGAGCACGAAGACAGGGGCAAACCTCCTCCTCGACTGATACTTCTTAGAGCTCTATCACGGAGTTCTTTCAGCCAGATCACATAGACCCCCACGAGGCGAGGCCTCGACATGACCGTGACCTGGAGCCTGTGACCCGACAGCTCAGACAGAGGGTTGACTCACAAATCATACTTGGGGACATCCCCTCCTTGTTTAGGGTCGGAGCCCGACCGACGGGAGTCACACTGGCCCTGGTCAAACACAGAGCTACGACCAAGAGACATACCAGGACTGCACCCTTGGGGGGGCGACAGCGCTCTATTGCTGACCTCATGCCTCCTCTTCCACAACCCCATCCATCCTGATGTCCTATTGTTGTTGATGATGATGATGATGGTTATGATGATGTCGACGATGATGCAGAGATTGATATATATATAGTTGAGACATGACTATGTTGTACTTAGGATTTAGTACTGTCATTTCGCATTTTCTGCATTCTCCATTGATATGGATGCCCGTTTAGTAGCTCCACTACCACAACTCATTGTATCAGGTTTCTAACAGTCTCATAGACCCATCAGTCTTCCGAAGACTTTAATAAACTTTCTTTCTTTCTTTCTCTCTCTCTTGCTTCCCGAGGAGCCTTAATTCCTACTGTGCGGACGCCACAAATATTATACCAAACTTCCTAGCTCGCTTTCGAATGCTTTTGATGCCGTATAGACTTGATTTTTTCTGCTGGCATGCATCCTAGCACGCAGTCCTAGGCTGGTTTTGCTGCTGTGCACTGATTTCTACGATTGGCACGCACCCCAAGGTTGTTTCTCAAAGATGTACAGGCTGTCGGTGCACCTCCCAAGACCTATTGTTGATGCTCTAGCCTTTATCTCCTGTTTTTGGCCTCTACACCCGTGAGCCGTGCTCTTCTTTCTATTCTCAGCTCCTAGAATCTTCTCTCTCTCTCATTCTCTCTCTTTGCCCTTGGCTGGAAGTCATTTCTACACCCTTGGGGGACTGGACAAAGGAGAAGTGCAGGAATAGAGCTTGCCCCTTTTCCATGGACAGCAGGTATGGATATTCTGACTTCCTTTTGGATTTCATTTGTCCTTTTTGAACTTGTTATTGCTTCTGTTTTGCTTCGGGGCTCTCTCTAGGCCATACAGGTTGTGCCTGGAAAGGTGCTAAGGAGACTGTGTATTGAAGTTCTTATGCCTTGAGGCTGTTTGAGTATTTTCTGGGACTTGAGGAATGCATTGCCACTTTCAGTGGGGCACAGTCAGTATGGAATCCTTGGCTATGCCTTGATGATTGGGTTCTAGTGAGACTTGGGAATTGGATGCATTCTAATGCCAAGTATTGGCTTGGGCAGTGGACTACTAGTGTGGCAGAGTGCAAGGGTGAGCCTTTGATGTAATTGCACAATTGCCATTGCCTGAAGAGTTATACAAATACCGGAAGGATGTTTTCAAAGTTGTTTCTTAGTGAAATTTAACTAATCGAAGTGCTGGAAATGTTGCAATGTGGTTGTGAATAAAGTGCATGCTAAGTTAGTTACAGTTTACTGCTCTTTAGTTACCTAAAGGACGATTTCAGTGCTTCCATTGGCGGGACTGTCACCATCTTCCTATAGAGGTGAGCCCTCCTAGTGTTGGGTGAAGAAAGCCTCCATTGCATTCTTGTTACAGCCATAAAAACAGCAAGCATGTCACACCAGGAGAGGTCTCTGACTATCTCAGAGCAAGAGGAAGACAGGAGGTCGGACAGCTTTGAGGAGGAGCAAAACACCAGTGAGGGTGAAGAAGGGCATGATGTTGAGGGACAGCATGTTCTTTCGGGGCATGCCACTGAGGTATCCCAAGCTGAAGCTGATGTAGAAGCCCTTTCAGGATGAACTTGGCAAGTGTAGTGGGCACTTTGACACAATTAACCCGGAATCTAGCTGAAATTTTGAATGCCCCTCCCAAGAGCAAAAAGACAGCCAAGAAGAAGCAAAGGAAGCAAAGGCCTATGCATAATGATGCACCTTCAAGTGGACAGCCACCCGTGACTCCAGCTTTAATGCCCTCAATTGCTCTTGGCACGGGGAATGCCCCACAGGGCAACAATTTTCAGTCAGTGAATTATGGACAGCAACCCTTTCCTCCTTCGGTGATGCATCCAGAATACATTGGGGGAGGGTGTTGGAATATGGAAGCAAGAACTAGAACTAGAAACTGGAAATGAAATAACAAGACTGAAAGACTAGAAATACCTGGAGAAGAGTGTAGACAAGACACAAGCTAGACTAATTGATTACAATGATGTGACCCATTGAATATATGGGCCAAAGTACAAGTCATAAAGCAAGAGTGCTTATGGGATAATTGTAGAAGTGCCACATGGCACACACTCAAGACATAAAGACTAGACTTAGACTTAGACAAATGTAGACTAGGAAATAGTACACTTAGTGTGCACTTATCTCCAACACCCTCCTTAAGTGGACACTAGGAGTAAGACAGAAAAACAAGACTAGAAGACAGACATAAAGACTGATAGACTGAGAGACAAGATAGAAGACATGACAGACAAAGATCCTGAGACACCCCTCCTCACCGGTCCACAAGGGTAGGGACAAGATGGATCTAAAACAAAACACAGTCAGATTGATAGACAGACAGACAAGACTAGATAGACAGAAGACTGACTGTAGACAAATAGAAAGACCAAGACACTAGAACCCCTTGACCTACATCATCGGTGGTCAAGGTGGTAGACAAGACATAGAAGTAATCAGAAAGCCCACTTCTCATCATGTGAGGAAGACATGACAGACAAAGATCCTGAGACACCCCTCCTCAAGTGAAATCCTCATATGGGTCCACAAGGGTAGGGACAAGATGGATCTAAAACAAAACACAGTCAGATTGATAGACAGACAGACAAGACTAGATAGACAGAAGACTGACTGTAGACAAATAGAAAGACCAAGACACTAGAACCCCTTGACCTACATCATCGGTGGTCAAGGTGGTAGACAAGACATAGAAGTAATCAGAAAGCCCACTTCTCATCATGTGAGGAAGGAACAGCAGGATCAACTGATGGAGATGTTGCAGCAACATGGGCTGAGGTAGATGCAGGAGCTGATGTAGAGGTTTTGGAGTAGCAGTCCCTCTCCCAGTCATTATAACGGCCACAAATGGTGCATGGATGAGCCTTGAAACAGTCCTTCTCCATATGATTAGTTTTGCCACAATGGGTGCAAGGCTTCTTTACCTTAGAACTTCCCTTCTTTGCTAAAAATGCAGTGTCAGTTACCTTTCGTTGTTGAGTTCTTTCTTCCTCTTGGAGAGCATTGATGATACCCTCAAGAGAAGGATTATTATGATACTTGAAGGTAGTGACAAGAGTAGCATAGGAGTCAGGTAAGCTTTTGAGAAGCACAGCAATAGCAATATCTTCGGAGATGGGAGACTTGACTGACGCAAGCTGAACCATAAGACTGCAAAGATAATTGACATGAGAGGCTATAGTAGCTCCTTCCTGCATATGTAGATCAAAGAATGAGATCATAAGTGCAATCTTAGAGTTTTTAGATCGGGCTCCAAAAAGGGTATCCAAAGTGATCCATGCTTGAGGAGCAGACTGTATGTCGGAGATGTGATGAATGTAATCATCTCCAAGGCCGAGCAATATAATAGCATAGGCTTTGTCATTCTTGGCAGTGACAACTTGCTCAGAAGGACCTTCGGGAGCAGCACATTGAACAATGTCCCAAAGACCTTCTTTCATAAGATGGCACTTGATTTTGATCTGCCAAGTATGAAAGTTGGTCCCATTGAATTTGTCGATAGATATGAGAGAATGAGAGGAAGATGCCATGTGGGAAGGTCTTATCTCTTGCTAGGATGCAAGGGCAGTGTCTATTCCCTTACAATATTGCAGAAATAAATGAGAGGAGAGATCCAAGAAGCCGGTTCTCTCACCACTTTGTCAAGGCCATAGCATATGACAGCCCATCGAAGCAGGAGGAACCAGCAAAAAAGGAGAGACTGTTCAGCAAACTGAAAGAGGCAAAGCTTACCTTAATCCCGGGCAGAAGTAGAAGTGTAAAAAGGATGCAGATCTCCGTGAAGATGGAGCTAGAGAAGTTGTCAGCCTGTGCAGGCACGGATTCCGTACAGTCGTACGGACTGTACAGATGGCGATCAGAGTACGGATGACGTACGGATGTCGTGCAGAGTACGGACGACGGCGCACAACTGTACGGATCTGTCGGACGTACGGATGTCGTGCAGAGTACGGACCTCCATAGCTCAGAGTGAAAATCTTCTTGAATGATAATGGCCTTACAACTCCCTCAACTACATGGGAGTGAAGAATGGTTGCATAAACCCTTACAAGCTCAAAAAAAGCTAAAGAATGGGAGGTGATGAAGCATCTTAGCCCAACTCTTCTCCACCCCATTCACAAGAGAGAAGGTTGGGAGGGATGAGTGTGTTGGAGTACACCACAAGAGAGATGGAGACAAATGCTGAATACACAATGTGATATAAATTTGGAGGCAACACATACATATACTCAACACATTTTACAATTAGCTTCCCGCATTCTACAATAGTATAGGCCCATTATAAGGCTCTAATACCATGTGAAATTGGAGAGTGAGAGATACACTATAGAAGCCTAAAATCGATGACCCCATTGGAAATTAAAGACCAAATGGCTTATGCTTAGGGTTAGGGTTTTCCATGTCTCCTTTTATGATCCTCTATAAACCTTAGTCTTTAGTACGATTTACACCATTTGTAACAAGAAGCTTTTGAATTATCAATTTAACATATAATCTTGAAAAAATCAGAGGGTTAAGAAGACCTAGCATCCACAGACCTTGTAATAATCTGAAAATTATACAAATTATGAGATTAAAATATTAGCATCTACATGATTACTGTACACTTTTAAACATTTGGACATACATACATACACACACACACACACACACACACACATATATATATGTATATGTGTGTGTGTGTGTGTGTGTGTGTATAGAGAGAGAGAGGGAGAGAGAGAGTGAGTGAGAGAGAGAGTGAGTGAGAGAGATAGATAGAGAGAGAGAGATGTGATGATAGTTGTAACATCCATGAGGGCCAAATCTGATCTATGGCACCATAACAAAGACGTACGGACGACGGCGCAGAGCTGTACGGATAGCAGGAATGGGTGTTAGATCTGTCGTGACAGCAGAGTGTTGCGCAGATCTGGCGCTCAGATCTGTGGCTGGGCTGCGCAGATCTGAGGCAGATCTGAAGCGGGATACACACAGATCTGGCACACAGATCTGGAGTGCAATGACGGGGCAGAAAGAGGGGAAAAGGCGGCCAGCAGAAGCGTAGAAGAGGGTGGTGCAGTTTTTTTTGGAGCAGATGTCGGAGAGAGAGGTAAACTGAAAGGAGAAGACAAAGCTATGGCTGCAGCAGAGTGAGAGGAGAGGAGAGGGGATCTACATGCTCTGATACCATGTTGGAATATGGAAGCAAGAACTAGAACTAGAAACTGGAAATAAAATAACAAGACTGAGACTAGAAATACCTTGAGAAGAGTGTAGACAAGACACAAGCTAGACTAATTGATTACAATGATGTGACCCATTGAATATATGGGCCAAAGTACAAGTCATAAAGCAAGAGTGCTTATGGGATAATTGTAGAAGTGCCACATGGCACACACTCAAGACATAAAGACTAGACTTAGACTTAGACTTAGACTTAGACAAATGTAGACTAGGAAATAGTACACTTAGTGTGCACTTATCTCCAACAGAGGGTCGGTCTTCCAAGCAATGGTGGGACAACCCACAGAAGGGCTAGGAAAGCTTGGCACATACTTGGAAAGTTTTCAGCCAGGAATGCAAAAGTTTCCGCAACAAATGGTGGGGGGTATGCAAACTGGAAATCCCAACATGATTTATGCAAACATAGGGATGAAGCCGGGAATGCAGATGGGGATGCCAAGAATGATAGGTGGTTCCATGAACATGCCACAGATGCAGGGAATGGGACATGGAATGGTCAATCCAGCCATGGGAGTTGGCAGTAATGCACAAAGTATGGGCTAGATGATGCCAGCTCCCTATTTGCAGCCACCTGTGTACTCCGTTGGGAGCCCTTAGAAGCAGAGCGTAACCGAAAAACCGGGAACCTAGTGTGTCGTGTCCATATCCTCCACTGTAAAGCCATGGTACCAAGGGAAGAGGTACACCAAATGCGGGCCAAGGAGGACGGGGCTCTGCTCCACAAGTGTCAAGGCAGTATCAGGGGGAACTCAATTGGGTGAGGAATTGTTGGTGGTAGCGTCTCCCCATGATTTTTTTCCTCCAAAAGATAGCACTTCGATACTAGCTTGAGGCATGCCATTGTTCAATCAAAGAGTTGAAAATCTGCATCTGATTCGGAGATTTCTATTCATATATTCCGTTTCTGATGCACGCCCACTTCAAAAATTTCTAGGCATAAGGTTGGTTTCCTTAACATGTATGCCTCCAACATTAGAGGGGAACGTGTCCTTATGTGGAAGACTTTGCTCTCCTGGGCCCCCATTGTGGATTCATGGGTGATTGGAGGTGACTTTAACATGGTCGAGTTACCGTCAGACAAAAAAGGCGGTAGAGAAGACGGACTTCTTTGGAGAGAGCAGCTTGGGATGCCTTCCTTTTTCACTTCTGTGGCAGAAATACTTTGTGTGATGATGCCTTTCTTATTCAGCCACAGTCCCTCCTGTTCTCTTGGTCGACGAACAGAAGGCAACAGATGCCTATTCATGCACGCATTGACAGATTCTATGTAGATGACTGGGCACTAGACAGAGGTGGATCGGTATGCATTGCTAGTGGAAACCAGAGGAGGACCTTACAGAGCCAACCCTGCAGATATGGTTTGCTCATGTCCAGGGTGGGCAGCCATATCCATCACATGTAGCCGCTGCCCTTTCTGGTATTAGCGACTTCTACCGTTCAGTTGCTTGTACCAGGAGACGAGATATTCTCAGACGTGAGATTGGTGTTCGCCAGCAGTTGGCAACTTTGCAGAGGGAAGAGCAGAAACGGCCTTCAGATGCTTGGATTCAGGAGCGCCTTGCTGCAGCGAGGGCTCATCTGCAGTTATTGCTTGATCAGAGAGCGAGTATGCCTTTCATGCACAGGAGTCCTTCTGGATTCAGATGGATGGTAGAGTCAATAAACACTTTTTCTCTACTCTTGGCCCTAGACATAGTAGAGAGAGTGTATCCCAGCTTATTGACTCACATGGGGTTTTACAAACAGAGCCTGATGATGTCTTACGCATAGCTTCAGATTTCTATGCCACCCTTCTTACTGCTGATCCTGAGACACACGATAGAGAGGATGCTAGACATGCTATTTGGCAGAGCATCCCTGTGTTGGTGAATCCGGGTATGCATGTTCTACTCGACGCACCTTTCACCAACACAGAGTTCAGGACTGCACTTTCAGCCCTTCACAAGGGCAAGTGCCCAGGTTCAGATGGCCTCACCCCGTCTTTTTTCATTGCATTTTGGGATATGATTGGAGACTATATTACTTCAGCCCTGCAGGCCATTTGGGACTCTGGCAAGATGCCTGGGTCGCTTACAAAGGGTCTCATCCACCTTATCCCAAAAGGAGGTAGCAGAAATTTAATGTCCCACTGGAGGCCTATCACACTTCTGGGGACTTGTTACAAGATTCTGGCCAAGGCTATCAGCCTCCGATTGCAGCGACTTCTCCCTGATCTCATTCATGACACTCAGACGCGATTTGTGCATGGCAGAAGCATTTTTTATAACATTTTTTCTTTCTGGGAAGCTTCAGAGTGGGCCATGCAGAGTGGCCAGAATCTTGCCATTCTACTTTTGGATTTTGAAAAAGCTTATGACAGAGTAGATTCCTCTGGAAGCCTGCGGAAAGCTTTCCAAGACCCCATAGAAGAAGCAGGTCTCCTCTCCCACCTGGACCACTGCATGTAGAGTGAGGCACCCAGTGGTCTGCCATGATCATCTAAAATACTGTCATTCCACATGATGGGTTGCCTATCAATCTCTTCCCGAGAGGAAGGAGGAATCCTCCGAAGAGTGCTTCTGAAACTGGCCCAAGCTTTCAGAATGGCAACCATGAGAGGGGACGAAGGTGACCTGAGGTGTGCTGTGGTGAAGATCCATCTAACACTGTTCATCCAGTCTCCTCCTGAAGAAGGTGTGCACCTCTGTATGCTGCTGATAAGAAAGTCCTTCCACGGTTCCTGCCTTGGCATAAGTCCCCGCACCACCATCTTGCAAAGTAAAGCTCTGCACTGTAAATCTGGATCAATAATATTGAGACCCCCTTCCTGTGTAGGGAGGATGAGGGTCTCCCAAGCCACCCTGGCTAAGGCATCTGCTGTGCCATCAAGCCCACTCCAAAGAAAGTTTCTGATCGGTCTTCTGAGCTGAATGATGCAGTCCCTAGAACGGCACCAACATGAACAAACAAACCAGGCTGTGGCCAAGAGGACCTGGTTGACCACCACAACTCTAGAGGCAAGATCCAGCTTGGCTGAGCTCCAAAAAAGAAGCTTCCTTCTGATGCTCTCCAAAACGGGAGCAAACTGCTGCGTGGTAGAAATATCCAAGCCGACCTGGCAGACCAAATACCTGATAGGCACACCCCTCTGAACCCAAGTGAATCCTATGTCAAGCCCCCAAACTGGAGTGTCCTCATCACTGATCCAAAAGCCATTGGATTTATGCCAATTTATCTGCGCCCCTGCCGCCAAGCAAAATAAATCCAATGCTGTCCTGAAAGAAGTGAGCGTCTGTGGAGTGGCATCCAAGTAAACTGCTGTGTCATCAGCCAACTCACTGTCAAGTAGCTCCTCTCCCCTTCTGATGGGAAGTCTTAGCCCAAAGATGTCAGCTTGAGATCTAACATAGATACTCATAGCTTCGGCCGCGAACAAAAAAAGGAAAGGAGCAAGGGGGCATCCCTGACGGACTGATCTCGAAGGTTGACAGGACATCTCAGAGGGAGTGCAGGGAGGATCTTGCAGATTGAGGCAGCCCTTCCAGAGGTTTGGGTAGACACAGATGATATGCCACTCACTTCCTCCACTTGGGCAAGTACTTTTTCGAGAGGCGGGGTTCCACTTCAGGTTTTGGCCTTTCGAGATGCACAAGAGGATGCTTTGGTTTTTAGTGTCCAAGATGGTGGCAGATTGCTCAGGTCCACAAAGGACATCTTGCTTGAGTCTGCTTTTCAGCCTATCAGCGTTGTAGGTCTTTTGATGCAGGGATCAGATTCAGAGTGGTTCCTAGACCCAGACCCCCGGCTACTCTCCACCGGGTCTTGGAGGCTTTGGCTCTATGGGGGAGTTCCCATCAGGTATTTGCGGTGGGACCCCGGAGAGTGGGAGTGGATTGACACAGGACATCGAGAGAAGAGCATCCCCTTCTTTCGTTACACGGTCAGTAATGCCAAAAGATATCAGCTCAGTAGTAGAGGTTGGAGACCCTCCAGAGTTCCTCATTGGGAGACTTTTGCTATTACTGCGGATCAGCAGAGGTGCTTCTGGAGGAGACTCTGGAAATCCCACAAGAATAGAAAGATCACTATCTTCTTTTGGCTTTATATCCATGGAGGGATTGCAGTGAACCTTTGGAGGTCCAGGTTTGGAGCCGACCCTACATGCCGTCGATGCCTTTCTGCTTCGGAGTCTATTCAGCATTGCTTATGGGATTGCAGACAGGCGAGGATGATTTGGATGGGGGTAGCCAGGATTTTCAGTCACTTTGCCCATTCACCATTTTTTATGACATGGGGCTCGGTGGCTTGGCTTTCTCTTACAGGACCTCAGGTTTTCTATGAGGGAGTTGACTCCTCTCGGGCCATTTCGGTTCGACGTCATCGGATTGAGTCCTGTTTGTTAGATGTGGTACCACACATTCCTTTTACAGCTGTACATGCCTCTGTGGATACTTTTTGGGAGATTCTAGCGAGCATAGCATCCTGGCATATCTGGAGAGCCAGATGCACAGAGGCTTTGGAGGGAACTCAGGTTCATCCCTCGCACACATTGGCTAGTATCTGGACAGACATCGTACATACTTTAATGGCCGTATGGACGGGTATGCAGGGAGACTCCCGTGCAGCCTCAGCTAGGAGGGCTTCTTTCTTTAGGGAATGGAAGGATTCTCCTTTCTTCTCTGAAACTACTACAGGGTTGAGCTGGCACTTTCAGCCTCAGCCTTGGTTGTTTTCCACCTCACTCTGAGGGGGTTTTTTATTTATCCTCATGATTTCATGATGTATCCCGCTTTGAGCTTGCTCTCGCGGGTTTTTTCTCCTTACTTAATAGAAGTCTTTTTCTTGGAAAAATAAAAATAAAAAATTCTAGGCGATCCCAGGGAATCTTTACACTCCGGTATCTCTGTTGATAGCCACTTGAATTTCATCTTCACCTTCACACCTCACACATGGAGATTCAAAGATTAGGATACTAATCTATCTCCCCGAGGCCTCACGTTCGAGAGCTGCTGCTCCTCCCCGTGAAGCTGCTGCCCCTCCCTCACCCTCCTCCTCGCTAGCCCCCCCTCTCCCTTCCCCGCCTTGCTGCCCTCTCCATCGCTGCCCTCTCCCTCCCCCCCTCGCTGCCCTCTCCCCTCCCTCACAGCCCTCCTTTGTTGCCCCTCCCTTCCTCCCCCTCGCTGCCCTCTCCCTCTCCCCTTGCTGCCCTCTCCCCTCCCTCGCAGCTCCTCTCCCTTCCCCCCCTCGCTGCCCTCTCCATCACTGCCCTCTCCCCTCCCTCCCTCACTGCCCTCTCCCCTCCCTCGCAGCCCTCCTTCGCTGCCCCTCCCTTCCCCCCCTCGCTGCCCTCTCCCTCTCCCCTCGCTGCCCTCTCTTGCTGCCCCTCACCCACCAGCCTCTACCCCTCGCTCTTGCTGCCCCCCTCGCTCCTCCCTCTCTCTCCCCCGCCTGCCCCTGCCCTTCCCACCACCCTCCTCCACTCTCGCCTGCTGCCCCTGTTTTCCCCCGCCCCTCTCCTTTCCCCCCCACCCCCTCCCTCCCTCTCCCCCGCCCCCTCCTTTGCCCCCGATCGCTCCCCCCTCCCCCCCCCTGCCTTCTGCCCTTGCCTTTTTCCTCCCCTCCTGGCCCCCCCCTTCGCCCCCCGCCCCCTCCTTCACCCCTTCCTACCCCGCGCCCCTTCCTCCCTCTCCTCCGCCCCCTTCCTACCCCTCTGTTGCCTACCCGCAACTCGCCTCCCTCTTCTATTTTCCCCTCTCCACTTTTCCTCCCCTTCTTGCACCCTTGTTCCGGGCGTCCTGGGCAGCATTTCCACAGACGGAGTACTTACAGTGTTTGAATCGGCCTTTTCACTTCGATCGGCGAATGGATCCCCATTCAGCCAATCTTCGTCCACCCCCACCAACCGCGAGAACCGTCATATTTTCAGAAGACAAGTTGCAACAACTCAAAAAAGATGTAGAGCTCGAGGGCTCCACATCGCTCTTCGCACGCATCTTTGGGTCACACCCTTCCACATCACAAGCTAGAGACTGGATGCTGGCGGCGTTACCAGGAGAGCTTGCCCCACACCTTAGGGATATTCGACTTTTGGGACGAGGATTTTTCCAGGTTGTTTTTGACTCCCATGAGTCCACAGCCCTTGTTCTCAAAGCTACTCCTTTGGCCTTGGGTTCGAGGAGGATTCTTTTGCCCTACACCTTGCGCTTCGATCCGGTAGAGGAGGACAATCAGGTCACATTTCTGTTGATCAGGTTCCCTGGTCTTCCTCAGGTCTACTATCGACTTCTTGGTACTATCGGAGCCACTTTCGGAGTGGTCACTGAGATCCCTCCCCTTCATGACATGCCTTCTTCCTCGGTAGAGGCAATCAGAGCAGACGGGGTACCTCGAGTTAGGGTCATTGTCTCTGACCCTAACATTTCATATGACCACATTATGCTTCAGCGTCCAGATGACTCTCTCTTTCGACAGAGAGTTGAGATCACAGGTAGACATGACCAGTGCAGGATCTGCAGGACACTTGGACACTTTGCTAGAGACTGCCCAAGGAAGAGAAAAAGACCCAAGAGGTCTACTGGTGCAGCTCCTTCACGTATTACCCCGATTGCACCTCCCCAGCGCCCTGTACTACGCACTTCAAGACACAGTTACGCTGAAACGCGTTTCAGAGCCCAGCCAGGCCTGAAACGCCGTTTCAGAGAAGCGCCGTTTCCTGAAACGCGTTTCAGAGTCTGAAACGTCTCAGGACCCTGAAACGGCTGGCTGAAACGTTTCAGCCAGTCTAAAACGCGTTTCAGAGCTCTGAAACGTGCCGTTTCAGACAACACAGGCTGCTAGGTCTCCAAAATCACATTTTTTGTCTTTTTGCTTTTGATTTTGGTCTCCAGGCTCCTTCCACTCCTTCAGCCTCATACTCTCTCCATCCTCAAGGTTTTCCAGCCCTCCTTCAGCCCCATTCACTCCTTTCCTCTCCTTTCTCTCCTGCAGCCTGCTTCAGCCCTCCATCATCATCTACTCCCCTCCCTTGACGTGGCGTTTCCCCGTTTCAGCCCTCCCAGAAATCCCGAAACGTTTCCGTTTCCGTTTCCGTTTCCGTTCCCCGTTTCCCCGTTTCCGTTTCCCCTAACTATGCTTCAGGACCACAAGGAGCAGCAACGCGCCCTGCTTCGTGCACCCCAGAACCACAAGGGGCAGCAAGGCACCCAAAGCCCGTAGCACACCCAGTACCATGATGGAGAGCGATCAGAGCAGCTCCTTTACCTCAGGAGGAGACCTTTGATCAGGTTCAGATAGACGCCATCCAGACTCGAGAGATGGATGTTGCTGCAGCCCGAGACACTACAGGAGGGGCCTTCAGATGCACCAGCCCCAGTCACTTTGGTTTCGGATCACAAGGAGGCTTCCGATACTTCTTCCCCACAGACTATTCCTGCCACAGTCAGGACGATCGAGGGAGAGTATGCACAGATGAGGACTCCAGATGAGGACTCCAGATCCCTCTTCAGCCCCGCCACAGGCCTCCTCAGCCCCCAGCTCCAGTTCTGCTAATAGAGGCTTGGCGGGTCCTTCTCATCCATCTTCCACGAGTGCAGGTCTTCTTCGCACTCCTGGGCCAGACTTGCTTCTCAGGAATTCTTTTTTGACACTGGCAAATTCGACGACTTTCATGGATGATGAGGAGTTTGTGCCCTCCACCTTAGGGGCCCGGTCATTGGGATTCCTTTTGATAGGGCCTCCCCCTCAGCAAGTGTTGGGGATCCTTTCACCTGTTGAGTTTCCTGCCCTCAGCAGAAGTGTTTCGGCCAAGGGGAAGCTGGTCTCCTCTACTAGGTCAGGTAAGCCTTTCCATCCAGCATCCTCCATTGTCCTCTTGCCCCTTTTCTTTTTCTGTTTGTGGCGGAAGCTATGAGTATCTACCTTAGTCTCAAGCTGATATTTATGGGCTGAGGCTTCCTATCCGCCAGGAAGAAGAGATCCTGGATAGTGAGTTGGCAGATGACGCGGCTGTTTTTTTGGATGCCTCCCCCAAGACACTCACTTTCTTTCGGACAGCCTTGGATTTATCTTGCATGGCTGCAAGT
The DNA here is from genome assembly GCF_047967505.1 of Dipteris shenzhenensis. Taxonomy (NCBI): domain Eukaryota; kingdom Viridiplantae; phylum Streptophyta; class Polypodiopsida; order Gleicheniales; family Dipteridaceae; genus Dipteris; species Dipteris shenzhenensis. The sequence continues at coordinate 43,080,978 of NC_141627.1, read as the reverse complement.
GCACACATTAATTGGCATAAATCCAATGGTTTCTGGATTTGCGATGATGACACCCCGGATTGGGGTAATGATATTGGCTTCACTTGGGTACAAAGGGGTGTCTCCGTCAAATATTTGGGCTGCCCGACTGGGGTGGGCATCCAATAGAGATCTAGGTTCGGAGCTGACCCTTCTTGCCCTCGTTGCCTTTCTGCTTTGGAGACAATACAGCACTGCCTTTGGGATTGCAGACAGGCGAGAATCATATGGAAGGGTATTGCAAGACTTTTCAGCACTTTTGTTCGCCTACCCTTCTTCATGACCTAGGGATCAGTGGCTTGGCTAACTCTTTCACGGCCCCAGGTCTTCTTTGAGAGACTTGACTCCTCTTGGGCTCTTCACATCCGATGACATCTTGTGGAGTTGTGCTCTCTAGAGGATGTTCCGGCCACTCTCTTCAGAGCTGCTCATTCCTCGGTTGACTCTCCATGGGAGATCTTAGCTAGCATTGCAGCATGGCACATTTGGAGAGCCAAATGCACTAAGGCTCTAAAGGGTTCTCAGGTTCACCCTTCTCAGATCTTGGCCAGTACTTGGACAGATACGGTACACACTCTGATGGCCATTTGGGCGACCATGCAAGGATCATCTCAAGCAGCCTGCTCCAGGAGAGTTACTTTCTCAGAGATTGAAGAGACTCTTCCTTCTTTGCTGAGACTTCTACAGGATTGACTTGGCATTTTCAGCCTCAGCCTTGGTTTCTTTCTACCTCATTCCTCTGAGGTGTTTTCATTACATGCTTAGCATGTTGTATTTCTGCACAGAGCTTGCTCTAGCGAGTTTCTTTCTTACTTAATGGAAGTCTCCTTTTTGCCAAAAAAAAAAAAAATCATCTTCAATCCTTTACCCTCTCTTAGCGTTGAGTCGCCTTCCTCTAGTATTTCACGACGGACTACAGCTGTGTTGCCATGGCCATGCTCGTCACCTGCCGTGTGCTCGCCACTGATGTGGAGCTTCTGCTCGATCTTGTGGAAAATGGAAGACACCGTAATCAATGATGCTACGAGTCAGTGTATTTTAGAAGAACAAAAAACTGCAATCTCATGCCTTTGAGGTGGAAGGGGCGAAGGGAGAAGGGCAAGGGAAGGCAAGGGGAAGGAGAGGGCTATGACGAGGCGACGGTGGTTCACAGAGCAAGAAGATGGCAGTTAGTGAGATGCTAGTTTAGTTTAGTTACATTACTTTTAAGTTAGGTAGGCTTAGCTTAATGAAGATCTACTAAGGTCTAAATTAATGCGAAATTTGCTAGCATGCGATTTTTGTTTACAATTTTTAAACAAAGGTTCACTTTCGAATCATGTTGATCAGGCACTTGAATCAAAAGTTACAGATCTTAGAGCAAAATAGAGCCATTATGCAATGGTTGTTACTTGAGCCCACGTAAAGATTGCTGAAATGAGCCCACGTAAATTAATAGAAGCGACTAAACGCAAGGGATCGTGCAAGGCAAGGGTCTATTGGATAGAATTTGGGGGAAGAGATGAATTGGATCTTCAGAACAGTGATACAGCCATTAGAGAACTCACAATGCATAAAATGTTGCAAAAGCTATAGCATCAGCTGAGAGAGAAGAAGGCTTTCAATTCCCTTGATACAAGCCAAACATTAGCCTTTCCATTCCCTTAACTTTGTGCATGTGAATGAGCGCATGCAAAATATCCAACAAAAGAAACTCACCTCAGACCCATTGACCAAATATCTCTTGTAATCACATCTTTTGCCAGAATTTACAAGCCTCTCCCTTAAAAGTGAGAAGTAACCAATTGCTTGACTGCAGAGTTCTACCACCTGTATAGTTGAAATGAGATAATTCAATAGACACATAAACCTATGTATCAAAGCAAAACGAAATATCAAATTATATTCAAACTACTGTGCAAAGGCTAAGTCCCAATTTTAAATACCACATCCCTAACAAGACCTTTAGGAAACATGGTTTTTACTCGTTTATTTTCACTAGAACTAGATCCCTTTATCATAAAAATATGCAGACTAGTCACTCATTCATTTTTGCATAACATAAATTTTCTTATTCATATAGACATCCCTTTGTACCCTTGTTATGTTGAAAAATAATTCCTTTAAGAAACATCCCTCATAATCACTCTCAATGTAATAATATTATACATATATAATTACTTATTAAACACATTTATATCATATGGCAATATCTTTCTTGTGTTTTTATAGCATAAATAACAAGATATTTATGCACATGTTTCTAAAGAAGTTTAAATTACTATAAATAAGTATTAACTTGGGCTTATATATCACTCTCATAAAATACACTTAATATTTAATACTATATATGCAAGATTTTCCAAAATATAACCCCATAGATGTGCTCAAATGGGATTTTCCAATCAATTTGAGTGGTTGAATGACTATATTTGGACATTGGATGTGAAAGTTATGCCACTTTTAAAAGTGCTGTCCAAGGTAGTTTCGCCAGCGAAACTACCTTAGAAGACCTACTTCAAAGGGGTTTCGCTGGCGAAACTACCTTGATGGCTTGCTTCAATGAGTTTTCTTTGGAGAAACCCTTTCATGAAAATAGGTTGAGAGAGTTTTTCAATGTCACCCCCTATCAAGTAAAAGTTGTAAGAAGGATCATAAGGGGATTTTCATATAGAGAAGTCTACTCTACATGTGGGTTTCTTCAAAAGCCATCCCATTATGTTCTCACCATTCCCAAAGATTCGCGTAGAGATTTCCCAAAGATTCGCGTAAAGATTTGTGTATAAAATAGGCATTGCTATAATATTTTGCATATTTCTAAGTGAAACTATGTTTTCTTCCGATCCATTTTTGTCATATTTTTGCATAGTTGGAAGGTTATTTTTTCCTTCGCTCAAACGCTCGGAAGATTTTGCTTGAAAAATGCTCGTCCACCATACCCAACTAGGGGCCTTCAACACAGTAATGCACTTACCCTCTTAAAGCAACACTAACCTCCCCCCCGTGCTCAATGCTGCTGCCTTGGGTAGATCAAAATGGCATTGGCTCATAATCCTACGGTGATGCTCAAACAAACTGTTGCAACACCAGGGTATGTGAGTTCTAAAGCACCTCCAATATTCACTCAATGTGTTGGTGGTTCCTGGAAATGTCCAGGCAAGGAGCCAGTTATGGTGTGTATATGCTATTGCTTGTAAAGAAAACCCATCTAAGAGTCAACAATCATACCTCATAGCAAGCAAGTAGAAAAATATCGGGTTCTTCCAATGGACAATATTGGTGACTAAGTTGACCTTTTGGCATATGTCAATCAATCCAACTATGCAATAAACAATCTCTCTACAAACATGCATCGTTGATTCCTGGTTCCCCCAAATCTACAACACTGACTTGAACAGACATATTTCAAGCCTTCAAAAGAATTCCACTTCAAAAAAATCTGTTCCAGGGCTTGTTACAGCTACAAGCTCAATCTTTATGGTCCCAGGGGACAGATGATGGAAAGGAGAAGTCTGCAGGGATGGACAAGCAATATCGTCCAGGTCCCATGGCGAGAGCCTCATCCAACTTAGGCATGATCCAAATTGAGGAGCCACAAATTAGGTCAGAGGAACTACGTGTATGATGGAGACCAGCAATGTGTTCACATATTGCTAGCCTGCAACACTTTCTCGCCCTTTGCAACAGCATCATTCGCAAACAGAACCTTTATTTATGATTCCCAGCATATCATACTCCAACAGTACTAGCTTTGAGTCAAGAGATAGATTAACACATACGTATACATAGAATAGGGGATGCTCTTTCACATGCATCTAAATATGACTACTAAGTACTTTAGATTGACTTGTCCATACATATACAGAAGAACATGCTTCATATGCTTACCGTATCTCCATCATGAGCATAATAATTTACTCTTTCTGCAACCTACAGCAAAAGCAATCCACAAATCGTCAGAAGTATACAGTTAATATTTATGACAGCATCTGAGCTCACTCACTAAGATTCAACCTGGTTGGCTTTTCCTCCATTCTTGTCACCACAAACGTAGACTAAAACACGCAATGAATTCAAAGATCCTGCTAGACATTATCAATGACTCGCCATATTTACATCAAATATTTTCCTGCTGCGCTATGGGATAGTATAAGTATGTGTATGCATATGTACATTCATTTGGATTCAGCAGGAGCCACCATAGCATAATCTATCATTAAAAACAAAATGACTTATCCAATTGCATAACATATGAAGACATGAATGCTGAGAAACCTCTTTTTGTTTGCTAACCGTGGGGAAGAGCTTTAAAACCCCATCTTCCCTAAGAGTAGCCTGCAGCAGAGGCCAAAACGCTTATTAGCACCTGTTTGCTACTTTCAAGATACCATACTAGTAAAGGTGAGATGTAACGAACAATTTTAAACCTCATTTCCAAGAAAATCCATTAATGACTGTTTTGAACAGATGCTTTCTGCCTCTTGCAGGCTACCACCGCTGTCAAGGCAATGCAAAGCTTGGCGAGCTGCCTGCACAAGAAAGTGAATTCATTTCTTCAAGGCACCTGGCGATTTCAATAAGTTGCGTCGAAAAAACAAAACACAATTTTTGCTACCTGGTTTGCCATCCCAAACTACTCGGCTGACTTAAGTAATTAAAACAACAAAATGGAAGATGCAAAATAAAAAGGTGCTCACAGATACAACAGCCCCAAGTTTCATGATTGCAGAAAAAGGCTCAGTTGAGTACAAGCTTTTTTCATCCAACTTCTGATTGGCAGAAGATTCCTGAATGATCATTTTGATCCTGCAGTCATAGCATATTCACACAGCATCTCAGTAAACTTCAATTATAATAACAAGATGAGAAGCAAAAAGGAAAATACAGACAGTCATACCAAAACTAAATATTTGGACTGCTGTATTTCATTCACACATTAGCACAGAGATTTTAATCATTCCAAACTTTGCAACATGACTAATATTATACAGTCCTTAACACAGATGCGAAGAACCCAAAGTTAAGGCAGCACAGTAGGTCCTCAGTCTGGACAACAACAGGGATAAGGAGCGGAGGAGCAGCTTGCCTCTTTCCACCTCCATCCTCAAGGGGAAGGTCTCCCCTTCATTCAGTAATCCAATATTTACTCCAGGGATAAGCTAAGCAAGGAAGGATGCACCTGTCCATTAGAGCTAACATCTGACCTGACAAAAACTTCACAGCTGGCCCGCTCTGCCATTTTGCATCTGCACCAAGGGAGACACGCTAGAAAGCCGGATTAAGTGTGCTCCGGTACTTGAAGGGTACCAACAGATACAGAATCGCATACTGGAGTGGAACAGACTTCAACAGATACTACGCTGTTGCAACCCAATCGTGTCTCATTCTCACACACGCTTACAACAAAAGCACCTCCTGAGCATTGTGTGTCTTTTACCTTTACAGTTCATGCATTCCACTCAGTAGAAGACAATAGGTCAGAGAAAGAGGAAGTTAGTCATCTCGCCTATTACATTGCGAGAGGCTGTCATGTGGGCTGCCACATGGGCGGCAACAAAGCATCCTTACGTTTATTTTAGAGCAGCCGCATGGACCAGCCAGGCCAGCACACATGGCTGGCAATAGACCCTGGTTCAGCGATTGTGCCTGAGCACAAATCTTCGACATCATCTCACGATGAGACACTAAGAACCCAAGGTGAGGGTTAGCGAGGAGCAAGCCTAGGTGTAATCCAGGTTCTACTTTGACACCGAATCCTGCAAAACAACCATACACCATAAAGGTGGAGCTGGTGGGCTCACCACCCAGCAAATACAGTGTTATCCTTTCCGAGCAAGAGACCATTCCGAATGGAATACTCATCTCAGATTTCTTTCCCCCTTAAGTTTGAACCATCCAGCTCATCACAGAATGCCCCAACCTGGACCTGCTACCATATGCAGCCGATATAATGATCATGCTCATACACTCCTTTAGGGGATAGAAAGAGAGAAGCTTGAATCTCAGTAAACTCATAAAGTTCACGAAAACCAATGCGACTTGATGCATCCGCCACCACATTAGTAGCACCCCTTCTGTATCAGGTTTTCCATGAGCTTACACCATCTAGCCTTTCGGCCACGCAAGTCTGAATCAGAAGCACTTTAGCGATGTGTTATCCATGCACACCAAAAATTCAAACAAGGACTCCATTTCTTCAATGCGTGAACGACAAGAAAATGCTCCTGTAGGATATTTAACATTTGCTATAGTCAGCTTTTGACTAATAAACGCAACAAGTTGAATATCTTGAAACATAATCACTAGCACCCGTTTCAACCACAAATGGTTTACTCAGGTCCACTATATGCAACGTTGGTCATGCTCCAAAGCACCCACCTGACAACAGGTCTATATTTGGTCTGCTTATGAGGAATTCATTGTTCTCCTCCTTTCCAAAGATTGGAATGTGGTAGCAAAGTACGTGCACACTTACGAATGAAAGTCTGGAAGAGCTCAGTGAATCCGAGAAAGATCTCACTTTCATGACAATGTGTAAAATCAGCCTTTTCAAGGTCAATACACAAACCGTCAACCGGCTTAATGTGGCCAAGATAATGACAGGTCCTTTTTGAATAGCTCACACTTAATCATATTCAATTACATATAGACCCTCTCTCAAACGGACAATCAAAACGATCTTCAAATGTTCTATATGATTAGACAAACTACAGCTGTACACCAACAAGTCATCCAAAAATACCATGACAAACTTTCCCAACTATGGACAATATATATCATTCATCATATACTGGAAAGTAGCAGGTGCATTTGTCAGTTCAAATGGTAACACCAAGAACTCAGAATGCCCATACCATGTACTAAGACCCGTCTTACAGAACGTTCTTGCAAACCCACCGGTTGACAAACTCTTGTCTTTGCTTCTCTTTGACTTGATTATGAGAGATCATATGTTCACGATGATGGATGAGTGGTGTGGGTAGCAAGAAGAGGAGTTGTGGATCACGAGACAGGGCTACTTTCCAACTAGCTTTTTCTCCTAACAAACGAGGGTTGGCCTTGCAGCAATGGCGATTCGCTTAGACCTGGATGTGCACTCACACAGACTGCACACAAGCTGTTGAACCAATGAGCTAGCAAGCTAGGTGTGCAAACCTCTTGGTTATTTAAATGGGCACTAAAGGTAGACATCGAGCATGCCATGCCTTTAGCATGCTGTCGCACAGAAACGGTACTCTCCTTCCAAGCATCCCTCACACCCCCCAAACTTAAAGTCCACATTTGTCACACAGGATTTCACGCATAGGAGGGCCTTCTTCGCCATGATCGTGCAGTGTAAGCAACAACACCAACTGATACTTCGTCACGAATGGCACATGGTTGTGGTGGGACGAGCACTAGATGTCCTCATGCTTCGGGAGCACATATTTTCAACACCAAAAATCAAACGTTGTTGCCATCTCCTCCCAAGGAGAGGCCTGGAAGTGTGGTCCCTAGAGGGGAGGTTCGCCCTTCAGTATCCCAAGTATTGACCCCAAATGTAAATCGGCTTACGTATGGGTGACTCCAAGATCGAGATCCTGAACGTTTATGCTCCTACTTGCATATAGCACCGCCCTCGTTTCTACAAAGGACTCACCTAGTACCTCCCAAATATTGAGTCTTGGATTGTTGGAGGTGATTTCAACAATCTAGAGTTCGAGAACAAGCAAGGCAGAGCCCCCTTGTCGATGTCCCCAGCAAAGCGGAGCACTTGGGAGCAACGATCAATGGTCGAGATCCCTAGAGAGGAGGAGTTTTCCAGCCTTCCACACAGTCTTCATTTCCCTTCTTTCAATGGCAACACGATGGCTTGCTAGAGTGACTGGAAAGATACTATTGGGCTGGCAATGCACAATGGGGGAGCCATTGGTATCTTGATAGGGACAACGATGTAATATCACTCTCAGTCTATAAATTGATGTAATGCAGGCCGATTATCGTTGTTAGTAGAATGTTGTTAACCTATAATAACTTTGTGAGTGCTATATACGCTCACAAGACTCTCTGTCTATAACTGATGTTTTGGAGTTCACCTTTTGGTGTGTGTTTGTCCCATAGGCTCGTGAGGTCTCTCGAGGACGTTAATCTTTCTTTCTTTCTTTCTTTCTTTCTTTCTCCGATAGTGCGTCTGTTAGAGCAGCCACATCACATGGACTCCCACGAAAGGGGGTTCGTATCACCGATGCTTTGCTTCAAGAGGAGGAGGTACAACAAGCTATGTCAGTGATTTCGCAGCCGCAAGAGAGCCCCTCCGCGCATAGTTGGGCCTCCTCGTTAGTCGGGGGCAATTCAAAGGAGCAATTAGGAGCTACAGGCCCAGGCTCTTCGTCGACGCCATTCTCTCCAAGAGCAAGAGAGAGCACTGAATGTACTTGGCTCCCATAGTGGCTTGTACAACATTACGAGATTGCTCGTTTAGACCTTCAAAGAGATCCCTCGAGCCGACATTGATGCGAGCAGCCAAATGCATTCAGAACCGCAGGAGATCCTAAGGATGACCACATACTTCTATCGGCAATTGTTTCAATCCAAGAAGAAGTTCTCCCCAAGTCCTTGTAACTCGGGAAGCAATCTGAGCCCATATCCCGACAGGCGTCTCCTCAAGCATGAGTAGAAACATGGAGGCCCCGTTCATTGATGAGGAGCTCTCTAAGGCCCTCAAGGCCCTCCCTCCATAGAAGTGTCATGGGGAGGATGGAGTCACACCATCCTCCTTTACATGCTTCCAAGAGATCATTCATAATCCCCATCGTTTGGCTTTTCAAGAGATTCTCGACTCTGGCGAAGTCACTGAGTCGAGAATGGATTTGTTGATCCCAAAGTGGGGGAGGATAGGCCTCACTATTGACAATGGAAACTGATTACCTTGCTCGATACCGCTTACAAGATCTTAGCCAAAATCTTGAGCTTGCGGTTGTGACCCCACCTTGCTGACATCATCCGCAACATGCAGGATAGATTTTGTTCAGGAACGCATTATCTTCGACAACATCTTTATTTTTTAAGAGACAGTGGATGGGGCACAAGGAGAGTCCCAACCTATCGCAGCCCTTCTCTTGGATTTTGAGGTTTATGACAAGGTGGAGTGGTCGTTTCTACAGCGCACAATCTACCAGTTGGATTTCTCAGACAGATGGATTCGAGGGGTCTTGGCCATGTATGCAGGGACTGCCAGACATATGCTTATCGAAGGTCATGCGAGCAGACCTATGGACTTCCAAGTCTGTACCGTAGGGATGTCCCCTTGCTTCCTTTCTCTCTCTTTCCAACACAAGCTTTGGGCTACTTTTTGTGCTCGCAAGCATTAGACCTCAAGAGGTTGCTGTTGTAAATCCGCCAAGAGGAGGAGCTACTGGGCTCAGAGTTTGCAAACGACACGGCAATCTTTGTGAAGGGCACAGCAAAAGAATCTAGGGGGAGTCAAGGGACCCTGTCATGACAAGAGAAATCACTAATCCGTGATGAGCATCCTCTTTTAAGCCAATTGCAGAAGGGCATCCATACTCTCCAAGTCATTTCTTGCTTACTGATTTTTCACAGCCATGTCTGCAACTAAAGATGGCGTACCCACTATAATTTCCGGCAACCTAAGAGGCTAAGGTTCGCAAGGTAGGTGACGGGCGAGGCGGAGGCGGCACGGCATGGTGGCGACGGCGAGGCATGGGTAGGCGGTACACCCAACTGCATGGGCGGAGCAACAGGCGGCCATGGTCAAGGCAGATGACGGGATGCTCACGTACGAGCAGTAAGGCATCACGGCAGGGCTAGCTTGACGGTGAACGATGCTCACGAGGACGCCACACCAAGACGGGCTTACTGCACGAGGCTTGATTTGGACGGAAACCCCCGGTTCACGGGAACTCACGGACGTCTGGTGACGCAAGGTTGGGCACATCGACTGACGAGTTGAGAGAGTGTTGTGTATATAGATTCGGGTCTGAGGGCTGAGGGCAACAGATTCGAGGTGAACAGCTTGTAGCATTTGTCTACTTCGTGGATACTTTGTTTGAGAAAGCTCTTCATTCCAAAAGCCCTCTATTCCTTGCCATCAGCAACACGAGAAACGACCAGCCATTCCTTGCCAGTCCCGTTGCACGTTTTGGCCTGGTTGTCTACCAACACCTTGCGTTGGCCATGTTCTTCACATAATTGGCATAACAGGTACTGAGATTCGGAGTGAAGGGGTGAAGGGGAAGCAAAGGTACCAGGGTCGGGGCTCTGATACCGGGAAGGGGTAGATTTGGAGATGGGGAGAGAATAGCAGAAGGAAGGGAGAGAGAGAAGGATAAGGGGATAGAGAGATAGAGAGAGGGAGGAGAGAGTGTGTGAGCGTAGGCAGCAGGTAGCAGGAAGGAGGAGGGAGAGTAGATAGGATTAGATGTCACATCAAAAAGTACATAGTAGGGGGTGGATGGAGACTTATATAGTCCCTCCACATTTTCCACCTAAAGGGCCTCTCTTTTTCCCTTTCATTACAGACATTAATGAAAGGGTATCACCCTTTCATTGCGAATCTCACGTAGCATCTTCATTCACCTTGCATTCATCCGCCATCTCTCTCCCACCTTGCATGTAGGTTGAAATAGAAACAAGTACTCTCACGAGGGTGCTCTTCCCCATTGGAGAGCCAATTGGCATTCAAATTATGCATGCATTGCACACATTTGCATTCTTGAGAAGGCTGGTTCTTCACATTTGGTATCAGAGCTTCGACGATCCACTCCCGCGACGGAAAGAGAAGGAGAAGAATCGAGCACAAGAGAGGGCGCAAGCATGCGGGACAGCAGCCTACACAGCGTGGAAACAGAGTGCATGGAAGGAAGCCATACGAGAAGACACGACACAAAGAAACCAACCCGCACGGAGAGAGACGCACCAGAAGGACGCAAGCGATCAGGGCTGCAAGCACACGACACATTGTTGTTAGAAGAGCAAGCAGATCAGTGCGTGAACCAGCCCTTCTAGCCTCTGTGCGAAGTTCGAGGTGCTGCTGAATCTGCTGGCAGCAAAAACAGAGAAAAGGTTTGCACGTTCATCTAGAAAAGGCTGAAGATTGGGACCCTTGAGGCAAGGGCTTTCTCTGATTTTTTTGGTCTTTAGACAGGGAACGGGATGTCCTAACGGGGTGAAAAACCCCCCCTTGCGAATAGACCCTTAAAAACCCTTAAACCGTGAGGAAAAGAGACAACCCCCCCCCCCCCCCGGTTCTCCCCAACGAAAAGTCGGCTTGGAACAAGATTTTAAGGGGTGCCCCCTCTAACGGTATCTAGAGCACCAATCCGCTCAAAACAAGTAGCCCAAACGGAGTGTACCAGTTTACAGCATAAAAACAAGGAAGAAAGGCTAAACGAGAAGCAAGAAGAGGTCATTTGAAGCGGTTTTTTGACACAAGCGAAACGGGAGTCAAATAAGTACCACCAACTCTACAACACTTGACTTTTGCTGTAAAATAAACCCCTTTTCTTAAATTACAGCAAGTCATTTTCTCTCTTGTATTACAGAAGGAAAGAATGGAAGGAGAAGGGATATTTAATAATGAACTTGTCCTTTTTCCTCCACTACCAGAAGGAGATAGGGAGAGAACACTATCACCTCCTCCTAAAGAGGATAATGTAGATGAGAGTTACACACATATTGAGCATGATAACCCACGTATAGAATTACCTTCATCTCTCCTTCAAGAATCTCTTGATAGGGAGTTTTTCTTCAGAAATGAAGGGAGAAACAAGTCCATCCAAAATCAAGGCGCTGAGTTTACGCCTTTAACTCAAAATCCCATACACATGGATTATAATCCAAGTGCAAGAGGGAAAGAGGAGTCCCCATTGATAAGCTGGTTTCTCATCTTAGCCATATGATTGAACAGTCCATTATGACAAAATTAGGGACTAAGAGAGTGCTGAATTTTGGGGATGACAATTTAAGTACCCCCTCAAAGAGAGCTAAATTTCAACCTCGAGAGAGAATAGAATTCCCAAAGTATGATGGAGCAAGAGAGGCGGATAAAATCCTCAATTGGATTCGCCATTTTGAGCTATATTTTGCCCATCAAGATAAGACCGACCACGAGAAGCTTGCTCTTGCCGCACTGCATCTACAGAAGGATGCTTCCATGTGGTGGTCCTTATCACAAACGGGAAAAGAGCCTATTCTTCAATGGTCTAAATTTGTAGAGCACCTTAAGGCCACTTTGATGCCTCCGAGGCATGAAGAAGAATTGAACTTCCCCTGGGAAAGGTTCAGGCAATTCGATAACAAGAGTAACGCTGAATTTACAGCTAGGTTCTAGAAACTCTCTTTAGAGTTACCTGAGAAGAGCGAGGATGATAGAAGGAAGAAGTATTTAGCAGCCCTAACCCCGAAAGTGAGGTATGAGGTTGAAATGTTCAACCCAACCACCTTGAAAGACCACTAAATTGGCTGAGATTACGGAATGAAATTGAATCCTCGGAAGCCTTTCAACAAAGGAAAAGAGAGAGCTATTGTACAAAATGTTAATAGCCAATCACGTCCTGGATGGATACCATTTCTTTCCATGTATGAAAAGAAAAAGCTAATTACGAAGGGTAAATGTTTCGGATGTAAGAAACATAAGCCAGGGCATCCATGGCATAAATATCCTACTCTATTAGCCAAAATTGCAAAAACCAATTCTGTAAAAGGGAAAGGCAAAGCATCCAAGCAGGAGGGTGAGGCTTCTACCTCCTCATCCCAAGACTCTACGGTGAACATAGAACCAAGAGTAAATGCTATCCATTCAGCCAACACTTGTGTATGGATGTGTGAGCTGAACAGAGAGTAGGCATATTCATTGTAGAGTGTATAGACGGAGAATAAAGAGTTTTCTCATCTGTGTAGAGCGTCTTATGGGATGAATAGGGCTGAAATAGAAGAGTTGGAAAAAGAGAGTGATAATCTATAGTCTCTATAGATTAAGAAGCTCTTCATCACAAAATCATCTATAGCCAAGGTCCACCTAGTTCAATGAAACATTTGGGTGAGAGAATCGTTGTGATACTGACCAGTTTGTTGAAAATATGTTTCAGCTAATTGAGCAGGTTACTATAAAGAGATTCCATCAGCTAAGTATTCAAAAGAGAATTCCGAGCATGAAGAGATACTAAAGAGGCACTGCAGTGGTACTTCTGCATTTTAAAAAATTCAGAGCCTGAAGATGGGATTTAAGTTCTGATTCAAAAGAGATCGTGTACTACCAAGAGAAGACTATTGGCAGGTTATGAAATGGAGATGCAAATGCAAAAGTAAAAGAGAAGCGTACGCAAGAGAAAGAGACAAGAGACGATCCAGAAGAGGACTTCTGCCCATTCAAGCAAGAGGGAGTGTCATGACAAGAGAAATCACTAATCCGTGATTAGTAGACATTAAAACATTATTATATATTATACGCCATGGTGTAACATGTATTTATATTTATGACGGACACCAACCGATTTGTTATGGCAGTGGATCATCTCAATAGATAGGACTAGTCGAGCTGGAGCCACTGCTTCAGACGGCATCAAATTTGGACATGTGATACTTATTCTATTAATAAAAATATGCACACACGTGTCTTAATAAAAATATGCACACACGTGTCTAGGTCCTAGGGGCAATAGAAAGGGAAGGGTGCATTAAGGTGCATTGAATCGTAGATGCATGGGTCATAGGCTAAGGGTAGGTGTAGATGGGAAGATGGAACTTGAGCGATCTCAAGGGACATTAATGAAAGGGTATCACCCTTTCATTGCGAATCTCACGTAGCATCCTTCATTCACCTTGGATTCACCTACCATCTCTCTCCCACCTTCAAATTTTGCATGCATTGCACACATTTGCATTCTTGAGAAGGCTGGTTCTTCACAGACCCCTAGAGAGCTACTACTTCGCCTTAGGGGTTAAGATTGACTAAACCAAATCAGTCATCTTTCTCACAACTCAGGAGATTCTAAGATCTTGGATTAGGGAGCTGCACTCGATTTCCCATGGATTCCGTGTGAGAGACAAGAGCACACCACACTATACTCAAAGATAAGAAAACAAGATACAAGACTAAGGTTTTATCTTAGTGACAAAACCTTATCCTAACTACTAATTATAGTTAGGGGGAAAACCTCTAATCAAGGAAAAGTTTCCCTAACCCACTTATTGGTCATACATTGATCCTGCCATGAATTATGGCGATAATTCCAACACCCCCCTGCAGTGCCAATGTGATGATGTACAACGAAATGATCAATCACCAAAAGAAGATAAGTTCATAGCACTGCAAAATGCCTCAAACTTCTCACGTGGAAATGCTTTGGTGAAGATGTCTACAACATTGTCATGTGTGAAGACATAATGCAACTTCTCTCTGACATAATCATAATGAACCTCAATGTGCTTCGTGCGAGCATGAAACACAGGATTCTTTGCAATTGCTATAGCACTCTGACTATCATTGAGAATTGGAGAAGGAACCTCCAATGATAGATGAAGATAAACAAATAAGCGGTCCCTATTTATAAAGGAGATTAGCAATGGGCCCTTTTGTGTAAATGACTTTGTGGGTATAGATTGAAGAGACGGCAATCTTTACTCTCTGCACTTTACCCAACAAATATGCTTTTAAGTGCCTTATTTGACAACTTATGTCAAAACTCAACAGGCACATGGACATACGCAACACATCCAAAGACACGAAAATGTTCCATTGAAGGCTTTCTCCCATGCCAAACTTCATAAGGAGTCTTTGTTTTCCAAGCCTTAGTGGGAACCCGATTCAGAACATAGTTGGCACGCATGAGACCCTCAAGCCAAAACCTGTGAGGCAACATTTTGCTTGTGAGCATGCATCGATCCATCTCCATAACAGTTCTATTCTTCCGCTCAGCTTTGCCATTTTGCTAAGGGGTAAGCCTCACTGTAAGTTGATGTGTGATGCCTTTCTCTTTCAAATAAGCCTCAATCTCATGAGACATAACTCCCTCCCTCTATCTGTGCATAGAATCTGAGCCGTGAGGCCTGTTTCATTCTCAACCTTTGCCACAAAGTGTCGAAAATGCTTAAACACATCTGATTTTTTCTTTAAACCATAGACCCAAGTGTAGTTTGAGTAGTCATCAATAAATGTGACATAATAGAGACAACCACCCATGTAGGAGTCCTCATGGGACCGCAGACATCACTATGAATGAGCTGTAATTTCCGATCAATTCTTACTGCACCGTCCCTTTTTTTTTTCAAAAAGAGACTTCTATTAAGTATTAACAAAAACCGTTAGAGTAAGCTCCATACGGGATACACCATGCAATGCATGAAAAGCTAAAAGCCAAAAAGAAAGAATTGGGGCTGATAGTGCCATCTCAATCCAGTAGAAACCTCCGAGAAAAAGGGAGAACCCTTCCAAACTCGAAGAAATACAGTCCTTCTAGAAGAGGCTGCCCGTGAAGGGCCTTGCATGCTAGCCCAAATGGCTATCAAAGTGTGAACCGTGTCAATCCAAATACCCGTGAACACCTGTGAAGGGTGTATCTGGGTGCCATCCAAGGCCTCTGTACATCTCACTCTCCAAATGTGCCAAGAGGAAATGCTAGCCAAGATCTCCCAAGAGGTGTCCACTGAAGCATGAGAAGCCCTGAAGGGAGTAAGTGGTACATCCTGAAGAGAGCAGGGCTCTATCACCCACCGGCGGACCGAGAGTGCCCAAGAAGAAGGCTCACCCTCATAAAACACCTCGGGCCCAGTAAGGGATAACCATGCGACCAAGCCCCAAGTCATGAAGAAAGGGAAAGTATGAAAAATGCTGAGTATCCTTGCAACCCCTTTCCAAATAGTCCTCGCCTGACTGCAATCCCAAAGGCAATGTCGCACTGACTCCTCTGCAAAATGACAGCGAGGGCAAGTGGGATCAGCCCCACAACGTGATCGCCACAGGTTCACTGCAATCCCTCCATGAATATAAAGCCAAAAGAAAAGAGTGATCTTTCTATTTCTGAGGGATTTTCAGAGCCTCCTCCAGAAATTCCTACACAAATCTGCAGTGATGAAGAAGCTGTCCCAATGGGGGGCTCTGGAGGGAACCCAACCCCTACTGTTCAGCTGAAATCTCCTAGCATTACCAACCATGAAACGAAAAAAGGAAATTCCCCTCTCGGTGCCTATGATCTATCCACTCCCACTCTCCTGGGTCCCACTGCAAGCACCTGATAGGTGCACCTCCATACAACCACAACCTCCAAGATCCCAAGGCCAAAAGCAGAGGGTCGGGGTCTAAGTACCACTCCAAGCCCACTCCATGGTCCACAAAACCAGCAATCCTGACAGACTAAAGGCAACCTCTAGAAGAATATCATCCATGGATCTAGAGAGTATACCTCCATACCCAACGTCAAAGACCAATGCATCTTCTCCGAGACCAAGACCTCGAAGAGCGCTCACCTGTAGAAGAACTGCTGTCCTCGAAAAAGCTCCCATCCAAGTGGTGGAAGTAATAGGTAACTCAACTGCCCATTTCACCGGGATGGCTGCTTCTATCTGCTGAACCCTGCGTGCTACCCCTCTGAAGTGACTCACGGACTGAAGTCTCTAATCCTTGATAAATGCCTTCCAAGTACCTACTGTGTAGGCGGGGCCTCTCTCCCATCCAGACCACTACATGTAATGGGAAGTGCCCAGTGGTCTGCCATGCTCATCAAGTATACTATCATTCCAAATGACCGGCTGCCTATCAATCTCTTCTAGGATAGAGGGCGGAACCCTTCGAAGAGTGTTCCTGAAGCTCCCCCAAGCTTTCAGGATGGCAGACATGAGAAGAGAGGCAAGAGATCTGAGAGGGGCTGAAGTAAAAATCCGTCTTGGGCTGTCCACCCAATCATCTCCCAAGGTTGGTGTGCAAGCCTGAATGCGCCCAAAAAAGAAATCCTTCCAAGGTTCCTGCCCAAGCATGAGTCCCCTCACCACCACCTTACAAAGCAATGCCCTGCACTGCAAGTTCGGGTCAATGATGTTAAGGCCCCCTTCAGATGTAGGGAGAATAATGGTCTCCCAAGTCACCCTCGCTGCAACATCTGTTGTGCCATCAAGTCCACTCCATAAAAAATTCATGACTGGTCTTCGGGTCAATGATGTTAAGGCCCCCTTCAGATGTAGGGAGAATAATGCTCTCCCAGGTCACCCTCGCTGCAACATCTGTTGTGCCATCAAGTCCACTCCATAAAAAATTCATGACTGGTCTTCGGGTCAATGATGTTAAGGCCCCCTTCAGATGTAGGGAGAATAATGGTCTCCCAGGTCACCCTCGCTGCAACATCTGTTGTGCCATCAAGTCCACTCCATAAAAAATTCATGACTGGTCTAATGAGCTGAGTAACGCAACCTAGACCGGCACCAGCAAGAACACACAAACCAGGCAGCGGCCAAAAGAACCTGGTTCACTACCACAACTCTAGAGGCAAGGTCGAGTTGGGCTGAGCTCCAAAAAAGTAGCTTTTTCCTTATACTTTCTAGTACTGGGGCAAACTGATGTGCTAAAGAGATGCCCAACCCTACCTGGCATCCCAGATATCTGACAGGAACACCCCTCTGAATCCAGGAAAAATATTCAAGGCTGTCCGGAAAGAATCAAGTGACTGCGAAGAGGCCTCAATAAAAATAGCAATGTCATCAGCCAACTCACAGTCAAGAAGCTCCTGCTCCTATCTTAAGGGCAATCTCAATCCAAAAAGCTCAGCCTGAGATCTAAGAAAGATACTCATAGCTTTTGCCACAAAAAGAACGAGGAAGAGGGCTAAAGGACATCCCTGACGAACTGATCTGAAAATCTGAAATCTGTCACCCCTTACCCCTCCAATCAAAACCTGGCTGTGAGCTGATCTATAAAGGGAGTCCACCCCTCTAATCCATGCATCTGAAAAACCAAAACATAGAAGAGTGCCCTCAAGAAAGCCCCAATCTACTCTGTCATAGGCTTTCTCAAAGTCCAGGAGTAGAGCTGCCAGCCTCTGCCCGCTCTGCATAGCCCACTCAGTGGCTTCCCAAAAGGAAAAGATATTGTCAAATATGCTCCTGCCATGCACAAAGCCTGTGTGAGTATCATGGATGAGGTCTGCAAGAAGGGGCTGCAATCGGATGCTGATTGCCTTGGCAAGGATTTTGTATAGAGTGCCCAACAGAGTGATGGATCTCCAATGGGATACAAAATTCCTATTGCCAACTTTCGGGATAAGGTGTATGAGTCTCTCGGTCAGTGAGTCAGGCATCTCACCCGAGTCCCAAATGCCCTGCACGGCTGAAGTAATAGGATCACCTATCATATCCCAAAAGGCTATAAAGAAAGAAGGAGTAATACCATCGGAATCAGGGCATTTTCCCTTATGAAGGGCGGAGAGGGCAGACTTGAATTCTATGTTGGTAAAGCGTGCATCAAGTAAGCATATCATCTCTGGTGAGACCAACACAGGTAAACTCTGCCAAACTTCCTCTCTAGCCACATCTCTGGCATGTGTGTCAAGATATGCGGAAAGGAGGGAGGCATAGAAAGCTGTCGCTAAGTGCAAGACGGTATTCGAATGAGACTGCAAAACGCCATCAGAGTCAATAAGATACCTGACACTCTCTCTACTATGTCTGGGACCAAGTGTAGAGAAAAAGTGTTTATTGACTCTCCCTCCCATCTGTATCCAAAATGACTCCCGTGCATGGAAGGCATACTCTGCTCTCTGATCAAGCAATGTCTGCAAGTGAGCCCTTGCCGCAGCAAGGCGCTCCTGTATCCAAGCATCTGATGGTCGTCTCTGCTCCTCCCTCTGCAAGGCTGCCAACTGCCGGCGGATACCAACCTCCCGCCTGAGTACCTCACCTCGCCGAGCACTAGCAACGGAGTGATAAAAGTCGCTGATACTGGCAAGTGCTGTGGCCACATGTGAAGGACCGGCCACCCCCCTGCATGTGAGAAACCCAGATCTCCAAGACTGCCTCTGTGAGAGTCTCATCCGTGTATAAGGCATCGGGGATCCTGATACTGTGAGACCGTCCTCTCAGATAAGCCTCTGAGATTGACAAAACTACTCGAAAATGGTCGGAAGTGGAAACACCAGGTGCAATGCAAACTGTCCCCCCTCTATCAAGAGCCCAGTTATCCACATAGAATCTGTCAATCCGAGCATGGATAGGCATATGCACCCTATGGTTCGACCATGAAAACAAAAGTGACTGAGACTGAATATGAAATGCATCATCTGACCAAACATCTTTGCCACTAAACCTAAATAAGAAGGCATCCCAAGCTGCTCTCTCAAGGGAATGAATATCACCTTCTCTGCCCCCTTGCTTATCAAAAGGTGCCTCAACCATGTTGAAGTCACCTCCAATAATCCATGAATCTGCAATGTCAGTCCACGAGAGCAACTCTTTCCAGAACAGAACACAGTCCCCTCTGTTGTTCGGAGCATAAAGGTTGAGGAAACCAACCTTACGTCCGTCAATCAGAAGTAAAACCCACTGGGCCCTGGAGGGGGTTATGGTGCCGTGTCCAATGATCAAAGGGAGAATAGAATCTGAAATTGATATGCATGTACCTCCTCTGGTTCCCAACGCAGGAAGCCAAAAGGTCCGGCCTGAAAGAAGCTTACCTGACTTGGAGCAATCTCTGACATCCAATTTGTGTTCCTAAAGAAAAAGAATGTCTAGGGAACCACTTGAAACACCTGGATGGAGCTGATTCCTGATCAACTGTCTGCGACAGCGATGAGGGATGCCGCCCAATCCCTGTATATTCCAACTGGCTATCCTCATCAGCGGGAGGAAGCGGGTTGGAATACCTTATCCGACCTGGTGGTGGAAAAAGAACCCTCCGCTGGAGCTGACCTCCTACCATACACACGAGGTCCAAGGGGAGGAAAGTCCACAGGTGAGAGAGAGAAGGATCTCTCACAAGGGATGCCGATAACTGGCTCTCCGAAAGTAGAAGGTACAAAATCATCATCTGGGAGTTCAGAGATGTCCTCCAAAGCGAAAAAGGAGTTCCGTTGAGCCAGTCCTGAGGAGGGTGTATGAAGGATTCCTACCGAAGCAGGGATAGAATGTAAGACCCCCTTCCCTCTATCCAAAGAAGGAGGCACCTGTACTGGATCTTGATCAAGAAGTGCTGCGGACGAGGTGCCAACAACCTGGGCTGCTGAGGAAGGTACAGCCTGATCCAAGGATGGGGTCGAACAAGGCTCCTGAACACTAGTCTCCTCCCGAGGCTCCAAGGGGGTAGCCTCCGAAGCGGTGGATGTGTGATCTGAAGTAGAGGACCTAACCGCGACCGGGCCAGAGATGGTGCGAGGTGCAGGAGGGACTCAAGTAGCCCTAGGAGGAGGGGAGCCCGTGTCTGAGGCGGTGTCTGTGGAGCGGTAGGTCTTGCTTCTGCTCTCTATCGTAAGCTAGTATGAGCTGGTTGTTTTATGGGCCTCTTTTTCTTCTTTGGGCAATCTCTGGTGAAGTGCCCCGAGGATCTACAAATCCTGCACTGGTCCTGCCGACCTGCAACCTCAAATCTCTGGCGAAAGAAGGACCCATTGGGTCACTGTAGCATGATGTGGTCATATGAAATATTGGGGTCCTGGACAATGACCCTAACCCTAGGTACCCCATCCATCCTGACCGCCTCAGCAGCCAAAGAGGGTTCGCCAGGAAGAGGGGGATCTCTGCTACCACACCAAACCTCTCGCCAATAACTGAAAGTAGCCGGTGATAAACTGAGGGAAGACCAGGGAATCTGATGAAAACAGAAACTCCCTGCTTGTCCTCTTCAACTGGGTCAAAACCCAGTTGAAAGGGAAACAAAAAAATCCTCCTGTAGCCTAGAAAAAGAAAACCGGCCTGTAGCAGGTCTCTCGTGACATCCGGGGAATCTAGGCACACCTGAAAGAAACCTCGTCCCAACAAACGAACATCCTTAAGGTGGGGGGCGAGCCCTTCACAGGCATGAGGGGGAGGTGACTCCAATCAACCATAGCATGTTTTTGAAGTGTCATCAAACTGCCATAACTCATATGTCCATATCTGGCATGCCATAACTCCGCATTCTGCATAGCAACAGTGGGAGTAGAAATTGTAAGTGCATTATCTTATCTTTTCTCAAAAACATCAAGCTGAAAAAGACCACGAAACAGCATACCAGATAGTCTCAAGGCATAATCATCTTCCCTGTCTCGAATTGCACACTTGTCATCTTCAAAGACAACCTGAAAATCCTCTTTTATTGAGAGGGGACACTGAAAGCACATTCTTCTTGATTCAACGCACATGAAGCACATCGTGAATTCTGAAATTTGTGCCATCTGTGGCTGTAAGTACAATCTCACCAATACCACGAACTGTATAAGAAGAATCATTTGCACAAGACACCCTTTTTCTAGCGGGTGATGGATGCAGAGAATCAAACAAACACTTCCTGGAAGTGATATGTTTGGTGGCACCACTATCAAAATACCAATTATTCAATGTCTCATTGACATTGAAAGTGGATGCATCCTAGACGGAGCATAACTCCAAGTCAAAAAAGCATAAGAGTCATCCTCTGATGTGGTTGTACTATAAGGAGCAGCCACCTGAAAATTAGAAATGCAAGTCAAAAAAGGCATAGTCTTCTTCCACTAAGTTGGCTGAAGCATCACCACCATCATGTGCATTAGAAGCTGAATCTGCAACAACCATGCATCATTGCAAGCTGCAAACATACTCTCCAAAATATCCCAAGCTGCCTTTGAGGTCTTGCATGACCGAATGTGCGGAATAATAAACCTTTTGACATAAAGAGAGATTACTGACAGTGCTTGTGCATCACATGAATCCCACTTTTTCTGTTCCTGTGTGGGAGGCACAGCTGCAAGAGCCACTGCACCTAGCACTTGTCCTGCACCCTGAGCTTGTCCTCTACCCTTTCCTCCACCCCGTTGAGGAGTGGTAGGTGCAACTACATTCTCTAGCCTTGTCTCATCCCCACTGACGTAATCCCACAAATGTTTGCCAACTAAAAGATTGCATACCATAAAACTCCATAAAGAGTAATTGGTACCATCCAACTTATCGACCTGTGTGAGGACGCCAAACACTTCATTGGGATTGTTCTGAGCCATATCTACCAAAGGGAAAAAAATGCAGCAAACATGACAAGAAATATCCCTTCTGGGATATAGATGCAAGCTGCCCACTGCTCAAAGAGAGCCAATCAAAGGCTCAAAATGCAGCAGCCCAAAAGCATAAGCCCAACTAAATTTCTGCCAAATTTGCTTGCAAAACACCTGCAAAGTTTCCAAAAGCCCCTACTCTTGCAAAATTGGTGTCCAAGACTAAAAGCCCCAATTTGCAGTGTGAAATTGGGCTGAAATTGGGGCAAATACAAGAAAAGTCCCAAATTTTCCAAAATGCCCAATGCTCAAATCTACCTCCAAAAATTGCTTGAATCCAAGCCAGACACTGGCTGAATCCCAAATGCTCCTGCTTGCTTCAAAATCTGCAAAATGACCCAGCTAGCAGAGCCTGCAAAAAAGACCAACAAGTAGAACCTGTACAGAACTACTGGCACAGATGTACGGAAGCCCAAAATAAGTGTACGGAGCAATTAATGCAGGTTGTAGGGAGGATAGTACAGCAGAGCTGTGCAGGGACCTATGGCTGGGGCTGTATGAAAGGTATAGCAAGCCTGTACAGCAGGCTTGCATGAGCACAGGTGTACGGACAGCTGCCATGGGATCCATGATGAGCCAAAAAATATCATCAAGGAGGACCTGTTTGTTGCTGGAGTAAAAACAAGGTGTTTTGCACTCATGATAACCTGACTAGTGATGAATGGTAAATATATAGCAAAGCATTAAAGCACATGATGAAGAACAGAGAGTGATTCTAGACCCTCATCAAGTGGGTTCTTGATCTAATGTTACTATGGGTGACAGCCAAAGCTATCCCATCAAGGGAATCAAGTGTCATTCACAACCACCATTAGGGAAGAGAAAGTATTAGAAGAGGTATTTTATGACCTAATTGTGCTTTCAGCCAAGGTACTCCACTTCATTTGCCATAAAAGTAGACTCGCTCGCCATGGTAAAGAGCTGGTGTCTTAATACCTCAAGAACTTGCTTAGCATGCATCAAGTGCTCCTCTTTAGACTTGCTGTAAATAAGTATATCATCAAAGAAAATCATAGAGGTTGGGCTATAAAATCTTATTCACGAGTGCTTCGAGTGTTGCTGGAGTATTAGTGAGGCCAAATGCCATCACCTTAAATTGATACAAATCACGTTCAGTCTGGAAGACCTGTTGACTCATCCTCCTCCTGCTTGCTTTAATTGATGTCTTAGTACCAAAGTGGCCAATAACAATGGTCTCCTCCTGTATATTGTACTTGGGTTTATATAACTCAGCCAACTGTATGGCCCCCTTGAGAGTGATGGGCTTTTGGGCTGCCAGATCTGAGGTAATATTAGGGTGAAGTCCATGGATAAATTTGGGCATTCTACTTCTGTCAGCAAATGCCATGGATGAACAAGGCTAGTTTCCAAGACCGTCCGATATAATTATTTACTGTTCCTTGCTAATTCAAATGATACACTTGCAGATTATTAATCCCATGCCAAAGGAGAGATAAAATTCTAGAACATTTCCTTCTTAAAGTCCTCCCAAGTATCAATTACAACACCATCTTGCTACAGATGCCTCCAGCTGGTATGAGCCAAATCTTCCAAGTAAGGCACAGCAAACCTAATTTTTCCCTGACCCCCTTTAGGATAATTATGAAATATTCCTCCAATTTGCTTATCCACTGTTCCAGCTCACTGGGTCAGCAAGTCTCCCCTTGAACTTGGAAACGATAACTTTATCTTTGACCTCACTGCCCAGACATAACCTCCCCTCACAGTTTGAACATATTGCTGCAATGTGAGTACTGATTTTAGATCAACATGCAATCCTTTGTAATCGTTAGATCTGTCATAACACGTCAGTTTCAGGACTGTTACTTCAGCTAGGGATTAGGGGGTTCTACAGAAATAGCCAAGGTGGAATGGCCTACCTCTCCTCCAAATCCCCCTCAACTCCATCAACCTCAACTATCAGGACTCCATACTCTACAACTGCCACCATGACACCCTCTCCGTATGCACGCAATTACCAACAAGAAGGGTCCAAACAACCCATTATTGGGCAACATGAACAGATTTATTATTTGCAGCAAGCAGCCAGAGTGTTAAGGCTTGAGCTGGCAGAAGTAAAAGCCCAACTTCAAGTTCTAGAGGGACCTGGCAAGCATGCAGTAATTGCTGAGGTTGTGAACTCATGTAAGAATTCTCCTCCTACTCCCCAACTAGTCTCAGTCAAAGATATGGTTCATACTGAAGTACAATCAATCAAGAAAGAATGATTGAGGAGTTCGACACATAAGGCAAACAAGACTGATATCCAAGAAGAGATCAAAGAACACGAAGCCAGACACGATAATGCATTGAAGATTAGAGTGGGGGGGCTCCCAGAAGGATGGTTCAAAGATGATGACTCTTTCAGTGAGACTTTAGCACATGAAAGGGATTGTTCCACATGGGATCATATTTTGACCATTAAAGTTCTGATAGAGGAGGACATGCTATCCTTACACTTAAGTCGCGAGATTTTCTTACAAGTTGAAGGGACCAAGATATGGATAGCTGAGGAGCTTACACAAGCTCAATTGAAGAATCAGACAAAGGAATAAGCTAAAGTCAGGGCTGCTAGGAAGGATGGAAAATGAGCAGTTTACCGTGAAGGCATAGCAATAATCGAAGAGTTTAAATCCAAACCAAAAGACTCTCAGTCTTAAACTGATGTATGGCTGATTACTTTTCAGACTATTATGTAGGTACTCTAAATAATTGGGGTTGCTTTTGCACTCCCTTGGAGCCGCCATGTGCCCTCCCTAAAGCAAATGTACTATATGGTTTTTTTTTTGCTGTCCCGTAGACCTATTGGTCTCCGGTGGACATTAATAGACTTTCTTTCTTTCTTTCTTTCTTAATTGCTCCATGTGAAAGCTCTTTTGCTTTATGAACTGTCTCTTCAAACTTATAGTGAATCTTCCAAGCTGAAGCCATAAATCCCTCAAAGTTAATCACATGTTCAAGATCATCATCTATAACAAGCCCTGCTTCCAAATCAGCCCGTATGGGCCTTTTTCCTCCTTGAATTTGGCTCCTCTTGAAATGATCAAACCCTTTATTCATAGTGGCAGATAGGTTTTGCAGACTTTGATCCATTCTTTGATTATTGAGCTTAGTTTCATTGGTTGATTCCCTGATTTCTTGTAGCATAGGGGCTAAACAACTTCAATTTAATTGCTCCTGAAACTATTGCATCTGTTCTTGATGGATGGCTTCCATCAAGCCCTGATTATCCCTCAGGTAACTGCCCCTCCAGCCTGTCCTGCTGCTGTAGATCCCAATCCCAAAATGTGGCCTTCAGACCTACTGGGGGGTCCTTAATTGCCTCACCCTCCATCCTGGACTCTGATTCATCCATGCTTGCTTTCTAGACTGACTTCTAGGCTTCTTTGAAGGCATTTAGGAATGCAGAGAAGACCAGAATTTAACAATTTTCACATAAGAATCTGATAATTGCACCGGGATTTTGGCCCAAAATTAGACCTGATGGAAGTAATAACTTGCACACTCCTTCTAGAAGCAATTACGATTCAGTAGGTGTTGTCAACGAATAATTTGGAGTAGGATATCAGCAAAAGCATGGCAATTCCTTTGAAAATTCCCAGTTCAGCTCCCAGGGCCTAGATTCAGCTCCAAATTCAAAATTTCCCAACAATCAATTGGGTCTATTATTCAGGTGGTCATTGTGATCACAATGATGCTAATTCTGATCATTTTGAAATGTTCGCCTGTTTACAAGCTCACACATGGCATACAGAGATTGGGGCACTTTCCCATGACAGAATTTTGCCCAAAGGTGGCTTTCAAACATATGCTCCAAATTTCAAATGAAATGGACAAGATTTTACCACACTATCCCAGCCAGCTCTAACTAATTCTGGTCCTTAGTCAGACCTAGACTAAAATAACTCCTAAAACTAAAGCAGAAATCACCAAATTAAGCAAGAAAAGCCGGGGGTAGTTGGCAGCACTTTTTAGCAATTGGGGGGAAAGTGTGAGTCATGGGCTGGACTTACCACAGTGACTTGTCAGGGGCTGCACAAGGACACAAAAGGATTATTACTTAACTGAATTCCCAGCTGAGCAATCAGCTCTGCGGTACAATCCAGTTTCATTTAATGAAGGAAGTACAATCATAAGATGAGATGCATGTGGGACAGGCAGGCCTTTTATAGAAATTAAGGCAGTTTGCAACTGTGCATGTGGGTTATTTTCCTCAAAATTGCCACATGGCAGCTCCTAGAAGCCTATATAACATACAAAGCCAACTAGAAGGCTCCTAAATTAGCCCCTTTTGTTACATCAACTTCCGCATTAGATGATGTGAGCTCATGGTTGGTGATTGATGCAAGGTTCTTACATGGTGCCTGAATTATGAATTAGAGATACGTATTGAGATTCCACAATATCATTGTGTTTTCAATATGGTATCAAAGACATTGTTTTGAGCTAGCGGTACATTATTAGCTTCTCCAACAGACTATTCAAGATTGTTTCCGCTGATGTGCATTGCATGCCTGGTTAAATCTCTCACAGATTCTAGTTAGTAGCATAATGCCACAAGCTAGTCAAAAAATTAGACTTTCAGCAACACACAGCTGCTATCTATATCCCAGTAATCTAGCACATTCTAGGATTAGATCACGCACCTGCCGTCTATATCCCGGTAATCTAGCACATTCTGCCTTATTCCAATTTGAGCAGAGTTGTCTTTCTGTAAGGCTCGATCATGATCCTGCATGGACCCTGCTTCCACCTCAACAAACTCTAACCCTTGTTGCCGGCAAATAAAGGGAGACTCATTTTTCCTGTTACAACAGCAACTAAAACCTAAGAAAATGGCATTACCTAGAATCAAATAACTACAGAAACAGAAAACAAAGGGTCCATTGGATAACTGTGAACAATTAGGACAAAAGGCAACAGTATTGCAATACTAGGCAAGCCTTCTTATGCGCACTTCATTATTACCAAGCAGGTCCTGAGTTTGAACACAACCAAGTCCACAGATAATAATCCATTCACTAAAACCCAGAATGATGTAAGAATGTTTTGATGGCCTTAGTGACTTAGGTCTCCATGAAACCACTGGCATATTAACTTCAAAAATGTGCACCATAGATTCCCCCCTACTCAAAAAAGGAAGAAAAGACTTGTTCACTAGATACAGAGTGGAGCACTGGAGTGCTGTAACAAGTAGGAACCACACGGAGCCCTCAAAGTTGCAAAATATTTCCACTAGTTTGTGCAAACATGAAATAGCACTTCAATGCAGATTAAAAGTCATGCTTATCATGCACCTGTCATTGGGTTCGCTGTTGTGCAATGTAGTACATCCAAGTTCATGAGTTCCAAAATTTCCAGCAGCAGGGGCGTCTGCCAGCCTATTTTTGCTTGTCTGACACATCAGTTTTCCTCTTTTCAAAGCATTCAACCTTGAGCTGAGTAAGACATGATCTATATCTGCAATATGATGTGACACAGCTTCAGTATCTTCACAATGACTCTCCTCAAGATCAGGTCTTCTTTTTCTTAACTTTGTCGCTCGCTTCAAAATAAGAGGTTCTTGATCACTGTCGAGGTCTGGTTCCAGCTGGCTTGACATGTTACTCATCTGCATGGAATTTACACGTTCCATCTCGATGTTAGCTCTATCAAAATTTCCTCTAATCTGCACTTCGTCAGATGTGCGCCTCTTAGTGCGCCTGAAAGACAAGGGTTTGCTGTCACTGTCCGCATCAGATTCTCCGCCGACCTGAACTCTGCCAAAGTTCTTTGTGACAGCCTGGAGTAATCAATTTCACAAAACAAAGCAACTCCTCGTAAAGCTTAAGAAAATGAATGTACCGTTCTAAATTCAAAGAAGATTGATTGACAAAACTAACTCGAACTCTGCTTGGTTTTAAAATTAAAAACCTTGCATGCAGAAAATGCTATGCTGTGAGCTACTTCCCATGCATGAGCTGTACACCCACGAACTGACACAATTACAAACTTGAAGACCAATAACACAACAGCGCAAACGGCATTCATGACTGACTGCAGACATCCCAAAGAGAACCTGGCTACAAGAACATTTGTGTAAGAGAGGGGTGGGGGGGTTGTGCACAATCATACTAACTTGTATACATGTAGGAAGGCTACAAAGAGGAACAAGCATGTGTACATTACAAAGTATGGCAAATCCCAGACTCACTAGTGCAGCTCCCAAATTCAACTCCTTCACCAAGAGCATGCTTTCATGCAAATCAGTTTCATCTGGTTTGTCTCTCCAATGACTGCCCAAAAGAAAAGGAAAAAACAGCAATAGTAAGAATTCATCGTTACATAGTTACATCAAGGCATGAAAAGAAAAGGAAAAAACGGCAATAGTAAGAATTCATTGTTGCATAGTTACATTAAGGCGTGACCCCAGCTCAACTTAAAGTACATTTGAATTCAAAACAGATGTGAGTTCCAACTGTCAAGGTATTTCACACATGCCCAACAGAAAGAAAACAACTGCACAAACCATAAAGAAAAAAAAAGCTTAATCAAATGATAGATTAACCTGCAAAGGCAGAGCTTTTGATAATGACAGGATTACGTATACTCAAGATCTTGATAAAACTGTGTGTGTAGGAAGATTTCAGCATTGAAGAGAATCAAATTTGAACAATTGTAGCATGCAGTTTGCCATGTGGAAAAACTTGATATAGTCTAACATATAGTCGATAAAAGCTACACTCTAGGCTAGCAACTGCCAAGGAGAAGATTTACACCTCAGCAATGTTGTTTGCCTAAGCCTGATTGCAATGCCCATCAAATCTCATCTCCTTCGCGCCTCCACGTCAGTGAAGCTCAAACTCACATCACCTCAAGATTGACGTTACACAAAATACTCTTGAAGGCAAACCTTGAGCACGTAAGTCAAATCTATATGCATGCATAAGCATCCTAGAGTAGTGTAACTTTTTCTTTATCTAAGCTTTTAACAAAATAAGAATACGTTGAATTTTTATCCATGGCCATAAATGCAATAATTCATTATGTGTAGATCATTGTACTCTTCCTGTCACAATGATAAACTTACCTTTGAAATGTCGGAAGATAGTATAAGCTATATGATTTTGCATTCTATCTTTTCATTGTTGTTTCAGTACTTACATAAATCCTTTTTACTTAAATGCGGTTTTGTATGCATTAGCTTCTAATAAAATAATTGGCTCAATATGCTTGGTTGAGCATTGGAAGGTGAGGCTCTTATATGTGGTTATGTAATCCTTAGCTTCTAATCGAATCATTTTAATAATTTCTTATGCAAAATACATTATCCATATTTGATTTAAACTTTTTCATTTAATCAACACATGGATACTAGCTATCTAGTGATTCTTCCTTGGCTAAGTAGAGAACCAGATCAATAACCTAGCCGCAAGACAAATGTTGGGTCGAGCTTTGGACAAACGGGTGCGGCTCCAATCAACCTTTCATACTCTACGATGTCAACAAGTTCCAAGTCTTGGATAGTGGACAGTGGGACATCTCGTAATATGAGTCCTTCTCCAAAAGGGCTCAAGGTTTTCGTGATTTCAGGGGGAGATATCTGTATCGACGACAGTTCTATCATCAAAGTAAAGGGCACTGACCTTCTTCTACTCAGTCATAAACCTCGTAAATAGCCACAATGCAAGCTTCAGTGCACCACTAGAATATCAACTACCACGGCAATCTTAGGTATCCACTCCTGGGCTGACCCAACTGAGAGGCATTCAGGCATCCAATCTTCTGGCAAATTGTGCTCAAAGCAGCCTCAAGGCTATCACAAGCATCCATGTTGTCCTTCGACCTTTTCCAGGCACACCCTTGCCTCTGGGTGCTTGCTAGAACTTGAGACAGACCAAAAAGGATTGCAAACAACATGTAGGATCGATAGGCAAAAGAGAGAATACAAAGAGTCGATAGAGTCTGCCGTCACGTCAACTTAGGATAGATGAAAAACATAATACAAGGTACTTGTACCTAGACCTAGGACTAAGTGTCCTAGGTGTCACATAGGACTAAGTGTCCTATGTGGCCTAAAAGGCACTAACACTACAAGTGCCTATATTTATGCCTACAAGGCACATACCATGGCCTATAGGGCATCACTAGAACCACCAAGAGATTGCCTACAAACCCCCCTCCATGGGATGGGCTGAAGTACTCTAGAAACGTCTCAGAATATCTGGTATTTTCTAGTCATGGTGGCACATGTTCATCCAAAAGGATATAGCCACCTATGAATGTACAAGAGATGTCAGATCACGTAACAAAGGGAACCAAGTGTAAAGCCTCTCGGAAGACTTCGAACTTGGGACGAGGAAGTGCCTTTGTAAACATATCTGCTATGTTGTCCTCTGTGGGAAGATAGGACAACTCTATGTCTCCTGCTGACAACCACTCCCGAACATAATGATAGTGAACTTCAATATGCTTAGTACGCGCATGAAACACTGGGTTACGCGCAATGGCCAAAGCACTCTGGCTGCCAGTGTAGACAATAGTCGAGGATGTCTGGCGAATACCAAGATCTGTAAGTAACTGTCGAAGCCAAACACACTCTACTGTAGCAGTAAAAGCGGCCCTATACTCAGCCTCACAGCTAAATGTGGCAACTGTTGGTTGCTTCTTGCTGAGCCAAGAGTTACATGAATTGCCAAGCAAAAAACAATTGCCGGTGTGTGACACTCTGGTGTCGGAACATCCTGCCCAGTCACTATTCGTGTAAGGATGCATGGTAAGTGAACCCTGATCACCATAGAAGAGGGCAAAATCCTGAGTGCCTTTGAGATATCTGAAGACTCTCTTCACTGCTTGCCAATGCTGTGAACCAGGCATGTACATGAATCTGCTGAGCTGAGATACTGCATACTGTAAGTCAGGTCTGGTGTGACATAAATAAATAAGGCATCCAACAGCCTGCTGATAAAGAGTAATATCACATGGTGGGCTCCCATCATGAGCTGAGAATTTGAAACCAGGGTCCACTGGAATAGAGATTGGCTTGCAATCCTTGAACTGAAAACGATCAAGGAGCTGTCCAATATACTTGGACTGAGACATCATGATACCCCCCTCAACATGAGCAAATTAAATGCCCAAATAATAGTGGAGCTGTCCCATGTCTGACATTTCAAAAACCTGCTGCAAATCAGCCTTGAAAGCTGCAATATGCTGAGTATCTGCGCCCATGATGAGCATATCATCCACATATAAAATCAGCACTTAAAAATCAGATCCACTCCCACGGACATAAAGAGTGGGTTCTGTGGGGCTATTCTGAAAACCAAGAGATAGTAAGTGTGCGTGAATTTTGGCATACCATGCCCTGGGTGCCTACTTCAAACCATAAAGGGCTTTTCTAAGCCGGCATACCTTGTTTTCAGAATTAACAACCTCAAAGCCAGGAGGTTGTGTGACATAGACTTCTTCCTACAGATCCCCATGAAGAAAAGCAGTCTTGATGTCAAGTTGTTGCACTTGCCAATGATGATGGGCTGCAATGGCAATGACACATCTAATGGTAGTGATCCTGGATGTGGGAGCAAATGTCTCCTCAAAGTCAATGCCTTGTTGTTGGGCATACCCTTTTGCAACAAGACGAGCTTTGTGTCGATCTATGCTGCCATCAGATTTCCTTTTTAATTTGTAGACCCACCAGGTGCCAATGGCATGCTTGCCGGGAGGGAGATCTACTAATTCCCATGTGTCATTTTTGGCAATGGATTGTAATTCAGCTCTCATTGCATCCATCCACTCTTTGCTGTCAAAAGCATCTTTATGGCACAAGGGATCTTCATTGCAAGCTGTAGCAAGGAGTGTAAACTCAAGAAAGTGACCATGCATCTGTCTATTCCCTGATCTTGTCCAGGCAGCAAAAGCCTGATCTTGTTTGCTGTCCCTCAATGTATCAAGAAGCTATCTGGGAACTTGCCTTTGCTGTCTATTGACAGCTCTTTCTTCAATGACTGCATCATGAATAGTGGGATCATTTTGTGCCGGAAGAGAAACCTGCAAATCAGCATGGGGTAGTGACTGATTATTGCTTGGTGAAGGGCCTGCAGGAGGCTCATGTTGCTGGTCAAAGTCCTCTTCTGAGGATGGCAGAGGTAACCAAGATTCAAAGGCATCAAACATGTCAACATCTGGCTTAGCTTTGCAGTCCACAAGAGGAGAAGCTGAATAATCTTCCCACTATTGACAATAATCTTCCCACTATTTGGTTGGTATAACCGATACCCTCTGCTCTCCTGGCTGTAACCAATAAATATGCATTTGATTGCCTTGTCATCAAGCTTATGTCTCAGCTGAGATGGTACATGAACATATGCAAGAGACCCAAAAACTCTCATGTGTGAAAGTGAAGGTTGCTTGCCTTTCCATGCTTCATTAGGTGTAACAATCTTCAATGCCCGTGTAGGTGATCTATTCAACACATAGTTGGCACACATCACTGCATCAAGCCAAAATTTATTGGGCAAAGACTTGGCCTTAAGCATGCATCTGATGATCAAGGTGATAAAGCCCCTTTTTCAAAGTGCCTGTGAGAACTATGGCATTGTCATCACGAAGATCATATACTAGGCATCTGTAGCCATGTAAAATCACTCTGAAACCTGAAGTGGCAATTGCTGAAATTGAAATCAAGTTGACTTCAATTCCAGGCACAAAAAGAACATTTGTCAAAGTGACAGGATGGCTTGAAATAGATGTGAGCTGCACATCTCCAATTCCTTTTACAGCATATGAAGCATTATTAGCACATGTGACAGTCCCCCCTCGAGGTGCATCAGCTAAAGAGTGAAACAACTGTCTGCAAGATGTGACATGCTTGGAAGCACCACTATCAAAGTACCAGGACTGAGCATCATTAGCAGTAAAGAGTGCATCAGCTTTGGAGGGATCAAATGAGCAATGGACAGCCCATGCCCAATCATCCTGAAGAGCATGTGCATGTGAAGCATCTGCTGGCTCATGGGATTCAATAGCATGTGAGGCATTAACTATCAATCCTGCTTTCTTTTTCTCCAAAGCAATGCGCTTCCTGCATTCTAAAATGTCATGTCCAGGCTTGCGACAATAGTTGCATCTTTCCTTCTTTGACTTATCTGCTGTATTTTTAGATGCATGGGAGGAATTGCAGCTGCTATGCGCAGATTTTGGCTTGCCCATAGGCTTGGAAGCCTTGCCTCTTCCTGCCTGTTGTGAAGCAAATGCATGATCAGGAATAATGGCTTGTCTATTAGTTTGACTTTGCTCTTCCTGCAAAAGCAAAGTAACTAGCTGATCAAAAGAATAGTGGTCTGGATTACCCATGGCCACTAATCGAAGGGTTGTAGCAAACCCTTGATATGTATCTGGCAGTCCATTCAGTGTGGTACTAACAAGCTGTGAATTTGGCACCACCTCATCAATGTTGGCAAGTTGTTCCATGAGGTCCTTTACCTTTGTCAGATATGCATCCATAGAATCACCTTCATTCATACTGACTTCCTGTAATTGCCTTCTCAAATATGCAACACGTGCCTCATTGCCAATCTGATAAAGAGAAGCCAATTTGTCCCAAGCATTCTTTGTTGTCCTGCAAGACCGGATGTGTGGAATAATGATTCTCTTGCATGATAATGCAATACATGAATGTGCATTTGCATCTCTTGCATCCCATCTTAACTGTTCCTGAATCGGAAGAGCAGCAACAGGAGTGCTAGAAGATGAGGCATCAGGAGGAGTACCCCTTGCAGAGGGACCAGCAGTAGAGGCAACCACTGTAGCATTGGCTGGCCTCAGATCAACCCCAGAAACAATATTCCACAAATGCTTTGCAACAAGAATATGTTTCATGAGATAAGACCACATGGTGCCATCCAACTTATCATCTTCACGAAGAACACCAAATAGATCTTGATTGTTCCTAGCCATAGCAAATGTGATACCCTGGAAGAGACCTAAAAACCCGAAAGCCTCAAGGCTATCACTACAAAAAGCTGGCTGTTCAAAAATGACAGCAAGTATCTGCAAATTTCCAACCCAAAACAAAGGGCAAATGTAGATCTGACCCAAATGTGACTGTGGCAGGCAATGTTCACTGCAAAAACAGCAAATCAGGCAAAAGCCCCAAATTTAATGAGGGCAAATAGGCCAAAAAGAGGGCAAATGCAGAAAAGCCCCAAAATTTGCTGAAATTTTGGCAAATGTGACCCAATGTATGATAATCTGACTCAATGTCCTGCAAAAGTGACTCAACGTCCTGCAATCTGACCCAATGTGCTGCAAACAAATAAGAGATTGCAGACCAAACTCCAAAGCCCCAATGTTCTTGCAAGAAATTGCAACCAAAGAAGGTGAAAAGAACTGGAAGCCCCAAAAAATACCAATGTCCTAAATATGACCTTGTATGTGCAAAACCTGTACGGAGATCTCGAAAGAAGTACTAGCTGTACGGACAGCTCAAGTACAATGTACAGTGACTATACGGATCAAGTACACCGTACAATGTACGGTTTACGACTGTACGGTCGTACGGAAGTACAGTGTTCGTTGTACGAAGCCTTGAAGTATGTCATTTGTACGGAGGCTCCCACGTGCAGGTACGAAAAAGGTACGAAAGATGTACGTAGTGTAGTGCGACGGTCAGTACGGACAGTACAACGATGCAGAGCTGTACAGTGTACCGAACGTAGGTACCAAGCTGTACGGTGTACGGCTGTACGAAAGCACAGTATAGAAACAGGTACGATGCCTGTACGAAGTGCGGGTACGAAAGCTATACGAATGCAAGTATGGGGCAAGTACGGTGTACTGAACGCAGTACGGATGCCAGTACAAACAAGTATAGAGACTGTTGTACGGCTGTACGACGACATAGATACGAAAATTGTACAATGTATTGTTGCATGTACAGTGTACGACAACGCAAGTACGAAAATGTACGACCGGTGTACGGATCGCATGTACGACGGATGTATGGGCAGCTGGTACGAAAATGTACAGCCACCTAGGACACTTAGTCCTATGTGACACCTAGGACACTTAGTCCTAGGTCTAGGTACAAGTACCTTGTACTCCTTTTTTCATCTATCCTAGTTGACGTGACCACAGACTCTATCGACTCTTTGTATTCTCTCTTTTGCCTATCGATCCTACACAACACACATGCACTACAAAAAGCTCCAAAGCAAGAACGAACAATGAAAAACAGAACCTAGAACCAAATCCCACTGTCTGTGGCAGAGGGGTGAGCTCTTTCCTCGTGCCTATCCTCCTTCCAGGTTCCCTGCAAGGTGCAGGAGGTTTCCAACTATCGAGAGAAGAGAAAAAGTGAAGAAAGAGAGCAGAAGAGGGGCAAGAAAAGGCTGGAGAGGACCACAGACATGCAAATCTTCCCCAAAGAGTCAACACCGGGATCTGGGCCTTGAATCCTAGCTTCAACCAACCTTGGCAATCCCCTTGGGAACCGCACCATGTCCGTACAAGGCCGTATAGTAGCCTTGAGGGCTGCGCCTCTGTTTCATACAGTCCCCTCTGTTTCGTACAGTCCATACGGCTGTATGGATTGCAATAAATGTCTTGCTCCTTGTCTTGAGATCCGTGCCATCCATCGTACTCCACCTCGAGATGTGTACATGCTGAAGGACTCCCATGAAAAACATGCAAAAGGAGAGGGAGCAGCCAAAGCAGCAGCACAACAGTAGCAAGAGCTAGAAAATGCAACGAAAACTGCAGCAGGAGCTTCTGCTAGACCTGCTAGACTCTAGGAGGGAGAGGGGAGAGAGATGGTAGGTGGTAGAAAGGCATCCACCTGCATGCATGACACTTGGCCCTTCATTAAATCTCCTAACCACCATACCAAGGACAACGTTGGTTGTCCTTGGGCCCAACTTTTAGACCCCTCTCTAAAGCCTTTGCCTTGCCCCTAAACCTCGTGGTGCACCTAGACTTTGTCCCTAGGAACTTCTAGGAAGTGTGCACTTCCCCTAGCCGGTCCCTCACGGCCAAACCACTACTACACCTAACCATGGTTAACCCCGGGTCAAGCGTGGGTTGAGTTATAAAGATACTTTACATCACTTTTCACGTCCCCATGATGAGCGGCTGTGCATATATCTACTCAACTTTTAGACAGCATATTGAAGATCGGGTCTGATAATTCATAAATAAATCAAACAACCAACTACATGCTGATCGAGAGTGACATCACATGCACCATTGCCATCCTTAGATGAGAAGTGAAAAATAGGCTCTAATGG
Source organism: Dipteris shenzhenensis (assembly GCF_047967505.1). Taxonomy (NCBI): domain Eukaryota; kingdom Viridiplantae; phylum Streptophyta; class Polypodiopsida; order Gleicheniales; family Dipteridaceae; genus Dipteris; species Dipteris shenzhenensis. The sequence goes on along the minus strand of NC_141627.1, from coordinate 43,044,518 downwards.
TGTGCATACTGGCTTGCAATCCTCAAAATGAAAACGCTGCAAAAGCTGTCCAATATACTTGGATTGTGACATCCTCACTACTAGCAAATTGAATGCCCAGATACTAATGCAAAAGACCAAGATCAGACATAGCAAATGTCTTCTGCAAGTCAAGCTTGAAAGCTGCAATTTGCTCAACATTTGTCCTAGTCACAAGCATGTCATCCACATTGAGTACTAAAATTAGCAAATCTGTCCCACTCTTACGGATGTAAAGAGTAGCCTCAGTAGGGCTATTCTAAAAGACAAGAAAAAAAGGAGCCAATAGGGAATCTTTTTGGGCTCCTATATTGCATCTCTCTCCTCGTCAATAGCCCTGTGCATAATATCTTGATCAATCCGAGGCATATGATGCTGTAAATCATGCTGATTTTCAGATTGCACATGTGGCTGCAAATGACCAATAGAGGAAGGAGGAGCAACCTCTGATGTGACATCATCATGAGAGTGTGACGGAAACAAAGGCATCAAGCTGTCAACGAGATTTGGGGCATCAATAATGGGCCGTTTTTACAGTCCAGCAAAGGCATAGAGGAAAAGACAACATCCCTACTGACAAAAACCTTGCCCATGTGGGGTTGGTAGAGCTTGTAGCCCTTGCTTCCTGAGCTGTGCCCAATAAAAATGCATTTGACAGCTTTATCATCCAACTTCGTGCTTGTCTGAGAAGGCACATGTGCATATGCCAAGCATCCAAAAGTCCTCATGTGAGAAATCATGGGCTTATGACCTATCCAAGCCTCATAAGGTGTGATGGTTTCCAATGCCTTTGTGGGACATGTCACGACGTGATTTTTAATGCTCGCATGTGGCCTTGACCCCGAGAATGGCGAGGTCACGAGATGAGGGTGTGCAAGTTTACCCCTAGGGAATTGTGCCTTAGGGGCGAATACAAGTTCTAGAACCAAGAGGGGCCCAAAGAACCTTAGAATTAAGGTTGGTCATTGGTGGGCTTTTAAAAAGGCCCCACTAGAGGGGGCCTAGGGGCAAATGAGGCCCTTGGGGGCAACCCAAGGCATGGACTGCCACATGGCAAGCCCATGCAAACCTTTTTGGAAGGGAAGCCCAAGGAAGGCCTTGGGCAAAGAAAGATGGCACATGTAAGTTCACGGGGTGAAAAAGAAAGAAGCCCGCGCGAGGTGACGCTGTCAATAGGAGAAGGCTGGCTAACAAACGCTCGCGAGAGGCCGTACGTGGTACGGAAAGCAATAAATGAAGGCTCCTTGGCTGCATGGCACAAAGAGCTGGTTTGGCCTTCCCTGCTAAAGCCGTACGATAGTACGGACTATTCCATATATACAGTACGGACGATTGTAAGGAGGCTGTACGACCAAGCTACGTGAGATTTGTACGAATGGCAGACTTTGGTCATTAATGAATTGTAAGGTCAGGTACGACGATACAGATGGGAGCTTTTGTAGGGTGATCCACGTGCTGGTGTACACCCATGTACGGGATGTGGTACAAAGCATCTCCAACCTCAACTAGGAATTGCAAACAGATGAGTGAATGCTTGGGAGAGCTCACTAGAAACAGATGAGTAAGGGCAGGCTGGTTATTCCTTTGGACAGCTTGCAGGTACCATGTTGATAGGCTGGTTGTTGCCTCGGGCTATGTACTCATGGTTGGGCAGTATTAGATGCCACCTACCCGGGAGTGAGCAAAGAAATGACCAGCATAGTATATGCTTGGTAAGAAGAATACACACAGAGGTTATGCTTGGGGGTCATGTTGGCCAATGAGCAATGGGCTGTGTTTTTAAAGAGACTTGCTTGGCAAGGTGATCACAATGAATGCTTGCAGATATTGTTTGTACTTCTGAGCACCGGGGGCAGCTCAGTTATGCTTCACCCATTGTTGGGTATTCCAGTGATCAGTGAACACTTGGGATTGTATGGGGGAGCATGTGGTCTTGCTTGGGCTGAAGATAATAGCTCCCCATGTTAAATGCAAGTGTTTGCACTGAGTATGGATGCTTATGGGCACATGGGTGTGATAGCAGAGCCTTGCAGGGCTAGTGCTGGTGATATTGATGCGTACTGAGAGAGTAATAAACATTTAATGCGAGTGAGTTGGTACTCATTGTGTATCATGTTTGCTAGCTTTGGCAAGTAACATGTTCCGTGTCGGAATATGTTTTTGGTTTCTCTAGGAGATGGATCACATGTAGGCAGTGGTTGTTAGGCAGACGGCACATCTTTGATACAACCTCGTTGCTGAGTAGGCAGGGTTCGGGAATCCATGCTTGGAATGGGAAGTACCCCCTGGAACCCCGAGAGGGATGGTACAAGTGTGACTGCCATAGTGTTTATTGTATTGTGATGCTAGATCTCTTTTGGGAAACAAGTCATTGTATCAGGATATGTACGACCCATAGGGTGAGAGACTATTGGTCATGGCAGTCCTGGACAGTGGAGAAAGCTTTCGTATGCTTTCTTTCTCTGCTTTGAGTAGATGGATGACTAATTGGTTGGGCACTCATAACAGCTATGGGGAACTGTATGGCTAAGTGTGGTTACTAGTGACAGTTCTGGTCTGTGTGCAAGCTCCCTGGACTAGGAATGTAGACCTACTAACAGGAGTGCTGAGAGCATTGAACAGTAAGCGCTATGCAAGGTATGTGCAATTGTAAGGAGTGTATCCTTTATGTAGCTTGGATTTCAGGGCCTCTAACTTAATTAAAGAAACACCGAAAGGGACGCCAAGGTTTGGGGCCAATCTATGGCTTTGTCTTGGTGGTGGGGCACTCTAGATCCCAATCTGCTGGGTAATACTTTTGATGAATTGCTAATGTAACAGTGTTGACTGGTTACTTGTCAGTTTTACTGCCCTTTGATTTATTGATGGCTGGTTTCAGGACATCTATTCAAAATATAGTTTGCACACATAACGGCATTCAACCACAATTTGCTAGGCAAATGTTTGCCTTTCAACATACACCTAGCCATCTCCATGGCTGATCTATTCTTTCTCTCACCCACGGGATATTGCTGAGGAGTGTAAGGCACAGTGCATTGATGATGTATGCCACGTGAGGCCAAAAAATCAGTAAATTGCATTGACATATATTCACCCCCCTTGTTTGTATTAATGTGGGCAATTTTCAGCCTGCTTTCATTCTCTACCAAGGCAATGATATGTCTGAAGCATGCAAAAACTTCAGATTTGGATTTCAAGGCAAAAATCCAAGTATATCTGGTGAAGTCATCAATGAAGGTGACAAAATAGTAAAATCCCCCAATAGCAGCAACCCCAATGGGACCACAAACCTCACTGTGAATCAAATACTACTTGCGAGATGCACCAACTCTCCAAGCCTTGGTAAATGCAAAGCGGTGCATTTTTCCAAGCAAGCATGCTTCACAGACATGCTTTGAAGGCATATGCATTTGAGGAAGATCAACAGCCATATCATCTTTGTGTAGCTTCATCAGAGCCCCAAAGTTGAGGTGTCCAAACCTCTCATGTCATAAATGAGTATCTGCCAAGGTAGAAGCATCAATAGCAAAAGCATCTGCATCTGCAAGTCCGGCATCATCCAACCAGCTATCATATGCATCAAGTCTGTAGAATCCTCTAGCCAATGTGCCAGTCAACACCATAGTAAAGACGTGTGTAGCATCATAGACTGCACACCTAACACCATCAAAGAGAACCTGATATCCACAAGTAGCTATGGCTGAAATGGATATGAGATTTTTCTGGATGCCTGGTACATAAATTAACATAATGTACATTGTCTAGAGTGACTAGACCACCAGAAACAGAAGTAATGGCAACTTGCCCAATGCCTTTCACTGAATAAGATGCATTATTGGCACATGTAACTATCGGCTTTTCTTGTATTCATCATGGGTGTTGATGCCTGCTTAGAGGCTCCACCCCTTCAGCTCGTTGTATCAGGTTCTTTCAATCTAATAGACCCTTCAGTCTTTCGAAGACTTCTAATAAACTTTCTCCCCCCCCCCCCGAAAACACACAGCAGGGCCACCCACCTGAAGTGCAACACCAGATTGGCCCCAAAATCGTTGGTGCCCCCTTCGGTATTTCTTTAACTTATTCTGAAGGCAGACAATACAACAAGGTCACTACCTTGCACTTATCCAGAACCAGCCAACCGAATCTTATCCTGGCAAGCATTCAACAACCTACAACACAAGCCAATCCCTGGCTTACAAAGGCATCCAGCCTCAATGCATAATTCCCTAGCACACAGCACATATCCAATTGCATCATCCATGGACAAACTGGCAACCATAAGCAAAACAAATTCTCTGGAAAGCTGTTGGAAAACGGCAGCAAATGTGTTTGAAATAGCTTCAACAGTCGTCCGGTCAGCTCCCCCGACGTCAATTCTTGGAAGGGCAGCAATTTCATAGAGCAAGAGGGCAGCCAGTAAGAATCGGCAGCTTGAAGGAGGAGAGAGCAGAAAACTGGCATGAAATGCTCACAGGGCAGGTGAAAAGTGCAGTACAGCAGAGGAGCAGCCTTGAAATGTGTGCAAGAGAGGCGTACAGCAAGCGATGGACCTTGAGATGTGGCAGAAGAGAGAGAACAGCCGCCTTGGGATGCATGAGCAGAAGAAAACAGTCCGTACAGCGTTGAAAAAGGCTCATAGAGCAACGATCAGGGTCTGCACGGTAGCATTTTTGGTCCTTGGGATGCATGCCAATGAAATGTGAAGCAAGGGGACCTTGGGGAGAGCGCAAAGCTCCCAAAAATCAGTCGAAATCAGCCCATACCAGCAACAGAACGCCTCTCATACATGAGGGATGGTGGAGGGTGATGGAGGGTGTGCATGCAACCACATGCATGCCATTTGCCCCCCCTCATTAAAACTCTTCCTAGGGCCCAACATTTAAACCCCTCTTAGACCCTTGCCTCGGCCTAGCATTTGGGCCTAGTGGGTGTACTTCAAACTGGACGGGACTTCTAGGAAGTCGGCGCTTCCTCTAGGCCAATCCCTCACGGCCAAAATGTCCACAAGTTTAGTTGCGCGTTGAAATTCACGTCCCCGTGACACTTAAAATAACTCAAAGTCACTCCTTGGGAGCTGCCTTGTGCCCTCCCTAAAGGGATGTTTTTTGGTCTCCTGTAGACATTAATAGACTTTCTTTCTTTCTCACAATCCAAGCAAAAATGACTTTTAACAAATTTGAGAGTCCGGGTCCTTAACCCACAACTGTCTACAAGAATCGTGGCCATTTCGCTTTCTGCCTCTAGCAAAGAGAGGTTTGCTTGCTCCCCACTGATTGGAAGCTTTTTTCCCTTGGAGTTGCCAACCAATTATGGTATCACCCCAACCGTCTCCTTCACATAAGAGGGATCATTATCTTATCAAACACAACTTCCCGACGAAAGACCTCAAATCTTTATAGCACAAGGTACCCAACCGTAAACTCAGACTTTAAACAAGAGAGAGTAAGCATGAATTTACCAGTAGATAAATTCACCTCAAATGTATTCATAAGTATACTTAGTGCTTAACTGCTTTGGCGACGACAAGTACAAGTTATACTTGATGTTGACCAAAGGAAAAAAACTAAGCTGTAGCCTTTGATTTCACATCTGCATGGAGAAAAGCAATGAGGCCAAATGAAGCCAGGATTCCTACCAGAACTCTTTCCGCAGGTGTTGTAGTAATGAAGACTTTGGAACTTCCGAACCTTCCTTGACCATGAAAAACAGCTGAATGTAAACCAGCACATTCCTGATAGTCTGTTCATAGTTTGCCTGAGGTTTTCCAAGTTGGATCCTGATCACTCATAGACATAGCAGGTTAGAGTCAACTACTGCTTGCTAAAAGAATATGAAGGAAAATCAATTACAGTGAAATGCCAAACTTACCACACCTTCTCTGCAGTCTTAACAGAAATTGCAGGTCTGCCTTCAACAGTGGGATCTAGTCTCCACTCCTGTACTTTTATCCTCAGAGGTTCTGCACGCGCATAACCAGAAAGCCAAAACTCATTAAGGTGGGCAGCATGGGGAGTTTCATGCCCTGCATATGGAACTTCCGTGATTGGAACATAACTTCCACCTTTGCCTGACATGCACCAGTTTTCAACAGCAAAGCTCTGTAACACCTGATTGCATGGAGAGGGATAACTAGTTAACATATTTGTGTCGATACTTCCTTTTTCAAAAGCATCATGTTCGCTTGCTGCTACAATCAATTTTGGTAGGTGTGAATTCTCAACAGGTGTACGGACTACTAAATCCTGATAATGAGTACTTGCAACCTTTGATGCATATTGACAGAAATTTTTTGTAGTGATATTATCGTCTGTCACTTTATCGCCCGAAGAAATGTCTTTGTTTCCAGCTAATGCTTCATTTGCACTTCCTTCTAATAGTAATAGCACACGTTCAAGACTCTGTCCAGTTGGGTGATTCCTGCCAAATCATAGCATTAAGGAAAACAGACATGTTGGTAGGTGTCACAATGAGGACTGTATAACCTGAATGCACAAAACACTCTTCTAAAGTAAAACAAGATGAAGCATGAAGACAGCAAACTAGTGTCACCGAATGTGCATGCACTGGTCTCTTCAGTTGAAAACATATTCCTGTCCGTTTTTGGTCAGATACTGTATAAAATTATGATTCTAGTGTTTTGCACTTCAACAAATTTGTTCTAGATGACAACATGTACCCCTTAGACAGACAGAAACAGAGACAGGGCACCAGTATAGGAATAGGGGGCATGAGAGTCTGCTATGTGTCCATCAGGTTTGGATGCCACATGGGCAGATCTAGGTGGAGAAAGTGTATCCACAAGGCAGGCATGTGTGCAGCACTGTAGGCTGCCAACACGGGCTGCTACACAGTCTACTGTCAGGTGTGGGCAACAGCTCTGGATTAGGGCAAACCTGCGGGCAGCATGCAACACGTACAGGGGCCACGACCATAGTATGTATGTGTAATGCAGCAGCAGGTACAGAACTTCAGTACAGCAGGTAACAGGCTAGAACCAGGGCTTCGCAATACGTGCTTGCAGTCTTCCTGGCTTAAGACTGCAGCATGTCAGCAGTCACACAGATTGCTAGTTGGCAGTCCAGGAGTGGGCAGACTGCATGTCTGCAGTGCTGCAGACACAGGCAACCAGTGGCAGAAGGCCACGTGGCACATTTGGGCAAGATCAGCACAGACTGGGTCGGCCCAGTCTGTAACAGGTCAGGTCAGACCTTACTGGGTCAGTGGGTCTGCCGACTAGGTCGGCCGTCATAGGACTTCTCAGCCCTATAAACGGCCGCATCCTACTGGTTGTAGGTATGACCAAGTGAAGCTTCACAGTGCGTGAGGCCTGCCTCCAAACTGAACTAATGATCTGCCCCTGGATTCAGTTGTGAAATGAAAATCTGTTTCGGCTCCTGCCAAACTTCAATCCCCAAACAGAAATGCATCAGTCTTCATTTCAAACTCTCTTCCTAGTAAATGCTTCGTCTGTAAGATCTTCTCTTCATGGTTCCTTGTTATGACAAGGTCATCCACATAAAGGACCATGATCATACACCTGCCTCCTTCTCTGAAAATATACAAATTTGCATGAGATGGGCTCCTCTCAGGTCTGTGGGAGTCATCTTTATGGATTGTAGAGGACATGGATTTTGGTCTTTTCTTCCGTACTGTTCTAATATCTCCAAGGTCAATCCCACCTTCGTGTGCCAATTTGCACTACAGATTGTCACTGAAGCTTACACACAACCTAAAGAGTGCATGGTCATGGGCATCAATAGGAGCAGTACATGTGCTCACCACGAAGCATCCAGGGGCAGCGGATTGCTGCAGGTTTTGGGATCTCATTTTCGTGCCATATACTTTGAGATATTTTGCACTGTTCTATTGTTGTCTATTACTCCAGATTTGATGCTTGTGGGTTCTCTCTTGTGGACACACAAAAGTTTGAAGTTGGATAAAGCATTCCCTTCTCTGCTCTTGAAATTCTTCCGTTGCATATCCCATATCTATTCCTATTTCCAGTGTCTAGGTTTTTCCTAACACAATGCTCTTTGCAATCGAAGACAACCATAATAAAGGAAGTTGTTCGAAACCCTCTGTCAAACTTTATTTACACCTTACTTTCCAATTCCAACCTTCGACGATCCTAAGAGCTAGAAGCTATCTTCATTAATAACTCACATACACTCAACCCACACCATATGTACATGAACTGCTCCAATCCAGCCACACATACACAGACGCACATGCGCAAACACACACATACACACACACCCCTTTTCACAAATCTTACAAATTCTAATTTTTTATAGAACAAAGAGAAAGAACAAGGGAAAGGAGGGAGTTTGTAAACGACTTTAGCCAAAATGCACCTATGCCCCATTCATCAAGGCCAAGGCCACAATCACAAACTACCTTCTTCAATGGCCGAAAAGTTCATAGTTCTGATTCAACAATGATACGAGTACCTAGGACCTAGGTCCTAGACTCTTGCCTCTAGTAAAACTTTTTGTACAACTTTTCAACATTTATATTGGACCTTGGTCCCCCTTTTTGTACTCACTACATTATGTCATAACTACTTTTTGTAATGATATATCTTCAATTCTTTTGACATGAATTATGAATCAATTATATATCTTCAGTCCTTTTGCACCTATGTAGCAGGTTTGTGTTTCAAGAATGAAGTCATGTGCATTTTCTAAGCATTGAATGTTCATTTAAGAAACTTGTACAAGTACTTACTCTAAAACCGTCAGTACAAGTACTTACTCTAAAACCGTCGTCTTCTGTTTTATCGAACGTACACTCAAAATTTTTTAGTTCTTTTAGTACCGCACTAATATCGAATAGTAGGTATCATACGTGACCGGTCGTGACACAACCACGGACCCATGCACCTACCATTCAATGAACTCTAATGCACCCTTCCCTTTTCTATTACCCCTAGCATCTAGACACATGAGTGCACATCTTAATTAATAAAATAAGTGTTATATGTCCAAATTTGGTACAATCTAAAGTAGTGGCTCCAGCTCAACAAGTCCTATCTACTCAGATGATCCACCACCATAACAATATCGATCAATGTCTGTCATAAATACAAACACATGTCACACCATCAAATTGGCACTTCATGTAATAATGTTCTAATGTCTGTTAATGACAAAATAGTCATTGCTCTTATCATGACACAGGCCATCTCCACCATGGTCCTGTTCTTCCTTTCAAGCACCCCATTCTCGGATGGAGTGCCATTGTTTGCAAGTCCTCTTTTGATGCCTTTCTCCGTGCAAAATCCCTAAAATGCATGTGAGCAGAACTCTCCTCCCTTGTCAGCCCGACGACAATTGACGGGCAGCCCGGATTCTTTCTCCACAAGAGCACACCACTCTCGAGACAAGGAGAAAGCAAATTCTTTCTCGGTCAAGAAATGGACCCACGTGAGCTTGCTGAAATCATCAATCAGCAAAATGAAGTAAAAGTGCTCCACCTAGAGTCGGGATTTGTAGAAGACCACAAAAGATCCATGTGTAACATCTCTAGGGGTTTCGAAGCTTTCCTATCAACCTATGTAGGAAAGGCTTCTTTATATTGCTTCCCTCGAATACATGAACTGCAATGCTCTTGCTTGCTGCCAACATCCAGCAAACCAAGAACCGTTTGCACCTAGATGGCTCATCGTGACGCATCCACATTCAAGTGACCATACCAGTCACTAAGGGGGGCTCCAATGATGAAAGAGAGAGTTGTGAGCTTGTAGAGGCCACTTTCTACTGTGCCATCACACACAACTTGGCCAGTTAATTTATCCCTAATGGCCACAAAGTCTTCATGGAACAACACAATAGTGCTAAGCTTGCACACCTCATGAATGGAGAGTAAATGAAAGCCCAAGGATGAAACAAATAATACCTTGGAGAAGTGCTTCCCCCCTCTACCATCCGGGGTGATCTTAAGCCTTCCCTCTCCACGAACTTTGATGGTAGAACTGTCACCGCTGTAAACGTCGCCGACCTTGGGCTTGAAGTCATGGAACCCTGTAGGGGATGGAGACATGTGCCGAGAGGCACCACTATCCAAGATCCACTCCATCGAATCACCAACCTTTAGGGAAACCCCCTCTTCTACGGAAGAAGTCAAAGAATCCACACTATGTAGATGTAGAAAGGCTAGAAAGATAGCTGCATTCGAGAACTGGTACCCTTCCCTTGTGATTGGTGAGTACTTCCTCTAGTGGTGACCTTTCTCGCCACAACGGTTGCACGTACATTCAGCCTTCAATGCTTCCTTCTCTGCATCAGTCTTCTTCTCTAAGGAGGTAGATCGGTTCCAATTCCCTTTGCTCTGGCCTTTGTTTTGTGAGGTAGCCAAAGAATCCGCACCTCCCCCTTGTGGAGGAGTCTAAAAGCACTCCTGATCAAGCACATACGCATGAGTTCTTCCGATGAGGGAGTGTTCAACCTCCCACTCATGACCGGGAAGAATAGAAAGCGGAATACTCAACATAAGTGGCGGGATCCAAAACTCGCATCTATACCTCAAGAGATACCTTTTCTTCATTGGGGGGAAACACAATTGTATAGTGCCGCCAAATGCTCCCACATGCCTTTCACTAGCGTCATATGCATCATTTGATTCATGACCAAGAGTGCAATTCAAGAAAATAAAAGATCGTACATCCATTTATACTTTACTCTTTCCCAGAGGTGAGCCAAACCCTCAGCACCCCTTGGCTCCAAAATGGAAAGGTTTTCATCAAGTGGATAGGGCTTTGCAACCCCACCAAGATGAAGTTTGCCAGGACATAGGACCACACATTGACTCCATCATCACCTCTCACACACCATAGTTGTTGCCATCCAGCTGCCGGTTCACTAGAAAAGTGTGTAAGTGTCACGAGGGCGTGAGTTTTGCACTTTCTTGTGGGTAGGACCCTGGAAAGCTAAGGGGCAGGGCCTTGGAATGTAATATTTACCCCTAGGGATTAATGCCTTGGGGGTGAATTAGTGAATAAGTCCAAAGAGGGGGCAAAAATACCTCCTTAGGACCCAGGTTGCCCATTAGTTTGGTCCCACTAGAAGGGGCAAGGGGCAAATGAGCTTTTAAGTTGGTCATTGCATAGGGGCAAATTAATGACCTTGGAGGCAATCCAAAGCGTGGGCTGCCATGTAGCATGCCCATGCAAATCAAAATGGAAAGGATTACCTTAGAAGAACGTGGGCTGGCCGATGAGCATAGAAGAAAGCGTGAGCTTGGACAGCCATACCGACTGTACGGAAGCAAGGGACAATTGAGTACGTGACTGTGTACGTAGGCTCGCATGGACAAGAACTGTACGAAATAGTACGGCCTACAGCGTACAACAACGTGCGACCTGTAGAGTGCAGACGGGTACAGCCAACAATGCACAAACCAGATTTGTACGGGGTGTGATTTTTTTGTGAGCTTTTTGTCATGAGCTTTTTTTCAATTTTCATGAATATTGCGAGCTTTTCATTCACCTGAGAGAGAGAGAGGGGGGGGGGGTCATGGGGTGGGGTGGGTTGAAAGTTTGGGTTGTGGTTGCAGTTAAGAGGAGAGAGGGGGGGGAGGGGAGATAAAGGAAAGGGGGAGGGACGGGCGCATGGGTAAGGTGGCATGGAGAAGGGAGGGGAGGGGAGTTGGAACATATATTCATTATCATAGTGGAGAATGTAGAGGGGGAACTTATAAGGTATGCAAAGAGGAGTGCAAGGAGGAGAGAGAGGATGAGGAATGTGAAAGTTATGTTCATCTACTAAATGTAAAGGAAAAGGGAGAGCATGTGGGAAATTTGTTTATTTTCAAAGTGTATAATTTGACAGATTTGACCTCATATTTGGATTCCTCGTCGAATTCCGGTCATTTTGAGTACCAACATGACCATATTCTGATAAAAATTGAAAAAATGGTGTTTTTTTCATTTTGGCCTGTTTGGGGCCTGTTTTGAGTCTGCGCTCAGACTCAAAACAGGCCCCAAACAGCGCAGACTCAAAACAGGCCCCAAACAGGCCAAAATGACAAAAACACCATTTTTTCAATTTTTATCAGAATATGGTCATGTTGGTACTCAAAATGACCGGAATTCGACGAGGAATCCAAATATGAGGTCAAAAGTTTCAAATTATACACTTTTAAAATGTACATATCTCCCATAGTTCCTCCCTTCTACTTTGAATATGGACATATCTTCCATAATTTTTTGCCTCCTACTGCCACTCATATCCTCCCCCCTCTTGTGCATAGTATATACTCTTCCACCCCTCCCACATGCTATGAAAATGAACATATCCTATATTCTCTCCCCCTCTTTCTAACCTTCCCATCTTTCTTATAACAAAAACATGTATGGATTTCTAAAAAAAGCTCGCAAAAACAAAGGAAATGGTAAAAAAGCTCACATTAAAAAGCTCGCCAAAAGATTTCCCCCATTTGTACGGAAGACCAGCTCACAGTCTTGTATGAGTTGTGTACAAAGGCAGCATAAAGTAGAGAATTGTATGGCCAACTCTAGAAAGGTTCATACGTCTTGGGTTGGGGATGCTCATAAGCAAAGGATGGATAGCGGTTCATATGCCAAAGTGGACCTCCCTCTTGATGTGCATAAGCACGTGTATGAGCTGAATTTATTGCCTGGGAAGTATGCTCTTACCCATTGCTTGGGTACTACAATAAATTAGTGGGCACTTGTTATCATATGCACAGATTGGTATTTGACGTGTACTAGGTACACAAGACTAGCTCACGTAGCCTGGGGAGGCTTAGGGCTACGCAGGCTTGATTCTCGAGTTGAGTGGCAAGGGTAGGAACCAGATTTAGATCTTCGCTATTTTTGGCACATTGGGCCCAAGTCTATAAAAGGGGCCCAGAGGTTCAATTCTCAGAGAGCCAATGGAAGAAAGTTTCGTTCCCAGGTGCTAGGTCTGATCCTGGATTGAGTCGCGGACGTGTGCCTGCATCTTAGCGTAGCCCAAGGCCCAGCAACAGATCCCAAGCCTCTAGGCACCACATAGTGGTATGGGATACCAGGCTAGTTAGGATCTCGTTAGGAGTTTGTGCTCATAGCTCAGCTCGTGGCTCGGAGGGAACATCTCCTAATTTGGGATCGCATCCCGTAGATGTCATGGTTGGGTGGTGAGCAGCTTGCTCGAATTCCTCACGTTTTTTTTTTCGCAAAAAGTAGTGCTAGTTATATTGCTTGAAAACGAGAGTACACGAAGGCCTAAAGGCCAGCGGGCTGGTTAGGATCTCGTTAGGAGTTTGTGCTCATAGCTCAGCTCGTGGCTCGGAGGGGACATCTCCTAATTTGGGATCGCATCCCGTAGATGTCATGGTTGGGTGGTGAGCAGCTTGCTCGAATTCCTCACGTTTTTTTTTTCGCAAAAAGTAGTGCTAGTTATATTGCTTGAAAACGAGAGTACAAGAAGGCCTAAAGGCCAACGGGCTATAATCACAAAACGGATACAACCCGTGGTAACAAAATAATTACAAGCCTCTCAGGGCATAATCATCTGAGTGTGGACAAACAGCCACGGTGGGGGGGAGTAATGCCACTGAAGACTATGAGCAGAGTCCTGGAAGAACAGCTCTTGATGGTCCCAGTCGCGAAGGAAGCGCCGTCGCTTCTCCTTCCCTGCCCGGGACTCCCCCTGAATGTGATCCCACTGACCCTTGAGCATGTGAATGATCGTGCTCCAAATGTCCGCTAGGGTCTGGGTAGCAGAAGAAGCCTGATCTCCTAAGGTCTGCGTGCATCTGGGAGTCCAGATATGCCAGCCTACAATACTCCCTATGATCTCCCAAACTGGGTGCCGAGTCATCGCTCCTGCATCTGTCTCTGTCAGATGCCAAGGAAAGATTTCCATGTATGCCCAGGTGGCCTGCGTGATGAAGAAAACTGGAACCTGCCGAGAGAACTCATAAGCCAAGTGATGTCCCATCTCGGTGCTGCACCAGCAAACGGCTCCCCAAGTGACCGGTCCTAGCTCGGGTGCAGCCCTTGCTAAGATCCCCATGACTCCCTTCCACACTGCCTGAGCATGCGAACAGCTCCAAAGGCAGTGCTTCAGGGACGACTCCTCCTGAAAACACATCTGGCAGTGCCCCTCCTGCCCCATCTGCCTCAACCATCTCCCAACTGGTAGCCCCTTGTGGACCACCATCCAAAGAAAGTAAGAGGTCTTCCTCGGCCGCCAACTTGCCCAAAGAGTCTTCCAGAATGTACGAAGAAAGACCAAAGATATCCCTTGGGCATACCAACTATGTACTTGGGTGGGTAGCCTGCGCTGGAGAGCCCCCAGAGCACGCCTACCGGTACGTGCGCTGTATGAGAAGAAGGGGGTAGGATTCTCTGAGGTCTCCAGTGGTGGCCAGCGCCACTCCCCTGGGTCCCACTCCACCTCTGTCAAGGAGCGGCCCTCCCAAATCCAGAGTCTCCAGTCCTGGTCCTGAACAATCAGGGGGTCTATATGCCACGCTTTCCCTTGCAGCCCTATGATGCGAAGGCGCTGCCAGGGAAGCTAGGGGTCGATCACGCCCTCTCTACTCTAGAGACGGCTACCATCGGCGACGGAGAAGAAGTCGAATTCCTCACGTTTGGTGTGTTCTTGTGTTTGCTTGCAAATCACAGGTTTCAGGAGTGCTGGGGACAAGTATTTCACTAAGATTGATTTGCGTACAGGTTATCACCAAATCCGTATCTATGCTAAACACATAGATAGAACCGCATTCCGAACTAGGTATGGCCACTACGAGTTTCTCGTATTACCTTTTGGTTTGACCAATGCTCCTACTACCTTCCAACAAATGATGAACAATTTGTTCCGAGATTTTTCGGGCAAATTACTCTAGGTATGAGTTCCTTAGATCATGCACAATCTAATGGCAGTACAGAGAAGGTAAACCAATTGGTTGAAGATATGCTTGTCATGGTTGGGTGGTGAGCAGCCTTCTCAGATTCCTCACGTTTGGTGTGTTCTTGTGTTTGCTTGCAAATCAGAGGTTTCAGAGTGCTGGGGACGTGTCACTTGTGGTGGTCTGGGGAGTCCATTGGCATGTGAAAGCAGAGCCCAACAGGGCTAATGTTTGGGATATTGATGCCTACTCACAGTAGAAAGAGTACTGAATGCAAGTGGAATTGAACTCATTGTGTAATCTCTTTTGCTAGACTCTCCAATTAATAAAGAAATACCGAAAGGGGTGCCAAGGGTTTGCGGCCAATCGGTGTCCTTGTTATTGAGCAGGAGCACTCTAGCTCCCACAATCTGTGCTTGGTTTAATTGCTGAATATTTTATTGTGAAGACTTTTGGCTGGCTAGTTGTTTTCCCACCCTCTTGTTGACCTTGAGGCTGGTTTCATGGTTACGTTGCCGGACATCACCATCTTTCTTAAGGAGGTGATCCTATGATTGTCTCTCGTGAAGTGTTGCTTACTGTAATTGGATTACAGCGAGAAGAAAATCAGCAAATATGTCACTAACAGATAATGCTTGGGATATCGAGGGCCAGTCCTCCCAGGATGAGCAAGAAGAGTAATCTATGCATGAGGGAGCCTCCCAGGATATTGAAATGTTAAGGCACAGCAAGCTGTAAATCATTTTGCTATGAGTGCCTCTCAATCGAAAGGGTCAAAAGAGGCTGAGGATGAAGAGGATGCTGATGCTATGTTTCAGGCACAGTTAATGAGCGCTGTGGGAACACCCACGCAGCTCACGCAGGACCCAAGGTTCTTCGAGTTTCTGCAGACTCCGTTGACGTCTAAGGAGAGAAAGAAGCATTCTCATACAAGGGAGCCTAGTGGGGTTCAAAAACAGCCATTTGGTGTGATGCCATTGGATGGACAGCCACCAGTAATGCGAAATGTACAGGATGCTTCAAGGCAGCAGTCCTTTCAAGATCAAACAGGGCCCTTATAGGGTGAGTGCAGCTCAGCAAGAAGAAATCATGAGCCAGGTGAAGGATCTTTTAGAAAAGGGGCTGCTTAAGCCCAATTCTTCCCCTTATTGTTCACCAATTCTATTAGTGCAAAAGAGTGATGGTTCTTGGATAATGTGCATTGACTATCGTGCACTATAAACCATAAAAAATGGATTTCCTATTTCAAGAATAGATGATATCTAGGATAGATTGGAGGGGTCAGCCGTTTTCAGTCGCATAGATCTCAAGAGTGGGTATCACCAGATACACATTCGTCCTGAGGATGTGTCCAAGACAGCCTTCAAAACTAGCTTTGGGTTGTATGAGTTCTTGGTTATGCCATTTGGCTTACGAATGCTCCTGCCACTTTTAATCAGATGATGGACAGAATCTTCCGTGAGCATAGGTCTTTTTTGGGCACTTTCTTCGATGATATGATTGTGTACTCGAAAGATGAGGCAAAGCACAGGAAGCATCTGGCAATAGTATTTGCAGAACTCAGCAATCATAGGCTGATTGTAAGTGCAAAGAAGAGTTAATTCTTTATGCCTGAGATTCACTTTATGGGACACACCACATTGTCTCTAAGGATGGAGTGCACATGAATCCCGCTAAGATTGAAGCAATTCACCACCTAAAGAATTTGCATGAAGTACGAAGCTTTTTGGGCTTATACTCATACTACACACGATTCATATGCCATTTCGCTGAAATTACTTCACCTCTCTATGCTATGCATAGGAAGGGAGCATCCTTCGTATGGGCTGAGAATCAGATTGCAGCATTGGAGATGCTAAAAGAAAAGCTTACCACAGATCCAGTGTTGATCTTACCAGATCTTCGGAAAGCTTTTCATGTCCAAGGTTATGCATGTGGCCTTGGAGCGGTCACTATGCAAGAAGGACTGGTAGTGGCCTATGAGAGTAGAATTTTGCAGGATGATGAGAGACGTTTGGGCATTTATGGAAAGGAATTGCTGGCTGTAATTCATGCCCTTGCTACATGGAAGCACTATTTACTTGGGGCTGATTTCACAATGCAGACAGATCATCAGTCTCTAAGATATTTCCTCACTGAGACGAAATTATCTAAGAAGCATATGCGTTGGGCTGATTTCTTATCTATATTTCACTTCCAGATAGTACATGTGGAAGATAAAAAGAACATAGTGGCCGATGCATTGTCAATGAAGCCTTAGGTTCTGCAGTAACCATTGCTTACCTCAGTGAGTTGGATGCAATGAAGGAACAATATGCTCAGGATGAGGATTTCTCCAGGATTTATGACCAGTTGTCTAATAACGGCATGGCCATTATACTCTCAGAGATGGCTTTATTATGATGCATCGACACCTTTGTGTCACAAAGCAGTTAAGTTCAAAGGTTATGATAGACAGTCATGCTCCACCGTATGCAGGGCATAAAGGCATTGATGCCACAGTGAAAGCAGTGGAGCACTTTTTCTATTGGCCAGCTTTGAGACAGGATGTGGATGCCTTTGTCTAAACCATGCATCATCTGCCAGAAGGTCAAGTTTGACAGGCAGAAGACACCTAGATTGTTGCAGCCATTGCCAATCCTAGAGAGATCATTGCCATCGATTTCATATTTGATCTTCCTAGGACACCTACGGGGAATGATGGCCTCTGGATGATTGTATGCCAATTCAGCAAGCAGGCACACTTCATTCCGATAAGGAAGAAAATTACAACGGATCACATGGCAACGTTGTTTATGCAGAACATTTTCAAATATCATGGGATGCCTCAATCTATCATGAGTGACAAGATCCGCGTATGACGAGTCTCTTTTGGAGACGGATCTTTGAGAATATGGTCACTACATTGAGATTTTCATCTTCTTTTCATCCTCAATCAAATGGGCAGTCCGAAGAGGCTAATTCCACTACTCTTGATTTGTTGAAATGTTATGCGTATGAGCATAAGACACAATGGGAGCAGTATCTGCCCTTAGTGGAATTTGCTTACAACAATACTGTGCATACTTCCACTGGGAAAGCTCCTTTTGAAATAGTAGAAGGGGGCAGGAAAGTTCCGCCTATTTTGCATACTAAGGATAAGATTTTGTAGCTTGTAGGTTGAAGCTACCAGATCATTGGAGGGTTCACAATGCTTTTCAAAATTTCATGCGAGTCTCTTTAAGCCTTTCAAGGGTGATGTGCCTGAGGATATGCTTGTTGAGATGCAACTAGAGGTTGAGAAGCTGGATGAGATCCTAGTTCCAGAGCAAATTTTGAAAGGAAGATTGAGATAGAGTTTCCCGCCGCTACTTGGTGAAGTTCAAAATTATTCTTCATTGCATGCAAAGTGGCTGGAAGAGGATGATCTGGCAAATACACCCCAGCTATTACAACTCTATATAGAAGCTTTTCAACTTGAGCTGACTTAAGTTGTGGCTCCTTCAAGCTCAGCAAAGCACAGGTCTGAAGCATTGCCTGATGCTCAAGAGAGGGGTAGTACCTCCTCTGTTCCTTTTCCACAGACAGGCTCAGATACGGGAGCCGTACACAACTATGCAGAAGCACGGGGCAATTGGGTGCATAACTATGTACGAAGGCTCGCACAGACAATAACTATACGAAAGAGTACGACCTGCAACGTACGACACCATATGGCCTATGGAGAGTACGAACGGGTACAACCAGCAATGCACACACCAGATCAGTATATCACAGCCTTGAATGAGTTGTGTATGAAGGCAGCATAAAGTAGATAGAGTTGTACGGCCAACTCTAGACAGGTTCGTACGTCGTGGGTTTGGGATGCTCACAAGCAAAGGATGGACAGCAGTTCATATGCCAAAGTGGAGGTGATAGTCCTCCCTCTTGATGTGCATAAGCTCGTGTATGAGCTGAATTTATTGCCTGGGAATATGCTGGTCACATATGCTCTTACCCATTGCTTGGGTACTACAATAAATTCGTGGACATTGGTGGTGATCTGGGGAGTTGTGTAACCCCGCACGGGCTACTAGCAACAACTCCCAAGTTTTTATGCAAGTGTTTGCACCGAAATGGATGCCCATTGCCATTGGGCTGTGAGTGCAGAGCCCAGCAGGGCTTAACTTTTGGGATATTGATGCCTACTCAAAGTAGGAAGGAAACTGAAATGCAAGTGCGATTGAGCTCATTGTGTAATCTCTTTTGATGGACTCTGCAAAGGGTTTGGGGCCAATCGGTGTCCTTGTTATCAAGCAGGAGCACTCTAGCTCCCCCAATCTGTGTTTGGTTTAATTGCTGAATATTTTAGTGTGAAGGCTTTTGGCTGGTTACCCTCTTGTTGGCCTTGAGGCTGGTTTCAGTAAGATGGGGATCTTGACGTGCTTCTCAGCCATCTCGCATAGGCCTACCATCTCAAAGAGGAGAGTGGGTGGAAAACGAAGAGGAAAATGAAAAAGAAACCGGGAGAAAGAAAGAGAGAAAGAAAGGTGTATTAACATCTTCAGGAGACCTCGCGGGTCTATGAGACAAGATACAAAATATATGTAACCCACACAAGCCACCGTGGGCTGTGGCTCAGAGAAGAAGAGAATGGAAGGGAGGAAAAAGCTGCTCCGTTTCTTCTGCCTTCAACTCCGTCGATCTGAACGCTTGTTGTCCCTGCCTCTTGTTACTTTTCACAATGTCGCCTTCAAGATCTCCTCTGGTAGCTCCGGAGGTCCTGAATAGTCGACCTCTTCTAACTTTGTCAGCCCCAACAAGATCTTTACACGATCTTGTTCAAGACACAAGCAATGGTTTCATCCATGCACAATGCAGTAAGGGTGGGTGACCTGGAAAAGCCCAAGTATAATAGTCCACACCTGCAAGCAACACTCTCCACCAATCCCTCGATGGCCTCCAAACAGCAGCAAATTCCCTTCGTCTTGGTCGCTTGCTTCTGCCGCTCTCTTGGTCCAAGGTTCTACTCATTTTGCTGCTCTGATCCTATGTAAAAGTGCAGCAGATTTGTTAAAAGCAAACTGAGAGCAAAAACAGCAAACTAACAAACAGGAAAATGCAATGGGAGATCTAGAAAAAACTCTGCAATGATGCTGGGGAAAACCCTGGTTCAAGATGCTGAAGAGAGCAAGGAAGGAGGGGCCCAATCCTGAAGTCGGCTACTTATGCAACCCAACCTGGATTGGCCCACACGTTGGTCCAACACGACCCAACAGGACCAACAGGGGGGGTCTGATCAAGTTAATGCAACCAGGTTGAGGAACTGGTTGGCCCCCAATCCAAGCCGGCTCCTAGGGCAGCCTGATCGTGGGTCAAACGGACCCCTCAGGTACCCCAAAAAACAGACTGAACCTGGCTGTCCACTGGCGAGGTAGTTGCCCTGGTATGGGTCAATCCCCCTCCTGTGCTACACTGATCTATCCTCCTGTTTGGCGGGCACACCCACAAAGCAGCCCTCACTCCTACTGTACACCAGGAGATGTCGAACTTAACACCTGCAATCCCCCATATGAAGGGGACATGGAAAAGATGACCAGCAGCATGCGAAGGGAGAGGAAGTCACGCAGGCAGAAAAAGAAGCATGCCATGGAGGAAGGCCTGAGAAGGAGATGGGGGCTGCTGATAAACAGCAGCCTTATGCTGCAGAAAAAGAACCATGTAGGCAACTATGTGGGTTGTCACATGGGCTGCCTAGGACCAGCCTAAGGGCTGGACAGCCCTGTAAATGATCAAATTTATTATGTCTTTGGAGCCTCGTCATAGCAAAAAGAGGCCCGCAATGGCACTTATATAGGAAACAACACAGGTCGACCACCAGGGCTGGTCATCCACATTGCTGCAGAGCGGGGCCCACATGGTCCAGCCGGGTGGGGCCAGCTAGGACCCAGGTGCAGTCGACCTGCCATGTGGGAGGTCGGCAGAGCAGTCAGCCAGCAGTCTGGCTGATCGGACTGCTAACAGCACTGGTTGGCCATTTGTGGAAGGGTGGGAACTGCCTTGCCCTCACCTATAAAAAGGAGACATTGTGCCCCCATTATCCATTCCAGCAAGGAGTGGGAGCCCACTGAAGCCTAAGGAAGGCATGCAGGTATCTAGACTACAAGAAGGTGCCACAAGCAAATAGAGAGCCGCATTCAAGAGGCTCCAGATGTCATGACAAGAGAAATGATTATTTAGTTAATTAATAGTCATTAGAACCTTATTATTGTTAGGCGCCAAGTTGATGGTGCGGTTACCGATCAAGCAGTGTAAATAGTACCGCCAAAACTATGTGACATTGGCCGATGATTAGTAATAAAGATGTGCACACACGTGTCTAGGTCCTAGGGGCAAAAGGGTGCATTAGAGTGCATTGAATGGTAGGTGCATGGGTCATAGGATAAGGGTAGGTGTAAATGGGAAGATGGAACTTGAGTGATCTCGAGGGACATTAATGAAAGGGTATCACCCTTTCATTGTGAATCTCACGTAACAGTCTCTCTACCATATTGCATTTATCCGCCATCTCTCTCCCACCTTGCATGTAGGTCAAAATAGAAACAAGTACTCTCACGAGGGTGCTCTTCCCCATTGGAGGGCCAATTGGCATTCGAATTCTGCATGCATTGCACACATTTGCATTCTCGAAAAGTCTGGTTTTTCACATTTGGTATCAGAGCGGCGACAGTCCATGAGCGCGACGAGAAGAGGGTGAGAGCAACGCGTAGAACCGTGGCAGAAGCACTAGTGGGGGGAAGGCATGGTCCGTGACAGCTGCGGACGATGGGAGCAGGCACGGAAGTCACAGAAGAAGGTGCGGCCAAGGAACACGAGTCAAAGAAATCTACCGACAGAACAACGCAATGCAGCGCAATTTCCGGGTTGCAAACATCTCCTCCCAAATGAAGCCCACATCAAGGCAGCATCCATTGCTTGAGGGATGCTGCTTCATGGTCGGAAAATGAGTCCTCATCTTGTACTAGGGTTTGTCCTATTTCAAAGCATACTATATACATGCGCTTGCGTGGTGTTAGTTTGAGGAGAATTTGAAGGTCCTTACAGCCCTCACAAAACAAAGCTTCTCTTGTACATGCTCATATTTTCTTCGCTTTTTTCCTTTCAAGAAAAAAGATGAAAGGAAAAAAGTGAAAAAAATATGATCATGAAAATGAAAGGTCAGGTCACGAATAATTCTCCATGGCCCACACAAAAGACTACTTATGTCTCATACATATCCATATTGTGATATCTTTTCACTACCCTCCCCTAAACGTCCTATCTCTTCAAAGGTGACTACTATGCTTCAAATTCCACTTGCCTTGACTACAATTGCCTGCAAAATTTGTCTTCCCAATCCAGAGACCCTAGGCTTCAATATGATACTATATACTTAACAAGCCATCCGAGACCATTCTATTTTACAACTCTTGACAACCGTAAACAAACATTGGTACATGGAAAGCATTGAGAAGATACTTACTTCAAATCTGAAGAAGACTCTTTGGAGCCAGATGAAGGCTGTCCACGTCCGTCAACGATACTGTCACCTTTGTGTTCAAAAACAGTGACTTTTGGATCGTTCACATCAAAGCCTTTTGATTGTTGGATGCAATGCAACTTCAACTCTTCAAGGCTCCCAAAATTTCCATAGAAGCCACCCTTTCTAAGTTTTTGAATTAGCTGGGTTTCAAAATCTGCATAACGCACGAGATTCCAACCCCTGGCTTTCACATCCTTATCTATCTCAACTGCAGCATATGTTCGTGCCATAGGTCCAACAGCTGGTAACCAAAACAACAAAGCTTTTTATCCAAACAGCATCAGCTGCTGCTTTCTTTTCACTGCCTTCTTTTAGCAAAAAGAAAGCAATCCCACCAATTACTACTAGAAAATGAGCACCAATCCTGCTAAGGTTGCAGTCTCCTCCCCATGAATTGGCAGGAAAACCTCAAATATGACCCAAGTACCTGCAACACCCTCATGCCTTCATGAAAACAGCACCTACACTATCAAAGTGCATAGTGACAGGAGAAACGCACGAGACGAGCTTATTCGCAAGACATCTGAACCTCGCTAAGACTGCAAGCAATCGCGAGGAAGTGAACCTCGCGCAAAAGCTCCTTATCATGCTTCATATGTTGCTTTGGAGATAATTTTTTTGATCGACAACTATCTACTTCAACTGCCACTCTACACTACGATCGGAGTAATAAATCGAGGCCACGTGTTTCTTTCAGATAAGCCACAAGGTCCCCGTTATGTTCACGACAGCAAAATTTCCTGACAGAACCTTTTGCCGCACTATGCATGAAAAGACAAAACCTCCCCTCTGCAAGGAGCCGCACAACAGCCCAAAACAGACCCACTACATTGAAAGCAAACGCATACTTTCCATCACTAATCGCCAGCATCAAGAACGAATGCTCTTTCTCTCTCTCAAGGTTACTAATTGCAGCCCCACAGCTTCAGTATGAAGAACCTAACCCCCCTCTTTCTCCTCCCCCACGCCCCCCCCCCCAAAAAAAAACACGCGAAAGAAGACCAGCTGTCGCAAAGTGTGACGAGGCTACCAAAAACGGCTCTCTGACAAGGTTCAACTCTCTCGCGCGCGCAAAGGCTTATTGGTAGGTAGGTGAGGTGAAGGAGGTGCTAGACACGTACCCCTCCAATCTCATCTCATTGAAAGTAATGCATCGTTTTTTCCCTGAACGAGCTAAGTGAATCGCATCATTACCCTCTCATATGGTTTCATGTAAATGAAATGAAGTAAGACTTGCGAACAAATCTTCGGTTTTTTTGAACCAAACCCTCTTCATCAAGTTAATTAAATGAAAAAATAAAATGCTTGAAAATTAATGTTTGACAACTCTATGTCAACATTAACATTTTAGTAAGATCCATGCAAAGGTAGATGATCAAGTTAGAAGAACATATTAGTTGACATTGCCTATGACTATAACACCTCAAGTTCCCTTGATTTAATTTGTCTAAGTTGCTTCAATCTAGATGAAGTTCTTTATGAGGCTTTAACATGTAGTTTATTATTTAATAGATTTGAATATTTCACACATATATAGGGTGATCGTGTGGACTAACTTGTATGTTTGAGTGTTAACAATACCTATCTTTGGCCTCTTTGGTCACATCATGGAATTTTTTTATTCTTGTCCTTCAATGTGAAAGTGCAAAGGGAGATGCATCTTTTTAAGAACGGCTTGGCAATGGCAAAAAGGGCCCATAGTCTTAAAATAAGTATAAGTATATGTCCTTCTCACATCTAGAGAATATGTACCTGCTTTAGGCTATTCAAGTGTAACATCATTTTTATATATTCTTGTCCTTCAAATGTGACAGTGTAAAGGGAGATCCATCTTTCTAAGAATTGTTTGCCAATGGCAAAAAGGGCCCAAAATCTTCAAAATAAGTCTAACTATACGTCCTTTTCACATCTAAAAAATGTGTTCCACATTCAGGATCTTTAAGTGTAGTATCTTTCTACGATGCATGTTGCTAGTAGTTTGCCTTCACCTAGGGTAACTTTCTCTCTTAACCTTACATTTGAAGAAATACGCCCACCTCACAACACAGTTTGCATTGCCTATGTACTAAGGCTAACAGATATGAGAGGATGTCTAAAGTATAAAAAATGGAAGCCTCTAAAAATCACATAAAGTTACAAAGTATATTTCACATGAGCGGGTGCTAGAATGCATAAAAATTTATTTGAATTATAGCCACACAAAACATTACAATAAAAAATTAAAGCGAATGATCTTGTCCAAAAATATTTATTAATAATTGTCTCTCACTACTATAATCATTCCATGCAATGTAACAATGCACTCAATTTGATTTCTTCTTAGCTGAATATAGAGATAAATGGCACCAAATTAGCTCTTAAGCCTAGTAAATTGTTTGTGTCCTCTCTCTCCTCCATTTGAATGCATAGCTTTAGCTAGAGATAGGCCATGATGCATATATATCATGATTTAGGAAGAGTTTAAAAATATTCCCTCTAGAGTTGCGACTCGTTAAGGTGCATATAAGCAAATTGGTAAATCAAGGCCTTCATAAAAGGTATCAACATTGGGATAAAACAAAAGTAGATGTTAAAGATGCAATGTGGCACATGAAAAATGTACAACGCTTGATGCTTCAATCAATCATTAAGAGGGATCATTAAGGGATGTATCTTTTAATTCTTTTTCAAATAATGTATATAGAGTCGATGAATTAAACACATGATATCGTGTCCTTAATGTTTCTTCTCTACTTGGTATATGTTTAAATAGTATTTAATAAACCTTATCAAACAATAAATATGGGTGGCCATCTCAAATGTTAAAGTCTTTGACCCCTGGCATACATTCCTTTGTAAAATAAGTTTATAACAAGACGATAATGGCCATGTTGTCATGATGGGTTCCAGAGCACTAGCTCTATGTACATTTTACATTCACAACCTATATGTGCATGCCTTGGATAGTGCAAATAGTCCTCCATGGATATCCATGTATGTTTGAGTAGTTCTCTATGTTTAAGTCTCCATGGCTATCCAAATAGCAAACTTTGGATATAGGTCTCCATGTATGTTTAGAGATGGCAACCTTATTATTAGTTCTTAGTTTGGCACATTAATATGATAAACTAGGTAAATCAAGCACTTTCTAGTATCAATTATGGATCCACATTACGTGCATGATAGACATAATGTTCAATTTAGTTTCAAAATTTTGTATTGGCTAAATAGATGCATGCTATATGGGAGTAGCCAAGGTGTGGGAACACTAGGCCTATAGTGTGTGGGTGTGAATGTGTGTATGTAAGTCACATGGGCCACTTGTGTGTGGGTCTGTCCCTTGAGAGTGTGAGGGGTTAGGTTGATTCCTATCCCATCACCCATGAGGTCATCCAGTGACATCATGTGTGATGTATGTGTGTGAGGACGCTACAACCTAGCCCAACCTATAAATGTGGCACACTGTACTTGGTTCTAGATCTTATCCATACATCACTTATGCGCCTCCCTACATTGCCTCATTTTGTTATTGCTTCTTGCTTCTCTCTTTGGCCATAGATTTCAACAAGATCTAGCACTATTCATGTGCATGCTAGAGTCTTAGGTGTCTTTTTTCGATTTTCTCCTCTTAAAAATCCACCTTCTTGATCAAGAAGCCTTCGTACCATAAATTCCTCAAAGTAAGATTAACATGAGAACTTCCAAGTAATATAATGATACTTAGTGACAAAAGTGTCATTATATTTTTCAAGCATTACTTGTGTAACTTGGACAATAGTAGCTTTTTCTTGCCTATTATAGAACAATGTTTTCTACATTACTTATATGGATATTTTTATATTTTATAGACGTATTGACTATGACAAAGTATACCATAGAACCACATGAGATGTGATGTGGGTTCTAAAGGATGCTTTGTGTGGTTTAGTTAGGGACACCTAACTAGACCTATGTTTTTGCCATGCTAAATGGTCAAAATTACAGGTGATTCCATGTTAATACAGATGTCGCTAGTGTTATTAGGGTTGTGTTAATACATAGTCGCTAGTGCTATAAGTGTTGTGTTTGCTTATTATACTTTGAGCACAATTATATTGGTATTGATTGATTTGATTGATAAGAACCACTGTGATTGCAGATTGGGTATAGGTGCTGTAACTAATGACAAGGATTGGAGTTAGTATGAGGTACCGATCAATGGGTCGCATGGCCATAGGCAAAGTTTTGCATTACTTTGATATTGTAACCTTTGGCAATGTTTTGGATGAGGACATACATTATTTTTTAATTAAATCAAGTCCAAAGAGGCTATGTAAAAGTATCCCTTATTTTGGAGGAGAAGAGGGGTAATTTTGGCTCCTTATGCTTTAATCAAATATCTCATATACCCTAAATAAGGTCGTTCTACTCCTTGCACGAGACTATGAATCAAATAGAGGAAATTCAAAAAAAAAAAGTTTATTCTTTCCCACACATCTCCGGATTCACTGATTGCATCACAAGTCTTCCTTGTGCTTGCGCTCTCCTCTCTACTCCTCCTTTAAATTGCAAATCAATGTGCTACCTAAAGGACCCTTCATTGTATGGTAGCTACAGAGGAAGAAATAGACAAGCTGCCATCATTGAAATATGGTGTGTTGATCCACGTGGGCTCTTTGCGGGTTGCTGCAATAACTCTCATGAGAACCAAATGCACTACTTACATTGCCCATTCTCTTTGTGCTTCTCATCTACTTGTACCAATATCATCCCTTGTACTACTTGCTAGCATATCGCCTATGTTGAATGAAACCTGGGGAACTTATTAAGGAAGAATTGGAGAATAAAAAATTAGAGCAAGAAAAGATAGAGGCATTCAACTACTGAAGAGTCATTCGATTTTGATTTTGAAGATGAGCATATCTATAGGATGGCAGTACCCAAATTAAAAGCATAGAATTTGGGCAACGGAATTAAAATACGTAGAAAAGCTTCACATTCTAAAATTTCAATGGAAAGAAAGTGCACGCAGTATTCTATCATCGATTAATTAGCTAGATGAACACTTTTCACAGGAACGAGTCCTTTGAAAGACATCAATTTAAATGTGATGCTAGCCATTTGGTAGAGAGTATTACAATTTTGTGGAATGCCACAAAGCAAAGTCAAAGATGACCAGACACTTGGAATATTTGTGTGTACCATTTCATAAAAAGATTTTTTTTGAGTTGCAAAGATACACATGATTGATGACAAAGCAGCCAAGCAAGAGGGTGACATAAAAAGAAGCCATTCCAAAGGTGAAGGTAAGTACAATTGTCATGCACTTCTCAAGATGAAACAATTCATTAATGGAAAGGAATTTGTTGTTTTGCATGACAATGGGAGTACCCATGAATTTATTTTGGAAAGGGCTTTGTCATTGTTGAAGTTAGTTCTCATTAAAATTAAGGCGACTTTCACAAAAATGAAGTTTAATTGTACTATAAGGTTAAGGAATTAGGAATCTCATTGAGGCCGTATAAAAATAGACAAGACTTCCTAGTAGCAGCCCTTCGGGGAGTACAAATTATCTAGGGTATAGATTATGGCTCACATCAAGTGTGGATTACCAAAAAATATGCTTACAAACCTATATGAAGATAGGGATTAGTCCCCTACTCAATCACACATAGGCTAAGAGGGAAATTAGAATATGAGAGAAAACCTTCTTGATTTTAGTGAATATGATCACGGCTACCAATGCTAATACCGAACCTATGAGATCATCCCACGTAATACTCACCTTGTAAAGCACCATATAAAGTAAATTAGATAAAGAAAAAAAAAAAAACAAGTTGAGGGACTGAGAGAAAAAGGGTTGATAAGATCTAATAGTTCTCCTTCTAGATACCTATTTTATTGGTAAATAATAATAATGGTACTTCCTAAATGTGCATTGACTATCATGCCCTAAACAAGACCACAGTGAAAACTAAGAATCCAATTTGTATGGTAGATGACCTTTTGGAGAAATTGAGGGGGGTCAAGTTCTTTAGTAAAACCGGGTTGATATTGAATCATGGGCTAATAAGTTAGAATAAACGATGCCAATTTGATATACCTACTTGATATTAATGGCTCGGTCAACAAGTGTTTAATACATTATTAATCTATCTTGACAAGGATTTTAGGTCCCATTCGATAATGCTTCCACATGCTTATGTATGAACAATAGTTGTTAATTATTTATCATATGTGCTATACATATGGACTGCTCCAATACTATAAACACTAGTGTTAGTCAACCACAAAGAAAGGTCTAGGAAAATCAGGTAGTCATAAGACAAGAGCTTTTGTAAGAGCTTCTTTCAAAGCTTCAAAATATTTATCTTATCACTCAGTCCAATGGACATGTCTAGCTTTTTTAGGAATTTATGTCAATGGTTTGCAATGAATGTAAAGTTCTTGAAAATTTTTATATAGATAATCTCAAAAATTATCTTAATTCATATATATCTTAGGGTCTCAGCCGTGTGACTATATATTCAATCTTATTTCAATCTACTTGGGTTCCATTCTTGAATGAAACTACTCTTTCTAGGATTAATGTATAATTGTTTTCCTTCAAGAGTGTAAATACTAATTCTAGATGTATCCTATTTTCCTCTAAGTCTTTACTAAACACCACAATATCATCAAAGAATACCACTACATAGTCTTGGTCTTTAAGAAAGATTTGCTTCATCATTCTATTAAAACTAGCTAGGGTATTAGTTAACAAAAAGGGCATAACTAATAATTCACAATTCCTTGTTTGAGTTCTTTAATCTTATGTCTTCTTTTTCATATGAACTTGGTGAAGCTCTAATCAAGAAAACAAGTATTGATCATATTACTTCTTTAGAAATTCAACCATTCAAAAACATGAGGAATTATTATGAAGAAGATCCAGACTATTTTGATATATGGACTAAGTTGGGCAATAACAATTGGAATACTATGTCTCAATATTCATACATTGATGGATACCTCTTTTATGAAAAGAAACTATGCATCAATTGACCCTTTAGGCAAATTGCAATGGCATAAATGCATCAACCACCACATATGGGACATAAGGGAGTGACTTCCAATCTACAAGTGATAGCAAGAGAATACTATTGGCCTACTATCAAGAAAGATGTGGCAAGGTTTGTTGCTGAATGCTTCAATTGTTAAAAGGTAAAAAGTTAGAAAGGGAAGACTCCTAGATTGTTAATGCCATTGCCTATATCAATGCAACCTTGAGAAAAAATATCCATGGAATTTATAATAGGTATGCCTACTATTGCGAGCCCAAATGAAATGTATAGACTATAGTAGGCTACTTTGGTAAGCAAGCCTACTTTATCCCATGCAAATAGACTTGCAAGTTACACATACGTTTATCAAGTAGATATTGGTACATTGTAGTTTCTAATAAGATTTTAAATTTTGTAGAGCTTTTGGATTGCACTACTGAAAATATGGGAAGTACGTTAGACTTCTCCTTAGCTTCTCATCTAGAATCAAATGGACGAAGTGAAGTAACCAATGTAACTATTCTAAATATGTTAAAAGTTTATGTAGGAAGTCATACCAAAACTTGGCATAAGTATATTCATAATCTACAATTTGCCTACAATAATACACCTCATTTGGGAATTGGAAGAGCACCCTTTGAGATCCAAGAAATGAAGCTTAGTGGATGCTTGAATGGTAATTTTGAGCTTTTCAATGTCAATACCAATGTTTCTAGTGTTATTAGTGTTGTGTTTTCTTATTGTGCTTTGAGTGCAATTATATTAGGAGTGATTGGTTTACTGATTGGTGCAATATATGGTTACGCAACTAACGTGATTGCGGCTTGATGGAACTAAGATGAAGATTGGAGTTAGAAAACTAAAAATTCAGAAACAAATGCAAACAAAGCTGATGCTGATGTTTATGTTTATGATTATGCTAATATTTATACAATGCAAAGGATGACATATGAGGGTAAATGGAAGAGATTAACCCAGAGCCCAAAGAGCTCAAAATGGAGCCTGAATAGCCTAGAGGAGTCCCCTAATCACCTCTACTTCATACCAAAAATATGCAGACACTGATCAAGGTCAAAGAATACAGCAAATGCAAGCTTAGGGAAAGGAAAAACAGCAAACCAAAACTCAACAAACAGTTCCGACATGTTCCATGCCATCTGATGAAGCTCGGATGCATTTTGAAGGTTGGAAACAGTCCAAAAGATGGATTGTCAACTTGATTGTAGTAAAGGGAAGTTATGTACAAGGTATTGATTGAGGTATTGCATGGCACAGGTTGTATGGCTATAGATTGTTTTGACATTCTATACCTTGGGGTAATGTTTTTGTATAAGGACATAAATATTTATTGGATTAAATCAAACCCAAAGATGCTATGTAAAAGCATCCCTTATTTTGGAGGAGGAGAGGTGTAAATTTCACTCGTTATGCTTTCACAGAATATCTCCAATACTCTAGATGGGGAAGCGCGAGCCACTCATCAGGGAGGAGATTGTACCCAAGTAGTTATCATTGTCTCCTTTTTCTTTTCATTTTTCTTCAACTCTTTCTGTATGTATATATGCTTTTGGTTATAATGTCATCATTTTCAACTCTTCCTCCCAATGGCCCCCACTATGGTAGATATGATTCTAGGTTGGTATAAGTATGATAGGTGAAGTAGGTATAGGTAAACATACGAATCATTTACAATCAAATGTGAAATAGTGTGTGATTTTAGGAATAAGAATGGAAATTATTACATGAAAGGGCTCTAATTATCAAGGTTCTTGAGCACTCATAAATTATAACAATAATTTGAATTGCCTATGAAAAGAATTGGGACATGATCATGTCAATCTTACATATGAGGATATGAATAGGTCTAATGCCATGCATGGGAAGCCTTAAACTAATTTTAACAAGAAGGATCCTCAAGCAAGAAGATCATTTAGATAGCACCAAGAAGACACCAACTTGAAATTTTGAGATACAATCTAAATAATATACAAAAATGTATGATGAGAACTTTAAATTGCATCAATGTCTAATAATATTGAGAATATAGGCTTGAACAAAGATGAAGCCATGTATGTTTTGTGTGTTCTAACAAGAGAGATTTATTATGCTCAATTGTGATAATCAAGACTACATCTTCTAATGTTATCTTGAGTAATTTGATTATAATAGAAGCATGCATGCACTATTTAAATAATATTTGGTAAAATCACATGTTTTATAGCTACCATGACCATTGTTGTGCTTGTCTTAAATTATCTATGAAAGCAGAAACATCTCATACATGAAGCTTCATGTGAAGCAATGCCATCACACATGAATCTTCACCATTAGAGACCATTTTCATGTTAAGGTGCATGACAATGACTAATTACATGGAGAGGTGTGAAGTTGAAATGTGACTATCTTTTAAAAGTAATAATCATTCAATTTTGTCATTTGAAGGAGACATAACAAGTTTTGGTTAAAAAGTTGAAGATTTAAACAATTAAACAATAGATCCACATAATTTGGGATTATAGATTCTTGGATGAAGGGATGAGCTACATCAAGTTTGATAAATGAGTTAAATAGACTCATATATTCCTTATAAATGTTAGAAAATAGTTTACAATCACTAGGTCACCAATTATAAGGCTCTGAGCCACCATAAAATAAATAGCAGAAGGAGGAAATGATGAAGTACAAAGTGATCTCTTCAAACTTAAAGATGAATTCAAAAAATAGGAAATTATCTATATTTAGCATCTTAATATATACTTTCATGAAAGCACTAGCCATTGAATCTTACAAGGAATGTTTGGAACTAATTGGGCCAAAGCTTCTCTAGGTTTGTAATAATGAAGGGCTCTAGTTAGGCACCCTCTCGAATGAAATTTATCATGGTGTCCTCAAATTAACACCAAAAGATGGATGAAGAAAAAAACTAAAGATTTGGTGACTGTAATGATACTTTATTGCAATTACAAGATCTTTGTTAAAGCCTTTTCTCATAGGCTAAAGGACAAAAGATAGTTTTGGATCAACCAACCTTTCAAGGCTCAAGCCTGTGTGCATGGCTCCTCACTGGCATAGCACCTTCTTATATCATTACCTAGGGGCACACATGGAGACCCATAGCTCCCTTGTTCAAGGACTTGGACTTGAAACAAAGATATACCTTGAGCGTTAACCTCTAGTACATAGCTCTAAATTTCTATAACCCATAAGAACTCCTTGCATAGAACTATAGTGGCTAGGAAAAATCACAACTTGATAACACAGATGAGGATAAGAACTTACCAATGGAAGAAACTCAACATTAATGTAATTTAGGACCATGATGTGGGGCATGTTATCTTCAATTGCAAGAATCTTTAACTTCATTCAATTAATTCAAAAGATTTTGTGCATGAGGGTAAGTTCGATCAACTTATGCAATTCAATTGACATCTGAAGCATTTTGTCAAGCAAGTGGAAACATCAAATCATCTCAAGTCATCCTTTTTCACAAAATGTAATATTCAATCAAAAGTAGGTCAATGTTAGCATAATAGTTCTATTAATCAAAGGCAAAGTAAAAGACAAGTCTACACTTAACAGACAGGAAAATCAAGATGTTATCGACCATCAATTCTTCAAGTCAAAGATAAACCATTATGAGCATCATGCAAGTTCAATAGAAGTGAAATTACACTCGATAAGCAATCTATGCATCGATCAAAAAATGGTGTTGTTTTTTAAGGTATTATTTCATACCGAACTAGTTTTCAAAATAGAATGTTATCCACATAGATAGAAATAGATGATGCAAATATCATAGATAGGTAATATCATCTACACAACTTCAGTGCTGCATAGAGGATAAGTCACAACAATTTCAATATGAAACATGATGATTTTTTCCAATTTGCAACATAATTCTAGGAATCTCTACTCCTTATATAAGGATAAATTAATTGAGATTGACTTGGCACCAATAAATTTCAAATCTATTCGACATCTAACTCATGCTATTTTAGCATCAACAATATATAATTAAAGAAGGTATGGAATGGAAGAATTCTAGGTTTCAATCAAGAATTGAAGTCTGAAAACATACATGAAGACTTCAGAAAGAATTTCCAGCAATAGCTAGACACTTATGAAGTGCCAATAACCATTCTTAGAAATCTAAATCTACATTATATGTAAAATATTATCTAGAAGATTATCAAGCCTTATGCAAAGGACCATAATTTATAGAAAGATGAAACTATTCAAAAGACCTAACCAATCTTATAATCACATAATTCAATAGAGATTCCATTTCTAGATGATGGCAAGTCAAAAGAACTACCCAAGATTACATAAATAGGGGCACCTAATGTTCGCAAAAATAAAATATCATTAATAAGCGAAAGGGTGGCACTCTTAATGTAAGGTAAGAGGGCCAAAATGAAGCAAATTAATGTAATGCCATTGGAAGCTTCTAACCGCCTTCGCAAGTTCTATACTAACGCTTCCCAATGGTACTGTTGATGCACACGTGAGTGGAGAAGGGTTGAGGGGATGGAGCGAGGGGTGAGGGGACGGAGCAGAGGAGGAGCTTAGCGAAGGGGGAAGGGCAGGGAAAGCAAGGGGAGAGGAGGTGGAAGCCTGTGGATGGGGGAAGGTAGGAAGCCTATTGAGGAGAGATATCACGGAAGGCAGCGGAAGGGAGAGGCAGCGGCTAGCAGCGTGACGAGCTAGAAGTAGATTGATTAATTGAGGACTATTACATTAGCATTCACACTTGTGAAGATTTAGGATTAGCGAATGACGGGTGCATTTCATCATACAGCAACACCTCCATGGCTACAGCATAGAGATATGGAATGCAAATACATACAATTTTTATACTGGAATTTTATGCATAAAATTAACTTCAATTTCCAATTGATTCAATGTGAAAACGATGTCTGTTTTGGTAGGTAATAAATTTTGAATCCAGAGGAGCCATTAGGTAGTTTTTTCAAATTCTAGTCTAAGTTATCAAGTTATTCAAATTCCTCTCTCTCCTCCATCACTTCAGCATAATGATTATCATAGTTGGTCATTACAACTACATGTTTACTCTAATTATAGGTGCCTTAAATGGTCCAGACAATTTAAAGCTAGAATGGAATAGATTCTATCAAGTTGTCGAGGTAAATACAAATGGAATTTTATATCTTGAGGACTTTCAAGGAAAAGTTCTACCCAAGCTAAGCAAGGCCAATTTGTATAATACAAAGTCCTAGTAGGAAAGTGATTGGAGACTCTATTAATATGCAATCATGTGTGAGGTAATTTCCAAATTCATGATAACTTTATATTAAATGGATCTAACCAAGATTGAGCTAGTCTTAGTCGTGACCACCCATGCATGGGAAGATACTAAAGTGGTGTCCTAATCATGTATAAATAACACCATAGTGAGAGTATCCACTTCCCAAGTCAACTTTTAACACATTTTACACTTCCCCAAGTATACATACATAAGGGGTTTTTTAATTCAAAAAGTGAAAATTCATAATAAGGGATACTTTAATCATCTCAAAATTTACATAAGGGGTGTATATAGGTTATCAAAATTAGTATAGGTAGAGGGTATTTTTAATACCCCTTGATCGCACATGCTATATAAGGTTTTAACATAGTGGCCCCTTCAGACCTGTCATTTATTCTTTTTGCTTTGGCCGCTTCATATCTCTCAATCCACTTTTGCATCTCCTTGCTATTAAGGATACAAAACTTGTTGAATTTTCCCCTTTGTTCTTTGATCATCTTTCTTTCAATCCTTTCCCTTGGGGGACCTCGGTAATGAAATGATCATCGTCCTAGTTATGCTAAGTGTATGGCATATTGGGATCCATGGATGCAAGAAACTTCGAGATATGTACTATTGATTCTTGCACAAGCCAGCCCTCTACCATGCTTGCTTTAGGTCTTTCTCTTTGACTTACAAATTCCTTGAAATTTTTCTTAAACCATTCAAGGAAAAACATATCCAACAACCATGAATGGTTCCCGCAATGATGACCTCATCAGTGCACCTGAGTCGTGATAATGCTTGAGGGAAAGTCCTTCGCACTAATGTGTTAAAAATTACCCCTATTCTTGCATTTTTATATTTTCTCATGTAAATGGTTAAACCCCTATAGGTGTTTACATTTTCAATCTTAAAATTGTGACACTCCTTCATAAATCTACATATATAAATAACATTAAGTCCCCCACTAAAAAATACCCCTCAATGCACTAAAGTGCTATGTTACATGTTTTTGAGTGACCCCCCGAAGTAATTGCCAAACCCAAATGGGGTCATGTTACAATAGTCCTTAACTTTAGACTACTCAGTTTCAAGAAATGTGACACATAACCACCCTTTTGAATACTTTCTACTTCAAGCAATTATTCCTATTGAAATAGCTACAATGTTTACGTATTATCCAACCTCCTCATCCCATGTAATGGTGGATAAAAGAGGCAAGTAAGTAGAAAAGCATATAGAGACACATGACATAGGGAGAAATGCTTGCAGATTTAAGGACAAAAGTGGAAACCAACTAGAGGCTACTAAAAAAATTGTTTGTTTTTTTGAATATACCTCTCGAATTCCCCTACCTACTATGATAAGGGTATTTATTTAGGTAGACTAACCTAATCTCAAGGGTACCCTATGTTAGTAAAGCTACTAGGAATGGCATTTAGTGTTACTTTTGGTTTTGTTTACATGCAAGGATAAGATTACCAATAGTTGGCCCAATACAATGCATCAAGCTCTACAATAAGCTCAAAGGTTGTTCTAGATGCACTATAAGCTTGGCACACATCTTTGCACTCTATAGTATCATTTGTATAGAGGTGTAGTAGGGTGGCCCCAAGATGAGATAAATAGTGTCATTTGTATAGAGAGGGTATAGAGGTGCACAAGAATGGCACCAATACTGAATTGATAGTATTGTAGGTATATCTTAGAAGCAAAAAAGGCATCTAAACACATGATAATCTTGTCAGAGAACAAGAGAAAGAAAATTTGTTTGAGTAATCATCCAAGGAAGCCATACTTTTTCTCACAACTACTTTGAATTCCCCTCCTACAAAGAATTTTTTCAAGGTTGTGTGGATTTGGTAAGATATATTCACTAAACTCTCAAAGAACTATTTGTTGTGATTGGCCAATTTCCTACTAAAGAAGCGCAATTAACTTTTAAAAATCCCATTAGTACAAGCTATAGTATTTAGAATGCAATTAGGTAATGGAGATCAAGTATGTGATAGATGGTAAAATGGACAAAGATCACCTTGCTAAGAAAGAAAAGATCTGGAAGAAAAAGTTGCAAAGTCTTAAGCAAGATGAATTGTCAATAATGAACATTTTTATTCTTCTTAGAAGAAGGTGGCAAGAAACAACTATAGTGGTATTAGAGTGATAGAGTTACAAAAGCAAACATTTTTGCAGAATAGAATACATAGAAGAGACTTAGTTCCTCACTAGATATCTAATCATAACAACGCTCAAGTTGACTAAAGAGAGACCAAGTTAAGGCAACATCTTGGTGAATCAAGGGATAATGTGATATAACTTAAAGCATGAAATGGAAAGTGCAATCGAAGAAGAAAAGGCCTTGCTCTACAAAAGCTAAATGCTACACATCGAAGGTATAGCTACACTTACAAGCACATAAAATTGGAAAAGAGGTACATGAGTTCTAGAAGAAACATGATGGTTGAGTTGAAAACATCTTGGAGCTAACAAGAACGGTGAATAGGTATCACCATCAGGTATTCAAGTTAAGGTTTTTTCAATTGGCCATGGTAGTTGAGGAAGAGATGCATTCAAGGTTAGTGGGACAACCTCGAGTTGTTGAATGAGAGGATGCGTAATTTTTTTTCACAAACTTGCAATACTAGCTTGAAAAACTATTGAAAGCTCATGAGGAGCATCCTATCATGACTCCCCATAGGAAAGATCACAAGGACCTACATTTGGGGCCCTCAAGAGAATGGAAGGCAAGAAACAAATAATATCATAGCTTTAGCAAAAATGACAACATCAAGTAGTAGGCCTAGCATAAGCTCTACTAGCACAACAAAAGCTCACAAGATAGAGAAGATAATTTTGTACAATCTACTATCTATATCTAAGTTTAGATGTGTTGAATCCACGTGTTAATGCTGAATGCACTAACTCCAATCTCCCAACATCAAATACACACTATTATATTAGCTAGTGCTCATCTCATATGCCCTTTGTTCATCTAGGTTCATAGAGTGATTCCTTTTCTAGATAGCCAGAGGTGGTGAGCGAATCTTTGCAAGTGGTGACAATAAACAACATTTGTAAACAAAAAAGGGGGGTGAAAAGCTCAATGGGGAAAGACATAGTTTGTGTGTGTGTGTGTGTGTGTGTGTGATAGATAGGACAACAACCCCTTTTGCATAGTTAAAAGACAAAAGAGTCGAGGAAAAGGGTAGAAAGAGAACATTATAGAATAAAGGAAGTGTTTGAGTGAGTAGGTAAAACATTTACGAAATTGTATAAAAAAGTATGTAAGAGTTGTTTTGATAAGAAGTGCCAAAAATGTTTTAGAAAAAAAAAAGATATTTTTTGCAAAAAATTAAAGCAGGTGAAGTCCTGACAAGCATCTCTTTTATTGAAGAGGAGAGTCGGCATACTTGCCACCATCCAAAAAGAAAACATGGTAAGAACCCGCTTAACTTTGATTGGGAAGACATGTGTCATAAACACTCCTCCCTTGTTATCGGGTTCACAATAAAATAGAAGCTTAACCACAAACTTCAACAACTCGATGTAGCATTATAGGTGTAAATTAGATGGGTTTACGGAGTGGCGTGAACCAATTTGTGGTGAATATGGTGGGGTGAACCATCTCGTAGTAAACATGGAGGGGAAGGGGAGGTGTAATAGAAAAAATAATAATCAGAGTAATAATATATAGTGGGACATTTTAAAGGGATAAAGGGAAGACCTAGAGGGAAAACATAAAGGGGATTTAAGAAGGGAAAATTACATAAGTGGAGAGGAGGGGAGAAAAAAGAAAGTATACATAAAAGAGGGGGAAATTGAAAATACATAAATAGAGAAATGGGGGGGGGGGTTGGTGGTTTGGGGTGAAGAAAAATACAAAGAATCAAGGG
Organism: Dipteris shenzhenensis; assembly: GCF_047967505.1. Lineage (NCBI taxonomy): Eukaryota > Viridiplantae > Streptophyta > Polypodiopsida > Gleicheniales > Dipteridaceae > Dipteris > Dipteris shenzhenensis. The sequence goes on along the minus strand of NC_141627.1, from coordinate 43,005,962 downwards.
AGAGAAAGAAAACAAATGTAGAAATATAAGGGGGGAATTAGTAGGTGAGTTTTCTTTTATAAAGGGAGAAGTATAATGGCATAAAAAGAGAGAGAAAGGGGGGGGGGGAGGATGAAAATTTAAGGGGTTTGAGGTGGGTAGTGTAGAGGTAGTACCTCCTTAAATAGGCTGGTGTGAGGGTAGCTAGGGAGTCAGGGGAGAGCTAGGGAGTGTAAGGGTTTGGGAAGGCGGGTGGGTTGGGAGACTAAAGTCCAATGTGGGCCGGCAGGAAATGCGGGAAGGGTATAGAATGGCGGGCGGGTAGAAAATGCGGGGAGGAAGGTTTTGTATAAGGTAGGAAAATAAATTAGGAGATTGTTAAGAGAAGGGTCTTAAGGAAAAAAAGAAGTGAATGCGAAATCAAAAATTAAAAAGAGGAGAATAGATATAGAGAGAAGGGGATAATTTATTTTAAAATAGGGGAAAAAAGGTTTTTAAAAAAGAAGTTAAAAGTAAAAAAAAGTATATGTGAAAAAAGGACGATGAAACAGTGAAAAAAAGGAAAGAGAATAAAAGGTTTAAAATTATGAGAAAAAAGATTAAAAAAAGGAAAGAAAAATAAGGGAGAAGGGAAAAATAAAAGGATAAGAGGAGAAATAAGGGGAACAAATTAAAAAAGGGAAAAAAGGGGGGGGTATGGGTTCAAGAGAAATTGAGATAAAATAAGGGAAAAAAAACCTTGGGAGTTTTATTCAATTTTAAATATTTGAATAAAAGGGAGGAATTAAGTGGAACTAATAGAAAAAGGGAAAACAAAAATTAAGGAGAGTAAATGTAAATAATGGAAAGAATTAAAGTAAAAGTTTTAAATGAAAGAAAAAAGATTAAAAGTAAATGGGGGGGGGGAGGATATTAGACAAGAGGTGTTCAAAAGAAGGAAGGGGTAGGAAGTGTGTGTGTGTGTCTGTGTGTGTGAGAGAGAGAGAGAGAGAGAGAGAGAGAGAGAGAGAGAGATGTATTAACATCTTCATGAGGCCTCATGGGTCTATGAGACAAAGTACAATATTAGAGTGACACATGCTCATACAAGCTACTAAGGGGGGCCAAGGCAAAGGGATCACTAAGACCCTTTGTTGATTACTAGAGTAAACTAAGCCCAAAAATATAGAAAGCAAACTGAATTTCAAAATTAGGAACAGATAGCTGGACTAAGACTTAGAGTTGGAGCCAGAATACATAGCCAAGTGCCATGGTAGGTCTCTATAAGCTCCAAAAGTGTCTCATTTGTAAGTTTGTCTAGTCGTCTCACGCTATGGTGGGGGCCGTGGTCTCTGAGATTTCTATATTTTGTGGTCCATATCGATACCAATGCCTCTAGTCAGATTGTCTCCATCGAGTAGAGTTGTGATGGGCTAAACCTCCATCATACGTGCTTTGGTATGCTACTGCAGCATGTTGAGCAAGAGATTTGAAGCCATATCCCTCCTAGAAGAGTCCTAGAATAGGCAACAATAGTGTCCTTGGATCTCATAGTAGACTAGATAGGTATATAGGAAATGCTCCTTCATCTCTAGCTCTACATAGTAGACTGGATAAGTACATAGGAAATGCTCCTTCATCTCTAGCTTCCCCAAAGTGCACAATCTACAAATGCACTACTCCTTAGGTGTACATGTGGCTCTCCTTGTCTCAGTTCTCAAGTAATGGGATGAGACCTGCATCTGTCCAATGGCAATCCTAAAGGCATGTGAGACTCATCTCTCCTCTAGATAGTGGGGCTTGATGATAACTCCATCCTATGATACTCTCAAGAAATGGTCACGATAGAGTCAAGTCTTGGTGTGTAGCTCGTGGTCCCCTCCCCAAGTCCGTGACATATAAAGCTGAAGTACTTCCAACCGTATAATATGGCTAATATCATCTCATGGGATCAGGGGATCAAGACCATCCAAGCTGTATTGAAAGGGGGGGAGATGATCTATCTACATACCTTGTTTATCAAACCATCAAGAAATGCATGCATACTAGGCCATGTGAACCCCACTCTCAGCTAGTCGTATGGATGACTCTAGTGCCACCCTTGGTAGCCACCTCTAGACAAAGCCTAGACCCTATGAAGGTAGGTGATCGTTTGGAAAATGACATCAATCTTGAGCGATGTCATGGCAAACTCTGCCTATATGATCTGATGGGGGACAAAAGGCTTGCTCTGGATCATGTTGGATCCCATAGTTATCGAGCAACCTCTTGAAGTGTTGGCACTTAGTCACAATCAGGTCATACCCCCAAAAAGGTGCTGTTACATGGCTATTGGCCTCATCAATGTGTCAAAATAGCCACCCCTTCATCGGGGGATAAAGAAAAATGTGCCTGAAAGCACTACCGTTGTTCCTTGTCAAATAGCCTTATGGTCTTCATGACTACCCTTGATTTACCTTTTGGTTTTTTTCCCCTGTCATTCATGGCCATCGAGGATTTAGGTTATTTGTCTTTTTTATTCAGGTTTTCTCCCTTCCTCTTTTGAGTGGTTTTTAGGCTGCTTGTCTTTGGAGCTTCCATGCTTGGATGATTCTATTGTCCATGAAGTGTTTGGGCCTATCGCCTCATTTCCTCCATCCCTATTCGTCATCCTTGTCTTGCATGGTTTCTCTTTCTCTTGGTCTTGGGGTTGTGTCAACACTTGCAGCAGCTCTTCTACCTGCTACTTTTGTGCTTACCTCTATTGGAAGATCCCCTCAAAGACCTTAGATTCTACATTTGTGAGTTTCTCTTGTGCCTCTTGAAGTTTCACTTCGTGAGACTGGGACCTTGTCCTCAATGTTGGCACTCTGTGCCTCTAGGATCTTGACCATTGTCCATAGTGAAAGACTTTATCTATCAACTCTCTCGCTATGTGCTTGAGCCTCTTTTAATTCATTTTTCCTTTTAGGATTCTCCCATTTCATCTTCTCATGTTCTCCGCTTTGTGGAGATTGCCTGCAGCCCGGACTTTGGCATCGGCCAGGTCTTGTGGGATTTTTCCCTTGTTATTTCCTGCATTTTCTGGGCGAAGGAAGTTGCCATCGTCATTTGTGACGATCAGGGTCTTTAATTCGCCTTGTTTTTCTCCATGACTGGGCTGGAGGGTGCCTTCGCCAGGGTCTTTGTGCCCTTTTTTTGTTTTTTGCCCGTTCGTTGAGGGCAGGCATTCTTCATCGCCTTCTTCTACTCCTCTTGTGGGCGGGAGGTTACCTTTGAGCAGGACTCTTTTGTCTGCTCCATCTCCTTCATTGGCTGAGGAGGATTAGCAAGCCACTATTTGGCGAAAAGCGTGGTTGGTTTGGGCACTAGCCAGCCTCTGATACCATATCAAAATCTGAGAGTTGCGCTCATACGTAGAAGTGAATTGTTTCTTCATTGAACGATCTAGTTACAATTGTGACGGTTGCCATTGGGTATGTCGATTGACATCACCGGCAGAGTATGTGTGTGTGATTAGACTTTTTAGTCTTAATTCCTATATCTCCTTCTCGTGCGGCTCCAACGAGCAACTGGCTCCAGTGTTCTTCAACTCCAGCGGTGCTCCTCTGCTACAACCCGAGCTCAACGAACCGGATGTGAAAACCAGCCGCTTCATGACGGGTGACTCACTCTAACAGTGGCTCCATCGCTGCCAGACACGCCAGCTTCAACACGGACTCCTCCATCAAGCCCGCTGCTCCAGCCGACATAGCTTGCAAATGCAAAGAAGTTGCCTCTGCTATCAGTGCCATGCACTACTATTCCACCAACAGCCCAGCAATTCATGAAATAGCACCTCCTATTCCTGAGGGCTATCACGCCTTCATGGGAGGTGCCAGCGGCTCCTGCCACAGCAAATCGGCCAGCCTATGTACACTAGAGCCTCAACTCCTCCGATAACTACCTTCAACGGCCTCTTCTCCTCGACGGCTCCTCCACGACAGTCAGCAGATGACGGAATCCATCAGGACACGTGTCAGCCTAGCCACTCTTGGTCAAGATAGGGTATCCTCACAATGTTCAGTACTGACACGTGGCACATCATATCCTACTTTGGTTAGGTATGTTTGACCCTAGGTTTGGTCAGTGGCCCAGATTGTGCCATGTGGCAGCTTCATCACAAGTGCCATGTCATCAGTGGTCCCAGTCACCTACCACCTCGGTTGCATAGTCAGTAGTTCTAGCTAGGCACCCCTACCTCTTCACAGGCACAGTCCTTCTACATGTGACTGCACACTACCACATCACCATAGGCCACCTCATCATTTTGATCACCTTCTTGGGATCAAAATTTGGACAACCTTCCAGGAGGAAATTTTCAGCGCTCCAAAAAACCAAAAATGCTTGCCAGATCGTGCTCTATGCGCTGAGCAACTTAGATCTGCCATCTGACATTTCCACAGGTCACCATCTTTGATTCCTCATCATCGGAACCACCTCCCAATCCTTTGCAGCATACCCAACACTTAAAATGAATCAAGATAAAATTCATTTACTGCATTTTGCGATTCGACGTGTAGTCTAGCTATTGTAGACTAGCATTGTCATAGAGGAGATCTAACTCGAGCAAGCCAAGCAAGCCATTGCCACATTACTCCATTAGTTCCCACCGATGTCAGTCCCATCGGATCTATCATCCATATAGATATTCACACACTGACACCAATTCAGTTCTCTTGGCATTTGGTAGTTCATCACTCAGTGTGACACTTGGCAGAGTGATCTTTCTCCTCAGATTCAGGATTGTTGCATACTTCTTGCACGCACACATGCCACCCATGTACAATCATGTTTGTTGACTATTTTCTGCCATTGGTTCCTACATGCACATACATCAACCTTGTACAGTCTCTTGGCTATCCTGACACGCAGTTGTCATCTTCATTTTACAGGCTTGATCCATTCACACAAATGTTCTCACATGACTTGGCTTTGACTATTCAGCGTAAGCCCCACAGTGGCAGCTTTCATACAGTGTTCTCATGGGTAGACACTCTCATCGGTACACGGGTCAACATAAGGCACATTTGGCAGTAAGCCCTCAGCATGAGGCATATTTGACAATAAGTCCTCAGCACAAGGCAATCTCATGTACATCAGCACAGGCTGATTCTAGTGATGTACGACCATCACATTCATGGATGTATCCGACTCCATCCTTTGCCATAGATGCTACAAAGTTCACTAGTGATAACGCAGTTATTCAGCAGCAGGTAAGTTCTCAGTACGAGGCACTCTCTCGCCACATGCAGAGATACATGCCACATCACATTCAGCTCTTCAGGTGATTCCATTCCAGCATCCATCACTGATGCTTTCACCTCTGACATGGAGCATATCATGGACACAATTTCCACCTTCAGCACAGATCAGCAGATCTGTCTTCAGGATATTCTAGCAATGGCTCAATCATGTAGCATTGTACCACCCTTGGATCTAGCTATCACCACCACCTCTTCCGATCAGCAAATCATTCCTCAGCATGAGGATACCTACGCATTAGTGCAGTCTTGCCCTAGTGCAACAGACATTATCAGGTTTAGCCATAGTGCAACTTGGGGAGACTCAGTGTTTCATCATGCACTTGGATCCAGGACTACAGATCAGTCCCTACATCAGCATTCGGCACTGCATATGCCTCAGGGACATCTTATGCACTTTCAATTGTATTTCAGGCTTCTAGGCCTCTATACTATTAGCTCATTCTCCATAAGCCTATGACAGATGCTACATCCCATGCCGATGGAAGTTTATCTATTCACACATTAGATGACCTTTAGCTCATGATAGTTGAGCATACAGGTTTGACAAGTTGCCATACCTTGTCTGTTTTACAAGCCTATCCTTCATCGTCACAACAGTGTATCATACTTGCACCTTTGGCCCCAGATTTTCAGCCCCTGGATCACTCTGTCCACATCGACTATGTGGTCTTCTTTGACCCCGCATCATGCAACATAGATTATTCTACTGTAGCATACCTCACACATTGTTGTTAGTTCTTTTGGGTTGGTGACACCCTTGTATGTCACAACCTACCAGATCACATCGCCATAGCTATATTGACTAGCCTCACATCCGAATGCCTCTTCTACAGAGCATCTGCACAATCCATGGTGACACATGACATGTTCAACATGTAGCCATACACACAGTTCTCCACGCAATAGTCTTTTGATCGACCAGTCTTTGATCTAGGTGGACTTTACCTTCTGCATATTTCCTTCCTCTTCCTTTTGGCATATCGTCTAGGTTTTATTTCCAAAGGTGAAGGATGACCCACAACTTAAGAGGGGGAAATCCACATTATGTACATGATCATAAGTTGTACTCATTATACATGTTTTTGCTACGTAGTCACTATGCTCACATACGCGCATACTACTCTGATTTCTTTTTAGTTTTGGATGCTATCATATGCACCAAATGAAATCCACAAAAAGGTCTTGTACACGACTTAGTGGGCTCCTCATCCTCAAGTGGAACTACCAATTGAACATCAGCAAGCTCATTGGCAGAAGGCAATTCATGATTTGTGGAATTAGACTCAAGAAACTCAAGAATAGATTGATCATCAACATGATTTGTTGCTCCTAGGAACTTGTCCTCGTGGAAGATGACATCAGTACTTACGATCATTCATGCTTTGAGTGGATCCCAAAGCTTGTATCCAACCTGGTTTGCCAAATAACCAATAAAAATGGCGGGAACACTTATGGGATCAAATTTGTCACAATGCATTGTGGGGATCTTGGCAAATCCATGGCATCCAAACACTCTAAAGTAGGAGACATCTGGTTTGGTACCCTTCCATAGATCATAAGGCGTGGAGTCTTCCAATGCGAAGTGGGGAAGACGATTTTGGATGTATACAGCAGTGTGGACTGCTTTAGCCCAAAACGATGCATCCAAATTGCTTTCAATTAGCATGGTATGACATGAATCATTGGTGGTTTTGTTCTTGCATTCTGCAATACCATTGAGCTGCATGGTACCGTGAGCTCTCTGTCTCCTATTGGCAAAATGTGCGAGATGCATTGCTAAGGTACTCACCTCCATTGTCTAATCGAAAAACCTTGAGCTTGTGACCCGCAGCCATACTCCGGTATTGTTGGAAGCAATGGAATGCTTCAGACTTGTTCTTGAGAAAGTAGACTTCCATCCACTTGCTTGCATCATCTATGAAGGTCATGTAGTATTTGATCCCTCCCTTGGAAGCAATGGGCATAGGCCCACACATTTTCGAATGTACCAAAGCAAGGAATTGAGTGGCCTTATGACTCTGATACAAAAATGGACGTCTAACATGCTTACGTAAGACAGAAGCTTCACATGCTCCGAATTTGGGATGATCAGGGAGAGACAAACCTAGGACTAAACTCTAAGAAAGAAGAGTATAATATTTTTAAAACTCGTGTGAGCAAGACATTTATGCCATAAGTTTGTGTTGCTGTCATTGGTGGCTATGACTACATTCTTAATTTTAGTTGTATTCACGAGTAGATACAATGCTGATGTCTTACACCCTCTGCTATTAATTATTTTGAATTTTCATGATAAATAATGCACGAATTTGCATTGAACTATACTATGACTCCCATATTGGTCAATCTAGCTATTGAAATCAAATCTCTCTTCAAATTTGGGACATACAACACTCCAGGAAGTCAAAAAACATCACTTGAGGGAAGTTGAAATTCAACATTCTTGACTCCTTCAATTGCATGCTCGGTGTCATCACCCATCTAGATAGTTTGTCTTGAAGTGCATGGTGTATAACACACGAACCAATCTTTGGGATGACTCATGTGTTGATTTGTTCTTGAATCAAGTATGAGGCTATCTATGACACATGTGACCCTATTTGGAATTCCTTCACTTGATGCTCCAGGTCTGCCATCTTTTTTTGACACTCAAATTAGAAGTGTCCTTCAATTCCACAGTATCTGCACATACCCTTGCGGTAGCTAGATGATCGAGTAATAGTGGGAAATTTTGGGGGAGCACCCTTCATCCAAGCTTGCATGCTCACTGTCAACGCATGGTCACTCTTCATTGCTTGTAATCCCATGTCGATTGTCATAGTTTCTTCTTCATACAATTCCTCAGTTGCTTGCTCCCATGCTAGTTATTTGTCAGCCATCAAGGTGCTTCGAAATGCATGCCAGTTGCTTGGGAGAGATTGATAGAGCTTCAACTTTCGTTGCTCTACTGGAATATTGTAGGCTTTTCTTGCACATGCAAGTTGATCATAAATCTCTTTCATGCCGTTGACGTGAGTACGCATATCATTACCTTTGATATATTGCATGTTATCTAGTTTGTGTAGCAGATGCAACACTTCAACTTCGGACTTTTTCTCATACTTGTTCTCTAGCCATGTCCACAATCCATGGTTCTTGTCGCATGGTGCTTGTAAAACAATCTCTTTCTTTAGGCTAAGCCCCATTGCAGCCAAGGCTTTGTCCTCCTTGGATTGCCACACCTTAGCTTCGGCCGCTTCATTCGATTTCTTGTCTATGCCATCAACAATCACCTTCACCTTTCAGATGCAAGGTCATCACCCTTTTCCATGCTCCAAAGCCAGTCCAGTAAAACATAGGAACAAGGCGGATAGTGTTAGTGGATGTTGTGGTCGACATAGCTTTGATACCAAAGATAAGAAATGCAAACAACAATGAACAAATGAATTATGCAATACGATAAGAACTCGATAGTTTTCATTACATTCTTCCCTACTCATATACATGAAATCCATCCAAGGAAGATGATAATGCCAACCTGACCAACGTGCATGAATGTAATACAAGGGAGATGCTCAAGGATTAAGACCTTGCATGTGTGCACATAGCATGCATGCATTACAATAGGTGAACTCCACATTCACTCCTCATGTGGCTACACCAACTACCCAGGTCGTGGATGACCCCAACACTCCAGTGTGCATATTATTGTGGGCCGGCAATGAGCTACTCAATTATTCATATAGAGATCCGTGCATTTAACAATGAGCGGTAAACAATATATATTGAGTAAGCACTCACCCACTTCCACTCACAACGTATGCCAACGACAAAGGACCATAGTCGATGATCCTATATGGTGCACCCCTTTAGCAACAACCAACGTTCCTCAACGTCTCCTTGCCAGGCTCGATGGTAATCACTATACTAAGCTTTTGTAGCACATATAGGGCCCATTCCTATGATTTTCACACCTGTTAGATGCTGAGACCATGTGAAGAAAAAGGGACACGCCTTAATGCTTTATCTATGCCTTCATTTGTTGTATTTTGGTGGCGGAGAGCCTGTACATGGAAGATGAGTATAAGACCTTTGCCACTCTAGATTTTGAGGGCCATCTCTTTGTGACAACGATAATGCTAATATTCTAGCAAAGAATATGGTATGTAGAGCTAAAGCGCTGATGAGAGTATGCAGTGAATGACTGGGCACTCTAGGACTAAGATATGCATGCTACGATGGTAGTAGCTACTAGAGGCCTATCAACTACACCAAGTATATACCGCCTTCAATATATCTGAGATATAGCTCAAAGTCCACCCTAGAATGCATTGAGAATTACCTTAGTCTCTAATGTCCCCCTTATTCCCTATATTCTCCCTAATTTTCCTCTCCAAATTTTTATATTTTCTCCTCCTAATTACTCACTAATTTCTCCATGATTTCTCCCTCATTTTCTCCCTACTTCCTCCCCCCCCTGTTTCCCCCCTTTTTTCTATTTTCTCCCTATTTTTCCTAAATTTTCTATGCTTATCTACCTAACTACATAAACAAACTAGCTTAACCTCCTAACTACCCTGACTCCCTAACTTCCCCCACCTCTATGACTACCTCCCCTACAATTTTTTCCAATTGAGCTGCGCCACTAAGCCAAACTACTCAAATCTTGCATTACGCCATAGCTACAAGCTTGACCACCATCGCCAACCTCACACACACACACACACACACACACACACACACACATATGCACGCATGCACACACACACACACACACATGCACACATGCACACACACACACACACAGAGACACAAAGTCTCACATCACATTGTTGGTTTATGTAGATGTTATATCTCATGGTCAAATAAGAGCACATCTCTTATGTCCCTAAGTAGTATGGAATCAATATATATATTCTTAAGTCCTAGCTTATGTGTAGCAATGAGGTTTTAAACCAATTCCCTATGGTGATAGGCCTTTATAAATTCAATACACCAATACTAATCTATTCACCGTCCCTTCAACACATCCCAATTCATTTTACACTTAAAGCATCGTGTCTAAATTTAGCTTTATAAATTTGTAGTGTGAGCAACTAGTTTTATTGTGATCCCAATAACAAGGGAGGGGTGTTTATGACACTTGTCTTCCCAACCATGTTAAAATACGGTTCTTATCATTTTTCTTGTTGGATGGTGGTAGGTATGGAGACTCTCCTCTTCAATAAAAGTGATGCTCGTCGCTAGGACTTATCCAAGCTCAACTTTTATGCATTTTATGCAAAACCATTTTTACAAAATTGCCTAGTGCTAGTTAGCTTTTATTAATAGGGGTTCATCAACTAGTACAAACTTTTCTTATAATGCAACAAGTTTCTCTTTATATTCCATTGTCTAACATTGCTCTTTTGTCATTTCACTATGCAAAGGGGTGTTGTTAAGTCTTCCACACACAAGCTATGATCAAAGATCTAGGGATTATGGTTAATGAGATCTAAGATTGGTACTATGAGCCAATTTTTTAAGATGGGGATTGGAAGCCTAGTGTACGGGATTACAAGCCAATTCTACAAGGGGGGATTATGAGCTACTTTTGCAAGATGGGATTACATCTATCACCATGGAGCCTTTCCTAAAGAACGTAATCTCAGAAAATTGTGACACCCATCAAGCTTACTTTGTTGGAAGAGCCTCTCTCTCACTCAACACTAGAAGGATGTTTTAAAGAATTTGGCTCTTGATATGATGAGTAATTTTTCAAGTCTAAATTACCTCTACCTCTATTTTGGATAGCTCCTTTAGATGTACTACAGCTGCACAATCTTTAATCTACACGGTCTTTGGCTGACAGCATGTGACTTCCTTCTTTTGTAATTATGATTCATTCGCTAGCCCTAGCCAAGATTGACGATATCTATATTCAATCATTGTTCATTGAGCCAATGCACAATTGAAACTTTTCATTTTTATCAAATCATGGAGATGCGAATGGAAATACCTGGAGAAAACTAAAAATAGTGTAGACCTAGAGCTCCCTTAAGAGAACTTTGAATTGCAGAGATGTGCATGGAAATACCTTGAAAAAAGTGTGAATACTGTAGACTTGGAGCTCCCTCATGTGAACTTTAAACTGTGGAGAGCCTGAACAATGTAGAGGAGAACCTGAAAGTTGGAGAGCCCAAACGGTCATGAGCTTGGAATGTTTGAGAGGGTAAGGTTGGAATGGCATGGAGGAGAGGCCAAATGCAAATGCAAATAGGGCTCCCTAGTTGGTGAAATCTCCTATTAATTAATTAGTTGGTGTGGGGGGAGGGGGAGTGGCATACGATGGCAAAATATTGAGGGATAAAGGGGTGAGGGCTTGAAATTTAATCTCACGCAAGGGGGAGTGGAAGAGCTTGATTTAAAAAAGGGGCGAAAGGGAGAGATTGATTTAAAAAAGGGGGGAGGGGGCAGGGCATTAAAGAGGGAGGGACATGTGAGATTGGTCTTGAATTAAATAAAAGGGGAGGGGGAGAGGCATTAAAGAGGAAAGGACATCCCAAAGGGGGGGGGAGGATTCATTCCTCTTTAAAAATGGTGCATTCTCTGCATCTATTTGAAAATGGATATAATATTATTATAAAGAAAGGGGCACTTAATATTATTTTATAGCTTAGTGGTAGAGCTCACGTGTGGGAAAAAGAAGGTTTTGAGTTCAAATCTTTTCTTGAACCTTTGAGGAATCCCCCTTTGGACATAGTCTATGCATAATATAAATTAAGCCATGGAGAAACATAAATGAAAGCATAAATAAATTAAGCCATATATAAACATAGGTTAATTCAAGCATACATAAATCAAGCCATAGATAAACATAGGTTAATTAAGCCTCCATGCACCAAAACTAATTAATTAATGGGTTGGAATAGGAGAGGTGAATATATGATCATGCATATCTATGTAGAAGAATGCAATTATGTGCATGAAATATTCTCCTAACACTGAGTATCCAACTATATCAATCATCACGGAACGAGCGTGTACCTCATTGAGAAAAGAGACCCTCATGACTAAATTCATGAGGTCTTTGCATTGGTGGGGCTAACCTTTTTCTCATGCTTTATGGGTTTATGAAGAGTGATTCCTAGAGTGCAATTAAAGTGCAATTAAAAGGTAGAGGATGTTAAAATTTGTCTTTTTTTGGCCAAAATAGACAGTATCTTCTCGCTCCCTATTATGGGAAACCTTGCTTTAAATTTTGTGCAAGAAATTGGACAGAATTTCACAAAATTCATATTCTGATGCATAATTTTTTTAGATGGTGCAAAAAAGCATGAGATTCATCTAAATCATGCCTTGTTATTTGATTTGATATATAACATTATGCCATTTATATTTGACAATCAAAAGATGCAGGGGCCAAAACAATCAAATGTTGACATCTTTCAAAAATATAGGGATGCAAAATGTCCTCTTTTGGGGTTAAACACGGAGTGTATTAATGCACTCCGTGTTTTGGCCCAAAAGAGGACATTTTCACATCCCTGTATCTTTTGATTTACAAGTCCAAACGGGGTCATGTTACATATCAAAATCAAAGCAAGGCTTACTTTAGATGATTGTCATGTCTTTGTGCACCATCTAGTAAACTTTAATGCACCAAAATATGAATTTGTGGTCAATTTGTTGCATTCGTAAGATTAGTCAAAGGTAAGAGTAAATCATTTTCGAATGATATTTTTGCAGTAACAAAGAAACATGGGTTTTGTTCCAAGAGTGAACAGAGTTGAAATAGCTAAGCATTTACATATGCATGGAATCTAGACTTATCCTTGCAAGGAGTCCTTGGAAACACCCCACTTGTGTGGAAGGTTGCATCGATGATCTCAATTACTCTAGTGGAAAGAGAGAACTTGATTGCAGTAGGGTTTGTCTTTGATACAAACCATGACTTGGAAATTAAACATACAAATTGTCTCATGGATGATGTGAAATTAGTGTTAGTGACTTTAAAGTTATATGCATATTTAACCTTCTAGCATTGAGAAAACATATGGACTTTTAAATAAGTTAGTATTTTTAGCTACTGAAATGGGGGATTTATAAATCTTTTACTATTTTTTATCGCTCACTTTTTTTGGCTCGCTCGCATTTTGTGCTCGCTTTTTGGTAATCCTCCCATCATTCTAGCTCTCGATGGGTTGAACAATGGTCACCATTTTGAGAAACTACCTACGATTATGTGATTAATGCTCTGTGAGAGTTCTAAGTAGCATCCATTTCTGTGGTCCTCCTACTCTTAAATTATATATGGTGAGCTGTATGCAACCTTTTCTTCCTCACACAAGAGCACTTGTTGTCCAAAGTAACATCTTGTTTGATGAGGAATTTGAGGGATCCTTATGATATATGAACTCACCATTTTGCTCTAGTGAATGTTACAATGCATATTTCTCAACAAGCTTTATCTAGACATACCAAGCCGCATGTTCTAATGACAAAATATTGATGTTTAAAAAAAAGTTACAATGATAGCATTTCTATGCTAAGATAAAAATCATAAACCACATCTAGTGTGCCAAATTATTACACTTCTATGCTAAGCTAAAAATCACAAAACAAATCTACTGTGCCGAATGTTGTAGAGCCACATTTGTGCCTAACTTCAATCTTACTTTGCACACTAATTGTTCAACTTTTGAGATGTCTATTGATAAGTTTGACCTTAGTCTATGCTTGCAATAGTTTTCCAATAAGTTTGGCTTTTATCTTTGCTTGCATAATCTTTCCAAGAAAGATGTGGGTGACAGTTGGAAAATGGTAAAGCAAGGATTTGAAGTTGAGGAACGTATCATAGATATTATTAAGGTCTAAGGACATATGAGGCTCACCTACTTTGTGAAGAGCATGATAGCCAAGAAGAATTGAAAATCATAGTCAAGGTGGAAGAGTGATGCCTTGTTTGCAATTAAGATATTGGAGTTTGACCTACTACTATAATTGCAAGACAAGAAAGATTATATATCTTGTTTTGCTATGCTTGTACTTTTGTTAGAAAAATCTTTTTTATTTATCAATGAGGTGCACACCCTTTTTGGAAAAGAGTGAACTGCTTAAAGGGAAAATAACATTTTGGGTCCTAATAGTAAGGGCCATGACCTTTAATATTACTTTTGATATGTCGATTGATGAGTTATTCTTGCATAAGTTTAGCCTTTATCTATGCCTTGCATAAGCTTTCCAAGAAATGCGGGTGACAGTTGGAAAATGACAAAGCAAAGGTTTGAAATGGAGGATCTTATCCTAGATATTTTGAAGGTCTAAGGACATATGGGACTTACCTACTTTGTAAAGAGCATGATGGTAAAGAATAATTTAAAATCATAGTCAAGGTGGAAGGGTGATGCCAATAAAAATGTTGCACACATTTCCTTATTCCCAAGTCGATGACATCATATAAAGAGTGCTAAGGATTAAATAAGAGAACATGAATCTTCGTGGGACCTACCTCATGATTATTACCTAAAAGTAAGATTAACACAAAAGTGGTTGGGATCAAAGCAAGGAGCTAGCATATGAAATGAGAGAGAGAGAGAGAGAGAGAGAGAGAGAGAGAGAGAGAGGAGAGAGAGAGAGAGAGAGAGAGAGTTTGTGTTTATTGAATAAAGCTTACTTTTGATTGAGTCAATGCAAAACTTTGGATTAGAATTGGGTTTAGTGAGAACTCACTTTTGATTGACCCATAGTAAAACCAATGTTGGATTGCATCCATGAGAGATGAGATTGTTTGTGTTTAATGAAGAAGCTCACTTTAAAATAATTCAATGCAAAACCTTTGGATTGGATTTGTGTTTAGTGAATAAAAATTACTTTTGACTGATGTTATATTGGATCTCTCTGTCTCTGGTCAATACACGATCGAGTGTCGCCAGTTGTGAAACTATTTTATAGATAGTTTTGGAGTCGTGATGTGATGCATTGGTGGGCAATATTTTGAATTTTGGGCAGACTCATACTCTCATCAAATTTTTTTCCAGCTAATGATTGGCTTATTGGCATAATAATGAGATACAATCTGTCAAAACTTGTTGTTTTGAACACCACAAAGCTTGGCACATGTCACTACATGAGTAGTTTTGCCCTTCTTCATGTAGTCTCTATGTTGCATCTTTGTGCACTAGACTGTCCACAGTTTGCCCTGTATTTTACCCACAACTTGCCACCTGTCATCTACCCAGAGCTTGCCATTTGTCATCTACCCACAGCTCACCACCTGTCATCTATGTATAGCTTTTTCGTGTTGATCTAGATTCGTGACCACCATGCTGCCATTGGCTTGGTGTGACCACCATGCTAGTTCGTGAAGTTATTTTAGTGGTGGCTATAGCTACTCCTAATTAAACCAAAGAAAATGTATTTACCTGTCTTTGGATGGGTCACATGAGACCCACATTAGAGTCCCACAATTGTTCATTATATTTTGGTCCCCTTTCTTAATTTATGTTCTTAGTGTGTAATCGGACAATCGGACAGTGTAATCGGACAGGTTTAAAACTAGCCCGGTGGTTGGAACATGTTGTTATAGTGTAGTGAGAGTGCAATTAATAGTTTTAAACAAGTGGTTAAAAGTTAATCCTAAACCAAGGAAAATGTATTTCCTTGCATCCACTATGCTAGTTCTTGGAACTATTTTAGTGCTTCTTGCTGTTAATCCTAAAACCAAGAAAAATGTATTTCCTTGTGCAACCACCACGCTAGTTCTATTTTACTGTGGGTTGCAGTTAATCCTAAACCAAGGAAAATGTATTTCCTTGTGCAACGATTGCAACCAACAATGATCGTTATTCTAGCCAACGAATGCGATGATAGTATTATTTATATTAAAGTTGAAACTTAAAAGAGATTATACCTGGTGAGTATAACAAATCAACCATTGCTGAGAGCAAAAGTTGAACAAAGAGATTATATCAAATGATAATTTATAATAACTCAGCAAATTGCTGAGAGCCTTCATCGAGTAAAAATTAAACAAAAGAGATTACATCTACTTCCAAAGATAGTTAATGACAACTCAGCAATAATTGCTAAGAGCATCATTGAGTGAAAATTGAATAAAAGAGAGTGTATCGAAAGATAATTTTTGTCATAATAGTATTATATTAGAGTTGAAACAAAAGATTACATATGGCGAGGATAACCACTTAACTAGTGGCGAGAGCCTAAAAGATTACATCTGACAAGGATAACTACTCAGCCATTGTTGAGTGGTTATGAGCCTCGTTGAGCAAAAGTTGCAAAGAGGATGCTTGTATAGCTCAATATTGGAGAGACTCATTGATGCTTGCTGATAGGACACTATACATTATTGTATTCACAGAGGCTAGCCTAGCTTGTTGCATTGGAATTTTGGGGATAAAGGAGAGGCTGAAGACCATGCATGATTGTAGGAGTCAGAATCCGAGGCCTGACAACAACATAAGAAAACTTTGCCCTAAAAATTATTAGCCCTTCGTCACCGTCTCCAAGGAATCCATAGAGCATATCCATAAAGAGGCTAGCTACATACACACCATCCAAGATGGCAACTTGGATATGTGAGGGGAATCAAGAGGAGCAGGCATTTTGATTCCTAACAAGTGCAACACAATGGCCTTGTACGAGAAACAAGACAAGATTAGGATCACATTGAATTGAGGGGGGGTAGTATTGTTGGTTGAGGTTCCTTCCATAGTGATGATGAAGGGGTGAAAGGAGTGGAGCGGATGAACAGGGGAGTGGAGGAGCGGATTGGAGCTAGTGTGGAGCAAAGTAATAGAGCAGGGGTAGATGAGAGCTAGAAGTGCGAGCATGGAGCAAAGTAGCAAAGTAGGGGTGGATGAGAGCAAAGTAGACAAATAGCAATCTCCATGTTTGTGTCGAGGGTAAAAGAGTAACAATGGCACTCTAATAATAATGAGCCACCTTAAATTAATTAAAATTTGAGCCACCGTGGTGATTGGTAGATCGGTGGTGCCATTAGAATAATCTCATGAGCCATCTTAACGGGCCACGTTAAATTAATCAAAATCGAGCCACCGAGGGGAAATTGGAGGCCTAGTGGTGCCATCCAAATAATCATGAGACATGTTTAATAAATCAAAATTTGAGCCACCAATTAATCACGTGCCTGGCCTCTCGGACAGTGCTGTATTTTGTAGACATTCTTCGCCATGCAAAGCTTCATCGAAAGGCCTTACAAAATTTTGGGCTTCAAAATAAGGGTGTAAAATTATAAGGCTCGAGTAAAATTTGGCCTTCTCATTAAAGGTGAGCACTGTAGTGTTTTGCCTAGAAAATAATCGCGAACATGCAAGCCTGTTCAATTATAAAATAATGAAATGCTATTAAGTCTCATGCCATCACGGTGATTGGTAATTAACCACACTAAAAATAATTGAGAATTCTTTCTTTTGTCCCAAAAATAATCGCATGCAAGCATGTCCAATTATAGAATCATGAGCCACTATTTAATCACATGCCACCACAATGACTAATAATTAACTACACTAAAAATAAAAGGGACATCCAAATAATCATGAAGGAGCTGCCATGTTGGTGACTGGTAATTAAGTGATAATTAAATCACATGCATGTTGGTGGTGCCGCATGAGTGAGCCACCATGCTAGTGATTTGCTCCACCGCATTGCCCATGAATCATGGATGAATATCATGGATGAACAAGATTACCCATAACATGGACAAGATTGCCCACGATGTGGAAAAGATTGCAAACATCATCGATGCATTCAATGCACCCGTAGATCGCATGCAGGTCCAATGGTGCCATCTAAATAATCATGAAGAAGCCACCATTCCATGCAAGCTCGGTGGTGTCATCACTATGGCATTCAACTAATCAAAATTTGAACTCCAATTATTCACATGCCACCTGTCCAAATAATCACAAAGGAGCCACCACGATGGTTGGTAATTAACTGTGCTCTACCTACCCATATGCACCTCACTTTTTATTGGCAGAAAAAGACTTATGGTTTAGCCATTAATTTGAGCCTCATCCAATCATTGCGGTGGCCCTCACTTGAATAATACCACCACGGTGTCCTTCACTCTACTTAAGTCTCCACTATTCCATTTTATTCACCATTTTTTACTCCTTTCGTGTTTTGTGTAGACCATAATTACTCCTTTGCCATTTTTGACTCCCTTCATCGTTACCTCTCGACCTTTCTCTTTTGCATGCTTCCTGCAACTTCTATTCCCTCTCACAATGGATCCCCTTGGACACTCTGAGCTCCCAAACTTGTCATCATGCTCCTCCATCTTTGCACAATTTGAGAGACACAATCTTTTCTCCTCCTCTGCATAGTGCAAGAGCGTCTCACATAATCTCTCCTCCCCCTCTGCACAGTGGGAGAACTTCACACAATCTTGCCTCATGTAATCTTGCAATCATGACATGTGAGAGCTCCTCACACAATTATTCTTGCCATAATCTTGAAATTGTGGCATAGAAGAGCTCCTCAAATAGTCTTCAAAAGCCTGATTTGGATTCTCTATCCAACTTCACTGAGTTGATAGATGAAGGAAATGTGAAGGGTGGATACATTGTCTTTCAAAGTCAAAAGATTAACATCAGTGAAATCATGATTGAAAAGGAACTAGACATTCTGATTTGCAAGCACAATTCTTGGAGAATTTGTGGAAGAGAAAGGCTATTTAAGATTTATACCCCAATGTTCATATGAGTGCTCATAGTGGAGTCAAGGTTTCAAGCTTACCACAACAGATGTTTAAGATGTGTTAAAATAGACAAGGCAATACTTTCTTGATACGAGAGGAACCTTGAAGTTTTGATAAAATTAGATAGAGCTATTGCAGTGAGTGAGCAGTAAGTGGAGGTGTTGTAGGAGAACATCTACACATTCAGGATGAGACAAGAAGGATTCAAGAAAGAGCTTACTGATTTATAGGGTTAGACTGGCAACCGCACCTTGTTTTCCTTTCCCCTTGTACCATGGCTTTACAGTAGAGGACCCATGACTCCTCCAATCATGTGCCTCGTTTTCTGGTGATGCTTCATTTTCTAGGACTTCCTAGGGAGTACAGGCCCATTATCCCTTCCATTGGCAAAGCTTTTGGCATGGTACTGGAGCTAGAATTGATGTTTCCATGACCTGGGCAGTGGGCAAGTTACATCACGTCCTCTGTATTTTGAGTTTGTATCCACAAACATCCCAAAGCAAAACACATGCATAGGGTGGCCGCACTTGGTCCATCAGATCATGCACTCATTTATGATGTGCATATGGTAGACCATGCACATCTTACATTACCGCATCTCAAGAGGATAGTCATTTGATCTAACTAGCCAAGATAGATGGGGCTCTGCTCAATTAGTGCTTGTGTGCTGTCAAGTGAGCATAGCTGGAGAAGGAAAACTCCTCGTTCATAGATGGTGACATCCCTATGCTCGCCTATATCTAGTCACGAATCTGGCTTCTGGAAGGGGTGAGCCCTACTATCCAGCCCACTGTTGCTCTATCCGTGAGGGATTGAACTACTTGCTTAACCTATTGTTTGTGCTACTACAGCTGTCCATAGATAGTAAGAAAGTATATGCCACAAGAGAATTCACCACTTGGGCCTATAGCGTAAAAAGAAAGGGCCTTGAAAGGAAGAATAGCCGCTTGAAAGAAGGAGCCTAAAGGGAAGAAGCCCAAGCTCTGAGCCTTGGAAAGAATGACTGATCCCCCATCACGGTTGATCCTCCCCAGACATAGCTCAAAGATCTCAAAGAGAACTGATGAAGGGAGCTCAAAGCAGAAAGTAAAATGTGAAACCAGTTTCTATTGTTTATCATTCCATCTTTGTGTAGAGAAAAAACTTGACTGCCTCCCATCTCTTCATAGTTGCAATGTCCTTACAATTGTCATGATCCCCTGTGATGCATACACGGCAAAAACAAGAAAGTTTTCTTGTGACCAACTATCTTATGAGATGAACAAAGAATAGAAGATGACCTATGAAGATAATGCCAAACTAAAAGCACGAGGTCAAGTCAAGTTCACTCTGCACGAGGCAAGTTGTAGGGCGGTAGGAGAAGGATTACTTTGCAGGGTGGTAGGAAGAGGAGATATTTTAATATTTAGACATTTTTGAAGATTTGCAAGGCAAGAGATGAAAAAATTCAATATAAATTTTTAGCCATCGTGTTTCCTCCTACACTTTAGCAAAATTAGATAAGCCAAATGCCCTTAAGCAATTGAAATGTAGCAAAAATTGCTCCAAAATAAAAATAAACCAAAGGACATGCTATTGTATTTGATACTGTATACTATAAAATGCAATGACCTTTAACATGCTTATGAGCCATATAACAAGCAATTTCATGAAAAAAGAACCAATATAAAATTACAAATAGTATTGAATTTATTAAAAGATCTTTGCACATGCACAAATTATACATTTTCAAATTCATCCATTCTAGAATAAATCTAGATACCAATATTACAAACTATCAAAGTTTTAAGACCACCATGCAATAGTCCCACTAGTTTGGCTTTCATTTATTTAATTAGTTTTAGTTTTCAACAAAAGAAGAAAAGTAATGGAGCATGCCCTTGATTGTGTGTACATAAATTTAGTACAGTCCTTTAACTACATCTAAGATTCTCAATTAGGTATATCCTTTGGTTGAAGAGAAGCTCATGTAGTGTACTTATGAATGTTTTACTTGATTGCATGTATGTGTAGAATAAAATTTTGATAATTTTAAAGAAATTGTCATATCCGACACTCTTCAAGATGCATGTTTTACATGTGACAAAACACTTGTAATGGTATAGAAAGTCTAGTTTCAAATACTTTTTTCATATTTTCTTGGTCTCATGCTCAAGATTTGAATTTATACTTCAATCTGAAGACAAAGTTTACGTTTTCTAATTCCGTTGAGCAATGAATGAGTTAGGCACGATACCCATTTACAAAAAATTCCCTGACGCTCACAAAAATAAGCTACACTGAAGCAAACATTGATCCTCTCTCTTTATGAGCTCGCATGAAGTGAGTGAGGCCCTTTGCTCCTTTCTCCCACTTTGCCCTTCATTCAACTTCTCAATATCATAGCTTGCTTCCTCTTGATTCACAATAATAATGGTGTACCTCATGCTATACATTCCATAGCTCCCCATACAATAGAGAGATAAAAGGTAATAGCAATAAGGACAACTCACAAATTCCATAGCCTCCCATACAATAGAGAGATAAAAGGTAATGGCAATAAGGACAGCTCACATACTACAATGTTGGGTGATCAACACAATACATCGTGATCAACACTATCATATACAAAGCTCTTATAATTCCAAGCACATTACTAGGAGACCAAATATAAAGAATCAAAAGTAACATAGTACATCACACAAAGCTAATAAAAGATCATTCCAACCCTCCACATGACCTTTGAAAATTTAGCGCCATATAACACCGACACTCCTAATTTGCCTAGTTTTTATTAAGGCAATCTCTTTCTATGGTTTCATATCCTTTCATAGAATGGACATTAGCGACAATCACATTGATGATCTGGGCTCCATTCTTCCAATTCCTCTCCATATAGATAACCCATGCTATATTGATGCTAGGTTAATTACGTTCTTAAAGCATATGAGCACATGAAAGAGATCTGGGAGAATCTCTCATTAATTTATCTCCCTTAATTAGGAGACACATACCTCTTTCTATTTGGCCTACTCCACAAGGGGAAGGGCTTTAGTGACGATTTTCTCTCAAGGGAATTGCATGTATTCAACTTAATTTCACCTCACTTGAGCGTATAATTCTCTACACTCCATAATCCCTACGTCCACAACGACATCTTGGAAAGTTCCTCCACAAAGCTCTTTGGCGAGCCTTATGAGTGACTAAAGTCATTCATTTCTTTCCCTTGTTTTTTGAGTAACATCTTGAATAGGATAGAAGTACGATGAAACATGTTCACAGTTCCAACCAACTCCTAAACAGCCATCAACAGCATGGGGATACACGAAACATAATTAAAATTTGAAAAATTGAAAATAAAGAACAAAAACGCATTAACTGTTCGATTCTTGAAGACCGCCGTCGCAGCAGGTGAACTGTGAGCAACGCATGCAACGAAAGCCGCAACCAGTCCAGCCAAATTTGTTTCCACGTCGTACCCAGCAAATCTACTATCACCTACCTTCACATTACGCATATCCGGTAAGCGGCATATAACCAGCGCCTGAGGCTGTTCTGCAGGTACGGCGATGACGAAGAAAGACCTTAGGTAGAGGCTAAGTTTACGCTGGCTGCGCCCGAAAGCTGTTGTTAAATTCAGTGGTTCCGAAAGCCCGGTTCGTACAGAGGAAGCTAGTCACAATTAGAGACGAACTGATGCGCTGCAAGTCACAGCTCTTGCTCAGAGGATTTTATTTCTCCATGCTAGACGAGTTGAAACTCGAGCGTGGCAGCTCTTTCCCAGCCTGGGATGGAATGGCGGCCGTTTTGACAATCAATTTCAGGCAGGACGTGTCTTTGAGTTGAGCATACGCAAAACCGTATCTCGGATGATTACAACCCTCACAAAGCAATAGCGAATTCAAACAAGAAGAGTCATAAGCACGAACGACGAAGATAGTATGCTCACAACGATAGAGTGCACATGCGTTTATCGTGCGCACTCGTTAATCTGTAGAAGAGCTGCAAGAAGTGTCCGAAAGAGACTCGCCTGAGCAACGACGAAGGTGTAAAGCAAGCGATCTACGATGCTTCTGCGCATACTGTGGGCGCGAACCCAAGTTGCGAGTTTGCAGCATCAATCTGTATTTGGAAATTCTGCTGAATAAGGTTCCCGAGGACAGAAAACCCGAAGGGAGAACCCACGCCTTGCAATCCGAGACACTTCAAACCGCCTGGGATGTCGATGAAGTAATTGTTGGCTCGCGGCTGGAACACGGCATTGCCTTGGAGATATATGGAAAGTCCGGGAAGCGCGAGATTGGAGATGCCAGAGGCGTTGAAACAAAGGTCGAAGGTCTGAACTGGCTCTACTTGCGGGTATATGAGAGCATTGGTGATAGCGCGGAGGATCTCGCGGTAAGCGGGCTCAACAAAGAACGTGAGAGTCGTGCCTGAATCTACAACAGTACCCCCATTGCCGGCACCGTCGATGCCCCAGACGTAGGAAGGAATGGAGAGCAGCTGGCCATCTACACGAACATCCTGGATGGTCACATAGTAAAGGCTCTGCGCGAAGGGATTTTGCAACAATGGCGTGAACTGGAAAGGAGATTGGAGCTTCAACGACGAAGGAACGTCACCGAAAAACAAAGAGCTATCCTGGGCAGGAGTTTGGAAGAAATTTACAAGGCAGTAGGAGAACTTGTTGCCTACCATCGACCCGATCTGCGAAGGGAAGGAGATGGTTCCTCTCCCGAGGCCAAGCACGCCGTCTGAGCCTACGAAGCTCTGTCCTGAGTTGCGCAGCCCGCATCCGAATGCAATGCCGCGCACAGTGACGTTGGTTCCGGAGGAGGAGTTCAAGGTGACAGTCTCCTGGGAGAAGACTCCACTGCTCTCGGAGGAGTCAGCGTACTGGTAGTCGTATCTGCAAGTGCTGGGAAAACGGAGGTTGCAGGAGAGAGAGGGCACGAGCAGGCATTCTTGTGAGAGGCAAGGGATGGCTAGGTAAGAGGTGGACGCGCTAGGAAGGAATGTGGGAGGGGAGGTCCTGCTGTTGCTGCAGCTATTGCGTCGGCACTGAGAGCAGCGCACCCAGATGAGGTCGCTACCTGTATCAGCAATGAGCATGAAGCTCTGGGGAGGGGTGCCGATGACGAACTCCACGAAGTATTGGCCTGCGCCAGCGGACGCTCCAGAGGTGATGCCTGCTCGGAAGCCGCTGGTGGTCTTAGGCGGCTGCTGCTGTTGCTGAGGGGGGGATCGAGCGAGCTGCTGCTGCATTAAGGTGCTGGCGATGGAATGGAAGCGAGCGTCATCCGATTGTTTGAAGAGCGAGAGCTGTTCCAGGAGGGAGAGGGGGGAGGAAAGGATGCGAGGCGAGGTGGTGTGGATGAGGGAGAGGCGAAGAAAGGGTGGTGGCAAGGAGGTGGTGGAACGCGATTGCAAGCTAACGAGGAAGAAGATGAGGAGGAGGTGGAGGAAGGAGACATGGGGATGCTGTAGAGGAGGTGCGAGTGGCATGGCGAAGGTGGTGGTGGTGGCTTGGAACTTGGGCAGATGAGGTCTCTTGTGGTGCTCCAGCAGCAGCAGCAAAGGTATGGAAGGCACAGCAAAAGGCAAACACAAACAAGGACGTGTTTCTACACAAAAGGGCGTCAACACCATTCTAAGATTATCCCGCGGTGTCACTCGACACTACTAGTTAAGATTTTTTTTTCCTAAGAAAATATATCTATTAACAAAAGGAAAAAGGAAACAGCATTGCCTTCAAGTTGCTTCTGTCCAAGGAAAACAATTGTCAAGATGAATAAATGATTACTTTGCAACACATGTGATGGAAGCAGTATATAGGAAAGTTAGAGTGATTTGCAAACTTTGTGTGTGTGAGAGAGAGAGAGAGAGAGGGGAGAGAGGGGGGAGAGAAAGAGAGAGAGAGAGCGCAGGGGAAGAGGGGAGAGAGAGAGCAGAGAGAGAGAGAGGGAAGAGAGAGGGGAGAGAGGGGAGAGGAGAGAGGAGAGGAGAGGAGAAGAAGAAGAATATATTATCGTCCTCTGAAGACCAAAACCGGCCTATGGGACCTGGGCAATACAATATCACAAGTACATGAAAGCTCCTCCCGAAGATGGGAGGGTGGAAAGAGAAACCACCTTCTAGGATTCAGGTGGATTCCTATGCTTGAAGAGCTTATACACAAATGTTCCTAAAGCTGAAGGTGACCCTTTATGCAGCAAATCAGCCAGTTTGTTATGTCCCTCAAGGAGGTGATTGAACTCTTCCCTAATGTGTGCATAGTGAGGGCATATCATTACCATGTGTTCTTCTGTTTCAACCATACCTTGATCACATAGTTGGCATATTCTACTCTCCCTTGGCATCTTTTTCCATCCCCCTGTTTCTATTTGCAGCTGGTGTGATCGGGTGCGAAGTGAGGCTAAAGCCCTCCGTTTATGCACTGCTATAGGTGTACATATGTACTTCTGCGTTGTTGTCTCCCTTCCTGTATAAATTGACCAATATTCGGGGTTGATATATGTGCGATAGTACTCAAATTTATCTTTGTTTTCTGCTGTTTGCCATTTCGGAGAGAGGGGAGGGGAGGGGAGGGGAGGGGAGGGGAGGGGAGGAGAGGAGAGAGAGAGAGGAGAGAGAGAGAACCAAAATAGAAGGGGCCACGTGGCAACAAAGTGTGTGGGACACTTTCTTAAGAAAAGTGTACCTAGAGCGCTGCCTAAAGGCAGTGCTAACAAAAGAGAAACTGCAGCTGCCCTAAAAGGGTAGGTGAAGAAAGCTTAGCTAGAAAGAGCGGCGGCAAACTGCCTAAAAGACTTAAGAGCCTTGTTCTTATTAGCAAAAAACTTGACAGTTCCTATGATAAGACTAGTTAAGAATTTTAAAGGAATCCCATTAGGTGCTTGGAAATTTAACCCCCCAAATTAGTACTTTAAGGACCTTGGTTGGAAAATAGAAAATAAGGGTTGAACTTCAAGGGGAGAGGGAATGCTACTTTCATTAAAAAATTTGTTACATATTTTTGGAAGGTCTAGACCAAGTAGAACCTATGCAAGATGGATACTCATTTAAAGCCCTTGAAGCTAATAAGCCATATAATTGTACCATAAAAGAACTCACATCAACATATACCATTTTATGCAAAAAGTGATCCAAAATTTCTAGTTAAGATATTATGCGTAACATAATGGGTATCATGTCAGGTCTGGATTAGTACGACAGGGTGGTCTCGGCTTTCCCCCTCCACATGGTTAGCTTAGACCTTTTGGGCCATTTTTAAAAAGGGGTACGAATTGTTAACAAGCCACTAACCCCAATTGGAATACTTGGTAAACGAGCCCTAAGAATGTTGTGTTTTTCGGGGGAGGGGCTTGCTTGGAATCATCACAAGTGCTAAGCTCTATGGCATCCTTTTGGAATACCCAAATTTACCCCCAAACACATTTAAATGTTTTAAAGACTTTTGTTGGTGTGTTGGGCATTTTAAAGAGCCCACAAAAGGGGAAGTAAATACATTTATGTGTTTTTAGACTCGTCTTTATGTGTTGTAATTTTAAAATAGGCAAGAAAATACTTGTTATCAATGAGAGATAATAGTGATGACCATTGGAGAATATGGACCATCAGATTCTCTTTGATCAATTTAACCATTTGATGAGATTTCTAACCCCTACTTCTTACGGTTTGCTCCTTCTCTTTTGATCTTGTAGTCCAAACATGTGACCTTGGATAGAGCTTTTTTAATGTTTGGATTTCAATTATGGATCTTAGATAAATTTTTGCTTCCGAAACAATATGTAAGAAAATCTCGTTTCGGATGTGAAGCACCTTACGAGTATGAAGCAATGTCGTAAGACAAATAAGGTGCCCAATACTCGTAAGACAAATACGGTGCTTCATACTCGTAATGCAATGTCTATATGGCTGTAGGTTATAGGTATGCAACTTTTCTAGAAGCCAAAGTTTTTAGTAAAGGAATAGATGTGCATCGAATACAGAGATTTTCAAGGTACACCGGCAATAAATAGGAGATCATTGGGAATGAATAAGACAAATACGGTGCTTCATACTCGTAATGCAATGTCTATATGGCTGTAGGTTATAGGTATGCAACTTTTCTAGAAGCCAAAGTTTTTAGTAAAGGAATAGATGTGCATCGAATACAGAGATTTTCAAGGTACACCGGCAATAAATAGGAGATCATTGGGAATGAATAAGAGTTGCTCACTCTAGCCAAAGCATTTTCTGGTAGATAAATCAAGATAGAGAGAGATATTTTGAATGTAAGGGCCAGTTGTGATCGTTTTAAGAAACACAGTGAGTGAAGCAGACGACAATGAGGATGTATAAAATAATCAAAGGGTAAGCAGTCTTCCAAAATGCGCAAATTGAGTGAATTGATTCTTAGCACTAGATTGATCCACAACATTTTTTGATTTGTGCTGAATGTTTATAACATGAGGTTTGTTGAAACTCTAAGAGTTGTTAAAGTTACTCAAAATTTTTAACAACAATTGCATTCGAGATAGAGCTCAATTAGTAAGGTGGTGGATTTGAGGGGTTACTACTACACTTGTGAAAGTGAGAAACGAAGGGGATTAAGATGATGATATGACACATATGATAGAAATGTGTTCTTTTTTTTTTTACATGAAAAAAATTCAATTAAACAGAAAGGGTTTTTAAAAAAAGAAATGTTGGCTTATTGGTGAGAGCCAGATTTTAGCAATACGAATGTAATCCTAAAGTCCTCAGAGTAGAGTGAGCGTCTTATCTTTCCATTTGTGGAATTTCTCTTGCACTTTGGTGAAACACCGTTCTAGATGTTGGTTCATTGACACATCCAACCCAATCAGACACTGTAGATACTAGAAAATCGAGTCCATAGGGATCCTTTTGAATTGATATTCATCTAGCTAGTCTGGACTATATCACATTTCTTTACGCCAACAAAGTAATTTAGTATCATAAAGCCCTCCCTGTTGACTTTGCGATAACAAAGCATTGCATTTATAGACGGGATGATAAGAAGCAATAAGAAGCCGACAACCAAGCACATTGTGTGTGATTTCAACGTACATGGATAGATAGAGATTGTCCCATCATTCCCACCTTTCCGATTTGGAAAGTGTCAATCCCTCTACATCACAAACCTAGAACACACAAAATAAATGGCTTCCCTTCATTGTCCAACATGGATAAATAATTGTCAGTGTCTTCACCCTCGCCACCTTTGAGTCGAGGTGCCTTTTGTCCATTGGTGAGATGCCTTTTTTTTCGTGGAAGGGAGAAATTATTAAAAGATAAGGAAAAGATAGAAGAGGAAAATTAGAGGTGGGCTATTGTTGAGAGCCAAGACTGAAGGATAGCAAAGGCTATCTTGTATTTGGTAGGGCAAGGATGCACGACCCAATGCCTTTCCCCGTTTATAGATAAACCGAAATGGAATAAAAACTAGGCAGTGGCTGTATTTAGATTGTTCTTCCCGATTTAACCACTCCCACCTACCCCTGAGCGGCACTGAAAAGCGTGTCAAAGCTGCTCATTTTTCTTCCACTCACAAGCCGACGAGCACACCTAATTGGCCAGACTTTCATCCACCCATCCTACAAATAAAGGTTCAGACTCCAACCAAGGAATTGCAGATTCTGCAGAAGGTGGGTGGTAGTCACAGTTCTGCGGAAATGAATTTGACGTGGGGTGCTGCAAAGCAAAACTACAGCAGTAGCCCGTGGGGTAACGACAGAGAGATCTATGCAAGGCTACGTGCCGCCTGCATTTTGCCAATCAGCATGAGATTTGCGAGCAAATTTGTCTTTTGTTATGTGCAACGACAGCTCGAGCCTCGCTTACTGTTCTTGGCAGCCTCATATTGACTTGCTAAGTATTTTAAGAGTGCAAAGTCCTTGCTCAATTTAATTCCTTCACCTTTCGGAACTTTGGGTTGCCAGGTATCCGTCCAGGAAAAAAACAAACTTTCGGGACCCTTTTTTTTTTGGCAGTAGCAAAGATATACAAATATTCGGAACTGCAAGGACAGAGCTATGAGCATTGACCTGTTGATTTAAAAAATGGATGGATCTGTTTAACTGCGGGTAACTTCTCTATACTTCTTTCGGGCAATCAAGGATATCGCTTCATTTTTTCACGAAACAATGCTGTTTCTTCAAACCATCATTATCGCTTCGTTTTTAAAGTCAAAACAAAAGTAAGTACTAAGACTGCTTCCAAGTTCCAGGTTCTCGAGAGTACAACACCGCATATTGATCCTGAATGTCACCTCAAACTAAATTGGTAACGGCCAACTGCCCTTCCTTCCTTCACTAGGAGAGTCTAAAGGATCCAAAAGAGTAGGCTTCCCGACCGTAGTTGGACCTGCACCTCCTGGTAGCCGAACCTTCAGGCGTTTGCTATAAGAGTCGTCTGTGGCCTTGTGGAAGAAATGCGGACTCACGAGTCACAGGACTCGTCAGCACTCAGAAATAGCGAGACGGAGTTTATAAAATTCCACCTTCCTCAAATTGTCCGATAGAAACGATCCGCCGCCTTCCAAGATCTGTGAAAATTTGTAGCAGGCATGTTTTCTCTCCCTTCCTTTCCAGCTCGCTGCGTTTCCAGCTTGCTCGTCCGAGGACCACAGGTCTTCGCCCAAATTCCTTGCTTCCGTTATTTTTTGTTGGTCCATGGTGGTTTGTTTCCCTTTAGCACGGTTGGCCTGCCTGCCTTGTTGGACGCCTCAAGTGGCTGCGACAGTTTTTGCATGCGTGCCTGGCACCTGCCTAAGAGATTATTCCACCGGGCGATAGCCTGTCCTCCACCAGTGACCAGTCCTCCCCGCCATGGCAACTAACTTCACTTCCAAGCTCCCACTGACGTGTTGTCTCTTTAGACTTGGTGATCAACTTCTCACGTTTCATCCCACTGTTTGCCTAGCTTTTTCAACGACTCCCACTTTCCACTTCTTTCACAGATTTCTCACATCAACTTCAACGTCAGAGCAACTGCCAGGTTACTTACTCAGTTCCAACTCAACTTTCATCCCGATGCCAGCTCCCAGTTCACGCCTTTCCTGCCACCCAAGCAAAGGAAAAAGCCGGAAGAAGTCTTGAATTCACCCTGTCGCCGTAGTGATAAAAAACAGCTTTTTCCTGGTGTAAGTAACACGTCCGATGTGCTTTACAGCGACAACTTCGACCGTTCGCCCTGTCGCACATTGCGCATCTCCACTGTCCTCGTCCAGCAACAGCAACACCCATCACTATGATCACTTCAGTTTTCGTGGCCCTGTGGCCCCGCCCCATACAACATTTCCCTTGGAACATGTTGGAGGTGGTGGTGAGAAAGTCATCATTGAATCCCCTGTTCTTTCTGTGATGGAATGCTTTTATGCTACTGAGTGGGATGTAGCCATGCTATTTGGGGTGAGTCCGTTGGACATGTGGGCTACAGCTTTTTGGCCATAGCGAGGCATCCCATGAAAGCAACCGCTCAATGCCTGCTTGCATCACTCAAGCCCACCCTGCACAACTTTTAACTCGGATGAGACTTTTCATGTGGGAGTGCACTGCGCCGCTCATCTTGCATTACAATTGTCCGATTTGGAAGGCACACCAACCCTACCTATTTGGTTGCACGAGAACGCCTTTAACCCGCCATGGGAAAGTGCTCAATCGGTATGAATCCATGGACGAAGGGCCATACGTAATGGGCTATTCAAGAGGACATAATGGGTCAACTTTCAAGTAAAATCAGTAACTTTCTTTTTAAAGCTCCCATGAACATGATTCCATGCCAAATTGATATTTTTGTAAAATGCAAATAAAAATGTCATGAGATCACAGGGGATTTTGTGAAGATGGCTAACGAGGTCTGGCTTAGGGAAACCCTTTCTCCCAGGGTCAATAGAGGCCTAATCAGATTTATTCCCAAACAGTTCCAGTAGAGAGATTTGGAGACTGGAGACCACTTTCACTCCTTAATGTCTCTTACAAGCTCATTGCGAAGATGGTGGCCACAAGGATTGCTCACCTTGTTCCTCAAGTCGTCTCTAGCCATAGATACCGGATGCTATTGGGTAGACCCTGGTGCAAGGCAATGAGAGTCAAACAGGATTGGGGATCCACAATAATAACCACAAGGTGCAGGAAGAAGAAATTGAAGATGTAGATGATCCCCACAACGACTCTAAATAAAAAAATCGACTAGTGATGGCACAAAGGATAATCATGGGGATGGAATTAAATGACGATGAGGAACAAAAGTTTCTCGATGCTAATCCCTCTGTGATCCCCATCTTTGAGGTGCATGCATTAGGAAATAAGGGAACTCATTTTGGGGCCTTTTGGACAAAATGAAAAATCCTTCCAAATCCTGTAAAGCGCAGCATGCCTAACCACGTCCCACAATGTAGCCCTGTCTGGGCCTAGGTCTGCTCCAAAAATAACTGCTCCTTTGGAGATAAACTCCATACCCAGAGTCTTGGCACAATGCCCGCGAATGGTTCCCCACAAGTTCCGGACCTAGGGGCAGCCCCAAAATAAGTGGGTGAGGGTTTTAGCAGAGCATTTGCAAATCTTACATCTGTCATCCACGTGGAGCTAGGGGACATGGCTGCCAATGGGAAAGTACCCTCCACATACTCTCCATAGGAAATAGTTGATTCTGCTGAAAGGAGTCGACTTCCACAGCTGAGCAAATCTGCCACTCCATGTCACCTCTGGATCATCCCATAGCCACCGCTCATTTAGTTTGTGGTACCAACCTTCCTTCTAGGCAAGGAGCCCATCTAAAGACTTGGCATTAAGCTTATCGAGGGGGATATCTAACCCCCAAACCCATTCCTTAGGCACTGAGCCTTCTGCGGGCTGCACATTGGTGGGCCAATCAAGGGGAACCCTACCAAGTAAACCTCTGACAAACTCAACTTCAACAGGGGACAGAAGGAATTTGGCTCCAATCTGGAGGGGAGATAGCTAGCAACTCTCAGCAACGTCCCAGAGATCTTCCCAAGTGCGCACATCTTTGGCATCTATTTGACCTGCAACTCTCTCGTTGCCTACTACAAGATTCCCCCCGCCCGGCCATGCCAGTTGCCACCAAATGGAGAGCCTTAAAGAAAAGTCTTCCATCCCTATAGGAGGCCCTTCCAGTTAAGCATAACTAGTCCCTCTTTCCACACAGCAACCAATCGATTGAGGAAGCTCCCCTTCAAGCACAAGGGAGCAACCGAGAAGATTTTGGTCCACATATCTAGTGTGTCAAAATACTTAACCTTAGCATTGCGAATAGCAAACTCCAGGAACTCAGTCCAAGGTCCCTTTGAATCTAGAAATTGCACCCATAGTTTCATGAGGAAAGAGATGGAGCTTCTCCTTAGATCTAGGACCCCAAAACCCCCCAGCTTTTTGGGTGCACACAGTATAGACCAGGAAAGCCATTTCCATCTGGTCTTCTTCCAGATAAAGGCCCTTAGCTGCTTTTCAATCAACAGTACATGACTCTTGAAAAATGCATTGATAGAGAGGATATAAAATGAGGCCGGAGCTAAAACATGTTTGACCATAGTGCATCTACCTAGTAAGCTCAAGGGAACCTTAGACCATGCATCGATTTTGGCTTTGAATTTTGGCCACCGCCACAAGAACCTTTGCCTAATTGTAGTTCCAGCTCCAATGGGGATACCCAAGTGACGTATGATTTGACCTCTCAATACCCATTGCAGTCCAGTAGCTCGCAATCCAATCTGTTGGGTCCCTCCTCGCCACGTACAGAGCCTTTGATTTGTCCCACTAAATCCTAGAGCCTGATGCAACATAGTGTAGTTCAAATAAGCCAAGGACGAGCTTCAGCTGCTCTAGGTCCGCTTTACAAATGGAGTTGGAGTCATCAGCAAAACAGTTGGGCAAACAACGGTGAGCTGGACCCCAGTAGCCTCATGGGATCCAATGAGCCTCTGGAAATCCACTTTCGAAATATGGCAAGTAGAGGTTCAGTAATCAAGGCAAACAGCAAAGGAGCCAGGGGGCATCTCTGCCTAATAGACCTCCTAAGCTCAAATGACCCTATGTTATATTTATGATTATATTGATGCTTATATCCACTATTTAATTAACAATATATCAATGATTAGGGTGTATGATATTTAAAAAAAGTACATATTAATGGGACTAAAAATTGACTCCAAAGGTGTTAATGCATGAAAATTCACTCCAAAGATGTCAATGCACGAAAGATACATTGGTCCTCCTCGATGCAAAGTCTCATCTTGATTAAATCTCATTAAGTCATCCTAAATATTAGTTACTTTATAAAAACTTTATCGCTTATATTAATGTGCAATATGATGTAGGTTTTAAAGGGTTCTGAATGGCTAAATGAATTCTAATGGTGTGGTGCATAGAAGACACTACTATTATGTGCGGTATTTATTTATCCCTAAATGTAGCCAAAACGGCAAAAGATTAGTGCACTCTATGTGCTTAACCTATGGAAATCTTGTCCCAATAAAGCGATAAATGCCACATGAAACCATAGTATAAAAACTTTTAAGGTGATGTATAGTATCCGATAAATAATTTGACCTTGCATATATTTCAATTGTAGAACCAATAAACATCAGACTTGTAATGGCCTAACTTGATTTTTTAGACCAATATATATTCATAACTTATAAGAGAAGTGCTTGCCATGCCCTAACTCAATTTGCTAGACCACCATATATTCATAACTTATAGGGAAAGTTTAGGTCCTTGGAATGCAAATCACCTCCACACCTCCAACAACACATAGTATAAGGATCCATGTGACTAAGGACATTAATATTATGATCATGACCTACCATGCTTTGATACAAAAACTCAAAGCCAGATGAAGTCAATAAATCCCTAAAAAGAGGAGTGATAGCTGCAAGCATTGATTTAAGCATCAACTATCGATAAAGTTATTGATATATAAGCATCAATTATCAAATTTTTATTGGTAATTATTTTGATAAATCTTTTGATGCTTGTTTAGTATCGATGCTTATTTTGAATACTCAAAGTCTTCTATCTAAGTATTTCAACATTAATGTCCTTTTGTTCAGGATTATTGGATAGAAACTATGGCTTTCACGAAAGATTTTTGTTTGTTTCTATATTTTATAATGAAGTCTTATGGGAGAAAATTTGTGAGTTGAAGACGTCATCGAGTATCTTAGACGTGGTAGAGCAAGCTCACAATCATTTTGATTGCTTATGTGGGCTAGGTGTAGTAGTTGTGCTTCCCTGGCTTTGTCTCATGCTATATTGTGCTTTGTGTGTTTAGGCGTGTAGAGGAGATATTATTAAAATTGAAGTTGTTT
This sequence comes from Dipteris shenzhenensis, assembly GCF_047967505.1. Classification (NCBI taxonomy): domain Eukaryota; kingdom Viridiplantae; phylum Streptophyta; class Polypodiopsida; order Gleicheniales; family Dipteridaceae; genus Dipteris; species Dipteris shenzhenensis. Next base: position 42,971,704 of record NC_141627.1, on the reverse strand, counting down.
CAGGTTAGCGTTCTGAAGCTATGGATCGTAGAATAGATGATAACCAAAACTATTTTATCTTCAAAACAGTTCCAGAAGATTCAATCAATAGTTCCATCTTTAGTTTCTCTTCAACAATTCAAATCACCCTCTAATAGAAAGGTTTCTTGGAAAGATCTTTCAGTCTCTCTTCAACAGTTCAAACAAACCTATGATAGAAAGGTCTCTTTATGGAAGCTATGAAAGAGCAAGCATTGGAGAGAAACATCTGTCAATTGAGCAAGAGGTGGAGGCAAAATAACTTTGGTAAAAACACTCTATGATATGAGGGGTACGTTTCAGTGATTCCAAGGTACTTGAGTGTGCAAGAATCAACACTTCGTCCATCCTCTAAGAGCAAAAATGTTCAACCAAAAACATCGAAGGAATTCACTTTACCTAGAAAATGCATATGATTGAAGTGGATTTGAGGTTGCTAGTAAATACAGGTGGGTAAGGTGCAACACACATAGGCAACTTTGTACTTTTTTCTCCTCCTACATTTTTAGAATGGTCATTTTTGGAAGGCCCAACCCTCAAGAACACAACGTTTGGCATGGTATTGCATAGGTAATGAGGATTAAACAATGCATTTCGACATCGGGAGCAAAGCATGATTCAAAAGCTTAATGTTGGGAGGATGGGTGGGAGCCAAATTTTAAAGGAACTCTTCTTTTCCTTTGTTGACGTGTTAATGACATGACCGCTACTTTCAAGACAATGACAAATCCATTCATGAGCCATAAAGCAGAGGAGGGATTAAGGATGACTTACGAGAGGTTGTGAATCCAACATTGGGAAAATCATCATGGGGACTAGAAGAAAGAGATGGAATGTTATTGCGTGGATGGAGTCCTTATACGATTCATCTTGATGTGCCAGGAACCTACAATATATCTTATGGCTAAGCTCCCTGCTTGCTTAATGAAGACCCCATATGTCTCTAATCCGTTGCTTAAAGAGACTCCCAACCATGAGAGTTGTCTCACATGGAACTTGTTGTTGGTGGTGTATTGCAGTCCCTGTTTCTTTTCTTCACTTCTCATGGACAATATTGGCTTGCTCACGTTCTCAACTCAAAAAACGTCATTCAAAGCTCCATTAAAAAACTCCATCAATAAACAAAGTATCTAAAAGAGATTGATACCAAAGGTTTTATTCAACATAAGCCAAAGAGCACGCCATCAACGTAAGTGGTGATGGTCAAAGCCCCAACTGGCAATGAACCTTGATTGAAGGTATCTATTGATGCAAAGGTTGTGAATGAGGGACAAGAAGGTGAGACAAGAATTGAGAAGACAAGGGCAAGGAGCTACTGGCATCTCTTACATTCATAAAGGAGGCTATTCAAAAAGGAGGTTCAGGCCTATAAAGGGACACAAGAAAAAAACAGACACAAAGTATATACCCATGACAAACTCCATAGCAGCTACTATAGCTCTAGTACCAGATTACTAAGACTAGACCCAACTAAGGAGTCCTTCCTTCTCGCTAAACTCCCCAAGAGCATAGTTGCTTATAAGTTAGATGGTAGCCCACTAGTATCACCCAAGATTATCAATTTCCAATTTATGTGAATAGACCGGCTCATGAACCCTATCTTCCTTGCAACTTGGCCCTAAACTCTCCTAGAGGCTGCACATGCCCAAATCAAGTGCATAGTATCTTCTTCACACGTCCCACATAGTGGATAGAAAAGATTAACTTTGGACTCCTTCAACATTCAACCTCTTAAAGGAAACCACTTGTGCATAGCCTTTCACAAAAAGAAATTGGCCTTACCCATTTGGCATCCCTTTCAAATATCACTCATCCTTTGTTTCCACCACTTAGAAGACCTTCTAAGCTTCCACTTTTCATTCAATTTGGGAGCCAGAGATTGATCTACCATACAAATCTGGCAAGCCCATCAACTCCATTGATCCACCCTCCATTTTGTTGAGGGAATAGAGTTAGTAGGACATCGCGTACATTGTTTAACACCATGTTTCATAGAGTCACCTCTCTGTCAGCAGACAATGCAAACTAGTCCCTTAATGACAAACTGGACATTCAATAGGCTCTCCTACCGTCCACAACTGAGGCCCATCCTGATTCCCTTCTTATACACAAATCTAGCAGATAATAGATCAATCCAAGCAAAAGCCTTATCCTATAGTGTGACTGCCCAACTCCACCATATTCCTTCATGCAAGCTCGCATCTCCGCGAATGCCCAATCTACCCTTATAATGTTCGCAACCATCTTTATTCAAGTGCAATTATGAAGGCTACTCTATACATAGCTTCACAAAAGCAACCAACTCAGGAATGTGGACATAGAAACTATTTCATAAACACTAGTACAACAAAATCAGTGCATAGGTTTTAAAGGGAAGTTTTTAAAGCAAAGGATTTGGAGAAGGAGATTGCCATTAGATTGTATTGGTGGTTAAAAGGACAATGCTAGTTTAATGAAATGGGTATAGGAACATTGCAGTAGAAACACCATTTGAAACTATAAACGAGACATGTGAGACAAGACATAATTGTGGAAGTGATTGTACCACTGACCAAAAATATGCTTACAATCTCAAGGTTCCCAATTCTAAACTCCCAATGCTCCTAGTGCAAGACACAACCATGCATGACTCAAATTTACAATTGGGCTTTTGTACTTGATAGCCTTGATGTTTTTGTAATGGGTTGAGGACCTTCTTTTGTATTAAAATTTGACCCCAATAGTGGCCTAGAAGTTGTGATAATGTTCGACTCTAAGCCTTGCAGTGATGGGGGAGGAAGATGATAGATGCCTTCAAATCATTAATCTATAGATGATGTTGAGCACTTGGCTCATCCTTTCTACTTCATGGCATGTCTAGCTCATGCACATTGGAAGATCGGTTCAGTAATTAGTCTCACCAGTGATTGGCCATTGGCCACAATTGTGAGTTGGTCAAACTAGAGTTGGGACATAGAGGCAAAGGAGTGAGTGCATATAAACATTCCATCACCTTTGATTTGCACTAGGTCCGATGTCTTAACATGGAGGAGGTAGGGATTAAGTAACACACTTCTTCTTTTCTAAACCCATGCACACATTCTTTGCTCCTTGATTTATTAGGATATGTTCCACAATCCATAGTGTTAGCCACTTCTTTCACACAACTGCTCACCCATCAAGATCAACTACTTAGCCTGAGTCTAGACTAAATGCCTAACTATAGAGCAGAGACAATTCACAACAATAGAACAAGATTCATATATGATGAACAAAGGGAGCTAACTTTTCTCTTGAGGTTAAGGCAAGTAGGCCACAATCATTCCAGCTAAATAAAAACTAGAGATCACTTAAGCATCCATTGATGCATCTACTACTTGCTAGTCTAACTCCCTATAAAAACTGGCCATGCTATAGCCGCCTTGATATATCCAAGGATACTTTATACTTTAATGGCATAATTCTTGGCTTTGCTACAGAGTGATCTTCTATCATGTAAATTTAGTCATAGTGTTCATGTGAATTTCACTATAGTTTCTGTTGTAATTAATGACAAGTTATCTATTAAAGTTTTTGTTTTGTATACCTGTCAGCCAATGAATACTTATCTGGCCAACTAGCTAGTGAATACCTATCTATCTGATCTACATAGCCAAACTTACAATAATGCAAAGTGGTAAATTGTCATGATCATGTTGCTCTCACTCTACAAAGTTTTTTTACTAGAATCTTTGATTAGAAAGTATAAGCCTTTCTTTGTGCCTTCCGCTTCTCAAGATTCTTAGGTTGCCTACACCCACTAGTAGTTTGAATTTCCAAGTTGCCAGCGCTCAAGTTTCCTAAAGACACCAAAAATTAAAGTACTTTTGTTGTCTCAAGTGCACATATTTTCCAAGAAACTCTCACATAAATGAAGACTATGATCAAGCACTTACTCTAGAGTACTGTATCCTAAAGTAGTTTTTATACCATCTTTTCGATGTGTCATTATTATTGCAATGTGTGAGAATGGTATGATTTTATCATAATCCAAAAGATGGTATGTAAACACACATTGTGTCAATGTGTGTTCATACACATTGACACACATACATTGACTGAGTGGTATGTGTCAAAAGATGTGTGAATGGTATATGTTCTTGGTACGCACAATGCAGAACACTTAGTAAATTCATGTATAGAAATCCATAAGATTCTAGGTATACCTATAGAATTTACAATGGAGTGCACAATATTTCCTATTAAAGTTACTTTTCAAAAAATGGAGAAACCTCAATTAATAAATTAACATAGAAATTAATCTAATATACCTCTTGTATATTATGTGTATTATAACAAAAGGAATATAAATATAAAGATAGACCATACTACTTTGAGGGGTACATTCATGAGTAATAAAGAACCACTTAAAATATTCGTGCAAATAACACTAAATACAAGGTATCTACATACCTTGAAATTGCATAAGAGAGAATCAAAACTGTGTGAAAAGGAAAGAATAAAAATTGCTTAAAGGAAATGTGTCAATATATTCATAAAAGTATATATGCAATGATACTCTTTTTTATATATGCAATAGCTAAATATATAAATATCTCTACATATCTATAAATACATATAATCCTATATACATATCGCTATTCATAAAGGAGAAGTCGTGAATGTAGAGTACCCCATAAAGCCCCTGTGAGAACATAAACACTAAGGCAACCTAAAGGTTGTTTTAGATAGCTATACATTCAACTGGGATACAAGGGGCTCTGCTAAGGTCGTAAGAAGCATTGAGAGAAACTTCCAAGGATCGAAGAATAATTAATTTTAATGTGATATTTAGGCAATTCATGTATTAATCTAACTTAGACCTTAATCACTTTCACTCTTATTGATACTAAAATGAATTGAAACTATGCAAGGTGCTATGACATGTCATTTAGTCTAAATGATCATGCTTCATGGCTATTGCTTAGAATCCATGTGATGGATTGAATCAATCAACAAATATTGATTGTTCTCACATGGTTTTCACTACTTACTTATTGTGTCTCATTTGGTTTTCATTTCTCATTTCATTTGGTTTTCATTCAAAGACTCAAAAAACTTTTAGCAAATGCATTGAAAATTTGAGCTTCATAAAAAGATGTTACAAGCTCAATGTTGTGTTCATACAAATTTTACATGATCCAAAAATTCTTTCATCCAAAGCATCCAAAAGATAATGGCTTGGTTTTCTCTTGCTTCACGACATGTTGATTCTAGGCTAACCAACATTTCAATAAATGCATTATAAGTAGAGATGAAGGGTGATTCCATCTTAGTTGTATCTAGAAAGGCCCCAAAAACCTCTATGAAAAATCATTGTTGCCTCATACCATGTTGTGAGTTTAGACCCATTAAGCAAAATGCAATTTGTGTGCTCAAAATGTTGGCTAGTGTGAATGAGCATATGAAGCTTCAATCTTACATATACCTAGAACAAGAACATGTATTACAAGTGCTTGCAAGCTAATTATGGATTTTTACCAAATCTCTCTTTCTTGGAAACTAGGACAAGTACACATGGGCTCCATCTTTTGGTGCACATCATAGGTACTTTGACTATTACTCATAATACGAAACATACAATGTCAAAGGGCATGTGCATTCTCATCCCAACATCATATTTTGGAGGCCACCATTGAACACCATCCTCACTTGGCTCCAATCTCGTCTGCCATGAAGCTGTTGAAATTGGTAGGCGGGTACTCTAATTGTTTCATTGTTGCATTAAGCAACTCACAAAAAAAACTTGGCCCTCTGTATCTTCCTCTTTCTCTCACATGTGGATATGGTCATCACTTGCTAGACTTTGAAATGTGGAAACATTTAAAATGAATGTAATAGCACCACGAAATTTATCTTTGTGATACAGTATATCAACCCAACCTCACCTTGGATGATATACGTGTCATGCCATTGTGCTCCATGCAATGACTCTATGGGTGTACACAATCAATTACACCCATGATAGATGAAGATTAGCATTCCCACTATGCCTCATGCGATTCATATGATCAATCCTTGAGGCTGCCCCCCTAGTTCACATCTTGAACATGAAGCACTTATCATTTGGTAGTCCTTGGCCTGGAAATCTATTACCGTCAAAGTACATTGACCTTTTCTACAATAATAGAGGAAATTGTCATATCCCTCTCTGAAAGGAGTACATTGATCTTTTATGCAATAATAGTGTCATATCCCCACCATGAAAGTACATTGATATTTTCTACGCTAATGTGAGACTTCTCTCATGAAAGTACATTGATCTTTTTTGCAATAATATGAGATTGACATATCCCTCTTTTAGCGGCATCCTCATCTCCTTCTCTTGTTATTATGCATCAAAAGATATAACATTGGCTGCGCAATGAAAAAAAAAGGAAGAAAATATCTAAAAGTGCACAGATGGCAACCATGTTACCTTTGATTCTCCCTAAGTAGAATTAACTCTTCCAGGAAGAGTTGAAATTCTACATCCCCAATAATGCCTTCATTATGAGCACCTTTGTTACCTCACATCATGGCAGTTATTAGCCTGGCCACAGTCACTTGTATTTTTTATGGCCTTGCATTTTTGTCATTATTTAAAACATTGGCCACCAACTTCTTAGTTTTCTCTATCATTGGTTTTAGGTTCCAGGCTCGACTCGACGATAATGCTCACCCATATGCACCATTATGTGTGTTAATGTTTCATCATGTTGCATGAAATGATAAACTATACATTGATAAGTGTCAGCACAAGATGTCAGTTTTATATAATTGTGGCAAACAATTTTATTATGTCCCTCCATAGTCATCAATCCTAGTGCTACTCAATTTGGTAAAGCAAATTGAATAAAGTTGTGTTGTATTTCTTTTGGTTCATGTAGTAAGGGCGAATTCACCCTATGGCATTCTAAAGCACCCACACAATAGCTTAACCTCATAGTACATTGGATACATATATTGATGGTCAATGGTTTAGTCCAAGTGACCATCAAACTTTTGTTCCATGTCATCCATGCTCACACATTTTCAAAAGGTGGGTGGAAATTCCATAACAAATTTCCATTGAAGTGTCACGGTAACTTTGCGATTTGAAGCCTATTCTTGATGTTTGAGATCCTAGTTTCAAATAATTAGTATTTATGTTTTTCAAAATCCATAGCAGCATACTTTGGCCAATTAGACAGTCATCATCCTCAATGTTCTTGCCACTCTGATGTTGCATGCAAGCCACATCACCACCTTGTTCATCACTATCTTTTTTACTTACGTCTAGGATTTCAATCAATAAATGCATTGAGCCTCAGGTTGGGTATATATATATATATATACATATATATATATATATATAAAGGAGGCTTTGAAGAAAAAATGAGCTTATAATGACCCTTCCGTCTTAGAGGCCCCGAACAAGAAATTCTCACTCCATCAACCACCCATTCCATTGATGCTTCTTTCATACTCTCACTACAAACAAGCTCTACTGATATGAATCAAGAGTTAAACAAGTGGTGAAAAGACAAAAGGTGATGGTAATAAGACACAAAGCAAAAAAATTGAATGAGAAGCCACATTGAAACATTTGTTTTGATGGAGAGAGATAACAACAACATGCAATTGGTAATGGAATGGCAAGTAGGAGTGAACATGTGCTACTTATTTTGAGAAAGGGTGATTGGCTATGGAATGGGTGCCACTGTTTCTTAGCAGAAGAAACAACACAACAATAGGACATGGAGAGAGGCAACAGAAGGTCTAGAAGTGAGGTTGTGAACCAAAAGTTACACGGTTGCTATAGGTCTAATAGTGGAGATGAGTAGCCATATAAAGTGGCACCTTGTGGCACTAAGTGACACATAGAAGTTATGAAGTCTAAATCTTGTAAAGATACCACAAAAAATCATACAAAATTGTGGCATTAGCTCATCTAAGATGATTTTTAAACACCGTGATACTGAGCTTCCATTATTGACACTACAAAAGTGTGTTAACATAAACACAAAATAAACATTGCGTATGGAGAGCACAACATCAGTCTTGCCTTGCTACTAAGTTTAGAGGCTCCATAGACAAATTATGTAGATATAGTCCCCCTTTTACCTTCCTTTTTCCTTTCCTTCATTCTTCTTCTTACAAATTCATTGCTTTGAACTTGTTTTTAGCTCTTGAGATTTTATTGGAAGATTATTATCATGAGTTCCTTGACCCATCTATGATGGGATAGAGATTGGCACCGCTAGGCCACAAGGTTAGGGTCCTAGGGTTCCATTAATTTCAAGGAATAATTTTAAGTTTTATTTACAAATCTCAATATTTGAATGTTTTTTGAGGAATTTTTGAATTGGATCTTTAGTATTGCTTTTAGTTTCTAGTTGGTAATTGCAAATATGTGTGTGTGTGTGTGTGCATGGCGTGCATGCGTGTGCATGTGTGTGTGTGTGGGTGGGTGGGTGTGTGTGGGTGTAGGGGTGTGTGTGTGTGTGTGTGTGTGTCCATGTGAAAGATTACAAATCTCAAAACTTGTATGCTTTTTATCAAATGTTTGAATCAAATCCCAATGATTACCTAATAGTGTCATTATTTGGAAAAAATATTTTTGATAATAATATTCTCTCTCTCTCTCTCTCTCTCTCTACACACACACACACACACACACAGCCATTTACACCATATTGCACACACACAGTCACACATACAATGCACACACTCACACCTATAGCCTTATGAGGTAATCTTCAAATTGGTCCTTGGTGTTCACACTTACATTTATGGGTTTAATTTATGTTTATCTTGATTTGTTTGTCGGATAGTATGCTATACCTGCTTGCACTTATAGTGTGCATGGCATCATTACATTATGCTTTTTATCAAATAGGATTGCAAGCTTAAAGATAGAACTTGAGTATATCCTTACAAATTATAGGAATGACAAAATGCTTGGAATCTATTAAGAGCATAAGGTTACTAAGGAAATCATGAGGATTTCTACGAACACTTAACATAGAGCCTAGATTCTCAAAGGACCTTAGAATGTCCTTATGGAAAGAGGTAGATGGTATTGTGAGAAGCTTGGAATCGAGCTCAATTTTCTAGATTGTTACATCTAGTTTGTATGTAATTCATGTTCGTTTTGTGGGGCTTTTTTCATCCTGGTTGTATCTTTAATATAAGTATGTCAGTATTGAAAGGAACCTAAAAGTAGGTGAGGTTTTCTAGACTGGCATTTTGGTTGTATCTTTTAGATGGTTGATCATAAGGTTTGTATTTAGATGATACCCACGTTTAGGAGTTAAAATCTACGATTGTGCAAAGGACAATGAATATTTGTACATAATATAATGACAACCGACCACCAAGGCAATTTTTAATATGTTAGAATAATAATATATAACTTAGTACTAATTGATGTAATAAAATCTTAATACGTAATAGGAAAAACTATAGACATGTTGTAATCATCAAAACCATGTTGATGATCTCCGAGCATCTATGTTAACTTAAAGGATAACTACTTGCTTTAAAATATTACATGATATCTAGTATCAATTGTAATTGTCAAATCCAAGCTATATTTCTTTGAACATTCATTATTGATACAAATAAACAATAAGGAGCTTTCTTTTCTCTTATTCTTCTGCTATAGTTGTCAACTTTTTCCATTTTCCTTGCCATATTTTTTTGCATAGCATGATAGAAAGCTAGAAATCGAACGTGACATTTCTTAGCTAAAATGAAATGTAAAATGTGTATTATTTAAGTACTAACATCAACTCAATCTCACAACCATTTCATAAAGTAGGTCTCATCCACACAACTCAAAGGCATCATTGATATGTTCTTCTTACTTAACATTACTAAGGTGAAAATAGCTATGTTCACCTTAGTAATGTTAAGTAAGAAGAACATCATTGATAGAAAATTATAGCTCTTGAACTACTCTATAACTTTCTTACAGACTCCAAGTCAAGATTCTTCCTCTAAAATATGAATATCAGCATTATAATGCTTGCAAGTCTTTGAAGACTGTACTACAGTATTCTCCCACAAAGAACGAAGATGTTGTCACACTATTTCTTCTTCTGAAAAAAAGAACTTTGTCTTGCATCAAACAACCCTCTTCTCTCTCATACACAAGGATTAGATCCTCCCACTCTCTCTCTCTCTCATACACGACACTAAGGAAAGCATTAATACCATGTTGAATCTTAGACAGTCAAGCTAAAGTAGAATGAACATGAGAGATAAGATGTCACAAGATGTATTGATCACTAAGAGAATAAAACTCATGAAGATGTTACGAGGGGAAGAATCCGTTTATCTTGTACTAAGCAAAGGATTAGATCCTCCCGCTCTCTCTCTCATACACGACACTAAGGAAAGCTTTAATACCATGTTGAATCTTAGATAGTCAAGCTAAAGTAGAATGAACATGAGAGACAAGATGTCACAAGATGTATTGATCACTAAGAGAATAAAACTCATGAAGATGTACAAGGGGAAGAATCCATTTATCTTGCACTAAGCAATCCACCTCCAAGTGTCTCACATGCCACATAGTATCCACACAAGCATACAAAGAAAACCTTAGACAACCGACTCCACTTAGGCACACATAGCCCCATTGTTATTTAATGCTATAATCGCCTATTTCTAAACATCCTCAACACATAACAAACATGGAGGTGCGCAAATAATAAGTGAATATCTAGGAGGTAACAAGTAAACACAAACACACACACACACAAGTATATATAGATATATGAGTACAAAAGGCATCACTCTGTGGGGGTCGCCCCTATTTGGTACTATGATAGGGGCTCTGTGTTGCTCCTATAATTTGCTCTCATTTAAAGCTTCAGTGGCTTTAGTTTTTGGGAGTCTATTCTTCCCTCCTTATGGCGAGGGATGGCTAGTCTAGCCCCCTCCACAAACAAGTTGACTCAATCCTAGAAGGGCCGGGATACAAGTTGTCAACCAACTTATTGTGCTTGACTAGTCGACCTGCTTAGGGCCCCCACCAAAACTAGTCGACTTGCTTAGGGCCCCCGCCAACCGCCAGCTGCATGCTCTCATTCTGAGCTTCAATGGCTTTGTTAGATGGAAGTCTAACCACTGACTAAGCCCTAGAACAGGATGACCTGCAAGATGTTGACTAGTCTCCTATGCCAACTGACCAATGGTTGCCTTCAAATCAATTAGTTGGGTCACATTGTTGCAGCAAAGTAGTCATGTGCGGTAGGGGTAGGTCATCCGTGCTTGTGCATTAATCATTGCCGTACAATAATTGTGGAAGGCATATGCACTTTGCAACCATACATTGGGCTCATCCTGATTATGAAAGAGAAGAAAAAAGAGGTAAACAAAAACTTTTATGAAAAACAAAAGGAAGACATACTTAGCAAGCGAAGCAACACTTATGTCGTCATCAGTGCCCAAGCATAAGCAGCTATACTGGGTTTCTAAAGACCCGTGGAGTCTCTTGGGCAAACCCAGTGCTTACTAAAATACGTCGAATAAACAAAAGAGAAAGAAAACAAGAAATAAAGAAGAAAGAAAGCAGGTGACTAAGCAAAAATAAACAAGCAAATCAAGAAACAAATTCTTCCAAAAAATTGGAATCTCTCTCTCTCTCTCTCTCTCTCTCTCTCACTCTCATTTAAAACAAAAAAACCTAAATGGCCCTTTACACTTATGTATCGTTTCTACAAAGAGGCAAAAATACATTTTTGACTTAGAAAGCACAAGCATACTCAAACAACCTCTTTTGAAACTAAAAGAAAAACGGGCTATTTAGCTCACCACTTTTTGTTTTTAGCTTATGTTCAATCATTCTAAACATACCTAAGGCCGATACACCATAGATAAAAGACTTCATATCTAAGATTGTGCGAACTTTTTTCATTACTTTCCTTGGATTATACCTCTTGTGTAATAGTAAAGTGATCGAATTACTACATTGAGTGATAAAATGACTCCTTAGTTGTACAAAGGCGGGAAAATATATGGAATTGGGAAGAAATGACTCCATATTTTGCCAAATCAGAAATGTTTGAGTCAATGTGAGGCGTTTTTATAATGTGTAAACCACTATATTCAGGTTGTTCACGTTTATCGTATATATCAACTTCTAATCCCACGTTTATCGTATATATCAACTTCTAATCCTATGGTAGATTCAGAAAGTCTAAGATGTAAGAAATCACAAGAATCCCCTCTTGAAGTGCAGTTCAGTTCACAAGAGTCACGAGGATAGATTCCTTCTCTAAAAGTACTAGCGTCTTTGTACATAAAGTCTTGAAAGTTAGGAACATCTGGAACAAATAAATAATCTATAAAACGCCTAACTTTGCTAAGTTTATGGAAAATGATAGGGCAGGTATTGATAGAAATAAGACATTGCATAAACTCAAATTCATAAGTGAAAAGATAAAAGTTTGCTAAAAAGACCACACAATTAGTGCCCATGGGAATTCCTATAATTTATTGAAACAAAGAATCACCTATTGTGATGTAAAGATTATCTAAAAGAAAATCTATCCAAGAGCAAACATCTTCCACACTTACTACCTTTGTGTATCTTTTCTTTTTAGAACCTACGTCATGATCTTTATTTTTTAACCACAAAAAGTCAAAGCATAAGGCTGTTTTCTTAACTCATCTATCTTTGTCAAATCTCAGCTTGAAAACTTTAGCCATTAGCGTTTTTATTCTAAACTTCAGGTCTTCCAGCTTGATCTTTGTGTGAAGCGTGGTAAAATCATAGGTTTGAAGGAGAATAGGAGACTCTTTTTCTTGAATGCTTCGAGAGGAATTAAAAAATTTTACAACATGAATCACTCCTACAGAGTCATTTAAAATCCAACTTGAGTGCGAGGGGACATCTGCCTCTTTTAATAAGCCCCTCCAAAGTTCATTGACACTAGGCAACATGGCTTTGAAGCAGTAGCTTAGCCATTTAGAGACATCCATCAAAGTGGCTTTTTTGGAGTTTTGTGAAACTTCCAAGCAACACAAAGAAAAGATATACTTGGATTGCAAACAAACCTAGAAGACTTGCAAAAACTCTGATGTTTTGGGATCAAATCCTTTTGAGAAACTAGGCAACATGGCTTTGAAGCAGTAGCTTAGCCATTTAGAGACATCCATCAAAGTGGCTTTTTTGGAGTTTTGTGAAACTTCCAAGCAACACAAAGAAAAGATATACTTGGATTGCAAACAAATCCAGAAGACTTGCAAAAACTCTGATGTTTTGAGATCAAATCCTTTTGAGAAACTAAGGCAGAGGTGTAAATTTTGGCAGATAAGTTCACTTCTCTCAAAAGACATTCTAAGTAAAACTTTTTGCAAATAAAAACAAAGTTATTGGAACATTTGTCCATATAAGAAATGACAAAATTCCTATGGAATTTTCGAAGAAGAGTTTCATCTTCTTTAGAAAGATGGTTACTTTTCTTTGAGCAATTAACCGAAGGGAGTTCTTCTAGTTTCAAAGCAACTTTCTTCAAAATCTTCCCTTTCCATTCTGATAAGATATTTTGAACTCCTAAACATTCTTCAAATTGCAAAATAAACTTTGAGATTCCCTTTTCGATAGCTTTTAAAAGGCAAGACTCTTTAAAAGAGTACAATCGAAATTTCGTGCCTTTCATGAAAAGATCTCTTAAGTTACTAGAAAGCAAAATTGAGATATTAGCTGTGACTACATGTCCTAAATCAGCATCGATAAAGCTTTGGAATTCATTACTTTTACAACAAGGTTCTCGAAGGATAGGAGATTTTGAATGCTCTAAAAGCCTTTTACCTATCTCTCCATAGTTGAAAGCCTTTTGTCCTAAAGTTTTTACATACTTCCAAGCTACTACTGGATGCTTCCAAATTCTTCTCACAAAATGAGGGAGAGAATCCATTACTTCAAGAGACTTCAAAATTGAGTTTAAGCCTATCTTGTCAAGTGAGGGACAAGTAAAAATACAAATCAAGAGTTCCTTATTTAGATAGACTTCTTTGCTTTGAAAAGAAGCTTTTACTTTTAAGAAGCGATCCAACGAAGTTTTTAAGTTGTATATGGAGCTTTTTTAGATTCAAATCCTCAAAAGAGAAGTTTTCCAAGGTGTATTGAAGTTTAAAAAGAACTTTGACATTATATTTATCAAAAACTTTTATTGAAAAAAGACCCAGAGACATTAGTCTAACTAGGTAGAGTAGTGTTATTTTATAGTCTCGAGAAGCAAAAACTCTTGGAACTGAGGAAGTTAAAGGAACTAAAGGAGGAGGAAGTGGAGGAAGAGGAAGTGAGGGAGGCAACTCATGAACAACATGTGAGATTGCAGGAGAGCTAGGACAACCTCGTAACATAACTTTAGGTTTCCATAACTTTAGATAAGCAAAGAAATCTATAAGCTGCTGCAGCAACTTCTGCATATCCTTAACCCCCACCAATCAACATTCCATTGTTGTCCTGTGTTTTAGCCAAATGTACAGCATACAGTCCACAAACACCCTTGAGGTCCCTCACCAATTTTCTGGATGATACTACTGTCAGCTTATGACATTCGAAGTCCATAAATGGAGGAAGTGGAGGAAGAGGAAGTGAGGGAGGCAACTCATGAACAACATGTGAGATTGCAGGAGAGCTAGGACAACCTCGTAACATAACTTTAGGTTTCCATAACTTTAGATAAGCAAAGAAATCTATAAGCTGCTGCAGCAACTTCTGCATATCCTTAACCCCCACCAATCAACATTCCATTGTTGTCCTGTGTTTTAGCCAAATGTACAGCATACAGTCCACAAACACCCTTGAGGTCCCTCACCAATTTTCTGGATGATACTACTGTCAGCTTATGACATTCGAAGTCCATAAATGTGGCCTGTTTACAAGAATGCAGAAACTTCATAAACATCTTGCCCATCTCCATAGAGAACTCTCCTCATGTTGTCAGCCATTCACAGCCAATACAATATCAATACGCCCCATATCTAGAACAAGTAGATCACCATAAAGTAGTCTTCAAACAGTTTGATTTGAGTGGCTTGGCAATATTGTTTGCTGAAGGAGTCCTCCCAATTAGCCACTTAAACTTTAAGCCCATGATCCAATGTGGATGGGTGCAATCTCACTGCTTGGATAGTTTTGGAGTTGATGAAGTTATGGGCAATCCTGCTATCAACCAAAATGTGGACAGATCCGCCATTAATAATACCTTTCAAGTTGAGAGTTTGGGCACCCCTAGAACCAACCCATCATAGCCTCCAGAAGAAAGAAAAAAGGAAAGAAAGAAAGAAAGATATATTAACGTCCGCGGAAGGCCTCGCGGGCCTATGGAACAAAGTACACCAAATAGAAGTGGAAACTCATACAAGCCTCAAAGGGCTGAAGCAAAGGGCACGCTAGGGCCCTTGCTGAGCGCTATGCTAACCTAAGATATAGCTATAGATATATACCTTGAGCTTCCATTGGGCACCACTTATTTGCCTAGTAATGATAATATTTTGGACAAGATGTGATATGGATATTTGAAGTTACCTAAGCTCCAAGCCTTGGAGATACGCAACTAATCCATATTAATGCAGTAAGCCACCATGTTGGTTTGTCTAGTTTTATGATTGTCTAATTATGGTCATGTACCTTATGGTGACTATGATGGAGATATTCTTTTTCAGTTCCCTACATTTAAAGCTCAAGGATCCTCTTTAAGGGCTTTGGCCTTGTATTGCTTGTTAGGCTTAGACCTTTCTTTCATGGAGGTCTTTCTCATTACAGCTATCGATCGCAAAAACCTCAGAAACTCAAAGAAAACTGGAGCTGAGTGTCCGGCTCTGAATCAGAAACCAAAACGCAGCACCACAGTAGCTCTCCAGTTGGGCTGCAAAGATCTCCCAAATCTGCGTCTGTCAAGCTGTCTCATGATGTGGCGGAGGGCCTGGTCTCCTCGACCTCTGTATCCATTGGGCTATGTCAAGGGTGACTCCTCGTCTGGGGCGATCGCCTCTAAGGAGGACGGAGATAATAGTGTGCACCATGGTCACTCTCAGTGTCGTGTGTGGACTCTACATCCCTTGGTTGGCAGTATCATGTCGTCTCCCTACACTGATCCACAATGCTCGCGGGTCAGCTAGCTCGTCCTTCTCCTCCACCTTGTTGTGTCCTGCAGCCGGCTCAAAGGCATAGAAGTTTGTGACACATCACTGCGCTCAGTCTACCTCCACAGGCTGTGATGCTATATCTGTCTCTAAAGTGGCTGTCCTAGAAACCTTCTTTGAAGTGGATGCCCCAAAAAAACCTCCTTCTTGAGCTGGTTAGTGAGGGGTGTTGCTTCTAGAACAAGTAGATAAAGGTATAGTCTTCAAACAGTTTAACTTAAGTGGCTTAGCAATATTGTTTGCTGAAGGAGTGCTCCCAATTAGCCACTTAAACTTTAAGCCCATGATCCAATGTAGATGGGTGCAATCTCCCTGCTTGGATAGTTTTGGAGTTGATGAAGTTATGGGTACTCCTGCTATCAACCAAAATGTGGACAGATCTGCCATTAATAATACCTTTCAATTTGAGAGTTTAGGTACCTCTAGAACCAACCCATCATAACCTCTAGAAAGAAAGAAAGATATATTAACGTCTTTTATGAGTGTACGTACTGCGCAAGTGTTGCAGCTGATCCAGGACATGTTGAGTCTGATGTTCCATTCTCAATATCTCAAAGCGGATACCTATCATACACGTTGCCTCTAAAGTCTAGACGTAATTCCTTCCAGTGTTGAAAATTCACGAAAAACATTATTACTCCCATCATAAGAAACTTGATACTTTGCAACCAGCAAGTTTTTGCCTCAATCTAACTTGAGATGCTATGAGTAACCACGTTGCAATCTCTTTGCTAAGGATGATATAAGGACTATGTCATCCGCATAGAGCAAGCATCATCAAATCTGTCAGTAATGATCCCTTGCCTCCCAGAAGGTCTCCTTAACAAGCAATGCCTTCAGAAGCCTCTGCAATCCCTTGGCTAAGGATGATATAAGGACTATGTCATTTGTATCATCAAATCTGTCAATAGTGATCCCTTGCCTCCCAGAAGGTCAGTAAAAAATGTGATCTCATCAATATAGAGCCCAAAGAGAGTCGATGATAGAGGACTTCCCTTCTTCACACCGATGATGCTCTAAACCTAGTCAGATAGACCTCTTGGGGCATGAACTCTCTCTCTGACGGACTCCTATAAGCTCATCACCCCCCAGACCAAGACCTTTGGGATCTGCATCTCTTGAAGCCTCTTGATCAGACAGGAGCATGGGACAAGGTCAATCCCCCTTCTCTGAATGGCTCCTCCCCATGGCATCAACCAAGATAACAAATCTCCGTGGTGGAAGGAAGTGGAGCCTGGAAGTCTCTACAACAAGTCAAAAGAAGGAGCACACAAGTGGAGATGCAAATTTTGCCCAGAAGAAAAATCTGGAGGCTCCGATCGAGTTCGACATCACTTATTACGAGTAAAGAGGAGAAACATTAACTCTTGCCCTGGGAATATTCCAGATTCAGAGATGGCACATTTTTAGGCACTTGCAAATAGATTGGATGCTGAGGAAGCACGGGAGAAGGTTCTTGATCCTCGAGGTCAAGCAAGGGCATTCTCACATGCAACGCCTTCTCCTACTGCTTCCATTTCTAGCTCTTTGCGAGTACAGCTTCACAGGCACATGCTCCCGCTTCATCAGCCCCCACCCTGAGAGTCGTGCAGGCTAGTCTTGTGGCATCATGGCATCCTGGGAGGAGGGCACACGTAGATGCTGCAATGGGCCAATTCTCTTATGGAGCAGACGTACCCACAGTGAAGGCCCGCAATCTTGATATGGTAAAGGAGATTGCAGCCTTTGGACCATCTTACACTCCTCCCTCATGTGAGGCCCTACGCACCACAATTTTGGCAACAGAGAAGACTGCTATAGAGCTTGGGTGAAATGTGGTGTCACATTGATGGGAGATGGATGGAGTGATACTAGGAGCAACTCTATTAAGGGTATCATTGCATACTCCAGGGGGCCTAGCTTTTTCATTTAAAAGCTATCGATAATTCAGAGGAGGGAAAGTCAACCGAGAGGTTGGCTAGCATGTGGATGGAGTCCATTGAGTATGTGGGGGCAGATAAGGTTATTCGGTTTGTTTCTGATGGTGAGAACTCCCACAAGGCAGCAGGGAGGATTTTGAAAGAGAACTACCCTCACCTTACCTTCACTCCTTGCATGGCACATGGGCTGAATAATCTCTTGAAGGATATTGGTAAGTTGGATTGAGTGGATCCTACCATTGATATGGGTAATCATGTTGTATCTTTCATCACTCGCCATCACTACATTTTGGCTATTTTTCGTAAGATATCCCCTCAAAAGAATCTCTTTAAGTATTCCGACACACGCTTTGCTTATAATTTCATCGTGTTGAAGCGGCTTTTTAAGCTGAAATCCCAATTGAGGCAGCTTATTGTTCCCGCTGAGTGGGATGCATGGCGTGAACAGAACTCTATACGTGCTTAGAGACTTAAGTCCATTGTCTTGGATGACCTCTTTTTGGATGATTTTCGCCTTTCACTTCAGGTTACAAAGCCAATTCTTTTGATGTTGAGGCTTGTTGATGGAGATGGGCCTTGTATTGGGAAGGTGTATGAAGGGATGGATAGGATGATTGAGACCATTCAAAGTATAGATGCTTTGTATGCTTGGAGGAAGGAGGAGTTGAGGACCCTGGCAACTTTTCGGTGGACAGAATATCATTCACCTTTGGAGGTTGCAGCCTTTGATTTGGATCCTGAATTTCAAGGGAAGGGACAAGAAACAAATAAAGAGATGGTGCAAGGATGGGAGACGACTTGTCTCAAGTCAAGATGATAGGAGAAAGTGTGGGAGGAGCTGTCATATTATAGGCAAGGAAAAGGGTTGTTTGGTTTCGAGGATTTCAAGATTTCCTCCGTTCGTTGATGGGAGGACTATGGGGTAGATGCTCCATTGTTGCAGCGTTTGGCCATTCATATACTCAGCCAGGAAGCTAGCTCTTCACCCGTTGGGCAGCTGTGGAGCAATTTTGGAAATATTGCATTGAAAAAGAGGAACAGGCTTGGGGGTTCAGAAGGCAAATGATATGTATTTGTTAATGCAAACTTGTGTTTTCTTAACAAAAGTTCAGGACTCCAACATATCTTGGATTTAAACCTGATGAGGACTCCAATAGTGATGTAGCAGAGGATGCTCCTGAGCATGAGGATGATGAGGCCCATGAGCAGGATCAAGATGATGAGGCCCAACAGGGTGAGGGAGAGGTCTCCGTTGCTATGCCACCCTCAGACCATTAGAGCTGACTCTCTTTTTTTCTATACACCATGTACTTGACTCGAGAGTCTGGAGTCCTATTTTGTATTGAGGCCTTCAGGCCTGAGGCATGGCGTCCCTTTTTTGTACTTTGCATATTATATGCTCTCGGATCTATTGTATTCTACAATCTACTACGCTTTATTCACATTGCAAACGTGTACATTTCAGTTTTGAGTATTCTAAGAGTGTCTTTAAATGTCTAAAGCTGAAATGGAAAGTTTAGAGCTGCTGTGTTTGCGGGGTACCATTACGAGGCCCATATACCTAGATGAATCCAGGAACATTCCCAAACTCATCCTCTAAAAACACAACACAGTGCAGTTTCAATCCCACGATAGTCACTCATAAGATTAAAAACCATAAACTCCATCACGCATAGCAGGGACTACCTACTATGACATCCCCACTGAAGTCATCAGCGCCCAACAGTGGGTGTAGATTATAGTATAAAAATATGCTCTCACACATACAAATACACACCCACACATAAGATTAAAAACCATAAATCACGCATAGCAGGGACTACCTACTATGACATCCCCACTGAAGTCATCAGCGCCCAACAGTGGGTGTAGACCATAGTATAAAAATATGCTCTCACACATACAAATCCACACACCCACACATACTTGAGCATTCATTTATACAAAGTCTTCGTACTGAGTTTCTGTCGGCACTCTGGAGTTGAAGGGTAGACTCAGCCATGACAAAGGCTAGCACTAAAGGCTACCATTATGAGGCCCACACAAGCTCTAGAAGAACAATGCAGGCTGAGTGTTTTGATGGTGCCACAAGGAGGTAGGAGAACATAATGAGTGTCACAGGGGGTCCACATCTAGTCAGCACACTGCTGATAGAGGGTGGCACACTGTGCATATATTTTGTGTATGATTTGGTCCACCTTGGACAAATACATATTGATGTTTCTACTCTCTCTTGAGCATTGTTCCTTTACCATCTGCGCATACACACTAAGGAAAAATTTTGGATTTGAAATTTTGCGATTACTGGGCACCATCTCTTTGGTTAGCTTCTGCTGCAGGAGCGGGGAGCATTGGCCTTAGCAGCAACCTCTACCACTCTTTTCTAACAAGAAGTCCAGACTTGCTTAGCCATTGAAGCTGAGACATAGTGACATCAGCAAAGATGAGGATGAGGCTTAGGCAGACTGCTTAGAGTCAAGATATCAGGAACATTGGGACACTGTTTCAGGTCCAAGGAATTACAGTTTGCATATAGTGGAATCATTATGTTCATGTCAAACACTGAAAAAATGATCAGCAGATCTAGAGCATCAGGACAAAATGGTGGACAGCCATTGAAGCTGAGAATATAGCCACCAACATTAGCAAAGATTATGGATAAAAGGCTGATTGTTTATAGAATTAAGACAGAAACATCATTATTGCAGTTCCAAGGAGTTACAACGCAGGACACTCTGCAGCTTGCTGCAATGGCAAGCAACAACCACAGAAGGAGAATATCCAGCTTATGGATTCTCATTATGCATTATTGATAATTTCCTATGTAAATTTTGGGTTCTTCAGATATCATGGAATTCTCAGCTGGAAGAATGGAGGCTGAAGACTGGGAAAGCACTGATGCAGAAACATTAAACACCTGCTACATCATGGTTGTGAAGGTTGGAGCCGTGCATTTTGAGGCCATGGTGCTGAAACGGTCAACGCAGAGAATCTACTCAATGGGACACTTACTTGAACTACCATCAGTCTTTTAACTTTTTCTACATTCACTACAAGCCAAACAAAACATACCTGAATGTGGAAGCTCCTCCCTCATTGCCAAGGAGACCACCTTTCAGTTTGGAGAAGGTATTAGTTGTTGATCTCTTGGACCCTAAGTCACGATCTTGACTACAGCTATCCTTGATAGACAACCGGGCTTTAACAACATGTCAAAGAAGAGAGTTGCTTGCTGTAGACAACTCCCACGCAAAAGAGATAGGTTGAGATCACACAACGTCACTCCAAACAGCAATTCACTCCACATGCATGCATGTATGGAAAGGCACTTTAGATCTAGAGAGAGAATACTCAGATGTACAACCAAAGGAATATGAATATGTATTGACGTAAAGAATCAATTACAAAACCTGCCAATATTTGCATGCATGTATGGAAAGGCACTTTAGATCTAGAGAGAGAATACTCAGATGTACAACCAAAGGAATATGTATTGACGTAAAGAATCAATTACAAAACCTGCCAATATTTGTACCAACACTTATAACATATTGTCCCACAGGTAAGGCACATACCTACTGAAGTAGACTATCTTCTCTGCCACGCACCTTCCTATAGGCTTCGATAGTTACATATGGTGAGTCTCCTGCTCACCCTCGTAGGCCCCACTTTGTGCTCTTCAATCTGGGTGTAGATCTACACTCTGGATGTACCTAGAAGGCTCCAAACCCTTGGCAAACTAGACGAACTAGCCAGTCTAACCAAGGCCGAATTGGTCTAAGATTCGACCAGACCTGAGTCCTAACAGACTGTCAACTGCAGCAATCTATCCATATGCCGACCCTCTGCCCTATATAAGGGAAAAGAGATAGGTTGAGATCACACAACGTCACTCCAAACAGCAACTCACTCCACATGCATGCATGTATGGAAAGGCACTTCAGATCTAGAGAGAGAATACTCAGATGTACAACCAAAGGAATATGTATTGACGTAAAGAACCAATTACAAAACCTGCCAATATTTGTACCAACACCTACAACATATTGTCCCACAGGTAAGGTACATCCCTACTGAAGTAGACTCTTCTCTGCCATGCACCTTCCCATAGGCTTCGATAGTTACATATGGTGAGTCTCCCGCTCAGCCTCCTAGGCCCCAATCTGGGTGTAGATCTGCCCTTTGGTTCTTCTGGAGAGAGTACATATTTGTGCCCTTTATGCTATTGTCAGAATAATTGAAATGCTAGTGCACTTGTATATCATAGATGCATATAACTTTAAGCCCCAACAAGAAAGTGAGAGGATGATTGCAAGAATTGAAAATGTGCAAGACTACACAGGCAAGTTAAGATTATAAAAGATGAGAAAAGATCTGGAAAAACAGGCAATGTTCCTTGTAAGCCAAGTTTTGGAGGTGTCTAAGGCTTTAAAATTTCTTTCTGCAAAGAAAAAGAATGATAGGCTCAAACGTGCTGATGAGTTTGATGTATGGCAAAAGTTACACGGTGCCTGTAGGGGAAAGGGGAAAAAAAGATTGGAAAAAGCACCAGTTTGGTTAGCTCTTGATAGCTTGGTACCTTTGCTTGGCATTATTAAGGTCTTCTCCAAATAGATATGAAGGTGATGAAAGTAGTTGTCTGCCAGACCGAGACCAGTAATGGCGTCGATCATTTTTGTCATTCCATGTAGTTTCTATGTCTAAATTTTCTTTCCTTCAGGCTTGGGCTCAGTCCCCTTGACGACTTTCCACACATTGTACTGCTTAAGGACGAGGCATATTGTTTGTACGAGAGAATTTCTCATGAGTTTGGTTAGCTCTTGATAGCTTGGTACCTTTGCTTGGCATTATTAAGGTCTTCTCCAAATAGATCATTCAGATTTTTCCATGCCTCTTGAGATGTACTATCAAAATGAAGGTGATGAAAGTAGTTGTCTGCAAGACCGAGACCAGTAATGGTGTCAATCATTTTTGTCATTCCATGTAGTTTCTACATCTAAATTTTCTTTCCTTCAGGCTTGGGCTCGGTCCCCTTGACGACTTTCCACACATTGTATTGCTTAAGGACGAGGCGTAATGTTTGTACGAGAGAATTTCTCGACCTGAGAAGCAAGACGGGGAAGTTCCATTGGTGGAGACAGATAATAAGTTCGTTAACTTAAAGTGTCTTCCTCAACATTCGATCAGGCACTTTCAATTGATGAAATCTCGCTCAAGGAAGATTAGCATATATGCTAAGAAATATGGACAGAACATACAATCGTGAAGGAGAGGATTGCTTCATGAAACGGAGAGAGAAAATCTCCCAAAAAAACTCTTAGCAACTGTCTTGCTTTAGGTAGAGGCAATTGATGACAAGCATTTGATGCAATTCGTGAAGATCATTCACGTAGGCAGTGGCTCCTCCAAACACACAGTTATTCAAGAAATGGCAGCGCACAAAAACTAGGACCAATGTGCCTCAAGTTCATTTCACATGGTTGACACTTGTGATCAAGCCGGGAGTAGAGGCACAGTGGGTAAGGTAGATTCAATCGAAAAATGGTGACATGAGAAATAGAAAAGCAACAAATCTTCCACGATGAAGGCAACATTGAGGTGGCCCCAAACTGTTGAAACTGATGCGCTGAAAGGAAAGTCTCCACCAAGCTGTAGGTTGGCTTTAACTGCAAGAGAATAAGATCAGATAGGAGACAAAGTGAGTTTGGGATGGACAGTAGACCGGCGTCATGAATAGAAGATGGAGTAACAGCTCTCACAACGTCGTCAAAGGGGCTATGTGTAATTCGGTGCAGCATGGCGAATTGCTCTCAACAGCAAAGCCAAATGTGGCACAGCCAGTCATTTTTATGGCTTCCATTATGGTCAAAAATGTGATACTCCTCCAAGGTTTTCCATCAGCATTGTGCTTTGCTTGATTGATGGCGCCAACAAGAATCGTTGATATATTTGAGGGACAATCATTCTTTAGAGAAAAGAAACAACAATTCTGAAAGCGAAGATACTTGCAGCAGGATGGCCAGCTATCAGTTCAGTGCATCCTTGTGTCGGTAGTCTTGATAGAACTGTCTTGGCAACAGCGTGGGAAGGACTTGATTTTCATATGACTCTGTGGTTGATGTTTGCTGCAAAATAAATGGTTGATGTTTGCCGCAAAAGATGACTCTGTGGCTTCTAGATGATGCTCCATGAGATGGACAACAACCAGCAAACATGTTTGTTCTCTTTTTTTGCAAGAAACTGGAAAATTGTATTAAAAAGGAAAATCACATACAGATTACAGCTTGTCAAGCTTATCCTAGATGGCAGCTCTTAGTAGCCTAAGAGCTAAAACAAAATCCTCGGATTGTCTACTAAAATACCAAACACATCAAAGATCTCCATCTAAACGTCCTCGATTCCCAATGAAGTCAGTCGATAACTGAATACTGTGGAAAATCTTCAAATTTCTTCTCTTCCAAATCTGATGAATTGTGCATGCCCCGAGAAGCAGATGCGTTTCTTACTCAAGATGAAAACCCATGATAGCTCAGCTCAAGCTGGCGTAACCTGAAAACATGGTACTTCTTCAAAGTGCCAACAAGCAGAAAACAGCATGCATAATCACTGCAACAGAAGAGTTTCCTTCAGAACTTGACATCAGATTCAGGATAAAAAGTTGAGCAGATCTCTGGGCAACGTCTTCCCCTCCTAGAGGCATGAAGGGTGAATCTGGAGGAAGAACCTATGCTGTGATACCATGTTACCAAACATGGTGAGAGAGAGAGACTCGGCAGGAGAACAAGAGGGCACGATTTGTGTGCCCGGCACAGCACTACCCCATGAATGGTATTAAGTCTTGTGAAGTTTTCAAGACAAAGGATCTCTAAACTTTATTAAGTGTCTAATGCTTTCAAGATAAATTGTATGCTGATAAAAGAAGCGGAACATCACGATACAAAGTATAGTATGATGTAGGCTCTTGGCCATTCTCCAAAGAATTACCTTCTTCATATTGGCCCAACTAAATGACATAGATAAAACATGCGAGGGAGATCTTGCAAGATCCACTTTCATTTGTTACAATAAGCTTAGAAAATAAGACAAAACTAGAAATTGTTAAGAGAAAATTTGATCTTGGTTTGACAAGCTTACTCACGTAGAAGCTGTTACCGGCAAACAAGAAATTGAAGCCCCAGATTTGTGCATGCTACACCAACCCACACAAGTGGTCGCTGTTGAAGCCTTCTTCACAAAGCCCGTCTTTCCAACTTGTTCCTGCTACGAGCATTCAGAGCCTGCCCTATTGCTTCTAGGGCTTGGCGAGGTAGTGGCAATCGGGATCCCCATGCAGCCATTGAAAGGATTGAGAATGAGCTGCTGGCTTTCGGATTTCTCTACGTCACATCCCTGCACAGACCGGCCTTCAATTGAAATGAGAGAGAGCCATGAGCCAGGAGCATGAGGGCCACATAACTTCCATAGGACTAAAGACAACTGAATCAAAACCCATTCCATGGCTGCCACTTGTCTAACAATCCGAATTCCAAGGGCAAAGTAAACACCAAACCCTTTTAGGGGCAGTGCTAACAAACAGTTCGAACTTTGTTACGTCAAAGAAGTTCAGTCGTATACGTAAGGTTTTGACTGTGCATCACAAGGATGCATTCAAATCTCATCCCGCAGGGGATAATGCTCAACAGCTATTAAAATGTTCTAAGAAGGAGCATCATGAGAAAATGGATTGCTTTAAGAAGTTCATGCTGCATGGGAATTAAGAGACAGATTTTGCATCGGATTTATATTTGATCAGCCTTGTTGAATCCATATACAATCAGCAACTTACAGAATAATAGCAATTAATAGGCTCAGCCATCGAGAACTCTACTTTGATGGCTACAACCCAAATCATTTTCAATCACAATATTATGTCCACAAGAAAAATGATCCAAGATTTAGCATCCTTGGAGCTTGGATCCAGAAATTTTCCACTCCATTCTTTTCAAGAAAAAAAAAAAGGCCTGAAAATTAAAGCAACTCAGGGGGAGCACTGCACTTTCACAGCCCATAGAAGCAATCTTAATTCAACTTTGACAATCCATAGATATGACAAGTAAGATATCTTACTTCCAGTTTTACAATCCATAGATATGAAAAGTAAGATCAACAGATTACAAGAAATAACAAAATTTCTGCAACTTGGCATAACAGAATCACACTATCACAATCCAAGATGACGGCTTCCCTCTCTCAGCAGTTTCGATGATATGATCAGTTTCGATGATATGCAAAGCCAAACAGACATGATAAAATGAAATCGATCAACCCCCAGGGTCAAAAATGGACGGGAGAAGCTTACTAACACTGAGAGCAAAGCAAGAAGATCAAAACAACCTCTGTGGCTAGCGCTCACTTGTAGCAACTCCATAGATATGACAAGTAAGATATCTTACTTCCAGTTTTACAATCCATAGATATGAAAAGTAAGATCAACAGATTACAAGAAATAACAAAATTTCTGCAACTTGGCATAACAGAATCACACTATCGCAATCCAAGATGACGGCTTCCCTCTCTCAGCAGTTTCGATGATATGATCAGTTTCGATGATATGCAAAGCCAAACAGACATGATAAAATGAAATCGATCAACCCCCAGGGTCAAAAATGGACGGGAGAAACTTACTAACACTGAGAGCAAAGCAAGAAGATCAAACCAACCTCTGTGCTAGCGCTCACTTGTAGCAACTCAAGTCCTCTTCGATGATCACCACATATATCTTTTAAAAAATGCCTTGCGATTAGATGTTACATTCTGCCAGAGAGTACCTCGAAGAAAGAACTTATCTTCCTGCAATGAATGATTCGGCGATGCTCACTTTTGCGCCTACTTCCTTCCTATTTCACAAACTTGGCCTTTACAGGTTCCTCAGTCAAGCTACCATTGCCAGTCGTTCCATTTTCCCCCAAAGTTGTTGTAGACAAGTCAGTCTCCCTTTTCTGCCTATTGATCACTTCAACATCCTCTTCGGAGATTTTTTGCTTCTTAACTTCGTTGCTTTGAGGTTCCTCCAATTTCACAGCATTTTCGACAATCTTTCGAGGCCTACCCCTCTTTCTCGATACAGGAAATTATCTCCTAGGCTTATTTTTTTGGCTTGCGGGGGAGCCGCAACAAGCAAGCAAGAGCCCCGCAATTTTATCGATTGAGGAGGAAAGACGAGGATCCTGATTGGACACAAAAGGATGGCGCTTCAATAGATCGACATATGCAATATGCAAATAAGCAACATAATATCTCTATACGAGGGACACTCACTCTCGGACTCTAGGAATCTCACACATAGGCTTCCATATCCAACAACCACGCCATATGGGGGCTCAGAGGCTGGAAGGTGCCCATTCTATTCCAACAAGACTCTGTGATGATCCTTGAGTGAAGCCCATCGGGAGTTGTAATCAAAGATGGATGATTGAAGATTCAGAGCTTTGGCAACACTCATGGCAGAATAGATCCATGTGGAGCAGCCACAAAGATAAATCTACATAGAGTCTAAAGACGGATTGGGGATGCAGCCCCTGGGTGCTGCATCCACCGCACACAGGAATCTAATCTTATCTAAGACACTTGTTCAACTTGGACAAGTGTCCCGCTTGCACAAGTGGGACAAAGACTTCTTCACCCACAAGACTCTAGTGAGGGACACTCACTCTAGGACTCTAGGAATCTCACACATAGGATTCCATATCCAACAACCAATTCTACTCCTGCTAGAAGGTCATTGCCCCACCTATGAGCCCCTGATTTGAGGGGACAAGGGGGCAGGAGACCATAGGGGGTAGGGAAGATGAAAAGGAAAGAAGACGGACCTGTCTGGCAGCCCGCGCAGCAGCAAGAAGATGGCGCGCTGTTCGAGGCACCCCTCAACCTGCACACGGGCAGACTTGGCAGCTGCAACAGCAGCCCATAAGCAATGCTTATGGGCCCTTTATATAGGGCAGACCTGAGCCGGCCTGACCAGTCAGGTCAGTTGGTGGGCTGGCAGGTCCGTTTCTAGGGCAGGGAGCCGACTCCCTGGTCAGCCAAATCAGGGGGCCTAGCCTCCCCTATAAATAGCCCCCCCTTCCCCCCTCATTCCTTATCACCTGCACTTACAGCCTTGCACACAGGCAAGCGCACAGGGAGATGAAAAGGAAAGAAGACGGACCTGTCTTGCAGCAGCAAGAAGATGGCGCGCTGGTCGCGGGCACCTGGACCTGCGCACAGGCAGACGTGGCAGCTGCAACAGCAGCCCATAAGCCCTCCCTGCTTATGGGCCCTTTATATAGGGCAGACCTGAGCCGGCCTGACCAGCCAGCAAAGGCCGACCAGTCAGGTCGGCTGGTGGGCCGGCAGGTCGGTTTCTAGGGCAGGGAGCCAACTCCCTGGTCGGCCAAAGCCCCCCCTTCCCCCCTCATTCCCCATCACCTGCACTTACAGCCTTTCACACAAGCAAGCGCATAGGGAGAGGAAGAGACTCAGCATCTTTTGGACAGCACTTGGGCTGTTTGTACACGCTCTCTCTTGAGCTTTTGTTGCCCACGATTGTGGGGGAATATATCTGAGTTTTGGCCTCTCTCTCTTTCAATTTTCTGAGTGTTGTATGAGCTAGAGAGGAAGCGAGGTGTGAGTGATTCTATCCTCTGTTTACAACATGTGATAAGGTTCAGAGCTCTAGATCGGAGTACCTCTGCTAAAAGGCGACTCCAATCGACACTCAAGTTTAGGTGCGTGGTCAAGTTCTCCGCTGTATATTCAGTTTTCTGTTCTTTATTACAGCAAGGATGGAGGACAAAGATTCTATTGTTGCCTCTTCAGCCCATTCTCTTCCTTCCTCCTCCAAATTCCTCTCATTTACAATCCCGAACTTTGGAGAGTCAGGGAAGCTAGACGGGTCGAACTACCCGATCTGGAAAATGAAGATCCAGAGCCATCTTGTCGCCCAGAAGTTGTGGAAGCTGACGACGGGGGTGAAGGCAAAACCGGAAGACTTGTTGGATAACAAGGGGAAGATTCTCATTCCAGTGGATGGTGAAGAACTTGAGAATTGGGAAGAGAGAGATGCCCACTCCCTAGCATTAATCATAGGGACCACGTCGGACCCTGTTCTTCGGCACATCCACGTAGCCGAGACGTTTGTAGAGGCGTGGGCTATCCTGAAGGATTTGTATGAAACAGACAATACATCTCAGATTCTGATGCTTCAACACCAACTGTACAACCTGGACATGAATGAAGGTGACAATGTTCATGACCATTTGACGAAAGTCAAGATGGTGAGGGACCAACTCGCGGCAGTTGGTCAGAAGGTAGAGTCATGGCTCTCTTGACCTTACATAAGCTACCTAGAAGCTTTAAGAGTTTCGTGACTACGGTCACTGCAAGACAGAGGACTAAGCCTCTCACCTTCGAGGAGCTTGGCCCTTTATTATTGCAAGAAGAGGCTCGGGAAAAGCTCTTTTCGCAATCGGATGAGAAGGCTCTCGTGGCGAGGGACAAGCCCGGCAAGGGTAAGTTCAAAGATTCCAAAAACAAGAACAAGACCGAGGATACAGAGAAAAAGAGGCAGATGAAGTGCTTCTACTATGAGAAGCTTGGTCATTCCGCTAAAGAGTGCCGCAAGAAGAAGCAGACCTCAAGAAGGAGTCCAAGTCCAAGGAGGAGGCAAAGACTGAATCAGCAAATGTCAAGACCGGTGCTCTCTTCATCATCACTGAGTACTGCTCCGCGTATGCAGTCAGTGAGGGAGAGGAAGGTTGATATGTGGACAGTGGAGCTTCAAAGCACATGTCCAACAAAAAGGAATGGTTCAAAACCATGGAAGGTACGCATCCCGATTCTAAGGTCACTGTTGGGGATAACCGATCATGCCCTGTGAAGGGTGTCAACGGTATTCTGTTCATTACGACTGCTGGAAACGAGGAGTTGATTTCCGATGTACTATACATACAGAATTTGTGCAAGAATCTACTGTCTGTCAGTCAGATGGACAAGCACAATATGTCGGTATTTGACAACGGCAAGGTCACTGTCACATCCAAGGTAAACGGATAGGTGGTGACTCAAGGTGTCGAGGAGCATGGGCTATATCGGCTCAACGCTCTAGTGGTGCACGAGGACCATGGCAGATCCAGATTATGGCACGAGCGGTTCGGTCATGTCAGCTAGGCACTCTCTCCAAGATGCAGAAGACCTTTAAAGATGGTGGATGGACTTCCACCGATTGCAATCAATGATCATGTCTGCAGGGCTTGCGTGGAAGGCAAGCAACACAGGGACAAGTTCCCATAGGAGGCCTCATCACGGGCCAAGAAGCTGCTCGAGTTGTTTCACGCTGACATCTGCGGCCCAATGTCGACAAATTCATTCATAGGTTCGCAATATTCTCTCTTACTTGTTGATGATTTCAATTGCATGACATGGGTATTTTGCCTGGCCAAGAAATCTCAAGCTTTCGAGAAATTCAAAGTCTGGAAGGCCCAGTGTCGACAAATTCATTCATAGGTTCGCGATATTCTCTCTTACTTGTTGATGATTTCAATCGCATGACATGGGTATTTTGCCTGGCCAAGAAATCTCAAGCTTTCGAGAAATTCAAAGTCTGGAAGGCCCAGGTAGAGAAGGAGAGCGGGAGGTAATCAAAGCCTTCCGCACCGACAGAGGGGGGGAGTTCACTTCGACCATGACAGTAAAAAACAATATCCAGAGGCCAATCTTCGAGTATCAATGTCACCTGCCCAATCACTATCACAGAAACCTCCCAACTCGATGCCTCTGGTATAAGTGATGCCGTAGGTGCTGGTACCCTTCAAGTACCTTAGCACCCTCATAACTACGTCCCAATGAGCCTTCTTCGGTGTGGCGGAGAACTGACAGAGCAATCCAACTGCGAAGGAAATGTCTGGTCGAGTATTGCTGAGGTAAAGCAAACTCCCCACCAAGCGTCGATATAGTGATGAATCAACTGGCTGAGATGGATCACGCACACTCAGCTTCAGACCAGTTTCCATGGGAGTCACTGCAACTTTGCAATTTTCCATCTCAAAACGTTTCAGCAGTTCCCTGCAATACTTCTCCTGTGAAATAAAGATATTGCTCTTTCCCTGTTTCACCTCAATCCCAAGGAAGTAGTGAAGTATGCCTAAGTCAGTCATCTCAAACTCCTCCATAAGAAGTCTCTTGACTTGAGCAATCTTCTTCGTATGATCCCTAGTAATGATGAGGTCATCCACATATAGAATCAATACCAGTCGCAAATCTCCCTCTATGTCGAGATAGAGATTTGCCTTTGATGGATTCCGCTGAAGCCCGATAAAATAGGCCAACTATGATGAGTAGCTAAGGCAATGACTGTCCGAATAGTCACCATCTTAGCTGTGGGGGCAAAGGTCTCGTCGAAGTCAAGCCCTTCAGACTGTGCATAGCCTTTTACCACCAATCTTGCTTTGTATTTGTCCAAGCTCCCATTTGACTTGAACTTAAGCTTGTACACCCATTTAGTCCTGATGACCTTCCGGTTGGTTGGTCTGGGCACTAAATCCTATGTCCGTGACCCGTGAGTCTGCTAATGTCTTCAAATACCATTGAGGTAGCTACTTCTCAAATGGAGGTACTTTGGATGAAGTTGAGTTGGGAGTTGGCTCTGGAATGGCATGCTCCTCCTCCTCCTCCTCCTCTGGATCTTTAGTCAGCTCCACCTCGCGGATGGTGACTTTGGGTGGGGGTAACACTGGAAGTTCTGGAACCTTCTCGGTAGGTTGTGGCTCGGTCTCTTCAAAGATCACATCCCTGCTAATAAGGATCTTCTTCTTGTCCAGGTTGAATAGGCGGTAGGCCTTGGACTCTTCGCTATATCCCACAAAGATACAGCTTCGGCTATGGGGATTCAGCTTTGTTCGCTCATCTTTGTGTACATGCATAAATGATTTAGAACCAAAAACCCTCAGATGAGAAATGATGGGCTTCTTACCATAATAAGCTTCGTATGGAGTCTTGCCATCAACAACCTTGGTCTTGGTTTTGTTGAGGATGTGAACGGCAGTGTTCACGGCTTCACCCTAGTAGGCTTTCGAGAGATTCCTCCCTTGCAACATGGTCAACCCTGTCTCTGTGACGGTCCTGTGTTTCCTCTTAGCAACTCCATTCTGCTGAGATGTGCAAGCTATCTCTTGATCCCTTGCTTCTTGCAAAATCCATTGAACGCTAGAGTTGTAGAATGACATTATTTCTCTACATGACCAACTAAAGAGCCTTGAGGACCTGAACACATGGTTGTGACAGCTGAGTAAGAAACAACCTACTGTCGCCCTTTCATCTATAGAGACGCTTGGTGGGGAGTTTGCTTTACCTCACCAATATTTGACCAGACATTTCCTTTGCAGTTGGATTGCTCTGTCAGTTCTCCGCCACACCCAAGAAGGCTCATTGGGACGTAGGTATGAGGGTGCTAAGGTACTTGAAGGACATTGATACCCGAAGATTGGCCTCTGGATATTGTTTTTTACTCTCATCAAGAGCCATGCCATGGCTGAGTAAGAAACAATCTACTGTCGCCCTTTCATCTATAGAGACGCTTGGTGGGGAGTTTGCTTTACCTCACCAATACTTGACCAGACATTTCCTTCGCAGTTGGATTGCTCTGTCAGTTCTCCGCCACACCCAAGAAGGCTCATTGGGACGTAGGTATGAGGGTGCTAAGGTACTTGAAGGGTACCAGCACCTACGGCATCACTTATACCAGAGGCATCGAGTTGGGAGGTTTCTGTGATAGTGATTGGGCAGGTGGAAACAACCTACTGTCGCCCTTTCATCTATAGAGACGCTTGGTGGTGAGTTTGCTTTACCTCACCAATACTCGACTAGACATTTCCTTCGCAGCTGGGTTGCTCTGTCAGTTCTCCGCCACACCCAAGAAGGCTCATTGGGATGTAGGTATGAGGGTGCTAAGGTACTTGAAGGGTACCAGCACCTACGGCATCACTTATACCAAAGGCATCGAGTTGGGAGGTTTCTGTGATAGTGATTGGGCAGGTGACATTGATACCCAGAGATCAACCTCTGGATATTGTTTCTTACTCTCATCAGGAGCCGTGTCATGGCTGAGTAAGAAACAACCTACTGTCGCCCTTTCATCTATAGAGACGGAGTACAATGTTGCCTCACCAATACTCGACCAGACATTTCCTTCACAATTGGATTGGTCTGTCAGTTCTCAGCCACACCCAAGAAGGCTCTTTCATCTATAGAGATGCTTGGTGGGGAGTTTGCTTTACCTCACCAATACTCGACCAAACATTTCCTTCGCAGTTGGATTGCTCTGTCAGTTCTCCGCCACACCCAAGAAGGCTCATCGGGACGTAGGTATGAGGGTGCTAAGGTACTTGAAGGGTACCAGCACCTACGGCATCACTTATACTAGAGGCATCGAGTTGGGAGGTTTCTGTGATAGTGATTGGGCAGGTGACATTGATACCCAGAGATCAACCTCTGGATATTGTTTCTTACTCTCATTAGGAGCTGTGTCATGGCTGAGGAAGAAACAACCTACTGTCGCCCTTTCATCTATAGACACGGAGTACAAGGCTGCCTCACCAATACTCGACCAGACATTTCCTTCACAATTGGATTGCTCTGTCAGTTCTCAGCCACACCCAAGAAGGCTCTTTCATCTATAGAGACGCTTGGTGGGGAGTTTGCTTTACCTCACCAATACTCGACTGGACATTTCCTTCGTAGTTGGATTGCTCTGTCAGTTCTCCGGCACACCCAAGAAGGCTCATTGGGACGTAGGTATGAGGGTGCTAAGGTACTTAAATACCAGCACCTATGACATCACTCATACCAGAGGCATCGAGTTGGGAGGTTTTTGTGATAGTGATTGGGCAGGTGACATTGATACCCAGAGATCAACCTCTGGATATTGTTTCTTACTCTCATCAGGAGCCGTGTCATGGCTGAGTAAGAAACAACCTACTGTCGCCCTTTCATCTATAGAGACGGAGTACAGGGCTGCCTCACTAATACTCGACTAGACATTTCCTTCACAATTGGATTGCTCTGTCAGTTCTCAGCCACACCCAAGAAGGCTCATTGGGACGTAGGTATGAGGGTGCTAAGGTACTTGAAGGGTACCAGCACCTACGGCATCACTTATACTAGAGGCATCGAGTTGGAAGGTTTCTGTGATAGTGATTGGGCAGGTGACATTGATACCCAGAGATCAACCTCTGGATATTGTTTCTTACTCTCATCAGGAGCCGTGTCATGGCTAAGTAAGAAACAACCTATTGTTGCCCTTTCATCTATAGAGACGGAGTACAAGGCTGCCTGTACAGCGGTGCTAAGGTACTTAAATACCAGCACCTACGACATCACTTATACTAGAGGCATCGAGTTGGGAGGTTTCTGTGATAGTGATTGGGCAGGTGACATTGATACCCAGAGATCAACCTTTGGATATTGTTTCTTACTCTCATCAGGAGCCGTGTCATGGCTGAGTAAGAAACAACCTACTGTCGCCCTTTCATCTATAGAGACGGAGTACAGGGCTGCCTCACTAATACTCGACCAGACATTTCCTTCACAATTGGATTGCTCTGTCAGTTCTCAGCCACACCCAAGAAGGCTCATTGGGACGTAGGTATGAGGGTACTAAGGTACTTGAAGGGTACCAGCACCTACGGCATCACTTATACTTGGATATTGTTTCTTACTCTCATCAGGAGCCGTGTCATGGCTGAGTAAGAAACAACCTACTGTCGCCCTTTCATCTATAGAGACGGGAGTACAGGGCTGCCTCACTAATACTCGACCAGACATTTCCTTCACAATTGGATTGCTCTGTCAGTTCTCAGCCACACCCAAGAAGGCTCATTGGGACGTAGGTATGAGGGTACTAAGGTACTTGAAGGGTACCAGCACCTACGGCATCACTTATACTAGAGGCATCGAGTTGGAAGGTTTCTGTGATAGTGATTGGGCAGGTGACATTGATACCCAGAGATCAACCTCTGGATATTGTTTCTTACTCTCATCAGGAACCGTGTCATGGCTAAGTAAGAAACAACCTACTGTTGCCCTTTCATCTATAGAGACGGAGTACAGGGCTGCCTGTACAGTGGTGCTAAGGTACTTAAATACCAGCACCTACGACATCACTTATACCAGAGACATCGAGTTGGGAGGTTTCTGTGATAGTGATTGGGCAGGTGACATTGATACCCAGAGATCAACCTCTGGGTATTGTTTCTTACTCTCATCAGGAGCCGTGTCATGGCTGAGTAAGAAACAACCTACTGTCGCCCTTTCATCTATAGAGACGGAGTACAGGGCTGCCTCACTAATACTCGACCAGACATTTCCTTCACAATTGGATTGCTCTGTCAGTTCTCAGCGACACCCAAGAAGGCTCATTGGGACGTAGGTATGAGGGTGCTAAGGTACTTGAAGGGTACCAGCACCTACGGCATCACTTATACTAGAGGCATCGAGTTGGAAGGTTTCTGTGATAGTGATTGGGCAGGTGACATTGATACCCAGAGATCAACCTCTGGATATTGTTTCTTACTCTCATCAGGAGCCGTGTCATGGCTGAGTAAGAAACAACCTACTGTTGCCCTTTCATCTATAGAGACGGAGTACAGGGCTGCCTGTACAGCGGCATGTGAAGCATTGTGGCTCAGGTGGATCTTGGAGGACATGAATGTGGCCCAAGCTGTTCAGGGCGCCCCTGGACCTGCGCATGGGCAGACTTGGCAGCTGCAACAGCAGCCCATAAGCCCTGCTTATGAGCCCTTTATATAGAGCAGACCTGAGCCAGCCTGACCAGCCAGCAAAGGCCGACCAGTCAGGTCAGTTGGTGGGCTGGCAGGTCGGTTTCTAGGGCAGGGAGCCGACTCCCTGGTCGGCCAAATCAAGGGGCCTAGCCCCTCCTATAAGTAGCCCCCCCTTCCCCCCTCATTCCTCATCACCTGCACTTACAGCTTTGCACACAGGCAAGCGCACAGGGAGAGGAAGAGACTCAGCATCTTTTGGACAGCACTCGGGCTGTTTGTACACG
This sequence comes from Dipteris shenzhenensis, assembly GCF_047967505.1. Classification (NCBI taxonomy): domain Eukaryota; kingdom Viridiplantae; phylum Streptophyta; class Polypodiopsida; order Gleicheniales; family Dipteridaceae; genus Dipteris; species Dipteris shenzhenensis. The sequence continues at coordinate 42,935,545 of NC_141627.1, read as the reverse complement.
CTCTCTCTTGAGCTTTTGTTACCCACGATTGTGGGGGAATGTATCTGAGTTTTGGCCTCTCTCTCTTTCAGTTTTCTGAGTGTTGTATCAGCCAGAGAGGAAGCGAGCTAGAGAGGAAGCGAGGTGTGAGTGATTCTATCCTCTATTTCCAACAAACAAGACTTAGGGATGATCCTTGACTGAAGCTCATCGGGTCATCTTGTGACGGCAGCGTCACTAGTATGATTTGGGTTGGCTTGAAGACTTGGAGGATCTGTGGAGCTGCATCTTTAAGAAGCAGGTGCCGGACCTTCGTTTAAAGATCCATTCGACCTGTTCCTGAAAACTTCTGAACAGAAGCTGATAGAGCATCTCTTTGATTGGGTGGGTGTAGGCCCATGGGAAATCATTGGCGGTGTTGGGGGTGTTGGGATAGATGAGTCAACTCCCTACCTGTGAACTCCAACATGAGGACATGGGAGAGTGAACTGCATAATGGCAAGGGAGAGAGCTGCCACATGGGTAGCACAGAGATAAATAAGAAATCTTCAATGTGTGCAGCAGAGGATTATACTTCTTAGGGTTAATTAAACCCATCCAACAGGGTAGATCTGTCCATGTGGTCAGTGACTGACATGGTGCTGCCCCACATATGGGGCTGCAAATGGGCCCTGAAGTAGGGCAAGAGGGCTGGCAATCTAAGCCCAGTGTGGAAGGCATGTACATGGCAGTGAAACATGAGCAGCAATGGTGCTTGCTTTTTTCGCAAGGTCAGCCAAAACAGCTTTGGGAGGCAGTTACAGACAGAGGTGGGGTCACCCAGATCTAGTCGACCCACAGAACAGTGGGTTCCTCGCTATAAAAGGAGACCCCAAGCCTCATTTGAAGCAATCTTGTGTTCAGCACTAGAGCTCCCTCCCAGAACGGGGGCAGCATAAGCCTCGAGGTCCCTCTATCCATTCCATTGGGGACTATTTCATCAATGTTTTTGACCCATATTAGGCCCACTTTTTAATGGCCATGAGAGGTAGAGGTTAAGCCATCACCTCCCAAAACCTATGTGAATTACCTCAAGTCCATTATTTAAGGACTGAACGTTTTGGTGGGAACAAAGGACAAGGGCAAATTCACAACTACAAAAAAGCAACGCTCGAACATAATCACCATGTATCAATAGTATTGACAAGCTCCACAAGCTGATTAGCTCCCTTGCTACATGTGTAGTCTTTTACGAACATAAATTAAGCGTCATGAACAGGTATGCACGTATTGGTTAGTTGAAAGTTCACAAGTTAACCTCCCCATACAATGAGAACACCCATCCAACTACAATAATAAGAATTGCATGACCACAATGAAGTAATCTCATACAGGTTTACCCACCCAATATTTGTATTAAAATCTTTATAAGCCACAATTCATGGCTAGATATTGTCTCCCAATCAGAAGTCCCTCCTGATGTAAATTAAAATGCTCCTAAAGTGAGTGATATTTTAGTCAGTTGTAAACCGTTCCTTTTATGTAGGATTTCATCTGACATATACAAAGAGCCTGTGTAACTGAAGTAAAATCACTTGTGATATGTAGTAAGTAAAGCGAGAGCAAAATGCAACCTGTCGAGAGTCCTTCCCCAAAAAATGGGGCTTCTAGAATAGGTCCATGACTCCACGTTGCTGTACACATCTGCCAAGGAGCTCGAGCAAAATGAAGTAGAGATTAGTTTTCACTAAATTGAGCACGGATCTGATCCTTCAGAGTCTGCACACTGGAATTTATCCATGTTCCAATGCTTTTCTTCTCTAGCTTAGCACCGTCTTGCATTAGATGCTGATCGACTTCATCTGTTGTTGAACCCATGTTTAGTGCCTCACGAGAATTGTTATTGTTGTGGAAACTGGATGTGAAATTTTGAGGCGGCACCTCAGCCTCAAAATGCAGCTTTCTGACAGACTGTGGTTTGTTAGCGTCACTCGGAGCTGTTTCTTCAAGTAGTGTGCGAACGCTTCCAGATGTAGTTGGCAAGAAAGAAGGGGTAGGAGGCACTCGTCTAGGCAGCCCAGCGGCCAACGGAGAAGGTTGCTGGTGCAATGATGAGCCAATCGATAAGGGAGAAAGAATTATTCTCCCGGGACTGTTCAAAGATATGCAATGTGCAAATGTCCCTGAAGATCGCACAGACGATGAGACGTTCTCAGAACCCGATTTGGCAGATTCTGCGGATGGAGATGGCGAGGTCAGAGAGCGAGACGACTTGAGGCTTCCAATAACAACAGGGCTACTTTTAGGTGTAATGTCGATATGAATTTGTTCCTTGATGGGGTTTTGCATTGAGAAGTTGCGTTCCAGCAGCGGCTGTAGAGACCGCTTAATTTTTCTCTTCAAATCAAAGACTGTGTCGGTGGTGAGGACAGGGATCGTTACGGTTCCCCTCACCACGCCCTTAGATGTCCTCACAAGCTTGATTTTTCGTGCAGGTGGTTTTGAACCAGCATCCAAAGATCGTCCTGCGATTTCAAAAGCTCGTAACTTAAGTCCTGTAATTCAATGGAATTTACAGTTATCTGCATCTTGAAGACAGAAAGGGACGCTAAACAGTTGTTCCAGCAAAAGACACTCCTTGATTGGTACCTGATTGTTCCTGCGGGTCGCATACTGCGGCTGCTGTTCTGGAAGAAAGCTTCGACGTGTTCTTGAAAACATTGACGTGCAAAGTGCAGTCGGGGTAGACGAAATAATCCGCCAGTGTCTTCTTCTCGTGTAACGCTTTCCCTGATACGCGAAGCCGCGATCATGTACAGCTTCTATGTATGCTTTGAGAAGCCAAAGATGTCATTCAGATTGAAAGAAGGATGCCTATGAATTACCAGAAAACATCAGTCGTTGCTGCCATGGCGCGTAGCCCGTTCGAGATTCCACCACTTGCATCACCGAATGTACTGAATTCCTCCCCTGAACAACAAGCGTGAAGTCTTGCTCGCCCGTAATGCTTATCTGCACCGCCATGCGACGATGGGCCTGTTCTGCATTCGTGTCCCCTGTGATTTTTCTGGCAACCATAAGCCTGCTTCCGGATGATAACGGTGATCGCAAAAGACTACTCTACAATCCTCAGAACTCTCACCACACCTGATTTGCAGAGATCTAGCGTGCTATCTTCGTAGACAGTGTGCAGTCCATCGAAATCTTCTACACAAAATTCATCATGCATCACTCGCCCTACGGAAGACAATAGCTGTTGCGCCACCGGTACGCCCGTCATAATCTCCAGAGTTCTCTTGATTTCCGCCACCCTCGTGTCAGGACGCACTCCCAGTAGAGGTACAGTGCCAGTCTTCGTCTCTACAAAGATGCGGCCACCCTGTTCCGGCGGAAGAGCTTGAGGAAGCCTCTGTCACAAACCACCAAGGCTAGCTTTACATTCGAACTGTGGCTTGGAGGTCTGTTTCAATTCTAGAGGTCTTGCCCACTCTTTCCATACCTTGAGATCAAGCTGGCAATGTTGATCGATAACATGGCGTTGGTCGAGCCTGTCTTCGTCGCGGAGGTCCGTGTTCTTGCCTCTCTCCCTCCCGAAGAAGCTGAAGCTTTCCTCGTCAACATGGAGATCGGAACTCTCCCCTTCCGAGTGACAGGAATAGCGACAGTATATGTCTTCCACACACTCGCGATCGTGCAGCAGTGTGAAGAGCGGGGCTGTAAGACATTGCAAGTGGTCGGGAATGTAGAGGTTGTCACGGATGAATTTCTTGAGCGTGGACTTGACGGTGGCATGCGGGTTCAAGTTGGGGATGAGGAGGATGGTGGAGTGGGGCGCGGCCTGCGTAGCGGAGGAGGGAAAGCAGGACGTGGGGAGATGCTCCACATTCACAGCTACTGTAAGTCCCATGGACACAGATTTGGGGAAGCTAGCAGTAGATCGAGAGAAAGATGGAGATGGAGTTGTTCTTGCTGTTGGAAAAAACGGAAGGATCGAGTGCCCAACAACAAGATATGAGGAGAATCGACTATTCCAATGAATAAATATTCATGCCCTCAACGGCTACTTCCTTTCCTTCTTGTCTAAAAACTCAAACTCAAGGAAGGGGCAAATCATAATAGTACACTTGTCCCTCCGGCTTTGCTCAGGCTGTCCCGATATACGAGTCTCTTCTCAAGGGACACTTTCGTTAGGAGTTGGTTAAGGAGCGTGATAGAGCCTCTAACTGGTGGGGAGACAAGTGTTGCGCTACAAGACAAGACCGACACCAGCATGCATGCTTTGAAGACGAGAGAAGAGGCAAATAGGAAGGGGTGCAGAAGACCGGGCACAAACACTCTACTACAATAGAGAGGGTCGTCTATTTGTTCTTCACAGATCGAGTCCCTTCCTTTTAAAAACTTGTTCTTTAAAGGTTCAGTCCCTTCCTTGGACAAACTTGAGAAATTTCCAAAGTATGAAAACGTTCTTGTTAATGCCTATAAGCCCAATTTCTAGGTAAAGGGTTTTGTCTGTTGTGGTGTGTGTTGGAACCTTTGAGAGAAATGATCGGGGGAGGCATTTCCTGGCCGAGAAGTAACTGGGAACCGGTGAGTGACCAAGAGGCCGTGAGTCGCGGTTTTTAGCCACTTCCCAATCAAGAAATGCCGACCACGGCCATCTTTCAAGCGTCAAAGCTTTGAGGGAAGCACCACATGGCAGATTGTGTGGGTAGACTAACGCGTGTTGGTGGAGATGGGAGTTTTCGGTCAATTTGGCATTTTTTTGGTTAGTGTGTCTATTAGTTTAGTTCGTGTGCATTCATTTGTTTGAGTGTGTGTGAGTGGCGTTTGCACATGCTTTCTTGTCTGTTATTGGTGGCATGTGCCGGTTGACACGTTTTCAAGTTTTACTGGTTGTCCTGTTGTTTGGTGCCATGTGTGTGGTTGGTTTGAATTGCATGTTGTTGTGTTGATTTCATTATGCCTCAGTTCATTTCTCGTGCACTTCTTCTGCTCCAGGTCTTTCGCTGCAGTTTGCCATCGAGGGGCTCTCTGTTGATGCGCTTCTTCTGCTTCGTGTCTTCTACTGCGCTTTTGCTATCGAGGGGCTCTCTGCTGATGCATGTCTTCTGCTCTACCTTTGCGATTGAGGGCTCTTTGCTGGTTGTACATATGCCTTTCTCGCTTTGCTTGACTGAGGTGGATGCCATTGGAAATTTGATTCCGGAGGGTGGTGTTCTTGGTTCTTCGGTTGGCAGTGGTGGTAACCTCGTTGTTTGTTTGGACAATGGGAATGACGTTATGGTTGATGGTGGTTCGGGAGGTGGTAGATGCAATGGGATGAGGATTTTTAAGATCGAGGCAGTAAGTTTTTGTGGTTTGTGTATTTGGAGTGTTTCAATTTTGTGTTTTGTGTTTTGTGTTTTGTGTGTGTTTTATTGTCTTGTATGTGTTTTTCACGTACGGTGGATGTAAGTGTTTCTTATGGAGGTGGTGGTTTAGGCTTTCTACCATTGGATGCTAGTTTGGAGAGTGAGGTTGAGCAAGGAGGTCTGAATCGCAATGTCGAAAAAGATAATTGGGTGAGGTGGAGGTTTGACTCATGGCAAGCTATGGAAGGTCTCAACGTCTATGTTAAGATTGAGGATCTTGATTTGAGGGATTTTGTAGATCTACTCTAGGATTTTGTGGGATTTGTGGATCTGCTCTATAAGTTTATTATTCAAGTCTGCAAGAAGGAAGGTGAGGAGGTGCTTTATCTACCTACTACACTTTATGGTGTTGTTTAAGTCTTTTAACCAAATTAAAGGAGAGCTCAAGAGGTGTGTTTGCTACCACTAGTGGTGTGGAGGTGCCGTTCGATATCTTAAAGAATCAGTTGTTCCTCAAGTCTCGGTTGTCTCTAACCAACGTGATGAATCATTCTGTTTGGGTGGATGGTTTGAAACCTACCAAGAATAGCAAGGTTATGGGTTTGATGCTTGTGTTGAATGATGTTGATTTTAATGTGTTTCACCCTTGAGGCCTCCAGCAGTGATTCGCTTTCTATCTTCTATTACAGTTTGTTGTTCGGGGTGGCAGCGAGCTCCATGGTATCCAATGAGCACAGTTTGTTTATGGTTTTGATCGTTTTGGTCAGTTCCTCGAGTAAGTGAGACTCATACAAATTATAGAAACTTCACAATGCATATTTTTTAAGATTCATGTGTGGTGAGTGGTAAGAAATAAGGAAATATGCCTACCCAACCATGCAAATTATATATGATGGGTATGATACTTTTCATAGGCCTTGAAGTGGATAATATTAGGGTGACTACAAAGCATCATACCCATCAGAGACATGCACCTTAGATAGACACACCAATGCATATATTTTTATACTCATGCAAGATGTATAATAAGAAAAAAAGAAATATGCATGCCCAACTATGCAAAAATAGATATGGTACATTGCACAGGTCTTAAAGTGGGTAAGTTTAAGGCCCTTCCAAAGTCTTCGACCAATCCAAAACATGCACATAGGATAGAAGCCTCTTGATGCATATTTTTTAAACTCATGCATTATGTGTGGTAAGAAATAAGAAAATATGATGACCCAACCATACAAACGATATCCAATGTGTATGATAATTTGTAAGGGACTTAATGTGAGTGAGAGTAAGGCCCTTGCAAAGCATCACACCCATCAAAGACATGCACATAGGATTGAAGTGCCACAATAAGTATTTTTTAGCACTCATGATGATGTGTGATGAGAAACAAGAAAATATGTATCTCCAACCATTCAAATGATACTTTTTATAGGAATTAAAGTGCATAAGATTAAGGCCAGTTCAAATTATCATACCCATTGGAGATATGCACATTGGATAGAAGCAGACTAATGTGTATTTTTTTACACTTATGCATGATGCATAGTGAGAAGAGAGAAATATACATGCCCAGCTATGCAAATGATATCTGATGGTTACGATACTTTGTATGGTCCTTTAAGTGGGTAAGATTAAGGCCCCCACAAATTATCATACCAATCCAAGACATGCACATAGAATAGAAGCCTCTCGATGCATATTTTTTAACACTCATGCATGAACCCAACCATGCAAATCATACACAATGGGTATAATATGTTACAAAGGACTTAAACTAGGTAAGATAAGGCCTATGAAAATTTTGATGTGGGTTGATCACCATGTGCATGGTTGGGCATCCGTATTCCATAATTCTTACCATGCATCCTACACGAGTGTTAAAAATATGCATTGGTGTGTGTTTAGCATATGTGTGTGTGTTCAATGGATATGAAACTTACAAGGCCTTAATGTAAGTAAGATACTTATGCTTGCCAATTTTGATGTTGTTCCAACATCATCCGTATGGGGTTAGGGTGGGGTTAGGGTATGGGGTTATGGTTTAAGGTGTAATGGTATAGGGTTTAGAGTTTAGGGTTTAGTGTCTAGGGTTTAGGGTTTAAGAATTGAGGAAACAAGGTCTAGGATATAGGGTTTAAGGTATAGCATTTAGGGCATAGGGTATAGGGTCTAAGGTATAGCATTTATGGTATAGGGTATAGGGTATAAGGTATACCATTTATGGTATAGGGTATAGCATTTAGGGTATAGGGTATATGGTATAGGGTATAGGGATGAGGTATACCATTTATGGTATAGGGTATAGGGTTTAAGATTTAGGATTTAGGATTTAGGGTCTAGGATCTAATGCTTAAGGTTTAGGGTTTAGAATTTAGTATTTATTCATGGTAAATGTATTTGCAAAGTTTCGTGACCATGCCTTACATATAGTCCATGCAGGAAGGTAGAAAACAAAGGTCGACTATGATTTGCGTCTATGCAAGGATTTATATATTCTCTTCTTTTGAAAAAATAAACTTCAAAAAACTAGTGACTATGGCAGGAGGGTAGGGGAAAAAGAAAATTGATAGAATGGAAGGGAGGGAAACAGAAGGGAGGGGAGGGGGAAGGGAGGGGAAGGGGGAGAGGGTGAGGAGAGGGAAGGGGGGGAGTGAAGGGAGGGGGAGGGGAGGGGAGGGGAGGGGAGGGGAAGAGCTAAGGAGGGGAGAGCAAAGTGGAGGGGAGGGGAGGGGAGGGAGGGGAGACATGAGGGGACAAGAGAGGGGGACGGGATAGGATAGAAGGGGATGGGGAAGGAGAGGGGAGAGGAGGGGAGAGGGAAGAGGGGAGGGGAAGGGGGACGGGGATGGGGGGGAGGGGGGATGGGGAGGGGGAAGAGGAGGGGGAGGGGAGGGGAAGGCGAGGGCGAGGGAGGTAGGATGGAAGAGGGAAGATTGGAGGGGAAGGTACAGGGAGAGGGGAGGGAGGGGAGGGAGGGAAGGGAAATGGAAGGGAGTAGAGGGGAAGAAGGGAGGAAACGGAGGGGGAGGGGGAGACACTGGGGGAGGGGGAGGAGAGAGGGGATGGAAAGGAGGAGAGAGAGAGAGAGAGAGAGAGAGAGAGAGAGTACAACGGGAAGGGGGGGGAGGGTTTTAAGGGTTTGGATGCTTTTAGCATTTTGTGCCCTATATATTGACTATTAGCCCTCTTATAATTAACTTTCCATCACAAGTTTCTAAGAGGAGACTCTCCCCCTTTAAGCTCCCTATCATCTCTCTCCCCTCTCTCTTCCCCTTCCCTTCCACTCTCCTCCTTCCCTTACTACTCTCTCCCCTCTCTCTTCCCGTTCCCCTCCCCTCTCCTCCTCCCCTCCTTCCTTTTCTAAGCCTCTCTTTCTACGTTGTTGCATGCTCCCCTCCCCTCTCCCCCTTTCCCTTCCCTCCCCTTCCCCTCTCTCTCTCTCTCCCCTCCTTTCTTTCACTTTCCAATGACTCCCCCTCTCCTCTTGCACTGCCACATTGATAGCAAAAGAGGCCTTTTTAAAAAAAAGCAGCTTGCGCTTGTTGAGGATAGTGTAAATTACACTATTTGGATAGGTCATTAGGGATAAAACCCTAACGCTAACCCTAAGGGGTTCTCATGTATATGTAGCTATATTGTGTGCATTCCTCTCTCTCTCTCTCTCTCTCTCTCTCTCTCTCTCCCTCTCTCTCTCTCTCTCTCTCTCTCTCTCTCTCTCTCTCCCCCCCCACTTCATCATGGTTTCAGAACCAACGGTCTCCCACTACCTTCATGAGTGTCTAGCCCTCCTTCAGTGAGGCATCCTCCATTGAGAGAGGATTTTGTCAAGAGAGAGTCAAGCCCTTGCTTCATCAAGGTTGCTTTATCAAGGCATAAGCCCTCCTTCATTGAGGCATCTTCATCTCTCACCTAGCTCATCTTGTAGAGCTCTTCTCCCTCTCCATTTTAGATAAAAAAGCTTCGAATTTTGCCATTTGGAGCTCTAGTTATCATTTTGAGTGATTACATTCTTTGAGGGAGATGGTTATCTTTGTTTATAGAGGTTTTCAATGGTTCTAAGGTTTTGAGAGATGTTTTCATGAGATTCCTAAGTGTCTCAAATTTCTGTGCTCTTCTTTCGGTTCTGTTCTCACAGTGAGATCAAGGTGCTTTGTTTTAGTAATTTTTCAAATGACTATTCAAGTCCCAAATAATCTCAGCTCCACCAACACTGACATCTATAGAGAGCTTTAGCAAAAGCTTAGCACAAGTATTGCCAAGCTCGACATAGAAGCCTCCATGGCACACAGCATGAATAAATAGCCTGATTGAAGGCCTATTTGCAAACAAAGCAGGATTCAAGAGCACCAGATAGTCAACAACTCAAATGAGCACTAGCTCCTTAACATCGACCCGACTCCATGCCCTCCATTGGCTGCACAGCAACAAACAATGCAACCTCACGGGCACCAACACGCTGAGGGGCCTCAACTATGATAATCGACTGCAAGCCATGCCTCATGACACCAACTGAGCAACTGCCACCATCGACTCCCTCAACAATGCCTTCACAGAAGGCTCCTTGCCAAATGCAAAGCCTCGAATGACTACAGCAACCCTTGTACAAGCTTAGCCACCAACTACACAAGCAAGAGGGATAGTAGCTCCACCGATGGGCTTCTACAACAAATGCCTCTATGCCTCAGCAATCTTGCAATCCGATAGACCTTCAACTGAGCAATGGCTAAGCCACAGCGCTCCACACCGTATGGTGACCATCTACTCTACATACGGGCACACAGAGCGACTCCCTTACTCAAGCCAAGGTAGCTTCACAACTCGACAACAACGAGTGCCAATGACACCTCCACAGCTCCAACAACCTGCAAACCACAAGCCGCCTACTACTATGAAGCTTTGTAGACCCGATGCCAACAATGACTCTTGACCACGAGTATACCAACACCTCAAGCCCATAGGGACACCAGCAGCGACCTCTAAGGGTGCAACCCAAAGATGACCTCCATCAATAGGGAAGAAGACCGGTGATGGAATCTTCAAAGATTTCGATCGGATATGATAGAATCATGAAAGATTTCTAGGATCTTATCCTCAAGGGTGGTCACCTCTAGGAGTTGACACGTGGCACGTGCACCACATCATCTTATCCACCATGTCAGTAGTGGTGACGTAGTGCCACATCATTGATGATGTCATCAACTTAGTCATCTAGCCACATCATCAATAGCTACTAGAGTGCCACATCAGCACTGAGGGCCATGTCATCAAGACATGCCACATGCCACATAGGCAACCACATTAGCACCCCAGTGAACAATGCCATGCCGCTTGCCATGTTGGCTTACATGTCATTAGTGGGCCAGCTCAATGCCAGGTCAGTCCTAAGTGCCATATCACTTGATTGCCACGTCAGTTGTATGACACATAGGTAATGCCATTTCATCATGTCAGTCATCAAATGACTTAGTAGTGCCACATAAGTAGCATGCCACCACCTCAGCCTTCTAAGCACTGAGTGCCCCATAGTCACACTTTTGTAAACAGCATGTGATCCACATTGCCACATCACCGTCCATGCCACCTCATCATTTTGATCACCCTCGTGGGATCAAAGTTTTGCCATCCTTCCAGGAGCCATAAGTTTTGATCCAGGTAGAATTTTGAGGTTATCCAAAAAACAAAAATGATCACTGGATCGTGCTCTACACACTGAGCAACTTAGATCTACTTTTTGGCTTTTCCACATGTCAACATCATCAAATCCTCATCATCATAACCACCGCCCCATCCTTTGTAGCAAACCCAACACATAAAATAAATCCATATAAAATTCATTTGCTGCATTTTGTGCTTTGACATGTAGTCTAGCTGTAGACTAGCACAGCCATAGAGGAGATTCAACTCCACTAAGATAAGTAAGCGCCTCAGTCTCTTGGCATTCGGCAACTCAGCACTTAAGTGTGACACTTGGGTAGAGTAACCTTCCTCAAATTCAAGATTGTTGCACATTAGCAAACACACATGCCACCCATGTAAAGTCACACATCGCTTACTATTTTATGGCATTGGCTCCTATACACATACATCAGCCTTGTACAACCTCTTGGCTACTTCCCAACACATAGTTGTCCTCACTTTACTATAGGCTTGATGATCCTTGGCACATCACAATTCTTCCACCATGACTTGGTTTTGATAGTTTAGCATAAGCCCCTAGTGGCAGCTTTCCCACAATGTTCTCATGGTGGGTAGAGACTCTCGTCTGTACATAGGTAAACCTCTTGGATAGAGCACTAGACCACCTCCAACATGGAATTTTTCACATAGTTGATGATACACTAATCATGACTCCAAACAAGATCTATGAGTGGAAAGAACCTACTTTAACCACTCATTGCCACATGGTATGTACCAGCTTATGATGTAGACTTGAGCCTCATTGGTCTTGAGAGATCATACACAGATGTTCCACATGTTAGCATGAATCAACCTTCACATTTTGATCATGCACATTCAACAATAAGCCCTCAACATGAGGCATGTTTGCTTGGAAGTCCTTAGCATGAGGCACACTTGATCATAAGCCCTGAGCACGAGGCAATCCCATCTACATCATCATAGTATGATTCCAGTGATGTACATCCATCACATTAATGCATGGATCTAACTCCATCTACTATCACATTAGATGCTACAGATACATAGCAGGAGTTTAGTTATGATCTTTTTCAATAGGTAAATCCTCAGTATGAGGCACTCACATCTCTAGCAGCATGCACAAGTTTATGCCACAATACATTTAACTCCTTAGGTGATTCCAGTCCAGCATCCATCATTGATGTATTCACCTCTGATACAAAGCATATTGCATCCTTGGACATAGTTTCCACGAGCAATACAGATGAGCAGATCAATCTTCGGGACATTCTAGCATCGGCTCAGTCATGCCGCATTGCACCACCCTTGGATCCAGTGACCACCACCTCTTCCGATCAGTATCATTCCTCAACATGAGAATATTTATGCATCAGTGCAATCTTGCCCCAGTGCAATGGACATTATTAAGTTCAGCCATAGTGCAACCTGGGGAACTTCAGTGTTTCAACATGCACTTATGGCTATCGTATACAATCCATACTTGATGCAAATTAGTGGTTGGATATAGGACTACAGATCAATCCCTACATCAGCATTCAGTACCTCATTCACTTCAGGGACATCTTATGCATTTTCAGTTGTCTTTTAGGCTTATAGGCCTTTATACTGTCAACTCCCTCTTAACAAGCCTACCTCATCGAATCTCTTAAACATATTACTTTGATGAGTCAAAGACAACAACAATATATTGTAGTAATCAATCTGCTCAAGCATTAGCCAAGAATCTAGTATATCACTCCAAGTCAAAGCACATTGATGTCAGAGAGCACTTCATAAGAGAAAACAAGTGTTACTTGCGGACATCACATTGCAACATTATGACAGCAAAGAGTATGTTGCAGATATCTTTACCAAACCACTTGGGAAAGAGCTTTTTGAGAAGCAGCACCAAGCTCTTGGGTTCAACTCAAAGGAAGGACATTCCCATTAAAGGTGTGTGATGGAATGTAATACTCAGTCATTCTTCCATTCCCCATAATCATCATCTTGAGGGAAGGCCTACTTCATGACGTTGATCTTGAGAGAAGGGGTTAAGGAAGGAATCATCTGAAAGTCATGTTGATATCTGCATAACACTAACACAAAAAAGAGTGCTAAAAGGTACAAGGGTTGGAAATCCTAACCCTAACCTAAACGGGTTTGTATATATTCATTCTTTTCAACTAATACTAGTGTAGAGTTAGTCATTTGTGGTGTGCTCTCTAGTAGGTGTGCCCTCTCTCCTCATGTTCACTCTTCTCCTCTCCTCTCCATATATGCATGCTCACACACACCAATGCACATGTATTAGCATGCACATGCATTTACTACACATAGAAGTATACATAGGCACATGTACATATACGGGGTGCGCACATACACACACATGTGTGCAAGCATAGACATATGCATGCACATGCATACACAATACACATAAGTAGGGAGTGCACACATGCACGTGTGTGCACACACACACACACAATAATTTTGATTAGTAAATGTATCTCTCACACATAAACACTTATTTCTTTACACACACACACACACACATGTATACTTCCCCAACTATGAATTATTCTTTTATGTACCCCTCATGAAATCTCCCCTTTACACTCTCTTTTTAACCACCCACACACAAGAATCCTTCTATACCTCCTCTAATCCCTTATCAGCCCATGCACTCTTTTGCTCCTTACTCCACTTGTGACTTAAACTTCTTTTATTTATCTAACAATCCATACAGTTGTCTATATTCCTAGGTAAAGCAATAATAAGCCGGGGAAAACAGGCATTACCTATCTAGTCAAATGTAACTATGATGTGCTTACACTTAGTTTGTTTGGATGGTGGCAGTTAAGTGGACCTTGACCTCGGAACGTGGACTACCTGAGGATTCGACCTCTTTTTTCAATATTGTGTTTGTCAAACTCAATATTATTACAATTTCTTAATTTTGGTGGAAATTTTTGCAAACTAGCAGCAGGTAAGTGGACCCTGACCTCGGAACCTAGACTACCTGAGGATTTGACCTCTTTTTTCAATATTGTGTTTGTCAAATTGAATATTATTACAAAGTCTTAATTTTGGTGGAAATTTTTGCAAAATCTAGTTGTTGCACTTTTCAACTTAGATGTCTCAATCATTTTTTCCTTATATGTTCCCCTTTTTTAACTTTTTATCCAATTCATGGAATTAATTGTATGGCACAATTATTGATGGGACTTTTTATCTAAACACACACTATCCATATGAAGATAAAAAACACACATAAACACATATGTAGTTGTGATTATGTGCACGCACGCACACACACATAGATGCATATGCACATATAGACATGCACACATACACACACATACAAATGCACACACCACACATACACATATGCAATAGGCATACACACATGTATAGATGCATACAAAAACACAAGCATGTGTGTTCTCTCTCTCTCACACACACACAAACACACATGGCCACACATAGATACATACACATGCACACATCACATATACATACACGTGTATACACATATGCATATGTGTACACATAAGCATAAGGCACATGCATATAAACACACACACATGCAAGCATAGACATACACATGCACATGCATACACCACACACATAGGCAACGGGTGTACACACATATAAGCAAGCATGTGCATGAACATACACAATCACATGTGCACATAGATGCACACATACACATACACATACATGAAGGCATGAACACACACACACACACACACACACACTCACATAGATGAAGTGCACCTATATATGCAATTATGCGTGCAAACATGTTATAGCTCTCTCTCCATCTCCCTCTCTCTCCACATACACATACATGCACACACACACACATGCATAGATGAAGTGCACTTGTATATGCAATTGTGCGTGCGGACATCTTATAGCTCTCTCTCCATCTCCCTCTCTCTAAAAATGTGTAGTAGATTGCAAAATTTATAACACGCTAAATACTTCTTTGGTTATATTATTTGATCAAACAAACGTTTAATCGGACTACTGTCCTTAGGCTACCATGAGCTCTTAATATACCACCCTTAGACTCTTGTACTCCCTCAACTCTTGGACTAGCACAACATTGTGTAGGTTCCTTACTAGTACCAAACTTATGGCATGGCCAAATAGACAGAAGGTATTGCCCTCTATGATAGTACTTGTGTGGTTTTGCATATGTTGGATGCACATGGTACCTAAGTGTGTACAGTATATCAAGTATAGGGTCATATAATACAATATCATCTCTCTCTCTCTCTCTCTCTCTCTCTCTCTCTCTCTCATGCGTGTGCACATTTTTGTATTGCTTTTGGCACCAAATAAACGACTTGCTTATCCCTCCTGGCCCTAATAAAGTTGCCCACTCCACAATAGAGCACGTATTATCATGGGAGATGCCTTATGTTTTATTGGGAGTGAGAATAAACGAACATTTAGAGAGGCCAAGTGATACATTGCATATAAAGAGCACTTTCATCTAGTGACCACATTTCAATCATAAATGGCTCAATAAATATTTGGGGCCCATGCTAACATTGCTCTTGTAGGGGGAAACAGAACAGGGGTTTTAGAGCTTGTTCCTACTTATGGCTAGTTGTGTGGGAGTGCCATGCTAGAGAAGTTCCCACTAGTCTCAGCGGGGCACCTCAGGGCTACAAGTAGTGGGGAATGGGCCGAGGGAGGGGATTCTAGGCTTGAAAGTGCCCGAAATCTGACGAGCAAGATTTTGAGCACTTTTCAACTCGAAATTCCAGACTTTGGTTGATTCCTCACATGGAGGGTGGCAGTAGCTACGGCGACCAATTTAGGGGAGGGTAGATTCCCTCGATTAATTAGGCCACATCGGATGGTGGAGATTAAACGGTGGAGATTTAATCTCCACAGACTGTGGATTTTTACATCCAAAAAATCTTTTTAGGTTAGAGCAGGTTGGGCATTCCCACGATCCTCAGGTCTAGGGTCACAATTTTTAAGGTTGCATAATTGCAGGCCATGTGAGAACCTGTAAGCTACAAAAATTCTAGACATTGAGAACTACATTTGAGGGGAAGTCAGATGGTTCTATTTGCTGCCATGTCCTGAATGTTTATAGGCAAGCTTCACACTCATCTGGATGCAAGCACCTATTGTGGAATATTTGGGTATCTTAAATAATCAGTAGATAGGCGCTCTGCTTTCACAATTGTCCGCCCACCTACACGCCCGCTCATGGAACCATGAAATTCATCCACCACAGCAAAAAGAGCGTCAACTATCAAAATGTCACCTTCATGGGAACCTACTCTAGTCTTTCTTTAGCGAGCTACTCACAACTGATCCTTGCGTGATCATTTATCTTACACAGTGGTATGAGGCTCTACTTAAGCACAGAGAACCAACATGATAAGAGCTGTAAAAGTGGTATGAGGCTCTAGTTAAGAACTCATTGTAAGCACTAAGAACCAACGAGATGAACTTCCATAATATCAGTTGCAAGTTTATTTACCTGCACATTTGCTCCACCTATACAGTAAAGTGTTGTCTTCTCTATCTGTGGCACTGGTGGAATGCCTTATTATCATTTTATCACATGGATTACATTCGCCTTTCTAGCACACACATTCTTGAGTTCTACTATAGAAGTGCAATCCGATAATTTAAGAAATTCATTGGTGATAGAAGCTGCTTCTAAACTAATTTAGGCACATTGACAAGATAGCTCCAACAGAGTCATGCACTAAGGCATTGTGCACTAAAACATATATTTTTCCGGTAAGGGAAACTTATATGGTCATCGTGCACTCTCTTGACAAAACTCTCGATTGCCATTTGAACTACAATACATGTACTAATCTCTTGCCTCCTCCATCAATCCATTTTTAATATGTTTTCCTCACTTATAAACCTTATAAAAGTGCTTGAATGAATCTACATTTCTCACCACTGTAAATGAGCATAGATATCAAGTAGGTTGCTTGTTCATAGCCTCTTAAAAATCCCTCCCTTGAAAATGTAATCAGAAAAATTCCTTACATACAAACCAATAGACTGTACAACGTTACTTGTTGCAGCATTGACAACATACATAATAGATGCATCCAAGACATGTCAATTACAGTTTAATGCTCAAGAGAGACATTTGACTGTAATAGATAGCAAAATGTTCTGCAAACAATGTACCAACACTCCAATAGATTATATCACCTGCAAAAGCATGTTTGGACATATTAAAGAAGGCAATGCATCACACTTTGAGATTGCCTTTATAGCAAAAACAATACAAAGGTAGATAGTAGAGCAACATGATTTGGCCAACATTTATAGAAACCATCTAACTCTTAGCAAGATCAAATATAAAAAACTATAGAAGTCAACAAATTTTGTTCATTATGACTCGACATGAAATGCATTCAAAATTGTCTATATTATTGGACACTTGGGAACACACATGCTCTATTTCCTTCCAGGAAATTTAGAGAAAAATGAAGAATGATTCACACATGTTTCCATTTTAATGTTCAAGCTCCCACAAAAGGTGACAGACCCACAAGAACCTACCATTGTTCCTGTGCTACAACCACTAGACGAAAACGCCAATTCCCTCACAACAACTTCTGGATCTCAATGGATTCCACAAGTTTACACTGAGCTTCAAGTGCTACAATCAGTTGAAGAGGCACCAACAAATGTGCAACACCACTTCTACAAGCTTCCTGAATGTCTTTACGGGTGCGTTAAGCAAGTATGCCACCTGGAGAGATGTAAGGTATTCTGAACCTTGAGGTTTTCAGTCCATTGTTCATGCGCAAGGTCTACGTGAGAATAGGAAGTTAACATCATAGGTGAGAAATACTCTGGCCCTCTGCTTAATCTTCCCACAATGGCAGCCTCATGTGGTAGCCTTGTACTCTAGATGTTTCACTACATTGCTTGTAGTGGTCTGCTCTAGCCCTCAGCTTAGTCTGCCCATATATGGCAGCCTGAAGGCTTCACATGTGGCAGCCCTATACTCTGGATGTTTCACTATATTGCTTGTAGTGGTCTGCTCTAGCCCTCTGCTTAATCTGCCCATATGGCAGATTGAAGGCTTCCCATGTGGCAGCCCTATACTTTGGATGTTTCACTACATTGCTTATCTACATTTCTACTAACATCAAGCCCCTTCACACTCCTCATTCGGGAGCTTACAGGTGGGGCATTGACCCTGTTGAAGCCCTTATTGCAAAAAAATAATAGTTTACAATGACAACAATTTAGATTTAAGAGAACCTAAAACTAAAACTATAGGAAATCAAATTTACATTGCATGAAAATAGAAGTTTATAGTTACAAGACATGAGCATTGAGAGAAATAGCTTTGAAACTTTAGGAAATCATACTCTTATTGCACGAAAATAAAAGATTACATTGAGAACACATTTGGAGCAATATAATTGTCTCCTAACACATAGAGGGAACTGGAGGGCAAGTTTCTTGCACAATGGTCTTTGCAAGAGGAGCTTCCAGTGCTCGTGGCCTTCCTCTCTCTTCACACCCTTTTTGCCCCCATGAGTGGTAGTAGCATCCTTCTTGCCTTGACATCCCTCAGTTGGAATGGAAGGTGCAAATGCAGGTTGACAGGTGGCATGTGAAAGAACATTGGTGAGATGAAGATGGGTAGATGGATGGAAAATTTGGAGCACTAAACAACTATAATTGGTTATACATAGCCATCATCGAAGGAGGACATGGCTTTTGAGAATTTTGAACTAGAGAGCTTGAGAGGTCTTCAAGAGAGTCCTCGAAGTTGGGGTCATTGAGCATGCATTGCATTGCCATCCTAAAAGAAACCCAATATTCAAAAAATCAAAAGATAGCAATTTCACTCAGCCTCTACTCAGTAAGAGAAATTGGAGTAAATGTCCAAAAATGAAGCAGCAACTCCTTCAGAACAAATTTCATACATGAATCCAATAAATCTCGTCTACATTTTCATAAGAAAGGTAAGATGCTTCCAAATATCTCGTGATATATCATGCAACCATACAAAGCAATATTAAAAAGATGCTACATATGATATTTCCACATGTTAATGAATTCAGTTTACATGTTCGAACTAAACATGTAAAAACAAAACTTAGTTTCACCAATTGGAGAAGAGTGCATAGTTAGGAACTCACATCCCCCAAAAAAGAAGAAAAAGGAATGTAAATCATTAGAGAAATTGACAGAGCTAATAGTATTCCCTTGAAACAACTAAATGCATGTCAATCTCACTCTTCAAATCACCCTGAAAGAATGATTTGCAAGCTGGGGTTGTTGAAAAATGGACTACCCTACAATGGGGCTCCTCTTAGCCCCCAAACATGTTACAGATTGTTGTAGACTAGCCAACCAATCTGTAAGCGATTGCTATACCTATTACTGTACCGATGCTGCACAAACATGCTGTCCTAAATCCCTCAATCCATGCCATGCTGTTGTCAAGGCGGCCTGAGTGGCTGCACTAAATTCGGTACAAGATAGAGGTCTATGTGCCATCCATGTGGCTGTGAGTCTGTTGCCCACATGCTAGCCCTAAACCGCTCTCCTCCACATCCTACATATTAATTCATCCTCCCCCATGTCCTCATATGGGGGCTAATATAGATGAAACAACTAAATGCCCTCAGGGAGATGACAATGGCCTAACCTCCCACATAGCTTGATAAATTCAATAGTATATTCGAACTGAACATGTAAAACCAAAATGAACAATGCAACTTTAAAACGATGGTTGTGTGGGAGGTGAGCTTTCCACGATCATTCTCCCTCCCAAGAGCACTCCCTACCGCTTCCCAACTCCAGTGCAAGAACTTCCTCTCCTACTTGGAACAATCTTTTTTACAGTTGCACACTTTTGGAGTTGCACAATTCTAGCTTGTCCAAGTCGTTAAAGTTTGCAGCATTTCTTGTGGAATCCATCAGCGAAAGTCTTTTTCAACTTTGTCCGCTTTATTTGCAGGTCAGCGGCATAAAATCATGGATGTTGTGATCGTAGTGTAGGAGATATATATAATGGAAAAATGGGTCTTTCCCAAAAGTTCGTGCAAACAGAGAATCGACAAACGTTGCTTGGGAGGGATGAACGAAAAAGGCGAAAACAATGTTATCTTTTGCAATGCGTCATCCCCAATGTAGCAAATTGGTGGAGGAGGAGAAGCTCCCGCCAATGCATTCTCCTCAGGCAAAAACTATCGCTCGACCCTGTTATACCAAGGAAAAATTCCATTTTGATTCTGCCCCAGGAGTTGGGCGAGGGGAAGATGCTGCCCAAGACGAAGCTGATTTTGTCCGTGAGTAGGCGTGCCACATAGGAAAAGTGGAAATCATAGCCCGCCCTACTCTGAAAGCAAACAGCAACCGACGCTCTTTGGTAGGATGGCATTGGGCTTCGGGATGGGTGTGAAACCCACCAGGCACCTAATAAGGGAAAGTGATTACGGGAAGCTCCTAAAACTATGGTAGAAACACTGCAACGTACAATTTAGAGGACATTCCCATGAGCGAACAAAAAAATAGGTAGAAACGTCGCATCTCTACGTGAGAACATCACTACAAATTTGCGAAGATAGCAGGGACGAGCGCTCAGGGCATTCAATGCGCAAAGTTTTGGGCTCGTTGCAATGAAAACCTTCACGATCAATTGGCTCAAGGCTTCCGAAATCTTCTCCCATGAAAGGTTTTCGAAATCAATTGGCTCAAGGCTTCCAAAATCTTCTCCGAAACCTTTAACCAATTTTCACGGTTAACTTTGCCATTTTTCATGATGTTGGTCGTGAAAGTCGAGAGAGCCCTTAGAGGGCATTCCCACGCTTGGGATTTCGTAGCCCTATTTCTACCGATTGGCAAAGAATAGTAGTTACAAAATCGCCTACTCAATTGGTTGAAACTTAGCACCCATTAACATTGCGGAAGAGGGCAACGTTAAGCGTGAAGGTAGGAAGGAGAGTTTTTCGGGGACTTTGGAGCCAATGTGCTCCTTCGACTTCGTTGCAAAAGATTGGAATCTGCCTCAAATGTAGGGAACACAGAGGACGCCACGAGAGTCTCTCGACGCTCACCCCTTTTTCCCGTCCCGTTGTGGCGATTTCCGGGACTCCAGAACCCAATCAGACCCTCGTATACACAATCTAAAATTGCGGAACGATTGTTTGGGCAGGGACGTCATCGGAGAGTTGACTGGACGGAAGTTGGGTCTCGTGTCAAATGTTTGCTCATTCAGCGCTGAATGAACGACGAGGAGAGCTGTCTCAGTTTTGTACTGATGGCGGCCAGCTCCATTCCATTGACCCGCCTTTCTCTTTCTACTGTCTTTGTCTGACGTCCTCTCTTTAGTTCTCTTCCTCTTTCCCCTTGTCTCCTTTGCACCTCCATACCCATCTCCACATTCACATCCAGTTTCTGTCGATATTTACCTCCCCTCCCCTCCCCTCCCCTCCCCTCCCCTGCTTTATTCAAGAATCGCCCACCATGTCCTACCTCTCCCATGAAAACGCCCCATTAGACTACGTTGTGGTCACCCTGATCCAGCTCGGTGGCCTGTCCGTTGTACTGGGAAATTCTGTCATCCTTTACCACAGGAAGTATCCGCCTATCAAAGCGAAGGGCGTAGCTATGACGGTGTTGAGTTCTTTGGGAGGTTTGATCTGGATCGTAGCCACGCTAGTGGTGAACAACCATTTTCCTAGGCGGAAACACTCCCTCCTTGCAGCCTGTGTTCTTTGGACGTATTGGCTTCAAGCCTGCTTTGGATTCTCTATGTGGCTGAATTGCCTCACTCTGCGCCTCATCATTCTGTACCGTATTTTTATTTCAAAGCGGGGGTTCAAACGTCCTTTTATCATTCTCCTTCCTCTGCTGTTGCCCGCGATCATTTTATGCATTTGTGGCTCGGTCATGCCCCCAATCACGTAAGTATCTCGTATTCTATCCACAAAATGTGCATGCGTGCTTTTTTTTCTGTGGGCTATTTGAAAGTTACGTATTCAAGCATATTCAAAACTTACGTATTTGAGCATAACATTAGTGCTAGACCTCAATCACTACAGTATCATGTCATGTTCGTTGTAACGCCTTAGCCTCATATATCTAACCATTTAATCTTCACATCAGTATTGCTATCCTGCCAAATTCGTATATCATTAGTTATTGCGTTAATAAAATTGTAACATGTGACCACATGGTTGAGAGCGCAGACTGATTTGTGATGCCTTCGCAAATTTGCCTAAAGTTTTCCAGCCCCTTTGCGTCTAATCCTTTGTGCCGTCAGCCCACACGTCCTGGAGCATATTTGAGATTCATGCCTTACCTTCAGCTTGCACGTGGCAGATGTGAACGTGTCCTTCGTACACTTATGGTTTGAATTTGGAGAGAGTTAGGAGATCCTTCGCACTTCCATATTGTACCGTGTAATAGCACTAGGGTGTTACTGGTCATTATCTGACATAGTATGAGAGCCAAAGATTCTATGATCGTGATCTTTATCAATACCTAAAGGCAGGACATCCTTGTATGCTGGAAAAGGACTACTGTTCACTAAAGTATTTGCCCCTGAAGAGTCGTTTCAGTTTACAGGCTTTTCTGGTGTCAGGGCCTCAAGTTTGCCCATCCCCAACTTTTGGCAAGAGGCAGTACAAGAATGGGAGAATAGAGAAGCCCTTCAGATTCAGTGAAGGTCAGAAAGTGGACACTGATGCTCTTGCCATGCTCTTGCTGAGCATGCTTCCATGAAGCTTCAGAGGATTTTTGACTGGCTAATCGACCATAAGTGATTGAGGCCTATCACTTTTGAGAGATCAGCCTATGCCCTTACGAGAACTGAGGGTGAGATGAGAAGGCCTTCTAGGCCTTCTTAGTGTGGGCAGCCCTGCCACACCAAGGCTTCCCGCGTGTGTGGCAATCAAAATTTGACCAGCGATTCTACCATGCACGCACCAGTCCAAAAAGCCCAGTCTCCACATAGTGCCCTCAGGAAGGTTTAGTATACCCTATTATAACCCTTCTCAAAATTCACGAGAAGGATCACGAGAGGCTGAGACTCGTAGTGTGCCCAGTCGCTAGCTGTCCAGAAGGTAAAGATGTTTGTCTACGATGCTACTCT
The DNA here is from genome assembly GCF_047967505.1 of Dipteris shenzhenensis. NCBI lineage: Eukaryota > Viridiplantae > Streptophyta > Polypodiopsida > Gleicheniales > Dipteridaceae > Dipteris > Dipteris shenzhenensis. The sequence continues at coordinate 42,912,475 of NC_141627.1, read as the reverse complement.
CCTGGACCTGGGTGTTGTGGATGATGTTTGAGAGGGGATGAAGCTGCAAGCTCAAGAACTTGAGTAAGATCTTGTGTGCAGTATCCAAGAGAGTGGGCGCCACTGTCACATTTCTGTCCTGTCCTCCCTTTCAGGATCCAACAAATCCATCCTCGTGCAACAGTCTAGGTAGCTGCCCTGAATTGAAGATTTCTTGAAAAGTCAGATGAAGAGGGGTGTGAAAGTGCTCCAGTAACTGCGGAAGAACAATGGGGATAGTTCTTCCTGCCTTGGGCATTTCTGCAATGGTGGGGACTTGAGGGCCTTAAGCATCTCCTTGTCCACGAAGGGAGCCTCCTACTGCCTCATCATCTACAGTGAAAACCTATAGGGATATGAAAACCAAGCCCCTGCACTTGGGTGCAAGGCGACGAGTGGCTTCATCGACAAAGTGCAAATAGTTCCTATGATAGGATATTTTGTCATATGCCGTGACCCCCTTTGTCTAGGAACAGTCAGACACGAGCTACGTAGGTCAGTCTCTCAGCCTTAGGTCAAGTCGGAAGTCAAGTCCTTCTTCACTAGTACCCACTGGAGAACAGTAGGTCAGTGTTTCCGTCTTAGGGTTTTAGCTAGGTCTAGGTCTCAGCCTAGGGTAGGAGGGTCCCCAAGGGCTGGACCAAGGAGCTCTCCATGAAGGGAAAATGGGCTGGGGAAAGGCTGCCTTTATAGGCTGCCCTGTGCCCCTCCCTTGGGAGCAAAGGGGTGAAGAAGTGAGCCCAACCAGCCAACCAACCAGACGACTAGCTAGTCGGCTCATCTCTGGCTGGTTGGCTCACCGCACAGCCCCCTATTTATAGGGGGCTTGCTGCTCTCTTTCCTCATCCAGCTGCCTTCAGTTCAGTCTCAGTTCTTCAGCCCGGTGCAGCCTCAGCCCTTCCAGAAATACCCTGCAAGTCAGCCATCAGTTCAGCAGTCCTCAGTGTTAGCCAAGTATGAAGCAAATTCTTCCCTATTGGGGGAAGGGGGCCCTCAGTGGGTACAAGGACCCAATCTGGTGTCATCTACAGTCTCTCTCTAACCCTTATCTCTCTCTTCCTCTTGATGGTGCATACGCACACGCCTCGCAAAGGTTTAAAGGTCTCGCTGCGCATTACACGATCATTAACTATTGCATGTTACAAACTAGGTGTGTGTTATTAAGATGTTACTTAGTGACTTGACCTAAGGTGCTATTGTGTGCATGGAATCTTGTGTTGTGACAACCTTGAAGAAGCTTGGCTATGGACATGAGCAGAATGGGACAACAAGCACAAGTGGAGGGGGGGTCACGAGATGGGGTGGATTGGAGCAAACAGGAGCGGGTGTCGGTAGTGGACTAGAGGAGACATGAGCAAATGTGGACAATGGGCTAAACCGGGCAAGAACGGATAGAAGCAGTGTGCTGGGGTAGACAATGGCAGGTAGAGCGGACATGATCAGGTAGGATTGGCGGACGTACATGAATGGATAGGAACAGGTAGGATCGACAAATGGACAAGAGTGGAAGGGGGGTGCCATAGCACGCAGGAGGAGAGAGGGGGGTCTTGTGTGGGGGACGTGACACTTTTTTTTTAGTGAAATCTTTATATTTCTGTGTGGGAAACCTCAAAAGAGGTAAAAACCCACCAATTGTTGGAGATAAGTGCACACGAAGTGTACTATTTCCCTAGTCTACATTTGTCTAAGTCTAGTCTAGTCTTTGTGTCTTGAGTATGTGCCATGTGGCACCTCTACAATTATCCCATAAGCACTCTTGCTTTATGTCTTGTACTTTGGCCCATATATTCATGGGTCACATCATTGCAATCTATCTATCTAGCTTGTGTCTTGTCTACACTCATCTACAAGGTAACTCTTTGTCTGTCTTTCAATCTTGTTCTTATTTTACTTCTAGTTTTCTAGTTTCTAGTTCTTCCTTTTATATTCCAACATGGTATCAGAGCCATGTAGATTCCTCTTCTCTCCCCTCAGTCTACTGTAGCCATAGCCGCCTCTTCTCAGTTTTTTGCTCCGCTCAGCTGGTCGCCATCTCCATCTTCTGCTCGTCTTCTCCACGTTGCTGCCGTTCCTGCTCAGGTTGCCGCTGCAGATCTGCCCGCCTCTTTCTGCCCCACCATCTCTCTGCTAGATCTGCGCCACCACAGCACGCCATTGCTCTGCCAGACCTACGCGCCAGATCAGTTCCACTCCAGATCTGCGCACCATCTCTGCCAGATCTGCGCAGTTCCGCTCCAGATCTGCGCCCATCAGCTCCCGCTCCTGCTGTCGCTCCTGCACCTGCATCAACATACGAAGTACAGCCAAGATTGTCCGTACAGTCCGTACGACTGTACGGAATCTGTACCTGCACAGGTCGCACCTCTCCAGCTGCTGTTCGTGATCTGCGCCATCTTCACGGAGATCTGCGCCATTTGTTCGTGACTGCACGGAGATCGCCTTCCCTACGGCATTGCTTTGGAGCTCGTGCTGCTTGCACCTCCTGGACCGTGCCTCTGCCTCTGCCTGGGATTAAGGTACTGCGCATTGCCTCTTTCAGTCTGCTGAGCAGACCTTTTTTTTTTGCTAGTTCCTCTTGCTTCGATGGGTTGTCACAAGCTATGGCCTTGACAAAGTGGTGAGAGAACCGGCTTCTTGGATCTCTCCTTTCATTTATTTCTGCAATATTGTAAGGGAATAGACACTGCCCTTGCATCCTAGCAAGAGGTAAGACCTTCCCACATGGCATCTTCCTCTCATTCTCTCATGTCTATCAACAAATTCAATGGGTCCAACTTTCATACTTGGCAAATCAAAATCAAGTGCCATCTTATGAAAGGAGGTCTTTGGGACATTGTTCACCGTGCTGCTCCCGAAGGTCCCGACATTGAGCAAGTTGTCATTGCCAAAAATGACAAAGCCTATGCTATCATCTTGCTCGGTCTTGGAGATGATTACATTCATCACATCTCCGACATACAGACTAGCCTCTCATGTCAATTATCTTCGCAGTCTTATGGTTCAGCTTGCATCAGTAAAGTCTCCCATCTCCGAAGATATTGCTATAGCTGTGCTTCTCAAAAGCTTACCTGACACCTATGCTACTCTTGTCACTACCTTCAAGTATCACAATAATCCTTCTCTTGAAGGTATCATCAATGCTCTCCAAGAGGAAGAAAGAACTCAACAACAAAAGGTAACTGACACTGCATTTTTAGCAAAGAAAGGAAGTTCTAAGGTAAGAAAGCCTTGCACCTATTGTGGCAAAACTAATCATATGGAGAAGGACTGTTTCAAGGCTCATCCATGCACCATTTGTGGCCGTGATAATCACCGGGAGAGGGACTGCTACAACCCTCTACATCAGCCCCTGCATCTACCTTAGCCCATGTTGCTGCAACATCTCCATTAGCAGATCGTGCTGTTCCTTCCTCATATGATGAGAAGTGGGCTTTCTGATTACTTCATATTTCTTGTCTACTACTTTGACCACTGATGATGTAGGTCAAGGGGTTCTAGTGTCTTGGTCTTTCTGTTTGTCTACAGTCAGTCTTCTGTCTATCTAGTCTTGTCTGTCTGTCTATTTGTCTATCAATCTGACTGTGTTTTGTTTTAGATCCATCTTGTCCCTACCCTTGTGGACCCATATGAGGATATCACTTGAGGAGGGGTGTCTCAGGATCTTTGTCTGTCATGTCTTCTATCTTGTCTTTCAGTCTATCAGTCTTTATGTCTGTCTTCTAGTCTTGTCTTTCTGTCTTACTCCTAGTGTCCACTTAAGGAGGGTGTTGGAGATAAGTGCACACTAAGTGTACTATTTCCCTAGTCTACATTTGTCTAAGTCTAGTCTTTGTGTCTTGAGTGTGTGCCATGTGGCACCTCTACAATTATCCCATAAGCACTCTTGCTTTATGTCTTGTACTTTGGCCCATATATTCATGGGTCACATCATTGCAATCTATCTATCTAGCTTGTCTCTTGTCTACACTCATCTACAAGGTAACTCTTTGTCTGTTTTTCAATCTTGTTCTTATTTTACTTCTAGTTTTCTAGTTTCCAGTTCTTCCTTTTATATTCCAACACCAATAAGTACAAGAAAAAAGTTTTTACAAGTAAAACCTCAGAGCAAAAGTCATGAGGTAGCCAAGTAAAAAGTTACATATCAATCTGGAGGAGAGTCAAACACAGCATCCTCCAGCTTCAAATTGTTCTGCTGTAAAAACTGATGCAATGATGAAACCACACCATCAATAAAAACAAGCTGTTTTTTACCCTTGTGATTCTTCTTGATATAGGCTGGTACCCGAAATTTTTGAATCAGAGGGTCAAAAACCTGTTGTAACATGGGATGAAAAGATTCCAATAAAAAAGGTACTTCTGCATCCTTGATAGAAGAAGACTCTGGCACAGGCATCAAAGGTGGAAAAGCTAAATCAACATCCGTATCTTCTGATGAAAAAGCTGCATGGAGGATCAATCTGAGTAAGAGCAGGGGCAGTATCCTGAGAGAGAGCATGCATGTCATCCTATAAATTGCCCTCTACAAGGGATACATCCATATCCTGAGTAGAAGGAAACTGATGGTGCTCAACAAGGGTGCAATCCTGAGCTTCTTCAGCTAGAGGAAGATTTGCCTGTGATTTATCAACCTTCCTCCAGTAGTGCTTCGGAGGAGTAGAGGGCTTCGCCAAAGAAGCCATAGCAGAAACCGGAGGAGAAGGGAGAGTAACCTTGACAGCCGAAGAAGGAGCAGGAGGTATGGGCGTGGAAATAGAAGGGCAAGCACGTGCAAAGTGACCAACCTGTCGGCACCGATAACATGCAGTGGGAAAAGATGCAAAATGGAGCCTGATGCGCATTGGATGAGCAAATCCCAAATCAAGATCCAGAGTAGATGGCACGGGCTGCATCATATCCCACAAAATGCAGAGACGAACATCACGGGAGGCTTGCAAAAACTCCTGTCTCGAAACATGAAGAGGCCTTCCCAAAAAAGTTGCAAGAGTTGGAAGATGTTGAAGAAGAGGCACTAGCAACGCTTTGAGAATAATCCAAACCGGACAGTGAGTCAGAAGGGTTGCAGAAGGATCAAAAAGTGGATCCTAGGGCATAACATAAGCGAAAAAACCCGCTCCAGGAACACCAGCATCACTGATAAGGCGCTCTACCACCTCAGTCGAAGAGCAGTGGGCATAGTAAAATCCTTTGCCTAGAAAGACAAAGGAAGAAATACCTGCAACATCAGCCCATTGACGGAGCTGAGCTGAAGATAAAACCCTGCCCATGAAATAGAGGCAAACTCCAAATTGCTGGGCCTGTCGAAGACCAGAGACCAAAAGGGCAGAGTCCAAGGAACAAACAAGCGGGAAACTCGATGAAGGAAGTTCTGTGACAGAGGCTGAGCACAATTTGCGAAGAAAATCCAGCTGGAGTGAAGAAGAATGGCCATCAGAAACATCCAGCTTTGCCGATTTGATGAAGGGGGAGGCAGAGAAACCACCATGCTTTCGTCGAAGAAAAACACAGGTAGGAGGAGCAGTGGCAGAATGAGGTGTCGAGGCGGAGAAAACGAAAGAGGAAAGAGGCTGCATAGTGGATGGTACAGGCTGTACAGTCTTCTGTACAGGATGTACGGTCGACTGTACAGCATGTACGGAAGGCTGTACAGCAGGTGCGAAGGTCTGTACAAGGAGGTCCACAGGGCACGGGAACTGCAGGGAACTCCGCAAGGGAGTCTGTACGGGCAGTGGTACGGAAGGCCGTACAACTGACGGCAGTTGTACGGAAGGCCGTACAACTGACGACAGCTGTACGGAGGACGAAGCAGGCAGTAGGGACGTGGAGGGGGACGGTACGGACGGGGACGGTACGGACGGAAACACGCAGGAGGACAAGGCTGGCAGTGTAGAGGAGGAAGTCTCCATCGCGGTTCCGCCACACACACACTTTTTTTTTGTGAAAGCACATTACTATATTATTAACATGAAATCAATGTACATGACATTAGACTCCAAAGAAGAGCCCAATGGAAGAACTCAAAAGCAGTTAGAAAACACTTCAAGGCTAGTAGCATCCAAGTCCCTTGCAGCAAAACTATCATATAAGGATTGCTTGAGGGACATTCTGAAGAAAACATATGCGTGAGGAAACTGTTGACCCATCCTAGAATGCAATCTCTGTGTCCAAATGGTCCATAGTACCCAAAAGCGAGTCCAGTGAAAGAAGAGGAGGAATGGAGACATTTGAGATGAGAGGCATCCAAACATCCAGAAGAGTTTCCCAAATCTGATAGAGGGAAACCGAAGTCACAGCAAATGAGAAACATGAGTGATCAATATGCGAGAGTGCGGGCAAGACCATAATAGATGAGGAATTGTCTCGCGGTGATGAGAGCAACGGGGGCAGGAAGGGGAAGCAATGCGGCATGCTCCCAATTTCACCCCAATGGAAAAAGCTCCCACTATACATCTCCAAAAGAAAAGCCTCTGTTTCAATGGCAATTTGGCTTTCCAGATTTTCATGAGTCGTGATTGCCACCAAGATAAAGGCCTATCCAAATTCCAAAGAGTATTGGCATGCTTGTCAATCCATGGCGGTGGAAGAAGAAATCTATAGACCTTCGAGGAGGCCAGATTATGCATTGAAAGCGAATGGGTAGCAGGAGGTAAGGAGGTCAAATTCCAGTCCAGTAATCTGTCTTGTACAAACAGTGGAGGAACCGGAACAAATGGCTGCAACATATTTGAAAGTATTCTCCAAATGGACCTATGATGCAGACCCAAGGAGAATGTCCTGCAAGCTTGTGGAAATGAAAGCATGTAACCTTGTTGATCCACAACATCTCCAACAAATCTTATGCCCAATTTCATAAGATTGTATGCTTTAATAGGTGCCTGTAAAGCGAGAGGCGATTCAAACACCTTGCTCCAATGGATGCTTTCCAAGCGAAAAGAATTACCATGATCCTGTCCATTTAGCATAAGAGAGAATTCTCCTCCAATCATGAATAAAAGTAGTAGAAACAGGACAACCAGGAATTTTTCCCCCCTGAAATGTGGTCATGACTGCTTCCCAGTGATCTGTAATCCAATGCCCATATGCATGGGACGTCATGTTTCCACACATAGCTGCTAACATAATAGCCCATGGCTGTTTTTGCTGAAGATTGAGAATATTCAGCTCCCCATGAGTCTTGGGTGAACAAATAGACTGCATAGGTAGTAGTCGCAAAGCCTTTTTATGAGATTTGCTTTTCCAAAATATCTCCATAGCCTGGGACATGTAGGAAGCCAAATGCTTGAAAGACCAGGGAAGAAGAGGCAAATAAAATTGCACATATGCCATAATGATGGACTGTACTATCCGAAGTCGAACATGTAGAGGCCAAGTGGACAAATGCCAGTATTCCAGCTTCTTACACACACACACACACAAAAACACACACACACACTTTTTTTGTGGGAAGAAATCTTTTATTGCTGTAAAATAATTACATTCATAGTTACTTCAAAAACGAAGTAGCTACTACTCAACTAAATATCTCAGCATAAGCTGTATACACATCCTGATCAATCAAATGAGTCTGAAAACAATCGTAGAATGATTGTTGCAGAGAGCGTTTGAAAAAAAGAAAGGATGAAAATAGTGGATCACCAAAGACTCTATGATTTCTGTCCATCCATGAAGTCCATAGGGTCCAATAGCGCAGCCATACAAAAAATAAATCAAAACCCTGTCTCTGTGGATGAAAACCAAACAACCAGAAAAATCTGCCAAAAGTAACAGTAGGAAATCGCGCTCGAAGCCTTTGTCGGATGAGAGCAATGAGATCAGAAGTATGTGGACAGAACCAAAAAATGTGAAGCACGGATTCAGTAGAGTGCTGGCATCTGTGACAAACAGCTGAAGCAATATGTCTGTGTGCAAGTAACTGTCCGGATGGAAAAATGCCAAGGAGAACTCGCCATAGGAAAAGCTGTTGTCGAAGAGGGACTTTGTAATGCCAAAGGAGACGCAGCCTTTTTCTCCACCACTTCATTGAACGATCCATATGCCAAACAGTATTTGCTCTGTGAGAAATCCAAGGTGGAGGTAATAACACTTTATACAGAGACGACACTGTGATATGTGAGAGCTTCAAAGGACGGGCGTATAAGGAAGGAGAACGTAAAATCCAATCCTCAAGCCGATTCTGAAGTTCCAAATGAGGTACCGACAAGTACGGTTGGAGCATTGCTGAAATTTTATGCCATAAAGGACGATAATGAGCTCCCAAGCCATATTTGCGAGCAGCCATAGAAAAAGATAAAATTGTGCCATCATCCTGAAGTACATCCGCCACAGATGAAATGCCTTTGAAGGAGAGAAAATAAGAACGTCTGGGTTCTTGTATGGCCAAAGGAGGGTGGAATACTTTAGACCAAAAAATATTCTCTACCCTCAAAGAGTTGCCCGACAGAGAGTCCCTGCCATGCCATTCCAAGTGGGATAAGATGTGTTTCCAATCAAGAAGCAGACGAGAGACAAAAGGGCAGCCTCTGATCTTGCCTTGGATAGAGCCAAATAAAAAATCCCACTGAGTAGGCTGCCAATTCCCAAAGGTAGATGTATGAAGATGTAATAAGAGAGAGCGAATCATGAAAGCCCAAGGCTGATCTCCTTGCATAAACTGTATCATCATTTTCCCTCTGTGAGCAAGTAAATGCATTTGAATATTGAGAATGTTCAGACCCCCATGCATCTTTGGAGAACAGAGACGATGCATAGAGAGTAATATGAGACTTTTCTTGCCATGTTTTGAACACCAGAAAATTTCCATGATAGCTGACATAAATGAAACCAGATCTGCCTTAGTGAACATAGTGAGAGGCAGATAAAATTGTATGTATGCTATCAAAATGGATTGTGTGATTCGCAAACAAACATGTAATGGCCAAGTTGCAAGCTTCCAATATTCAAGTTTTGCCCTTAACTTTACTAGCACCCAATCAGTTTGTTGTGAACGGGTGAGTCCCCAGCCTAGAGGATAACCGAGATGTCGAATGAATTGAGAAGCAGGGACGATTTCCCCAGGCCACATAAGGTTGTGCCATTCCTGTGCATGTAACGGCAGCAATTTTGATTTCTGAAAATTTACCCGAAGGCCAGCAGCCAATCCATATGTAGAAAGAGCGTGCATAATCATGGACAGATCAGCCCGAGTATTTTTTGGAGTAAAGAATGAATCATCAGCATATGCCTGAGCAATCATGCTATGACTTGCCAAGAATCTCCAAACCGTGCAGCTGGTCAGTGTCCAAGAGGTGATCTAGATATTGAAGCAGTGGATGAGTGGCGATGGCAAAAAGTAAAGCACTCAGGGGACATCCTTGCCTGACAGAACAACCAAGAGTCCAGGATGGAGAAATATCCCTTGAAAGTATGCAGGCAGCTTTACTATCTTGATATAGCCAAGTGATGAGTTGCTGCATTTTTGTGCCAAAACCCAATGCCTGCATAGTCGATGAAATAAAATCCCACTGAACAGTATCAAAGGCTTTCGCAATATCAACTTGCAATAACAAAACATCCTGCTGTGTGTATTTGGCATATTCAATTCCAATGTAGGCATTAGCAATGTTATTAGTGATATGCCTACGCGGGACAAAGCCATATTGAGCAGGATGCAACCCATCATGTAAAAACCCCTTTAGCCGATCAACAATCATTTTGGTAGTGACTTTGTAAATTACGGGCATAAGAGTGATAGGTCTTCAGTGTGCCAAAGACTCACAAATTTGTTTTTTGGGAAGGAGTTTAACAAGACCTCTCTTCCATGTGTCTGGCATTTTCTGATTTTGCCACGCAGCATTCACCATATATAGCAATGTATGCTTCAAAATAGGCCAATATTCTTGGAAAAACTCGATTGTTAAACCATCCCATCCTGGAGATTTCCATCTGCCACATGATTTGATCGCATCTGACAGTTCCCTCTCGGTAAAGGGTTCCTCCAATTCCAAAGCTTGAGTAAGGGAAATGATAGGAGAAACATGTTGCAACAGTAAATTTCGTGCAAGCAAAATCTGTTGCGAGGGAGGAGCTGCAGAGCCAAATTGCTGAGAGAAATGATGCGCACAAACAGAAGCAAGCTGTGACTGTGAAGTAGTCCATGATCCATCAGGCAGAAGCACTCTGCAAATTTCTGTTTTGATTCTCCTCTGATGTAAACTTTTGAAAAATTCTTTGGAAGAGCAACCTTTATTTGTAAAGGCTCTTTGTCTTGCTCTAGTCTCCCATTTGGCCAGTTTCCTGTGATCATTTAGTTTAAGACAATGTCTGGCCTGGCATAGTGTTGTTTGCTCATGCATGGACAACGAACGATGATGGCTGAGTTCAGTGAGATCTTGACAAGTGGATTTGGCCTGAGCAATGGTTTCCCTCAGAGTCTTCATGTAAGACTTGCCATAAGCTCTAATCACAACTTGCATTTTGGAAATAAAAGAATCCCAGGCCCATCAACATGAATATGGCTGCTAGAGGATAGACAATGAGATGCTTTAGTAACCATTGCCTTGAAATCAGCATGTTGCAAATAGCTATTGTTTATGATTAGATGTCTCCTTAGTGGCAATCTATCATCGGGCATATTATGAAAAGATAACCGCAACCATAGAGGTGCATGGTCTGAATGCACAAAGGCATAGTCAATCCACATTTTGCATGTAAAATCCCCATTTTGTTGGGGAGCTACACTATACCATCGATCTAGACGTGCCTGATAAGCGGAAAAAGCATTATGTTGAAAAGTGTAGCCCGGTGACAAAGGCTGCAATTCCTTCCAAAGGTCAACCAAATCCAGATGCAATAGTAGTTGAGACCATGCATGCCTTTCAGGAGATAACATATGGTCATGTCTGGAGGTGTTGTCTCCCTGTTGTGGAGCATTATTGAAATCCCCACATATGTAGGCATGATGTCTCCACGGATATTGTTGCATGGCATCCCAAATTGCAGTTCTTTCTCTAGAGGATTGAGGTGCATAAACAGAAGCAAATTCAAACACCTCTCCTCTAATAATGCATTGGAGAACAAGCCATCTGCCTTTGTTGTCATTTAAAGCAATGACTGGTTGAAACTCATGTTTGATCAGAAGGACTACCCCTGAGAAAGAGTGCTCCCCAGCATAGAAAATATCATATCCACAGTAGTGTCCTGTCTTGCCTGCATAGATATGTTGGTTGTGTTCTTGTAATGCCACTATGTCAGGCTGAAATCTGTTGATGTACAGCCACACAGATTTCTATTTCCTACTGTCACACATGCCCTGGACATTGAGTGTAAAACATTTGATGTGAGCAGTCATATGTACAGGTATTTATAGTAATATAACAACTATGTACAGCAGCAAAATTTATGAGGTCAGCCTTGCATTTCTATCTCAGGGTCAAGGCCTCGCCCCTGAGAAGAAGTAGCCACCTGAGAAGTAGACAGCAAAGCAGCAACCTCTTCTTCAGGGAAGAGTGTTCTGCTGGCTGTTACTGCAGCCCATGTAATCCCAATTCCTGTATTTATCTCTGGGGCATTTCCGCTAGAAGATGCACCATTCCAAGTGCGGGGGGGTGGAATTCTTTGAGCAGAAATAACTTTTCTTGGACTTTGCCAGCCATCAGTTGGAGGTTGCTGTCCTTTTGTCATGGATTGAATAGCAGGAGGTGAATGTGAAGTGAGATTCTCATTGGGAGCCACTGGAGCTTTGCCTTTATCCTGACTCCCAGCTTTTATTTTTATTGGCAACTAGAGTAGGAGCATCCTTGGTAGGCATTTGAACTGGCAAAGTGGTACGAGGCATTTTATGCTGATTCATTGGACACTATGAAGCCATGTGTCCAAACTTTTTGCACTCAAAACAAGCCCTTGCAAATAAACCCCATTTGAGTTTATAAAAAGCACTTCCCATGTTCACATTATTCACCGTGACTGAATAAGAGTCCGGTGTGGGATTATCAGTATCCCAGAGAATGCAAAATCGGTTTGAGTTGCCATTTGGCCGTGGTGGGCAGACCACTTTACCTAAAGATGCTGCAATTTTAGGCAAAAGTGAGGCCATACATTGTGGGAAATCGACAACTTCAACCCAAACCGGGCATCTGTGTCGGATTAAAGCCTGAAAGTCCCTTGTGGGAGACCATGGCAATACATGCACCATTTCCTGCCCAAAAAAGAGAGGTGAATGTTCCAAAAGCATTTGTCTGTGTATCTCATCCACCATGATAACCTCAAAAAAGCCCCTGGCTGCATAGTGTACTTTACGAATAAACGAGCCAGCCAATGTGCGTGTCAACCAGTTGCCTATCTCTGCAGCAGGTGGCATCCGGCCTAGAAAAAATAATATGACTGCATTCTTAGCATATTCTCTGACTGGATCCACAATTTCATTGACCTCAACCATGAGGCCAATTGAAGGAACCGAGTCTTTCCACTCTTTCCTCGTATCTGCAAATCCTTCATGCATGACATCATATACCAGTTGAGCCTCAAGAGTATCATGCATCGGGTCATGCTGACCCTCGACCTGCTTTTGCTTCTTGCAGGGAACCGAGCGCTCCTTTTGAAACGTTTTTTCATATGAATATTCTGCCATGACTTTGTAAAAAAGGGAGCTCAGGAATGAAGTACCTGTAAAAGGGTAGTGGAAGACAAAAAAACCAGTCCCAAAGAAATATCCACAGGAAGCCCACAAGAGAGGAGAAGAAGAGTATAGTTGGTAAGGAGATAGCAGAGGAAAAGGTAAGATTTTGGCGGGAACACAGGACTATTAGGGAAGACACCGGAGCCAAAAACCCAAGAGTTGTACGGCAGGAAGTACGGGACTGTACGTATGACGCTGAGCTGTACTGAGGTATACACGGGCTGCATGGAGAGAAGTCTGATTGACAAGTGTACGGAAAGACCTGCAGGAAAAAGGACGACAAAAGTAAAAGGTACGGGGCTATGTACGTGACTTTGCAGAGGGGGACCAGAACCGACGTAGATATGTGTACGGACGTACGGAATCGTACGGACGCCGTACGGCGACCGTACAGATGTACAGACGGGGCTGCACAGGGTTCCTGGTGACACACACTCACTCACACTACACACACACACACACTACTCTCTCACACACACACCACTCTCTCTCTCACGGGGGCATGACACACACACACACACACACACATCAATACCTTTTGGCCTGATGTGTGTCTTGTGTGAGAGGAGAGAGGGGGGTCTTGTGCGGGGGACGTGATACACCGGCCTTATGTGACATACATACATACATACATATACATAAACATATACATGTGTGTGCGTGTGTGCACGCAGATGCTCATGGCCTTCCTTAGGCCCAGTTGAAAGTCTTTTATCTGAGTAGTAGCTGTTTTTGGACAGCTATGAATCTACATTCTTCTTAATGAAAAGTTTAGAGAGAGAGAGAGAGATAGAGAGAGAGAGAGAGAGAGAGAGAGAGAGAGAGAGAGAGAGAGATTAAAACTAAAGAAATAGTTTCTCATACAAGCTGCCGTGGGCTGAATCAAGGGATCTCCAACGACCATGCTGATTGCTATACTCAAAACCTAAAGTCCAAAACTCAAAATCGTCATTGGACAAAAAGATGTAGAATCCAGAAGGATCAACTATGATCTTGGTGCCTCGACAGTCCTCCAATGGGACATGATGATATCTTGTATTTGCCTCTATTGGGTCGTCTCTTGCTTTGGTGGGGGCATGGCCTCCGTGATCTCTGTATGCGGGGGCCCATATCAAGATTGATACCTTCCCCTTTGAGTAAAGCCAGGATAGACTAGACCTCCATTGTGCGTGCTCTGGTTTGTCCTTGCACTGTGTGTGGTCTCTGTGACTCTGGCTCCTCATCTCCTCATCTCCTCTTCCCACTAATCCATTGTGTCCTCATCTCAGCTAGTCCTCCTCTGTGTGTGAAGTGGTGCGGACTCTAGATACTGCGGTCTGATAATCACTCCATCCTAGGATATTCTCAAGAATCAATCATGATGCAATTGGAGCTTGGTAGGAAACTCTTGGCTCCCACCCAAGTCCATGATGTATGGAGGTGAAGTAGGTCCAACCGTATGATATGGTTGATCTTGTCTTGTGGAATCTAAGAAGGTGCGGCATTAAAATTGTATTGAATGCCATGTTTGGCAAACCATCTAGATCTACATGCATACCAAACCATGCTTACCCTTTTGTCCTAGATTACTCTAGAACCAACCTCAGTAGGCTCAAGCCCAAATCTGACGAAGATACGTTCCTTTCTTAAAAATGGCATCGATCTGGAGTGGCATCATGGCAAACTTTACCTATATTCTTGATGAGGGAGTGGGGGTTTGCTTCGAATCATCCAAGACCCAAAATCACACGTAGGCTCTCAAATTTCTTGATAGCTTGCTCCAAATCATCCAAGACCCCAAAATCACATGCAAACTCTCAAAGCAACCTTTGCCTATACTATTTGACGAGGGACTGAGGCCTCGCTCTGAATCATCGAGGACCCCACAATCACATGCAGACTCTTAAATCTCTTGAGAGATCACTCTCCCAAAAGGGTGCTGCATACATGGTTGCTGGCCGCACTAGGGTATTAAACAACCATCCCTTCGTCAAGCGATCCATGATAATAGTGTTGTTCTAGTCGAGCTAGAGTTCTTTGACCTCTCGTAAGCCGTGCCTTGGTTGCATGGACCATTGTTCCCACAGGTAAGTGTAGGTCTGTATGATCTATATCGATGTAATACCGGCCCGTGAGGAACACAATCATGGGATGAGCTCCTCTCAGTTCTAGTCTTGAGCCCTCCAAGGTATAATAGTATTCTTGTCTGTAGATGCCTCTGATTCTCCTTGAGAATTCTTCATTGTTAGTATCAGGTGTAAGTACCAACTCTGTAGAGCTATCCATACCAACTAGGTCCACCAACCAACAAAAAGCTCCAAGCGCCTCTATTAAGAAAGCTCCTCTTGTATCTCTCTGAAAGATTTTCATCCTCCAACCTAACAAGCATTGAGTGCCAAGAATACTAGTGTAATCTTTGTATGAATATGAGGAGATTGCACACCCATGGTCTTTAGATTGTTGCTTGCTCTCAAAACAAGCCGAGTACCTCAATGAAGTACTCCCATTAGCACACATGTGCATTCCAGAGCCAATACTCCAGTCATAGCAAGCTACCAACCCAACATCCATCTTAGATTTAGATGCTCGTCTAGGAGAGACTAAAATAAAATCGTTTAGTCTTCACAAGCAGTTATAGCTTGAATGAAGAGTTTTTGGACTACCTTTTGATTAGCCTTCTCCTGTAGTGCTAGCCTTCGTCATGGCTGAGTCTGCCCTTCACCTCCAGAGTGCCAACAAAAACTCAATACGAAGACTTTGTATGAATGGATGCTCAAGTAGGGTGTGTGGATTTGTATGTGTGAGAGCATATGTTTATACTATGGTCTACACCCACTGTTGGGCGTTGATGACATCAGTGGGGATGTCATAGTAGCCAGTCCCTGCTATGCGTGATGGAGTTTATGGTTTTCAACCTTATGAGTGACTATCGTGAGATTGAAACTGCAATATGTTGTGTTTTTAGAGGGTGAGTTTGAGCATGTTCCTGGACTCATCTAGGTATATCCATCTTAGATTGGTCTTCGTCTTCATTATCCTCCATAACGGATCCAACCTTGTCCTTTGCATGATTGCCATATGTACATGCATATCACAATAATAGCACTTTTTCCTCTTCTTCTTAGTTTCTCCATTGTCGGAATTTTTCTTGCTGGGCTCGCCTTTCCTTGGCTTGTGCTTCACTGGCTTTCCTTTCACTTTACCTTTGGTATTGACATTGAACACTTTCTCGTTGCACCATCCTCGTGCACCCTCTGCCTTGCTTTCTTTTGGATCAACAAGGGACCAAGCTCGTCGAACATTTTGAACGGCTTTGATCTTTCTCGAGCTGTTAGGGTTTTCACTAACCTGTTGAAGCTTCTTGGTAGTTTAGTCAGTATGGGAGTGGCCAATTGATTGCTGTCCACCTTTTGACCTATTATGGTCGATTCAATTGCACATTTATGCAGCCTTAGGTGCTCTTATTGGCACCTTGGTTTGGAGAGGTGCCAAATCGAGCATGTCTGTGGCACCAGTTTATTACCAACAATAGCTAGTATAAGGGTTGCATTTTCATCGCCACTTGAGAGATTTTGTCCACTGCAAGGTATGCAGCGGGGGACACACTTGCATAGCTCAACAGTCACGGCTTCGCAATATCATCGTAGAGCGAGTGTAGAGCACTCTAAAAATAATTAGCATTAACCAGTGCATCCATCAAGCGGATCTTGAAATTGCGCATAAGCGGGCTCATATGCACAGAGGCTAAGGGCCTTTTTCCCCATAGCCTAGATGCGTGCATCTGGGTGTGGGTGCGAGATTCAATCTCCATTCATGCAACAATTCTCTTCTGGCCTACAAAGCATCTGGGTGCGACCTTAAATCCTCATGTTTTGGTAAGGCTCGTTTGCTCCTTTAAGACTTTGACCTTTATTAGATGATCACTCACCTGGTCATTTTCTTCCATGTTCAGCATGAACAACTGACTTTGGAGCATTACAATTTGACGGTATTTGCTATCTTGTGCAAGCCTTTCATGATGGTCCATGCCTCAGGTGAGGTCCCAACTAGTTGAATGTGCGGAAGCACCATATTTGCAGTCATCCCGATGATCATTGCTCATGCAGCAGCATCTTTTTGCATCCATTCTTGACATCATTTGGATTTGCAAGGTGGATTATGTTTCCTGACACATCCTTTTGATTCTGTGGTTTTGGATCTCATCCTTCAATTATAACCCACAATCCACGTGCAACCCTGTGATTGATCTTCTAGATCGGGTAGTTTGTCTCGTCGAGCGTCCCAATCGAACCAAAGTTTGGTGTCAGCATGCGGGTCACCATTTGGGCCTGTGAGATTTTACTTCGAAGGGAATTCTTACACACACATTGACCTTATTGTCACATCTTACTGATTAGAAGTCGCCTTCCTCTTTCAATTGTAAATTCAATCTCTTATTGGATGGCTTGATTATCAAGGCATACACCTCCTAGTTTCCTCCAACAAAACCCTAGTCTCTCATATCTCGCTTCCAAGCACACCCCACATGCCCATCACACAGCTCTCTAGATAGGCAGCCGCGGCATTGATACCATGTTAAAAACACCTAGACCCTTGGCATGGTTTCTCCATGCAGTGGAAATAGAAATGGATAATATATGGGAGGTGGTGCTCTCAGACAGTGTAACACGTGCATACGTTTTGGCACGTTTTGTGAATACATGCATTCTTCTGTACCGTTTTCGATTCCTTTGGTTTTCACTCACGCATGGGGTGGGTTGAGGGCATGTGAAAGAGAGGGGGAACGGGGTGAACGTCCAGGCAGGTGCTTGGGTGCAGGACGCGTCACGGAGGACGTGACGGGTGCGAGACCTCGGCGGACGGGGGAGACGTGGTCGTGGAGACCCCTTGGTACGTTTTTGGTCATAACTTTTGCGATTGGACTCCAATTGAGGAGCTTCTTGAACCGTTGCGATGGGCACGTCATGCTCTTCGAGGCTAGGGCAGTGGATGCCCATGTTGGGATCCCAGGAGGGAGTGATTCAAGCTGAAGCCAGCGTGAGGCTTAGCTACGTTTGAGGGACGCGGAGTCGCCTCGGGACCTCCTGCGACAAAGGGAGAGGTGCGGTACCTTACACTAGGTATCAGAGCCTCACTCTGAGGCACACGGTGGGAAAATTGTGACTTGGGGGAGGATCTTGCGGCTTGTGGGCGTCAACCCGGATAGGATGCTGCACCAGAGGCTAGAAAGGATCGATGAACTACCCGACGAGGGTAAAGATCCAGGCAGCAATGACAAAACCGAGAGGAGGAGAAGAACTAAAGGAAAAGAGAAACTTGGGACCTTGGACACGGGTCATGAAAAGAAATTGGACGTTGCGGAAACGGCCCATGCGGCTAACGACAGGAAACGTGATACTGCCGGTGATACAACCAACCTAGGGGTCGGAGAATCCATTCATGAGGACAAAGGCACTCATGTGGATTTTGAAGATGGTGGGGATGAATTTCTCAATGTTGATGATGAAGAAGCTGGAACCAGCGAGGTGGACTCGCACGAAAGTGCTTTTGCATGGGTAAGCCAAAAGCTTGAATAGGGGGATAGGGAAAGGAAGCAACTGTCAAAAAACATGAACAAGGTTCACGACACGTTGAAAGAGTTAGTCACGACCCTGGGGAAGGGTCGGCCAAAGAGAAAGAAGTTAGAACCTCTAAGGAGGAGGAAGAACAGGCTTAAGGTGGACTCAAGTAGCGACTCTGAGGACAATGGGAAGGCAAACTACGGAAAATATAAGCCGCAGTTGCCCGAGAAGTATGCTGGAGACAGGGAGTCTCTAGCTGTCAAGAAATGGATCAGGGAGATGGAAGATTACCTGGAAATGGCAGAGTTGCCTACGTGATTCCATCTCAAGATCACCATCAAACAATTGTCAGGAGAAGCCTACAATTGGTTTCTAGTCGAGGAGGCTCATGATGAGATAACTAACTGGAAGGAATTGAAATCGAGAATGAAGGCATACTTCATTCCCCAAAACGAAGTTATCAAAATTCGTGACGAATGGAGGAACCTTCGTCCCAATGATGGAAAGCTCAGAGATATGTGAACCGATACAGGCAAGTCATGATCTAGGCCGGAGACATGATGAAAGTAGACCGATTACATGAGTTCTTGTATGGTCTACAAAACTGGACTCGCCGTGAGATTAAGAAACAAGAACCTGAGGATTACGCCACGGCCTTGAAGATGTCTGAAAGAATAATCGATCTGGAGGGCAAGAGATCCTTCACGAAAGCGAATACTGGGGGAAGCTCGTGGATGAGCAAGCCCGCTCCTAAACCTGAGGGCAGGTCAGAGAGTGTCTGGTCAAATACTAACGTGGCGAGCTCTAGTGGAGCAATGGTGACTCAGAACCTGATGAGAGGTGGCTATGTTGGTCGAGGAGGCTTCGCGAGTAGAGGCGCCAACTCTTTCGGTACTAAGCAAGCACCAACAGGGGGTGCTTTGAATGCGGAAAGGACCACTATGTCAAGGATTGTCCGAAACGTGGTAGATTTGGAAGGCCTCGAATCGCCTTGACCCAGGTTGAGGAAGCCGGGGATCATGAAGACATGGGAGGAGTTGAACAGACATTAACGAAAGAGACTCCTCTCGACTGGATGAACAGCCCAGGATAGGGGCATGCACGATAACTGCAAGATGCATGGCCGTGAGAGTGGCAATGGGCATACCCAACATTTATGTCGATGCACGGATGAACGACGTCCCGCAAAGGGTAATGATCGACTTGGGGGCCACACACAATGTGATCACCCCAGAAACAGCTAAGCGCTTGAAGATCAAAACGACCGATCTATCAGACATTCAGGTGGCATTTGGGCAAGGAAAGCAGGACTATGTGAAGATAGCATGGAACGTCCCATGCCAGATTGGAGAATGGAAAGCCGAGATGGACTTCTTGGTAGTCCCCATGGATTCGTATGAAGCGATATATGGAATCGAATGGTGGGACAAGTTTGTGATCGCAATGATGGGCAAGAAAGTGGATTCCTTGATCCTAGACATGCAAGGACGCGGAGTCCAAGTGAAGTGCATCAGATCGGGGGTATCGCCTAAGGATGCAAAAGGTCTTATCAACGAGGGAAAGAAACCAGGAGTGGCTCAGAACTTAGCCACCTGAGTGATAAATAGGGCTTTTGACAACCTCATAAGTGCCAAGCAATTGAGCAAGGAAGTCAAACGAGGTGCGGAGGTGCACCTAATGATGATGCGCATGGTAGAGACCGACCATGGCAAAAGTAGCATTTGTTGTAATGCATCTGGGGCGAGCCCAAAGAAATCCAGTGGATTGGATATGATTTTGGAGGAGTTTGGCGATGTGATGCCAAAGGAACTCCCCAAAGGATTACTGCCGCGGAGGCATGTCAACCACCAAATCGAGTTGATTCTTGGCAGCGCGCCACCAGCAAAGGCGCCATATTGAATGAGCAATGACCAACTCAGGGAGTTGAAGAGGCAACTCAATGAACTGGTTGAGAGCGGATTCATCAAACCAAGTAAATCTCCATACGGGGCTCCAGTCTTATTCGTGATAAAGAAAGATGGAAGTTCCAGGTTGTGCTTGGACTATAGGGCGCTCAACAAGATCACAATCAAGAACAAGTATCCAATGCTGCTATTGGCTGACTTGATGGATCAGCTAGCTAGGGCTAAGTACTTTAGCCGAATCGATCTAAGGTCGGGGTATCACCAGATAAGGATCGTAGACGAAGATATTGAGAAGACGGCGTTCAGAACCAGGTACGGGATCTACGATTGGCTAGTCATGTCTTTTGGACTTACCAATGCTCTGGCCACGTTCTGTACCATGATGAATGACATTTTCAGGGAGTACCTGAATGACTTTGTCATCGTCTATATTGATGACATATTGATCTTCAGCAAAACGATAAAAGAACACGAAGAACATTTCCGGAAGGTATTTACCAAACTTCGAGAGCACAAGTTGTTCGCCAAGCGCGAAAAGTGTGAGTTTGGGGTAAAATGATAGATTTCCTGGGGCTCGTTGTGGGAAAAGATGGGATCAAAATGGATCCATCCAAGATTGAAGCAGTGAAAGAGTGGGAGGCGCCAAGAACAGTACGCAGAGTACGGAGTTTCTTGGGATTTTGTAACTTCAACCGAAGGGTTGTAATGGAATACAACAAAGTTGCAGCTCCTCTAAATGACCTTCTACATAAGGAGGAAAAGTTTGATTGGAACCTTGATTGCAGTAAGGCATTTGGGGAAATGAAAGAGATCATGATCGATTCGCCCATGTTGAAACTTCTAGAGTTTGACAAGCCATTTGAGATACACATAGATGCGTCAGACTTTGCCCTGGTAGGGGTGCTCATGCAGGATGGGCGCCAAGTGGCTTACGAATTGCGGAAGTTGGATGCAGTGGAGTGTCGGTGGACGACGCATGAGAAAGAAATGTTGGCAGTGGTGGAATGTCTTCGGAAGTGGAAACACTACGTGCAGGACAAGCATTCCAAGGTGTTAACCGATAACATTTCGCTGAAGTATTTTCAAACTCAACCAAAACTTTTTGCGAAGCAAGCACGTTGGCAGGATTTCTTGGCAGAGTTAAAGGGCAGGCAAGTTGCGGACCATGCCTGTCCCATCAAGGCCATGGGATGTGGTGAGCATGGATTTCATCACTTGTCTTCCCAACTCTCATGGCTACACCGCAATCATGGTGGTGGTAGACTACTTCTCTAAGTAGGCCCATTTCATTCCTATCAAATCGCCCATCACGGCGAAACATGTAGCCCATTTGTATTTCACGCATATTTTCAAGTACCACGGATTGCCCCTCGCAATCGTCTCCGACAGGGACCCTAGGTTTCTAAGTGACATGTGGACTCAACTCTTCAAGATATTGGAGACACAGTTGCGTTTCAGTTCATCGTATCACCCAGAGTTTGATGGACAGACCGAAAAGGTGAATCAAACTGAGGAGGATTTCTTGCACAACTATGTTCAAGTGGACCAAAAGGATTGGGCGCTGCACTTGGACATTCTTGAGTTTCACTACAACAACACGGTGCACCGGAGCACGGGCTTCATGCCATTCGAACTGGCAACAAGTAAAGAAGTTATCATGCCAGTGGCTCTTGCGTCAGGGGTTACAAAGGTGGATGATCCCGATGCAGAGGAGTTCTTGAATCGATGGCAAGAGAGTTTGAAAATTGCAAAAAAAGATTGCAAAAGAGTAAACTAGTCATGAAGAAGTACCATGATAAGAAGCGCAAGCACGTGGAGTTCTTCGCTGGCGACTTGGTACTTGTGAGCTCTCGCAACATTCAGCTGCCGCAGAACATGACCCCGAAATTCAATCATCGGTTCTATGGACCGTATGAAGTAATGCACGCGCTTGATGAGGTGACCTACAAATTGAAGTTACCGCCGGAGGTTGCCATCCAGAATGCTTTTCATGTACAGTTGTTGCGTCGTTTCTACACAGATAATAAGTTTGGTAGGAAGGTTCCCCCGTCATTCTCTAACACTGTAAGCCTGCCTTATGAGCCGGAGGCAATTTTGAAATACAGAATGTTACGGGATAGAGTAGAGTTTTATGTTAAGTTTAAGGGTAGGCCCATGATGGAATGCAGGTGGATTCCAGAGGCATTTATGATTGATAACTATCGCGACATGGTTCTCAACTTCTATAATGCTTGAAAGGGACTTCAAGCTCCATCGAACCGGCGAGAGTATATGGGAGGTGGTGCTCTCAGACAGTGTAACGCGTGTGGACGTTTTGGCACGTTTTGTGAATACATGCATTCTTTTGTACCGTTTTCGATTCCCTTGGTTTTCTTGTTGACACTCACGCAAGGGGTGGGTTGAGTGCACGTGAAAGAGAGGGGGAACGGGGTGAACGTCCAGGCAGGTGCTTGGGTGCTTGGGTGCAGGACGCGTCACGGAGGACGTGACGGGTGCGAGACCTCGGCGGACGGGGGAGATGTGGTCGTGAAGACTCCTTG
Organism: Dipteris shenzhenensis; assembly: GCF_047967505.1. Taxonomy (NCBI): domain Eukaryota; kingdom Viridiplantae; phylum Streptophyta; class Polypodiopsida; order Gleicheniales; family Dipteridaceae; genus Dipteris; species Dipteris shenzhenensis. Next base: position 42,889,824 of record NC_141627.1, on the reverse strand, counting down.
GTACATTTTTGCTCATAAATTTTGCATTTGGACTCCGATTGAGGAGCTTCTTGAACCGTTGCGACGGGCAGCCCACGTTGGGATCCCAAGAGGGAGTTATTCAGACTGAACCCAGCGTGAGGCTTGGCTACGTTTGAGGGAGGCGGAGTCGCCTCGGGACCTTCCGCGACTAAGGGAGAGGTGCGGTACCTTACAGATAAGGTGTGTGCAATGGGACGATCTTAGGGAGGAGAAGGGAATGTTTTAATTCAAAACTTCAAATCATCTGTCCACAAGAGAGAACTCACAAGCACCAAATTCAGGAGATAGATAACAGTAGAATAGCCCAAAAATTGTCCTAGAATGTATTGCACAAATCTAAGCTGAGGGTGCAAAATTTGCACAGAGAGCAATTGTGATTGCTTAGAACTGAGCCCAAACTTTTATAGACCTTGGGTGAACTCAAAAAGCTACACAAAACTCAGAAAGCACAAAAATCAGGATGAAAAAGATGAAAAACGAATTTTCATATCTTATTTTCTAATTGTAGTATATGATTGGTTATTCTAGGTCAGAATAGTTTTTAGGAATTATTTTAATCTTTTAATTAGGTCTCTTAAAGATTTTGCCCCATGATTTCTCTAGCCATTTACACAATTAGTTAAATTAATAGGCCTAGAACAAATGCACATCCTAGGTTGGCTAGGCTGATAACTTGACCTAGAAAATTCAGAATTTACCCAAACTGAATCCATCCTTTAGACATCGGTGTGCTCTATCTAATGTGCATGTGAGTAATGAAGGTGCTAAACCTAACAATCAAATATTAAAGGTTCTGAAGATTGCATCTGCCTCGCGGTTAAACACTACGTGATCTTGATTTACCCTCATTAAGCTGAGCATCATTGCCCAACACACCAAAGCTCACCCCCAAAGCCAATCTGAAGGTGTCAGGAATAAACCATGGGTACTGAAGACCCATTGTGGATGTGCGAAGCATCATCAATCCCGTACGGCATGTTGATAACTTAATATCAGGTGGAGGGTGATCCGGTAGGAAGTAGTCAAACGACTCGTAACTTCGCTGATGTGAATTCAGTCCACCTCATGCACTAGCGTATCTTGTCATCAGAGATCCCAAAAACCATGGCAGTCTACTGGCTTGGATGCTCTATGGTGAGCATAAACACTGCTCCTACTTCTGTCGTTGCACTCCTCAGGTTGCATGCTTGTCAGTGAGCTTCAGTGAGCAGTTTGCTGGCTTGGATGCTCTATGGTGAGCATAAACAATGCTCCTACTCCTGTTTTTGCACTCCTCAGGTTGCATGCACCTCAGTGACCACTCTCCTAATGGCTGTAGGTATGCACCAAGATCTGCTCCAGAACGTGAGGGCTGCTTCAGTCTAAACTGCTAAAATGCCCCCCCCAATGGGGCCTTTTATAGAGGGCCTGAAGCCCCCTGACTGGTAGATGCAGTTAGTAAAACAGTCGACTCAGTCAGGTCTGACCTGACCTGCCACACTGGGCAACCTAGTCTGTGCTGAATCTGCCCAAAGGTCCCACGTGGCCTTCTGCCATTGGTCACCTGTCTGTAATACTACTCCTGAATTGCCAACTGGGAGTTTGTGTAACTGCGGACCTGCTGCAGCTTTCTTTGCTAATTAAGGCCCTCTGCAAGCACCTATTGCAGGTTTGCATTCTACTCCAGCCTGCACATCTGCCGACCTATAACCAGCATGTTCTCCTACCTTCCAGGAACTGCAGATCCTCTGTATTGTTGCTACTGTCTTCTGTACTTGCTGTACCAGCCCTGCCGTACCAGCCTACACATTGGCCCCCCTCTTTCAGAGCTCCTTTTCACCTCTGACAACAAAGCCCATGCGGCAGCCTACGAGGCTGCCCACATGCTTGCCTTGTCAATGATCCCCGCCACTGAGATCTGCCCATGAGTAGACTGTTAGGCTCCCCAACCCTTGGTACCATGTCGCTGCGCTCTGCTCATATGGGCGCTTACAGGTGGGACAATGGACCCTATTTTCCAACACATTTCACCTTAGTCTGGATGAGCTCACATATTTTGGTGGATTCGTCTGCAAAAATAACAAGTCTGGGGACTAGCTGCTTCACTGCTGATCTATGATTGCAGAAATGTAGTCATAAACAGGGGAGAGAGAGAGAGAGAGAGAGAGAGAGAGAGAGAGGAACAATGCAGTGCAGAAGTGTCCCCACCGTGAGAGGAGTTAGGAGATGACCTTCCCTTTATGGGGCTGCATAGTGCTCTCCTGGCTGCTGAGCACATAGAACTGCTACAGGGCTGGTACGGCTGAAGACACTCTGAATGACTCTGTGGCCCTTGTAGAGCTTCCAGGCTTAAAACTGGCAAAATGACAAGCATGACTTGGCCCGATGAGGTGAGCTTGGTCTGGCCAACCATGGTCAGCCCATCTGTGCTGGCACTGTTGGCCCAATTAAGTGGGCTGAGGGGCCTTTGTGAGCTTTTCCTTGAGGACAGCCCCAAAAAAGCTACTGGCCGGCCCTAAAAGGTGGCCACATCTGTTTGAACATGGACGAGGATGTTGTTACTAGCCTCTTCCCTCCCCTTATCTATGTGGCTCACAACATGGACAATGGATCCCATTTGATACGTGGAAAGCCTCCTGTGTATGTCCAGACGCATCCTAGAGTGGTAGTGGATGCATGGGTCTGTCGAATGCTTTTTTGATTGTGCACCAGGTTTGTCTATACATCAGGTCTTTAAAAATTTATATGTCTGTGTGTATCAGGTTTCAGCTTGAAAATGGAGAAAATGGAGACTGCAAATTTAAAAAAGGAAAAAGCTCATGGGCATATGGATTGATAAGTCTGCTGCTTCTGTATTTTCTGATATTCCTTGGTTTTGCATTCAAACTCCGGGATGCTGTGGCCCAGTATGCTGAATTCAGGTTGGTCACCTGTTGTATCTGATGCATATATCATGTAAACTATAATTTTCACATGTGAGGTGACTTTGGAGAGCCTTGTAGCAGGCTTGCTTAAATTACTTTACCTTTTCTTGCTATGACAGGTTGATTCGAAGAGGGGGGATAATTTCATTATTCCTCTTTCTTCTTTCTCTGGTTACAATTCAAACTAAAACATACGAAAAAGCTGTTGGTCGGTGTTTCTTGTCTGCCGCAGTAGCAATTGCAGTTTTCTATTACTTTTGGGCCAGAAATGGTGAGGTTATCTTTAATGCCTTATTTCATCGAGAAGAATATAAGGAGAAGTTTCTTGCAGACCTTACACGCTCATTTAGTGAGCATGAAAGGTATGGTGGCCATCTTTCTCATTTATGCACATCATCATATGCCTGTGCATGATAGTAAGAATGGGTCATTGCAACATTTTAGGAATGATACATAAACAAAGTAGTTCGCTTCCCATTTTCTTTCGCATGCTCCAAACCTCCCAACCCTATGCCTTATACTAACCATGTCGATGAATATGGCTCACACACACACACACTCTGTGTGTGTGTGTGTGTGTGTGTGTGTGTCTCTATCTCTTTGTCTCTCCCTCTCTCTTGTATATTTGTATTCACTATATACATATATGCACATGTATGTCTAAAGCCATGTACATATCCATGTATGTACATTTATATGTGTATGTGTGGATATGTGCAGATCTATGTACATAGACATAGATACACGATCACAAATACATACATGCATACATGCATACATACATACATGTGTACATGCACTATGCATACATACATCATTATAGACATACGTACATATGCACACATACATACATACATGTGTACCATGCACTATGCACACATACATCGTTTCAGACATACTCACATATTGTGTCTATCTATCTATATATCTGTCTATCTATTTGTGTGCGCGTGTGTTTTTTCTTTTTTCTTGAGAAAACATGCTTGTTGTTTTTTGAATATAAAGGAGCTATAGCTTCTTTACATACCAAAATCTTGAAAGTGCACTGGTTGAGTATCAGTCAGCAAAATAAGCAAAGCAAATATGGACCAAAGATTTGATAAGATATCCCATCTGAGGAGTCAAGGTGATTCACAGCCTTTCGAAAGACAAGGAGGAGGACAGATTTGCACAAGGGGGAGAAGACAATGAAAAGAAGAAGAAAGAAGAAGAAAGTAAGATATTAATATCTTCAAGAGGCCTCACGGGCCTATGAGACAAGGTGCAAATAAAAAATAGTATCTCATACGAGCCGCCATATGCTGATGCAATGGCTTGCTAGGACCCCTACTGGGTGCTATACTAAAATCCAAAATCCAAAACTCAAAACCTTGAGAGAAGCAAAAGATGTGGTCATCTATGATCTTAGTGCCTCAGCAGTCCTCCAATGGGATATAAGGATATCTCGTATCTGCCTCCGTCGGGTCATCTCTTGTGGTGGTGGGGGGGCGTGTTTTGTATGATCTCTGTATCAAGTGTGCCATATAAAGAGTCCTTCAACTCTGATGGTCCCCTCTATGTAAATCCGGGATAGGTTGGAGCTCCATTGTGTGTGCTCTAGCTTCTCTTTGCACTGGTGTGGCCTTTGTGGCTCTGGCTCCATTGCTCCTCGTCTCCTCTTCTAGCTAGTCTATTGTGTCCTCATCATGGCTAGCTCCTCCCACTGTACTTTGATCGGTTTCGACTCAAATATATAGAAGTCTGTGACATGCCAATGTGTCTAATCTAGCTTTGTCTACCGTGTCATCGTCACCTCTTGCTTTCTGATTTGTCTCAGTAGAGTCCCCGTATGCCATTGCATCTTGATCAAATAGAGGCCAATGCAGACCTGATCATGAAGATGGATCAGCTGTGAAAGTGGTCCGAACCCTGTTCATCTTGGAAAAGGCAATGATATCATCCACGAATCTCATAGTAGACGAGGTATGTACACCCTTTGTCTCCACCTCCTCTAGTGTGCATGGCCTACAAATCTGTTGCTTTCTAGGCATGCTTGTACCTCTCCTTGTCTCAATGCTCAGCTGGTGGGACGAGACTCGTAGCTACCAATGGAAATCCTGAGTGCATGTGAGACCTATCTATCCTCCAGGTATTGGGGTTTGATAGTCATGCCATCCTCGGATACTCTCAGGAAGTGTTGATAGAATTGGATTGTGGTGGGGAACTCCTAGTCCCTCCTCCAGTTCGCGACGTATAGAGCTAGAGTAGGTCCAATCGTATGATACAGTTGATCTCATCCCGTGAAATCTGAGAGGGTGGGGCATCCAACTATTTTGAAAAGGCAGGAGTTGATCCATTTGAATGCCTTGTCTAGTAGACCATTTGAATATACGTGCATACCAGGCATGCTAACCTCTCTGTCCACTATCTCCAGGTGGGTAGGGCCAAGTTCGATGAAGATAAAAGATATGTCACATTTTGAAAAATGGCATTGATGTGGAGTGGCATCATGGCAAACTTTGTGTGTTCTGATGAGGGACTAAGGGCTTGCTCCAAATTACTAGTTGGTAGTTTGCTGTCCACTTTATTTTGCTGACATGGCAAACATTCAGCAACGTATTTCATTACATCTCTCCACACACCTTCCTAGAAGAAATGCTGCCTTATCCTCTCATATGTCTTTGTGACCTTCCATAGGGAAAGAATGCATTTCTCTCAACAACAGCTGCCTATATTGTTAGTATGGAACCAAGTAAATTTTGTTTTGGAACCACAAGGATGATTCCTGATGTGAGGGCTCCTGCAAATCTGAAAAGATGGTTGTTGTCTTTGAATTCTGCATGTACTCTTCTTGAAGGCCATGTATCCAATCCTGGTCAATCATACAAACTGCTTACAGTGTGCAAGCCATCCTAGACGAGGCATCTACAACCACATTTTCTATCTCCTTTCTATACGCAATGTCAAAATCATAGGAGTGCCCTACGGCTAACCATCTCTTTTGCTTGGCTGACGGGTTGGGATGAGTAAGCTCTATGATCAATTTTGACTTTTTTAAATCTCATAAAGGTAGTGATATCGCTTTTTGAAGGCATGTAAGATGGCCAACATTTTCTCATCATAAACTTGATAGGTGAGTTCTTTGGCATCAAATTTTCTACTTATAAAAGCTATCACACAAGAGGCCTGTGGGTAACTTGCTGTCCACTTTATTTTGTTGGCAAGGCAAGCATTCAGCCATGTATTGAACCCCATCTCTCCACATGCCTTCCCAGGTAAAGCTCTGCTTGATTCTTTCATATGTTTTAGTGAGACCTGAATATCTAGCCATGGGAGAGGAGTGCATTTCTTGCAAAACCAGCTGGCGGTATTTTGAGTCTGGCACTAAATAAATCCTGTCTTGGCACCACAACAGCCCATTATGCAATTTGAAATCCGGATGACCCTAACTAGAAGGATTCTGCAAATCTGAAAATATGAGAGCAAAGACACATGGAAAACACCATGGATCTTGGAGGTACTAGGTAGCTCCAACTGATATGCTACCTCTCCAACCTTGCGGATGATCCTGTAAGGACCGTAATACCTATGAGCAAGCTTTGTGTTGGTACTACCTTTCAGCGAGGCATTACGGTTCTTATGGAGATGCAAATGCACATAATCTCCCTCTTTGAAAGACAAATATCTCCTACGTTCATCCGCATATTTCTTATGCTTGGCTTGGGCATCCTGCATATTCCTTTTTGCCAACTGCAGAAGGGCATCCATCCTCTCCAAGTCATTTCGTGCTTGCTGATTTTTCACAGCCATGTCACCAATTGAAGAAGGCATTTTGACCTTGCATCCGTACATTGCCTCAAATGGGCTCATGCCAATGGAGAGATGCTTGGTACTGTTGTAGCAAAATTCAGCAAGTGACAACCATTTATCCCAAGACTCCTGAGTATCATGACAAAAATGCCTCAAATATTCCTCCATCCATTTGTTCATCCTTTCCGACTGTCCATTAGTCTCAGGATGGTAAGTAGTGCTAGGTGTGAGTAAAGTACCCACTGCTGTAAATATCTCCTGCCAAAAGTGACCCATAAACTTTGCATCTCTATCACAGACAATTTCCTAAGGGAAACGATGATGCTTAAAGACATGTTCAATGAATTGCCAAGCAACCTACGATGCTGAATACCAGGTCTTCGTGGGTACGAAATGGGCCTGTTTTGTTATTCTATCCACCACAACAAAGATGCTGTCCCATTCCCTCTCTGTAGAAGGCAATCTTGTGATGAAATCCATTGCTATGTGCGTCCATTTTCCCTCTAGATTGGGTAATGGTTGCAAAAGGCCGGCGGATAACTTGCTGTCCACTTTATTTTGTTGGCAAGGCAAGCATTTAGCCATGTATTCAAACCCATCTCTCCACATGCCTTCCTAGGTAAAGCTTTGCTTGATTCTTACATATGTTTTAGTGAGACCTGAATGTCGCGCCATGGGAGAGGAGTGCATTTCTTGCAAAACCAGCTGGTGGTATTCTGAGTCGGGCACTAAATAAATCCTGTCTTGGCACCGCAACAGCCCATTATGCAATTTGAAATCCAGATGACCCTGACTAGAAGTCTTCTGCAAATCTGAAAATATGAGAGCTGCTTTAGAATTCTGCATATACTCTTCGTGAATGCCATGAATCCACTCCTGATATATGGTAGAGATAGTAGACAAATTGCAAGCCCACATCCTGGACAAGGCATCTGCAACCACATTTTTCTTCGCTTTTTTGTACTCAATGTCAAAATCATAGGATTGGACTGCAGCCAACCACCTCTTCTGCTTATATGACAAATTTGGCTGGGTGAGGAAAAATCTGAGTGTCCTATGATCTGTTTTCACCTTAATTTTACTTCCGTACAGATAGTGGTGCCATCTCTTGAAAGCATGCAAGATAGCTAGCATCTCTTGATCATAAACATGGTAATTGAGTTCTTTGGCATCAAACTTCCTGCTTTCAAAGGCTATTACCCCGTGTTCTTGCCTCAGAACAGCCCCCTGCCACTGGCATTTGCCTCCACAATGAAAGGACACGAAAAATCAGGGCATACCAAGATAGGTGCATGAGTGAGAGCACATTTCAGGTCTTCAAAGCCGCGTTGTGCTTCCCTTGAACACCCAAAAGCATCCTTCTTCAAGAGGTCAGTAAGAGGAGCTGCCCTCTCGGCAAATTTTGAATAAAGCACCTGTAGAAGGAAGCAAGACCTAAAAATCCTCTCAATTGGGTGGGATTTTGTGGCTGTCGCCAATCTTTGATGCATTTCACCTTTGCAGGATCCACCTGAATGCCATGTCTACTCACAATATGCCCCAGGTACTCAACCTCCTTTGCCATAAAAGTGCATTTGCTGGCTTTTGCATAAAGCTGATGCATCCTCAAAATTTCTAGCACTTGCTTCACATGCTTAATGTGCTCTTGTCTATCCTTGTTGTAAATGAGGATATCATAAAAGAAAGCCAACACACATATGAAAAGAAGTGGCTGTAATATCTTGTTCATCAATGCCTAGAAGGTGGCCGGTGCATTAGTCAATCCAAAAGGCATCACCTTGAATTCATATAAGCCTCGTTCTGTGCGGAAGGTCATCTTGTGCTCATCTCCTTCTTTCACCCTGATTTGATGGTAACCAGACCTCAAATCTATCTTCGTGAAAAATTGAGCACCCTTGAGTTCATCCAATAGGTCATGTATCTTGGGGATTGGAAACTTGTTCTTGATAGTGGCCTTATTTAGATCCTTGTAATCAATGCACATGCGGTATGATGCATCCTTCTTTTTCGCCAGAAGCACCGGAGAGGCAAAAGGAGAATTGCTATGAGAGATGAAGTTCTTCTCAAGCAATTCCTGCACCTGTATTGCCACTTCCTCCCGCTCAACCTTAGAAAGATGGTATGGGGCTTTGTTTATGGGCTTACTGCTAGGCTCTAGAACAATGGCATGATCCACATCCCTCTTGGGAGGCAATTGGGATGGCATATCAGCAAATACGTCAGTAAACTCCTATAGCAACTGCTGCATATCACAATCCTCAACACGGGGAATGCTACCCCCCTGAGATATTGACACATTCAATGTGTAGAGGGCATTTTCCTTCCTGAGCTCTCTAGCTAACTGCCTTGCTGAAATGACCTGCAATTTAGGAGTGGCAATGCCATGCAATGTTATAGTTCTACCCTTGTGGACAAGCCAGTTGCAGCCCAGGACAGCATCTATTGGGCCCATATCCAATGCCAATGATCAAATGCTGTCCATTCGCCACCTCTACTCTCAGCCCAGGATCAATCTCAGTAGCAATCAGTCCCACCTTCTTTAGGCTTCTTCTCAGCCTCATTTGCATTCCCATATGCACTGCCCGTTGTCATCTTATAATTGCTGGCATACTTGGGCTCAAAGACCTCTGCCAATTGGGTTGCACTCTCAATTGTTTGAGGGCTATGTGCCTTCACATCTATAGCGAGAGAAGGACTTAACCCATGGATGAAACGCAGCAGCTTTTCCTTTTTAGATACGTCCTGCACAAACAAGGAAAGCCTCCAAAAGGGTTGCAAGTACTCTTATAGTGTACCGGTCTGTGATAAGGCATAAAATTGAGCCAAGTATTGATCCAAGACAAGTGGGGATACAAATGTAGTGACCATCATTCTTTGAAACCCCTCCAAGTGGTTGGTCTCTGAGGCGAATCCCTCATGTATCGCCACCATGTGTGGGCATAGTCCTGCATATGCATACCTGCAAAAATGATGCACTCCTTTTCAGACTTGGGGTAGAAGCGGAAATAGTCTTCCAGCTTCGTGAGCCACTCCTCCAACTCATTGGGAGTGCGAGTGTCCCCTTTAAACTTATGCACTGTGAGTTTGCCCTTGATATCCTTGGCTGCATAATTCTTGTGTGTGTAACCTCCAGAAGTGCGGGCATCATGCAAAACCCCCTCAGTGGCACGAGATTGCGGTGCCTTATCGCACCTATTGACAACCGTTCCTACAACTCGTGCTCGTCGTGTCCTGGAATACCTTCACAGCTATGCGCGGTCCGTCCTTGGCCAGGACCCCTTCGTAGACGGTGCTGTAGCCTCCAGTGCCTAGCTTCTTTTGCATCTCTACGTAGGTGAACTGCGGTGGCTGTGTTGCCTTCATTGATGGAGGGCCTTAGTTGCCCATGGAGTCCGTTTGTGGCGATGACCTGATCCTGCTTGCCGCTGCTGCAATGTGGCTCTCGAATTTCCTCAGAGTAGGTTCTCAGCATTCTTTCCAAGCTAGCCATCCTGGCATCCTCAGCAGATGCACTCTGCAGCATATAAGTTCCTTTGGGGACAAGTTCTGTTGTATTTGCAAAGAGCAACCGCGGATCTCCATTAGAACTTGGGACATAGGAATTCATTCGGCTTTCAGGGTTCTTGATTCGCAGCATTCTTGTCTGCCTCCAAACTGGCCTTTACAGGAGTCATGGACATGGAAGGAGCAGAAGAGGCGGGTCTTTGATGGAGCAAGGAGGCACTGAGTCGAGGGCTGCAATGGAGCTCGTTGGCTGGTCATTGCTCATCTCATGGTCTAGGCAGCCTTTGGTGTACGGCTCAAGTGGCGGGAGTTTCTATGCAGGTCATACAGCCTGTTTCTTGCTGCTCTAGCCCCTTCGAAGTTCGAAGTTCACCAGTGAGCCTTTTGAGTGTTTTTCGCAAGTTCCCAAACCTCTTTGGATGAGCTTTCCAAGGTAAGGAGCAAGTGCTCGAGGACTGCTTGGGCAAGCTTCCTGCTAGTTGGGAACAGCCAGGAGCTTGCATTGGGCTGCTGGCATCCCGTGTCCCTTCTTTTCACCGCCCTTCCTCTCCTTCTGTGGGTCTTTGAGGTGACGCGTGATGTGGAGAAACTTCGAAGCTCATTGGGAGCCTTCGCTTTGGAGCTGGCCTTCTCTTGTCATAGTGAAGAGTTGGCTGAGTGCTTGTAGTCGAGGCTAGTTGAGGCTTGTGTGCCTTCTCACAAAATGAAACTCTCTTTCGCTCTCTCCTTTACGAAGAAGAAACAAAACTCTCTCTTTCACACTCTCAAACTCTCTAAGAAGAAGAGAGCGGAAACAGAAATCTCTAATGAATGGAAATGCACGATAGAGATTTCTCTAGGAAGTCTCTCAATCTAAGCTATTCTAGGCTAGCTAACTAGTTCTGATACCATGACAAAGAATGTAAGATCATGCTAAACCTAGTGCAACTAAATGAGCATAAGAACTACGGAGGCTAATAGCATAGAAGAAACTCCATGAAAGAGATGATGAGCAATTATGAATCAATCTATTTCAAATCTATGCTTTTGCAATACGAGAGACAAGCATCTTATAGAGAGAGCCTTTTGAATAGTCAACACTTGTGGGATCCTCTGATCCACATCTCTCCTTGTGGATGTCCTCGATCCACATCCTCACATCATGTAGTCCATATTCTAGGGTGGCTACTTTAATACATTCCTATGCCATACCTTAGCCTCTGGTTCATGTGCTCATGGCACCATATTTCAACACCCTGTTGCGTAGTAGATGCAATGGTCCAGAAGATTGATGCTCATAGGCATGATGGGCATCTGCCATAAAACCCCTACGTGGAGCAGACAAAACATCCTGACTGTTTGAATGGTCCCCTTGCTGGGGTGCGGGCTGCTTAGACTTATCTTGCATAGCAATGGCAGATGTGATCTGTTGACCAATCTGCTGTCCCATCTGGGCAAAGAGCGGTATCCTGCATATCCATGGCTGTGGTAAACTATTGGCTGAACTCCTGTCCTATCTGGTGTAAAGCACCCCGGAGCATAGAAGAAAGGGCATCCAGAAACTACGCCTGCGCTGCCTACGCTTCCTGGGATGCAGGAGAGAGAGGCTGAGTGGAAGGAACCTCCATACCACTAGTGGATGCAACCACTGTGGCAGGCACTTGCTCATATTGAGCAGCCTCATCACTGTCATGCAATATATCATGAGGTGCACGCTTCGGTGGCATGGTGACTGGCCCTGGAGAGATAAGCTCGAATGTAGACAAAGAGAAATGGGTAGCAAATCCGTGCTGTAATGAGCACCTGAGATAGTGTGTGGAAACATGAAAAAGTCGATGGAGAGGCTTGGAAGAAAGGTCGTCGAAGAAGCTTTGAAACGGGGTTTGGAGGGGGGGGGTCCCCTAAGTCACCTAGGACACTTAGGACTCCTTACCTAAAGATTGGTAAGACAGTTAGGACATTGACCTAAGGTAATCTAACTTGACCATTTAACCCTACTTAGCACTAACCTAACCTAGCCCAACTAATTGAACCTAAACCCAACTAAATTAACTAAACCTAACCAAAGTAACCCAATCCACTAACTAGTTAGACCTAACCAAATCTAAACTAACCTAACCAACCAACCAAACCCTCTAACCCACTATAGTCAGCAACCTTAGAGGCTAAGGTTTGCAGGTTGGTGCGGACGGGCGGCGAGAGGTGCAGTCGGGCAGCGCATGGGCGCGGACAGGCGGGGAGGATGGATATTGACGGTGACGGGGGTCGATGGCAGAGATTTGCTAGTCGTGTTATTCTTGTTGGCTGCTCATGGTGAGGCGGCCTACATAAGGAGTTCTTTGTCCTTGTCTTCAACAGGCAGCCCTTCACCTTGCATCTCTAGCAGCCAGCCCTTGTGCAGCCTCTATGGTCTACGTGCTCCCTACAAATGTCACCGTACAACAGCCTCTATGTGCTCCAAATGTCAAGGTATGGCTATGGCTGCTCTCTTCTCCAATTTTCCAGCAACTGTGGCTTCTTTCTTCTAGTTTAGTAACCTTTAGTTGATGGAGATCTTCAACATGGCTTCATGTTCTCTTTTGCGAATTGCTCCTTTGCCTTATTTTCCCTCTTTTGCAAATTTGCAGCTTACAAAAGGGACCAGAAAGGGAATTTGTAGAGGCGTTAAAGCCTTTGGGGAAGGGCCAATACACTTGTCAATGTAAATACTGCCCTCATAAATGGGATGGAGGACCGACCTGCATAAGGGCACATTTTCTTGGGCTTGGGGGCTTAGGGGTTGACAAGTGTACCGCTCCTCCCACAAAATGTGAAAGATACTTGTCGAAGATTGCAAGCAAAGGCAGCTTTGAAAATGGCTACAGCACAGCTTGATGCAGATGTGGCTGATTTGGGGGATGCCTCGGTGCGTGGTACTGCAAGTGGAAATGCATCTACATATAAGCCAAAACAAAGAAACATAAGATGTCAAAGGTAGCCTTGGCCAAGGCATGGGAGTCACAGGCAGTGAAGGGTGCATACATTGTTCTCCGTAGCTTTTTCTTTGCAGAGGACATTCCTCATTGGAAGGTGAGGAGCCCTTATTTTTTGGAGAGTTTGTGCCATTGGCCAAGTTGGGCCTACCTTCAGGCCTCCATCTTGCAACATTTTGCGCACAAAGGAGCTAAATAATAAATCAGTATGCATAGATCAAGAGATGCTACAGCTCCGGAATAAATTGAAAAAATATGGCTGCAGCATAACTTGTGATGGCTGGTTTGACACTCGGTGCCGGCTTATAATCAATATCATGGTCTCATGCATGTTTGGCTCAGCCTTCTTGAAGTCAGTGGACACAAGTGGGTAGTATAAGTCAGGGGAGTACATTTTTGGGATTTTGAAAAGATGCCATTCTTGATGTTGGGGCTAAAAATGTGGTGCAGGTGTGTATGGACAATGCATCTAACTGTGTGCGGGCAAGAGAATTGGTGGAGGAAGGGTGTCCCGATATTTTCTACACTAGATGCATATGCGATTGACTTGACCTCCTGTTTGAGGACATTGGAAAGCTTACATGGGTGAAGCGTGTTGGTACATGCTAACATGATTGTGGCATTTGTTACCCGGAAACACACCGTGTTAGCAATGTATAAAAAAATTCAGCAAGAAGGAATTGGTGAAACTTGCACAAACACGGTTTGCTGGCATGTTTATCGTGTTAGCAAACTTGTTGGATGAGAGGGTATACAATGGATTGCACCTCATGGTTGTTAGTGATGAGTATTGTAGGAAGAAGGTGCCACGGACTGTGAAAGCACAACATGTGTCTTCTATTATATTGGGTGCTTCATTTTGGCAAGATGCAAGATACATTGTGAAGCTTTGTGCACCTGTTTTGAAGATTCTTCGCCTGTCTGATAGGGAAGGGACCGCCATGGGACTTGTATATGAGCTCACTGATTGGATGGTCGAGAAGATATCAACTATTGATGGGATTGACTCCTCAAAGCTGGCTGATGTTAGAGCCTTGTGTGTTGATAAGTGGGATATGATGCACTCTCCATTGCAAGCGGCAGGTTTTGTCCTCCATCCTATTTGGGAGAGGAAAATCCAGATGGTAACAAGGTGGTGCATGATGGGTGGATAGATGTCATAGAGCGGTACACGAAGTATGATGTTGAGAGCCATGGCACCTTATGTGATGAGCTGGATATTTACAAGTCCATGTCAAGCACATTTGCTCGTGTGATTGTGAAGTATGAAAAGAGAATGCACCAAGGGGTGAAATGGTGGGAGACGTTGGGGCTCACACAGGAAATTTGCGGTGGTTAGCTCTTCGAGTGCTCTTGCAAGGCACATGTGCTTCTCCTTGTGAGAGGAATTGGAGCACATTCTCTCTTATCCATACTAAAAGAAAGAATAGGTTGCTTCGAGAGAATACCAAGAAATTAGTATACATCCATACTAATTTGCGTCTCATCTCCAAAATCAAGGAAAGGGGATTTGAGAAGATAGAAGTGATGCTGGAAATGATCAACAAGAAGGATGATAAGAGGATGCTCGCTTTGCAAGCGGATACAAAGGGAGAAGAGATTGCAGCCCCTATTGTTACACTTACAGGAAGGATGGATGTTGCTGCAGCTTCAAGCAGCTCTAGTTTTTTGGAGTCCCATGGCGAGGCAGATGAGGATGATAGTGATGAGGAGGATGAGGATGAGCAAGAGGATGAGGATGAAGATCCAGCTTGAGGCTTGAGCCTCATCAGTTAGTGGCTCTTCATTACAGGCAGTGGCAATCAAAGATACAGGCCAAAAAATTGCCTTGCATCTGTTTGCGTGCACCTAGTGCGGGCAGGCAAAGGCTCAGCTTGCTTGCTGTCCCTAAGGGTATCCAAAAGCCAACGAGGGACTGATTTTTACTGTCTCACGACAGCCCTCTCCTCTTCAATTGCTTGCTTGATAGTGTGGCCATCTGGTAGTGGAAAATCAGGCTGAGCAGGAGCAACGGGAGGAGGATTGGAGCTGCTAGAAGCATGTGGCATGGTGCTCTGTAGTGTCATATGTATCTGCGAAAGGACACATTAGAGGCTTCGACTGAAGGCTGTGTTTTACAGTCAAGGTAAAGGGGCATGCTCAGCAAAAACTGCATCCCTACTGACAATCACCTTGCCTGTGCTAGGCTGAAACAACTTGTAACCTTTGCTTTGTGAGCTATAGCCAATGAAGATGCATTTGACAACCTTATCATCAAGCTTATGCCTCAACTGAGAGGGTACATGCACATACATAAGAGACCCAAACATCCGCATGTGAGAAATGATAGGCTTACGACCTGTACATGCTTCATAGGGAGTCATGGTCTTCAATACCCGAGTCGGTGCTTGGTTGAGCACATAGTTGGCATACATGCTTGCATCCAACCAGAATTTATTGGGCAAAAACTTTCCCTTAAGCATGGACCGTCCTTTTTTTGTTTCTGTTCTATTTTTACGCTCTGCAAGCCCATTCTATTGCAGAGCGTATGGCACTGTGCATTGATGAATAATACCCCAGGCTGCTAAAAAATCAAAAAATTCCCGGCGGGACATGTCCCTTTCCCCCCTGTCAGTGCGGAAGGTCAAGAGTTTCTCCCTACTCTCATTCTTTGCCAAGGCAATCCAATGCTGGAAGTAAGAGAAGACATTTGACTTCAGCTTCATGGGATATATCCAAGTGAACCTGGTGAAGTCATATATAAAAGTAACAAAGTAATAGTACCTCCCAAGTGATGCTGTCCGCATTGGTCTACACATATCACTATGTACAAGATGCAACTTCCTGGATTCACCAAGGGTCCCGTCCTTGGGAACGGAAACCTATGCATTTTGCCCAACAACATACATGTTTTTTAAGTGCCTGCATGGGTGGAAGATCTACGACCATGTCATGTGAATGCATCTTCACCAAATTGTTGTAGTTGAGTTGTCCCAATCTCTCATGCCATAGATGTGTATCAGAATCCACAGATTCAGCCACGGCATTAGCTTCTATAGCAGCCTGTTGTGCATATATGTCAAGATGATATAGCCCTCTATCAAGTGTTCCAGTAAGTACAATATAGTTATCGCACCGTTTATCATAAACGGCATAGCAATAATCATAAAAAAGAACTCTGAAGCCATGTGTGGAGATGGCTGAGATAGAACTCAGTTTCTTTTTTATACCTGGAACATAAAAAATTCCACAAGTGGAATGGTATCAGCTGACAATGTGGTGACAAGAACTTGACCAATCCCTTTCACGGGATATGCTGCCAGAGCTGGCTGCCCATGTATCTGATTGCTGGCTGCAAAAGTCAGACAAAAAATGACAGCAAATGTCTACAAGTGTCAATGCCAAGATGGCTGCTTAAACACTGAGAAAAATGCACAAGCTGTCCCCAAAAATGAAGTGCAAGAAAATGTCTGTCCAATCAAAGGACCCCTTGCAAAGTGAGACTGCAAAAGTGATCGCTCAAACAATGAGAAAATGGACAAGGTGTACTGCAAAATCTGTCTGCAAAGATGATCCTGTCAAAGGTGACCAGCCCAAATCAAAGGGCAAATACCTGCAAATCTGCTCAATTTGAGTACAATCTGCCTACAAATCCTACAAATGGTGGCAAACCAGTAATGCAATTTCCGTGGCATGAGTGCCAAGTGGAGTGCACAGGGGGTAAAAGCCCGAAAATCAATAAGAAAGAATACCCAAATCAAAGGGCAAATGCAAGAAAATCCCAAATCTGGCTGTGCCAAGCAAATATCAGCAAATCTGATAGAAGCCCCAAATTTTGAGAGGGCAAATATGCCAAAAAGAGAGCAAGCCCCAAAATTTGCAGTAATTTTGCAAATGTGACCAAATCTGCAGCAATTTCTTGCCAATGTCACTAAAAAGCCCTAAATTTCAGATCAAAGTAGTCAAATGTGACAAAGTAACCTACAAATCTGAGAATATCTCGCAATCAACCAGCAATCAGGCAGGTTGGAGTCAAGACTGAGCAAATCCCAGCCAAATGGTGCTAGAGCTGGTTGGAGCTGCTGGTGGAAGGCCGAAATTGCAAAAAAAGTCAAAATATGACCCCCCCCAAAAAAAAAAAAAAGACAAAAAAAATGCTCGAAATCACTTGCTGATAGGTCGTACGAATTTTTGGCCGTGTCACGCAACTGTCCGTACAGGTCCATATGGCCGTACGGGACATCTGTACAATTGTACGAACAGGTCGTACGACCCCCCCCCCCCCCCCGGCCCATACCACTGTTGGGTGCGGGAAGGTGGTTTGTATGCGGGCAGCTCAAAATATTCAAAAAACATCAAAATTGGACCTCAAAAAGTAAAAAAAACAGCCGATGGACTATTTTTCCGTTCAAAAAACAGGTTTCTGGTGACGAAATGAGGCACTAAACTGAACTAGAGCAAAATGGTAGGTAGGAGCAATGGCTGAACACGGGGGGAGGTAAGTAAAAGCAAGAGAACCTGCTTTGATACCACTTGGAGTGCAAGGGAGCAAACAGCAAGCTGAAGGAACACGAAGTACTTGCAAATGGATAATGAGAAAGTACAAAGGGGTGGCCTATATGGCCCCGAAGTCAACCATATGGTTGACCAATGAGTCAACCTAAGGGTTGACTGAGTCCTAAGGCTAGCCTACAAGGCCATACAGGGCTAAGTGCTAACATCTATAGACAAGGCAATGAGAGACAAAGCTTGGGCATCTTTGGCATCTCTTCTTCTCTGATCCCAAGTAGGAGCAACAGGTGCAACTAGCCTTACCTGAGCTTGTTGCCTATCGTAGGGATTTCCTCCTTGCTGAGGTGTAATCTCTTGGACGGTCATTGTCACGTGTAACAAAATCCATAGACTCTTTAGTAGCTAGTCCTTGCTATGCGTGATGGAGTTTATGGCTTTCAATCTTATGAGTGACTATCGTGAGATTGAAACTGCACTATGTTGTGTTTTTAGAGGATGAGTTTGGGAATGTTTCTAGATTCATCTAGGTATATGCTTCTGCCGTATTAGTGGACATGCAAATTTCACCTTGTGAAGTTTTCTTCCAAGTTGCAGCCTGCTGGTATTGCGATAATTGTTTCTATCTTAAATGGTGTGTTGCCCTATCATCTAGATTTAGATGCTCGTTTGGGAGAGACTAAAATGAAATCGTTTAGACTTCATAAGCAGTTGTAGCTTGAATGAAGAGTTTTTGGACTACTTTTTGATTAGCCTTCTCCTTTAGCGCTAGCCTTCGTCATGGCTGAGTCTGCCCTTCACCTCCGGAGTGCCGACAGAAACTCAGTACGAAGACTTTGTATTAATGGATGCTCAAGTATGTGTGGGTGTGTGGATGTGTATGTGTGAGAGCATATTTTCTTACTATGGTCTACACCCACTGTTGGGCACTGATGACGTCAGTGGGGATGTCATAGTAGCTAGTCCCTGCTATGTGTGATGGAGTTTATGGTTTTCAATCTTATGAGTGACTATCGTGAGATTGAAACTGCACTATGTTGTGTTTTTAGAGGATGAGTTTGGGAATGTTCCTGGATTCATCCAGGTATATATTTTTTATAAAGGGATAATTGGTGCCATCCAATTTAAGCTCTTGGGCCAAAACTCCAAATACATCTCTCGGATTTTGATTCTCATTTTGAGCTATCTTCAAAGATGAATGCACAAACAGTCCTAAAAAATTTGTGTGTTGGGAATTATACTGCACTAACAAAAATAATTGTTCCACAAACCAATGCTTGGCAAGGCAAATGCACCCTGACTGCAGTAGGTTACAACTGAAAAGAGTGCATTGTTTGAGAAGTCTAAAAATGCCATTGTGCTTCTTTGATTTAGACAGCAAAAGCACCAAATCTGCTCCAAATCAAGCTCGAAAGCCCAAACAAAAACAGGGTCTTTGACATCTGTTTAGGCACCTTCAGAACAACACCTGTGTAGTATCAAAACTGCCCGGGAAAAAACTCCTTGAGCACGAGCAACTCCAAAGGCATCCAGATAACATAAATGGGCAGATACAGCTTACATAGCTAGCAAGGCGTCGACATGCGTGCTGCTGGCTGAGAAATGAGTATGGAGCAGGTTGCGACTGTACTGGCCAATGCTTGCTCTTTCATTGAGCTCTTGTATTGCATGTTAAACCTTTTTCTTGTACTTTGGGAAAAGCGTATTGTGAATGGAGGTGGGATTCGAGGATGCTGCCATATGAGCTCCTTTAGACAGACCCAAATGGTCACTGTGCTATCTTTGAGGCACAATGTCTACATCCACACTGAAGTAGGGAAAGGAAATGGGTAAGGAGGGGAATGGAAATGGGAAAGAAGGGAGGGAAGGAAGGGAGAAGTGATAGAGGAGGGAAGGAGAGGAAAGGGAGGCAGGAAAGAAGAGGGAGGGCTTTGAGGGAAAAGGGCTGCCAAAGGGAAAGGAAAAGAGCTGAAGAGATGGAAAGGAAGGGGAAACAAGAGAACAAGAGAGGGATAGAGGGTCAAACAAAAAGGGAAGGCATGGGCAGATGAGAGACCTACCGGGGGCTGTGCACAGGAAGTGACACAGCACGCCCAAGAATGGGCTGCCGGTGCACATCCACAGGGTGGAGGAGGAGACTGGAATCCATACCGAAGGAAGGAGATGGAGGTGGAAAGGAGGGAAAAGAGTGGAGAGGTAGAAGAAGAGGAGAGGCGGGGAAAGGTGGGTGCACAGCAGCTTGCATGTAGGCTGCTGTTTGGAGCATCCAATAAGGAAAGGTGAGGGTGAGAAAGAGGCAAGAAGAGGGGCTGAGGGACATAGGCAGAAGGGGAACGAGTGGTAAAGCAAAGGCTGACAATGTCTTAGCAACCTCTGACGTCAAACAGGCCTCAAATAATTTAAGTGAGCAAGTTGCGCTCCTAGCAAATTATTTGAAACACAGGCTCTGTCCGTTGTACAGTCTCTAACATTAAATTTCAAAGCTTATTTTTTAAGGAAACTCTGGACTGCTACAGTTTTGTGAAAAATGAACATAGTTGTAAATATTACCTAGGCCTTGAAGCTTTTTTAACAGGATTCAGGTCTCAAAGATTACTAGGCCCGGAAGATTACTAGGCCCATGCCTAGGCCTTGTAGATATTACCTAGGCCTCGAAGATTACTAGGCCCATGCTCTCATGTTCAGCTTAAGAGGGGAATGAATCTTGCATGTGGACTGAGCAATCTATCATACGTAACAAGCCAGCCTTAATATTTGAAGAGAATTTTTTGAACGAGGTGAGGGGAATCCAGGCAAGCAAAGAATCCTCTTTATGTATGAATGACACTACCCGTTATGTTGCCTCTCTTCCATTTTCATACAGTTAAATGCATTGCTGCTTTAAGTTGTTTATATTCATAACAGCTTGGGCTGTTTATACTTACAGTCAAATAAAGTAGTTCTTTTTGGACTCTAATGTAATGTTTCCAGGGAACGGTTCCCACGTACCTTTCAAAACATGGAAAATCGGTTGAAAGAGGTGAGAGATGAAATACACCAACATCTGTATCATATAAAGCAGCTGGAAGATGAGGTTCATGCCTTGGAGTTGGAATACAGTTCATTGCAGTAACAGGTGTCTTCTAATGTAACTCATCCAAAAGCTTACAGTCTGCATTTTTCTGGACTTACACCATGCCCTTGGCTCTTTTGCATTTATATCGTACTAAGCACTATATCTATCCAACGATTCTGGAATCTGGTCAAACCCAAGGGCAGCTGATGGAAAATACAGTGTTGCTTTGCTTATCTGAACTTGATATTTGTTGTCTTCTCTGAGAACTGACTCTCTCTCTCTCTCTCTCTCTCTCTCTCTCTCTCTCTCTCTCGGTTTCTTAATTTCAGTTTTAAATTTAGAACTTGCACCCTTACGAAGGTGTAAGATTTTCTGTAAACATATATACATTATAAAATTTGGTTTCTTTGGCATGCATTGATGTATACTGGTTTTTGCAGCCGCCACCGTGCTCCTGAAGTTTAAAAAGGACTATCTTCGGAATCAGGAACCTTATTGTTAAAGATCTCTCTTTGGAAGTTTTCCTTGTGACGTGTGTGAAGAAGTCGCTGTTATTCTGAAGGGTTATCTCTGAGACAATTGGCAGAAGATTCAGAATGTGAGGAAAAAGGCTCTATGAGAATTATTTACTGCTCTTCATCAAGCTCAACCCATGGCAGACTTGGAATCCAGAGCCAGCTCTGGGGGCATTGTCCGTGACAGAAATATCCCTTGCAATCAATTGAAAATACTGAAGATAAGGGGAAGCATGAAGAGAGTAGAGCAAGACGCTATTTGCCAATGAGAAGAAATTATGGAGCTGGAAAGATAGCCCTGGCAAAGGAAATGCAACTTATAGCTTGTGGGTAGTTACCAAGAGCATGAATGTAATGCATTCGGCTTTCAAATTACTGACCCCATGTTAGGATGTGATTCAAGCCCCTTTTCTAAATCTGAATTCCAATTATTTAGCTGCCAATGTGCCATTCTTTTGGATCTTTCTCCTGGAACACTGTTACATCACACTTTTCGTCCATACTGTCAGATATATGGCATCTCTACTATTGTAAAGCTGTTGTGCTGCCTAGTGGTGATCTTCAGACAAATGTATCCCACCAGGGTTACCTGTTTATTCTTGACGTCTCTCAGCAATTAGAACTATCCCTTATCTGTCAGAGGGTTTTATGCTTTATGGATTCCTGGAGCACCACTCAGCCATAGGGAGAAGCATTCATGAAGCTCCTCCCATAAGGAAGCAGTTCATTCATTACATTCTTTGACAGAGTATAGTTTATTCTTTCTGCAGAGCTCCAGGTGAAGTGTTGATTGAGCTCTAATACCGTCATTCTTTTTATTGCCATTTATTTTTCCCCATTTGTTCTCTTTTGGTTCTCAGCACGTATGAGTCTACAAAATGGAACAAAGATGATTTTATATCCAAGCTCATTTGAGTACCGAAGGAGGATAATATTCAAGTAGCATCTTTTTAAAATTAAATGTGTTATCTATGTTCAAGTACCATCATATTCAAGTAGCATCTTTTTAAAATTAAATGCCTTCAGTGTGTTATCTATGTTCATAATAAATTTTCCCTTTCATCTTACTTCATGGTATCCTTGGTATTGAAGCTCTCATGATCAAAGATCTGTACCATTCAGAATCGATTATCTTAATTAGGATAGACATTTGACAAGATTTTGTTAGCGAACAATTTGACTTTTGGAAAAGTAAAAATAAGGGGTTTAAACTTTACCATAACCCAAACAGTCTAAACCTCTCTTGACACAGACCCTAACTGAGACTTAATACACATAATACCACTGCGCTCCAGAAATGAAAAGTTGAGCTTTGTGTGAACATAAACGAAAATAAGGTTGTTTAACTTTCTGAGCTATCTGCCTGTTGCAACCATCTTTATGCTAGCTTGTGACTCTCTTTTTTTTATAATAGTTGAGCTCTCCAAGCAAACAATGGCCACCTGCAACTATTGCATATTTATTGTTGTGCTTTACACAAAGTGCTTGTAAAAGTAGATGATGGAATTTTGTCGATGGCCTGGGAAGATAATGGTCTTTGGTAGGTCAGACATTTGTATATGCCTTTGAACTCTATGGACGGCTATTTTCCCACAATGCTTAAGTTGTTGCTGCTGTGTTCAGTCTTTCTTGCATGTAGTTTCGCGTGTGCAAATTCTAATGCTCTCATAAACACACAAAAAAAGCAGAGCAGAACCAATAGACTTAAAGATAATCCTAGGTTGCGTTGTGCATATTGGGTTCAACATAAGCGCATATTTTCTTTCTTTGTTTTTGGTACTTTTATCTTGTTTTCAGGTGGCAGCTCGCAATGCAAAATAGCTGCATCTGTTGTGTTGAGCATGCTTATGCAACTATGGGAAGATGGTGGCTTTCTTTGAGGTCAATCTTTAAATGTTCCTGCTGTATTGGCAGACATGTAAATTTCACCGTGCAAAGTTTTTGTCCATGTTGCAGCTTGCTGATGTTGCGATAAATTCTTTCTATCTTAAGTGGTGTGTGGCCCTATCAGCTAGATTATCTAAGCATTTTTTTGCTAGGATGATTGTTTGGGAGAGAGTAAAATGAAATCGTTTAGTCTTCACAAGCACTTGTAGCTTGAATGAAGAGGATGTGGACTACGTTTTGATTAGCCTTCTCCTTTAGTGCTACCCTTTGTCACGGCTGAGTCTGCCCTTCACCTATGGAGTGTTGACAGGGACTCGATATGAAGAGCTTTGTATAAATAAATGGTCAAGTACGTGTGGGTGTGTGTGGTTATGGTCTCCACCCACCACTTGGTGTCAACGGCATCGGTGGGGACGTCATAGTAGCGAGTCCCTACTATGCATGATGGAGTTTATGGTTTTCAACCCTCTGAGTGACTATCATGAGATTGAAAGCGTGTTGTGTTTTTAGAGGATGAGTTTGGGCATGTTCCTAGATTCATCTAGATATATATATAGCTAAAGTTGAATCTGACTAGTGCTTTAGATTAGTGATAATGTAAGACTAGTTAGTAATTATATTGTTTTAGGGGTTTATAGCTTTGGTGGACCTTCACTTAATGGGGTATACTAAATGTACGACAAAGTTAACTCGTGGCAATTAGAACTTTTGAACCACAGGATCAAAAACTTGTCTCAACCAAGGATGAAAAGGCTCCAGAGAAAAGGAAACATCTGCAGCTGGAGATGAAAGGCCCTGTAAAGATGGTTGTACCATAGCAGAGTTCTCAATCAAAGGAGGTTGAAGCTCCAAGGACATCTGCATCTTGAACATTTGCATCCTGAGCTAATAAACATTCCAAAGTTTCCTCTACTATAGGAAGTTGTTGAAGAGAAGAGGATTCCATTACATCTTGCATAATAGCTGAACTTTCCATCAGAGGAAGCATCCAACATTGCAAATTTGCTCTTGGAAATAGAAACAATAGAAGGATCACAAGGAACAGGAGAATTTGACACTGTAGTAATAGGATCCGAAACTGCCGAAATAGCAAAAGGATTGGAATCTTTAACCGTCGTGTCTACCTGAACTCTTCTCCAAACCTTAGAGGGCTTAGCAAAATGCCTGACTTCTAGTATGATAGAAAGAGAGATAGGAACAGGAACAGGAGGACCAAAAGGCTTCTGAGCTAAAGCTGAAGAGCATGGAGAAGGGCATACTCTAGCAAAATGGCCCAATTGTCGACATTTATAACAGGCATTAGGAAAGGAGGCAAAATGAAGTGGAATCCGGAGGGGGTGAGGCAGTCCAAAATCCACTTCCAAGCATGAAGGAATTAGGTGCTCCATATCCGTATATCTCTGTTTGTGACTAGAAAATCCTGCTTAGGAATGAAAAGAACACAGCCTAGCAGAGCTGCTAGAGAGGGCACATGTTGAATAAGAGGAACCGGCAAACCTTTAAGAGTAATCTAAACAGGACAAAAGCTAAGGAGTGATCGGGCTGGGTCAAATAAAGGATCCCAAGGCATAGCAAATGCAAAATGACCTACCCCATGTACTCCACCCAAAGTAAGTAAGTGGTGAAGAGATCTAGTAGCTAGCTAGGAACGGAATGGAAATGTGGAAAGCATAATGAAAAGCAAAATGGAAAGGAAAATGAAAGAACAAGTGCTAGGCAATGATAATCAAAATGCTCACATGATATAAAGGTTGATGTTGATTGATGTCTTATACAATAGACAAGTACAACACTATATAGTGTGACACTATACTCTAAAAAGCCATACTATATATGGGATAGCTCCCAATATGACACGTGGCATGTCTAGGACTCACTAGACTATAAAACACACCTAGAACACTTATTTTAGACTCACTTTGGCTTCATATTCCAACACGCCCCCATGAAGACAAGGTGAGAGACTAATAGAATGGAACCAAGAACAGAACATGAAAATGAGGTCTAAGGTGAGGGACTATTGGAATGGAACCAAGAACAGAATATGACAATGACGGTCATCAAACTGTGCACCCTATGTATCTCAGAGGCTAAAGTCTGAGCATGTTCAGAGATCGATCTAAGCACTCTCATGGCTTGAGACTCAACATGCTCATAGGCTCACGTTATAGCATGGCTACATGACCAGCTCATAGGTCTAGGAATAATACACCATCCTGGAACTCGGCCAGGCCTGATAACGAGACCTATCAAAGCCAATACATGGCTCCCACAATACATCCCCCTCTAAACCTATCAAAGCCAATACATGGCTCTCACAGTATATCCCCCCTTGGCTTCATAACAGGACATGTTAGGAAGCCACACACCAAAATAGGAAAACCAATACATCTTTTTTGGAGGACTATCTAAGGCAGAGGACCTTTAGACTCAATGAAAATCAAACACTCAATACATATCATTTTAGGGGGACTACCCAGGGCAGAGGACCCCAAAATACATCAAGCGTGTAGTAATAAATAAAAATCTCTCTTTGTGAAAGAGATGTCCTCCAAGTAGCTAATGCACATGTGTGCACATCCCTGCGAGTCGATGACGATGTCGATGAAGCGCTAGGCAACAATGCCCCAAAATATGTGTCAGTGAAGTCCATGGGTAGCTACATGGAGCAATTACATAATGACTCTCAAAATGTAGGAAGGAGAATCACCAATGTCGAAGTAGAAGCCTCAGGTACCATGACCAATTGGGAAGTCAATCAATGCGAAGTACCTTAGGCACCAATCGAATAAGCAATGATGAAGAAGTCACTTATTGATGTAGAGTGGTCTACACCAAGCTCGATGTAATGCACTAATCAGAGAGATCACTGTAGTAGAGTATGTTGGAGTAGTATCGGAGAACTCACATTCAGCTCGGGAAGTCTTCACCAGAGTTTGGAGTAGTCACGTGAGCGCACAGTTGCGTGGGCAACAGAGCTACGTGGAGCAGAATGGCGGGCATAATATAGATACCAACTTATGGGCAACAGCTCCAACAGAATTTTGGGTAGAAGGAGCAAATGGTGGGCTAGAGAAGAGGTCAACGATGAAGAGGATGGAAAACTCCACGTTGAGCTGGTTGCATCATGCTTGGGCTATCAAATCATTAAGCTCCAGAACAAAATTCGCGCGCAGAAATAATTTTCGTCTCTTCTTGCAAGGGCTGTAACTTTTCACAGAAAACTCGGATTGCAATGATGTAAAAACAAAATTTATAGTACTCAAGGTCCTCTACAACTTTGCTGAAGACACAAAGCCGTGATTTTTCTTCTAGATCCAGATAAAAACGTCACATCGTCCGTAGGTCACAGAAAGATGTAGCTGAAGGAAGGAGAAGAGAGGTGGCAGATCATGGCGTGGAGAAGAGAGCTCAAGGACAAAGAGAAGAGGGTAGCCTTCCAAGGAGGAGGAGGTAGAGTAGCTTCATTGGCCTCCCTCACCTCAACCTTTTGGAAGGGAAAGGAAAAGAGAGAGCAGGGCTAGGAACATGGCTCTGATACCACATGAAGAGATCTAGTAGCTAGCTAGGAATGGAATGGAAATGTGGAAAGCATAATGAAAAGCAAAATGGAAAGGAAAATGAAAGAACAAGTGCTAGGCAATGATAATCAAAATACTCACATGATATAAAGCTTGATGTTGATTGATGTCTTAGACAATAGACAAGTACAACACTATATTGTGTGACAGTAGACTCTAGAAAGCCATAGTGTATATGGGATAGCTCCCAATATGACACGTGGCATGTCTAGGACTCACTAGACTATAAAACACACCTAGAACACTTATTTTAGACTCACTTTGGCTTCATATTCCAACAAGTGGAAAACAGTGTCCACAGAAGCACAATGCGTAAAATAAAATCCCTTTCCCAAGAAAACATAAGATGTAATCTTGCCAACACCCGCTGCAGTCGAAAACGAGGCTTGTAAATTGGACACTGTCATGACTCTCCCCATAAAATATAAACAAACACCAAGCTATTGTTCCTGGCGAATGCTTTGAAGCAAGGTTTCAGGGGGGAAAGCTCGGCGTAAAGAAAGTCTAGCAGTGGAGGGCAAGAGAATTGAATCATCACACAGTTGACAAAGCAGATCTTTCTGAAGCAAGGAAGAGGGGAAGGCTGAAGAATCAAACTTGGTTGCCTTCACCCCTTCAGATTTCAACGAAGACAGAGAGCCTCTTTTCTTCTTGCAAACATAGTGAAGGGTAGGAAAAGGAGAGCTCTCAGAAAGAGAAGAAACAGGGTAAGAAAAGAAGAGAGGGGCTGGAGAGGCTGTAACAAAGGCAGACGGGGTAGATACAGAGGGGTTGGAGGTGGACATGGGCTGCAATGGGCTGTGTATAGACAGTAGAGGGATGGGAAAAGAAGAGGACGAGAATGGACGGAGGCTGTATGAACTACAAGAGAGGTTGTATGGGCTGCAGTAGGGAGGGGACAGACAGTAGTTGAGGCTGCACAGAACGGAATAGGAGGGACTGAAGGTGTGTGGATTGCGGAAGAGGCTGTATGGACTATTACAGAGGCTGTATGGAATGTAGCGGGGAGGGAACATGTAGTTATGAATGTACGAAAGGGAACGGGAGAGGTACGAAACGGGAAAGAGCAGAGGCAGACGGCAGGAGGCCAGCAACAGGGCAAAGTGGGGGAGTAGAGGAGCTCACCATCGCTCCTCACCTCACACACCACACACACACACTTTTTTTTATATAGTGAAATCTTTTATTTCTTTGTGGGAAACCTCAAAAAGAGGTAAAAACCCACCAATACATACAAAGGAAGAAATTTACAAGTAAAGCCTCTGAGAAAAAACTCATGAGGCGACCCAGTAAAAGTTACATATTCGTTGGAGGAGAATCAAACAAAACATCCTCCATTTTCAGATTGTTGCTTTGTAAAAATTGATGCAGTGAAGAATCTGCACCATCAATTAAAACCACTTGTTTTTTGTCCTTGTGATTCTTAATATAAGCTGGCAGCTAGAATTTTTGAATCACAAGGTCAAAAACCTCTTGCAACATAGGATGAAAAGAATCCAGAGAAAAAGGAACATTTGCATCCTGAACATAAATAGACTCTGGCACAGTCATCATAGGCAAAGGAACTTGATCAACATCTATACCATCTGACGAAGGAGCTGCATCTGATAAATCAGGACTAATCATTTCAGCTTCACTCCGAGTATTAACCTAAGAGATAGCATGTGCAGCATCCTCTATGATCCCCTCTTCAAGGGGCACATCCATATCTTGAGGAGAAGGAGGCTAGTGGTGCTCAACAGGAGTCCGCCGATCCTGAGCTTTTAGCAACAGAAAGATTGGCCTCTAATTTATCTACCTTCCTCCAGTAGTGCTTCGGAGCAGTGAAATAAGGCTTATCCAATGAAGCCATAGCAGAAACCGGAGGAGAAGGAAGAGTAATCTTGACAGCTGAAGAAGGAGTAGGAGGAGTGGTCCTGGGAGGAGAAGGGCAATCACGTGCAAAATGACGGTGATCAGTCTAAACTAATAGTGATCCCTTACATCCTGCGAGAATTACAAACTTGTTATGTAGTAAGTACTTGTTGGGCTAGCTTGAGTGCTAGGAAGTCCTAGTACTTTGGTGCGGTTTTCCAAAATCTCTTTCAGGTGGCTTCCTAGCTTTTTGGCTAGCTGCTCTAGCATATTTTCTAGATTATCTCTGCTGCTCAAATAACCTGCATATTCTTTCCTCTTTGCGGATCTTGGGTCTTGCCCATCTACCCCTCTCTACCTTAAGATCATGTGAACTAGTTCTGTTTTGGTAGATTAGTTGCCTTTTAGATGTTGATATATCTTCCTCGAGCTATTTCTGCATTCCATAGCTGTCCATAGAGTTAATTTCTTATTTATAGAACTGCATTTTTGTCCCTGGGTTTTGCCATAGTTTCTATAGCATTTTCTATGTCACAATCTCCCTTATTTCACATGCATCTTTTGCCATATAGGTGGGTGTTGGACCCCATTATTCCATCCATTTCATTCATCTCTGTGGCAACCTATGGTTTGCATAGCTTCCATTGCCTTGTGTGGTATCCTACTGGCGTCCATCGTCTCAACTTTGTTGAGCTAAACCATGAATTGACATAATGCTTCCTGTTCTAGAGGTATCATCCCTATTTCAACCAGTAGGATGTTATACCCTATTTGTAGTTGTCTGTGAAATCTAGTCACAAAGAGAGAGAGAGAGAGAGAGAGAGAGAGAGAGAGAGAGAGTTCTTTAACATCAGGGCATTTACCAGGAGCCGAAAAAATGGCTTATCAGACGTTTATCCTAGGATCAAACACATGCACACCACAACATGAACCAAAACTCAACCGCCATGACCCATGCAGGTTAGAGAGAGAGAGAGAGAGAGAGAGAGAGAGAGAGAGAGAGAGAGAGAGAGAGAGTTGGGGAAAGTGAGAGAGATGCATGCTTGTGGGTTCGCATTGGGAGAAGGGAGGAGGGAGTGTTGAATTAAAAATTGGAGGTAGTATTGAAAGAAAATGCTATAATGACAAGTCTTATGGAGTTGTCAGTGCACTAGATGGGTGACGAGGGGCTTTTTTGGTCCAAAAATGATCCATCTATGCTAATTGAGGCTAATTGAGGAGGAAAAAAAGGATGGCTGAAGGAAATAAAGAACTTGTGAGCAGTCGAACAAGAACCGCATCAAAAAACAGAATCGACTATTGAATTGCGTTGTGCATATTGAGTTAAATCTGTTCAACATAAGTACACATTTTCTTTCTTGTGTGTGGTGCAAAAGAGCCTTTAATCTTGTTTTAGGTGGTAGCTGGCTATGTAAACTTAGCTGCATATGTCGTGTTGAGCATGGTTACACAAATATGGGGAAGGTGGTGGCATTTTTTGAGGTCAACTTCAAATGGGCTATAGTTAAATTTGAATCGAATTAGTGTGGACCTTTATTTAGTGTATAACATGGGGTATATGAAATGAGTTCATCCTATGTATATCTCCTTTGAAAAGACAAGTAGCATGAAGGCATGTTTGGCTGTTCAAATCCTTGTTCTAAAAATTCTCATTCGTAGGCTTTTCATCAACCGGTCACATAGTGCAATATGATGATTTGTGTATCATCAATAATTTTTGATAATCATGTGCATGTTCAAGCCTATTCTATATCTTCATTGAAAAAAAACATCATGATAGAAAATTATTTTCTATGGGCAGGAGCCCAAAGTTTATAACCACAACTTTCCAAGGCATACTTGATAAATGTAATGCTCAGAGTCCAATTTAGTGCATGACTCATCTGGGACATCCAAATATGCCTACACTTGAGATTTATCTGCTTAGCATTCACTTGCACCACATACAGGATGCAAATTGTAAACATTTTTGGTGGATAGATTGTAGGACCTATGTCCATTTGAAGGAAGGGCAAATGCCATTACTTTTAGACAGAGGGGTACAGAGAATCCCTAATGCTTGATATAGTTTAGCTTCGAGGCTACACATCAATTCTCGGCATTCTGAGGTTCAAAGTTCACTCTTTTGAGAGCTCTTCTAAAGCTTATGGCATCAAGCAGTAGTCAAATATAGCTACATGATCATGTGAAAGATTGCATGGGCTTTGCTAGCATCTTAGTGATTGGCATTGCATGTAGGGCCCACCTAGAGGCATGAGATTTTTTTATTGGTTCTCTACAGCTATTAAGGGACGTACAACATATAAAGTTCTAGAATTATTACATGATGAGGATTCAATCCATTGGAAGAGCTTCATATTTCTTGACGTTTATAAATGACAACAAGAGATAAATGACAGTGTACTTCATCAAGAAGAAAAATGAAGGTTTCAAATGCAAAGTAGAGAAGCAATTAGGGGAAGGCATCATGTATGTGAGTATGAGGGCATTGGGAGACCACTAATGATTTCACGAATGCCGCATTGGAATGTGTAGCCAAGAAAAATAATAGAAGCTTGGTTAATTATGCTTGGAGCATTTTGATACAAGCTAAATTTCATAAAACCAGGACGAAGTTTGTTGATATAGTTTTAATTTTTGTTGTTCAGCGAAGATATAACTGACTACAACACAGTGCTTCCTATTTCCAAACTAGTACATCAACCACCACCTCTAATTACTTAGAGGTTATTTTGTGTTTCCTACAATTTTCCCATGAATATGGAACCACTCACCAAGGGTCGCAATCAATTGCATAAGGATTGAAGTTTTCCAAATGGCGAGCCGTTGGAGGTTGTTGCATGTATCATTTTAGGAAGGCTGATTGAGGAGCTTATTTATTCCTTAGTTAGTTTGTTTAATGTTAGTTTAGGGTTTGTGTGTTGATGGTAGCCGCCTCCACCTCCCTTCTCTTCATTTCCCAAAGGTTGTCTTGGCTTCATGCTCTTACACATTCTCTGTTGCTCTCCATATCTAGCCGCCTATTATACATGGTATGTGAAGGGCCAATGAAGATTCTTGCATTTAGTGTCATCCTATGATGGTGGTAGATTTTTTTGAAGTGAGACTATGGAGTTTGTATCATGCAAATGACCTCCTAGATGACATTTCCATTAGGAAAAAGGGCAACTCATTGATATCCACCCGAGGAAAAGGGATTGAGAAAACATGTATATCAACAACGAATAAGCCAAAGGAGATCATGAGGGAATATGTTTCATTTGCCTCATTTTATTTGCTGGAAATTTTCTTAAAAATTTGAATGTTTTCATGGAATATAAAGGGCCTTAGATTGCTTGTGGCTTACAAATATAAAGATAGGAGGATATTTACTTAGAAGACTAAAGGAACTTGGAGGAGTTTTAGCTCATGAGAGTGGAATGTGTTGTTGCACTGGCTTTAAGGGAATTGCCATGCACTTCAGAGTGAATGGCAATGCTTGAAATGAATGAGTTCTCTCCTAGTTCATAGTAGGGAAGATGCCAAATTTAGTAAGGTTGTTATATATGAGTGAAATGGTATCAAGGAGAGTGTGGAGCAATCGAACAATAATATTAACCATAAAGAACCTT
Source organism: Dipteris shenzhenensis (assembly GCF_047967505.1). Taxonomy (NCBI): domain Eukaryota; kingdom Viridiplantae; phylum Streptophyta; class Polypodiopsida; order Gleicheniales; family Dipteridaceae; genus Dipteris; species Dipteris shenzhenensis. The sequence continues at coordinate 42,857,665 of NC_141627.1, read as the reverse complement.
ACACAACAATAATATCTATTTAGATTTTTTATCTTGTTCTTAGAGAGTGAAATGTTGAATAAACGATATACAATCATGGTGTCCTCTTAATGAGGGTAATCAAGAAATGGAGGAAGAGGAGAGATGTTACCATCATTACTATTAATTGTTAGTTGCAAGATGTACTTGGAAGCCCTCTTTCATCCATGAGATGTATGGCAGGGAGCAAAAAGAGAAACTTGCGGATCATGTCAAGATGTGATTGAATAGATGGACGAGTCATTTTGACGTATATAATTTTAATGACCAAAGAAGATTAACCATCATGCAAGAGTACTTGAAGGGAAAAGCCCTTACATGGTGGCAAGACTTAAAAGCAAAACCTCTCACATGGGATGAATTCCAAGAAGTTTTCCATAAGAGTTTATCCTAAAAGGTACCGAGTTAAAATAAATCGACAAGCTTGTAGATGAACTCATAGGGCTTGGATCATTAAACCCAATAGTCCAAAGACCTAAGTGCCAATTAGTACCAAATATAGATCTAATTATGATTTGATAGCTTTATACTAGGGATTCAATGGGACTACCAAAATAAATCCTAAAGGAATAAGAAGATGCAATGCATTTTACAAAGATTTTTATAATCCCATAATAGAGCAAAGAAAGGAAGTTTTAAGAAAAAATGAAAGTTTTCCTATATGTTTAGGAAAGGCAGCCCAAATACTAGAGTTCAAAGAACCGATCCTACAAAGTTCTCCAAGGCACACAAGGAGAGGTTATGTTTCTAATGTATGTAACATAGCCATTAAAGTAATGATTACCATATGAAGACATCAGACTGCCAAATGATGAACTCGGTTAGCTGTCAAAAGTAGTTGTAGCTTGAATGAAGAGATTTTGGACTACTTTTGAGCCTTCTCCTTAAGTGCTAGCCTTCATCATGTCTTAGTTTACCCTTCACCTCTGGAGTGTCAGCATAACTCAGTACGAAGTCTTTGTATAAATGGATGCTCAAGTATGTATGGGTGTGTGGATTTATATATGTTTATACTATGTTCTACACCCACTATTGGGTGCTAATGATGTTAGTGAGAATGTCATAGTAGCTAGTCCCTGCTATGCATGATGGAGTTTATGGTTTTGAACCTTATGAGTGATTATCATGAGATTGAAACTACACTATGTTGTGTTTTTTAGAGGATGAGTTTGAGCATGTTACTGGATTCATCTAGATTTATATACACACACTAAAATTACCATGTGAAGACATCATATGAAGCACTAAAGTAAAGACTGCCATATGAAGACATCAAGCCATCTAGATGATGGAAGACACACTTGAGTCAATGATTTCCTCAATTAAAAATTTCATTCAGAGTCATGCCAATGTTGTGACTATAAATTAGTTTCTATTTAGGCCTAATGATAAGATGAAAGAAACCAATGTAGATCATGAAATTTATATTCTTTTATTGATCATAAGCTGGTGTGTAGAGGCTCCAAATCCCAACCACACCTAGTGACCACTTCTATCAGATGCAAATGATCTTAGGCAAAGGACAAATTTGGAATTGAAAGATTCCACATCTCCCTTGGCAGATTTAGTATTACATGAAAGAGTTGCCATTCCTTAGAATGACTTTAGATAGGGTAGACCTTGTGTTGGGGATAGAGTGGTCTTATGACAAAAATGAAACTTTGAAGATTGATTGGAAAGGGCATGCCATTGATTTCATCTAGAATGGTTGTGTTTATCTTTATAGTAATTTTGTTGAACCATCTTTGAATATCATAGACGTTTTGTACATATGTAATGCATGCATCTCATGATGAAAGTTTTGAAAGTTATCAACGTGTAGCCATTCCTTTTTCTTATAAGTATTCTGATATGTGTCATACAGAAATAAATCCAGCCCTATATGAGAAATTTCTAATGAAAAGAATAAATAGTGATTATAGCATTTATCTCATCATAGGCATTTTTATTTACTTTACAATGCATTTATTGCCCCTATAGGCATGGCTTTTCAACTATGACCAAAACTTCCATCCCATAGAAAGATTAAATCTTGCATTTCTTGATGTAGAAGTTGTTTCCAAGGTGTCTAGTACCTCAAGCTTGTCGTTCTTATGATGTTGATGCACTTGGGTAAGGTAACTACCAAAAAAAATGCCTAATGCATGGACAACTGCTGATGTTTAATTTGCACTCACATCACTTGCTCAAATTTGACCTTTGAGCAATATAATATATGGAGTAGGATTGGCTCTTTGATCAGGTTCAATGTATCTCAAGTTGACCAAAATGGATAAAGGTTATAACCTTTCAAATATTGTCTTTTTTTGGGGAAAAGTGCCCATTCATGCCCTTAAATTTGCAATCTTTGCAAATAAAACTCTAGAAATTTTTGGATTTTTAAATCCCTACCTTTATCACTACCCTTGTGGCTTAGTTCTCTTGCTCAAAACCCTTCTTGGTTACTTGGATCCTCTGATTGGCTCAAAATTGACCTCTTATAATCCCTCGGATGCCATGTGTCCACTCTTATGCATGGCCTTCTAATATTTGGATTGTCACATGCCATCTTAGACACCATTGCCACATGTACCTTGCTTGTGTGATTGCTACGTGTGTGACCCTAATTACATGGCATCCCTATTGACATGGCACGGTTTGGTATCCCTACTAATGATATAGAGGGAATTTTGATTCCAAAACATGTTGTGAAACCTTATTAAATTGTCCACTAAGAGGCAAATGATGTGTCACTAATGAGATGCTGATATGGGAGACTAGCTAGCAATGTGGTAGCCTTTTTGGACATTAAAAGGCCTACATGGCCCTCTTGCCACATGTCTTATGCATATGATGTGGCTTTCATTCCCATGCACCTTTGATTTAAAAAAAAGGTCTTTTAAATATTTTCCATGCATGTGGAAATGCACCCACAAGATAAAACCCATGGTCCCTCTTCTCACCTCAAACTCCTTAACACCAAGCCAACTCTCATTTAATTGACCTTGAGATGAGAAGAATATGTTACATTCTTAACTTATGAAAGAGTTAATGTAAAGACCCTAAAATGAAGTGTGGCACATATAAGACATATTGAAGGAACAATTAAAACATTATGTAAATGCTACTTGCACATATTGTTAATAGTGAGTGGTATAGACTAAGGTCCATATTAAGGCAAGTGGGGAACAACCTTCCCTAATCCCTAATCTCATTTCTTTTCAATTTTCAATAGAATTATACATAGTACACTCTCCCTCTATTCTTCCATTTTCACATGCTGTCAAAGCTTTCCAATGAGGCCTATACTCTTGTTTCTCATGGCCTCCAAGGTTAGTGCAACTAAGGGCCTTTAGAGACCTATTATTGGCTATTTTATCTCTAAGCATTCATATAGGAGGCGCCTTATAGAGTTGCATCATACCCACATTGTAGCACATATAGTGGCAAGCAAAACCTAGTGAGCAGACAAGCACCCAAAATCACAATGCAATAGAACGCAGGCCATCACACAAAAATGTAGCACTCAAAGCACATAAGCATACATAACACAACCAAGTAATGCACACTACACAAACACAAACTGCACAATTATATGCAAGACAATATTGATTGTTGACTCATCCACCTATGCACATAAGAAAATAGCACAAAACAAGCACTCAACATAAGCAAACAGTGCATGCAACACAATACACAACAATTGAACAAGTACATAGCCACATGACACAACTATTGCACAACATATAGCTAAGCACAACACACAAAATACCATAACAATAATTAAAGCACAAGAATAGCATGAGGCACATAAGCTTCTCACACACACAAGCAAGAAAGACATTGCACATAAAACACAAAAAACTCCGATATCTAGTAGCACAACCCACACATGCACAACCAAAACAAGGAACATGAAAAATGCAAGCACAATTAAACAAGCACTATGCATACAAAGCCCCATAAGACACAAAGCATAAGCAATTGGGCAAACAACATTATTGCACACATCAATCACAAAAAATATACACATCGACAATAGCACACAATATGCCATGGTTATAGATGGATGTCAATGGAGAGTAGTGGAACAGAGTGAGAACATCACCATGCGATGACATAGTTTTAATTTTGTCTGGATTCTATCCTTGTGATTGATCTTTTTATTATTTTTTTATTGTAATTCATCGTGTTTGGATTGACCTATTTGTGTTTTTGGCATTCTAATTCTAAGAGCTCGATAGTAATTGCAAACTTTAGGTCTTCTAATGCATTTCCATTTATGTATATATTACTAAAATTATGTCTACAAGCACATTTATGAGGCTTCCTTGTAGACCCATTTGGCCCTCATACATCATCTCATGTATTCAAGCAAAGGGATTCTAATTGATATGAGTCTAGCTTCAATGCCATTTAAGCCACTTGTGAATGTTGCTTTCATTGGCAATGGCATGTTCATAATGTAGAGCTTAGAAAGGGCATTGTTTCGAGTTGCTTTACACAAAGAGCATAGGCACATTTGTCTTTTCAACCCTAGTAGCTCGCATTGAAGACCATGCCTTTGGAGAAGGAGTTTCATAAATGGAGAGCACCATTGCAACTTCAAAGAAAACCCAATGTGCCACAACAAACACATGCGAACCTAGGTGTGTCCTCGACTTTCTTAGCATACAACTCTTGCAAAGCTGGTTGAACCCTTTTTCTTTTATGCCTAACATGTGTGCGATGCACCTTTATGCTTGATTGCATGTTTTTGAAGTCAAGGGCTTCTACTTTGTGTGGTGTGGGCGAACACAAAATGTCAGTGTTCTCATCAGAGTGTCTGCCAATCGAATTCTGTCGAGAGTGTTGTGTGGTTGTGTAACATCCCCTGAATTAGAGGGCTCTGTCTGCTTTATTCCTCCCAGCCACGGTTTCTAGTACCCTTCTCTCATAAGTATCCTTTTCTTTTACATCATCCTGAAGATCACTCTCTAGAAAAAGCTCACCGAACCATCAAAATGTTCCTCTTTGATGATGGACGTTGTTGCATCGACATGTAAGGACAAGTTAGATGTACTGCCTTCTCCTAGGCTCTTCTTGGCCACTCTCATCCCTCCACTCTGTAGAAGCAATCAACCTAGAGAATATCTTTAAATTGTTGGATGTACACTTGGGGGAAAACAAGTGTCATTGTCTCACATCACCTCTTGTCAGTAGCAGCAGTAAGGCCTTCTTTCATGGAGACAAGATAGCTTGCACCTACTGCCTTGAATGTGCCATACTTGGCAATTAGTTTCCTATAGATTGTGAACCATTGATGGCCATAATCGATTAGCTGGTATATGAGTAGTAAAAGCAAAGAATTTCCTCCACCTATGAAATTCTTGCCAAAAGGGACCAAAGCTTGTGTATTCGAATGGGTTTTCAAGAGGGGAGGCTCATTGGCATTCAACTCATTTGCCTCCTCTCCAATTTCTTTCTTGGTGGCTGAATTTCTACTTGGTGCAATTGTATTGTTCATGCGATTACACCTATGTTTCAGTTTGTGTGCAAATTGAATGAATTGCGATGCACCTTTTCTCCTTCTCAAATGAATTCATTAAAATATGTGTTGGAGTTTGTGGATATATGAGTTGTTGGTATGAAAGTGCTATTGCAATCGCACATGAAGAAATGAATAGGAAAAGTTCATGATTTACTCAATTTCAAAAAAGACTTTGCAATCAAGTGAAGACATTTCTTAATCAATATGATAAGTTCATAATTTCTCATTATAAATTGGAAATGAAGCTTACAATAATTGACACACACATGAAGAGAACATTTCATGGTGACATTTAACACATTACTCTATGAAAACTTTGTCAATGATTCAACATGGCCTATAGCCATGATAAAGCAATAATAATAATAATCTAGATACATTTTATTCTTTGTTTTTTGTCACATTGCTTTTGCATGGGTAAAAACTTTCTTTCAAGGGATGATGAGTCTTATTCTTTACAACATATACAACAAATATGGTTATATCACTCCTAAACTTGATGTACTATGGTTTGTGGTGCATACTCTTTGCAAACTGAAGCACCACCAAATGTGTTGTAAGATTACTTCAAAGGGAAAACTGGTTATTATTGAAATCAACCACACCCTTGAAATCTTTCTTTAATGACCTCTTAGATGTTTTCTTAATAGGACAATTCTTTGCCAAGTTCTCCTTTGGCCTCGAACCACCCATGATAAGTAACAGTGTTGACATGGCACCTGCCATGAAACTCTTCTGTGGGCTCAACTTTCCTCTAAACAGCCAGTAATTATATCTTTTGAATGGTCCCATAAACAATAAAGTACAATACTATGCACTTTTAGTGGCCATGGTAGCAAATTACACAGAAATCCTTCTAGTCGTATTATTTCACAGAACAAAAAATAGCTATTGTATCTGCCACAAATGATCCTCCAACAACCCCTTACATATGAGAAAATGATAAAGACAAATGTCTTCATATGAAATAGAGCAACCAATTCTCAAATCAAAAAGTACTAGAGACGAACTCACAAGACCCAAACATTGACGACAACCACATTATATGAGCAAGCAAGTGATTTCTCCACTGTATTGACCTCTTGTGTGCATTTTAGACCTTTGTTACTTGCCAAAAATGCTCTCATCCCTATTCTTAGTACCACCCATGAAGCTGGAGCGACTACACATGGACGGGAACCTTTGCAAAGCTTTGTTAAATGGGTGTTAGGAAAAAAATGGAGCTCATTTTGGGGCCTTTCAGGTTAGAAAAAAAAAAGAGATTCTCCAATGAGAGAGAGACCAACGTTACAATGAAAATGCTTTAAAAAAAAGAAGACTAAGTCGTGAAAAATGTCAAACTAATGCTTTGAAGTTCTTGCTCTTGTTTTTTAGTGTGTCATAAATGCTACATCCAAGGACTAGAATGAATTTCTACTATTTTGGTTTAGAGCTTAGTATTTTTGACATCGTCATTGTGTTTAGAGTAGACAAAAATCTCCAAAATGATTTTTGAATCATGACACTCAAAACGACCAAAATAAGTGCCAAAAAGAAGTATGCAATCGAAAGCAATTTGGGCCCTTGGCTAGGTCCAAACGACTTAAACAAGTGCCAGATTAAGGGTGTCTAAATTTAGTGACTCAAAAATTGTTTTGGGCATTTTCACCTGCACCGGACATAATAGTGATGTCAAAAACACTAAATTATACACCAAAATATCATCTTGAGTAGAACATCAAGAGAGTTGAATGTAATTTTTGGAAAAGGTATCACATGATGACATCAACACCTTTTACAGCGACATAAAAGTTTGTGTCACAAGTTTGAAAAAATGTATTCTTGTAATCTCATCACACAAAATGGTTTAATGTACATGTTTTATGAGGAACCTTGGATTGAATGTTCGGTTGAATATAGTTATGTTTCTCAATGTAGAATTTGTTAATTTTGAGCCACGACCTCTTTCCATGCATGGGAAAAAGCCCCATTTCATTGCCGGAAGGGCAAGCGATACGGTTCCCACACAATGAAAGGGAGTGGCTAGGGGAATGCTTGATGGAGCCAACGGTGGTGCTTTGCATCCTGCATTTTTCTTTGGATCCTTTGTGCCTCCTTCCCTCAATATGGGCACGTTATCCCACCAATGTGCTTTGCACACCTGCATCCCCATGCATTGCTGCTCCTCGTCTCCCTCCTTCCATTCTCTGTTGGAACCTCTTCCACCGCACCTTCTCCTCAGCAACCTCTCCCTACCTTTGTTCATCGTCTCCCTACTTCTCTCCCTCATCTCCCTACCTCCTTTCATCCTCAATCATTACTACCTCTCCTACCTCCGTCTATTCTCTTCATGGGCTTTCACCTCCACCATAATGCGCACTATATCTCGATCTTATCCTTTTGCTCTCTTTTCAGCTTGTAGCAATCCTTTTTCATATGGCCCTTCTTGCCATAGTGGTAACACTCAATGTTCTGTGCCCTGGATTTGCTACGAGACTTCCCTCTTTCTTGGGACTTCCCCCTGAACTGTGATCTGCCCCTTTGCACATTTAAGGCTGCATCCTCCTTGTTGCCATCCATAGACTTCTGTCTAATCTCCTCGGCCAACAAGCTACCCACAACATCATCAACTTTCAGTACTCCACCAGGTGCAGAGCTACTGACAGCTGTATGGAAGGTATCCCATGAGGATGGCAATGAACATAAGAGAAATATTGCCTTAGTCTCCGCATCAAAATTCATCTTCTGAGCCTGAAGCTGGTTGAAAATAATATTGAATTCATTCAAGTGAGAAGCAATGGAGACCCCTTCCTTCATTTGTAGCTCAAACAACCTCTTCATGAGGTAAACTTTATTAGAGGCAGTTTCCTTTTCATAAGTGGCACACAGTTTCTTCCACAAGTCTTCCGTAGTCTGCTCATTTACTACTATGAAATAAACTGACTCTGCAAGATGAAGTCTAATAGTAGATTTTGCTAATGCATCCAACTCATTCCAATCATCCTCATACATATTTGCAGGCTTAGCTTCAATCCCTGCCAAGGGTTTAATCTCCTTCTATTGAATAAGCACATCCCTTATTTGTTCTTTCCACAAAGAAAAGTTTGTCCCATCAAACTTTTCAATGCTAAAAGCCTCCTTTTCAGACATGGAAGAGGATGCCATGATGCAAATGAAGCAAAAATCCCAAATGCTAGTGCCTACAAGAGAGAATCACACCAAATACCAAGTGCACCCAAATGTGTATGCCACAATAGATTGAAATATCACCAAAACTCAAAGCTCAAAGCATCAAAAGATGCAGCTGACTCATGTGCATGTACTATGCATCCATATGAGCAAATCTAGCCCAAAAGAAAATGCCAAGTGCAATGGCAATCCAAAATGCCAATAGGTGTCCAATGGCTCAAGCATAAACACCATCCATGGGCATATGCATTAATAATATCTCATCCAAGAGAGCATAGCACTATCAGTGCATCACCTGCAATGTGTCAAAGCTGTCCCTCAGCATAAAATAGCATCCATGTGCAAAGCGTCCATAAAAATAGCATCCCACAAGGCAATTTGGGCCTATTAGCACAACCAATAAGGACCGCAATGCATCCAAATGGCCTATAAATCATCCACTGCAACCCAATGCACACCACGAATGAGCGCACACTGCAACCAGAGTGATCTGCATAAGGTATGCTCAAGAAATCATAGTCCCACGGTAATGACCGCTACTAAAAATAGAACCTGAGATGCCTCAAAACATGGGTGCCATTGCATAATCGGACTCAGCAAAAAAATCTGCAAATATCTCTCTTAAGCCGGAACTCCAAAATCCCAACCGATGAGTGAGAAATGGGAGTCAACACTTATCCACTACCATGTGGCATAAATCTAAGGTTTCAAAACCTTAGAATGAAAATTGCATAACAGAGAGACAAAATCAAATACACAGAGATCTATAACTCTGAAAATCCTCCACCGAATCGCGTAAGAATTGATAGGTAGCGGTTTTTGGGCGTTCGAAACGCAATGGGACAGACGGTTTCGGAAACCATGGTCTCAATCACTGGGTCCAACACACGGACTGAAAAACGTTTTTGGAAATAGAGCTGTTTGTAAACTCCACCGGAGTGCGAATGATGAGCAGCATAGAAGTTTTAGGACCTTCTGAGTCCACCGGAACTGACAGATCTGCAAATGGTTGCTCCAAACTTGAGTTCCAACACCCGGGCAGAAAAACGTAGAAACTGACACAGTGAGTCAAAAATCCAATGAAATGATCCCAGATTCAATAATGAAGATGTTTCCAAGTTCTTGAAGTAAAGTGGATACCAAAAGCAAGCAATAGTTGCCTCTACAAGTCAATACGGAGTCTTTGTCATCGAACGGAACAGGGAAAAGCTCAAAAAACGACTTTTTCTTTGAAAACACTTAACAGGTTCTCAAAACCACTTCACAAAGCCAAAGTGACTTTTCCAAAGGTTCCTCCAAGGTCTCTACACACTTGAATGCAAGTAAAGTCACCCACAAAGCTTCCCACAGAGCTTCTCCTTCCTCCCACAGAGCTGTTGAGCTTCAAGCATTCACGCACGCTCAGCTAGATCACCCGGGCTCTGATACCAGTTGAGAGTGCTCTCAACGGAAGCAAGAACGAAAGAGGGAGTGAGAGAGATAGAGAGCCACACAAGTTTTGGTGGGTGCAGAACACCCTAATCTTCTTTTTCATTCATTTATATATGTATTTGAGTATTGTACATAACCGGGGTAAAGGCACAGTGACCTTTAACCCCCACAATATATGTATGTATGTATGTATGTGTGTGTGTATATACATACACATATATGTATATGTATGCATGTATGCTATATGTATGTATGTATGTATACATACATACATACATAAAGCCAAATTAGATTAAATGAAGAAATCCCAATTCCCATAAGAAATAATCTCTGGGGCAAATCATTGTTACATAAGAAAGGATTACAAATATTGTTTTGCAAATTAACGCTTTACAAAAAGTTGAAGTCCCACCTCATGGATCAGATATTTTATTGGTATTTTTGAATATTTTGAAGTACTAAAGCATTAACAAACATAGCTTTAGAATCTACTATTCCTACCTTGCAAGAAGACTTGGAGACCTTTCGCAAGAGTCTCGCAAGTGAAGCCCATAGATATAACTGCACATCATCCCAAGATAAATACAATCCCATAATATTAGCACAGATGACCAATTCACCACAGGGAACCCAAATCTTCATAATATTTGTGAATCTATCAATAATTCATAACATGTCTAAATAAATGACCATCAATTGAAACACAAATACCATACAAAAACCAAAGCTGATCTATCTAAAAACTCAAGTTGACCATCTCAAGAAAAGATGTCTATATGAATGAATAACTTCAAATGAAAATGTATAAGCATTACATAAGCATTTATGCGAATAAAGGACACAAAAAATTACAAATATTTTTGTATATCTCTAACAAAACTAAAATGGCAAGGAACAATCCCCAATTCAAATATTAAATTAAACTAGCTTCCATCGCCATAGATATACGTCAAATGAAGGTAAGAAGCTAAAATATATTATTTCCATAAATAAAACTAAATAAAATCCTTTGCAAAATAGGCACGAAAACTTGTCCTGCTAAATAACTTAAGGCCAGTCCAAGTACAAGAATCCCATAGAAGGATTCGGGGTTCCTATACAAAAAGTGACACAAAAGTCTTTGAAGTATCTTAATTGTCACGGGTTACGACCTGCTCTAGTTTATGGCTCATCTTGGTCATCAAAGTAGTTAGCCTATTTAAACCAACTTTGAACATTGACACCTTAGTGGATAATAGTTGAACTTGTTCTTTTAGCTTATCAACTTGTAGTCTACACCCATTCTCACATACAACTGCCCCTTCTCCACCTCTCCTCAAAATATTTTGCATCCACTGATTAGAGTCCTTCACGCTATTCTCAATTTGAGAAATCCTTACAATGAGAGTTCCAAGGAATTCTCCCATGTCCTATGCTATTACTCCACTACCATCTGAATGGATTTCTCCTTATAAGGAGGCCATATATCGTGTGTTCATGGCACATGCATCCTTATTATGCTCGCTTATATCTTGAATGGACTTAAAAAGATTGTATTGTCTTGAATATGATAGGCTCCTACTTACATGCTCGGTTGCATAAGTTGAAACTCCCCCCCTTCTAAGTCATTTCATTATAAAGCAGTGCGATGTTCATAGCCAGACTTAAAATGCCTTGAAAGCAACTTGGGAGTTTTGTTGCATGAAGGCTATGTGACTCACGAAAGGATGACAACACAACGTAGAAATTTCAAAGGCCTATACCCTTGCAACTCACTTCATTGCACGAAGGCTTTGTTGCCCATGAAAGCACGACTCCCCAAGGCTTGGAAGTTGGAACATTGGTAGAAGTCAATTCTGTAGTTGCATCCAAAACAAAATACAAAAACCTTTTCAAGTATATATTGACCCAATTGTATATAATTGGATCACATTGATTCCCTAGAAGTAACATGAGCAAAAATCAATTGACATGATTGCCAAAACAAAATTGAGCATATAAACATATTTAGGAGCTAGACACCCAAAGATTCTAGCCAATCTCATCTCCGCACATAATTTGAATTCAAGTTAGATGGCTTGAGATCTTTGTGAATGAGCTCTTGCCAAGCCAACCCGTGCAAATATTTTCCAAGTAAGTTTGTCATCATCGTCCAATTGTAGAGATGCTTGCTTAGAGTGACCAAGGATATGGTGGTAGGATGTAGAAATCATAGAGCATGTTAGAGGGAATAATCCACATGCAAGGCACATGGCTCTAGTGTCCAATTCAAAATGAAATCCCCCTATCTCCTGTTGCCATGCATTAGCCTCCCCTACCCACCCCATGGCATTTGTTATCTTTAGGTGCGAGCTTTATCAACCCTAAATATGAGACCTTAGTCCTATGATCAACACCAAGCAATATGTTTGATGGCTTTAGATCCTTGTGAATGTGAAGCTAAGCCAACCTATGAAAACATTCCAATCTATTAAATCCAACACGATGCTTAGATGCCTTCTCGTGTCCACAGGTGGTAGGTTCATCATCATCCGATTGGCTTAGAGTGCCTAAGGGTATGGCAGAAGGAGGTAGACGTCATGGGGTGTATCAAAATGGAAAATCCAATTGCAAGGCAAATGGCTCTAGCCTTTGATTCAAAATTCAAATCCCCTTATCCTCCTCTTGCCACGTGTTAACCTCGTCTTCCTGCGACATGCTAGGTTCCAAATAAAAGCATAAGAGCTATCAACAAAAATAACATCATAATGGAAATTGTGTGCACACTATTCTTCTATCTAAACATCATGAAGTTATTGATAACTAAAATAAACCAAATCCATTATTAAGAAGAGGAGAAACAAGAATCTCAAAATTAGTATTAGAGTTAAACCAACCAATTTTCATAAACTAAATGAAAACAGTGATTCAATTCCAAGCATTCTAAGGGGGTGGGGGCAAAGGGATCTACACTGAGGTAATCTTTTGCATACTTTAATTATGCAACAAGATACTAAGAGCTCCATTACTTTAAGCTAAACACTATATTCTTAGCTAGTAAGACCAATTATGTACATTATGTATTTGCATATGTGCAACTTTAGAGATGTAGAATGGACATAAGTGATGAGGATTAAAAGTAGAGGAAACCAAAGGCATCCCTTCTTTAGAGGCAATAGGAGGCAAACTTTCCAAGCATCCTAAATACACAACACTTTCCAAAGGCATCCCTTCTTAGAGGTAATAGGAGGAGAATTTTAAAAAGGCATATGGTGGTAGGAGATAGAAATCATTGGGCATGTTGGAGGAAAAAAACCACATGCAAGGCACATGGCTCTAGAGTCCAATTCAAAAATAAAATCCCCCTATCTTCCTCTTGCCATGCATTAGCCTCCCCTACCCATCACATATATATAATCATATATTTATGTGATATATGCATGTGTAGAGGTATGGTTGTTTAATTTAAAAAATGTAATTTTTTGTTTACTAAAACTAATGCTCAAACTATGAGACAATGTGCCCTAAGGAAGAAAAGAAATCAAAATAGAAAGAAAGGGCAATTGGTAAAATAATAACAACATACTTGAGTAAACAAATGTTGTGGAGAGAAGTTAGTGTTGGTCCAACAACAAAATCCAGCACCTGCAAGAAAAACAACCCAAAAAAAAAAAGTAAAGCTAAGTGAACTGTACATGGCTCTCTCTCTCTCTCTCTCTCTCTATATATATATATATATATATTTACATACATATATATCTACGTTGCAATAATACTACACTAAATTCTTGCTCCAGGGGGAAAAGCTCCGTCAGCTCAACTCAAAAGAGGTGAAATGGTACACATCCAAAAAATCCTTCATTTTTTTGTCTTACATACATACATACATACATATATATATATATATATATATATATACATACATTTTAATAAGTTACCTTCAATACAAGAGTTATATATACAAACTAATGAAATAAATTCATATATATATATATACATATACAACATACATATACATATACATACATATATATATATATATATATATATATATATATATATATATATATGTATGTATGTATATATATACATATACATACATATATATATATATAAGTTATCTTCAATACAAGAGTTATAAACAAATTTTATTTTGATTTAGCAAAATATTTTTCAATTAATTAAATATATTCAGTTAATTTAAATATAGATTTATAATAAAATGATATAAAAATTAATTATATAAATACATTATTTAAAAATATTTAAATTTAAATTCAATAGTATATACAACCTAATAAAAAATAAAATTATAAACTCAAAAAATTAGTTTCAAATTAAATAATAATGAATTAAACCCTCCCTCTCCCCTTTATGCTGAATTAACTAATAACTAATTAACTAACCAAGTAATTAACTAAATAAGTAACTAATTAATTAATTAACTAATTAATTTACTAACAAATGAATTGCCCTCTCCCTATAACCCCCTCCCCTTATTCCCCCTTCCCCTTCGTGGCCGCTAGGGAATAAGGGAGGGGATACAATCTCTCATTTCCTCTCTGCGTCCCCTTCCCCTTCTGTCATTTGGGCGATGGAGATTCAGGTGGGGTGATGGAGATTCGGGAGGTCGACAGATATTTCGGAGGTCGATGGATATTCGTGAGGTGATTGGAAGCTTAAGGTGGTGGTGGTGATTAAGGGGAGGGAAGTAAGGGGAGGAGATAAGGAAAATCTCTACCTATTAGGGTCGACGATGATGGATTAGGGGAGAAGGAGATTAAGAGAAGAAGAGGAGAGGAAAGTGAGAATCAGAATGAGAAGGATTCAAATTTCTAGATAGTTTAGGAGAAAATTTGCTCGGGAAATTTAAATTTGAAGTGTAAACAAAAAGTGCGGGAGGATTTAAATTTAAACTACAAACAAAAGAGCCGATATTCTCCTAAACAAAAAACCCGACATTCTCCTAAACATTCTTCCATCCTATATTCTTTCATCCTTTTCTCACTGAACATGCATGACATTCTCTTTCCCAAGGTCTCTTATCGACAATAGTACACTAGTAAGAGATCTTTTCGACACTCTTTCTCTCTTTTATTTTTAATAGTATGACACTTCTACCTGGCTCCCCATCCCAATTTCTTCCCACCTCCTTCTCTCCCTCCACCTGCGTGTTTAGTCGTCGCCCATTCGATTGTCCTCGCCCTCCCTCCGTCGCCCAAATGTCCGTCCATAAAAATTTCCATCACCGTTTGAATGTCCGTCACCGTCCGAATGTCCGTCCATTCAAATATCCATCCATCCAAATTTCCATCGTCACATCACCCGCCGTCGCATCATCGCATCGCCCACCACATCATCCAAATTTCCATTGCCTCGCCTACCACATCACTCGCATCGCACCGCCCACCACAACATTCAAATTTCCTTCTTCGCCCACCACAGCATCATTGCATCACCCACTGTCGCATTGTCTCACCATCACCGAATCGCATCGCCATAAGGGGAGGGGAGAATTACCCCCCTCCCCTTATTCCCTAGCAGCCGTGCGCATTGCCATGAGGGGAGGGGAGAATTGTCCCCCTCCCCTTATTCCCTGGCGGCCATGGCCACCAGGGAATAAGGGAAGGGGATGCAATCCCTCCTTCCCTCATCCCGCTCTATCCTTCCATTGTCTCTCCGTCCCCTCCTTCCATTGTCTCTGTGCCCCTCCTTTTGTCGTTGCACCCCCTCCTTCCATGGTCTCGTATGTTCGTTCCATTGCATCCCCTCCAGTCTTTCTCTCCTTCCCATCTCTTTTCTTTTCATCCCCTTCGGTCTTGTCTCTCCTTTCGTCGCTTTTCTCTTTTCGTACGTCCTTCCCCTCTCTTCTCTTTTCCTACCATCCTTGCTTCTTCCGTCAGCCATGGCCTCCCTCTCCTTCTCAAAAAGATTCGTTTCCCCTCTCCCTTCTCTCTCAATTTATCTTTCTTAAATATTTAAGAAAAGGAAACATGAATATAAATTCTTCATGCCTATCTAAGTTGGCTGAAGGTTTTGTAGATAGGACGTAGACTCTCCTTGATTCTTCCTCTTGCTCCTTCTTGCTCCAATTGATTGAGATAAGAATGAATGAAGAGAAGAAGAAATTTTTATACTTCTTTAGGGAAAATTAAGATTTTCCTTTTCTACCCTTCTCTTTCTTTTTTCCTTTTCTTTCTTTTCACTAGTCTTTCTCCTTTTCCTTTCCTTTCACCCTTCTCTTTCTTTCATACTAAACGCAATTGTTCTTGAGTAATTATACTCAATTTTTTTCATAATAAACATGCTCTTTTTGAAACTACTAACCTCACAAATAGTTTTCTTATGTCACCCTTCTCTTTTTTTTTATTAATAAATATCCTACTAAGCACAAATGATTTCATAATAATTAGACTCAATTATTTTCATAATGAACACAAGTTTTTTGAAACTACTAACCTCACAAATACTTTTCTAATGTCAATTGTTACTCAAAATTGGCTATCCATTGAATCGCGCCTTTTTTTAAACTACTAACTTCACAAACCTACGTGTGTTATCCAAACAAGTACTTATCGAATGGGGATGCCACTTTGCACCCAAGTCAATACCACCTAGGTTGAGGCATGTGCAAAGTATTGTGCCCATCGGATAAGCTTTGCATTATCGATCAAGCATTAAACACCATTTTTGCCTCATTGTGATGCACATCCATAAAAAAACACGCTCCTAAGTGTGTTATCCGAACAAGTACTTATTGGATGGGCATGCCACATTGCATGCAACTCAATACCACCTAGGTTGAGGTGTGTTTAAAATATTGTGCCCATCGGATATGCTTTTTCTGGTCGATCAAGAATTAAACATCGTTTTTTCCTTAGAGTCATGCACAACCATAAAAAAACATGGTCCTAGGTGAGTTATTCGAACAAGTACTTATCATATGGGCGCGCAACTTTGCACACAAGTCCATACCATCTAGATTGAGGTGCGTGCAAATTATTGTGCCCATCCCATATGCTTTGAATGGTCGATCACGAATTTGACATTGTTTTTGCCTTAGTGTCGTGCACAACCATAAAAAAACATGGTCCTAGGTGTGGTATTCCAACAATTAGTTATCGGATGGGCATGCCACTTTGCACGCATGTAAAAACCACCTAGGTTGAGATGTGTGCAAAGTATTGTGTCCATCGAATATGATTTGAATTGTCGATCATGCATTATACACCATTTTCCCCCTTGTGTTATGCACCACCATCAAAAAACACGGTCCTTGGTGTATTATTTTCTAACAAGTACTTATCAGATGGGGCCCCCACTTTACCTGTAACACAATACCACCAAGGTTGAGGTGCATGCAAAGTATTATGCCCATCCGATATGCTTTCCACGATCTCTTCTCGCCTTAAACACCATTTAAAGTATTGTGTCCATCGGATATGATTTACATGCTCTTGATCATGCATTATACACGGTTTTCCTTCTAGTGTTATGTACCACAATCAAAAAATGCACTCCCAGGTGTGTTATCCAAACAAGTACTTATGGGATGGGCATGCCACTTTGCATGCAAGTAAATACCACTTGGATAGAGGCCTCTACAAAGTATTGTGCCCATCGGATACGATTTGCATGGTCGACCAAGCATTAAACTCAATTTTTGCCTTAGTGTCACGCACAAGCATAAGAAAACATTGTCTTAGGTGTGTTATTCCAACAAGTACTTATCGTATTGGTGCACCACATTGCATGTAACTCAATACCACATAGGTTGAGGTGCATTCAAAGTATTGTGCCCATCGGATATGGTTTGCATGGTCCATCACGCATTATGAACCGTTTCCCCCCTAGTGTTATGCACAACCGTAAAAAAATGCACTCCCAGGTGTGTTATGCAAAAAAGAACTATGGGATGGATGTGCCACTTTGCATGCAAGTAAATACCACCCAGGTTGAGGTGCATGCTAAGTATTGTGCCCATCAGATAAGCTTTGCATTGTTGATCAAGCATTAAACACTGTTTTTGTCTCAGTGTATCTGTAAAAACACTCACTCCTAAGTGTGTTATCTGAGCAAGTACTTATCGGATCGGTTCACAACATTACATGCAACTCAATATCACCTAGGTTGAGGTGTGTACAGAGAATTGTGCCCATCAGATATACTATGCATGGTTGATCACATGCTCCCAGGTGTGTTATCTAAAAAAGTACTTATGGGATGGGTGCACCACTTTGCATGCAAGTAAATATCACCTAGGTTGAGGTGCATGCAAAGTATTGTGCCCATCTGATATGCTTTGCATGGTTGATTCTCGCATTAGACAGCATTTTTGACTCAGTGTGATGCACATCTGTCAAAAAACACGCTCCTAGGTGTGTTATCCGAACAAGTACTTATCGGATGGGCCTGCTACTTTGCATGCAAGTCAATACAATATAGGTTGAGATGTGTGAAAGGTAGTATATCCATCGGATATGATTTTTGCTCGATCATGCATTATACACCGTTTTCCTCCTAGTGTTATGCACCACCGTTAAAAAATGTGCTCCTAGGTGTGTTATCCGAACAAGTACTTATGGGATGGGTGTGCCACTTTGCATGCAGGTTAATACCACCTGGATAGAGGCCTATGAAAAGTATTGATCCCATTGAATATGATTTACATGGTCGACCAACAATTAAACTCCATTTTTGCCTTAGTGTGATCATGCATAACCATAAAAAAACATTGTCCTAGGTGTGTTATTCTAAAAAGTAATTATTTGATTGGCGCGTCACATTGCATGCAACTTAATACCAGCTAGGCTGAGGTGTGTGCAAAGTATTGTGCCCATCGGATATTATTTGCATGATCGATCAAGCATTATGCACCGTTATCCCCCTAGTGTTATGCACAACTGTAAAAAAGCACGCTTCCAGGAGTGTTATGCACACTGTAAGTACTTATGGGATGGCCACGCCACTTTGCAAGCACATAACCACCACCTAGGTTGAGACACGTGCTAAGTATTGTGCCCATTGGATAGGCTTTGCATTGTCGATCAAGCATTAAACACCGTTTTTGCCTTAGTGTGATGCACATCGGTAAAAAAACATGCTCCTAAGTGTGTTATCAAAACAAGTACTTATCGGATGGGCACGCCACATTGCATGTAGCTCTATACTACCTAGGTTGAGGTGCATGCAGAGTATTGTGCCCATTGGATATCCTATGCATGGTCGATTACGCATTATATACCTTTTTCCCCCTAGTGTTATGCACAACCATCAAAAAATGTGCTCCCAGGTGTGTTATCTGAATATGTACTTATGGGATAGGTGCGCCACTTTGCATGCAAGTAAATACCACCTATGTTGAGGCTTGTGCAAAGTATTGTGTCCATCCGATATGCTTTGCATGGTCGATTCTCACATTAAACACCATTTTTGCCTGTGTGATGCATATTCATAAAAAAACACACTCCTAGGTGTGTTATCCGAACAAGTACTTATCAAATGGGTGCCCCAATTTGTGTGCAAGTCAATACCATCTAGGTTCAGATGTGTACAAATTATTGTGTCCATTGGATATGATTTGCATGCTTGATCACACATTATACACTGTTTTTCTCCTAGTGTTATGCACCACCGTAAAAAAATGTGGTCCTAGGTGTGTTATCCGAACAGGTAATTATGGGATGGCTGTGCCACTTTGCATGTAGGTAAATAATATCTGGATAGAGGCCTGTGCAAAGTATTGAGCCCATTGGATTAGCACGTCACATTGCATGCAACTCAATACCACCTAGTTTGAGGTGTTTGCAAACTCTTGTGCCCATCAAACATGCTTTGCATGGTCGATCACGCATTATACACAGTTTTTCCCCTAGTGTTATGCACAACCGTCAAAAAACATGCTCCCAGTGTGTTATCTGAACAAGTATGGGATGGGTGCCCCACTTTTCATTCAAGTAAATACCACCTATTTTGAGGCACGTGCAAAGTATTGTGCCCATACAATATGCTTTGTATGGTCGATTCTCACATTAAACACCGTTTTTGCCTCAACATGATAGACATCCGTCAAAAAACACGCTCCTAGGTGTTTTATCCAAACAAGTACTTATTGGATGGGTGTTCCAATTTGCATGCAAGTAAATATCATGTAGTTTGAGATGTGTGCAAAGTATTGTGTCCACTGTATATGATTTGCATGCTCAATCATGCATTATACACCGTTTTTCTCCTAGTGTTATGCACCACCGCCAAAAAACGCGCTCCTAGGTGTGTTATCCAAACAAGTACTTATGCAATGGGCATGCCAAGTACTTATGCAATGGGCATGCCACTTGGCATGCACGTTAATACCACCTTATTAGAGGCCTGTGCAAAGTATTGTGTGCATCGGATATGATTTGCATGATTGACCAAGCATTAAACTTCATTTTTGCCTTAGTGTCACGCATAAGCATTAAAAAAAATTGTCCTAGGTGTGTTATTCCAATAAGTACTTATCGGATTGGCACACCACATTGAACGCAACTCAATACCAAATAGTTTGAGGTGTGTAGAAAGTATTGTGCCCATCGGATATGCTTTGCATGTTCGATCACGCATTATGCACTAGTGTTATGCACAACCATAAAAAATCGCGCACCTAGGTGTGTTATACGAACAAGAACTTATGGGATGGGCTGCACCACTTTGCATGAAAGTAGATACCACCTATTTTTAGATGCGTGCAAATTGTTCCCATCGGATAGGCTTCGCATTGTCGATCAAGGAGTAAACACTATTTTTGCCTCAGTGTTATGCACATCCGTAAAAAAAACACGTTCCTAAGTGTGTTATCCCAACAAGTACTTGTCAAATGGGCATCCCACATTGCATGCAGCTCAATACCACCTAGTTTGAGGTATGTGGATAGTATAGTGACCATCGGATATGCTAATCATTGTCGATCACGCATTATACATTTTCTTCCTAGTGTTATGCACAACCATCAAAAAACGTGATTTCGGGTGTGTCATCTGAAAATGTACTTATGGTATTGGTGCGCCACTTTGGATGTAAGTAAATACCACCTAGGTTAAGGCACGTGCAAAGTATTGTGCCCATACTATATGCTTTGCATGGTTGATTCTTGCATTAAACACCATTTTTGCCTCAGTGGGATGCACATCCTTTAAAAAACACGCTTCTAGGTGTATTATCCGAACAAGTACTTATTGGATGGGCTCGCCACTTTGCACGCAAGTCAATACCATCTAGTTGATATGCGTGCAAAGTATTATGTCCATTGGATATCATTTGCATGCTTGATCACACATTATAGACTATTTTCCTCCTAGTGTTATGCACCACCGGCAAAAAATGCGCTCACAGGTGTGTTATCCAAACAAGTACTTATGGGATGGGTGTGCCACTTTGCATGCAGGTTAATACCACCTAGATAGAGGCCTATGAAAATTATTAAGCCCATTAGATATGATTTGCATGGTCTATCAAGCATTAAACTCCATTTTTGCCTTAGTGTGATGCACAAGCATCATTAAACACCATCCTGGGTGTGTTATTCCAACAAATACTTATCGGATTGGCATGCCACATTGCATGCAACTGAATATCACCTAGGTTGAGGTTTGTGCAAACTCTTGTTCCCATTGGATATGCTTTGCATGATCGATCATGCATTATGCACCATTTTTCCCCTAGTACTTATGGGATGGGAGCGCCACTTTGCATGCAAGTAAATACCACCTTGGTCGAGGTGCTGCAAAGTATTGTGCCCATCGAATAGGCTTTGCATTGTTGATCAAGCATTAAACACTATTTTGGCCTTAGTACGATGCACATCTGTAAAAAAACACACTCCTAAGTGTGTTATCCGAACAAGTACTTATGGGATGGGCGGCTACATTACATGAAACTCAATACCACATAGGTGGAGGTGGGTGCAGAGTATTGTGCCCATCGGATATGCTATGCATGGTCGATCACGCATTATACACTGTTTTTCCTATAGTGTTATAATGCACAACCGTAAAAAAACATGCTCCCATGTGTGTTATCTGAAAACGTACTTATGGGATGGATGCGTTTTGGACTCATACGTCTACTCTTGGACTAATCCCAAAAATCCTTCCCAAATGAAAAGTTTACTTTATGAAAATATCATTCGAGAATCAAAAATTCACTTTTTGTCACTATCATTCCACATAATAAATTTCACAATATGTCTCTATAATGGTGCACTACTAACGCAAAAACTTTGATTAGATCCTACTTTTGTAGTTCTTGTTTTTTACAATCCTATTCATGTTTTTAAAAAAAGGAGTTATTAATTTAAATCCATGAAAAATCACTTTCAAAATAAAGACTTATTAATATAATTTAATCCAAAAGAATGCACTTAAACTTTGATGTAGAAAACTATAACACTCTTGAAGTCCCAAAAACTTTAAAGGTTAAAATAGACAAGAGGCATCGAAGACTCCTTAAATGTGCTCCAAAAATAGTAATAGCTATGCTTGCAATTTTACATTAATGTCATATGTTTACAAGAAAAGCTCTAGAACAAGCTTGGAATGAGTTGTGCCACTTACTTGGCATTTCCTTACCTTCTACTTTACATGTGTTCATAAACTTTTCTTATGTTTGGCTGTGTGACCAATACAAGAAATTACCATTGCATAAGAAATTTGAAAAAGTATTTGGGGTGAGAATTAATTTTGGGATAAGTTGAGAACTCTCAAAGAGCATTTTTAAATGCATGATATTGACAACGCTTCTAATAACATAGCATTTGTTTGTCGAAATTTGCCCGTGACACACATGCGCGTGCGTGCGCGTGCGCGCACACACACACACATGCATGCATGCACGCATACACACATGCACGTGCATGCACATGCACACGCACACGCACATGCATACACAAATGCACACGCACACGCACATGCACATGCACATGCATACACAAACGCACACGCACGTGCACACACTTTACACACACATTCTGTACTACCTAAGTCCATGTTGGTACATAGACAACATACTCCCAAATCCATCTTATTACCCATCCTCGGGTTATGGCTTATTGTGATCACGTACCTGGGTTACCATGCGTGCAGTTTAGTGGTTGTGGAACTTGTGTCGTGTTAGTCGCTCTTGTTGTAAAGCCTTGGCACCATACAATTTTTCCTCAGTTTCAAGGTAGCCTGTATCCACCATTTGTTCAAACAGAGATATGTGGCTTGCTTCTAAGAAGATCACTCCTTGATAGAGTCGGCTTGTAATTTGAGCATCGACCCATTCATTGGGATTGAAACTGAGTGGAGGCAAATGGGTATCGAGGTAACATGGGACCTTGCTCATGTTGCTGACTTGCTTAAATCATTGTGCCTTGGATATTCCATTCTATACCAGAGTATGGCTCGATCATTGGCCAATTAATGGTGCGATCTTCATCGAAAGTGTGTATGTTGGCTTTCCATTTTTTACGTTGTGGAACTGCATAGAACTTGGGATGTGTTCTGAGACATGGAGGTGCACGTAGGTACTCTTTCAAGAATAGAGCTTGGGACGGCACTTCAAGTGTACGAGAAATTTGCTATGTTATTTGACTCTCGTATTAATGCTAGTAAAACAAACCTACTGTGGTTGTCTTGGGATCCTATTCCTTCTTGGCTATGCTTTTATGGTTTCTCCATTATTTGTCCAGGCAATGTTATTCGCTACTTTGGTTTTTTGATTGGTTTTGGTATCACACTCAAACAATGGTTTGATTGGCTTTTCCAAAGGATCGAAGGGTAGTACCACAAGTGGAGGTATAAAAGATTGTCTTTGTTGGGAAGGGTCACAGTTCTGAAGCATTTCTTATTACCTACATTGGTTTTTGTATGTTCGGTGCTACCGTTCTCTACTGCCTCTCTTGAGAAGTTTGATCGGCTGGCTAGGGATTTTTTGTGGTATGGCTGATGGCATTCCTTTTCGTGGTCCTTTGCAACTACTTCACATTTACAAGGAGGTTTGGGTCTGCCTACTGCGCATGCCTAATGTCATCGCCTTTGTTGTAAGTGGGTCCTCCGATTACATTCCCAACAACCTTGGGCCATTGTACAAATTTTTGGTGCTTTTGGGTTTAGAGGTCATTGACAGGAATTGATTTTCTGCCCCTTTCCAATCAAGGTCAAATGTTCAGCTCTTCTTAGTACAATTGAGGTTTAGAAGCATGGTTTACACCATTGTAGATGGCAGGGCGCTTCAACAATTACCGATGACTTCTCTCTTTCGCTCAGTGTTTGGATTCACAGATTTCCCTTTGACTTTTATGCTGCCTGTCACAGTAAGTCTGAAGATGTCCAAAAGGCTTTATTAGTGTGGTATGGTTACTTGGAGTGATTGGGATGTGAGTAGACAGAATTGGTTGCCTATTCACATTCTCACAGAATTGCTTGCAGCTTGCTCCTTGTGAATCTTCTTTTATGTGTTCATTCTTTGCTGCCGTTAGGGATGACTGGCCCTCC
Organism: Dipteris shenzhenensis; assembly: GCF_047967505.1. Classification (NCBI taxonomy): domain Eukaryota; kingdom Viridiplantae; phylum Streptophyta; class Polypodiopsida; order Gleicheniales; family Dipteridaceae; genus Dipteris; species Dipteris shenzhenensis. The sequence goes on along the minus strand of NC_141627.1, from coordinate 42,833,068 downwards.
AGCTCTTCTTATAGGGTTGTTTTTTAACTTCTTTTTTGGGTTAATGACAAAGGTAAATCTGTTCATAGCTTTCTTCTTACGGATTTCCAATATCATAATCAGGCCTCTCTTGCTCTAGATGTTCGGAGAACCTTCGTCCCTAGGGATATTGTAGTTATTTGGGAGATGCGCCTACACAAAATTTGGGACTTTACGTCTTTGAATATTTTGAATTTCTCTTTGTGGTGGCTTCATGTGGGCAAGTTCCCAACGCGTGATTGGATCTCCAAATGGCGCTCGGATGTCTCGCCTCTTTGCCCACTTTGTCAAGTATTTGTGGAGTCCCACTTTCTTATGTTTTGGAGCTGTCACGTCATCCAACCTCTTTGGAGAACCTTTTTTAAGTGGTTCGCTGCTCGACAAATTTTTGTCAAACCACACTGGAAGATTGCTTTGTTGGGGGATTGTGGTCGCATGACGGAGGTTAACATGCTGTTTGGAATGTCGCTCGTGCAGTTATCATAACGCATATATGGAGGGTTCAGAATTCTATAGTTTTTGATTGTCAGCCATGCTGCCTATTTCTATCTCACTGATTGTAGAGCTCAAGTTAGAATTTTGTAGGGTGCTTACAGTTTGTAATAACAAGTATATTGACTTGCGTCTGGTGGCTTCTCTCTTCAGTGATATCTAGTATGTTGCACAATACGCTGCATTTACTTTTCTTTTTAATTTAAATATTCACTTTTTTGCTTGCAAAAAGAAACAAGGTGAATGATATTTAATCATTCATAACGCCTGCCTAAGATTTAAAAAAATTAACAAAAAGGAATCCACTGGAAATGGTGTGGAGGAAGACTGTAAGAGATAAAGGAGAGAGAGAGATGGTGTGGAGGAAGACTCTAAGAGATAAAGGGGAGAGAGAGAGAGGGAGGGGGAGAGAGAGAGAGAGGGAGAGGGGAGGGGGGGGTTTGGGGGAGGGGGAGGGAGAAAAATGGAGATGGGATGTAGGAAAACTTGAGGAGCCTGTCGTAGGAGTAGGTCTTAGTGGAGGTACCGGCCCACAAACCAAAATTATTTTCGAGAGTTTTTTTGTTGTGCCCTTTTACTACGTGTGTATCCGTGTCCATCCACATGTGTGGCTCAGGCTCCCCCTCTAGTTAAAACGCACAATTGAGAGATTTCATTGCTCAGAGCGTGCATGGCTCTCCAAGCGTTGCATGCGGGCACCTCTACGAAAGCTAGTCCTGTGGAAGATGGTTCAGAACCCCCATTTGCATACCAGTGTCTTGTCAGGGGCACAAAGTTGCAATGCGACGCTATATGCGTCAGTGAGTCCCTATTTTTATCGTCGACTCTTCCCTTCCAGATGAGCACATCGGGTTGTGACAAAGGCTGTGTTGCCCAACGTCCACTTGGTTGCATGGAAGTTGAGCTCCTCCACCATTTTGTGCCTCCTCGTAGCGATGGGCTTCGATGACAGCAGCTGCCAAACCTGCAATTTTACAAGAGAGAATTCATTTTTCCTTGGAAGATTGCATCGAACAGGTTACCACAGCAAAGAGGAAGCCCCCGTGCCCGTATGGTTCCTTCCCAATCAGGAGAGAAAAATTTCCTACCGAATGGCTATGCATCCAACAAGACTCAGATGTCCGATGGAGACGACCCCAAGGTGGAGGAGATGCATGAGAATGGCCCTTGGACATTGAATCCAAAAAAATTCCAACTGGAAATGTATGTAGCATTGGTGCTTGGAATTCTTGTTGCCCTGGTCATGATTCTGTATGGCATGTAGATGCTTTTGGAGGATTATCGAAAGCCTATTCAATGGGCGGTCCTCTGCTCTATGCCATTGAGGGAAGTTCATAGAGCAATGGTGGGGTTTTGGGAGAGACCTCTCAAGCAAGGAATGGTGCAGACCGTGTGGGCAATACCTGCTATGTTGTTCTGACATGTAAGATTAGGACTCTATTGGATGCACAATTGGGTATGCGTTACTTGCAAGGGCATGGTTCTTCTAAGCTTCGATAGAGGGTAGAATTCTCCACACTCATGCAATGGCTGGTCTCGTTTGGGAAAAATCTTTTGGCGAGCTTTTTAATGTGAGCTTTTTTACCATTTCCTTTGTTTTTGCGAGCTTTTTTTAGAAATCCATACATGTTTTTGTTATAAGAAAGCTGAGGAGTTTAGAAAGAGGGGGAGAGGATATAGGATATGTTCATTTTCATAGCATGTGGAAGGGGTGGAAGAGTGTATACTATGCACAAGGGGGGGACAGATATGAGTGGCAGTAGGAGGCAAAAAATTATGGAAGATATGTCCATATTCAAAGTAGAAGGGAGGAACTATGGGAGATATGTTCATTTTAAAAGTGTATAATTTGAAACTTTTCACCTCATATTTGGATTCCTCGTCGAATTCCGGTCATTTTGAGTACCAACATGACCATATTCCGATAAAAATTGGAAAAATGGTGTTTTTGTCATTTTGGCCTGTTTTGGGCCTATTTTGAGTCTGTGTCCCAAAACAGGCCAAAATGAGCGCAGACTCAAAATAGGCCCAAAACAGGCCAAAATGACAAAAACACCATTTTTCCAATTTTTACCGGAATATGGTCATGTTGGTACTCAAAATGACCGGAATTCGACGAGGAATCCAAATATGAGGTCAAATCTATCAAATTATACACTTTGAAAATGAATAAATTTCCCATATGCTCTCCCTTCCCCTTTACATTTAGGAGATGAACATAAGTTTCACGTTCCTCATGCTCTCTCTCCTCTTTGCATACCTTATAAGTTCCGCCTCTAACTATGATCCAACTCTCCTCCCCTCCCTTCTCCATGCCACTTTACCCATGCGACCATCCCTCCCCTTTTCCTTTATCTCCCCTCTCCCCCCTCTCTCCTCTTAACTGCAACCATAACCCAAACTTTCCACCCACCTTACTCCATGAAACCCCCCCTCCCCCTCTCTCTCTCTCTCTCTCTTGAATGAAAAGCTCACAATATTCATGAAAATTGAAAAAAAGCTCGTGACAAAAAGCTCACCAAAAAATCACACCCGTCTCGTTTGCATTTTTAATCGTTGGATTCAAAATCTTGGGCCTAACTTCGCTACCTACCGCTGCCTTCGTCGACGCGTTTCCTGATTCGCTGTCATGCACCGCATGCTTTCTTTCCAGTCTTCCCATTTTTGCAGGCCTCTACGTCTCTCTCCTTGCATATGTAGTATGAGCATGGGCACGAGGTTCGTTAACTTCTACTTTTTTACTGGACAACGCCCATACGAGTACATGCTAAGCTCGTCTTTGCCTACAAAATACCCCGTGTTGCAGCAGTCAACGTATTGTATTTGCACGTTCACCCTGTCGTAAACTCGTTCTCTCAATGCCATGTGTAGCTTTGATGATGTGCAGCCTGGATCTGATGACTCCATGGACACTAGCAGTGGTGAATTTGAGAAGGGTACTCGTGCTTCTCCTGCTCTGATTTCGTCCATGTTTGTGTTGTACGTATTCTGATTCCGTCCAGGTTTCCTAATTCGTTCTTTCAAACTTTTGAATAATTTTGCTTGTCTGCATAATGGCTTCGTGTTATCAGGCAGGAATGATGAGTATCGTAGAGTCCCGCCTAGGATGCGCACAGGAAGCAACTTCCCGTTGCCAAGGTCATCCTAGTTCTTCGCTCTCTGCGTTCGCTTGTGTTCCCTGAGACGCTATTCCTAACGAGTACTGGACATTTGCGTATCCTCTTACAAACATGACCCAAAATTCAGGCAACGAGTCAAAAACCAAATCTATCGCCACGACGGAAAGCAGAAGATCACGGACGATTTAGGCAGAGCGGAAGCACCAAACAACGAAGGTCCTCTCTGTTATTCACATCCGAGGACCGTGTGGATGGCTTGCCTGTCTGCGTAGTTTTGTTTAGGACCCATCTATTATTCGACTGAGCTTGAGATCACGACCATCTCTATAGGGATTTCGGGGACCCACGTCCCAAAAAGAGACTGAATCTTTAGAGCAAAGCCGGTTTATAATTGAAGCGTCTTTCTTCCTACTGCTCTTACTTTTGTCCGCAAACTTCATTACGTTCAACACTTCTGCTCTCACACAGCCGGAGCTGATCCATATATCATTGCACACTTACAACGTCCCAAAAAGAGATTGAATCTTTAGAGCAAAGCCGGTTTATAATTGGAGCGTCTTTCTTCCCACTACTCTTACTTTTGTCCGCAAACTTCATTACGTTCAACACTTCCCATGTCCCAAAAAGAGACTGAATCTTTAGAGCAAAGCCGGTTTATAATTGGAGCGTCTTTCTTCCCACTGCTCTTACTTTTGTCCGCAAACTTCATTACGTTCAACATTTCTGCTCTCACACAGCCGGTGCTGATCCATATATCATTGCACACTTACAACGTCTTACAAAGTTGTAACCATATTAGCATGCTGCTCCGATATTTCAGCAGTTCCTAGATCGCATGAATTACTTGCAAACCAAGGCTCACCTGTAGACATCTTTCCTTCTAAACTGTTTGCATTGAGCTTCACAATGATCAATCGGTTTTCCCTTCTACAGTGGTGGTCAACGAAAACATCCGTGCTCTTGCTAGCCAAGGATTCGTTTTGATCTCTGGCAGTTGTTTATTAAAAACGATAGCACCCAAGCCGTCCCCCACCGTCGACATACCTATTTTATTCACAGTAGCAAAAGAGTTTGTCAAGGATGGCTCCTCTTGAAGCATTCCAACATCAAGAAGAGCAGCAAGAAAACTCTTAAAACAGCCTTCCATGTGGCCGCGGAACAAGCCTACGCTGAAGGTAAATGCTCATTTGACGCAACAACATTCAGTCTACCATACTCAAGGTTTGATGGCTAAGTCTCTGCAACTTTACTCGTCCAGTCAAGAAATAGGTGCGCAAGCAAGGTTGCCTATTGAAGATGCGTCATTGCAGGATCGAGTTGGACATCGAGCCCCGTTCGAAGACGAAAGTGATTCGGAGAACACAATGAGCCACGATAGCTCCACAGTAGAAAGCTAGCTAATTCAATTTCTCGGCGAATTGACATAGTTAGTGCACGCCAGGACATTAACCATCCAATAGGACAACCCTTTTTCTTAATGCATGTTAGTCGGCCGCATTGTGAACAAAAATATTCCCTTGCTTTTGTCTGGGTATTGCTGTTCTCGCAAAGTTTTAATACAAGCACGCATTTGCATTAAACTCATACGGCTTAGGGTTTTCTCATGCAACCATACGTACAAAACAACGCATATGCACCTGCCTCGTATGGCTCCAACTTTTCTCATACGAGTATAATTTTTCGTTTTCCAGCAAGCTCCACCATTTCGTACAAGCTAGTCAAAAGCAATGAAAATCAGCAACCGGGCCATTGAACAATGCAAACGCTGAAGCCCACCAACTTGGAGCAATAGTGCCAGCAGAGCCAGCCTTGCCTTGCTCTGGTGCTCTCCCGACTCTGCTCATAAACTCGTTGTCAGAGTATGTGCCATACCGTTTTGCCTTCGAGGGCAAGGTGTTGTCAAAGTATGGAAAGTTCAAGGCACGGGACGTGTCATACCCTATCTTCATGCACGTTGACATGACAGACGTGGAATGTTGTGAGACCATAACCTTGCACGTCCCACATGCGTACGTGGTACAATTAAAAGATGTTATGCAGGTCGATGGCTTCTTTTGGGTAGAGGGCCCAGCCATTGCCAAGCGAGCACCGAGCGAAGGAGGCCCTTCTTTCTTGTCTTTGCGAGTGGATGCCACAATAGCAATAATCAAAGCTCAATCAAAGGCAAGCCGTTTGGAGGCATCATATCATATGCTTCCGAGAAGCCTATAAGAATCTATGCACCGTGGGCAATGAACCAAGTGGAGATAAGCAAGACCTCGTTCGTGTCGTTGATGGCAACCATAGCTTTTGTCATTGTAAAGGTGGACCTAGACGGACCTCCATCAGACCAAATCATTATTGTGGAGGGCCCAAATGCAGAAGACCGAGCCAAGTAAGCACCAAATTTTCTAGATGGTCAAACTCAATCAATCCTTGCTGCAAGTTTTCCTGAACAATAATCTCTTTTCTTGCAGCTAACTTTTGTGGCAAAGAGGAGGCACAAACTCACACGGTTGGTCCAAGAGTTCATAGACGAAGGCATTGTCATGTACATTGCGAAGAACATATCCTTTATGCACGCAAGGCACGCTCTTACCGTGTTTGACTTTACTATCTTAGCAACAATACCAGAGGGAAGTCTCCTTGCGGCACTGCAAGAAACTTTCATAAGCCAAGTATCTCAATTGGGCTACGGCAAAAAGGTGAGGTGCAACCTTTGCATTGAATATTCTTAAAGTAACACCATGCTGACAACGTGCTTGCCTGTTTGCTAGATCGTTGGAGTGCTGCACTTTATCGGCCTCAATGGCCCACTCCAATGTGGAGGTTATAGCGACCCACGCATGAGCAGAGATCCAGCGTGTCCTTTTTGCTACACCTGTGATTTTGTTCAGACAATCTTGCACATTCCCTCCTTGAAAGGATGCGTTGTAGACCGTGATGGCTCTCAAGTTGCCATACAAATCCACAGGAACCATGTCGATGATGTGTTGAAGCAGAATCCCTTCGTAGAGTTTCACAACCATAGTGTTGTGGCCACATGGAACATGTTGTTCGACAAGAAGCCTTCAGGGGAGTTCACTGTGAACAATGCTAGCTTTGTGACAAGTTTCGCAATGGGTGCTTGACAACTCTCCCTCAATCGTTCCATTGTAAATAGCTCTCAAGTTTTTTGCAAGCATTTTGAGTTTCTCATTTCCAAGCACTCTTCCTAGGGGACTCTGCCCTCCTTCCAACATTGGAAATTCCCATTGTAAATCTTGCTACCACACAAAATTGTACATGCCAACCAAATAAACGAGACCTACTTTCTTGGTGTAACTTCTCTTTTTGTTGTTGTGTTTGATTTAGTTTAGTGCATTATGTGGGCTCTCGGGCTTGATTTGGAGAAGACTACCATTTTATTGGGTAGCTATACGGAAATACCTTCTTGCCTTCTCTAAGTAGGTTGACACAGTGCACAAGCGATAGCAACGTACCCAAACAAAACACTTAGAAAACCAACCAACGCCCCCACAACCCTTTTTAAAAAAAAGAGAGGTCCCAACAGCAACAAGCCATGGACATACATGCCACTCTTGCACCGTACAATGTCCGTCTCGATGATGGTTTCATTGCTTCCAACCTGGGCAACACAAACATTCTTCTTTGTGTGCTAGCTCTACGCCCAATAAGCAGATACGATATACTATAGTCCATAATGGAAAATCACAACATGTGTGTTAGCGCATCTACAGAGCAAAAAAACAGTGTGGTTGGTATCAACGAATCAAGTGCCGCTGCACGACGCGAGAGATAGTGATCAGCACCCTAAGGGTTGTCCAACTTTTTTTAGGCGCCTCCTTTAGATTGTTGATGCACAATGGTAGGGAGATATTTGAAGAGTTTGTCGTTGGGTAGGAAAATGATAAAGGGGGGCATGCACTAATGTTGGATGAAACGACATCACTGACGACTATCGTCCCCGCTACTTCCCTTCAAGCAAAAGTGTCTCTACAAAACTTGGACAGCAACAGAGGATGAAGCAATACTATACAGGTGATGCAACTACATCCACGATAGCTAGCTAGAACTATTGCGGACGCTTTCGAAGAAAGAGTGGGCCATGGGACACTGGAAAAAGTGTTTCCGGCAAGATTTATAGAACATGGTCAGGCATGATCGTCACACATAGCAACGACCCAAAAAAGTTGCACGTTAACGCTGTGGATGCAGGTCATGCGGGTGTGCTACAATCCTACCCTGGCAGTAATAGGAAACGCACGCACCCTACCATGGGATCAACAAAAAAGCAAACCAATTACATGACCAAAGTCAAAGACACGCCAAGTTTTGAGTGTGTGAGTTGCCGGTGCCTCACATTCAGAACAAAGATGAAGCTCGTGAAGGACATCCACAAAGAATTCATGAACAATAATAATCTTTGGGAGCAAACTGGAACAACCGAGGAAGCATACATGTGCTCTCTTTGCTACAACCGCATCAATGCCAATACAACCTTGAAATTCTGTTGCCTCACAACAAAGCTAGCACCTAAAATAAGCATCACAGCAACTCTGAACAAGGTCGAGGAGCGCCTCATCTCTGTGAGACTACCTTTGGCTTAGATTAGGCAATTAACATATAAGGGTCAGCTTGGGCTGCACGGAAGCATTGTCAACGTGTTTGTCGATGTCAATAGGGCCCAAAAAATACTTTCGCGCTTCATCGACGATAGCGCTACAGTGGTCGTATCAATTAAGTGACGATTACAATACAGCCACAACTACGCTTGCGGGTTGGTCCGCCCAAACATTACCATGCGCGCACTGTATGAATTGCTAGGCACCCCCTTGTACAGAGAGAATAACATCCAGGTCAACACAATGTGGACACATCATATCAAAAAATTGCAAGAGAATGAGACAAGCGCAGGACTATCTGTGCCTGACAATGAAAATGAGGAGACAAATCAAATCGAGGGGATAGACACACTTGTGCATGGCATCTACACAGCACAACAAGTGGTAGATTTTGAAGACAAAACCATAAATGTTGCTCCGTCGGAGGGGTTTTCACCACCAGGGCTTCTATACGACAAGCATTGCGAGGAGCTAGGGTTCCCTACCCTTTTCTATGGGTAGAAGAGAGACTACGAACCAATGCCAACAAGAACATACCAAGGCATTGTCAAGTGGGAGCTTAGACACAAGAACCGACGGTTTGCGCTATGCATTGAGAGCTTGTTCTTTAAAACCATGAAAGTCGTGGTCCAGCAAATAGTTTCCTCGAGTTGGGTTAGAATGCGCAAGGGATAGCTCCAAGGAATATGTTTGAAAGTGTAGGCAGTGCTTGTTAATACAAAATATAGAGTAGTTGTTGCAGTCAAAAATTGGTTACCGGGACTTCGTTTGCCTGCGCACATCAGCCGATTACAAGCGATGAAACAAAACGTGTTCACGATGCTTAGGCAACGATGCTTAGGCAATTGGTTCCACCGACATTCTTTGTGACGTTCTTTGCTACAGAGAAACGTTGAGAGCCCCTAGTGTCTTGCCTGCGCAAGCTTCGTGACAGTATGGAGAACGGGGAGCACACAGAGACCACAGATGATGTTCATTCAAAACCTGGTCCGGTCAAACCCTGTCACGATCGCACAATACTATGCGCATAAATTCCAGGCCATGAAGACTTTGCTGAGGCAAGATGACATCATACCAAGCCTTGTAGATGGGTGTTTTTTCGTCACTGAATTCTAGAACAGAGGAAGCCAGCATGACGACGAACTTATATGGGTAAGAGGTGCGCCCACCTACAATGGTGACAACACAGAGGCCATCGAAAAATCTGTGGAGGACCACATTTCCACAGAGACGCCTCCCGACTACCACTTCATTTGAGAGATATTCAGACACACAAGCATAGGAAAACATGCACTAAAACAAACAAGAAGTGCCGATTTGGCTTCCCTCGTCCACCTCTTAGGGAGACACATGGGCTCCTCCCTCTACGGAGCAAGAATCATGAAGGGTGGCACAGGAAAAACTCAAAGAACATTTTCGCAATGCTAGAAAACCCCAACACGCAAGCACTCAGCCTTGACGATTTTTTGACGAAGCTAGGAATGACGGAGGATGAATACATACTGGCGCTGCGAAGTACCATTTCATAATCCTCCCTGTTTCTGCGAAGGCAACCAAAAGACATATATATACCCAAACAACTTCAATCCCATAATCTCGTCATTATGGGAAGCAAACACAGATGTGCAATTTGTAATGAACCCACATGGGGCGGCCTCCTACTGTACATCCTATATAACCACGATCGACAAAGAAACAAACAACGTTGTCAAGGAAGCAATCAAGCAAAGTGTTGAAAACAACTTGCCAACAAACGAGCGCATACGGAAAGTTGAAAATGCCATACTTGACACGCAACATATTAGCGCACAATAAGCCGTTTACCTATGCCTTTCACTACCACTCACAAGCGCCACGAGATAATTCATCTACATAAACACAAGCGCAGCGGAGGAGCAAACACTTTTACTGAAGAGACAATCCCAACTTGAGAGACTGGAGCCCGATAGCACGGACGCGTTCCTTGATGACATCATCAACAAGTACATCAAACGGTCAGATACCTTGGAAAACCTATGCCTTGCAACATTTGCAAGCGAATTCGACACAATGAAAGGGCGAGAGCGGAGAAGGAAGTGTAGCAAGATAATACGCTTCAACAAGAACACTTACACGGCATTTCAATGAGTACTAGGGTCTTAGTCATCACTCAAGAGGAATGGTAAATCACTTTAGAAGAAATAAGATCTTGGAGCTTCTTCACTTTTGGCGCTCACATTTTCTGAGTCTTGCATTGGACTTGTTATTGCTTGTGTGCAAGCGGCTTTCAGTTCGCCAACACCCCTCTTGGGCAACATCTTTCTTCATTCTGCGCCTCGCATTGCAGAGAGCAATTTTTCAATGTCGTCACTCAGCGGTGCTCCCGTAGATCGAATTGGGCACGTACCTGCTTCAGCTCGACAAGACGATCAAGGTATTTGTCTTCCCTTGTGGAATTTCGCGGGCTTGTAGACGGGGCAGAAGTTCTGCTTGTTTTATTCTTACGAGGAAGGGAGGTGCCAGCGACTAATTGCGCTAATCAACGAATTAAACGTTTGTCAAGGTACTCACGCCGGTACTGAACAATCCGTAGCGAGCAGTCGTGTTGCTAAGATTCTATAGATGCATTTTTTACCAATTACATTGTTCATTACCTTGGGCAGTCACACAAAAGGACGGACGGAACCAAAACAGTGCTTACGCGAGAGATTCCGATGGGCCAGCCATCACAGACCCCGTTGAACAGGTGAAGCTCCCTTCACCCTCGCTTGTACAGCAACAGAATAAACGCTTCGTGCGCCCTAATGTGAACATTGGCGAGGTTGTAGAGGAAAACTGTCAGGCATCATGTGAAGCAGCTTCTATGGCATCCCCTTGCAGTGGGGCTGATGTTGCAAAGGGGGGGCAACATTTAGGATCGTATGATTTGATATCTGCTGGAGCAGTTGGGTCAAACAGCGGTATTGTAGGAAGTGAGGAATTAGGAACGGGTTATGAAGAAGATTCTGAAGCTTCTGTTTGATAATATCTCGGGCTGGAGTTGCTGAAGGGAGAGGGTTCTAAGGCACATTGTGCAGATGAAATTCTCTCTCTCTCTCTCTCTCTCTTATGAATACGTCAATATGGTGCAGGATACAGAAGTGAGTAAAGTGAAAGCACCTAGTCTTTTGCAAAGGGCAAAGGAGGAAGTTGAAGCTGTATCTGAGGCAGTGCTGGAGTGTGTACGCTTGAAACATGAGCCTTAGTAATACGCCTCGGTGTATTAAGTCAGGCCTCATTTTTGTTACAGCTCAACTCTTTTTAGACAGGGATTGCTACTGTACTGAATTATTTTTCTTCTGCTTTACCTTTTATTTTGAGCGGAGAGTAGTGTGTATCCTCTAGAGTTTGAGCAAAGCTTTTACACGGTGATTGGATTTTAAAAAGAAAAAATAATTAAGCTAGGAATGAATCAATATCTTTTGTATCGTATGACTTATCATTCACTCCTTTTTATAGTCATGGATGTAAATGGTAGCTCTACATGATAAAGATAGAGAATCTCAATAGGTCCCCCAATTGAAAAGAATTAAAAAATGATAGTAATTAGTGGAAAAATAAGAAGAGGGGGTAAAGAGACAAAATAATGCACCAAGTTTGTCCAATAATGCACCAAGTTTGTGGACAAGAACAAGAGAGCACTCTACATCATTGCCTTCATTATTCAATTTTTATTAAGTGTTGGAGTATATTGATCCAGGAGGAGGATGGACATCGGACCCCTTCCCCTTCAAAACCCTTATTTTCTCAATTAGAAAAAGCTAACTTATATCAACAAGTGGTCCACTCTAAAAAGAAGATCTCAATTCAAATTGTGGCTAATGACAATGGGCCACGACACCCATAGCTCACAATGCACTGGAGTGGGATTATTTCCAAAAGAGAGAGAGACAAACATCAACAAGGCAAGAGCTTGTCAATGAGTCCTTTGCCTAAGTGATAATAATGAAATCTTGGATCATCTCTTTCAATATTGATAATAAGTCTAGTTTCAAATACTAAATAGTTTCTCACCCTCAAAATGCCACGACTGACTGTTTTGAAGAATTTAAAACCCTTTTACTATATCTTTATGAAGCTTATGATAAGACCTCGTGAGTGGATAATGGATGTCATGAGTTCAAGTCCTCCCTTTGCATGAAAATTTGAAGCTATCCCCTTGACCTTAGCTTAGTTGGGAACTCCATCTTTTCACTTAAGAAATCAATAGAATTTCTCAATTGAAAAATAAAGCCCCTATCAATTACCTTTCTTCTTAAGATAAGTTATATGCATAGAGTCATTTGTTGAGATTAAGAGCCTTTAGAATAGGTAGAGGGAAGTATAAATGACTAAACTAATGGAGGAATTAGGTGAGAGCCATTAGGGGCACATTATCATAGAATTTGCAAGATTTAGTAGAAACATTGGCTTGATTACGTTGTTTTCATCTTTCTTTAGAACAAAATGGGAAGAGTGGATCATAAAGTACTAGAAACCTCTCTCTCTCTCTCTCTCTCTCACACACACACACACACATGCGCGCCCGCGTGCGCGCACGCACGCATTTTTTGTGTGGTAATACTATATATTAATGAGTGGGAAATCTCAAACCAGGTGAAAACCCACCATGAAATACAAGAGTGTGAAGGAGCAACTCACACCTCTTCAAAAAGACAGGAGCTCAAGAATATTAAATTACACGCCAGCAGGTGGTGACATAAATATAATATCCTCCAGCGCAAGCCCCTGTCGTACTAGAAAACCATGAAGCGAAGTGGTGGTACCATCAATAAAGTGCAATTTCTTTTACCCTTGTGGTTCTTGATATGAGCACGAAGACGAAACTTTCGAATGACATGGTTAAAAACACATAGGAAGCATATTCTCAAGAGAAAAATTACCATTTGGTTCATGAGAAGGCACCTGTAGATCTAACTCTCAAAAATCCACATTTGTATCCTCATTATCAACATTAAATGTATCAGAAGGAGATATATCCACCGATAGTTGAAATAAATGTGAAGTTAGAGATGACTCCGTTCCAAGAAAATGAGACGGTTGAATCGATGAAGGCTTGCACGGACCAGAAACGTCAACACTTGAATATGTAGAGGCAGAGGAGGAAGATGGAACATTAGGAGTAGCCATTGGGGAGATCTGTGGTCTAGGTGCAGGCATACGGATATCCTTGAATGAAAGAGCCTAAAATGGATTTGACAAGGTCACTGGAGACACTGCAATAGAATATTTCTCTTGAGGATGCACCCGTCTCCATTCTTATTAATGCTTAGGATGCTCCAACTTGTCAGAATGGAGAGGAGGAGAAGCCAAAGGGAGAGATAAAGAGTCCTTCACAGTATGAGTTGGATGTGCGGGTGAAGGGCAATATCGAGCAAAATGACCAATTTGTTTACATTTGTAATACACATTGGGGAAAGAAGCAAATTGTAGGAGAATGTGAAAAGGATGCGGAAAACCATAACCAATGTGTAAACATGAAGGTATGGGCTATGCCATATCCCACAAGATGCAAACTCGGATGTCTTTGCTCAAAACTAAGAAATCTTGTTTAGGGAGATGTAGCACTCTTCCCAACAAAGATGCAATAGAAGAAATATGTGGTAGAAGAGGTGTCGGCAAGGCCTTCAGAGTAACCCAAACTAGACACGTATTCATAAGACGCCTAGCTAGTTCAAAAAGAGGATCCCAACTTCCAAGGCATAACATACAGAAAAAAACGTGCACCATGGACGCCGGTCATAATCACCAACATGTACAAAATGTCCACATTAGCACATTGCGCATAGTAAAAACCTTTGCCAAGAAAGAAAAAGGATTGAATATGATTAGTGCCAACTGCTGCAGACATCCACGCATGCAATGATGATTGACTCAAAATCTTTCCCATGAAGTATAAGCAAACTCCAAGTTGTTGCGTTCGAGAGATGCTCTGAAGAAGAGATTTTGAAGGGAGAGCCTGACACAATGGTGTCCCCAAATCTTGAACCTCGGAGATAGAATCTGCACATAAACGTTTGAGAAGCTCACGCTGCAACGTTAGGGACGAAAAATTCTCAAAATTTACTGAGAAGGCAAAAAAAAGAGAAGCCCGTTTTTTTGTGTAGAAGCTGTTGTGCTAGCAAGTGGAGCCTTAGCCGATTGGAAACAAACGGAACAAGAGATAAGTAGTAGATGAAATCAAGGACGACTGCGGCACAACGATAGAAGTCTACAACTTGGCCTCAGACGGATTGACAATAGGCTGTTGTGAATCAACGAAGGATTCCAATGGAACATTGGGCGAAGGTGGCAATGGAACGTTAAGGGAAGGTGGAAACGGAACAGACGAAGGAGGGACTAGAACCTCCAAAGGCAACGAGGAAGGAAAGCTAGAGGATGGACCGTCGAGTTACATCTCGACGCTACACCATACACAATCTCTCTCTCTCTCTTACACACACACACACACACACACACGTGCGCGCATGCTTTTTTTTTTGTTGGTAATTCCCCCAGTCATAATATTACTGTTTCAATATTTTACAAAAGAATCTCATGCACATAAAAAACACAAGAAAACTATCTCCATGCAAGAGCTATGAAGATCACCCTCCTGATAGGCATCATAAACAGATAGCCTCAAGGAGGCTCTGAAGAACTGATATGGCTGAGTAAACTGTTTGTGCAAATACGCCATGTTATGTTCAATCCACAAAGTCTAAAGAGCCCAATATCTAATCCAAAAAAGGAGCAAAGAGCCCAATATCACACACACACACTTTTTGGTGAAATCACACACACACACGGTCCATCTCGAAGCCACACCACCCTCTCTCTCTCTCTCTCTCACACACACACACACACACACACACATGCACTTTTTTTTGGGGTGAAATCACACACACACACACACGGTCCATCTCGAAGCTACACTGCTCTCTCTCTCTCTCTCTCTCTCTCTCTCTCTCTCCCAGACACACACACGCACGCACGCACGCACGCATGCACATACACTTTTTTTAGTGGAACACACACACACACACACCTACCTCTGCTTGCTTAGAAATGTAGCAATTCATTGTTATTCAAATAATCACTGACTCCCAATACACCTCTCTCAAGTAGAACAGTCATCTTTGTCTCTCTTTAATGCATGCCACAACATTATTATGGTATAAATTTTTGCTTTACTAAGAATGTCAACTATAGATATGATAATCAATCAAGAGGTGCATGCCTTGGCGTGACATAGTTGCTTTTTTACTTAAACTAGTATAGTTTTAAAAGAGCAACGACATACTTGTAAGTATGTTGAATAATATATGAGCATGTACTTCTAGTTGAAGTTATAGCTTGTGGTACAATGTTCCTAGCTTGTGCTACCGTGTTAGATTATGTAGCAAAACCTTAGACTCTGAATCTTACTTGGGATAGATAGCAAGATATGGAAACTAGAATTATCCAAGAGATAGGATCTTAAATAGATACAATGGGTGCAATCACAAACTACACTACGTGGACACCAAAGTGATATCCACTAGAGCTAGAACTAAGGCCACAAAATGTTGCTCTAAGCAGTTACTCACTCCCACTACGCACCTCTCAACGAGGTCTTCAATGGCTATGGGAGGAGCCTAAGACTCTCAATCTTTCAGCACCCTTTCTACCCTATGTAATCTGCTCATTGGGTGAGCTCTTCTCAATCGCTAAGGAGGGTTGGATCTGTTGGTGCTATTGCCTAGCATGTGCAACCAACCAAAAATGGCTAGAGGCTAGACAAAAATCTGGGAGTACCTTGTCTAAGATGTTACTCCATCCAATGTATGTGCCATGAAAGGGTCCAAGAGGAGGCCATTAACACACACACACAAGAGGCAATTAACACACTTTTTGTGGTGAAATCGATTTGTATTATATTACAAGAAATTGTGAAAACTATCCCCCAAAAAAGAGGGGACAATTACAACATCAAAAGATCTCTCACACACACACATCAAACCATTAGGATGTGACGACAAGAATATTGAAAGTTTTAAATAATGAAAAAATGTTGCTCGTTTCCCTAAAAAACGCCTTGCCTTAACTCCCTATAATCCATTCTTCAAGTAGTGGAATAGTACCATATAGATTCTTCATCACACATCATGGCATTCACTTACGCCATCATGAAATATCCTCATTGTGCGCACTTTGCTGCCACCCCCCCCCCCCAGCGCCCAAAACACACACATATGTATACATGTATATTGGCCAAGTGGCTATTTTTATGTCCAAGAAGAGGCTTTAGATGTAGGCCTACGGCACTAGAACATATTGAATGATACAAAACCAAGAATGTAAGTCCAAGACCTACGCGAAAGTAATATAAAGGTGTACAAGCGATAGTTAAAGAATCTCTCTATCCAAAGGATAGAGCTTAAGTAGAGAATCAAAATGATTTTGAATCACGTACTGTTGGTAAACAATTAAGGACACTTTCATGGTATAGCTCAAGTAGAGAATCAAAATTATTTTTAATCAAGTACAACTGGTAAACAATTAAGGACACATTTTATTTATTTATTTATTTTAAATAATTACACTTAAATGGTATTGTTGCAATTTGAATTCAGAAATTATAATGTTCTCTATATGCATAACCTTCATGATAGTAAATTGGGTTGCATGTAGCATTACTTTATCGAAGGGTTTTTACGTATGGCGTGTCCATGCAATTCACAGTCAAGACTTAATATTACTACCATGCTAAATTACAGCAAAACCAATACAATATTATGAACCATATGACCAACATGTTAAATTACGGCAAAACCATACTCAGCGCATTTTCAAAGATTCAAAATAGTGTGCATGCAACAAGTTTCTTTCAAATGAGAGGCACACATTTTTACCTACCATTTTCCCTACACATCTACCATTTCTTTAACTAGGTTGTGGTAGGCAACCTTTCCGTCATGGCTCCAACTCCAAATTGGACTTGAATCCTCACTATTATCCAATTGGAGTTTCAATAGCAAGGTCGTGAGCTTTTTCCAATAATTACACAATCAAGTGATGGCAAGAAAGAAAATATGCAATTATCTCCCTCGCTATATAATAGATTTGTGGGAAGAATGAATAAAAAAGTATGCTTTTGGGTCAAATTTGGAAGGAGTGTTTTAGTCCTTTAGATCAATCTAAAATCAAGGGCCTAAAATTGTACAAGTGGCTTAAGGAGAGGTCACAAAAGTTTTGCTTTTCTAAAAAGCTCGTTTCAAACCCTTGGATCTTCATAAAGATCAACGCCTATAATCACGCCACATGGCTTAACGAGGGCTTAGAAAAGGAAAATTTCCTTCTAGGCTGCCTACCCTAACCAGTTTTTAGTTTTTCCTGCTCTCCGACCTTGACGACAATTTAAAAAATTTCTCCAATAAGCTTTTTCATGTCTGCAGTGTTTTTTAAAAATTCTTCACTAATTTTACAATAGATTGCAGCTTTGATGCACCTCCACCAGAACTTCACTTGAGTCAAAGATTGATCCGGAAGTTTCCTTTACGCCTATCATAACCTGGCAATAGTACTCCCTGTAAACATCCTCACCAATCGCTTTAAAGATCACTTCACACAGATCTCCCAAGTTCACATCCATTACTGTATTACTCTTAGCATCTATTACACTTTTCACCTCCACAAGTGAAAAATTGATCTCCTCTACCTGGAATACTCCTTAAATGTCCAGACTAACAGAACGCTAATTTGTTTTCCCGACTCCCAGCCTATGATAGCTACATTATATCTTGCTGGCCCTTATCAGCCCAACTCGAAATCACCCTTTCTTCTGTCCAAAAACTGTCTTTTTATGCTTCTACATCTAATAGTTGGAAATCTGTCGATGCTGCAGTTTGTTCAAGCTCCAACTGCCCGAGGGCTTGAAAATAATCAAGTACAGGGTTACATACTAATTTTCCATCCTCAAGTGGCATGGGCACAACAAGGTTCTGCAAACAATATTTTCTTCCTCCTATCAAGCTGCACCAATTGTGCTTACTGCCTTATAGTCACAGCTTACTGCTAATTTAATGCTTGCTACAGCTTGTCATAGTACCTCAATACTATTGCCAGCAATGGTTTATTATTTGTTCAGTAGTAAGCCAGCATCAAAGAGCAGTGATTTTTTGCATATGGAAAACGCATTCCAGGTTGCTTCTTTACAAATGATAGATTGAGCATTATCTGCGGCTATATTCTCGAGAGGATTGATATCTTAAGTGTCAAATGTCCCATACATTGTACCGAAGAATATTAAGTATTCAGTTCATACTAATTTACAAATAAGTACCATAATCCAATCTAAACTCGTTCGGGTTAAGGGATGTTTGGATTTTAAATAGTTTCTCTACATTTTAGTCTCAATTCGTGATAGAATCTTTTTCCCTCTTTTTATTTATTTATTTATTTTTGGTCAGGACTTCACTTGCTGTTTTCTAATATATGGTTAGTCTCTACTATCAGGTTAGCTTGTCACGGGCATCTCTCAATCCGTGGCCATCTGATACATCACTGCAGGTGTCCAGCAGACCCTACAGCAGCCAGGATCCACCCAGGAGGCCATGCAAGCTGCAGGCAGCCATACGGAGCTGCCATGTTATCAGAACAGCAGGCAGAACCTGCAAACAACAACATAGCAGCACCCAACGTGGCAGGCCAGGGCTGCTCCAGGCAGATCAGAGGGTCCAGAGACCCAGCTATGTCCCCAGCAGACCCTACAGCAGCCAGGATCCACTCAGGGACCATGCAAGCTGCACACAGCCATATGGAGCTGCCACGTCATCAGAACTGCAAACATAGCAGCACCAACCTGACAGGTCAGGGCTGCTTCAAATCGGGTCCCTCCGGCAGATAGGTCAGGGTCAGCCAGACTCAGGATCAGTCGGCCAGCATCCAGGGATGGACAAAACCTATAAAAGGAAACCATTCCTCCCTCATTTCGTCATCAGCTTATTTGCCCTTCCTCCCTCATTTCGTCACCAGGAATGGCCTTTCCCTTATTAGCAAATAAGTCATCAGCCCCTCAGCCTTCAGCTCCAGCAGCCCTAGCAGGTTCAGCAGTAGCCTCAGCAGCCCATTCAGTAACCATAACCTCTCCTTACCCCATCCTACCATGTGCACAGCTCCCCACAGTTAGCCACACACCAGAGCAGCCAGCATCCTACCATGTGCACAGCTCCCCACAGTTAGCCCCTCAGCCTTCAGCTCCAGCAGCCCTAGCAGGTTCAGCAGGAGCCTCAGCAGCCCATTCAGTCACCATAACCTCTCCTTACCCCATCCTACCATGTGCACAGCTCCCCACAGTTAGCCACATACCAGAGCAGCCAGTATCGTTTAAGCCTTAGGGATCTAAGCCAAGATGAAGCATATCAGCCCTCTTGAGTGAGGACCAACAGTTGTATGGGTATCTGGTGATTGCCAGGCCCAAACATATGAATCTTTAAGATAGCAGTTACTCATCAAACTTCTATCTATATTGGAATAGTAGGGTCAATACCCCATTTGTGAGCCCCTACATGAGAGCATATCGGCTTAACATCGGTTGGAGCCTTCCATTAAGATGGGTAATCGTATTGTTGCCTTTTCACAAGCTGTCCCAAAAGTATTACGACACATGCTTTGCTTACCATTTCATCATGTCGACGCTGTTTTATAAGGATACAGTTGTTTGTTTTGAGCAAAATGCATGGCATGAACGTCCCTGTGTAAGGGCTCTCCAACTTAAATCCATAGTTTTGGACGATACTTTTGGGAATGATGTTGCTTCAAGTGAGAGCCTATTCTCATTATGTTGAGGCACCTTGATAGGGATGACCCTTGCGTTGGACAGAATGATTGAGAAAATTCAGAGTGTAGATGATTTGTACCCTTGGAGGAAGGAGGTTGAGGGTGTTGCAACAACTCTATGGATCTTGAATTTTATGGGGAAAGGGCAAGAAATAGGTGCAAATATGGGAGAGAATATAGAGAGGACTTGTCTCAAACATGGATAACTGAACGTAGATGCAAGAAGCGCTCTCATATTACATGCCAAAAAAAGGGTTGTTTAATTTAAAGAATGCATAGGAAGACAGGCTCAAGAATTCCTCCGCTCGTCAGTGGGAGGACTACGGGGCAAATGCTCAATTGCTGCAGAGATTGGCCATTCGCATACTCAACCAAGGCACCAACTCCTCACCATGCATTCGTTTGTGGGGCAATTCTAGAAACATTGCATCCAAAAAGAGAAACATACTTGGGGTTCAAAGGGAAAATGACCTTGGTATTTGTTAATGCCAACTTACGTTGGCTAAACAAGTTCAACACAAACACCCAAAGAAAATGACAGCGATGCGCAACATTGGATGATTCTAAGCATCAAGATGATGAGGCCTAGGAGGAGGGAGAGGCCTCTACACGATGCCACCTTCAAGGTTTGACTTAAGGGTTCATGGATGATGGATCATGGGCCATGGCTGATGGCAAATGCCTCTAGTTTTGTTATTTTTTGTACTCTCTTTGTTTCCAAACATGAAGTACTTGACTCTTGAGTTTTGCCTATTTTGTATTGAGGGCTGAGTGCCCGAGGCACTTATTTGTGTCAATATATTGCATGGGCTATTACATACGGGGGTTGACCTGCTCTTTTTGTGTATTGCATATTTATATGCCATATGATCTACAAAACATAATACATCATCCATGGTGTAATGCATTTCAATTTTCTATGGGTTTTTGTGTGTTTTTCTCAAAGTTTAAAGCTGTTCGGAGCTGTAAAAATTCAATTTCTCATATATTTCTGTCATACGATGAAACGTTTCATGATGTGGTGTTCTTGTTTGGGTTCCACATTCCCCCTTCTCGGAACGTTCTGTTTCCTCATAACTATGAGACTTGGCCAGCCAACTTCGATGTTCCACTAATGCACAGAACGTGTTCTTCTATGCACAATTCTTCAATCATCAAATCAGATTTCTCTAAAGCACAACTCCGCAGTCCCTCAAGCTCACACATCAGCCTCAACGCCCATAGCAAAATCTGCCTATCTTGACTGTCACTCTCCGTAACGAATTGATCCCTTGGGATAACAACAAAGAACCTCACCCTACCTACAATAACCCTTGGAATAACTACAAAGAACCTCACCCCACCTACAATTCCCCTTGGTTTTCCGTTCCAAGAACTAACAAAAGTGAACATGTACCACCTAGTTCTGCACATTCACATCCACATTCAATCATCGCCTATATCTTGGTAAGACGTACTCAAGGCCTTACAGCAGCAAATACTCTCTTCCAACTTATCCACAATTACCGTGAGATGATCGTCCGTAACATCCATGTTCATGTGATTACTATAATAACGCAGGCCGTTTGGAATAAAGACAATAAAGCTCAGCAGAATACAAAAGATGGCAGCACACCTGCAAGAGTGTACTCTGACAGGTGTGCGTCAGAATACGTGGCAAATTTCAAAGAGCCTCCATTAAGGGTCAGATTCCCAGTGGTTGCATTCATCCATGAGATGCAGTACCCGATCTGGTAAGATTCAAATACTGAACGTTAAGAAATACTTCCTTATTTTTCAATACAAAAAAGAAATACTTCCTTATTGCCGACCGAGCCCACTAAAACTTTGTTTTCAATACTCCATTCGTCCTCGGAGCCCCTTTCGGCTGTCCAATCCCTTCCAGCACGCTGTACTCCTTCCACAGTGGTATCACCCCTTCCAGATACTGCATAAACTTCCACAACCCAACCCTCATCTCCACATTCCCATACCTATCCGTCTTCTGCTCCGGGTACCCAATCCCGCATCCGAACAGACCTGGTGCGATAATACCACAGTGAGCGTTGTAGGAATGATGAGGGGGCAGTCCCTCTATCCCCCGTGCGATCTCTCTCCTGTCAAACCCTGTTGCATAGATGACTTTAGTGCAGAGGGGGAGGTAATGAGCGATGGATTCGTCATCAGAGAAGGAGCGCACGAGGCGGTCAGGTAATTCTCCGTGCAGATTCTCTCGACTCCACCTCGCT
This sequence comes from Dipteris shenzhenensis, assembly GCF_047967505.1. Classification (NCBI taxonomy): domain Eukaryota; kingdom Viridiplantae; phylum Streptophyta; class Polypodiopsida; order Gleicheniales; family Dipteridaceae; genus Dipteris; species Dipteris shenzhenensis. The sequence continues at coordinate 42,810,790 of NC_141627.1, read as the reverse complement.
GTATCACCCTTCAACCCGGTATCATCAAACAGTATCCAATCGTCCATATACAATGCATACCGAAGAGGTTCTCTATACAGGTTGATCACCTTCTTCACAGGGGTGCTCTCTAACAGGCTTCTTATGAGGATGATGGCAGTGTGCGAGGAGCCAAAGATGGCGACGGTGTCGGAGGAATTGACGGAGGAGGAGAGTAGGGAGGGGTTGAGGGCGGTGGTGATAGGGATCACTTGAATGGAGGGGAGGGAACGGTGGAAGGGGAGGGAACGAGGGACAGCACCTGTGGCTAGGATCACGTTGGAGGCGACGAAGGAGGAGGAAGAGATGATGCATTCCCATTTAGCATCCTTCTCTCTCAGTTGTTCCACCTCTCCTTCCACACTCACCACCTTTTTCCTCAGCGTTTGCGTGATGTCCCGCAAAGGCTCTGCTGCCACATCCAACAAGCACGTCTCCTTGTCACCCATGCCCTCTATGGTATACCTTCTCCTGCTGCTCGCCTCCGGATCCTTGCCAAACTCGAAGGATCGACACTGTCGATAGAAGCGGAGGAAGAGGCCAACGGTGGTGTTGGAGGAGACGAATTTCCAATTAGTGCCGAAGTCGCCGACAGAGAAGGAGGGGTCGATCCAGAGGACGGAGGAGGGGGGGATGGAGGAGTCGAGGAGAAGGCCGACAGCGGCGATGCCGGCAGGGCCGGCGCCCAGCACACACCATTGGTACGACGACGAAGCAGCAGGGGGGGCCATGGCGGAGGAGGAGGAGCTTGTGTTGTGGGAGAGGAGGGTGCCTCGCAGGAGGGACGTCCACCTCGCTCTCATTTTGAACCTCCTCCTCACTCCCTGGTCAAAGTTCGGTCGTCTCAGGTGGAACGTGGAAGTAGAGCACTCACATAGTTGCTCACATAGAATGCGGGAAGTGTAAGGCTGTAGTGCATGATTAAAGAAGCACCACATGATTAAAGTAGTTTTTTCTTGCATCGCATAATATAAGGCATCAACACTCTATCAAAAGTCCACCAAAGGACAACCATGAATGCAAAGCACAAAGCACGATATATAGAATACTAATTAACAAACTATGGTGGCAAGAGCATCCAAGGTTTTCTTTTCTTTCTTTCTTTTTTGAGGGGGGGAGACTTGGTGGTACCCTACCCAAAGAAACAAAATTACATTCCAGTTAACAAAAATGGGCACAAAGGCTAACTTGAGCTACAAGGAGGCAAGTATAGTATAGATATGCCCATGTAGTTGAGTGTTTGCACTAAGTATCTACAGACTACAAGGTACTCTAGAATGTGGAGAAGAATACGGAATACATCTAAAAAACAATGGAGAATGGAAAGCCAAATTTATCTCTAGCATGCCTGAAGAAGAGGTGGGCAACTTGAGCTATAGTACAATAGCTAGGCAATGGGCAATCTTCATGCCCATCTTGGAAAATCTATAACGCCACAGGTATATTCAATCATGCCCACTCTTTGTTGTTGTTAGGAAAGAGATGGTTCAATGAAATGAGCTCCCAAAGCCTTGATGGGAAAGGATAAGGATGGTTGGTCATGCAATTGACAAGATATGGATTCCACTCGCCCAAAGAAGGTCGATAAGGCTATCAAATATCCTTACTCCCACCAAGATAAACAACTCTGGAGTTTCCTACAAGGGATACTACATGCGTTTCTTGGAGATCATGCTCCTTGAGCTATCCCTCTCATAGAATTCACTTTACCAAATGTTCCCCTTGAGTGGAGAGAGTTGGGCAACCTAAGGCATTTAACTAGAGGAAGTGAGATTCACGAGATGCCCCAAAATTGTTATCTCTTAATAGTGAGAACCCTTACTATGTATTTTGCATGGAAGGAGCTTGGACCTTGGCATTATGTCTTGGAAGAGACATATGGTATAACATCTAAATGCGATGGAGATACAGTTCAAGCACACAAGTCAAGAGCATTGGTGTCTGATCGACTTCAAAGCTATTGTCTTCAAGATTTCCCTTTCCAAGATATTAAATTACTCTCAAGGAAACTCAGTAGTTGACTTTATAGATCAAGATTCAAGAGAAATGGGTTCAATAGGTAATGAGTCTCAAAAGTGAGAAACAAAATAAAGTATGTGAAGGTTAAGAGGCAACAAATGATGGCACCGATTGCAAAACCCAAGAGACATGTAATGCTATCTAAGGTGAATATGAAAATGACTCTTATGCAGATTTATTGTAAGAAACTTTTTGCAGCTTTGTTGTAAGAAACTTTGCATTAGAAAAGTTATGAACGACGATTATGAGGCCATATGCCTAGTATTTGGAGTAAGACATTGCCTAATAGGAACAACCGCATTCATCAAATGTTTTCTTGGTTCCTTTGACAAGCTCAAGACTTGAATACAAGACTTTGTAAAGCTCAATTTATTCCCATGGTTAATGGGATAACCATCGATGATATCATTGTTGTGATGAATGGATTGTTTACATGAACATGATAGTAACCAAATCCATCATGAAGGCAAAATGAGAGCTCAAAGATGCAGGTCGATGTTAACCTTGGATCTTGCATATACACACTAATAAATGCTAGTTAAAAAACAAGAATAGATACATATTTGATTTGTGCTCTATGCTGGTTGGTTTTAAAAATATTGGAAGAAGTGGAAGATGGTTTTCTTCATGTAGGCTACAAACATGAAGGCATAGACCAAATATTCAATGTTATTCATGGAGAGTTAAGTCAAGGAATGTTTTGACTATGGACGATATGTTAGGTTGAACTGGATAAAAAACTAGAGGTTCTCAAAAGGAAGAATTAGAATTGGCTATCAACAGATGATGGTAGATTGGAGAGCATTTGTACATTTGCATATTAAAGAGGAGGTGGTGCACTAATATGGCAAACAAATCTTCACTACTTTTGGTTTAATATCTAGGACAACATTTTACTTATTCAATGGAAGTGCTATTTAGAGCTGGAAAGATCATTTATGGAGTGAGACATATGCTGTATTAGAATGAATAGATGTACTCGAGGAAACCGCATCTATTCTTGTGCTTTGCCATAGTAAAAGATGAAGATACATAGAAGTTCAACAGTGACCATGTAGATATACAAGTAAGTCCTCATATGAGGCCTCGCATCTCCAACAACATGTGGTGATACACGCCCTAGTGCATTTAGCTTCTCAAGTGATAGGATGCGATGCCTTGTTAGTTTTTCAAGCCCGTTCAATAGAGCATAGTATCATACTTGCACCTTTGGCTCCTGCTTTTCAAGCCCGTTCAATAGAGCATAGTATCATACTTGCACCTTCGGCTCTTGCTTTTATGACTATGTGTTCTTCTGCATCTTATTATAGATACTACTCTACTATAGCATACCTTAGGCAAAGTAGCCCTATTTGTCACAACCTTGTTTGGTGACACCCTTGTTTGTAACAACCTTCGGGATTGCATCCTCTCGCATGTACCAATTAGCATCACACCTGGATGCATATTCTACACATCAGCTTCACAATCCACAATGATTGATGACATGTTCTTTGACACGTTCAGTAATTACTTAGCCAACTACAATACATAGTCATATACTCAATCATTCACACAGTCATCGATTGATGGACCAGAATTTGATCTAAATGAACTTCCCTCTTTTTGGCATGTTTCCCTCTTCCCTTTGGCCTATTTTTTGGATTTTTATCCAAATGACAAAGGATGATCTACAACTTAAGAGGAGGAACTAAAGGTTAAGTTGTTCATGATACACACAATGTAAGGACTTTGTAGTATACACACAATGTAAGGACTTTGTAGTATAGTCACTTTGCTCACACATGCAACATTCATTACATTGTGTATATCACTTTGCATTTGTGAGCAGAATGACTATACAACAAAAGTCCTTACGCTGTATTTCCATTAGACTATAGTTTCCTTGAAATATATATTGATTTCATGCCCCGAGGTAGGAAAGTATATATTACATTCAATCACCTGGTTCAAAGAAATGTTATTGTTACCCTTTCGATCCAATGCTTGTGATTGTTGTTGATTCACATCCATCCCCATCCTCATTCTCATCATCATGTCCACTCATGTCCCTACCCTCTTCTTTAGCCTCTCTACATCATCATTCATGTGCTCAACTGAGGTGCTTGGTCGCAACAAATGCTAACACTTGAAAGTCATGGCAATAAGGTCATAATAGATTGCACCTAGAGGCTTAGTCTTTAACTCATAATATTAGGTAGAATGACTATACAAAAATGTCGCATGCCATATATGTTCAAGGGGCAATAAATATACCCTGCTGAAATATAGTTTTTCAAAAAACTTTACATGAGAAATATTGAAATGTTTTCCAAAGCAAGTTCCAAAACCTGAGCTTACATAATGAAATGTGGCATTTTAAAATCTCTATTGTTGAATGCATGTTCTAGGGTTACGTAACAAAATGTGGCATTTTAAAATCCCTATTGTTGAATGCATATCCTAGGGTTACATATTTTGTAATGAACCCCCAAGCTCTTAATCAAATGTTGGACTGTTACTAACCACTTCATAACATAGTTGAGGATCGATAAATCATAACTTAGTCAATAAAAGTCAAAATCTTCCCCATGACATGAGACAACACCTTAAAACCCTAAAAGATGTGTTGAAACTATGACTAGGAAGCTTCACTTAGTGTTGGAGTAATGTTTCTCAACCAACAACACCCTTTGACTCAAATACATGATTGGGTGGTGTTTGCATCAACCTTCCCCTATCCGAGAGAGACAAAATGCCAAGGTCCAAGCTCCTTCCTTAGATAACACATAAGTAAGGGGTGTTTACATCAATCTTCCCATATTTGGGAGGGATATAATGCCAAGATGCAAGCTCCTTCTAGAGTACCTAGCAAGGTTTATCATGATTATAAGGTTTTTATATCAATCTTCCCCTACTTTTAAAATTTAAACAACAAGTTTAGTTTCATTCCAAGGCACTTCTTGAGTAATAATTTACATGCAACACAACATAGAGACAACCTATTGCTTGGGCAAAAGTTGGTTTGCACGCAACCTCTTACTTGAATGAAGAGATTTGTTAATGTAAGCAACAAGATTAATTTCACTTCAAGGTGTTACTTGAGTAAGAGGTTCCATGAAATGTGCACAAACCTATTGCTTGAGCAACAAGGTGGTTTGCAACACAACCACTTGCTCAAATCAAGTGATTTTATTGATTTAAGAACAAGTGTAATTTCAATCCAAGGTGTTGCTTGAGCAACAGGTTGCATGAAACACAACATACAACTATTTCTCAAGCAATAGGTTGGAGTGCAACACAACCTCTTGCTCGAATCAAGAGATTTTATTGATTTAAGCAAAAAGTTGAGTTTCACTCAAGGTTTCACTCAAGGCATTTCTTAAGCAACACGTTGCATGCAGTAAAACCTCAAAAATACATAGAAACAACCTACTGCTTGAGCAACAAGTTGGGGTGCAAACAACCTCTCGCTTTGATTAAGATATTCTATTGATTTAAGCAACAAGTATTATTAAAATCCAAGGTGATTCTTGAGCAATAGGTTGCATGCAACACAAAGTAAAGATGATATGTTGCATAAGCAATAAATTGGTACAATATACACTTTTTCTTGAACCAATAGAATTTCTTGATTTGACTTTTTCAACAAGACATTGTGTTGCACCCCAAGCAACAGGTTGGGGAAAGAATTTCAAGATCATTAAAAAAAAATGCACGATTATACTTCTTCTCTTAAGATGGTTCCATTAAAAGAAAATCATAAGAATACTTATTATTAGATGGGATAGTAACTTTATAGAAGTTGTACTCGAGAGATGAGTGATGATGTCATCTAGCCATGTTCCTTTACCATTGTATGACTATTGAGATTTGCATTAACCATAAAAGATGCATAAGTTCCAAGACTATGTCCTAAAATATGTTAGCTATTCCCCTCATCTCAATCAACCTGGCATTAAGAGGCTTTATTTAGCCCATAGACCAAGTCAGTCTATAACCTTGAAAGAAAAATATACAGTGGAAATCAACTCAGATATTGCATAAAATTCTTCAAAAAGAGATACAAATCTTGTAATTTAAATAAAACTACCAATTCATATTAAGAGGTAGTCCAACTGTAAAAAAGACCTCATTAGCTGAAGAATTATAGAATTTGACTATAGTAGAAAATACATATTCTACGTATACATGAGCAATGGATTCTCTAACACTACACTTGCAGTTAAGATTTCAGCAAAACGAATCCAAGAATTTGAATGCAGTAAAGAATATCCAGGCTTTATAAACACATAAGTAGTGAGATATACCTCTTTGTTCTTGGTAAAGCTATACTTTAGCATTGGACTAATTAGTAGAGGTGATTGAAAACATACTTCTCATACTTTAGTCAAGTAGTAATCTTGAATATGGTACAAGGCAAACAAATTTTATTAGCTAAACAAAAGCATGTATTTTCATAGTCGTAAGGCTTAGAATCACAAGGAAGAATGAAACTTCATGTTAAAAAAGGGACACATTATAGTATAGGTTATACCAATAGATTTCCTCTACTGAACTAAGAATATGTACATCTTGCACATCCCAGTCCAAGTGTCCACGTTCGTCATGTACTAATTGGTTAGAGTTCACAGATCAAAATGTAGAGCCACATATATATTCTACTATCATTTATGACAACCATAGTGAAAAGAAAATTTAAAGCATAACACATTGTACACCTACTTCTGCTAGTATTTTCACCAGCAAAATAATGAGAATTTGGAAAAGGAAACCCTCTTTCCTTACGCTTTCATAGAGTGCCATATGAATAATCACACTGAAGGCAACAATCAAGACAAAAACAAACTCTTTTCATGAGCTAGTGATAGATTTGCTCTATCACATCCCATCTTAGTCAGCTAAGGAGAAAAGGCTGAGAACTATACCATGTAGGACTGTGAACTTAAAAATACATGCTATGCTAGCATTTTCAGCTAATAATCATGGTGGACAAAATGAAATGATAAACATTGCTTCAAGATAAACCACTAGGTAATATAAATAGTTTGTATACTAACTAGAGTTGTGATAGGCAGCCTTTCTATCCTCAAGCATGTAGCTACTAACTCAAAATTGAACTTGAATTCTAGCATTTTATCACATTTTTAAATGAAATAAAAGAATAAGTAAAAATATGAACATGAGACATGACACAAGGTCCATTAGGACCCAATCCTCCTTGCAAAAGTCAAGGCTGGTGATTTATTATTGACTTTGTGATGTCCATATTTTCAAAGCTGAATCCCAACAAATACATGGATAAGGTGATGCTCACAAGAGCTCAAAGCTAATCCTCATTGTAGTCTATACAATATTGTCACATGGACTACAACCATATGAATAACGGTTGGATAAATTAGAGGAAAAGAGGGGAGAGAAAATAGATGAGAGAAAGAGAGAAAAACAGACAGAGAGAGTAAAAGAGAGGAGAGTTCCTACACCCATCACTGCAGCTAGAGCTTAAGGCACTAGCTACAAGCCAATGTATGCATGAAAAGAAAAATAGGAAAGAGAGAAAGCACATTATTACCTCGAAAGAACGTGTCCTAGCACTGGATGATCCTACTTAAAAGAGGAGGTGTTTTGTGTTTATTGCCCTATAAAAGAGATGTAGACATATGTGAACACATTGATACATAAAAGACCTAGCAATTGTTTGAATCATTTACCTTTATTCTCTAACATCGCAAAATTCTTATTCAAAGGGGAGATATCATACCTCTTCTTCAAAGGAGAGATAATATTAGTAGGAGACCCTAAAGTAGGGACAATTTATGCACATGATGGGATACTTGATTGGAGAATGCCATTCTAAGGTGCACCTTGCTAAAATAACATATGATTTTATCTTGGAATATGCATGAATAGTGTGGGTGATTTGTACAAATATGGTAGTGTCCAATGGGTTGATCATATTCAACTCCCTAAGAAGTTGATTCCTCTAGGTATCCCACCTTTGTATTACATAATGCTCATTTGTATAGATAAATCATGTCGATTCAACATAGATCATACTTTTGAATGATATAAAAGATGATCATATGGACATGGAGGACAAAAGAGGAAGATTCATTACAATGCCAGTATTCTAAAAAGATCATGATATTGAAGATTGCATATTCATACTATGTCTAGGTGCATAGACATAAACATTATCCTAGGCATAAACATAATTTGTTATTTTCTCCATCTATAGATTAAGCCATCCAGCTATTTTGCAAAATCCAATGCAACACACTTTAGAATAGATGGATTTAAGGCCCTTTATACACAAGCACTCCCCTCTATCTAATGGGGTCTTGTAGATAGGATAAGTGCTAAGCCTCTCTCCATGGGTCACCACCCATTGATTCCCAACGTTTTGTTCCTTATTTCCCAAAACATTTCCCCTTGTAATTGTTACACATCCACTAGCTTGTGGAAACACATGAATGCTACTAGGTAGCTATAACTATAAAGCCCTATATAGGCAATGGAATAAGGGCATCATCCCTATATGGATAGGCATTACAAAATAAGGATTTCAATTGCCATAAGGGATGGTCGTTTCCATAAGTGCATTAGCGAAGTAGGGATTGGCATTATCATGAGCCATTTTTCATAGTCCATTTGCCCATTTGCAGGATTGGCATATAGGCATTAGCCATATAGGGTTAGGGTTTAGGGTTTAGGCTCCATAGGGAGTTATCAATGTAGGGATTGCTATTACCATGATCCTATGCACCATTGAGCCATTTGCGAAGGGATTGGCATATAGGGCATTACTCACATAGGGATAGAAGGGTTTAGGGTTTAGAGGGATAGGCATAAGGTGATTGGAATAAAGAGATTTGCATATGGGGCTAAGCATTAACAAATAGAATTGAAACAATTGATTGGATTTTAAAGATAGGCATTTGGGATAGGTATTATTGGTGTAAGGGAATTTTGTATAGGTTTTTGCATTAAGGATTTGCATATATGGATAGAAAAATAGGGATTCACATAATGGATTTAAATATCGGGATTGGCATATAGGAATACACATTATGGATTGCATATAGGCATAGGCACTAACTTATGGGGATTCACATGTACACATTAGGGATTTGCATATAGGGATAGGAACTAGTGATTTGCATATAGGGATATGCATTAACTTATACGGAGAGGCATTACCATAGGGAATAGAATTACCATAGGGAGTAGCATAACCTTAGGGAATGGCATAAGGGCATTATCCATATGGGGATAGGCGATACCATCAAGAATGGTATAAGGTCATTAGTCATATATGGATAGGCATTACCATATAGGGACTTTGCATTGTTGTATAGGAATTGACATTACCACAAGGGAGAGTATTTGTATTACTATGAGCTAGGGCATATCAAGATTAGTATTATCCATTTGCAAAGGAGTTGGCATATAGGGCATTAGCCATATAGGGATACACATTGGCACATTGGCATCACTGCACATTGATAGATATGCAGTTGACACAGGTGCATAGGCCATGGAAAAAGTGCACACAAGCAATACAAAACATTGAGAAATCAACACATTAGGCAATAGCGTAAGACAACATGCATAAACACTAGTTACTAATATTATATACATTAGCTTTAGTACAAGGCATTAGGAATTAGTAGAAGCATTTAAACATTAGCATTAGTACAAGGAATTAGGCATCAAAATTAGGAATTCAAATAATGCATTAGGCAATAGCATAATCTATTGGATAATAGCATTAGGAATTGAGATAATGCATTAGTCAATAGCATAATCCATTAGGTAATAGCATAACGCAATAAGCAAAAATCTTAGGCAATAGCGTTATGCAATAGGCAATAAATAGTTGCATAAGGCAATAGGAACAAACATGAGGCAATAACAATAGGCATTGTACAATAGCATTACATATTAGCACAAGGCATCAGGAAATAATGTTTGTACACAATAGGCAATAGCACCATTCATTAGAATAAGGCATTCAGAATTGGAATAGGATTGGAACAGGCCACTAGGCAATAGCATAAATATTAGGTAGTAGTGTTATGTGATAGGAATAGGCAATTGCATCAGTGTTTTGCATGTCATGATCACGTGGTAATGTAAACACATGATCATGAATGGTAATCATGTTCCCAAAACCTGTAATCACATAAACATTCATTTTGACAAGATGACTTGCTCGATAGTAAACATGGGTTAATCGGTAGTAAATATAACATACCATTGGTATAAGAAATAGGATTGTATGAGGAAGCTCAATTGTAAGTTAATTTAGGGCCTATTCCCACTACTAGTTTTATGAGGCACTAGTTAAGGTTCTTAATGGATGTTTACATAAGTGTGCATTCCCATTGGCATTTTAAAGAGTCTAGTTAACTTAAATCTCTTAAGATCTTGTTAAACATGCTTGTAAACTTAACCCCAAAAAAGAGGTACTTTAATGACTTCTATGAAGAGAAAAGTTAGAATGTACAAACTTAATCGTTAAGGGTGAGTTGTGGGATGCCACTTTAAGTAAGATTCTTGTTAAGAAATATTTATATAGACAAGATTAATTCAGAACTATATAATATGCATAAATGTAAGTTCATTACTCAATACAATCTATAGGTACCTGGCAACTAACGATCCTATGAGGAATTAGCAGGTTTTAGAAGCTAGAGCTTTTGAGCTTGTGTAGTCTCGATGGTGACTCACGTGTCATGGGGATCTTGAAGGAATTCCGATGGAGCCTCCACTTCTAGTTACTCCTTGTGGGAGCAATGCAAGGCACAAGCCATCTGCATGTGTCACTCAAGCGACTTCTGGATTGTTGCAGTGTGTTTCCATGACAGAAAGAGGGAAGAACGAGAAGGGAGAAGAGAGGGGAGAAGGGAGGGAGAAGGAGAAGGGAAGAGGAGAGTGAAGGGGGATGGAGTGGAAACACAAAGGCACTACAAAGGAAACAAGAGAACACCCAAAGACATGTTGAGAGTTTAGGTGCCATGAGCACATGATCAGAGGCTAAGGTATGGTATAGGAAAGAATCAAAGTAGCCACCCTAGGATGTGGACTACATGATGTGGAGATGTGGATTGAGGATATCCACAAAGAGAGATGTGGATCAGAGGATCCCACATGTGTTGACTATTCAAAGGGCTCTCTCTATATAAGAAGCCTATTATGTATTGTTGATGATATAGATTGCAATACATTGAGTGTTTGCTACCCTATGTCTCTCTCATCCTCCTTGATCCCTCACTTTCACATGTTATCAGAGCATGGTTGTACCTTTAGTTAAGGAGCCATCCTTCGTAAGAAAGATTGAGAGTGTGAGAGATTGAGAGTTTAGTCCTGAGTGATCTTCACTTCCATTCTTCACTTCCATCGAGAGGAATTTCCATTCATTTTAGTTCATCTCTTTTGAGTGTTTGGGAGAGTTCTTTGTGTGTGTGAGAGAGAGAAATCCATCCTATTCTCCTTCCTGTTTTTGAGAGATGTAGAGAGGTTTTCTATTCTGAGAGAGAGAGAGAGAGGTTTTCTATTCTATACGACTCCTCTACCATGCAACTAGCCTCTACGCGCATGACTAGCCTAGCCTATCTACAATGCAAGCAGCACCTACAATGACTCTATCTACAAGCAGCTACAAAGTCCTGAGCACAACTCACTAGCTTAGCAGTGCTACAGTGTAGCAGACTAGAAGACATCGCAATGGACCTTTATGCTGAAAGAGAAGCTCGAGCTATGGAGCTATGGCGAGCTTAGATTTGATAGCTTCGGAAGCCTTCGACTGTCAAAAACTCTCAGCGAAGAGCTTGGATGAGAAAAAAAGGTGACCTCTAGCGTTTAATCAAGAGCAACTACAACGAGCTCTATCGGGCGGCCATATCTAGACTCGACAGTAGCAGTAGCTACCACACACATACGAAAAACCCGACCTTCTGCTCCTCTTTGCAAGCGCACTCAACGCCTCTCTGCAAGCTCTAAACAAAGCCTTCAAGCCTCCTACTACTTGCTGGCACGGGCATCTTCATTGCATCAGCCTCATAAAAGAGGCGATGCCTCCAGTGCAACAGCTTCGACTCCTAGGCCCTCCATAACCAGGCAGCCATCAAAGCTCACTAACCAGCAGTAGTAGCAAGGCAATGCCAGCGCCTTGCACACAGCAATGACCTGATCCAACGATGGATTCTTCTCTAGCAAAAGCGCCTATCTCTCCCATAGCCCTCAGAGCCATAGCTCCCTGCACCAACTCCTCAAATGAATAGCGCGCTCTATCTCTAATCTACTCCTTCAGCATTGCCCAAGCCCAACCCTCCAAAGCTCTCTCTCAGTAATGCGGCTATTTCTTGCTCATAGAATTCGTGGCTCTCCATCGACCAGATCTCAAAGCTTTCCTTCCCAAGGCTTAACCTTAGGCCACATGGAAATGCCACGTGGTAGATAAGGTGGTTAGACTTACCACTGTGGTAAAGGTTCAGGTTCACCATGGTTAGGGTCAAAGTTGACTGTGGTTAGGCTCATCTACCTGGGTTAGTTGAACCATGGTAAAATTTGTGTAAACTTGGGTTAACCAAGCTAGGTTAAAAGGTCACCATACTGCCACCTAAGCACATAGTACCCTGCTAAGCACTGGTTTGTAAGCAGCATGTGACTCTCTGTGCCACCTCATCATGCCCCCTCTTAGCCACAGAATCTTCGACAAGGCAAAACTTGCAATCCAGGAGGAATTCGCACATGCTCCAAAAAGGAAAAATAACCAGTTTCTCAAGTGCTACGTGCTTGTCAACTCAAATTTTTTGTATGCAGTTAGAGACTGCCAAATTTGAAAGTATCTTCGACTGGTAAGACCTTTGCAATGGCAATACGCACCCCAACTATTGAGAAGTTCACCGGGGAAGGATTTCACACCTGGTCTACACAAATGAGGTATCTCTTCATACATCAAAAGCTTTGGAAGACTATTAAAGAAGACATGCCCAATACACAAAATGATGCCTAGAAGGACAAAGACGAAGCAACATTATCACTCATTGGTTTGCACTTGAGTCCAAACATAATTCATCATATAGACTCCAAGGATCATGCCAAGGATGCATGGGATGAGTTGAACACAGTGTTTGGTGAAAAAGCTAAAAACTAAGAAATCCATCTTAAGATTGAATTCTATGGTATGCACATGGTCTTCAATGAATCCATTGCACAATTTGTCAACAAAATCAAAAGCATTATGACCCAACTAGAGGGCATAAATGCAAAAGTCGGGGAAAAGATGCACTTGCAAATCTCCTTAAAAGCATACTTGCAGAGTACAATGCACTGACAACCACTTTAAAGAATTTGCCAGATGCAAAGTTTGAGGAATGTGTATACTCTCTTCTTGAAAAAGAAAGAGAGTTGAAGGCATCAACATCAACATCAACATGCAACAACTATAATGAAAAACAAGCACTATTCAGTAAAACATCAACAAAGTGCTACCATTGCGGAAGGATGGGTCACTATCAAAGTGACTACAGATTGAAGAACAAACCAAAGTGTCACCATTGCAAGAAGCTGGGACACAAGGAAGAAGATTGCAGATTGAAGAACCAGCAAGTCAACTACATGGAGTCATAGTCAAGCCATGAGCAGAATGACAGGAACAACATGTATTGAGAAGCAACATTCTTGCCGCCTTCAACCCATATGTTTGTAAATCAAACCTAACCACCTGAGAGTAGCCATGTAAGCACCCATGGGAGGATTTGATCTTGTAACTCACCTCTGACCACCGTGCAGTAGCCAAAGGATCATGGCGCTAAGGGGAGGTGTTGAGAGTTGTGGTGCAATGAGCACATGATTAGAGGCTAATGTATGGTATAGGAAAGAATCAAAGTAGCCACCCTAGGATGTGGACCACATGATGTGGAGATGTGGATTGAGGATATCCACAAAGAGAGATGTGGATCAGAGGATCCCACATGTGTTGACTATTCAAAGGGCTCTCTCTATATAAGAAGCCTATTATGTATTGTTGATGATATAGATTGCAATAGATTGAGTGTTTGCTACCCTATGTCTCTCTCGCGGTGCTTTGATCCTCCTTGATCCCTCACTTTCACATGTTATCAGAGCATGGTTGTACCTTTAGTTAAGGAGCCATCCTTCATAAGAAAGTTCAAGAATGTGAGAGATTAAGAGTTTATTCTTGAGTGATCTTCACTTCCGTTGAGAGGAATTTTTATTCATTTTAGTTCATCTCTTTTGAGTGTTTGGGAGAGCTCTTTGTGTGTGTGAGAGAGAGAAATCCATCCTATTCTCCTTCCTATTTTTGAGAGATGTAGAGAGGTTTTCTATTCTGAGAGACAGAGAGGTTTTCTATTCTATACGACTCCTCTACCATGCAACTAGCCTCTATGCACATGACTAGCCTAGCCTATCTACAATGCAAGCAACACCTACAATGACTCTATCTACAAGTAGCTACAGCAGCCCTGAGTGCAACGCACTAGCTTAGCAGTGCTACAGCATAGCAGACTAGAAGACATTGCAATGGACCTTCATGCCGGAAAAGAAGCTCGAGCTATTGAGCTATGGCGAGCTTAGACTTGATTGCTTCGGAAGCTTTCAATTGTCAGAAACTCTCAGCCAAAAGCTTGTATGAGAAAAAAAGGTGACTCTCCAATGTTCAATCAAGAGCAGCTCCAACGAGCTCTATCAAGTGGCCATATCTACACCCGATAGTAGCAGTAGCTACCACACATATACGAAACACCGACCTTCTGCTCCTCTTTGCAAGTGCGCTCAACGCCTCTCTGCAAGCTCTAAACAAAGCCTTCAAGCCTCCTACTAGCTGTTTGCATGGGCATCTCCATTGCATGAGCCTCATAAAAGAGGTGACCCCTCCAGCACAATAGCTTTGACTCCTAGGCCCTCCATAACCAGGCAGCCATTAAAGCTCACTGACTAGCAGCAACAACAAGGCAATGCCAGTGCCTTGCACACAGCAATGACCTACTCCAACGATGGATTCTTCTCCAACGAAAGTGTCTATCTCTCCCATAGCCCTCAGAGCCATAGCTTCCTGCACTAACTCCTTAAATGAACAACGCGCTCTATCTCCAGTCGACTCCTTCAATGACCTGCAACATCTCCATTGACTAGATCTCAAAGCTTTCCTTCCCAAGGCTTAACCTTAGGCCACATGGAAATGCCACAAGTGGTTAGACTTACCACTATGGTAAAGGTTTAGGTTCACCATGGTTATGGTCAAAGTTAACTATGGTTAGGCTCATCTACCTAGGTTAGTTGAACCATGGTAAAATCTATGTAAACTTGGGTTAACCAAGCTAGGATAAAAGGTCACCATAGTGCCACCTAAGCACATAGTACCGTGCTAAGCACTAGTTTGTAAGTAGCATGTGACTCTTTGTGCCACCTCATCATGCCCCCTCTTAGCCATAGAATATTCGACAAGGCAAAACTTGCAATCGAGGAAAAATTTGCACACGCTCCAAAAAGAAAAAATAACCAGTTTTCCAAGCTCTACACGCTTGTTAACTCAAATTTTTTGTATGCAATTAGACACTGCCACATTTGAAAGTATCTTTAACTAGTAAGACCTTTGCAATGGCAATATGCACCCCAATTGTTGAGAAGTTCACCGGGGAAGGATTTCACACCTAGTCTACACAAATGAGGTATCTCCTGATGCATCAAAAGCTTTGGAAGACTGTAAAATAAGACATAGCCACTACACAAAATGATGCCTGGAAGGCAAAAGACGAAGTAGCACTCTCACTCATTGGTTTGCACTTGGGTCCAAACATAATTCATCATATAGACTCCAAGGATCATGCCAAGGATGCATGGGATGACTTGAACACAGTGTTTGGTGCAAAAGCCAAAAACTAAGAAATCCATCTTAATATTGAATTCTATGGTATGCACATGGGCTTCAATGAATCCATGGCACAATTTGTCAACAAAATCAAAAGCATTATGACCGAACTAGAGGGCATAAATGCAAAAGTCGAGGAAAAGATGCACTTGCAAATCTCCTTAAAAGCATGCCTGCAGAGTACAGTGCACTGACAACCACTTTAAAAAATTTGCCAAATCCAAAGTTTGAGGAATGTGTATCCTCTCTTCTTGAAAAAGAAAGAGAGTTGAAGGCATCAACATCGACATCGACATCAACCTCAACATGCAACAACTATAATGAAGAACAACCACTATTCAGTAAAACATCAACAAAGTGCTATCATTGTGGAAGGATGGGTCACTATCAAAGTGACTGCAGATTGAAGAGAACAAACCAAAGTGTCACCATTGCAAGAAGCTGGGACACGAGGAAGAAGATTGCAGATCGAAGAACTAGCAAGTCAACTACATGGAGTCACAATCAAGCCATGAGCAGAATGACAGGAACAACATGTATTGAGAAGCAACATTCTTGCCACCTTCAACCCATATGTTTTTAAATCAAACCTAACCACTTGAGAGTAGCCATGTAAGCACCCATGGGAGGATTTGATCTTATAACTCACATCTGACCACCTTGTAGTAGCCAAAGGATCATGGCACCAAGGGAAGTGGTTGAGAGTTATGGTGCCATGAGCACATGATTAGAGGCTAAGTTATGGTATAGGAAAGAATCAACGTAGCCACCCTAGGATGTGGACCACATGATGTGGAGATGTGTATTAAGGATATCCACAAAGAGAGATGTGGATCAAAGGATCCCACATGTTGACTATTCAAAGGGCTCTCTCTATATAAGAAGCCTATTATGTATTCTTGATGATATAGATTGCAATAGATTGAGTGTCTGCTACCCTATGTCTCTCTCATGGTGCTTTGGTCCTCCTTGATCCCTCCCTTTCACATGTTATTAGAGCATGGTTGTATCTTTAGTTAAGGAGCCATCCTTCATGAGAAAGATCGAGAGTGTGAGAGATTGGGAGTTTATTCTTGTGTGATCTTCATTTCTATCAAGAGGAATTTCCATTCATTTTAGTTCATATCTTTTGAGTGTTTGGGAGAGCTCTTTGTGTGTGTGTGTGAGAGAGAGAAATCCATCCTATTCTCCTTCCTGTTTCGAGAGATGTAGAGAGGTTTTCCTTTCTGAGAGAGAGAGAAGTTTTCTATTCTATATGACTCCTCTACCATGCAACTAGCCTCATGCAACTAGCCTCTATGCGCATGACTAGCCTAGCCTATCCACAATGCAAGCAACACCTACAATGACTCTATCTACAAGTAGCTACAGCAGCCCTGAGCGCAACTCACTAGCTTAGCAGTGCTACAGCGTAGCAGACTAGAAGACATCGAAATAGACCTTCATGTTGAAAGAGAAGCTCAAGCTATGGAGCTATGGCAAGCTTAGATTTGATAGCTTCGGAAGCTTTTGACTATTAGAAACTCTCAGCAAAGAGCTTGGATGAGAAAAAAAGGCGACTCTCTAGCATTCAATCAAGAGCAGCTCCAACGAGCTCTATCGGGTGGCCATATCTACACCCGACAGTAGCAGTAGCTGCCACACACATATGAAACACCCGACCTTCTGCTCCTCTTTGCAAGTGCGGTCAACGCCTCTCTACAAGCTCCAAACAAAGCCTTCAAGCCTCCTACTAGCTACTGGCACAGGTGTCTCCATTTCATGAGCCTCATAAAAGAGGCGATGCCTCCAGCACAATAGCTTCAACTCCTAGGCCCTCCATAACCACGAGGCCATCAAAGCTCACTGACTAGCAGCAGTAACAAGGCAATGCTAGTGCCTTGCACACAGCAACGACCTACTCCAACATTGGATTCTTCTCTAGCAAAAGCACCTATCTCTCCCACAGCCCTCAGAGCCATAGCTCCCTGCACCAACTCCTCAAATGAACAACGTGCTCTATCTCCAGTCGACTGCTTCAGCGACCTGCAACATCTCCGTCGACCAAATCTCAAAGCTTTCCTTCCCAAGGCTTAACCTTAGGCCACATGGAAATGCCATGTGGTAGATAAGGTGGTTAGACTTACCACTATGGTAAAGGTTTAGGTTCACCATGGTTAGGGTCAAAGTTAACTGTGGTTAGGCTCATCTACCTAGGTTAGTTGAACCATGGTAAAATCTATGTAAACTTGGGTTAACCAAGCTAGGTTAAAAGGTCACCATAGTGCCACCTAAGCACATAGTACCCTGCTAAGCACTGGTTTGTAAGCAGCATGTGACTCTCTATGCCACCTCATCATGCCCCCTCTTAGCCACAGAATCTTCGACAAGGCATAACTTGCAATCCAAGAGGAATTTGCACACGCTCCAAAAAGGAAAAATAAACAATTTTTCAAGTTCTACATGCTTGTCAACTCAAATTTTCTATATGTAATTAGACACTGCTAGATTTGAAAGTATCTTCAATTGGTAAGACCTTTGCAATGGCAATACACACCCCAACTATTGAGAAGTTCACTAGGGAAGGATTTCACAGCTGGTCTACACAAATGAGGTATCTCTTGATGCATCAAAAGCTTTGGAAGACTGTAAAATAAGACAAACCCACTACACAAAATGATGCCTGGAAGACAAAAGACGAAGCAGCACTCTCACTCATTGGTTTGCACTTGGGTCCAAACATAATTCATCATATAGACTCCAAGGATCATGCCAAGGATGCATGGGATGACTTGAACACAGTGTTTGGTACAAATGCCAAAAATCAAGAAATCCATCTTAAGATTGAATTCTATGGTATGCACATGGGCTTCAATGAATCCATGGCACAATTTGTCAACAAAATCAAAAGCATTATGACCCAACTAGAGGGCATAAATGCAAAAGTCGGGGAAAATATGCACTTACAAATCTCGTTAAAAGCATGCCTGCAGAGTACAGTGCACTGACAACCACTTTAAAGAATTTGCCAGATCCAAAGTTTGAGGAATGTGTATCCTCTCTTCTTGAAAAAGAAAGAGAGTTGAAGGCATCAACATCGACATCAACATCAACATGCAAGAACTATAATGAAGAACAAGCACTATCCAGTAAAACATCAACAAAGTGCTATCATTGCGGAAGGATGGGTCACTATCAAAGTGACTGCAGATTGAAGAACAAACCAAAGTGTCACCATTACAAGAAGTTGGGACACAAGGAAGAAGACTGCAGATTGAAGAACTAGTAAGTCAACTACATGGAGTCATAATCAAGCCATGAGCAGAATGACAGGAACAACATGTACTGAGAAGCAACATTCTTGCCACCTTTAGCCCATATGTTTGTAAATCAAACCTAACCACTTGAGAGTAAGCCATGTAAGCACCCAGGGGAGGATTTGATCCTGTAACTCACATCTGACCACCTTGCAGTAGCCAAAGGATCATGGCACCAATGGGAGGTGTTGAGAGTTGTGGTGCCATGAGCACATGATTAGAGGCTAAGGTATGGTATAGGAAAGAATCAAAGTAGCCACCCTAGGATGTGGACTACATGATGTGGAGATGTGGATTGAGGATATCCACAAAGAGAGATGTGGATCAGAGGATCCCACATGTGTTGACTATTCAGAGGGCTCTCTCTATATAGGAAGCCTATTATGTATTGCTGATGATATAGATTGCAATGGATTAAGTGTTTGCTACCCTATGTTTCTCTCGTGATGCTTTGATCCTCCTTGATCCCTCACTTTCACAAGACACTCTTGAAGAGAAAAGAGAGCTTGTATTTAAAACTTGTGCATACAACAATGAAGACAAAAGTAAATCATTTGGTCTTTTAGACAAGTCACCTTTTGAAGGGAGGTCCAACCCTTTTCCTTTTAGCACTCTCTCTTTCTTTACATTTAAAAGGCTCTTGGGCCTATAGGGTGCCAAGGCATCTTTGCTGTCCTTTCCATCTCTCTTCTACTGTTCCACTCCGATGTGTTGGAAATAGCACTTGTGTTAGCCTCGTGTCTCTGAGGCTGAAGCTAGTTGGGGCTCGAACCCCTTGAGGCCCGTAGCCACTTGAGATATTTGTGGCAATTTGCGCCTTAAGCCTGTAATCACTTAATATATTTGAGGCTCAAAACCCCTGAGATCTGTAACCGCTTGAGTTATTTGCGGTTCAAACCTCGTGAATCTTGCATTGTACTCCTTCCATGGCTGCAACCATTGAAGTAAATCATGAAGCCTAAATGCCTCTAATCAATCATTACCCTGCATTCTGTGACTATACCCTGTGGATGTTAACATGCCCCCCTTCTTATTGCTGAGCCACCCTCAATCAGCCGCATCGGAGATGGTGGGTGGAGAGGACTATCTAGAGGACTGTGTATTGATCCAGTTGGCAAGGAGTGAGCCGAGTCAGGTACGAGCAAAACTTCCAAAAATGGGTGGTGTGCATGTCCTTGTACTTGCGGATGTGAGGGCCATGGAGATTGCAGACGCGGAGGTCCTGAAACTGAGTGGCATTGATGTCGAGGTTGAACACAATCTGATTATTTAGATTGTGGAGCCTATTGTCAATAGGCCGAGTGTGGGTGGGGAGATTGTGGAGGAGTAAGAGGGGAAGGCGGTTGAAATGTACCACTGCCACTATAGTTGGATTGGGGACAGAGCCATACGTGTCATTGAAGGGCTGGAAGCGAAACAAAATCCCTCCTGTGTCAAGTCTTTTGGGAAGTTGTACTTAGGAAAATTGTACAACATGTTAGGGTCCTGTTTGTTGGAGCTCACAAAATTTGGCCCACGTCCATCAACATTTTATGGGCATGTGCAAGGGGTGGATGCAGTAATCGACGTGGGCAATGCAGTAGCAATGCCAAAATTGCTCCTTTTTTAGGAAGGGGATGCACCAGCAAGGCTGTAGATCGGTGTCGGCATCAGTCAAGGGAACTAGAGCATTGGGGGCAAGGTCATAACCTCCTCATGTGCACTTTGGATGTGCGTGCCAACAGTGGTTGAAGGACTGGATGATGAATTGCATAAGGGGGCACACCTCCAGGATTTCATAGAGGTGGAGGTGGGAGCCTTTGAGCTGCTACTTCGAGTGGTGCATAAGGGCACTATCCGATAGTTGCTAGAACGATTGCAGGTCGAGTCTCCACTATACATCTTTTGGCGGGAAGGAGGGAGGAGTTTGAGGAACTTCATCATCTTTGATTGGCATTGGTTCCTCCTCTGCTATCTCTATTGGTGCCATGTCAACAGCAGGCATATGTACAAAATTGGTTGACTTAAGCAACATATTAAGGGCCTCTTCCAGGAGGTCAACCAAAGCAGTAGATGAGATGGGTCTCGTGCTGTGTGGTGTTGGTGTTAGAGGCATTGGATGAGTACTCAGGAAGAGTGGTACGAGGAAGGGGGGGTGGGGGGGGTTGGGTGGCTTGTTGGGTGGGCTGGGTAGGATCAATGGGAGGCAATTGTGGAATCTCAGCAAGTGGGGCAAAAGAATTGAATACTGTTATAGCTTCTTGGCCCTCCTCCTCAACTTCCTCAGGGTATGCTACGTGAATTGTTTAAAAATTGCTAACCAAGGGCTCAAGTGAGACTTCGAGAGCTTGTAGCACCCGATTATAGAGTATTATTATGCCAAGGGGATGGTAGGCGGTGGATTGGTAGGCCACAAGATGCCCTTACATTTGTATTGCGGAGGCATGACTGTAGGTTTGCATCCAATTGATGTCAGCTTATAGACTATCTAGAGTGCAGACCCATGGGCTGTAGAGGTAAAGGTAGAGGTGTACCATTGAGTCATTAAAGCTAACTTGATAGAGGTGCACGTGCAAATGGATGAGGGAAAGTAGCACATGTATCCATTTAGTTAAGCCTAGATATAGAATTGGTTTTTCATAGAGTATTGATGCCATGGTCTATTTTTGTAGAGCTATCATAAAACTTTGATTTTTTTAAAAATTAGTGACACCTCCATCCCTCACAATAGGTGGTTCACCTAGCAAGGTAGTGGCAAGCATGATGTGGGCAGACTTTCCCACATCAACCCTAGTTGATTGTCTCACTGGAAAGGAATTTCTAAATTGGAACATACTGTAGGTCACTCTTATGGATGCTATACCGGCCTTCGCATTCCAAGTGGTGGAAGATGGGGGGTGGTAGTGGCTAATTACCACATGCTTGCTGGACCATATGTATTATGTGTAGCAAGGGGCAATGGACAATGGATTCACACTATATTGCACCCCAGGGAGAAGGAAGAGAAAACCATTTAAGCATAAATACAATTTGAAAGAATGTTTTAGCCATGTTTGAGCACCAAGGAAGCAATGTGCCCTTCAATCGGAGATTAGCAGATAAATAACATGGGCAAGTGATTCATACGAGTGACTCAAACTAGATAAGGGATTCTCCATTCAACACCTTCAAAGTCACAAGGGATGGGTGAAGATTCTACGGGGGTGGTGTGGAGTGACAACTAGACTTGAGTAGGTGATTGTAACCAGTTCTGGTGCCTTGTGTTTCTTGCAAGCCAATAAAAACAAAATTTACAGCCCACACACATTGCTCCATAATAATAAATGTAAGCGGTCATAAGATCCACAATAATAATGATAAGTATAAGTGGTCATAAGTCTCCACAATAATAAATGCTGTGGGTCATAAGGTCCACATATATTGCACCACAACAATAAATGTAAGTGGTTAGAAGCTCCACTGACTACAAGAGTTCAAAAAAACAAAGCTCCCTTCATAGTCTCAATCCCTCTTTTTGGCATTTGGGTGAGGGTTCCCCAAAGGCTTCAAGCAAGCAGACAACATGGCATCATCTCTTTCAAGAGAGACACAATCTCTCCCTAGCTCTGCACACGCACGGGCCATGTTGCCTGTGCATGCAAATGCATCAATCACCACATCCCCCTCCCTTGTGAAGGTGTGCAAGAGAAACCTATAATGAAGAAAGACTTGTTAACTAACCATCAATAGAGTTCTAGCTCTCCAATCAATTTGGCAATTCATGGCATAGCACCAGGTCCTTTCCAATATCATCTGTTTGTCGCATATCTTTGTGGGGAGAACATAAATATGAATCTCTACCTCCTAGCAGACAACGATTAGTTTCAAGTCTACATACCCTAATGTACTTAAGAGTTGACCGTTGATTGCCCAAACTAAAGCAACACAAGTAAGGGTTAGGGGTACCTGTAGTGCTTCTCATACTTTGCTAGAGATGAAATTATGGCTCACTCCCAAATCCATGAGTGCCTCGATGCGCGCACTTGGACATTGCAATCAGACACTCAACTTAGCCAGGTTTATTATTTGTTCCTCGATCGGCCCTAGGTGTTCTACTATTGCCTTAAACAAGGTCATTTGCTTTCATTGTTTGAATTTGGCATTACATGCTTTGGCTTCTTTGATGGCTTGGCATTTCATTCGGGCTACCTCGGCCTTGAGCTCCTTTTCCCTATCTATGGCTTGGAGAATTTCTAGAGTGAGGCGGCCATAGTATCTTTTCAATTTGTTACCATTAAGATAGTCATCTATCTCCACTCCATCTAGCGTACGTATTTGCCACACGCCTTGCCGAGTAATCCAGGCACATAAAGGTTCACTAGCCAAACTTTGATCCAAATGGGTGGCTAATTGATTCGTCTACCACCCTCAAGTGCCTTCTTTGACAATATAAAAGGAGGCTCTTGTCCCCTCTACTCCAATTGAATAAATCCTTCATAGAGGCATGCAAGTGTAGAGAATAGCAACAAGTAGCCTTCACAAACTTCCTCAAATTGAGTAGATCTATGCCAGCAAAGTCTGCCATGTTTTGGCCTCCATCTGGAGCCTATTTTTCCACACTTTGTGGACAAATTTACTGAGTATTATTTGGTACAAATGTGTTGCTCTTTATCTATTTTTATTATGTTGTACATTAGTTTCCTCTTGTTGGATCTTTGAGCCATTGATGATAGCTAGTAGATGGCAGCTGAACCATTTTTTACACCTTGCCTTCTCCACTCGAAGGCAATAGGCTGCACACAATCTCATTTCATCTAGTTGTTCAAGATCGATTAAGCGCTCTGCCAAGGCATTTTTGGTAAGCCTTTCCTTGACCGTGATGTGAAGGCTAGGTACTACATATGCCATTGGCATAACTGCCTCCACCCCAAAGGCTAAGCTGAAGGGAGTGGAGCTCGTTGCCACCTTGTAAAACGTTTGATAGGCCCACAATGCTACGATGAGCTTATGCTCCCATCGGTACGACTACTTTGATTGTGCATGTCATAATCTTATAGCATGTACATCCGCCACACATGAAATGCCTTTGAAGGAGAGAAAATAAGAATGTCTGGGTTCTTGTATTATTGGTGGAAGAAATGTAAGGATGAGTTGGTTTCTTTTGTTCCCATGTTTTGTTGATTTTATTTGCTGATTGTATACAATTGAGGAAAACAAAGATAACATATACTTGCAACAGCTTAGAACCAGACTGGTTGTGTGAATTATTTGGCAAAAGATGGAGGGTGCCGGAGTGCGCTTCCTTGACATCTTTGAGGGGGACATGCCTGTTGTTGTAGGCATCTCTTGGGTAGCCAGTTACATTGAGACATCTTCCTCCGCTTACAAATCTTTAGCTAGGAACTCGGAGGGCGTCATGGCTGAGGGCATGCTCTATGAGTCGGAGGGATTGGGGGCTTGCGGGATAGGGGGTTAGGAGTGGAGGCCAAGCTCCATCTCAAACTCGAAAAACTTGTTCTCCGGGTCCATAGGGGAAAAAGATGGCAACTGAGTGTTGCCTTCAAACTTGGAGGGAGGTGCTTGTGTAACTCCCTGCATTATAGGGGTTAGTTCTTGTGTTGCTCCCTTGCTGTCTTGGGCAATCCTCATGTTGTCTTATTCATGGTACTAGGGCATGTTCGAGACTCTGGGGCTTGGTTGTCACAGTCGGTTTGATGGTAGGTTCTTGCGATACTGCATCTAGGATTGACATAGGTTCTTGTTTTTCTACCTTTGAAACCCCTGCGATTTGGGATTCGAACTTCGGTACCCATACGACCTGCTTGCCTTTGTAACTATCTTGGTCTTCCAAGAGCTTGGTGGTGACCTAGTGCTTGGGGGGATGCTGCGGTTGGGGGGGTGGATTGGGGCTTGGGAGCCGAGACGATGGATGGTATGGTGTCCTTCTCCTAGGGAGGGTTGCCTTTGGTAGAGTCACCCCTTGAGTGTTTAGGGAGTGATACCCCGCTTGGATCTTTTTGGGTCATCGATTGTTGTTGAAGTAGTGTTGAGCACAGAGAATAGCTTCTTGTACCTACTTTTCATGACCTTCCTGAGTGGAAGACATCAGTGGTAGAGTAATGGACAATTGAGGGTGCAAAAATTGTGGGCCCTGGGTCCACAAAGGTGGTTTCAATCCCTGTCTGCAATTCGGGTGCTGGTTGTTGCTGACCTTCCCTTTCCACATACATGCTGGCAAACGGGTTCTCCATGTCTGCTGAATCTATTTGGCCTAAACGTCCAAACATGTTGGTGAATGTACCTCTTAACCTAGATGCTATAGAAGGAGTAGGAGAGTTGGGGGAGCCACACTAGTGAAGGGGGCTTCGGACACCCTTGGACCTATGGGGTCTTGCATCTCCTTGTTCAAGCTCTTCGTCTCATTGGAGCTAGATGGATCCTCCTATCGGGGTCCTATTACAAAGTGGGAGCTAGGAATCAAGCTTCTGGTTTGGACCAACTGGGGCGAAAGGTGGGCTGAGCGTAGCTCAAAGCACTGTCCTCAGGCGTGGGCTCCTTGGACAAAATTCTACACAGATCGCAAGTGCATGTATAAGACCTCTAAAAGGGCACACTCTGGCTGAAACTTTGATTCTATATTTTCTGGACTACCCCAGAGTATCCCAACGGGCATGGGGAGAGGGCTATGGCAACAGTTGTAGGGATAGGCTTAGTGTGCCAGTCGATAGGATACAAGTATGGCGATGGGTGTGGGGATAGACTAAGGCATTGGTCGACAAGATGCATAGTGCCATGTGTCAATCGGATAGGACACAAGTGGTATCCCCACGGTCGTGGGGGTGAGCTAAGACTAAGGTCCGAGGGATGATGGGGTCAGCAGGATAATGGTATGGCGATGGGCATGGGGAAAGCTTAAGGTACCAGTCAGCAAGATATCTAGATTGATGAGATACTGTATGACAACGGTCGCAAGGGGTAAGCTTAAGACGTCGGTCTCGATGGGATATGAGTATGGAGATGGGCATGGGGATAAGATTATGGTGCTAGTTAGCAGGTTATGAATATGGCAACAGGCGTGGGGATGAGACGATGGTGACGATCATGGGGATAGTGCTAAGGCCGCAAGTCAACGACTACCAGTCCGATAGGATACCTGATTCTGGCACGTGGCAGGATAGCACTAAGATGTCGATCCATGGGGATAGGAATGCACTATGTCACCGACATATTTTGGTGATTCTTGACAGATTAGGAGTTTTTGTTCAAGGTTTTTTGTGATGGGGGGATGCTAAACTATCTAGTCTACCTAGTCAATGCAAAAAACAAGAAAGAAAAACAACGTTTAAGTGCAAAAGTGAGAGATTTCTTGAGGGGCGACTGTCAACACACAAAACAACTTCGATTTTCAGCTTGATTCTTCATTCTTGGTTGTTTTTTGTAAGATTTAACATCATACACACCTTACCAATCTGAGAAACTACCTTCTTATCAATTCAAAACATTGACAAACCTCAAAAACAAGCTTCCTAAACTCAAAAATGCTTTTCAACATGAAATGACAATTTTCCTTCTCCTTTCCATCCAACTCACACTTCCTTCCTCATTCCTCTACTAAAACTCCACTAACAAAGCTTCAAGTTAAGCTTGAAGCCATGTGCAATAGGTAGATTACAAAAGAAAGCAAATACAATGCAAAAGCATGCCTTGAACTCCTTGCCAGTGGTGCTAAAAATGTGTAGTCTTGACGGTGACTCACATGTCATGGGGATCTTGACGGAATGCCGATGGAGCCTCCACTCCTAGCTACTCCTTGTGGGAGCAATGCAAGGCACAAAACATCTACATGTGTCACTCAAGCGGCTTCCGGATTGTTGCAGTGTGTTTCCACAAGAGAAAGAGGAAAGGGGGAGAAGGGAGAAGAGAGGGAAGAAGGGAGGGAGAAGGAGAAGGGAAGAGGAGAGTGAAGGGGGATGGAGTGGCAAACACAAAGGCACTACAAAGGAAACAAGAAAACACCCAAAGACACTCTTAAGGAGAAGAGGGAGCTTGTATTCCAAACTTGTGCATACAACAATGAAGACCAAAGTCAATCATTTGGTCTTTTATACAAGTCAGCTTTTGAAGGGAGGGCCAACCCTTTTCCTTTTAGCACTCTCTCTTTCTTTACATTTAAAATGCTCTTGGACCCATAGGGTGCCAAGGCATCTTTGCTATCCTTTCCATCTCTCTTTTACCGTTCCACTCTGGTGTGTCAAAAATAGCACTTGTGTTAACCATATAAGAGTGCCAAATAGCACTTGTGTTAGCCTCACGCCTCCGAGGCCGAAGCTATTTGGGGCTAAAACCCCCTGAGGCCCGTAGCCACTTGAGATATTTGTGGCAATTTGAACCTTAAGCCTGTAATCACTTGGGATATTTGGGACTCAAACCCCCCTAAGACCTATAACCGCTTGAGTTATTTGCGGTTCAAACCCCGTGAATCTTGCACTGTACTCCGTCCATGGCTACAACCGTTGAAGTAAATCATGAAGCCTAATCACCTCTAATCACTAAGTACTCTGCATTCTGTGACTGTACCTTGTGTATGTTAATAGAGCTCAAGGAGTCAAAAAATCTTCTAGCTTCTATTGTTATTGTATTGGGCTTGAATCCCATAGAGTCAGCATCAAGAGTTGGTGAACAAAGGGAACAACAATCGGTGCCTAGGGAGCTATCATAGCCTAGACCTTCAAGCTCAAGCACACCAATGGTGGTGATCAATCTAGACAATATGATCCTTTGATCCTCCTCCAATGGTTCCAAAGATAAGAAGACTTCATCAAAGTAGGGATTTGATCAAATGTCTATACCAATGTTCAAGCATGAATTCCCATCTCCATCTAGGTTCCAAAGGGAGGAAGAGCCATTGTCTCTAGCCCCATGGCCATCACAGCAGGGGGAATCTAGATCAAATGTCTCATAATAATTAGCCCATTATGTGTGCATAATCTTTTGCTAGTTGCCTTGCCTTTGTCAAATTGACCTTCTACTATGAGTTTAGCCTTGATCAAGGCTAATTTTGGTAGAAGCACAACTATTTAAGAGAAATTATGTATTTGTCCCATAAAGATGTGTGGAGAAATTACAGAAGCGTTAATGGTCCATTCATTGTATGATGTCGCTTTTCTTGATAACCATAGAAGATTTTTAAGTTTATCTCTAGAAAAAAAGGATAAAGTATTAGGAAACTCAAAGAATCTAAAGAGGCAGTGAAAGATCAAGGTAGAAAAAGTTAGAGATGCTAGATCTAATGGAAGTAACAATATACATCATCTACATGTTTTGTATACTTTAGATTTTTTGCAAGGAACATGAAGTTTTCAAAAGACAATTCAAATTGATAATGCATCTCAACAAAATGCAATTGTAGAAGTGAGAATAGAAATTGACTAGGAAGTAATAGAACTATGTTGAATGAAAAGGATTTAACATTAATGTATTGGGCTTGAGCCATCAACACAACCAATTATCTATTGGATAGGTTATAAACAAAATTGATGCAACGTATGATACCATCTAAGGGTCTTTAAAGCTTCACATTTTCAAACCCAAGATTGAATGTCTCTTTAATTTTGTTAGATAGCATGTGCACACAGTTATGACGGTCTATAAGGAAGTTAGACATGAAGTCAAGGAATGTACAATGGATACAATGAGTAGAGAAGTGACTTGTGATTCAATTATTGAATGAAGAACAATGTTAATACTTAATTTCCATTCAATGAAAGTATTGTCATTTGCCAACAAAAGAAATAAGCAATGGACAAATTCAAAACCATGAGGATCAACTTGAGAAAGAATACAACCTCAAAGATTGACATATGTTTGAAAAAGTAAAGCAATTCAAGTTGAAAGCACAAGTTTGGTTTTGATGGCAATGATCGTGATTCGATCATATGTTTGGATTCTTTGGCAAGATCAATAGATGGATTATGTAACCAACTTGATTTCAAGAGCACATTTCTCAATGGAGATCTTGATGAAGAAGTTTACATGCACCACAAGGATATATTGAAAAAGGGAAAGAGAAAGAGATTTGCAAGTCGAAGGAAAGCTTGTATGGTTTTAAAGAAAGATTGTGACTAACAAAGAGAACGATTTAGAGATTTTCACAAAACCACTTAGAAATTAGCTGAAAACATCAACAAGCTATTTGTTTGACAAAGAGGCAAGGCATTCCCATTAGGGGGAGTGATAATTCTATAATGCTCAATCCTTCTTCAAATCCCTTGAGGAACAACATGTCTTCTATTATGGAATTGTTCATAAACTATAGACTTGAGTTTACAAAGGGACAAAATGGCACCTTATCCCCTCAAGGGGTGTATATAAGCCCAAGTCTTTGTTAATACAAGTTACTATATAGTTAGCCAACACATATGAGCTCTTCTCCACCTTATCTTTCCATAGTAGCTTGTGTGTGTGGTCCTTTCATTTACACTCCCAAACATCACACTTGATTTGATCACAACTTTAACATTAGTAGAAGAGAATATTCCTAATTCCAATAATCTGCCCAAACCTAGTGCAAATCAATTAGGTACAATAATAGAAAATGAATATGTCTAATTCCAATAGTATGCCCAAACCTAGTGCAAATCAATAAGGTACAATAATGCCACTAACAAGCCAAAGGAATCTTTATCTTTCAACCAAATAATCTTGATACAGAAGCTTCAACCACTAGCTGTGTTGCCAACCAACGAACTTTGCCAAAGGATCAAGGATGCTTGAGTCAACTATGTGGCCACCTACCAAGGAAAGTAAAGAAATATTGCACATCTTGACATGTGGAGAGTTTTTAAAATAATGTAACATCTTTCAAATTTCAATTACAAGTATAATTTAGTGGACAAGATGTTTTGTCCCAAGACCCCCCTATTACATACTAATCAATGACTTTAGAAAGTCAAACTAGGGGTTAATTAAATTTTCTAGGAATCAAAGCTAAGCTAGAGGTCTCATATTCAACTCAAATTCCCTCATGCTTGTATTCTATACCAACAGCAAGCACATAGAATGCAAACAATGACCAAGCAAATGCCCATGTCAACTAAATCTTACCATACCCTAAGAGTCTCAAGTTTACAAATAGACTTTGTAAATCTCACCTATTATCACTAAGGGCCAACCAAGCTACTAAAGAATCATAGTATATTACACTAGTTTGGATAGGCCTTGCATTATAATTAGAATGTTACTATAATAATATAGTGGAGTGTGTTCGCTATAATCTCTATATGAAAATGTTGACTCTCTATATGACTCTTGAGCCTAGTTAGAGCACTAAAATGCAATAGCCAAGTGCCATCCTACATGCTCTCTCTCTCTCTCTCTCTCTCTCTCTCTCTCTCTCTCTCTCTCTTTGTGATGATGGTTTGAGTTTCCTAAAAGACAAAGAAAACACCTTCAATTGTCAAAATTCTATTGGGCACAAACAATTGTAACTAAAAGGAAAATAGCTCTAGCTAGCAACACCACATTTGAGATCCACCTTGCCATGTCAAATGGGTTTGAGTTCTTTCAAAAGGCAAGCTATATATGAGCCAAAGCCCTCTCTACCTTGTATCAAGATTTAATTGCTTCAAAACTTCCCTTCCCCACCCTACAAGCATTGAACCCTTCCGCACTATATTCTAGCTTTTTTGAAAAAAAAACTATATTCCAGTTTTAACTGCTTGACTATTGATTGCTCTACTATTGATTGCTCTTACCTCTAATTTAAACTCTCTTGGTTCCCTCCTGCATGATCTCCGTACTACTTCCCTCTCACACTTTATCCCCTTCTGGCCTTTCTTTTCGTCCCTTGTTTGTCTCCATTGCAAGAAAGAACAAGGAAAAATAGAACCTGTAACCAACTCCAGCTGTTTGTGGCAGAGGGGCGAGCTCCTTCCTCGCACCTATCCTCTGTCCAGGCTCCCCGTAGGGTGCAGGTGTCTTCCAGCAATCAGGAGAAGAGAGAAATGAAGGTAGAGAGTGGAGGGTGAACAAAAAATATCTGTAGAGGAAAGATGGTCCATAGATAAATGACTGCCTCAGGATCTATGTTTGAGTCCTTTTAAGAGAGGGTGCCAAAAGTAGCAGAGAAAGTTCCTCCTAAAGCCTGCACTGGTCCAAAACAGCTCTAGAATAGCTCTAGAAGTCACCACGCAACCAGAAACATGTGCACAAGGGTCTAGCAAAGCAAAAGACAACCCTGGGCACCTGGTGGAGGCAGTTAAACATGTCTGTATAGATTTTGTACAGACGTATGGACGTCCATACTGTCTATACGAAAATTTTTAAAAAGTTCAGAAATGACTTTTGGCACTTCATTTAAGTGTGTACTAGCCTTGGAATAGTCAAAACAGACTTAAAACGGCTTAAAACAGTTGAAAACAGGCTTGAAACTACTCAAATAGCTCAAAAACTGCACAAGAACAACTGGAAACGTCCCAACACCCCTGGGAGAGTGAGGGGGGAGAGATGGAAGGTGGGGGAAGGGCATGCATACACATGCATGACAAATGGCACCTCCTCCTTGCCATTTGTCCCTTCATTAAAGTACTAACCCCCATACCAAGGACAACGTTGGTTGTCCTTGGGTCCAACTTTTAGACCCCTCTTTTAAAGCCTTTGCCTTGCCCCTAGGACCTAGTGGTGCACCTAGACTTTGCCCTTAGGAACTTCTAGGAAGTGTGCACTTCCTCTAGCCAGTCCCTCACAGCCAAACCATTACAACACTTAACCATGGTTAATCTCGGGTTAAGCGTAGGTTGAGTTACGAAGATACTTTACATCACTTTTCACGTCCTTGTGACATACCCTTCTCTTCAAATAGCAAACTACTTAGGTTGCTACTGAAAAAGTATAAATAGACAGAAATAGCCCATATTAGAATATACATCATCTATAAGATGCAACCTGCAATGATAATATGGGCTAGGAGAGCTTGAGAGTCCATCCATACATCAATGCATTCTCTATGTCGAGTGTCGCGAACACCCATTATCTCATGGCAGAAATACTGTCAGCAAGCAGCATCTCAGGTGAGACAATCGATGCCACCAAGCGATCTCCAGATATATGAGCAGTCTAAATCAAGGAAGGGGAGGTGCTACCCTCCTCTTGAGCACTCCTCTTGAGCACTAGGCAATGCTCCAGATCTCTGCTCTGCTTAACCTGTAGGAGCCTGTACCGTAGTTGGCGCAAGCTGAAACGCGTCGAGGTAGAGCTGCAAAATCTGAGGTGAGTTTGCTAGGTCATCCTCGACGCGTTTCGGCCAAACCATTACAACACTTAACCATGGTTAACCTCGAGTTAAGCGTAGGTTGAGTTACGAATATACTTTACATCACTTTTCACGTCCTCGTGACAACTCCACCTACCACCATCACTTCATCACCTTCCTTCAATCTCCTGCTTTGCATCCCTTCACCTCCCCTCTATGTTTCTCAAATTTTCTCTACGTCCCATCACCTCCCCTCTTCGTGCCTTTCTCTTCCTGTCGCATTCTCAGCTCTGCACCCATTTCTTTGGGCAGGCCCTTTGAATATCATTCACCTTGTTAATTTTGCAAAGGAATAAATATTACCTAAAATTAAAGATTGGATACCTATCATTAGTATTGTAGAGGAACAAATACAACCTTTTCAAAAAGACCTCATACTTGTCAGCTAAGTACAATCATATTCAAGATTGAAAGACGTGAAGATCTTTGCTTCAGATGACTCCTGCATGTATAGTTTCAAAGGCGGTCTTGTATTCCTTAAGAAATAGGGATCTAGTACTAACACCAAATTCAATTTGAACATGTCGTTCCTACATGGACTTACTGCTTAAGGAAAATGCTTGCTATCACAATCAAGGATAACAAAGGAAAGCCTCTTCATTGGCATTGTGTAATGAGGAATGAACATATTTGGGGATGGGAACAGTGTCAGATCAAAAGTGAATGCCTGAGTATGCCTTACCAGTGGGAATTCTAGTGGTGCACTTGGATTAGATGCCTTGAAGACGAGTAGAGGATTTGTAGAGAGGAAAAATGCAGGGTTGAACCCTTGTTGTAAAGCATTTCCATTCAGAAGCATTAAATAAATACTATAAGGGGCGCTAAGCCATTTGGGCCCAGTGGGTGCAGTGTGTACTATTTTCATTGAGCAGGGGCATTCTCGCCTCACATTTGTTGTTGTTGAAGCTTGTTTCTAAGTTGTGCTAAGTAATTGAAGTGACTGAAGCTTGCATTATGGCCATTTATGAAGTTTATGACTGAGTAGAAGAAGATCACTGCCCTTTTGTTTATCGAAGGCCGGTTTCAGTGGTTCCATTGCCGAGATCGTCACCATCTTCCTATAGAGGTGAGCCCTGGTAGTGTTGGGTGAAGGACACCTTCAGTGCAATTGTTGCTATAGCCATCAATCTTAGCAAGCCTGTCACACCATGAGAGGTCATTGACCATTTCAGAGCAGGAGGGGCAGGACGAAGACAAAGCATCAGAGAGCTTTGAAGAGGAGCACAAGACTAGCGAGGGTGATGACCAATAGGACAATGGGGCACATCCAGTCTCTCTTGAGCATGCCACGGAGGACTCATAGGATGAGGTAGATGAGGCAGAGGAGCTTGATCCCAATGCACTTTTTCAGCTACGAAAGCAAAGTGTAGCGAGAGCCCTGTCGCAATTGCAACATGCTATCATGGAGATTATGCAAGCTCCTGCCCCTATGGTTGCTTCCCCTGGAAGCAAAAAGTCATTTTAAAAGAAACATAAGAAGCATAAGAAGACTCCCAGGCATGTTTTGGACAGTCGTAAGAGAAGCCCTCAATCACCCGTGTAGCAGGTAATGCTATGGCGGGTAATGCCAATAACTTTCATTCAGTCAATCAAGGATAGCAAGCCCTCTTCCTCGGCCCATGATGCATCCAAGATATTTGAAGGGGGATCACTTTTTCAGGCAATGGTGGCACCATCCGCAGAGGCACCTGAAATGCTAGGTAGCTTTATGGGCAGCACGCAGCCGGGAATGTAGAATTTCCAGCAACCTATGATGGGTGGAATGGGTGCCCCCTACAAATGCCAATATGATGTACTCAAACATTGGGATGCAACTTAGAATGTAGACATGAATGCCTGGGACAATGGGCAATACTTGGAATATGCCACGATGCAGGGAGTGGGACCTGGAATGCCAAACCCCACCATGGGTACAGTTGGAATGGCTCAAAATGTGGGAGCAGTGATGCCCCCACCGTTTTTACAGCCCCCCATTTATGACAATCTCACCCCTAAAGGCAAGTTGAAAGATTACAAGGAGGGAGGGGCAATTGTCAAGTTTGAGACTTTCAATGGGATGTAGGACAGTTTGAAGGCTTTAACATTCGTGCAACAGTTTGATGCTACCTACTCAGGTGGACACTTCACAGAATCCTCCAAAGTCCGAAAGGCAGCCACATTTTTGAAGGGCAATGCGCCCCAATGGTGGACCAACCTCCTCTTGCAAGGCAGAGCACCTACCACTTGGGTCGAATTCAAGTAGGTCTTCTCAGCAGCATGGCTCACTACCACTTTTGAGGTGGATATCATGACCACCTGGTATAGGTTGGATGCTGCAAATTGCAAAAAATTGGAGGACTACAATAAGAAGTTTTGGGAAGCCCTACTGCCAGTGAATTCTTACAGACATGTATCGCTGTCCGAGCAAATTGAAAGATATTGTTGCGGGTTGCTAAAGGAGATTCGAGACTACTGCACGAAGACAAGGGTTTCCAATATGTCTCAGTTGGTTGAGAATGCCACTACAACTTATGCACTAATGCAAGGGAAAGTTTCTGGGTTCAAAGGAAGCTCACAGGTGACATTAAGCTCAAAGGGCAGCAAGATGGAATCCCCTAAGAAGTTCTGAAAGTTTTCGCAACCCATTAAGGCAAAGTTTGTTGGAGGACAGAGGCGAGTACCGCCGACCCGCATGTCTGATGAGGAAAAGCAAATTCTTTATGATGCCAACAAGTGTTATATTTGCAAGGAGGAAGGCCACAGGGCTTTTGAATGCCCACATAAGAAGCGGAAGTTCCCTCCTTTTGAGCAGGGTGAGCACAAGGAGGAAAGGAGGACTGATTAGAAGAATAAAAAGCCCAAGCCCATTGTTGGTCTTTTGCCAGACTTGATTGGGGCTATTCAGAATACAGATGCTACAGAGTTATGCCAGGCATGGGGCAAGATAAGAGACCAGAGAGCTCTGATGTTTTTTGATCCGAGAGCCAAGGCCAATTTCATCTCTCCAGAGCTAGCTGGAAAGTTAGGAATAAGGGCAGAAGATATGGGTCCTTTGTGAGATGCAGATATGGCTTGTCTGGGACTTAGCCAATCAGTTACTCCGGTGATAGGCAAGCTGTGGATGCATATTCAGAGCTACATGGACACATAAGAGTTCTATATTATGCCGTTGAATGGTTGTGATGTGTTACTGGGGATACCTTGGCACTTTCGTGTTGGGGCTGTTTTGGATACAAAGAATAAAACAACCACAATCACTCACCATGGCAAGACCCACGTTCTGGATGCTAAATTGAAGGGAGAATCCATATCTGTTGTATCTGCTTCTGCCATTGGCAATGCAATGAAAAAGCATCTTTCAACGTACTTAGTGTTTGCATCTGAAAAGAAGTCAGTAGTAGAAGAAGAGTCTCATTTTTCTAAGCTGGAAAAACAACGGATAAATTTTCTTTTTCAATTTAGGGACTATTTTTTTGACTCACTTCCACAGGAGTTGCCCCTTGAAAGGCCAGAAGACCACACGATAGATATAATCCCTAGTAGCAGTCCTCCTAACCAACCTCCTTACAGGGTCAGTGTAGCCCAGCAAGAGGAAATTATGAACCAAGTCAAGCACCTACTGGAGAAGGGGTTGATTCAGCCTAGCTCTTCACCTTACTGCTCACTCGTGCTCTTGGTCAAGAAGAAGGGTGGATCCTAGCGGATGTGCATTGACTATAGAGCCCTCAATAAGATTACTATTAAGAACAGATTCCTTTTACCTCAAATAGATGATATTTTGGATAGGTTGTAGGGGTCTGGAATGTTCAGCCGCATTGATCTAAAGAGTGGTTATCACCGAATCTAAATTTAGCTAGAGGATATTCAAAAAGCACGACTCAGGAAGATGAAAGGCAAGATGAAAGTGTACACAAAGCTGAAGATGCGGTATTATGGTCCTTTTCAAGTTTTTGAATGCATTAATGATGTAGCTTACAGGCTGAAGCTACCTGCCACTTGGACTATACACAATGCCTTTCATGTGAGTTTATTGAAGCCTTTCCAAGGTGATGTGCCTACTAACCTGCTGCATGAGGATTAGCCCGAGGTGGAAGAATTGGATAAAATCTTGGTTCCGAAACAGATTTTTACACATACGGAAAGAAAAGTAAAAGGTAGAGTTTCCCGTCTCTACCTGAATTATCCTACATTGGAGGTGGATGGAGGAGGATGACCTAGCAAACTTACCTC
Source organism: Dipteris shenzhenensis (assembly GCF_047967505.1). Classification (NCBI taxonomy): domain Eukaryota; kingdom Viridiplantae; phylum Streptophyta; class Polypodiopsida; order Gleicheniales; family Dipteridaceae; genus Dipteris; species Dipteris shenzhenensis. The sequence goes on along the minus strand of NC_141627.1, from coordinate 42,774,102 downwards.
AGATTTTGCAGCTCTACCTCGACGCGTTTCAGCTTGCGCCAACTACGGTACAGGCTCCTACAGGTTCAGCAAAGCAAAGATCTGGAGCATTGCCTAGTGCTCAAGAGGAGGGTAGCACCTCCCCTTCCTTGATTTAGACTGCTCATATATCTGGAGATCTCTTGGTGGCACCGATTATCTCACTCGAGATGCTGCTTGCTGACAATATTTCTGCCATGAGGTCTCCATAATGGGTGTTCGCGACACTCGACATAGAGAATGCATTGATGTATGGATGGACTCTCAAGCTCTCCTAGCCCATATTATCATTGCAGGTATCATTGCAGGTTGCATCTTATAGATGATGTATATTCTAGTATGGGCTATTTCTGCCTATTTGTACTTTTTTAGCAGCAACCTAAGTAGTTTACTGTTTTAAGAGAAGGGTATGTCACAAGGACGTGAAAAGTGATGTAAAGTATCTTCGTAACTCAACCTACGCTTAACCCGAGATTAACCATGGTTAAGTGTTGTAATGGTTTGGCCGTGAGGGATTGGCTAGAGGAAGTGCACACTTCCTAGAAGTTCCTAAGGGCAAAGTCTAGGTGCACCACTAGGTCCTAGGGGCAAGGCAAAGGCTTTAAAAGAGGGGTCTAAAAGTTGGACCCAAGGACAACCAATGTTGTCCTTGGTATGGGGGTTAGGACTTTAATGAAGGGACAAATGGCAAGGAGGAGGTGCCATTTATTATGCATGTGTATGCATGCCCTTCCCCCACCTTCCATCTCTCTCCCCTCTCTCCCAGGAGTGTTGGACGTTCTCTCTCTCTCTCTCTCTCTCTCTCTCTCTCTCTCTCCTCCAATTAAAATGGTTCCAGTTCAATTTTCCCCTCCCTAGAATCTAAGCATCCATGAATTATAAGAGAGAGCTAGGGGGGAGTGCACATTCACATGTTTATATGTGTACAAATGTGTGTGTGCACACATACACACAGGCACATATACATGTAATAGATCTAAATAGGTAGTGTGCAAAGATTATAAATGTATGTATATTTACATTTCTGTGTGAATGCAAGAGCCATGCGAGATGTGTGAATGCGACAGCCACACACATACATAATTGAATGCCCTCACACACACACACACACACACGTGTGCGTAATTGAATCTCTCTCAATCCTCTCTCTCTCTCTCTCTCTCTCTCTCTCTCAAATGACCACATACAAAGATTCTTTAAAATGCCCTCACAAACACACATCCACCCATACATATATAATCTCTCTCTCTCTCTCTCTCTCTCTCTCTCTCTCTCTCTCTCTCTCTCTCTCTCTCACCTCCAATTAACATGGTTCCTAGTTCAGTTTTTGCCTCCCAAGAATCTAACCATCCACAAATTATAAGAGAGAGCTAGGGGGAGGTGCACATTCACATGTTTATGTGTGTACAAATGTGTGTGCGCACACATAACACATGCATAGATACATATAATTGATCTGAATAGATAGTGTGCGAAGATTATAAACATATGTATATTTACATTTCTGTGTGAATGCAAGAGCCATGCAAGATGTGTGAATGTGAGAGCCACACACACACACACACACACACGCACACGCACGTATGTAATTGAATCTCTCTCAACCCTCTCTCTCTCCTCTCTCTCTCTCAAAATGGACCACATACAAAAATTCTATAAAATGCCCACACACACACACACACACAATCTCTCTCTCTCTCTCTCTCTCTCTCTCTCTCTCTTAAAAATGCGCTCACAGTATATACGTTGGTATGTCTACTCCAATATTGTCAATCCATTCAATAAATGTTAATCATGAATTAGGTTCTATAGATTCTATTTGTGTAGTAATGATTTTGTACGTTCGTTTGTAACAATGTATGTTGTTTTGTTCCAGAGGTTCTAATATCAACGTTTGATGCAATGGAGGCTTTGGGTAGTGGAATCTTTAGGTATTGTTGTTTTTCTTATTGCATGTGGATGTGTGTTTGGATGTCTATAATATTTTTTGAGAGTAGGTCCCTATCGCATGTTATGTATTTGTCGATGAAGGAGATGGCTTGTTCAGTTTCATGAATACCATATATGGGTGCATATTCTATCCACAAAATCCCATGTTCATGTTGGCTTCCTCTATTTTGAAACTCTATGATGATGAAGTAATCCATTACATTTCCAAGTAATTCTTTGCCTTTCATCATCAAAGTTAGGAATTGTTGGAGTTTGTGCATATAATACCTTGCACATATTGGTGGATTGTCTCTTATTAGTTCTCTTACTTTCATGCTTTATTTTTGTTTTGGACGTGTTTTTCATTGTTTGAAAATGTATGTTGTAAACATTTTGTCAAAGGTATCCATAGTCTCTCTGCACATGATAGTGTTGTAAAAAAGGTTGGACACCCTAATTGTCTTGTCATCGCAAACATGTCTTTCCCTAAGTTTCTCTTTATAACATCAAATTCCAAAGATAAAAACTTCAAACATAAAAAAAGGCATTTGTAACTTACAATGTCAACACCTCACAATGGGAAGGTTAGTCTCTCTTCCATTAATTTCAGTGGCGCATATATGAGAGTCTATGTATGTACAAAATGTCACACAATTGAGCAAAGTTACACTTCACACATCAAACTGTTAATTGTATAAGTGCATGTGCATACTCATAAACTCGAAAAACCCTAATGCCCTTGGAGTTTTGTAGTACCAAGGCTTCGTTATGGGCTCACTTCTTCTTTTCCTGTGCTTTGTTGCCTCCTTTCTACCTTCAATGGAGTTTGGAGTAAGAGGATTCATTAGAAAAGGAGATTTTGCGAGGCATTTTCACAGGCAACTTTGAAACACTAGAATTTGCTTCAAATTATTGATGTAGAAGCCCTAAGTTGTTAAGGTCATGTGAGTCACTGAAGGAGTTGCTCATTCACCACACTCTTACAAAGCTTGAATATATGTAACTGCATGACAATGCGCAACTATTATTACATAAATGCTATCACTAGGGTGTAATGAGTCTCTCATTCAATGCCAACACAATGTATATGAAGTAGCTATTGTTTGCATACTCCATTTCTTATGTGAATTCTATGATTGCTAAGTGTCATTTACCATGTAAGACAAGCACGAGCTACACGCAATCAATTGAAGTTTTTCATGAATGGAAATTGGCATGGATCTATGTGCAACATAGGAATCAACCACTGACAAATCTGAAATCGAAAACATTTGAGTTACATCCTAATCGTGGGAATGCCCTATTGATAAAAGACGTACTAATAAGTTAGGTTTACCATGCCGAGCAACCGTTCCAGGTGAAAAAAAGAGGGTAAATAGATGTACACCAATGCCTACTTACTGCAACCTGCCATCTGTCAAGGAAGGGGAGTTCCATGTCCCAAGAAAAGAAGAGTACCAAGGATTTTAGGAGGCAAAAAGAGTTTTTTTAACCTTTTTTTGGAGCACTATAGAAATTTGAAATTCTTAGAAAATATAATTAGGTACCTATAGTTCATATATGAATACCATGGAGTTTATATACATATTTTTATCTCCCATTCTTTGTGTGCGCGCGTGTGCACACACAAAAATCTATATCTATGGTTGCAAATTTTCTTAAAATTCCTCAAGTTGAGATTTATAAATGAGACCTTAAATTTCTATGATCACATCTTTGAGACCCAGTGGAGTGAGTCTCTGGCCCATCTCGTAGACGGGTCAGGTTACTCGTGGTAGCAATTCGCCAAAGATAATCTGCCATAACATGCTTATTTTTTGGCCCAGCAAAGGGTCTTAGGAAAGGTTTGTGTTTTAAGGCCTTGGGATGGGGTTTCAGTTTTTGGTGAGTTTTTGGTCAATTTGATCAGGTTAGGGAAGGTTGGACTGGTAAGTGTTGGACCATCGTTAGATGAGGCTGAGATCGATGGTTGGGATTTGATCACGAAAGGCCGCCACATGTCCGGATGTAGGAGCTTAGGGATGCATGGCACGTATTAGGATTAGGCTAGGGTTCTCCAGCGTTGAGGTTAGGTTTCTCCATGCCCTTTCTGTAAACCATTTGTCGTGCTGTCGTTTGTGGTGGTTGTCATCTCTTCAGCGTCATGTGTTGGTGGTGTTTGCTTCATGCATGCTATCTTCTGTACATTCTCCTGTGTTGGTGGTTGCTTCGTCCATGCTACCTTCATCGATGTGCTTGCTAGGCGTTCTGAGCGGCGTGCATGCTATCGTGTGTAAATGATTTGTTGGGTCTCTCCAGAAGGAAACATCACGGTTCTTCTTCTTTGTAGTGCAGGTGCCCTTGAAGCTAGCAGCAAGTTCGAATGCCGCTTGTTGCAGCCCAGGGCATTTCTAGTAGAGGTCATGCCAAATGTGGGAGCTGCATGTCGATGCATGAAGTGTGCTCAAAAGAGTGTCGAATGTATGGTCATTCATGGTTTTGCAAAAGTGTTTGAACATAGCAAATGCTATGTTGATTGTCTATGCACGATTCCTTGTCCTTCATTGCATTATATAAGCAGGAGCAACACAGGTTGCTGTATAGCAATCACTTTGAGCTCCTTTGGCCATTCGTGTCGTTTGTTCTTAGCTAGCAATGAACGTTGCGGATGTGGATATATTCGATATGGGAGGTGATGTGCTTCTCGTATTTGGTTTCTGCTATGAAATGTTTTGTTTCAATGGTTCAAACTCTGTGTTGCGCATACAGAAATCCCCGACAGATTTCCCCAAAATTTCATTGCGTAAACAAGAAAAAACGAGTATGCTCTACGTGTACTTCTCGATATGGAATACTTTGTTATAGGTGGTTTCAGTATTTTGTGGCTTATCGGAGCTTGATTTCGAAAATCCCCTTAACCATGTCTCTTGTCTCACGACGATGTCTACTAAAATAGGAGTTGCTTGGTCTGATTTGAAATGCATGCTGAGTTTCCAAGAGTTCATTGAGTTTCATTCCCAAGCTTGAATAGCCCAAATAACTTGAAGTAGCTTGAAGCATTTAATGGAAGCGTGCAAACGTTGAAGGGAGAGCTAATTGGCTGGCTCACCCATCAAGCTCTATACCTCTTGAAAACATTCCCACCCGAGTCTCATTGGCTGGAGCTGAAACAAAGCGGGAGGTCACGTGCGCAATATGAACTCTCGATTGTCGTGCACATCCACAAAACGGAGCGTGCGTGTGCACTGAGCCCCACAGCCACCTCTTCAAAGTTCACATGAGTTCCTCCCTGCTCAGCGCTGTTGAGCTGAGGTGCCAGAGTCCAGTCATGTTGTCAACTACAGCTACCTCGCCTGTCACATTAGCAGCTGGACATCCAAAACCATATGTCTATCGTCCTAACCAAGACGGGTCCTGCAGGACAGCAATAGAAAGAGCAGCAGAAGCAAACGCAGTAGAAGAGGCAGGAAGAGGAGGGGGATGGACATCCCGTCGGCTTGCTGTACCCTTATTCCAACATCCTTATTCATGGCCACTTGTCTCGAACTGGGAGTGGAGTAATTGCCCGCCAGGTCGTGACGTTTCTGGTCGTCCATCAGGTGGTCAGTGGCAAATGAGTCAATTGGTCCAAGATTCTTCTGCTTCCCCTTTGCGAAGGGCCTTAATGTGTCCGAGCTCAGGTATGCTGCTTTGGGACGGCCAGACAGGCCTTCTCTTTCCTTCAATCATCGATTCAGCTGCGAGCAGGTTTTCATTGCGTTCCTCCTGGCAGATATGAAGTGCGATATACGTGCTGGGTGGATGGAGTACTTCGATGATCCCTCTGAGGGCTGTGACAAGGTAAAGAATGGCGTATGGCTCGGCAGAAAATGCTGTGGCATACGTGAAGCTATAGAATTATTTGAACATCATGGTGTCACACTACAATTGAATAGTTTGTCTAACAACTTATGGTGAGTTCTAGCAGACACGGCCAAAGGCTCCAGATTTCATCCATAAAAGTACTAACGAGGCGACAGACGAATGGTACAAACCAGGTCGGATGAAAGACATGCTTGACAAGGAGGAAAGCCAGGGAGCCAATGGGGGCAAAGCATCTGCTTGGCATGCAAAGCCAAAACAGGTGCGCTCAAAATTTTGGGACCCTGGCTTGGCAGAGGAGGTAGCAGGGTCCCGCCAGATTTGCAAGGCTAGTTTTATGCCTGGAGTGCAGGTGGGTGATCCACAGCCACTAGAGGATGGTAAGTGGCCAACCCTGAGTGTAGAGAAGGCACTCAGCATTTTGGACCGGAAGAATGAGCTACCTTCAGTTGATAACATTATCTATGTCGTGCAAAAGTGCAGGAAAGAAAAAGTTCTTGCTTATGCCAAGCGTGTGAATGCTCACATCTGCAACAATGGCCTGGAATCTTTTAAAGCTGCTGGGAATTACATTGTGCCAATGTTTGTGGAATGTGGAGGTGTGTCCAATGCTCAGCAGGCTTTTGACAGGTTGATAGATAAGAATGAGCATTCATGGACTTGCCTAATATTAGGATATACCAAGTGTGGGCAGGCGCAGCATGCCCTCAACCTATATCAGAAAATGCTAGGGCACAGTGTACGTCCTACTAGCTATACTCTTACAGCCCTACTAAAAGCTTGTGCTAGTATGAAAGATAGGGAAAGAGGCCGAGATATTCATGCTGAAATCATCCAAAAGGGATTTGAAAGAGATGTTTTTGTTGGCAGCACTTTGATCCACATGTATGCCAAATGTGCCTCACTTTCAGAGGCACGAGAAGTCTTTTACAACCTGCCTGTTCAAAATGTTGTGACATGGAATGCACTAATTGCAGGATATGCTGAACATGGATATGGTTTGGAAGCCTTGGGGTGTTATGAACGGATGCAACTAGAGTGCCTTGCTCCCGATCATATCACTTTTGCTTCCATCGTGAAAGCTTGTGGCAGCATGGGAGCCATAGGCAAGGGTCGAGAAATACATGCTGAGATCTTACAAAGGGGGTTTGAAAGAGATCTTTTGATTGGCAGCTCTTTGGTTGATATGTATTCCAAATGTAGCTCACTGTCAGAGGCCCGCGAAGTGTTTGACAAGCTGCCGATTCGAGATGTTGTGTCATGGACCTCACTGATTGCGGGATATGCAGAATATGGACCTGCACAGAAAGCACTGAAAGGTTTTGAACAGATGAAACTTGAGGGCACCTCTCCCAATGCTGTAACATACGTTTGTGTTTTAAAAGTTTGTGGCGGCATTGGAGCGATAGGCAGGGGCCGGGAAATACATGCTGAAATGGCACTAAAGGGATTTGTAAGAGATCTTTCTGTGGGCAACAGTTTGGTTGTCATGTATGCCAAATGTGGCTCAATTTTAGAGGCAAGGGCAGCCTTTGACAAGCTGCCAGTTCGAGATATATTGTCATGGACTGTCCTAATTGCAGCATATGCTGAACATGGACCTGCTCAAGAAGCGCTGGAATGCTTTGAACAGATGCAACTGGAGGGCCTGTGTCCGAATGCTATGACATGTGCTTGTGCCTTAAAAGCTTGTAGTAGCATGGGGGTGATAGACAAGGGCCAGAAAATACATGTTGAGATTGCACGAATGGGTTTTGAAAGAGACCTTATTGTCAGCAGCACTTTGGTCAGCATGTATGGCAAATGTGGTTCTCTTTCAGAGGCGTATGAAACCTTTGAGAAGCTGCCAGTTCGAAATGTGGTGTCCTGGAATGCACTAATTGCAGGATGCACTGCACATGGACAGGGTCAGGAAGCACTGAAAGGCTTTGGACAGATGCAATGGGAGGGTGTCTCTCCAGATGCTATCACATATGCTTGCGTCTTAAAAGCTTGTGGCAGCATGGGGGTCATAAACAAAGGGCGAGCCATACATGCTGAAATCACTCAAAAGGGTTTTGGAAGAGATCTTTCTGTGTGCAACACTTTGGTCGACATGTATGCCAAATGCGGCTCACTTTCGGATGCACAGGAAGTCTTTGACAAGCTGCCAGATCGAGATGTCGTGTCATGGAGTGCACTAATTGCAGGATTTTCTGACCATGGCCACGGTCAGGAAGCATTGAAATGCTTTGAACAGATGCAATGGGATTTTGTCTCTCCAAATGCTGTGACACTCGTTTGTGCCTTGAAAGCTTGTGGCAGTGTGGGAGCCATAGGCAAAGGCCATGAAATTCATGCCAAGATCTCACAGATGGACATGGCAAGACATCTTTTTGTTGGCAATGCCTTGGTTGACATGTATGCCAAATGTGGCTCACTTTTAGAAGCTCAGGAAGTCTTTGACAGGCTGCCAGTTCAAAATGCTGTGTCGTGGAATTCAGTCATTGCGGGATATGCTGAACATGGATATGGTCTTCAAGCGCTGAAATGCTTCAAACTGATGGACGTGGAGGGTGTCTCTCCAGATGTTATCACTTTTGTTTGCATCTTGAAGGCTTGTGGCAGCATTGGAGCCATAGGCAAGGGCCGTGAAATACATACTGAGATCGCACGAAAGGGGTGGGGAAGAGATCAATTTGTTGGCAGCACATTGGTAGACATGTATTTTAAATGTGACCACCTTTTAGAGGCACAGGAAGTCTTTGAGAAATTGCCAGTTCGAGATGTCGTGTCATGGAATGTACTAATTACAGGATATGCTGAGCATGGACTTTTGCAAGAAGTGATGGATTGCTTTGAAGAGATGCAACTAGAGGGTGTCTGTTCGAATTCTGCTACCTTTGTTTGTATTCTGAAACTTTGTGGCAGCATAGGAGCCCTAGGCATTGGCCGTGAAATACACTTGCAGATCTCAAAGAAAGGATTTGAACGAGATAAATTTATTGGCAACACTTTGGTTGACATGTATGTCAAATGCGGTGCACTTTCAGAGGCACGACAAGCTTTTAATAAGCTGGCAGTTCGGGATGTTGTTTCCTGGACTGTGCTGATTGCTGGATATGCTGAACATGGACCTGGTCAGGAAACACTGAAATGTTTCGAAGAAATGCTACTGGAGAGTGTCAATCCAAATGCTGTCACGTTAATTTGCGTCTTGAAAGCTTGTGGTGGCATGGGAGCCCTAAGCAAGGGCAAAGAAATACACGCTGAGATCACACAGAAGGGGTTCGGAGGAGATCTTAAAGTTGGCAATACTTTGATTGACATGTATGCCAAATGTGGCTCACTTTCAGAGGCACAGGAAGTGTTTGACAAGCTGCCAGTTCGAGATGTTGTGTCGTGGACTGCATTAATTGCAGGGTATGCGGATCACGGACCTGGTCTGGAAGCGCTGAAGTGTTTTGAGCAGATGCAACTGGAGGGGGTCTCTCCAAATGCAGCCACCTTTGTTTCTGTTCTGAAAGTTTGTCGCAGCAGGGGAGCCCTAACTTATGGTCAAGAAATACATGCTGACATTGCCCAAATGGGATTGGGAAGAAATCTCCCTCTTGGCAACACTTTGGTGGATATGTATGCCAAATGTGGTTCAATTTTAGAGGCACAGGAAGTTTTTGACAGGCTTCCAGTTCGAGATGTTGTGTCATGGACTGCAAGGATAAAAGGACATGGCATGAGCTATGAGGGCAATATGGTTGCACAGTGCTATGAGGACATGCAAGCACAAGGTGTGAAGCCGGATGCAATTACATTCACATCGCTTCTTACTGCATGCAGCCATATCAATCTGGTGGTCAAAGGTCACATGTATTTCAAAGGGATGCAAAAAGATTATGGGATTGCACCGACATTGGAGCACTGTACTTGCATGGCTGATCTTCTTGCACGATCTGGACATTCGAATGAGGCAGAGGAATTTTTGGAAATAATGTGGTATCCACCATCTGAAGGAATCTGGACAGCTTTGCTTAGTGCCTGCAAAATATATGGGGAAGTAGGACGAGGGCTGAGATGTTTTGAGCAGCTTGTCCATACAAATCCAGAATCTGCTGCTTCATATGTGCTTATGGCAAACATTTATGCAAGTGCTGGCAGGTGGGACGATGCATACAAAATAGATGAGCTAGGAAATATGCAAGGGCAAAAGAAAGGCATGCAAGCCCTTCGATAGAGGTCAAAAAGAAGGGATGACAAAATTATCAAGGTTTCAGCAATACAGACTTGTGGGGCAGGCCCAGATTTCATGAGAATTTTCAATAGGAGGGTGAAAGCGCCAAGAGTGTAATGTACGAGAACATCAAAGCTGTGCCGCTTAGCCACCCTGGACCGTCTCTTTACACCGTGCACAAAAGAGCCCATGCCAGAAGTCAAGTGAGATCACTACAGCTGTGCCATCTAGTCACCACTGGACCATCTGTTCACCCAGTGCACTAAAGGGCTCGAGAGGTTGGAGAGAGGTCAAAAGCATTGGGCCGTGATCTTATACTCAATTTGTACGTGCGCCGTATTCACTCAGCACCTATACACGTGGCAGCCACGCGCTGACCCAAGACCTTGTTTAGCACTCTCGTTTGCAGGTGTATGAGGGGTGAAAGGCACCACTCCTAGAACCCCCTCTTGGATGAAGGCCAGCTACCTCTCAAGAGCTGCCACATGATTCTCTAAATTGATAGTGTGTCCAGTCTCTGGGTCATCTACCCACTGCAGGTACCATTTAAAGCATGTCACATGCAGTTGACCGCCAGCCCAAGGAATGCCCATGGGCCCCAACCCTCACATCATCATCATGGGTGATCTACGTGAGAGGATTTGTGAAATCATGCGTCATCAAGTGCAGCCGCAGAGCTGCCATAGTTTACCAAAGAGGCAAAACTGTCCATCAGCCACTGGCTAGCGCGGGCTCTGATGAGAGTGCCACATTGAGCATGCCGGAGTCGTGGCTGTCGGATTCCCTAGACATCCTGGACCTTTCTGCATCCAATATGCAAAAGGGCCTGAGGGGTTGGAAAGAGATCAAGGCATTAGCCCTCGTATACTATCTTATTTAGATAGTCAATTGGTATCCATTAACTGCCTGTCCCATAGCAGCTACATGCTGCCGGCAGCCGAAGGCCTCTTCTAGCCACCTAATTGCATGTGTGCTAGGGGTGTAGGCCAGACCTCCAACAACGGGCATGCTCAGAAATGGCATTTGGGCTTTTTGGCCTGCCCTCTGGGTAGCCTTAGCATCAATTCATTTTCTGCAAAGCAGAAATTCCCAATTTTTTAAATAAATTTTTTTGGCTATTTTTTTATTGGTGAAGTACTACTGCTGTCAACCCTTTTGGCAGCTCTGACTACCTCCAACAAGCCTCTACCTTAAACCGCCGTCACAGCTCCCGAAACCGGCCTTCGATAAACAAAAGGGCAGTGATCTTCTTCTACTCAGTCATAAACTATATAAATGGCCACAATGCAAGCTTCAGTCACTTCAATCACTTAGCACAACTTAGAAACAAGCTTCAACAACAACAAAGGTGAGGCTAGAATGCCCTGCTCAATGAAAATAGTACATAGTGCACCCACTGGCCCCACGCCCCTTGCGGTATTTATTTAATGCTTCTAAATGGAAATGCTTTACAACAAGGGTTCAACCTTGCCTGTTCCTCTCTGCAAATCCTCTACTTGTCTTCAAGGCATCTAATCCAAGTGCACCACTAGAAGTTCCACTGGCAAGGCATACTCATCGGCTTTGTCGGCTCAAGGAAGGTGTTGAGATGGTTATCATGATAAGGTAGACGAGGAGGTTTAGTACCCACAATGCTTAAAAGATGATTTTTCATGACCGTTGCAATACCCCAATCATCAGTTACCTCAACACCATGAGGGTCCAGCAACACTGAGATACACTCCTGTGACCTCTTTTGACAAAATTTATCAAAGAAAAATTGAGAGGGTCGATCACCTAGACCTACTTGTATACGTGCTACAGCCAGACAAGAATGCTCGAAAATGCGAATATGTAATTCAATCGCCTTGAGCAAAGGTGGAACATGAGGGTCATGAGGTGAGAGTTGAATTGCTTCCAGTAAGCTACCTTGAATAACAGCGTATCTCACCTGAAAGGTCCCGTCAGGAGTTAGTGCGTTGATGCCCAAAATTCTTGCATGCAACAGTGACATTGGCTAGGGCTAGTTCCCATCTTTTGGAAGGGGAAGACTTGCTACTCGTAAAGGGCCTTTACCCTTTAAGAATATGGTTCTATATCTTGAAACAATGGTTCTATATCTTGCTTGCTTGGATTCTATAAAGTTTTCTAAGGTCTTCATTTTGAGCATGTAACTCTTGCATCTCGTGCAAACTTATCACCATTTTTCACCAATTCGGGGTCCCTATTTCTTCTTGGTAACCAATAAAACTCTTCTTTTACTCAATTCATCAATCACTCTGTTTGTGACTTTTTGTTTACTCTTAAATATATATGAGTATTCTTGTAGAAAACTCTAGTACATTGCATGCATTGCTTGTGATGCCTATGCTAAAGGTAAGCATATGTAGATACAAGGCAGAAAACTTCAGAGATGCATCATATGTAGCTTCATAGAAATGCATAGTTTGTTGGTTTTATGCCCAAGCCTAGATAAGAATTGCAAGGGTGGGAGGCTTGAAAAATGTTATCGCCATTGTCATAGACAATGCGTCAAGTTAAACTACCAGCCAAAATCATGGAGGAGAAGCATAGTAAGATTACTATAGTCTTAGGATACTATAGTCTTGGACACTATGGAAGTGTACTCCATGGAAACTATTGCTTAGGATACTATAGTCTTGGAGACTATGGAAGTGTACTCCATGGAAATGCACCATACACAATGGGGTTTGTTGTTCCAAACTTTCAATGACAATATACATTTTGTCTACTAAATTAACACCATAAGTTTGACCTCATTGATTTTGCATAGTGACTAGACTTTGTCCATGAAAGTTTCCCCTATCTTTGAGATTTCTTGTGCTAGTATATTGACAATCTTAATCATATTGCTTCTTTCTACAATCTCTTTCATAATGCATAAACTTATACTAGTTTCATTGTATGCTTGACACATTTCTTGATGAACTTCCTCTAGCTTGGAATCTCTTTTGGTTGAGAACTTTTACCTCTGTTTTCAAAACTAAACCTTGAAAATTGAGTTAGTGATTGCCTTGATTTCAATTTTGTTATTGATGCTAATTATGTTGTTGATGGTGATGTTGATGTCCACTCCTCTATTTGTTGATCTACCTCTTTCTCTACCTCTATTAGAGGCTATGAAAGCTTGTTCACTTGATTGTCCACTTTCTCTATCTCTATTAGACACGGTGAAAGCTTGTCCACCTACCTTCTTGAGTTATTACTTCTTTCTTGAATTTCAAAGGGCTTGTTTTAAAGTGTAATTCTCAAACTTTAGTAAAGCACTTCCTCGAATAGCTTTACATCTTGAAAGCATAAAGGCTACTTCACTCACTTTCTTCTAGTAGCTTTCAAGCATCTTGTATCTTGAGAGTGTTTCTCAAACACTTCAAATAGCTTTAAAGCATTCTCTAGTGCTTTAAAGGTCTACTATCCCCAACCTGTATGGATTTAAAGTGATTTTCGGAGGGTGCATAGGACATATAGATTTAAACTGCTCATGTTAGCTTTAAAATGAGTTGCGGGGTAACACTGTAAAGCATGTTCCCAATATATTTAAAGCACTCTCTAAATCTTTAAAGTCTGTGCATGCTGTCTTTGGAGTTTCTCCAAGATAGCTTTAAAGTGCTCCAAAACCTTGAAGTGGCATCTGATAGCAGTACAATTCTCCCGAAATTGCTCCTTAAATCTACAAGTGTTTTTAATCTCCACAAAGTTTCAAAGTATTCTCTTTATATTTAACGTCTCCCCTTTTTGCATGCTATTTGATGCTGTCAACAACATTGATGCAATTGGTCTGTATAATGGGAGATGACTCAATGAATTCATGTGGTATATGACGCTTATTTGAAGAGCTACATCTACATGTCAGAATCTTTCTAAGAAGCTTTGAAGGTCTAAAGCCATACTTCTTACAAAGGATGAAGGACCAGTACACATGTCATTGCATTGCACCCATGCAAATGATTTTCTTAACGGATTTAATGAATCTTGTCCAGCATCCACGATTTGCTCTTCATGGCCCTTCATGGGCATGTACTTGTTCAGTATGTGTCACTGATAAAGTGGTAGCTGCTTGCACCTCATCCCAGCATGTATGCAAGAGTGTGACAAACATGGGGGATTATGTACTTTGTGCAAAGGTGGATGGAAAAACGTATCACAAATTTGCATGCCTGCTTGGGAATGTGTCCAAGATTCAGTGTGCAAAAATTGGCACCTTGTCCAGTAGAGGCAGTTGATAATAACTTGCTAGTGGCTATCAAGGTCTTTGAGGACATAGAAATGGCTATCTATGAGGGAGGAAAGAAGAAGAGAAGAAAAAACTAAGTGCAAAAGAAGACGCCTTGTAGGGATTTACTCAATATGATGAAATAGCATCTTGCCTTCTTGGTCAAACACAACTTCATTTATAGGTGGCAGGTTGAACAATCCAAATTATGTGTCTCCCTCTTTTCCAATAATGTCATTATTTCAATCATCAATTTTGCTAAAAATTATGCTTATGCTTTCAAGAAGCAGAACAAGATTCAATCAATGGTGCTCCAGCTAGGTTACTATTTCATGCATATTAGTTGCTATTTCTCTTCTTCAAACAAAATGAAGAACATTACTAACTACTATATAGCAGATGATAAATTATTTGTCTAGCATTTCTTTTCTTTTTCACGATGCATAGTTGAAAGATGGGGGCATCAAATATAGTTGTCATGGGTCTAATCTGATGGGCCACCTTGCAATTTAAGGCTACATGGGTAGGGGAAGCTATCAAGGGAGCTCATGCAAGAGCAATTGAAGTTGGTTGGATTTAACTTGAAGTGTGTGGCTGACGTATTGCCTTTCTAAGATGTAAGTTTTGTGAATCTACCAAATCTGAATTCTTCTCAAAATTCAAGGTTGCAGATGTGCAACAAACATATAAATGGGAGTTGTAAGCCTATTTTGAATGCATGCTCCATGAATTTGTGGATGGATATTTAGCAAATGATTAGTTCCCCTTGATCTTACAGAAGGTTGATATTTAGCATTGTCATCCTTGATTCATGCATGTGGGAGAAATGGAGATGATGTAAAAACTAGTCACATACATAGAGTTGGCAATATCTCATGATAGCTCCAATGCATGAATCTGGTGCTGAGGATGACTCTAAGGATGATGAAGATGAGGAAGAAGGGGTATTTCATTGTGTTAATGGACCTGCATATGTAGAGACATCATGATGCTATTTGTAATTCTCTTTTTGTAGAAGATGATTTTGTTGTAAACTGTGAGGACTTTGTAGAAGATAACTTTGTTGTAAACTGTGAGGATGACAATGCAAAAAGCCAGGACTTTTACATTCTCCAATGTGGAGGCACCAAGGAGGTGAACTCCAAGGGAAATCAATTATGGCTAGATCTTATGTAGTCAGGGGCTATTGGTATAAATTTTCAAAATAGGATATGTATTCCTTAAAAATTGTGAGGATGACAATGCAAAAGGCTAGGACTTTTACATTCTCTAATGTGGAGGCACCAAGGAGGGGAACTCCAAGGCACAATAAGATGCATGGGGGAAATCAATTATGGCTAGATCTTATGTAGTCAAGGGCTATTGGTATAAATTTTCAAAATAGGATATGTATTCCTTACTTCCATCCCAGCTCGTTGTTCTGTTATATTCACATCTAGTATGGGCCACCAAGTTTGCAATGGAACTACTCATAGGTGCAGGGCTCATGAGTCATAGGTGCAAGCCATTACATTTTCCAATGGAAGGTCTCATAGGTGCAAGCCCTTAAGTTTCTAATGGAAGGGCTCATAGGTGCAGGCAATTGAATTTCCAATGGAAGGGCTCATAGGTTTAAGAAACAAATTCATTCTCTTGCTAGAAGTCCTTGAGCTCATTTTCAATAGTACTATGCCATTTTGAAACAAACTATGTACTATCAAAGGTATGGATTATCTTGAAGTGTTCCTCCTTTCTAGCCACTCAGCCTCGGCTACGACAATAGAGGGAACACCACTCCCATCAAAGGTATAGGTTATCTTGAAGTGTTCCTCCTTTCTAGCCACTCAGCCTTGACTATGACAATAGAGAGAACACCACACCTATCAATTCATTCATCGATGTCTAGCTCTAGCATAGCCCCCCTTTTTGCAATTGGTTCACCCCCCTTCCCCATGTTCCCTTCTATCAAGTTTGCATTAATAATCTTGAATTTGTTAGTGCTTCTAGCATCATCAGATATATTGAGTGGTGGCAATGTGAGTGATTGTTCATGTTTAAAACCAACCACTATGACCGTCAAAACTAGCCACATCAACCATGACAATGGTTGAACCTACCCATGTCCAATGCTAAGATGGCTAAAACCATTGCAAATATTTTGTCCTATCACAATTCCACTATTTCTTTTCTCTTGAATACTAGATTTGACACTAAAAGGAGAAAATTTTCATGCATTCTATGTATAACAAAAATTTATAGATTTGGTCTTTTTTTAGTGTCAAATGTACTATTCAAGAGAAAACCAATAGCCGAATCAAGACACACCAAACTAATCTATTACAATGCAAAAATTTATTTTTTAAGGTAGCTTTAGCCTAAAGAAAAATCTTTATAGATGATCCCTACGTTTGAGAAAAGAGAAAAGTGTATTACTAATACACTCTACTCTCATCTCGACAATGATTTTTTATGTTGTATTTTTATTTTTTTGAGATGGAATGAGGGCTTGGGATAGACCACCTCATGAAGGTTTTGGGGTTTTGTTGTGGAGGCTTGGATGGAGACTACTCTCCCACTTCTACTATATTGCTGGTGTTGAATGGAATATATTATGGTTTTTCTTTAAAGTCTTTCTAGTTTTCCTAAGATGTAGTGAGGCCTTGGGATCGGTTTTATCTCCCACATCATGTTTTTTTTGTGGAGGCTAGGGAGGAGGCTACTCTTCCACCTTTGCTATATTGCTAGTGTTGAATGGAATAATGTTTTTCTTTAAAGCTATGTAAAAGTAAAAGCTATAGAATGTAACAATCCTACTTAAATATTTTTCCAAACTATAAAAGTTAACAACATTGATCTTGCTAGTGTATTGTGTATGGGTATGCAATGAAGGATATACAAAGGTCAAAAGAAAATCGTAAAAACTAGTTAGGCTCGCTTTATCCAATTTTGTGATAATATTTTGAAGTAGATCTTGTATACGATCAAAAGATAGTAGCCATTGCCACATCCACACAAGTAGTGTAATGGTGGGGTACTCCCTCACCTCATGAGGGCATTGATTTTCAAGTTTTAACACTATGAAGTAGCAATTCCTTAGGTTTCCTAAAGCCATTGCGCAGAGTGTCATTGATGTTCTCTCTTGTCTCATCGTTCCCCACTCTCCATGCAGTCATGATCTGATTCTTTTTATCAACAAAAGTGATTGCATGAAGTTTTGGGCTATTTTGAGAGAGAAAGATAGCATGAGAGGAGACAAGTGATGTGCATGCATGCAAGGATTAGGGGGGGGGGAGAGAGAGAGAGAGAGAGAGAGAGAGAGCACTTAGGACTTTTGCACATGGTTACCAAAAAATGCTCATTAAAAAATAGCACCACGACAAGCGTTGGATTAGACAAGAACAATGTATTCTAATTCACATGCAATTAAAAGTCTTGAAAATATTTCATTAGTCATGTTGATGACTCATTATAAAATTGCCTCTTCACCTCTCTCAAATTCCAACAAAATAATAAACAGAGACAACATTTATCAAACAAAATCTAGCCTTTAGTTTGAATTTGAAGATGAGATACCTATATGTTAATATAAGATATTGAGCTTTGCACAAGCATTTATAGCTCTTGGCAATGCAAATTACATCCAAATGTGCATTTGTCATGAAAATCTTGTCTTTGTAATGGGGCCAAAGGTTATCTAGAAGTTTGAGCCTGACCAGATTTAACGTGTTAGGAAACTTGTCATATTTGATATGGCCTTGACGGATTACTCTAGCAGATTTTCCCCTATACTCACCAAAGTTGGCGTCTAAAATTCCAACCTAGGTGCCTTGTAGAAACTCCATTAAAAATTTGAAAAATGCTTCAATGCCCCACTGAATGATGAGGTGTGCATTGTAGCAAGCAAAAATCTTTCTTAGATCCCTGGCAATTGCCTCATCAGTTTTGTAGTGCATGTAAGCAATGTCTCATCTTGTCTAATAGTACACACTAGAAGACCGTTAACATATAAAATCATAGCCCTCTTATCAGCAAAATAGGCAAAGGTTGCAATTCCCATTCTAGGTTTGACTGACAAAAAACAAGTGGCAACTGCCTCCTATATCTTGATAGTTGTGTCTTTTATCAACCTAAGGACCCTCTATTGCTTCTTTTGATCCAAGCCTTTAATTTAAGCCTTTGCTTCTAGAGTTTTGCTAGATTCCCATGCAGACAATTAGCATCCACATGCACAATGATCCTAACAAGGGACCACAAAAATTAGAAGTACAAAGGCATGGGAATGCAAGCCGTGCTAGCATTAATATTGGTAGCAATGAAATAGACTTTCTAGCATTTATGTACAAGGACAAGATGTTGGGGCAAAACATGATAATTTATCTGCAATGATTGAGCTTGGCATCACTTGTGCAACAACAACTTCCAGCACTAAGTTGTGCAAATTTCCACATTATCAAAAATAAAAACTCAGTGTCTCATTAATTATGTGTTGTGCCCACATGGATCAATGAGAGGACCATTGTATATTCAAACCAAGGTCACACTTTTATGTCTTTTGAGATTGCACAACAATTAAAAGCAATATGGAATGGAAACACACTCTACTAGTAAATGTCTCCACATCGTAATAAATGTCCTTTGCTATAAGGACATTACTATTCAAAAGGGATTATAGCGAGTAAGCTCAACGTACCTTATTTTCTCTTACCTTGATGTGTACTTTTCAATGATTTGAACACTAAGCCATTGAAGAGATTTGTGTGAGTGAGTTTACAAGTCTAATATAAGCATCCTAATAATAAAGAGCTGATTTGTTTCTAGAGCCTTCACTTCTTTTAGAGTTGTTGCAATCTTACTTAGGAAAGGATTGATTGGAATGATGTTTAGCTTCAACATAGTGTGGCATTTATATCTTAAGGTTGTACTCAATATGTCTATTCTAGAGAGAACATAATTTTGTATCGAGGTATTAGCTTTATGCTTTATTTTAATAAAAATGTGCTCTTGTTTAAGACCCTTATAGGTAGTAGGCTTGGGGCCAAGAAAGAAGGCTAAAACTACTCGGGCCACTGGCTGTATGTCACATGGCCAAGCAAGCCAGCAAAAGACCTAGAAAGAGAGCCAAGGGGGCCATTTATAAGCCCCCAAACCTTCTAATCGTTTGGAAGGCTGCTGAGTTGGGTAGGAGGGGGTAGCAAATCAGTCAAAAGGGGGAGGAGCTTCAGCCCTATAGAAGCGAGGCCTCTAGGCCTCATTTGAACATCACTTGGAGTAGCAATCCAAGAGCAAAAAGGAGCAGCAGGAGGACCATCCTTGGGCTTATACATAGGAGGTGAAGGTGACCTACATAGGGATGTAGACTTAGCTCAAGGAGCTTCCCACCTAGGTTGGCTTTCAATATATCAAGTTGGAAGAGGATGGAGAGTCTACATAGCCCAGTAGAGCATGTAGGCTCAGAGATCTAGAGGTGCTAGAGAACCTTTTTGGTATTGTATCTCCTCCGGTTTGAGGATGGACAGAAATATATTAGAGCTACTTCCATATTGTCTTTGAGCACATTCTATTTGCTAGTTTGCACACGGATGAATGTTGTGAAGTACACATTTGGTTATGAAGCTTGGAAACACTTTTGCGTGATTCTTGGGCTAATCTATCAGTCTTTCACTATGGGATACTGTTTGGTGGGATTTCATTTTCTAACATGGTATTAGAGCCCTTATGAAAAGAAGTGACAAATTCTATTGCTTGTTTTGTATTTCCTATGCAAAGAAGCGGCAATTCTTGAACTGCTACAGCTTAGATTTCTACTGATGTAAGTTTGTGTTTGTCAAATGCTCTATTGTATTGACGCAATCCCCTAGGCTATATTTGTAATCTTTCTCATGGCATAGATGTTGCCTATGCAAGACAATGTCAATTGAATGATCTTGTTGGATGCCCTCTTGGACTGACGTTCCTTTGGATGTTCCAAGGATGACATCTTCTTGAAATGTAGTATGCAAAGCAAAAAACATTTACCGGCACGGCAAGTACCAAATCTTGAGTCTTGGTGATTTGCAAAGTCATAGCAACACCCTTCATATCATATGAAGCTTTAGGGTTAAATGTTATAGGTATCTCAACTTTTGGTTCAAAGTGAGCACAATTTACAGACTTGTCATCATACAAAATTTCCAAAGGTCTTGAAGCATGTTTTTGCCCACATTGCATGCAAATGGTTTTATTAATTCATACATATATAGGTCTCTGAAGAAGTTCAAAAAACCACAAGATAGCAAATTGATCGCCCCAAAGACTACCATGCATTGCTGGAATGGCCATTCGCTGAAGCTACTCTTTGCAAGACTGAACCCCATGCAACAAACTTATAAATTCTAAAGTCAGACATGTTTCTCGACAATTTATTGCTTGTTTTGATATCATTATTGCGTAAACATGCTATGAATTTTCAAACTGTTGCAATGCGAACCTCCTCAAATGTTATATCTCCCTGTATTAGAAATCTTATCATGTCAAACAATCACCCGATGCATATTCACAATCAACCACACAGTATAGCCGTCCTTTTCGCAACACATCATCCATTATCTTGCTTGCAACCATTGCAAACAAATTATAGATTCAAGCTTCTAGTTTGTATCCTTTGCTTATGTTTGCACTTCAATTCTTATGCTTGTAGCCACAATGAGAGATGCTCCAACTTCAAACTTCTAATTTTTATTGCCCCCTTTCTCTCTCTTAGCCAAGCAATTTTATTTTATCCTAATTAGCTCACCATACCATGCATGCAAATGCTAAGCTTGTACTAAGATTGTCCTTATCAGGAGCCATAGCACAAAGAATCAACCCAGCATTTCAAGAAATGCTTTCCTGGATTAGCCAAATAATAGGTTCCTTTATTGCATATAGATTTGCAAATTATCCTTTCTTTTTGTGGCACATCATCTCTCAAAAAAAAACTCTATGAATAGCTTCTTTCATTGCCTATAGATTTGCAATGTAGCTTTGATCTTAAAAATTACAATTTCATGGATTAGCCAAACCATGGTTTTTTTCATTGCATAAATATTTGCAAAGTTGCTTTTCTTTTTCTTAGTATATAGCTTTTCTTGAGCTTTTGCATTGAATTAGAAAACAACTTTTTGGATTGGCTTAGCAATAACTTTTCTTGTAATGTAGAGATTTGTAAAATAGCTTTTACACAAGGCAAAACACCACAATAAACTTTTCACATAGTAGGTTAGCCCTTGTTCAACGGTAAAACATGCAACATCAGGAAGCTAATGAGGCAACATATTTGCAAAGGGTTTGCCCATGCATGACTTTCCTAAAGTCTATGGGACATGGCAACGACGAATGCAGAGAAACATTTCCTAAAGGGACATGCAATGATGCATTTCGTAAAGCTTCTCGCACATGCAACAAACCTTGCAACGAATTCTACTGCCCCATTCATGGCATGCAACAAAATCGGAGAGGAAGATCTAGCATGTGATGAAATAAAAGATGAAGAACTTGACTAAGCACCAAAGACATACCTCCTTTGCACACGCTTGTTCCACTTATGTCGGCCCTTCATGCACAAGTAGCAAAAGCTAGAATCGACTTTGAAATCGGCCATGTTTTGCTTCAAATAGGGATAGCCACGGGTGTAGCACCGACATTTAGCATCTCATGATCTTCATAAGATGTTAATTGTGTAAGCAAATAAGGAACAAGTTACCAAAAGAGAAAAGATAAAAGAGAAAAAGGAAGAATCTCACACCAGTATTTTTATCTCACTTGATTGCCAAACAACAACATCAGCATTGCAAAAAGAAGTGCTCACAATTAAGCAATCATCTATTCCTATGCCATCAACAACTTTTACATAATAGCTTATGAATCTCTCATATTCATGTGTCCGAGCATCCTTTAACACCACCACAGCAATTGAACCAACTAGATATGCTTCGATGCTTTGCAATTGATTTATTCTCAAAGAATGTCAATTCAATTTACACATTGGCAACAATGTGATGATCGAGCTTCCTATCACCTTCAATGTCAATGCCAATTCTCCTTTCTTCCATTTAGGCTTTTTAATAGCAATCCAAAAGTATTCAATCTTCACATAGTTACCCGCCCTAATTATTTTCTCATGCTTTGAAGCGAGGTCTTTGTCAATTTGCAATGTAATCATTGTAAGATCATCCCTATCTATTAAATCTGCCCTTAGCTTAGGGTATGTATAGTTCTTGTTCCATTCATATGTACCAAATACTGGTTTAAAATTAACCCCTCAATATAACCCACTACATGTTTGGGATTATATCTTTTATCATAATAACTTGCAACTCGCAACTCTCTCTTTTTTGTGATTTGGTGCTTGTTACAGTGTGCCCACTCTCTATTTTTGCGCTTGCTACTCTAGCAATAGATATTTGAGAAACCTCCTTCTCGATACTAACCATCAATCTTTTTTCTGAGGGGCTTGACAATTCTTTCTTAAAAATAGACATTGTTTTCCTATTAAAAAAATGAACCTTACCTACAGCATGAAAAATCTTATAAAAGGGACAACTGATATAGACAGATAGAGGAGCACAAAAAGGATAATATCAAAGCAAAAGATAGCATGATAGAAGGCAATGCCATCTCCAAATCCGAGATGCAAAACCACACCAATGGCACTCCAATTTATCAAATGCAATTTCCTAATATAGACCACACAATGAAGCAAAAGTACCACCATTCAACTTGCAACAACAACCAAACAATGAGGTATATGACGTTGAATCTCCTAACCAATATGTACCACCATGAACCTCTGCACCTACATTAGATCTATCATAGAGACAATGCAATCTTTTAGCCCTTGAATATAGCCTATCAAATGTGCATGAATCTCATCTAAGCCCTCGGCTATTGTACTCACCAAGTAAAGCATAGGTTGAACAATGAACATGCCAAGAAGCCTACCATTCCCTTTCTTTGCATAAAACCTCGGCATCACCAAGCTTTGGATCAATGCGCTCTGCATTAAGAAATCTTCTAAGCAAAAGTTTTGCAGTGCCTTAACTAAGGTTATCAATTTTCCCCAAAGTAGTTAAATCAATCATCATGCGGATGAATCCCAAGTATTTTTGCATCCCCTTGTCTCAAAATGAGACTTAGAAATTTTTTTCTTCCAAAAGCTATAGTAAGTCAATTCTTCAAGCTTAGCCATAGAACCTGCAATTACAAAAGACAAACATTTGCTCAATAAGAGAATAGCAATATAATAGTAGCTCAAGATTCCATAAATCTCGTCAAGGCTTATCAAATAAATATCGATGAGGCACGGATGAACCCCAAAAACATAAGAATAACAAATGCCCATAACGTTTCCTTAAAGAATAACAATGTAATAAATCCTAAGTGTCATCACTATGACAACTCTACATTACAATCAATCTCTTTGATTGGTCGCATGCATCCACTAGGACCAATGCCCTTGACAAAAATAGGCGACGTGCGATATCTAGAGTCATTCATTTCATAGGATTTTCCCTAAGCATCCTAATGAAACATGATTGACAACCTTAACCTTCATGGCCCATTGTTCATGGTGTGGAGAGACATCAAAGCAAGGCATACTATTCTCTATGTAGTAACAAGTTTTATAAAACTACAACAATATCCACCCCAAAGAAAATATATATGATGCAGCAGACCAAGGCCTACTTCTTGTCCCATCAAACTCAAGCGGTAGCCAACACTTCTTGGAAATCTTCTCCCTTTCTGCCTCAGTTCTCTTGCAATACTCCAGATCTGATTCCCTGCGTGCTTAGGTAACAAGTTCCCTTTGGAATTTGCCATGCAACTTGAATGTCCCCAATCACAAATATTGGTCTGCATGTGGTTGCTAGGTGCATAGTACAGTAGAATATTTCCAATGTGCAAGTCGTTGTGAAGCCACCCCTGCATATGCAAAGCTTGCAAGCCTAAGAAAAGAGCAAAAGAAAGTTCCAACATGGAAGCCATAGTTTTGCTTATGCAATCAAAAAGGACTAGCCCCATACCCCGAGAAAAATCAAAATCCATAGTAGCCTCCTATGTTTTACAAAACATGCCATGCAATGACCCTCCATTGAAATACCTGTGTGAATGCCTAATGCGGCACACCTGCTAACATGGCAACAACCTGCACCAACACACTGTGCTTTACTTGCATAGAGGCCTATCTCATAAAACTTGTTAGCCTTTCCTCCATAGTGCCATTGAAAGTTTTTATAACAAAATATCTAGCCGCATCTATCCCAGCAACCCCTTGTATTTTTGCTAAAAAAGTTTGTCCGCTAGAATCAAAACTGATTTTCTTATCAAGAAGGACTTCATATTATCTTGTTGCAACCACGCAACATAGCTACTTGTGGAGAGCTCTATCTCAACAACATTGCCATTGCAAATTGACCCTAGAACAGTTGGTGATTCTGTAGCCATACTTACTTGGCCCTCAGGCATTACCACACCAAGATTTTTCCCAACCGCATCACGCTTCTTCTTAGCTAACACAACCAACTTTGAATACGACATGCGTGCTCTTTGCTTCAACCATGTGCCATCCCAAAGAAGTTGCTTCTCATGTGGGAACACAATGCCACTAACATTGCTTGCATGTAGCTTTATATTCCCTATGACTGTTGTGATTCGTATGCACGATTCAGCCAACCAATCCTCGTTTGTTACACTCCCTAACTGAGAGCATAGAATCATTACATATTTTATTTTTATTATTCTCTACACAATGCCTTGTTTGAAAACATCCAACAAAGTATCATCTCGCTCAAGATTTTGAATCATTCTATCGTCCATCTTGTTTTATGTGAACATAGCCCACCAATTATACAAATTGTTAGTATTCTTTGAGTGGACCGAGGAATGCCAAAAATCCTTCGAAACCCTCAAACTAGCCCTGGCCACTACATCAGTATTGAGCGCCTCGAGTTGGAATCTAATATTCCACGTTCATATAGATGCCTCCAATTTTGCTATCGGATGTGTGTTAGCCCAACTAGGGGAGCATAACTTGGACTACCCGGTGTACTTTGCGGGTCGAAAATTGAATGAGGCCAAAGTCAACTGCACAACAGAGAGGAAGGGTCTGGCCATGGTCTATGCAGTTAAGAAGTTCAGGAATTACTTGTTAGCCAACAAGTTTGTCTTCTTTATGGACCACCAAGCACTACTATACTTGGTCAACAAGTCATGCATGACGGGATGCATCACCAGGTGGATGCTAAGGATCCCAAATGGCAAAGCTCCGATGGGAGTCAAAGATGACCTCCCCAATACTTCCCTTTTCCTCATCGACATCATCCCTGAATGGGCCGCCGAGATTGGTCACTACCTGGCCAATGGTTTACCCCTAGGCCAAGCTCTCAAGAAAGATAGAGCCCACAAACTCATCAAGGATGCACCACCATATCAGCTAATTGCAAGCCAACTATACCACATGGGCAAAGACGGCATCATGCACAGATGCATATGTGAGCATGAATACATCGAGGTGCTCAAAGCAGCCCACTCTGGAATTGTAGGAGGGCATTTTGCCGCCGCTGATTAACACATCACATAAGGTGCTCTAGGATGGCCTTTAGTGGCTGACTCTCTTCGGAGACGCAACTAAATTTATCAAGCAGTGTGACCCCTGCCAGCGTGTGCAAATCATCCCAGGGGGGCCAGAGTTCTGTCTACGTGGGATTTTCTCACCTTATTGAACCCACAGTTTATGTCTACTATCTTTCATTGTTTGCCATCCTATCTTTTGTTCTCGTGTCTCCAAATCCTCGTGTCGATCGCATTTCTTTTTGCTTCTTTTTGCTTCTTATTCATTTAAGCATATGCCGACGCAACTTTGATCTTCGTCTTGCAGGCCTAAAATTGAACGCCGCTGCTAGAAGGAAAGGAATTCAGTGGAGTCTTTTCTGCATCGAGTCTCCTCGACGAGAGTCAGATCTTAGCTCATACTCTGATCTTCGTCACGCAGGCCAAGAATTGAGGAAAATCGCGAGAAGCAAGTGGAGTCTCTTCTGCATGGCGTCTCCTCGTCATGCAAACTAATCTTCTGTGAGTAAAGCCATGCGTGGACGCCACATGGAGCGAGTCGGCGAAGAGAAGGTGGGCCAGTC
Source organism: Dipteris shenzhenensis (assembly GCF_047967505.1). Classification (NCBI taxonomy): domain Eukaryota; kingdom Viridiplantae; phylum Streptophyta; class Polypodiopsida; order Gleicheniales; family Dipteridaceae; genus Dipteris; species Dipteris shenzhenensis. The sequence goes on along the minus strand of NC_141627.1, from coordinate 42,747,767 downwards.
AGGTGAGAGCATGTGGAGAATCCTACATCCAAGCATGCACTGGCACCCCGCCAACAACGGGAAGACGTGTGGAAAATCAGGGGGGGGGAAGAAAAAAGGGATTGGAAATTACTTTTGCTTCTCCAAGCTGGGCCACCATCAATCAGGCTTCCCTGTGACAAGTGGCAGGCTAAAAAAATTAATTTTGTTTGTGTTTTAGAATTAAAATTTACCTTTTAATAGGGGCCAGGTGGTGAAATTTTCAAATTTACCTTTTAGTCTAACTTAACCCACGTAACTAACTAACATAACATTACCGTGACGTCCAGCCCTAATCTAATCCAACCCCCCTAACATAACCATAAATCAATTTGAGGGAAGAAGGTGTTTGGACACACACATAATTGCATATGCGCAGGAGCAGAAATGAGCCTGAGCCACACAGGTTTTCCCGTTGGTACGAGAAAGACGGAGTGTAAGTCATATTAAGGTGGCAATGACTTCTTTTTTGCGAGGAGCAGCTACGGGTAAAGCATTTCGTGCGCTGTTCTGTTTCCACAGAAACTTGCTTCGCTCTGCTCTTTCCCATCATTGTCTTCGTGGCCCTACTCAGCAGCCATATTCCCAACTTCAGCGAATTTCGCAGCTCCCACGTTTCCTACGAGGCACCCACATTGCGGTGCGTGATTATAGTACCACCCAGGATGATAGTTCTGGTGAGGCCGCGATTCTTCCCGATGAATCGCAGGACATTTTGGAACACGAAAATGTGTGCTCCAGGTCTTACGTTGTAGAATCTGTACGTAGACTTACGTCGGAAGATAGCGTGGATGATGAGCTCGGTGACAGCGACGACTCAATTGCCGCAGCAGAAGTAGGCACACTTATCTCGAAAGACAGCGTGGATGATGAGCCTAGTGATTGCGACGACACAGTCGATGCAGTAGACATGCGCACGCTGACCTCCGCAGAAGACTTTGGTGACAGCGATGAAGCCCTGACCACCGCAGAAATAAGCGATGTGGACAGTGAAAGCCTGTCGGCAGAAGATAACGAGGACGAGAATGGGGATGCTGTCGCTGAAGACGAGGATGAAAACGAAGACTCTGGAACTTGGATGCAATCAATTGACATTTCCAACCTGCCTGATAGCCTCGAGGTATTCTCTAACAGAGAGAAAGAGATGCCGAGTTATCAATCTCAAAATTTTATTTCTTGCCTTGAGTTTTCAATGATTCTCAACCTACAAAGTCTATCCTTAAAAGTAAGAGCCACGGAAGATGCCACCTGGTTGACACTTCAGCTGCAGTCTGATTCAAGAGATTCGAGAGAGAGGCTATTATCAAACATCTTTGCTGGGGGGTTAACAAAAAATTTGATGCGCACAATGATCTGTTGACAGCTGGAATGCTTCACGTGAGATTTGCAGTTTCAACGTACATGGTTTCCATTAAAGAAAGAGATCTAGAAATACATGCTGATTTGAATGAGTTGATAGAGACAGTTTCTTGAAAATTTTAAAGATTGCTTCTCAGATGCATTGCTAGGGGAGTTATCCCTTGAGAGACGAGAAGACCATTGTATAGAACTGATGCCTAGTAGTGAGCCACCAAATAGACCACCTTATAGGGTTAATGCCACTTAGAGAGGAGATTATGACTTAGATACAAGACTTGCTGTCCAAAGGGTTAATCAGCCCAGCTCCTCTCCTTTCTATTTCCTTGAACTTCTAGTGTAGAAGAAGGATGGTTCCTTATAGATGTGCGTTGATCATCATGCACTAAACTAAATGACTATTACGAATAGATTCCCTATTTGACACATAGATGATGTGCTACACTAGCTTTGTGGAGCTTCGGTGTTTAGCAGCATAGATCTGAAAAGTGGTTATCAAGTCCGCATACAACCACAAGATGTGCACAAGACATCATTCCACACTACTAGTCTGTATGAATACTTAGTGATGCCATTTGGGTTGACAAATGCCCTTGATACCTTTAATTAAATAATGGATCATATCTTCCGTCCTTACAGGCATGGTGAAGCTTTGGTGTTTAGCAGGATAGATATGAAAAGTGGTTATCACCAAGTCCGCATACAACCACAGGATGTGCACAAGACAACATTCCGCACTAGTTTTGGTCTGTATGAATACTTAGTAATGCCATTTGGGTTACCTCTAATCGAATGATGGATCGTATCGTCAGTCCTCACAGGTAGTTCACGAGCACCTTCTTTGATGACATCATAGTAGAGAGACTACAAGAGGATCTCAAGAGAAAACGCCACTATTGGGTGAAAACCTCTACTCAAAGATGCATTAAGGGCTCCATAAAGAGATAAGAACAATGAGGGGAGAGGGCCCCCTACCCTAGAGAACCAATTGGAAGGGGGTTGGGGATTCCTCTCGGAGAGGAAGCCACCCATCCAATCACGGATCCGGTTGTGTGGCACACTTATGCATGCTCTTTATATGATGTCCCGAGGCAGACATCGCTAGACATGTCCTCTATGCCAAGGCCCACTACCTGTCATCTATTCACTACGCAAAATGTGCGGGCTGCACTTCGCCGACTCCACAACCGGAAAGCACAGGATCACGAAGGTCTTCAGATAGAGCACTTCACACATGGCAGGAGGTCCTAGCACCGATCCTTGCACACATGTTTAACCTTGCAATTTGTCACGGCTTCCCACCAGCATGGAGCACCACTGCTATAGTACTGATACACAAAGCAGGAGACCTCATGGACATCGGGAACTATCGCACCCTCATGATTGGCCACACACTGGCCAAGATCTATGAATCGGTACTAGAGAGAGAGATCAGCAGTCATATAGAGGCACGAGGGCAACGAGCACTAGGGCAGGCAGGATTCAGGAGGCAACACTCTACTCTAGACCACATTTTCACTCTGAGGGCTATCATTGAGGAGGAGAGGTCCAGACATCAGAGAGTCTACACATGCTTCGTAGACTTTTGAAAAGCCTTCGACACTGTGCCACGATCTCGCATGATCAGGAGACTACAAGAGATGCAGATCCCAGAGATGCTGATTTGGGGTGTGATGAGCTTATATGAGTCAGTCAGAGGCAGGGTCCATGCCCCAAGCGGTCTATCAGATTGGGTCGAGAGCACCATTGGGGTGAAGCAGGGCTGCCCTCTCTCACCGACTCTCTTTGGACTCTACATTGATGAGATCGCATCTTTCATAGATCGCCTAGGTGGCGAGGGCTCATTATTAGGGGATCTCCTCATACAGATATTGTTATATGCTGATGATATAGTTCTTATATCCTCTTCAGCGGAGGGGTTGCATAGAGATTTGGAGGCATTAGAGGTGTTTCGCAGAGAAAGAGATCTGACGGTCAACCTTAGGAAAACTAAGGTTACGATCAGCAGTGACTCACTGACTTAGTTTCACCTATCGTGGTAAGCTAGTGCAGATAGTGCGGTCATACACATATTTAGGAGCAGTCTTCACAGGACCCATCTTCACGATAAAACATGCAGCCCAGGCATGGCTCACACGAGGGCGTAGTGCTTTGGTAGACTAGAGCGGCTGTGTTTCCAGGCACACTTTCAAGTTTTAGGATCCATCGACGAAGGGTTGGCTTTTCGACACACTAGTGCGGCCGACTGTCATGTATGCAGCACCTTTCTGAGGGTGCGATCTTCCAATGACAGACTGGAGGAGCTTTGAGTGGCTACAAGTGACGATGGGATCCAGGATGATCCGATGTAAGCCCTCAGTTCCACATGAGATAAAACAGGCAGAGTTCACCATGACACCTCTCCAGGTTGATGCCATCTTTCATACAGTGACTTTCATCCACAGAGTCTGGGACTTATATCTTTGGAGACTTCTAAGGTTAGCCCTAGAGTCATCCAGACGACTCGCAGAGAGCGGGGCAAACACATGGTATGCACGCATATCTACATCGCTTGCCAAGCACCTAGATGGACAGGCTTCCCCCCTTTTAGTACAGTATGGATGCACCTCCTGAGTCGATCCTGCGAGATGAGATCAACCGTATCATACGGTTAGACCTCCTTCAACTTCACACATCCCGGACTTGGGCGGGGGACCAGGAGCTCCCCACCAAGACCCAGTTTTATCGCAACCACTTCCTGAGAGTATTAGAGGAGGGATTCATTATCAGACCCTAGTATCTCGAGGATAGAGGAGTATCTCATGCACTGAGGATTGCCATTGGTCAGATGCGGGTTTCATCCCATCAGTTGAGGATTGAGGCAGGGAGAGCAACGGGTATACCTAGAGAGCAACGGGTCTGCACGCTATGTACGTTGGGGGCGGTTGAGACAGAGGAGCATTTTATTTGTGTTTGATCAGCCTACTACGAGATTCGGGGACGCTACCACTGTCTCTACCTAGAGAGGAGTGGCTTCGGTCCTTTGTCACGACTGATCCATTTCCATGACCAGGTCTGTATCGGGCTTTATCTGATGGAGATGCGACGACACATGCAGGTGCTTCTACGACAGATCAGAGAGCAGCAGGGGATGGTCAGACCACTACAGGACATAGAGGGTGATCGGGCACAACGGCACGTCACAGACTTCTATACATTTGAGTCAGCCCTCGAACACGGTGGAGTGGAGGAAGAGGAGCTAGCCGATATGAGAGCAGTCTGGATGAGCAGTAGCCGGCACAGTACCACCGAGAGAGGGACGCATAGGCCACATGTGCGACAGAGAGCCCCCTGAGTACACTCTATTGAGGTCCGACCTATCACAGCTTTCCTCAAGGGAGACCGATAGAGACGAGGGGTCACTCTAGACATAGCTCAGAGAGTCTAGAGAGCGAGGCGACCGCGCCCCCTACCGCAGCGCGAGACAGCACGACAGACATAGATACGAGACATTTTCGCAGCCCACCAGAGAGCCATCACTGTACCAGGCTTCAGTTTCGTCCCAGCGCCTGGATAGATTGATTATGATTATGATTATGATTATGATTATGATTCTGTTAGCATAGACTAGTACTCAGCAAGGGTCCTAGCATACCCTTTGCTTCAGCCCACTGAGGCTTGTATGAGTTCGCTTTTCTGTGCACTTTGTCCCATAGGCCCGCGAGGTCTGCAGTGGACGTTAATATATCTTTCTTTCTCTCTCTCTCTCTCCACTGTTGTTCAGTTCCGCTGCACTTCTCACATGGTATCAAAGCCAAAGGTTTGGCTAGAGACGTGTGCTGTGGAGAGGGCGTGGACAAGCTGTGAAGGTTTTTTTGGGTGCGGTTTGGAGCTGTTAAGAGAAGGACAAGGAGGTATATATTGTTTGGGAGTAAAGTTAAAGGGTGATTACTTTGAAAGGTGTTTTCAGATCTGAGAGGTGGTGTTTGTGAGGGCCAGACGTAGTGTTTGCTGCAAGATTTCTTTCGTCTCTTGTCAGAAGTCCTCTCCTCTCTTTCTCCTTTATATCCCTTTCTCTTATCCTCCTCTCTATCTTCTCCTTTCGTTCTACTGCCTCTTCCGTATAACATGGCTACCCTGTCAGAGATGGTGGAGAATAAGTAAAGATTCCAGTACTACCCACCTTCCCGGTAGATCATCAATTGGACAGGAATAACTACGGTGTTTGGCGTGTTATGATGGAGTCTGTTTTGCAATTATATGACTTAGCAGACATCATTTTGATGGTTGTCAAAAGGCCAAACCCCTTGCAGAAAACTTAGGGATCCTCAATCAGATGGAGGTCGAGAATTTGGCTCAACTCTGGGATAGAGTCAATTCATGGGTACGTTCTTTCATCTTTCTGAACTGTACTCGCTAAATTATAAATCATGTAAAGCATATGGAGGTAGCGAAAAGCATATGGGAGCACTTGGCATGCTTGTACAACAGGATCCCATGAAGTGCCCTCTACGGACAGCAACAATACTCCTCTCTATGACCCGACTTATACAAATATGCGCACTTGAATTGGTCGCAATTCTCCTTCTTGAGAAACTTGTTCTTACCCGTAGCTGCCTTAGTGATATAGGCCTCCTATTCATAGGGATAGATTGCATGCTGAAACTCTTCATCCAAAAAAGTAGAGAGCGTCTCATTTAAGCTAAAGTCATTGTTAACTCGAAGAATCTTCAGGAATTGTCATAGTTTGGTGACATGCTTGACAAAAGCAACGTTTTTGTATCATCTTCATCCACCCGAACTCGGAGGTGCACCAGTTGCTTGGTGATCGAATGAAGCTTGCTGATGTGGTCTTCAAGTTTGACTTCTGCTGACATAGTCAGTCCAAAAAACTCTTGCTTGAGTAAGTACCTGGGATTTTAATATGGACCCAAACAAAGTCTTTATTGTAACCCAGTCCTTGCATGTAGACTTGGACAAGTCGAGATGATGGCTGTACTTGCTTCCAAGCGCTATGCCAAGAATACGAAGAGCCTTTCATTCCTTGCTTCCCACTGAGTGTACTTCTCCGGTGTCTCTCTAGCAGCTTTCTTACTTGGCTTTTTCTCTGTTCCAGCGACAGTTGACCACCGACTCTTCTCCTTGAGATACAGGCAGACACTGAGTTGCCATGCTGGAAGGTTAGAGCCAGTAAACTTTTCGAATTTCGTCTTCCCTTCATGAGAAGACTCCACTATTTGGCTCTGATACCATATGTTGAATCAAACTCAAAAACTACTACATAAAATAGTAGAAAACGTCTCAGATGCTAGAAGCTGAGATAAAGAGAGAAGTCGACCATTCATATGAAAGCTGAAACTGTTCTATATTGCAAAGAAAGGCTGGTCTTCCTCTAGCTAACAACCAGCTTCTTTTACATTGTACTCACCATTCTCACCTCCTTTTGGAAGCTATTTTGTATGGTGTTTTTCAAGCATTAATAGAGTTTTCTTTTCTTTGGAAAGAAAAAAAAAGAAAGACAACAAAGACTCCAAGATTGAAATTTGGAAGCTATTTTAATGGTGTTTTTCAAGCATCAATAAAGTTTTCTTTTCTCTGGAAAGAAAAAAAAGAAAGACAAGAAAGACTCCAAGATTGAAAGCTCCTCATCCCTAGTGGGCTTGCTGGAGAATTACATCATTAAGATCAGTGCAGCAGCTTATTACGCATGTGCCATCATGTAGATGCCTATGAAGAAGTGGGTAGCAGCCATGATAATCACGGGCAATGCCTAACGGCGGGAGCCGAGAATAATTTAGAAGATTGTGCCACAAACTTGGGGAGCATAAACCACCAAATACTTCATATACAAAAGTTGACGCTCTCTCAAATATCTCCATGCAAAGCCATGCAACCCTCGACACTGCCATGTGGTCACAATGCTTACTCACTCCTATTATTTCAAGCTAACTCAAACTACTACTAAACCATGACGGCATACTATGAACCCTCTCAAGGTTTTTCCTTCCTAGCATACTCTCTATACATACAAGCACACGGAGGGAGTTGGCATTTGAAGTTTTTGTTATGAGATCTTGAGACATTCTTTATTCCGGTGTCGTAAGGGTTGGCTGCAGTAAGCTATCTCTTTCTCTAACAAACCTCCCTAGATCTGGCCGCCCTGCAGTTTTCATGCAGATCCAGATCAGCCGACCTGTATTGACCCACTGCCAACCTGATCAGTGCAGACCTGCCACATAGCAGGCTGAGCTGGTCTGCTGCTATCTGATGCCCTGAGCTGCTGTTGCAGGCCACTTCTCTGGACAAAATGGAACAGGCTGACCAGTTTGCTTTTGTTAGGGTCTTTTTCTTCTTTGTTCTCTCCATGAAACACATTATGCATAGAGGAAACATGAAGGCGCAAAAGGCCAGTCAGCTTGGACAAGGCTTAGCTCAAGCAACCTCTCCTACGGGAGCATGACTCCGTGGGAGTGCATGCCTGACTTGAGCACCTCCTCTTGCAGGATGGGAGATGGATGTGTTGGCCACGATGATGCAGCACATCACCCAAGGCAGGCCTGGGCATTCCATCATATTAGAGGATAGATTGACCCATAGACTTGGCAGTAGTATTGCAACATAGGGGCAAGCAACTCATTGTTGGAATGGTCACCTCCCCATCTGTAAGCCCCATATGAGGAGAGTGTGAGGGAGGGAGACCTAGGGCAGAACATGCCCAGAGAAGAGAGATGGAGGGGGCTGCCACATGGGCAGCACCTCACAGCCAAGAGAGGAGGATACGTCTCTAAGTACGGGTGATGACCCATGGTTGTACGGGACTGTGCAGATCCTTGGAGGCGATGACATGGCACTGACATCTGCAGGGTGTACGGATCTGTATGGCGCTGAAGAAAGGCCTGGCAGAGGCGCAACATGGAGGGGATTACCAGCAGCCTGGTCGGCCAGGTATAGGGCTGGTAGGGCTGGCTCCAGCCAGCCTACCATGCCTAGAAAATGGCAGGGCAGAGGGGGGTGGACCCTGTATATAGGAGGGCATCTGCCCTTGAAGTGAGGGCCAAAAACCCTAGTTTTGTGGGCCAGGGGCCCTGGTTATGAGAGATGATACCATGGTTTGCAACAGATGCCACTCTTTGATCCACATTTTCGTTCCATTTTGGCCTCCCATAGATGCATTTGGAGAAGTTAATTACATGGCACTTATACTGTGTTTTCTTTCCATTAAGGACTGCAGACATAGAAGCTGACTGCAGATCGAGAGTTCTGTCTGGCAGATGGTGTCGCCAGGGCACACTAATTTATATCTCATGTGACTTGTCTGCAGAAGGAGGGCCAATGGAGGCCGAGTTTGTTTTAGGACTTGAGATCGATTCATGTGGACTTGGGATGTGATGGACTTGAAGGTAATGAGTATCAGCTCCTCACATAAAGGCAACATGTAAGGTGCGAAAGACTCTCAAGTGCAGATGGTTACAGCAAGGCCATTGGCCACAGAGCTTACAAAGTAGAATAGCAACTCCACACATGAACAACAGTATTTGTCATTGATGAGGATATTGATGTTTGGCTGTGAAAGAGACATGGTGATAAGCGTTTGAGTTTACTTTGACAAGTCCAACAATATTTTCAGCGACTTTTATTTTGAGGAATTGCTTTTCAATATATTTGCATACTCGCTGAACTTTCTTCATGTAGTTTAGGCAGTGTTGAGGATTTATAAATAACTGTAGCTTGGAGTATTGCCATGGTCTCTATAATAGTTGCTTTTGTGATGATTCTCTATATGAGGAATTTTCCATAGGTAGAAGGCTTTTTGTAATTATTTGGAGCTTTGACAGAGAGTGCAGTTTGTATCCATGCTTTTCTAGTAGCTCACATGCCATGCACATGCTGATCCCTACCTTGTTTTGTTGACTCCTTACCCAGCTGTCTAATGGCTGCAGGTTTTTGCAGGGCGTGCTAGAAGATGATGATGGCTTTGAGAATGAAGAATTTACCACTGAAGGTGACGTGGAATTACTTACACTTGAAGAAGTAAAGGAAGTGCTGCAAAATGTTCGTGCAAGAGATGTTCAAATTTTCGACGTCCATGACCGCTGTGAATGGACAGATGTGATGGTCTTGGCAACTGGTATTTCTGATCGGCATGTTCGTGGTATTGCTGATGCTCTGGTTTATAAGGTGCAATGAGGTTTACTTGCTTCCCCAATGAATGTTGCATTTCATACATTTTCTTATTTCTCTTGTTTGGTCTTTTGCTTATAACCAATCAAAGCATTAATTCATGATTCTGCATCTGTTAGAAACATGGTGGAGAGAGAGAGAGAGAGAGAAGGTTAGGGTGTGAAACCAATCCTATGAAGGTGGAAGTGGGTCACCTACTAAAACCAATCCAGTGAACCTACTAAAACCAAATCAACACCTAAGGTCAATAAGGAGAAGTGGGTCCCCAAACCTATTAGTCCTCCTATTAATCCTCCAAGTGAACCTACTAAAACCAATCCTATGAAGGTGGAAGTGGGTCCCCAAACCTATTAGTCCTCCTATTAATCCTCCAAGTGAACCTACTAAAACCAATCCTATGAAGGGAGTCACCTACTAAAACCAATCCAGTGAACTTACTAAAACCAAATCAACACCTAAGGTCAAGGAGAATTGGGTCCCCAAACCTATTAGTCCTCCTATTAATCTTCCCAGTGGACCTACTATTTAACCTATCCTATGAAGGTGGAACCTAAAGAAGTTAAGAGGGAACCCTCCCTTACTAATATGAATCCTTTTGAAGCACTGGCCGATTAGGACAAGTGAAGTACAAGCCTTTATAGGCTACACACTTGCACCAACTGCATATGGGATAAGTCCCATAGTGACATGTGGCACTCACACATGACTCACACACATGAACTAGTATTGGAACTCCTAGTACTACACACCAACACATCACATCACCACACTCTCTGGCTATGATATCTCCAACACCCCCCTTCAGAGCAAAGATTGTGAGACCCAACACGTGAAGAGTAGACCGATCCCCCCTCCACAACAATATTGCAAAGAGCAAGTCCAACTATCAAACACCTCTTGTGTGATAGTGACTTCTCAGTCAGCTTGCAACCGGCAAGGGCATGATTTGAGCTTCAGAAAGACTTTAGAGTTGGTGATTTTATTATCAAACAATGTCTCGAGGCGATCCCAAATCTCCTTAGCTGTCGACTTGAAGTCCACATGATGGATGAGAGAGTCGGCCAAGCAAAGACCAATGAGGGGAATGGCCTTAGCATTTTGTTGCTTCCAAATCCTTTGGTGTTGTTGATCAAGTAATTCAACCTTGTCATGCTCAACAACATCCCAAACACCTTCACGCACAAGAAGCAGCTGCATCTTGGTTTGGCATGTGGGAAAACCTTCCCCTTTAAATTTCTCCACGAGCAAAGAGTTGGAAGACAATGAGGACCTTGATGAAAGGCGGACATGACAGCAAGCCGGAAATGCAAGAAGGAAGCTAAAGAGAGCCAAAGGAGCGCTCCAAAATGCACAGCAGCTGCCTAGGGCAGCCCCAAGATGAATGAGAGGCAAGGAGCAGCCCTGAAAAGGAGTGCGAAGGAGGCGGCTCTGCAACAGCAACCCTAAAACAGCTCGCACATGCAAGCAGCTGCTCCAAAATAGGTCGAAGAGGCCTCCAAATGACTCGAGAATCTGCAACCAATGTGCGTGAATGAACAGTTCTGCTGCAGCGCCTGGAAACGCTAAAAACGGGATTGTAGATGTCCTGAAATGACTCGAATCTCCACATGCGCAAGCAGCTCTTGAGAGGCGTTTGAAGATATGTTACTGCAGCAAAGATTCGATGCCCTGGTATGCTCCGAAATACACAGCCCTTGGAAAATGCTCCGAAAAACAAATGGTGGCCTCCACGTAGCATTGGCAAGAGCTTGAACTGCTTGGAGGTGGTCTGAAACACCTCAAAAAGCTCGAAAAGGTGGCCAGAAGGGGTCAGATATGCAGCTGCCTCAAGGCAGCTATGTAGCAGCAGCAAGGTGGCAGGAGGAGGTGCTCAAAATGGGTGCATACAGTAGGGAAGAGGAGGCGAAATGAGTACAAAGGAGACGGCTATGAAGAGGTAGGCTATGGTGAAGCTGAGTGGGCACAAAGGAGGGCAAATGGCTGCAGGACAGAGGTGAAAATGAGCAGGGCTGAGGTGGCTGCAGAAAGAAAGGCTAGAACAAAATTAGGGTTCCGAGTTAGGGTTAGGTCTAGGATGACGTGGCAGCTATGGCAGGGTGAACCGCTTTGATACCATGTTAGAAACATGGTGGAGAGAGAGAGAGAGAGAGAGAGAGAGAGAGAGAGAAGGTTAGGGTGTGAGGAAATGATACTCAAATGAAGACATGAAGAAGGCTTTCATTCGTTCATCAAGTATGACATGACAAGTGAAGTACAAGCCTTGATAGGCTACACACTCAGACACTTGCACCAAGTGCATATGGGATAAGTCCCATAGTGACATGTGGCATTCACACATGACACACACACACGAACTAGTACTAGAACTCCTAGTACTACACACCAACACATCACATCACCACACTCTTTGGCTATGATATCTCCAACAGATTCATTCATTTCAGATGATAGTCTTGTAATGAACTAGAATCCCTGGTTATCCTCAAATTCCTGATTTATTTGTTGAGACACGAAGACTCTATGGCTCTTTACCAGGCCCTCCTACAGCCTCAATGCTGCAGTAAGTGCCCACATGACCTCTCTATCGGGTATTTCTTTCTCTATCCTATTCAATCAATGGAAGTTTCTTAGAGTTCTAGGATAACCTAAGAGAACCTTCCATTAAAGAGTGAACAACAGAAGCCAACTCGACGATGGGGGTTCCACTCAAGGCCTTTCAATGCTTGAAACTCAGGCATAATAGGATGCTGGGAATCTGTCTACTATCCAGGTTGACGGAACAGTCCTCGTTCTTGTGTATTACATGGAATTTTCTTGTAAGAGAAAGGTGAGGATTGTCTAACAGTGATGACTTGCACCAAGTCACGGCCCCTTGGGCAACCTTGTTAGAAATCAACCAACAGAGGGTACACACAGCGGAAGACTGATAGAATAGCCCATGATCTCACACAGTGTGTGTGGGGTGTGGAATCACAAACTTCTTTACTTAATGTGCATCACTCACATAGATGTGCAGATCAGGAAATAGACAGTAAACATAGCTAGATATAGAATCCACCACAACAATATATTTCCGTCCAAAACTATGGACACAACAAAAGAGAGAGATTTAGAGTCCCACCAATGGTGTGGTCCTCTGATCTTACCAAAGGTCCTTCTCTATCTACTAGTCTCTTCTAGAAACCCTGAGTCTTCGTGCTCCACCTTGAGCGTAGTAGACTCTTTGCCCAGAATGATCCTCTCCACCTTGCTGCCTATAGATCAGCCTAGGTGGGCAACCCTTATAGCTCAGTCTGCAGCTTCTTCAGGTCTCTTGGTCCTCCAAGGTATAGGCTCCAAGATGGGTGGAAGTCTGCTCCTGCTGCTTGTGTGAAGGCTGCTCCAGAAGATGTTTTGTGAAGGCTGCTCCCTTTTATAGGCCTAGGGGCTGCTCCACCTGGTAGGTGAATATGGGCCGACCAGACTGTCCTCCCCTACCATCGACAATGTTGGACAAGTACGGGGTTTCACAATTGACCTTGAACAACAACAAAATCGAATGCAGATGTTTTCACAACCAAAATTATTTTATATCAATGTTGTCCTCCACTATACAATGAATCAAATCCTCACTCGAATCTTCCAAGTCACCCTCATGAGATTGACTCTCATCCTCTCGATCATCCATGGATAGGATTTGCACATCTTCATCATGTAAATTGAGTTCTCCTAAATCATTGTCTGAGAAACCCTTTAAGGAACTCAAACTATCTTCACATTGCAAAACTCTTGTAGAAGGTCATGGGAACTGCTTAATACATTTACTTTTTTATCTTCCATTTCATATTCAAATACATGTCGCTTTCTAAGCGACCTGGGGCGGCTCTCTTGGGCTGCTGCCAGGTCCCAAGGGCAGTCCATATTGGGCCCTACCCTTGGGTTCTTCTAGGGCTGGATGGCTGGCTATCCAAGGCCCCCATCCCTGCCACATATGCCCTGATCTACTGCAACTGTTCCACCACCAACAGGCCCTATTGCAGGCCCCAATCCTGCCCTGCCAGGTGTCCTAAGGAGGCGACTGCCTGCTGCAGCATCTCTGCCTCTGTACGGCACTCTTGCAGGACCTGTCCCTGCTTCCATGTCTGTGCCTACCTGTCCAGCAGGTCCCTTATGCTGTCGCCATCTGTCCAGTGCTCTGTTGCAGGTCATACACCTGCCCACAGGCCCTGATGACATCAGTGGGGATGTCATAGTAGCTAGCCCTTGCTATGAATGATGGAGTTTATGGTTTTCAAGTTGTGAGTGACTATCATGAGATTGAAACTGCACTATGTTGTGTTTTTAGAGGATGAGTTTGGGAATGTTCCTGGATTCATCTAGGTATACACCTGCCCACAGGCCCTGCCACATAGGCACCCATGTCCTGGGACACCTTGCCTTGATAGCTGTCCACATGGCAGCGTGTGTGCTGCCCATTTGGCAGTCTCTGCCTTTTTTTGTGTGCTGCCCATGTGGCAGCCTCAATATCCCCTGGTCTACCTCCCCCATGCTCTCCTCATTTGGGGGCTTACAGATGGGGCGGTGACCTTTCCAACAAACCTGCCATGAAAAGTCTAGACTCCCAGTCATGCATCAGACAATTGGACATTCACGTCCAACTTGTGGGCGCTGATGATGTCAGTGGGGATGCCATAGTAGCTAGTCCCTGCTATACATGATGGAGTTTATGGTTTTCAACCTTGTCCGTGACTATCGTGAGATTGAAACTGCACTATGTTGTGTTTTTAAAGGATGAGTTTGGGAATGTTCCTGGATTCATCTAGGTATACACCTGCCCATAGGCCCTGCCACATAGGCACCCATGTCCTGGGACACCCTGCCTTGATAGCTGCCCACATGGCAGCGTGTGTGCTGCCCATGTGGCAGCCTCTGCCTTTTCTGTGTGCTGCCCATGTGGCAGCCTCAATATCCCCTGGTCTACCTCCCCCATGCTCTCCTCATTTGGGGGCTTACAAATGGGGCGGTGACCTCTACAACAAACCTGCCTTGAAAAGTCTAGACTCCCAGTCATGCATCAGACAATTGGACATTCACGTCCAACTTGTTGGCCTTGCAGTGCCCCTATGCTTTCTTAAGGATTTGTTCATTGGCAATGAAAGAGAATGTAGCTCTCTACATTGGGAACAGGTACACATAGGCTTTCTTCTCTCAAGGGAGTCACACGATGGTGGCATCTAGTGAAAAAAGGTACAATGGTGAACAGTGGTTCTCACTAATGGTGAATAGTGGTTCTTACTAGTCGGTAGAAATTCAGCATGCATGTGAGATACCAAAATTTATGAACACCAAATATACTACTAGGCTCTCTCTCTCTCTTGCATGCATGCATACACGCACCCGCGCACACACGGACGCACGCACGCACACACACACACACACACGTGTTTACAGTTTCCTACTTCTGTGCTGAGTCTACACAAGATCGTCCATAAGCTTTCACAAACAAGAGGACCTTACATCTTTTGTGAGTCTAGTCTTGATAACATGAGTCAAGAGTCGACATATGGGACCCTCTCTCACTCCAAAATTAGTTGCTTGAGATACAAGCCCAAAAAGATACAACCATTCAAAAGTTTCAAATCATTGAGCATATACTTAATGTGCCCCATATGAACATAACATAAGCAGAAACTTGTCATTCCACAATGTGTGAAACCGACATTATGTGTGTTTCACCCTGAACTAGCACAAATATTGATGCCATGGTTCTTCCGCTGCTCTTTTCCTTAACAATAATGCTAAAGGAATAATAATATGTCTGACCATACACTGCTCTCCATTGGGATGCTTGATTCCATAAATTTTGGGTACAGTTACAGAATCTTTTGGTAAAAAATTGAGGCGTATGCATTTGTGCATTAGATTGCACTTAATCTCGGCAAGGGATTGCTGTGTCTATGGTTTGTGAAAGAAAGTGCAGGCCCTGTGCTCACTCAAGTTGCATTTTGATCACAAAATGACTTCCATAAGTGTCATTTTGGAGCGTGTAGCAGTTGCGCTTGTCCTAGAGATGATTTGGAGTGAAATCAGCTAAGAAATGAGGCTGAAATCACCGAAAAAGGTTGCTTGAAGAAGGTCACCAGACTGAACTGGAGCAATTGGCAGCAAATGGTACGTAAGAGGATGCACGAGGGGAGGCACCAACAGCAATGAGAGGCTCTGACACCACTATTGGGTGCGGGGAGCAATTGAATGGAGATGGAATGCAAGGGATCAAAGAACAAGATGAATTGAATGTACTTGCTAATGGATAATGAGAAAGTACAAGAGGTGGCCAATGTAGGCCTCAAAGTCAACCATAGGTAAAGTCGACCTAAAGGTTGGCTGATCCTACGAGGCACATTCCATAGCTAAGTGCTAATAAGGGCAGCTTATGGATATCATGGATCAAATTTTTTTTAGGGACCTGCCACAAGCAAGTGCCACATCATGAAGGGGTAGCTGTGGAAAAGCTAATTTTGCAATACATGTGTCTAGTGAAGTCTATTCTTGTGTGTGGCTTTCACACACTTTTTACATGCTGTCTCTTTGTGAGAAAAGTCAATAAAAGTGGGCTGATTTCTCCATTGTCTTACTTCCTTCTGTTCCCAACAAGATTGTGGGACTTTAGAACAACAAAGATATGAATTTGTACAATATATAAGAGATTGTGATCCCAAGCCACTTGTGTTTCTATTCTTGAAAGTTTGTCTATGTAATTGTCACGGGGACGTGAAGTTATGAACCGTGTGACTAACTTTGGCTTAGGGGGCTAGCCCAGGGGAAGCGACACTCCCAAGAAGTCCCTAGGTGCACACACTAGGCCTACTTGCTAGGGGCAAGGCAAGGTTTAGAGGGGTCTTAAAGTTAGGCCCAAGGAAACCAATGTTTCATTGGTTAGAAGGGGTTAGGACTTTAATGTGAGGGGCAAACCAATGTTCCATTGGTTTGGGAGGGTTAGCATTAATGAGGGGCCATGTGGCAATCCCCCATGCATGCATCTCCCCCCTTCATTCCTCTCTCACCAATCTTGAGGCGCCATTAATGCTTGTACGGGCTTTTTGACGTTGCTGGTTTTTCTCTCATTTTCACGCATCCTGAGGTCCTCTCTCTCTCTCTCTCTCTCCAAGGCGCTCTCTCTCCAAGGCTTTCGTACAGCTGTACGGAAGCATTAATCACGGATTGTTGCACGGGATTCAATATGGGCTGTACGGAAGAGGCAACATCCCAAGGCTGATTGTATGGACCCTTAATCGCTGCTGTTCGGACTGTTTCACGACTCCCAATGTTGGCTGTACGGGACGTCATTAATGCTGCTGTTGGCTGTACGGGCGTCATTAATGCTGCTGGCTGTACGGACACTAAAGGCTGCTGTACGGACAGCTTGGGCACTCTCTTCAAAGGCTTCTCCATGCATTTCAAGGATAGGCTGCGTGTTGCGGGTGGACCTTGCCATGGCAGACTAGCTCTTTCTCTCTTGCCCTGGCCTCTTCACCAGTGAGCCTTGCTCTTCTCACATTTCTCAGCTCCCAGCTTTCCTCTCTCTTCCTTCCCCTCTTCTAGTTGCTAGTTCCTCTTGCTAGCCTCCACACTGGATCTGTTGTTGTTTCGGAGCTGGATTGAAGTCAGTTGAAGCTGCTTTGAGTTCTTGTCGCTATCCCTTTCATGTGATTGCATTTGGTGATTTTTGGAAGCTTGTTGTTGCTCCATTTGTTGTTTGGAGCTTCCTCTGGACCTTACAGGCTTAAGCAGACACTCAGTTACAGAGGGTGTGCCTGGGAGAGTGCCAGAGGGGCAGCGTATTGCATTTTGGAAGCCTTGAGGCTGCTTGAGCATTTTGGGAAGTGTATGGATGCCTGGTCATTAACAGTTGGTTACAGTCTTTGTGGAATGCTTGGATACCTTTACAGTTGGTCATGGACAAATGCTCAAGCAGCCTCAAGGCTTCCAAAATGCAATACGCTGCCCCTCTGGCACTCTCCCAGGCACACCCTCTGTAACTGAGCATTTTGGGAAGTGTATGGATGACTGGTCATTAACAGTTGGTTACAGTCTTTGTGGAATGCTTGGATACCTTTATAGTTGGTCATGGACAAATGGTGAATGCCTTAGCTTTGCGTTGGCACTTTGGGTACTAGTGTGTGCACTAGGATGGAATGCAGGTTATAGCCAAGGTTTGGCTTGGACAGTGAGTGGAATAGCTAGTGGGGCTGAGCACAAGGGTGAGCCCTTGTTGTATGTACCAATTTCATTCCTAAAGAATAAATAAATACCGGAAGGGGTGCCAAGTGTTTGGGGCCAGTGTGGTGTCTTGTACTTGCTTTCATTGAGCAGGGGCACTCTAGCGTGTGAGAAAATGTGAGAGAGCAAGAGTGAGCAAGATGGAGAGTGAGCTGAACGTAGTTCACTCCCAAATGTCAATTGAACTGAAGTGAATGAAATATGAGTACAAGGAAAGAGATAAGGGTTTTGTCTAAGTGACAAAACCCTATCTAATCACTAACCGTATTTAGAGATTGGACCGTGGTTAGGGGGAAAAACCTCTAAGAGGGAAAAGTGCCCTAACTCACTTATTATATTACATTGGCCACTGCCCAGAATATATTAATAATTCTAACACTCCCTTGCAGTGTCAATGTGGTGTACATGTAGGATCAATTACCAAAAGGAGATAAGTTTAGGGCACTGCGAAATGCCTCAAACTTCTCATGTGGAAGTGCTTTGGTGAAGATGTCTGCAACATTGTCATGTGTTGACACATAGGTCATACTGATCTCCCCTGCATGCAACTTCTCTCTGACATAATGATAATGAACCTCAATGTGCTTTGTGCGAGAATGAAACACAGGATTCTTTGCTACTGCAATAGCACTCTGACTATTAGTGAGAATAGGAGAAGGACCCTCCAATATGAGACGAAGATCAGCGAACAAACGTCGCAGCCAAACACACTCAACTGTTGCTGTGAAAGCTGCCTTGTACTCAGCTTCACATGAGGAAGTAGCCACTGTAGATTGCTTCTTGCTCAGCCAAGAAATGCAAGCGTTGCCCAAAAAGAAACAATTACCACTAGTGGACTGCCTGGTATCATAGTCTTCAGCCCCCCAATTTGCATCACTGTAAGCATGCATCTGCAAGTCACCCCCCTTGGGAAACATCAGGCCAAAAGACTTTGTGCCTTGCAAATATCTGAAGATGCGTTTTACAGCTTGCCATCCACTGAAGGCTTTCTCCCATGCCATGCCTCATAGGGAGTGATTGTCTTCAAAGCCTTTGTAGGATCCCAATTCAAAATATAGTTGGCACACATGAGGCAACTTCTTGTTGGGGTATGTCAATGTCCTGCCTCTCCATAGGCACACTTGTGATCCTATGTGTGTGCTAGAGGGGCAGTTAGGTGTGTTAGGTGGAGCTAGATGCCTCTAGAGGATAGGGGAGAGATTCTAGGAGCTTGGTGGCCTTTGGTATGAGGTCATCTATGATGTCAGTATGGATGTAGAGGTAGCCTACATATGGCCCTCATTTCTCTTCATTCTTAGAGACAGTTCTTCATTTGTGTCCATCTTCTTGTCTCCATTTTGCTCAGCTTGCTTGTTTCCAACACTTCTTACTTGTAAGCATGCATCTATCCATCTCCATGGCAGTGCGATTCTTCCGCTCATCTTTGCCATTCTGTTGAGGTGTAAGCCTCATTGTAAGTTGATGCATGATGCCTTTCTCCTTAAAAAATGCCTCAAATTCATGAGACATATACTCTCCACCTCGATCTGTGCGAAGTGTTTGCACCTTGAGTCTTGTCTCATTCTCAACCATAGCCAAAAAGTGTTTGAAATGCATAAACACTTCTGATTTTGCCTTGAGACCATAGACCCAAGTGTAGTTGGTGAAGTCATCTATGAATGTAACAAAATAGAGAGAACCCCCAAAAGCAGGTGTCCTCATGGGATTGCAGACATCACCGTGAATAAGCTGTAATTTCCGTGTAGCTTTCACTGCACCATCCTTCTTGAAGGGAAGTCTATGCATCTTGCCAAGGATGCAGCCTTCACATGCATGAGGAGGAGGCGACTCCAAAGGAGGCAATGCATCAACCATATCATGCCTCTGAAGTGTCATTAACCTGCCATCGCTCATGTGCCCATACCTGGCATGCCATAACTCCGTATTCTGCGTTGTAGCAGTGGGAGTGCTCACTGATAATGCAAGATCGGATCTTTTTTCATATAGATCAAGCTAAAAAAGACCCTGATACAAAGTGCCAGACAACATCAAAGCATAGTATTTCTCTTTGTCTTTGACTGCGCACTTGTCTTCATAAAAAACAACCTGAAATCCTCCTCTATTGAGTGAGGACACTGAAAGCAAATTCTTCTTTATGCCTGGCACATAGAGAACATCTGAAATTCTGAAATCTGTGCCATGAGTGGATGTGAGAATATCCACACACTGAATAAGAAGAATTATTTGCACAAGTCACCTTCTTTTTGGTAGGTGGAGGATGCAGAGACACAAACAGACTCTTCTTGGAAGTGATGTGCTTTGAAGCACCACTGTCAAAATACCAAGTATGAAGTGTCTCATTGACACTAAGAGAGCATGCATCCTTTGAAGGATCATAGCTGCAAGTCAAAAAAGCATATGGGTCATCGTCATTAGTGGCTGTAGCATCTGAACTACCCACTGAAAAATCTGAAGTGCATGACAAAAAGGCATAGTGCTCTTCCACAAGGAGTAGTTGGTGCCATCCAACTTATCCTCCTGTGTGAGAACTCCGAACACCTCATTGGGGTTGTTCAGAGCCATTTTCACTAGATAATCTCAAAAAACACAGCAAATTGACCAAGTAAAATCCCTTTCTGGGATGTCAAATGCACAAGTAAAATCTGCAAAGAAAATCTGCCCACAGTGACAAACACTGTCACAGCCTATCAAAGGCTCAAAATGAACTTCGATGCTTTGTTGAATGCCCAAAAATCTGCAAATAGAATCTGCAAAAAGTGGCAAAAGTCTGCAAATGAACTCGTACCGAGTCCAGAACTGCTTGCAAACTTCCAAAATGCTCTTTTACCTGCAAAATTGCAACCCAAATGCAAAATCCCCAATTTCTTGTGGGAAATTGCATACAAAAGAGGGAAAATGATCTGAAAGCCCCAAATGTTGCACAAATTGCATGCTCCTGCAAAAGCCCCAAATTTCACTGCCAAATTGCAGTGTGTTGCAAAAAGCCCCAAAATTCTCCAAAACTTGCAGATCTACTGCAATGTCTACTATAGCTTCAAATGTGCTCCCAAAAGCAAAGCCAAACAATGGCTGATGCACAACTCAGCCAGCCCCAAATGTTGCACAAATTGCACGCTTCTGCAAAAGCCCCAAATTTCACTGCCAGATTGCAGCGTAATTGCAAAAAGCCCCAAAATTCTCCAAAACTCGCAGATCTACTGCAATGTCTGCTACAGCTTCAAATGTGCTCCCAAAAGCAAAGCCAAACAATGGCTGATGCACAGCCGAGCCTGCAAATGAACTCTGCTTGCAAATGAACGGACACCGAACTCTGCCTGCAAATGACGGACATGGAACACCTTCAGCCTGTAAAAAATTCTGCAAGTACAGAGCTGTACGGAATTATATGGACATACTGTATGGACTGTATGGATGTAACTGACGCAAAAGTACGGACGGCTATACGGAAGTGTATGGACGAAATTGACGAGCATTACAGAAATGTACGGACGGCCGTACGGAAATGTACGGACGAAACTGATGCACAGTACGAAAATCCGTGCAATCATATAGACTGTACGGATAGAATGCGCAGGTGTGCAGACGGGATGTGCATGTGTACAGAATCTGTACAGTTGTACGGACTGTATGGACACAATGGAGCTGTACGGACGTCCGGGGGCTGAAGCTTGGCGATGGAGCAAAAATGCGGGAGCTGGAAGCAAGAGGCTGGGAGCAGGGAGCATGTCCGGGAAGGAAGTGCTCTGATACCAAATGTGAGAAAATGCAAGAGAGCAAGAGTGAGCAAGATGGAGAGTGAGCTGAACGTAGTTCACTCCCAAATGTCAACTGCACTGAAGTGAATGAAGTGTGAGTACAAGGAAAGAGATAAGGGTTTTGTCTAAGTGACAAAACCCTATCTAATCACTAACCGTAGTTAGAGATTAGACTGTGGTTAGGGGGAAAAACCTCTAAGAGGGAAAAGTGCCCCTAACTCACTTATCACATTACATTGGCCACTGCCTAGAATATATTAATAATTCTAACATAGCCTCCATCCAGTTGCTTCTAAGTGATATTGTTTAAAGTTAAGTGGTTGGAAATGATGCAATGTGGCTGTGAATAATGAATATGCAATGCAAATTATGGTCTACTGCCCTTTAGGAAACTGAAGGCTGGTTACAGTGATTTTGTGTGATTTGATATGAATTTGCAAAGTGTGCAAATTGAGGTTCAAGGCAACTTTCTTTGTATGGGGCCAGATGGCAAAGGAACCATGTTGCTTAAGACCTTTGAGTCTAGGCCGAATTCAAACTATTGATAGTTGGGGTGATGAATTGGTTGGATGAAAGAGCAAGAGCTTTGTAACCCACAAGAGAAAAGAGATCAAAACCTTCAAAGCTTGGGAACTGCACAGAGGACCAAGGGAAGAAAAGATATAAATTTTGTTTTCATCTTCAGATCACAAGTTTCTCAATACACCTTGGTCTTGATCGAGTCTTCTCATGGAGCTCTATGAATCCAAACCAAAGACATCTGAAAGAGTCAAGCTGGGAAACAACTGCTTAAAAGTCCAAAAATAATATTGGAGAGTGCATCCTACAATTGATACGCTTTTTTCAATCGTTTATGATTCTACTTTCAGCACATAGGTGTTTAGACAGTCGTGAACATTTATTCATAAGAGACAAAAGGGGCCTTATTGATAGGTTACTCTAGGCCACCATTTATGTGCAATTGGTATATGTAACGGTAAGAAGTAATTTATTCCATTTAAAACAAATTAAACCAAAAGTGGGAGAGTGAGTTGGCCTCTACTTGTTCGATGTACTCTTTGGCGGGATGATTGGGGTTGTCGGTCTCTTCGTGGGACAGTTGAAGGTGTCAGGGAGGAATGGTCGGGTATGGAGAACCCTTGTGGATGTGCGAAGTGTCATTAGTCTCGTACGGCATGTTGGTAATTTAATACCAGGTGGAGGGTGATCCAGTAAGGTAGTCAATCAACTTGTAACTTCACTGGTGTGAAGTCCACCCCATGCACTAGCTTCCAACTTCCTGTCATTGAATGTGACTGATGGATACTGAAGATCCATGGCCATGCTGAAGATGGCAGAGAACCATATTGAAGATGGTGCATGAAGCTAGCCTTTACTAATCAAAGGGTGGTGAGATCCACTTTAACCACAGCATACACAGTAAATAATCAAATTATTAATCACCACAAATTAAATCACAGGGAGCTAGAGCGCTCCTACTCATAAACAAAGACACCAATTGGCCCCAAACACTGGCACCCCTTGCTGTATTTCTTTAATATTCATATAAATCCAAAAGGCTGATTACAAGGTCTCCTAAAAGCTGCACCACAAGCAAATCACTGCCCATAGACTTCCAACAGCCCTGGAGCAGTCCAAAGGTAGCTCCAAAACAAGTCGTCCCACCTGAAAAAGGTCCAAAATCAGCAGCAACTGGCAGGAATCAGCCAGAAAGCATTTCACCCCATCTTCTGTAGCCTGTCTACAGCCCGGGAAGCAAGCCCGGGAAGCAATCATATGAATCGCTTCTCCTTCTGGAGACCAGAAATCAGTGAAATCTGCCTGTAGGAGAAATCGCCATGCTCCTGGAACCCAGGAAGCATTTCACCCCATCTTCTGTAGCCTGTCTACAGCCCGGGAAGAAATCATATGAATCGCTTCTCCTTCTGGAGACCAGAAATCAGTGAAATCTGCCTGTAGGAGAAATCGCCATGCTCCTGGAACCCAGAAACAGCAAAATCCAGCCTGTGGAGAAATCACAATTCTTCCTGGAAGCTTTCAGCAGCAGAAACAGCATCCAAACAAGTCGCCCACCAGCCCTGAGGTCACCAGCAGCAGCAAAAGTCCAAAATCCAGCCTTGAAACAGGTTGCCTAGCTCCAGATCCCCTCCAGGGAAAATTGCAATGGATTTTCTCTATTTTGGCTTGCTTTTTGGCCTCCTGCATGCCAAACAGGTGTCCTGAGCTGATTTTGGAGCCCCGTGCAAAAAATAGCAATTTTTAATTGCACCATTCTTTTGCCCCTTTGTTGCACACACTGGTCGTAGGAATTAATTGCCTGGTAATTGGCCTGCACATTCACAATTTCCAAGGGTCCGCTAGGAATTTTAATTCCCCAAGTCCCGCACACGTGGCCAGACTTCCGCGCCCCAGAGACCCAAGGCAATCACACGTAATTTATAGTAGTCGCAAATCAAAAATCCCATAAATTCACGTCCTTGTGACAGTGCATCACACTGAAGGTATTGGTCGCGCTGAAGGCGAAAGCAATAAGAGCTCTGAAGTCTGGAAAAAGGTCACACTGGAGGTGACAAGTGCTATATTGAAGATAGCATGCATGGTGATCAGCCATGAAAGAGAGTACTCCAGCAGAAGGTGCTTGGCTAGGATGTGAATCCTGCAATCAGAACTCACATAGAAGAATACACGTGTGATTAGTAATAAGAGATCTCAATAATGGAAAATAGAAAATGTGGCCAGAAGAAAGAACCATGGTCACAGTCAAGGGTCGAGAGAGAGGGCGAGAGTGTGTCCGGTTATAGTCTCAAATGTGGAAAATGATTTTAATGGCGAATATGTGCATTGCTGCTTAATTCTGGCTGTACTTTAGACTTCCAAGTCCCACAATTCTTATTCATAAACCTCAGAACAACTAAGAATGAAAGCGAGATATGTGCATTGTTCATCATTGATGGGTGTTTTCATAACTTTGGAGTCTCCTAATTTCTTATGCATAACCACAAAACAAGGACTATGAATTAAAGCTCAAATCTCAGGACTGAATGGTCAATGTTCAAATCATTGCAGTTTGCTCAAGATTAAAAACAGAAACCATCATGAAGACCTTAGTATATGCAAAAAAAGGCAATGTTTGATTACAGTCGATCATGCATCCAGTCACACTTTTTGGTATGAAGTAGGTGTAAAAGTTCATAATCATAAGATTGTTTTTTTTTTTTGGGTAGTTATAAAATGCCCAAATTGTTCTGATATCTGCCTTTGTATTTTGGATGGTGTAAAGGAACAGAGAGACCATTGTATCTTATAACTCAATGTATTATGCCATTGCTATCTTGTTTGAATAAAAAATATTATTTATAATGGTTTTTTTGCTGTGGATGTATCTTGATACAGATTAAGAAAAAATCACACATTGGATAAACCACAGAACAACTAAGAATGAAAGCCAGATATGTGCATTGTTCATCATTGATGGGTGTTTTCATAACTTTGGAGTCTCCTAATTTCTTATGCATAACCACAAAACAAGTGTCAAGGACTATGAATTAAAGCTCAAATCTCAGGACTGAACGGTCAATGTTCAAATCATTGCAGTTTGCTCAAGATTAGAAACAGAAACCATCATGAAGACCTTAGTATATGCAAAAAAAGGCAATGTTTGATTACAGTCGATCATGCATCCAGTCACACACTTTTTTGTATGAAGTAGGTATAAAAGTTCATAATCATAAGATTGTTTTTTTTTTTTGGTAGTTATAAAATGCCCAAATTGTTCTGATATCTGCCTTTGTATTTTGGATGGTGTAGAGGAACAGAGAGACCATTGTATCTTATAACTCAATCTATTATGCCATTGCTATCTTGTTTGAATAAAAAATATTATTTATAATGGTTTTTTTGCTGTGGATGTATCTTGACACAGATTAAGAAAAAACCACACATTGATCCAACACTATATCCAACTATTGAGGGGCAAGTAGGAGGAAGATGGCTTATAGTGGACTGCGGTAAGACAAGTTCTCATCTATAATTTGTGACTTTCGCAGTTTGGTTAGATGAGATGTGATCAGAGATTTGAACAATTTTCTTGAGGACAATGTTTGACAAGTCTGTACTTACGTTCCTTTAACAGGAAATATCGTTGTCCATACTCTCAACGAAGAATCAAGGGCTTACTACAAGCTAGAGAATTTATGGACACAGGATGTGAAACCTACAGCGGCTGATCAGGTAGTATAATTTATTTATTTTTTTGGGGTTACTCCCTCTGTCTCTGTGCCTTGTTCTCACAAGAGCATAAGTTATGCTTTGCCTTGGGTGGCTTTGCTTAAACCAGAGCATAAGTTATGTACGTGCTGCCAGTTTGTCTTCTGCTTGGCTATTTCATCTACCTTATACTTGGTAGATATTTTGTTGCATGTTCCATCTTTTGCTTTATATTGGCAGTGTCACAGTCTGGTTTGCAATATGCAAGTACCTATAGATTTTGCAATTTCCATTATGCTCACATTATTTTTAATGTATGTATCTTTCTTGATTGTGCACAGTACTTGCTATCCTCACACTCTTTGTTAGGTTTAATATTTATAAACCAGCCAACAACATATTTTGAGAAACAAGTAGCAGTCTCATACCTCACATGTTAGAGTAGCGTGGAGGGAGATACGCAGAGCATTTCTTATTCACGTGTCATCTCTAGCTACTCCATGGAAGTCTCCTAATGTTGTGAAATTCTTTTATTATTATTATTATTTGTTTTTGGGGGGGGCGGGGGAAGATCCAAACAGCAGGTTGTGAGCCCTTATGGAATGGACAGAGGTGGGTCTCATGCCTTGCATGTCGGGTAGTAGAGGGCCACATGTAGGTAGGGTGCATGGATATGGCAGTCGGCAGCAGCAGTCAGCAGCTGTCCTTGTGGGGCAGCACGCAGTCTATCAGGCCTGGCTCAGTGCACAGGAGCAGCAGCTAGTGGGAGCAGGACAGGGGGTATGTATAGCCTCCTGCAGGTTGGTGAGATGAGCAGCAGGTTGGCTGACCTGTAGGGGTTCCCTGCCTATAAAGGCCATTGAGGACAGATCTGCAGCAGTCTACATTGAGGGAAACTGTCTGCTGTAAGGCCTTTGTGCTGTGGGCAACAGTTCCTGCTCATGGGTTTAGGCACTGGTCAGTACATAGAGATCAGGTTTCCAGCAATCAGACAGAAGCAGTGATCATTCCACAAGCACCGCATGATGCTTTCTCTGTTCAGCCCTGGAATGATGAAGCTACAACGCTGCCAGGATCAGCAAAATGCAGGAACGCGACTACCTCATTCATGAGTCCGACCGCCAAGCGACATCAATCCAATAATGGCTTACCTTGAGAAGGTCTGTTTCCAGTGCTATGAGGGCAAGACAGACTCATTGACCTACCACCCGGATCAGTCAGTTTGACAGCGACATTATGGTTCAATGAAGGATGATAAGCAGGGGTCTCTACTCGCATCTATGCACTTGCTTGGCTAGGCAGTGATTGTTGATAATTGGCGCGGTCACTTTTATAAGTGCCACCTGCATTAGGAGCCGGTGTTCTGAGGGAGCCCCATCCCTCAGTCATATAACAGCCTCATCCCTAGAATGGATCCGAGGTATTGAAATCTCCGTTCTCCAAGGCTTTATATGCCTTGACATCGGCTACCCACTTTTAGGCCCTTGTGGACATTGCCACATGTCCTTCCAAGGGTGAGGTTTTTTAGCCCCTTTTTAGCACTGGCAGCTCATCCACGCTCATGATTGCACATATTTCAACAGCCCCCCATGAGTCGGGTTCTAACTCTCCATTAACTTTGTCCTCATGTGCTCCCTTTGCGATACGTGGGCTCCAATTTTGTTATCAGCTTCATGCTGCAGCGCATGCATTTGCACATGCTCTATTTCAGAGACATGCTGCTTCTTGATCCTCCAGCTTTCAATTTGTTTGAATGTTCTTGGTTGCATGCTGGCATATGTTTGGGTTCACGATTCTCTTGTGTGGGCAACGGGCTTCTTTGGAAGACTTTGGGTTTCACACTTTAGTTATGTGTGAATTGTTGGATGCGGGAAGCAATGGAAACAGAGTGGAATGCAAGTGAGCAAACAACAAGTTGAAGGGACACGAAGTACTTGCAAATGGATAATGAGAAACTACAAAGGGGTGGTCTGTATGGCCCCAAAGTCAACCATATGGTTGACCATTGAAGTCAACCTGAGGGTTGACTGAGTCCTAAGACTCGCCTACAAGGCCATACCAAGGCTAAGTGCTAACAAACCCCCCTCCGTGGTATGGCTGAAGTATCCTAGATACATCTTAGGTAAACCTAGAAACTATATCATGGTTGCACATAGTCGTCCAAAAATATAGCAACCTATGATCGTACAGGGAGATCAACATCACGTTATAAATGGTGCCAAGTGTAAGGCATGCTGAAAAGCCTCAAACTTGGGCTGTGATAGAGTCTTTGTGAAGAGATATGCTAAGTTGTCCTCCGTGGGAACATAGGAGAACTGTATTTCTCCAGCTGACAGTCGCTCTCGAACATAATGATAATGAACCTCAATGTGCTTTGTGCCCGCTTGAAATATTGGGTTTCTTGCAATAGCCAAAGTACTCCGATTGTCAGTGTAGATGGTAGTAGAAGCTGGCTGGCTAATGTTAAGATCTGCGAGTAGCTTATGGAGCCAGACACTCTCTACTGTGGCTGTAAAGGCTGCCTTGTATTCAGCTTCACAACTAGAAGTAGCCACTCTAGGCTGCTTTTGAACTATGAAATGCATGAGGATCCAAGCATGAAACAAATTGCCACTGTGTGACACTCTCGTTTAGTGCTAGCCTTCGTCATGGCTGAGTTTTCCCTTCACCTCCGGAGTGCCGACAGAAACTCAGTACGAAGACTTTGTATAAATGGGTGCTCAAGTATGTGTGGGTGTGTGGATTTGTATCTGTGAGAGCATACTTTTATACTATGGTCTACACCCACTGTTGGGCGCTGATGACGTCAGTGGGGATGTCATAGTAGCTAGTCCCTGCTATGCGTGATGGAGTTTATGGTTTTCAATCTTATGAGTGACTATCGTGAGATTGAAACTGCACTATGTTGTGTTTTTAGAGGATGAGTTTGGGAATGTTCCTGGATTCATCTAGGTATACACTCTCGTGTCATAACAACCTTGCCAGTCACTGTCCATGAAAGCATCCAAGATTAGTGGAGAATCTGTTACGTCAACTATAATACCGTGTGACCACGGTATAAGGCGGGAAGCCAGAGGGCTTGACAGCACTTGCATTAATAGGGCCTAAAGGGCTTAGATCTAGGGTCACGCCTAGGTCTAGGCATTTATGAGGTGGTGCATAAGAAGTCCTAGAGAGGGCTATAAAGAGAGGAGTCCCTTGTGGGACATGTGGCACCAAAGTTGGAGGCCAAGTGGCAAGTGCTGGGCTAGGAGGGAGGATTCTAGAGGGAGCTAAAAAAAGAAAGGAGGTTTAGGGGGCTCCAAGAGAAGGGAATACGTGGTCGGGTGGATTATCACAGTAGAAGCCCTCGAGGTTTGAGGACCCGCAACATTGGTATCAGAGCCCATTTTCAAAATCCGTAGAGCCTCAACTACTGATAGTCTGCTATGACGCTGAATTGAAGCACTCTGTTGGATGTTGGAGGGCTACGCCATCGTCGCTGAGCAGGGCTATGGAGCCGTCGCACGCTGTTGTGAGTTTATCAAGGAATCGTGAGAGACAAGTGCGACTCGGTTCGGTTGTTAGTTGTTGCAGCGATTCAGCCCTCGATTACTCTAAGAGTTAGAGCTCTAGACTCCCGAGGACTAATCAAAGCCACTATTTACACCATAATTGAGACTCGGGAGTATCTTGTACGTGCCGCGCAGCGCTTGAACAAAAGCCAAGGGACTAAAGGGAGAGCGGATTGCCATCATTATTACTATGGGACCAGAGTGTCAGAGTTTCATAGAAGCGAAAACATGTAGTGCGCAGGCGGCAGAAGCAAGGCAGCGTAGGCTTACGGAGAAGGAGCAGGAGCAAGGCAGTGTAGGCTCTATAATTACGATGACTTGAAGCTGCTTGAAGGACATTGGAGAACTGCGAGGTGAAGAAGCGGCTTAATACACATTGCACAAGTTAAGTCGACTTCTCGGAAGAAGGATTTGGTATCTTCATCGACCTGCAGAGTAGCAGCAGTACAGAGAAGATAGCCACGTCATTTTTTCTAAAGGTCCAAAGCTTGGGGGGGGGGGGGGGGACGCATCTTCTAAGGCTATTTTAGCCTTTAAAGAAAGCCACCTCAACCCTCTCTTTTTATCCCTCTTCCTCAAGGTCCAAAAAATTTTGTTTTCTCACCTCCTCTTTCTCCCAACCTTCTAAGATCCTCTTCATCCCTTTCTCCAATCTCTTGAACCTTGTCATAATCAAAACAAGAATGCGGGATTAAGAAGTTCGAGATCGAGGGAAACGGAAGAAGCGCGATCGAAGAATTGTGAATTGAAAGAAAGTGAGAAAGCACGAATCAAAGAAAGTGAGACGACTTCAAAGACAAAATCCAGCGCCTCGAACAAATACCAGGAAAGTGGACATCACATTCTTCTCTATGATATAAAGTGCTTTGCTTTATACTTTCTGAAAAATATACATTTTTAAAATAACAACTCCAGAAAGGGATGGTATGAATAGGGAGGCCGAGGAAAGGGCTAGAAAGGGAAAAGCAATAGTTAGAGAGAAAATACATGAGGAGGTACAAACTGAAACTCAAGAGAATAATGTAAAAATGGAGGATATTGATTATGGTGATTATGGAATTCCGTATGCGGAATTCACTAAACTTGAAACTCGAACGCACAATATAGAAACACAGTTAGGGATTATCAGTGAAACATTAAAAACCCTAGCTGAAGCTATAACTAAGATAGCCGATTCTCAATCGGTATCTATTACTAAAAAATCACCGATTCCTCCTAATCAAGTTGAGAGGTCTACCTCTCGACTTAGAGAAACCTCGAACATCCTTAAGGACTTAAAACCGCCAATTTTCAATGGGGAAGAAAAGGAGCGTAATAAAGATGCGATTAATACGTTCTTGCAAAAATGGCAAGACTTTCATCGACTCAGGAATACACCTCCTGAAAATCAAGTCGTGGAAGCAAGTCTTTCCCTTGGAAATAAAGCCTATAAATGATGGATGAGCCTCAGGGAGAGTGATAAAATTCCTAGATATTGGACTGAGTTTGAACAAGCCTTCCTAAAAGAGTTTTTACCGGAAAATGAATTAGAAAGAGGGTGGGAGGCTTGGGACAATTGTACTATACACTCTAGTCTAGTACATAGCGAATTATAGGGAGGCAGTCCTTAAGCTGAAGGGAATTGATGAATTCCAAAAGATAAGGGGTTTCGTGAGAGGTCTCAAAGACACTTATAAGGTTGAGGTGAAAAGAAATTCTCCAAAAACCTTTGAGGAAGCCATTAAGTATGCCCAAATATATGATGATACGATGGGGAAATTCAGAATTGGAACTTCGGAGCAAACAGGTTTTGTTCCAAAGTTCAATAAATTTTCCAATTTGAAAAGGAAGGGGCACTTTAAGAAGGAGGTTCCTCAGGCACCACCTACGAAATGGATAGGTTTCGAATTGATACTTAATCTATATCCTTATAGGGACAAAAAGATATGTAATATTTAAGTTAGAGTGAATAAAGAGAAATATAAGTCAAGATACTAAAAGGAAATTCAAAACATAAACATCTTGGATTCTTAAAAAAACGGGGCAAAAACGCTTATTTTGATTTGGGCGAAACAAAGGTTTCGTTGAGAGTGTTTTGTCCTATTTTAAAACGTTTCATTTGTTTCGCGTTTCGAGGTTTCGAATAGGACGAAACGGGTTTTCATGTGACTATGACTTGGTCACACGAACGTCCTCCTAAATGCTTGTCAGGCTCCATAACGCTTGGGTTTTCAGTCCCACTTGATACTTGCAATTAACAACTAAAACGCACAACCATGGTACCCATTAATGGTTACCGCTTTTGCATGCAATTAGACCATAGAGTAATCCTAGTCACTGATGGGTGTCCCCACTGAACAAAAACACATGAACAAAACATAGAACACAATTCTTGGTCGACCAAGGTCAACCCTCTTGGTCGACCAAGGTCAACCCTCTTGGTCGTAATTAAGGGGCTTGATCATTAATTAGAGCGCCTTAATTATGGCCAAGTCTCTCCAACCTGCCGCACCTTGGTTAACGAGGTTAACCCTCTTGGGGTGAGCCAAGTCTCCTTTACCAAAGTCAACACTCTGTGATCGAAGTCAACACTTTAATTGCTTGGTTAACCGTAGTTAACCATCTTGGTCGAAGCCAGATCTTCCTAACCAAGGTTAAGTATCTTTGACCAGAGTCAAGAATTTGACCAAATGAAAGTAACTCTTTGAACATAATTAAATAAAAGAAAAGAACTCATTAATTATGATCAATAAAAGGTCAACTTATGCTTTGACTTTGGAATATTTACATTACCAATGCAAAAACTCTGAAGAAGACGGGGGACTTCAAATCCTTTAAGGGGACTGAAAATCCTGAAAGTTGTAGTAGCCAATTAGAGTGTGATGAAACTGTGCCACGAGAGCCCAAAGCCTTTATGATGCAAAAACTCAGCCTTTATGCAAAAGCTCCTTTTCATGGAAATTCCTGTGCTTTAACGTTTTTCTTCACTGCTCCATACTTCTACAATGAGTCTCTTGCTCTGTCTCTCACTTCCTCTCTCTACACAGCACTAGGGCCCAGGACAACATGTCGGGCTGGAACCCCCCCGAAGCTCTTTATTACTTGAGAGAAAACTAACGTGAAGTGATTACATGAGCTCTCGGGCTCTCTTTCTTGGCAACATGCCACTTGTCAAATTTCCTAACAAAAAACTAGTTATATGCCACTAAAGGGCAATTTTTGGAGTCCTCAAAGCACTTTGTCACGGGAACGTCCTCCTAGATGCTTGTTAGGCTCCATAGTGCTTGGGTTTTCAGTCCCACTTGATACTTGCAATTAACAACTAAAGCGCACAACCATGGTATCCATTAACGGTTAGCGCTTTTGCATGCAATTAGACCATAGAGTAATCCTAGTCACTTGTGGGCGTCCCCATTAAACAAAAACACATGAACAAAACATAGAACACAATTCTTAGTCGACTGAGGTCAACCCTCTTGGTCGTAATTAAGGGCTAAGTCTCTCCAACTGAAGTTGGCACACTTTGGTTAACGAGGTTAACCCTCCTGGCGTGAGCCAAGTCTCGTTTACCGGAGTTGGTACTCTAATTGCTTGGTTAACCGTGATTAACCATCTTGGCCGAAGACAGATCTTCCTAGCCGAGGTTAGGCTTACTTAACCGAGGTTAAGTATCTTTGACCGGAGTCAAGACTTTGACCCAATGAAAGTAACTCTTTGAACATAATTAAATAAAACAAGAACTCATGAATTATGATCAATAAATGGTCAACTTATGCTTTACAGCTTGGTGAGAGTTCAGCTCTCATTGCCTGCATCCATTCATGACTTTCAAATGCATCTTTATTACATAAAGGCTCCTCATTACAGGTAGTGGCAATCAATGCAACATTCAGCTCAAGCAAATTGCCATGCGTCTGTTTTTGTTCCCCTGTCAACATTCAGCTCAAGTAATTCGCCATGCATCTGTTTTTGTTCCCCTCTGGTGCGGACAACCAAGGGTGCATCTTGCTTGTTGTCCCCGAGGGTATCCAAAAGCCAATGAGGGACTGATTTTTGACAGCCTCTCCTCTTCAACTGCTTGCTCGATAGCATGGCCATCTGATGGTGGAAAATCAGGCTGAGCAGGAGCAACAAGAGGAGGATTGGAGCTGCTAGAAGCATGTTGCACTGTTTCTTTTGTATCTGTGAAAGGCAGAATAGAATCAAATACATCAGAGGCTTCCACTGAAGGCTGTGTTTTACAGTTCCGCCAAGGTAAAGGGGCATGCTCATCAAAAACCACGTCCCTACTGACAATCACCTTGCATGTGCTAGGCTGAAACAACTTGTAACCTTTGCTGTGTGAGCTGTAGCCAATGAAGATGCATTTGACAGCCTTATCATCAAGCTTATGCCTTAACTAAGAGGGTAACATGCACATACGCAAGAGACCCAAACACCCACATGTGAGAAATGACGGGCTTACAACCTATCCATGCTTCATAGGAAGTCATGGTCTTCAATGCCCGAGTGGGTGCTCGGTTGAGCACATAGTTGGCACACATAATTGCATCCAACCAGAATTTATTGGGCAAAGACTTTCCCTTAAGCATGCACCTGTACATTTCTGTTTCTGTTCTATTCTTGCACTCGGCAAGTCTATTTTGTTGCGGAGTGTAGGTCACTGTGCACTGATGAATGAAACCCCGGGGCTTTCAAAAAATAAAAAAGTTCTTGGGACACGTACTCACCCCCTTGTCAGTGCCGAAGGTCAAGAGTTTCTCCCCACTGTCATTCTTTGCCTAGGCAATCCAATGCTTGAAGCAAGAGAAGACATCTGACTTCAGCTTCATGGGATATATTAAAGTGAACCTGGTGAAGTCATCTATAAAAGTAACAAAGTAATAGTACCCCCCAAGTAATGCCGTCCGCATCAGTCCACACACATCACTATGTACGAGATGCAACTTCCGGGATCCACCAAGGGTCCCGTCCTTGGGAAATGGAATTTGCTAAACTAGCAGCCTTCACATACATGTTTTTTAAGTGCATGCATGGGTGGAAGATCTACAACCATGTCATGTGAATGCTTCTTCACCAAACTGTTGAAGTTGAGATGTCCCAATCTTTCATGCCATAGATGTGCATCAGAAATTACAGATTTAGCCACGGCATTAGCTTCTATAGCAGCCTGTTGTGCATATATGTCAAGATGATATAGTCCTCTATCAAGTGTTCCAGTAAGTACAATATAGTTGTCATACCGATTATCATAAACGGCACATCGATAACCATAAAAAAGAACTCTGAAGGCATGTGTGCAGATGGTTGAGATAGAAATCAGATTCTTTTTATACCTGAACATATAAAGCTTCCACAAGTGGAGTGGTATCACCTGACGTAGTGACAATCACTTGACCAATCCCTTTCACCGGATATGCTACATTGTTTGCCCAAGTGACAATGCCCCCCTTTGGAACACCACTCAATGTGTGAAAGAGATTTTTGCAAGAAGTGATGTGCTTGGAAGCACCACTATCAAAGTACCAGTCTAATGCAAAATCTGAGGCTGAAAAAGCTGAATCATGCAGAGTAGGATTATAATGACACTCTACAATAAATGCCCACTCATCATGAGCAAGATTGGCTGCCTCTTTATTTGTGACATTAGCAGTTGGAGTATTTGTGACAACAAGACCTTGCTGTCCTGGCTGTCTTTGCTTCTTCTTCTTCTTGCTCCTCCTTGCAAAAGTAGGGAAACAAGCTGATCGAAAGAATAGTGGTTGGGGTTACCCATGGCCACTAGTCTAAGTGGTGTAGCAAATCCTTGATATGAGTTAGGGAGTCCATCGAGTTTGGTACAATCTCATCAACATTGATGAGCTGCTCTCTGAAGTCTTTTGACTTGTGTAAAATAGGCATCCATGCTGCCCCCTTCATTCATCTTAACACTGTATAGTTGCCTTCGCAAATAAGCAACTCTGGCCTCATTGCATATCTGATATAGATTGGTCAAAGTGTCCCATGCTGTGAAGATCCACACTTTTCGAAAATGCAAATGTGTGCGATGCATGCAGAATTTGAATGCCGATTGGCCCTCCAATGGGGAAGAGCGCCCTCGTGAGAGTACTTGTTTCTTTTTCGACCTACATGCAAGGTGGGAGAGAGATGACGGATGAATGCAATGTGGTAGAGAGAATGCTACGTGAGATTCACAATGAAAGGGTGATACCCTTTCATTAATGTCCCTTGAGATCACTCAAGTTCCATCTTCCCATTTACACCTACCCTTATCCTATGACCCATGCACCTACCATTCAATGCACTCTAATGCACCCTTTCCCTTTCCTATTGCCCCTAGGACCTAGACACGTGTGTGCACATCTTTATTACTAATCATTGGCCAATGCAACATAGTTTTGGCGGTATTGTTTACACCGCTTGATCGATCATAAATACAAACATATAACCACACCATCAAATTGGTGCCTAATAATAATAAGGTTCTAATGACTATTAATTAACTAAATAATCATTTCTCTTGTCATGACACTCCCTCCTACTTGAATGAGCAGAAGTCCTCTTCTGGATTATTGCTCGTCTCTTCCTCTTACGTGCACTTTCTCTTGTTACTTCTGCCATTGCATCGCCTCTTTGTAGTCTACGAGTATCTGTGGAAAATCTGTAAAGAACTCTTCTTCCATCCATTGTGCATCACTAGCTGGCTGGTTTTTAAACTTCAGTAAATACATATATCTCTTCTTTCCATGAGTACTCTTCTCTTTATGGTACACGATCTGTTCCGGAGTAAGAACTTCAGTCCCATCTTCAAGTTCAGGTTCTTCTTGATGCTGAGTATCCAAAAACGCAGAAGTATCGCCATGGTATCTCTTCACATGAAAGATGTTCTTCATACGCCAGTGGGCTGGTAACTTCAGCTCATACGCTCTGGATCCTTCTTCTGGATATAAAGCTGCTGAAATCTGAAATGGACCATAAAACTTCGGTGCTAGCTTGACATGTTTTGTACTTCCTCTCACTGACTTGATTCTTCTTTTATCAATCTTCAATAAAACCCAATCATCCTCCTTGTAATAAACTTCTTTTCTTTTTTTATTGGCTGCCTTGGATTGTTGAACCTGGGCCTTCTTAATATGTTCTTTTACCTGCTCAATAACCTGTGACATATCCTCAGCAAACTGGTCAGCAGCAAAAATTCGCTCCCCCAAGTGTGTTATTGGAGTGGGTAAACATTGCCCATAGATGATTTCAAATGGGGCTTTCTTGGTGGAAGTATGTACAGTGTTATTATAAGCAAACTCTAACATGGGTAAGAACTCTGGCCACCTTCTAGGTTGGTTATGGACATAAGCTCGAAGTAAAGTAATTATGGTTTGATTGGCATTCTCACTTTGTCCATCTCCTTGAGGATGGAAGGCTGTAGTAAATTTCAGTTTGGTTCCGAGATTCTCTAATAGGGCTGTCCAAAAGTTGCTAATAAAACGGCCATCATTATCGGATACAATGGATTTTGGTAACCCATGTAACCTAAAGATTTCCTTAATGAATAACCTTGCTGTTTCAGGAGCAGACAACTCTTTTTTACAGGGAATAAAATGAGCTTGTTTACTCAGCCTATCTATAACAGTGAAAATCTGCACAAACTGACCAACCTTGGGGAAACCGGACACAAAATCCATTGTGATGTGTGTTGGGATATCTCAAGGCGTATGCCTCAGGCACACCTTGGTTTCTATGTGTGAGTGCTAGAGGCACAGTTAGGTGCCCATAAGCACAGTTAGGTGGTGGAAAGCCACATAGGATGATTGAGAGAATCTAGGAGCAGATTGAGGAGATGATTGTGGAGCTCTGAAGTCATCAGTGATGTCAGTGAGCATGTAAGAGGTGCCTACATAAGGACCTCTCTCTTCTTCATTCCATAATGCAAGTATTCTGAATTTGTGTCCACTCTACTCTTTCCTTTCAGTTTACCAACATGGTATCAAAGCCATTTGATCCCCCTTGATCCATTTCTGCCACATCATCATCTTCTTCTCCATCTTCTTCTTCACCATCTCTTCCTCTTCTTCCCAAAATTTGCTTAAGCCTATTCTCCTCCGTTTCTCTACCATTCTCCAGGCCCTTCCTGTTGGAGATCCACCTTGAAGGGGCGAACCCCTGGCTGCAAGGAATTGAAGAATATCTGCCTCGTTTTGTCGCCATTTCACGCAGTTCGTCGACCTTTCTTCCTGCGTTTTCTCTCAGCATGCTCCATGCTTCTCTAATTCCTTTCAAAGGGAGCTTGTCCTTACCTAGAGCTATCCTGTGCTGAAATCTGAGCAGCAATGGCTGCATATTCAAGCTGAAAACAGAGAAAAACCAGTCGAAAATGGAGAGACAAGCTATGGCGCCCTGACGTGTTTTTGCGCCCCTTCTCCTCAGTGGACCTTCTGTGGTATATAAGCTCTCTTTTGCCTCAGAAACCCCCTTTTCCTTTGCTCTGAAGAGTGAGATACAAGTCCTCCAAGTTCAGTCTTTTGATTTTGACAGTTTTGACAAGTTTTTGAAGATGATACTACATAAAATGGTACTCTAGCATTTCTGAGTTTTTGAAGTTTTCAATAACATCAGTACAACTGTGGCTTCAGTTTTGCTCTGAGTTGATATACCTGGTTTTGATTGGAAAGCTTTCATTTTAGCCACCTCTATGAAGCATGTAAGAAAAAGCATCATTGTTTGATTTTTGGTCACTAGTCTTTGCTACATTAAATGCTTATATTTGGAAGCCTTTCAGTTGTTATTCTAGCCTTGTAAGAGAGAAGACATTGCCCAATATCTGGGTTAGACCCTCTCATGGCTACCATATTGAATATAGATAAGTTCAATGGAAAGGGCTTCCACACATGGCAGATGAAGGTGAAATTTGCATTGATGGGGGAAAACCTCTGGGGACTTGTCAAACCGACTTCAACTTCTTCTTCTACAGCCTCCAATGCTGGAGAATCCTCAGCTCCGACACGCCCGGCAAGGGATCCCACTAGAGAGGAGAAAGCATATGGTATCATTGCTCTTGCTTTAGGAGATGATTATATTCATCATATCTCTGCCTTAGAGTCTCCTTCAGAAGCTTGGCAGAAGCTTGACATGGTTTTTGGTGCTAGCTCTCACATCTCTAAATTATCACTTAAAATCTCTTTCTTTGAATTGAAGATGGTTAGTGGCACTCCTTTGGCAGCACATGTCAATTACATGCGGAGTCTTATGACTCAACTTGCTTCTATTAACTCTCCTATCACTACAGATGATGCTATGGCAGTGTTACTTAAGAGTATGCCTGAAGATTATGATCATATTGTTACCACTTTGAAAAATCTTCCTAATCCTAAGTTATTCTAGCCTTGTAAGAGAGAAGACACTGTCCAATATCTGGGTTAGACCCTCTCATGGCTACCATATTGAATATAGATAAGTTCAATGGAAAGGGCTTCCACACATGGCAGATGAAGGTGAAATTTGCATTGATGAGGGAAAACCTCTGGGGACTTGTCAAACCGACTTTAACTTCTTCTTCTACAGCCTCCAATGCTGGAGAATCCTCAGCTCCGACACGCCCGGCAAGGGATCCCACTAGAGAGGAGAAAGCATATGGTATCATTGCTCTTGCTTTAGGAGATGATTATATTCATCATATCTCTGCCTTAGAGTCTCCTTCAGAAGCTTGGCAGAAGCTTGACATGGTTTTTGGTGCTAGCTCTCACATCTCTAAATTATCACTTAAAATCTCTTTCTTTGAATTGAAGATGGTTAGTGGCACTCCTTTGGCAGCACATGTCAATTACATGCGGAGTCTTATGACTCAACTTGCTTCTATTAACTCTCCTATCACTACAGATGATGCTATGGCAGTGTTACTTAAGAGTATGCCTAAAGATTATGATCATATTGTTACCACTTTGAAAAATCTTCCTAATCCTAATCTTGAAGGTATTATCTCTGCTCTCCAAGAAGAAAAAAGGCACATGGAGCTCAGGAAAGGCAATGACACAGTTTATGCTGTAAAAATCCAGAAGGGCAAGTTTACACCTTGCAATCATTGTGGGAAGACAAATCACCTTTCAAAGGACTGCTTCAAAATCAACCCATGCAAACACTGTGGCAAAAACAATCATCATGAGAAGTTTTGCAGAGCCAAAGCAAAGACAGAAAATTCCAATCTACTTTCAGTTGATGTGCCTGCACAAGATGAGGCATCCTTTGAAGATTATGCATTTTAAATCATCTCTATGTATGCTCCAGATCTCTCTTTTTATGTTGAGTCAAGGTACTCAGCCTGGATAGTCCTCCAAAATGAATGAAATAAACTATTGTGTTTTGTGTGTTTTGTAAACACCTCTGGTCTCCTTATGATATAGGCCATGTGTATGTGTTTTGCTCCATGGTAACTCCTGCAGACATTGTGTGCATGTACATGCAGGGGAGATAACCATTGGAAGGTCTTTTTGTATTCCTTTTGTTTACCTTACACCCATGGGAACCCTTGCTAGCTTGAGATCCTAGCCGTTGATAGATCATGACCACCATGAGATGGCATGAGACACCTTGTGCTAGCTGTATCCTTGACATAGCCTGAGGCATTCCCTTGAGGGGGGGTTTGTTGGGATATCTAAAGGTGTATGCCTCAGGCACACCTTGGTTTCTATGTGTGAGTGCTAGAGGCACAGTTAGGTGCCCATAAGCACAGTTAGGTGGTGGAAAGTCACATAGGATGATTGAGAGAATCTAGGAGCAGATTGAGGAGATGATTGTGGAGCTCTGAAGTCATCAGTGATGTTAGTGAGCATGTAAGAGGTGCCTACATAAGGACCTCACTCTTCTTCATTCCATTCTCACCTTTCCGAGGGAATAGGCAAAGGCTGCAAAAGACCAGCAGTCTTACTTGTGTCAATTTTAATGCGCTGACATACGTCACATTGTTGAATAAAGGTCGAAACTTCTTTGCGAAGTTTAGGCCAATGGAAGTATCTCTCAATATTGTCAATGGTCCCTCTAATGCCTCTATGTCTAGAATATGGACTCGCATGTAACTCACTCATGACTAGATACCAAAATGTTTTGGGTACACATATGGCATGTCCCAAAAATAAGTATCCATCCACGATGGAATAAGCCTCTAAATCCCTGACCTCATTACGCTAAATCTTCCCATAAATGTCAGCGAAGTCCTCATCTAAAGGATAAGCTTCAACCATTGCTCCTAATGATTTCTCCTTAATCACAGAAACGTGATTAACTTGGGGACGTCTACTCAAAGCATCAGCTACTAAATTCTCCTTTCCTGGCTGATATTCGATATTTGGTTGCCCAAAGGATTGAATATATTCAGCCCATTTGATTTGCCTTGAAGAGACAATGGGTTGAGAAAACAAGTGCTTGATACTTTGATGGCGAGTCTTAATCTTGAAAGCAGAACCATATAAATAATGCTTCCATAACTTTAGAGCATGAATGACTGCCAATAACTCCTTCTCATACATGATATATTTCAATTCAGCCCCTTGAAGTTTTCTACTCTCATAAGCAATGGGATGCCCTCCTTGCATCAACACTGCTCCAATCGAGGTACCACTCGCATCCGTACATACAACAAAGAACTCTTTGTCCATGTCCGGAAGTGTTAACACTGGTGCAGTCACCAATGTTCTCTTAAGCTCCTCAAAAGCTACTTGGTGAACCTCTCCCCACTCATACAAAGAATGCTTCTTCAGCAAATCTGTTAGTGGGGAAGCCAGACGTGCAAAATTCTTAATGAATCTGCGATAATAACTACACATCCCTAGGAAGGATCTCAGCTCATGTATGTTTTTGGGTATTGGCCATTCAATTATGGCCTTGACCTTTTTAGGGTCAACCCGAATTCCCTCAGCAGACACAATGTGTCCCAAATACTCTATTTCTGTCTTGAAGAACTCACTCTTCTTGGTATTTAGGAACAATTGATGCTTCCTTAGAAGCTCCATCACCTTAGCAAGGTGATCCTTAGCTCTTCCTCATTTTGACTGAACACTAAAATGTCGTCAAAAAAGACTATGACAAATTTTCCCAAGTAGGGTCGCAAAACCCTTCTCATCAGCCTACTAAAAGTGATTAGTTAGGCCAAAAGGGATGACCAAAAACTCATAATGTCCAGTGAGAGTGCGAAAAGCAGTCTTATGTTCATCCCTAGCTTTCATATGAAGTTGATGATAACCAGATTTCAAATCCAATATGCTAAAAACTTTAGCACCTTTAAGCATATCCAATAAATCATCCACTCTTGGAATCGGATACCGGTTCTTAATCGTAAGTTTATTCAAAGCATGGTAATCTATACACATACGATATGATTCATTCTTCTTCTTAACCAATAATATAGGTGCTCCAAATGGAGAACTGCTTGGTCGAATCAGGCCTTTTTGCAACAGGTCTTCAATTTGTTTTTCTACCTCCTCCATTTCTATCCTGTTCATCCTATATGGGGCTCTACATGGAGGAGAAGCTCCTGGCTCTAAGTCTATGGCATGATCATCTTCTCTCTCCTTAGGCAATTCGAATGAGTCATCTCTTGAAAATCGATCCTCATAAGCTCTAAGGAACTCATTTCTCTTCCGATCTTCTTTTGAGATATGAAGATCTCATGAATCCCGTATATACACAAGACTACAATCTACCCCTCTTTTTACCAATCTTTTCGCTTGGGTAGGAGTAATCAATGGAATTGTATACACGTCCCGATCCCCTACGATCCTTATGTTTTCATCCTTATGTACAAAGCAACAATGATGAGTATGAGGATGAATAGCAGGGTTAAAATCATACCGCCATGGTTTACCTAGAATCATGTCAACGTCTTGTAAAGGGGCTACTAGAAAATCTCTTCGATCTCTATATTTTTGTATACGAAAAGGAATATTCCGTACTATGGATGTGTCTTCTTCATGGTGTCCTCTAAAAGCTACTGAAAGCGACATGTTTTTTATAGGTGCTGGTTTAAGATGGAGTAATTTTGCCAATCTATCACTTACTAGGTCATAATTACATGCATGATCTAGGAGAACCACTATTCTCTGTCCATTCACGAATCCATACACCTTAAAAAGATCATGAGGCCCAAAGGTATTGGCTGAATGGACAGCATTCACTATTGGCTCAATAGTCACAGTAGATTTCGAGGGTGACAAGGTAGAAGCCTCACCCTCCTACTTGGATGCCTTGTCTTTCCCTTTTACTGAATTCGTCTTGGCAATCTTAGCCAAGAGAACGGGACACTTATGCCATACGTGCCCTGGCTTATGTTTCTTACACCCGAAACATTTTCCTTCCTTAATCAACTGCCTCTTCTCTTCGTCAGTCATAGAAGAAAATGGCACCCATCTAGGACGTGATTGGCTGTTCACATTCCTTACAAGAGCTTTACCCTTCCCTTAATTATTCTTAAACCGGTTTGGCTTCCTAAAAGTGGGTATATTGTTGGTCTTAGATGATGACCCATCCTCCTTATTGAAGGGTTTACGAGGATTCAATTTCCTCTCGGCTATTTCAGCCAGCTTAGTGAGGTCCTTAAGCGTGGTCGGGTTAAACATTTCAACCTCGTACCTTACTTTTGGGTTTAAAGCTGCTAAATACTTCTTTCTCCTATCTTCCTCACTCTTTTCGGGTAACTCTAGAGAGTTTCAAAAATCTGGCTGTAAAATCTGCATTACTCTCATTAGCGAACTACCTAAACCTCTCCCAACGAAAGGTTAGGTTCTCTTCATGCCTCGGTGGCATGAAAGTGGCTTTCAGTTGCTCCACGAATTTAGCCCATTCATGAATAGGCTCTTTTCCTGTTTGTGACAAGGACCACCACATTAGAGCATCCTTCTGCAGATGCAATGTGGCAAGAGCAAGCTTCTCTTGCTTGGTCTTGTCTTGATGGGCAAAGTATAGCGAATCCAATTGAGGATTTTGTCAGCCTCCCTTGCCCCATCATATTTGGGGAACTCAATTCTCTCTCGCGGTTGGAATTTGGACCTCTTAGAAGGGTTACTCAACTCTTCATCCCCGAAGTTTAAAGTCCTCTTAGTTCCTAATCTTGTCATAATGGACTGCTCAATCATATTGCTAAGCTGGAAAACCAGCTTATCAACAGGAGTCTCCTCTCTTCCTCTTGCACTTGGATTATAATCCATGTGTATTGGGTTTTGAGTTGAAGGCGTGAACTCATCCCCTTGTTCTTGGCTGGTGTCATTTCTTCTTTCATTACGAAAGGAGAACTCCCTATCAAGAGGTTCTTGAAGGAGAGACTGCTGTAAATCTATTTGTGGGTTATCATACTCAAGATGTGTATAACTCTCACCTAATCCATCCTCCTCAAGAGGGGGTGAAGGTGTTCTTTCTCTCTCTCCTTGGGGTAATGGAGGAAAAGGAATAAGTTCATTGTTATACGTCCCTTCCCCTTCCATTCTTTCCTTTTAGTAATACAAGAGAGAAAATGTCTTGCTGTAGTTTCAAAAAAAAAGGTTTATTTTACAGCAAACGTCAAGTGTTGTAGAGTTGGTGGTACTTATCCGACTCCCGCTTCGTTTGTGTTGAGAAGACATTTAAAATGACCTCCTTTCCCTTCTCTTTCAAGCTTTTCTTCTTGTATTTCTGCTGTAAACAGGTACGCTCCGTTTGGGCCACTTGTTTTGAGCGGATTGGAGCTCTAGATACCGTTATAGGGCGTACTTGATGGGTGGATCACTCCCTTAAAATCTTATTCCTATTCGACTTTCCGTTGGGGAGAACGGGGGATCCCTTTTCCTCACGGTTTAAGGATTTTAAGGGTACATTCACGCCGGGGGGGGGGGGGGGAAATTCACCTCGTGAGGACACCCCGTTCACCGTTGAAGACCAGAAATTTTCAGAAAAATCCCTTGTCTCAGAACCTCGAGATCGGTCAGTCGTGATCCTTTTCCGCAAACCTCTCTTGCGACTTCCGTCGTCCGCAAGTGTCGCCCTCTTCTCGTCCCGCTCGTGGATCGTCACCACTCTGATACCAAATGTGAAGATCCACACTTTTTGAAAATGCAAATGTGTGCGATGCATGCAGAATTAAAATGCCGATTGGCCCTCCAATGGGGAAGAGCGCCCTCGTGAGAGTACTTGTTTCTTTTTCGACCTACATGCAAGGTGGGAGAGAGATGATGGATGAATGCAATGTGGTAGAGAGAATGCTACATGAGATTCACAATGAAAGGGTGATACCCTTTCATTAATGTCCCTTGAGATCACTCAAGTTCCATCTTCCCATTTACACCTACCCTTATCCTATGACCCATGCACCTATCATTAAATGCACTCTAATGCACCCTTTCCCTTTCCTATTGCCCCTAGGACCTAGACACGTGTGTGCACATCTTTATTACTAATCATTGGCCAATGTTACATAGTTTTGGCGGTACTGTTTACACCGCTTGATCGATCATAAATACAAACATCAAATTGGCACCTAACAATAATAAGGTTCTAATGACTATTAATTAACTAAATAATCATTTCTCTTGTCATGACACATGCAGCCTTGGTTGTTTTGCGAGACCAAATGTG
Source organism: Dipteris shenzhenensis (assembly GCF_047967505.1). Lineage (NCBI taxonomy): Eukaryota > Viridiplantae > Streptophyta > Polypodiopsida > Gleicheniales > Dipteridaceae > Dipteris > Dipteris shenzhenensis. Next base: position 42,702,895 of record NC_141627.1, on the reverse strand, counting down.
AGGTATAACAACTCTCTTGCATTCATGGTAATCATTGCATGTGCCTGTGCATCTCACTGATCCCAACGAATCTATTCTTGTGTTGGAGGGTCGACGGCAGGCACAAAGGGGGAGTAGTGGTAGATGAACCAGAAGCGCGGCAGAAGTGGTTGTGGTGGTAGTAGGTGCGTGTGATGAAGAGACAGGTCTAGTCTCCGATCCAGATACAATTCCCCAAAAGTTCGTGGACACCAATAGGTGGCACACCAAGTACGACCACATGGGATAATTGGTGCCATCAAGCTTGTCCTTAGCAGCAAGCATCCCAAAGGATTCATGGTTTGCCATTGCAAATTAAAATCCCCAAAAAATTAAAAATAAAAGTGCCCTGCAAATGTCTGCAAGTGTCAATGCCAAGATGGCTGCTCAAACACTGAGAAAATGCAAAAGCTGTCCCCAAAAAATGACCTGCACAAGACTGTACTAGAGCAAGATGCCAAGTAGGAGCAATGGGAGGCTGAGTAATGAGCACGGGGGGAGGCAAGTAGGAATAAGAAAACCCGCTCTGACACCACTGTTGGGTGCAGGAAGCAATGGAAACCAAGTGGAACGCAAGGGAGCAAAGAACAAGCTGAAGGAACAGGAAGTATTTGCAAATGGATAATGAGAAAGTACAAAGGGGTGTCCTATATGGCCTCGAGGTCAACCTATGCTTGACAAGTGAAGTCAACCTAAGGGTTGATGAGTCCTAAGACTAGCCTACAACGCCATACAAGGGCTAAGTGCTAACATGAATTACTCCTTAGGAAGCGGCCTTGAAAGACATATAGACGTAGGCTTCTCTTTGACTTGTCAATCCATATCCATTTCCATGTGTTGTCCTTGCTTGGCTGTCCCCACGTGTTGCTTCGACTATGCACATCTGGCCTTTGCTTGGCTGAGTTACCTTAGTGTGCTTTGCTAGTCTTTTCGAATCTGGCCTCTACTACATTTGGTCCATGGTGCCAGGTTGCATCAATAGGTTGGCTATCTTGTCTACCCGTGCCACCTTTCTACCCACATGATTTGTGCTGCAGTCCAGGTCTATCGCAGCTCACTGATAGGGCATTCGCTGCATTTCGCATGTGTGGCCTAGCTCTGTGGGTACTATTGTCAGTGTGCATCAGTTGTTTGTCAATCTATGTTGCTAGCTATCGGCTTTAGTGTTGAGTCCAAACATCACTCCAGATGCTTTTTCCGAAGATCAGAAGTCTCGTACCTTGTTTTGTCTGACATTGGATTGATGTGATAGTCTACGTGACTAACAAGTTGTAAGCCAGGGTTGCAATGATGGCCACACGGGATCATAGTTCACCCCATGAGGGGATTGCTGACATTGATAGGGTCAGGCAGTAAGAGGGCATGCAGCTTGATAAAGAAAATTCCTATAGGGCGTTGCTTGCATAGCTAGCACAAGCAAGAAGGGATCCTTTGTTTTGCAGATTAGAACATCCTCTTGTAGAGGAAGGGCCCAAAAAAGCTCCTTCTGGAGCAACCTAGAAGGAGATAAGAAGGAAGAGATCTCTAAGTTCATCTTCTTCTCCTTCTTCTTCCTTAGATGATGCCTCTAGGAAGAGTAAGAAGCCTCACCACGAGGGCAAGAAAAAGAGGAAAGAGATAACCATGAAGACAGATCTCATTCCAGGAAGAGGAGGACCAAGCATCATCATAGATCCTCAAGTTCTTTTCCTCTTCAAGTTCTACCTCTTTATCTTCATCCACTTCTTCTAGGTCACCTGTGCCCACAGCTAAAAAGAAAGGGGTGATTAAGCATAAGCGAGCTGCAGCGAAGGCCTCTAAGCCTAATGAGTTCAAAGAAGTGATAGAGAGTGAGGGAGAGATCCCGAGTAGGGAGTAGAGAGACACACTCACAGTAGTCACACACCAGTGGGTGGGGATAAAGGAATGAGTGGTACCTCCCCAAGTACACACACTAGTATATATGGATAAGACTAGGGCCACTAAGTACCTAAGTACAATGTGTACTTAGTGTACTTAGTAGTACTAGATTACAAGGGTGGCCAGTGCCTTTACCCCAACAACCTCCCACTTAAAGGCAGTGTGCCCATAAGAGAGAGTAAAAGAAAAACAGCAATATACATCATCATGTACAGGACCAGTTGGTCTGCTTATCCTATACCCATAAGCCGTCTGCAGTGTGCAAACCGCTCAGCAGCCAATCCTTTTGTCAACAGATCTGCTGGATTGTCATCAGTGTGAACTTTCACAAGCTGAAGTTGCTTGTTCTCAAGCACCTCCCTGATAAAATGATACTTAACGTCGATGTGCTTCGTCTTTGCATGAAAAACAGGATTTCGTGCCAACTGTATGGCACTCTGACTGTCACAATGCAACAATGGAGTATCACTAGAGTAGCCCAAATCTGCCACTAGCCGAGATAGCCATATAGCTTCCTTGCACGCCTCAGTGGCTGCAATATATTCAGCTTCTGTAGTAGACAAAGCAACGCATTGCTGCATTCTAGATACCCACGACACTGCACCTCCAGTGAAAGTGAAAACATAGCCGGTAGTAGACTTCCGGGTATCAGGGTGACCGGCATAATCAGAGTCTGTATAACCCTGCACTTTTGCATCTTGACTGCCGAAACATATACACAAGTCCTGTGTACCCTTTAGGTATCTCATGACACCTTTCACTGCATTCCAATGCTTCTTGCCAGGTTTAGCCATGTATCTGCTAACCACTCCCACTGCAAACGCAATATCGGGCCTGGTTGCAACCATAGCATACATGAGACTGCCACAAGCTGATGCATACGGAATCTTTGACATCTCAGCTCTCTCAGCATCTGTCTGAGGGCTGTCCAAAGCGCTGATTTTCACATAAGGAGGTAATGGAGTACCAATACTCTTCCCCCCCTCCATGTGAAATCTCTGCAAGACCTTGCCAATGTATTCCTGCTGAGACAAATATAGCAACCGCTTTTCCCTATCCCGAAGTATGCGCATACCCAATATATGGTTGGCATCACCAAGATCCTTCATATCAAAGGTCTGGTGCAATCTCTTTTTCAAGGCATTCATTTCCTTATGAGATTTTCCAGCAATTAACATGTCATCCACATACAAAATGAGGATAAGTAAACTGCCATCTGAAGCTTTCTTGGTATATAAGCAGTGATCAATGTCACTTCTCCTGTAACCCTGGGTTCGCATGAATGTATCAAACTTATGATACCATTCCCTGGGTGCCTGCTTTAGACCATAAAGACTTTTCTTCAGTCTGCATACAAGCTTCTCTTTGCCCTTCACTGTAAAACCCTCTGGCTGCTGCATAAAAATTTCCTCATGTAAATCACCATGAAGAAATGCTGTTTTGACATCCATTTGGACCAAATCCATATCTGCATGTGCAACCAATGCTAATACAGTTCTGAGTGTTGTCATCTTGACAACGGGAGAGAATATCTCCTCAAAGTCAACACCATATTCCTGCTTGAACCCTTTGGCAACCAGTCTGGCTTTATGCCTTGGTTTTTCACCAGGTGTGACTTTAAGTCTATAAACCCATTTGCATGGCAGTACCTTCTTACCAGTAGGCAAGGGTACCAATTCCCAAGTGCCATTCTTGTGAAGACTGTCCATTTCAGACTTCATAGCAAGATCCCATTGAACCTTGTCTGCCCTCTGCCTAGCCTCTCTGTAGCATGAAGGCTCTCCACAATCAGTGAGCATCAAATAATCAATGCCTGGAACAAATCTTTCTGGCTGCCGCGTCTGTCTGGTTGACCTTCTAACCCAAAGACCATCATCCTGAGCTGGCTGTCCAGCCTGTTCATCACCCAGATAAGGTGGCTGTTCCATGATTCCTGGCTGCATTTGCATGTCAGGAAGATCACCTAACTGTGCCTCATCCATTGGGATGTTTTCTGCCATAACTGGCTGTCCATTAGGATCTGCTGCAGCATCATTTAATGGCTGATTATGCTGCTGTTGTGGCTGATTTACAGCCTGTCTGTGTTGCCCATGATGCCTGTCATCATCAATAGTTACTTTTAAAGGTTCCTGCTGTACAACAGGTTCCTTGAACATGATGGTTTCATCAAACACGACATCATTGCTGCGTATAAGTTTTCTGTTCTTGGGATCCCAAATCCTGTAGCCCATCTCACCTTTGTCACCATAACCTAGGAATATGCATTTAAGAGACTTTGGATCCAGTTTAGTTCTGTCCTCCCTGCGTACATGCACATACGCGACACAACCAAAGACCCGTAGGTGTTTGTAAGACGGAGGCTTGCCCGTCCATGCTTGTTCAGGCACACCACCACATAGTCTCTTGTTTGGTGACCTGTTAATAAGGTGCACAGCTGTCTTTACAGCTTCAGCCCAAAATGTGTGGGGCAATGCAGCATGTGACAACATGGATCTGACTTTCTCTTGAATGGTCCTGAACATTTTTTCAGCTGTACCATTCTGTGGAGGATCATATGGTGCAGACAAAACCCTTTGGATACCCTTTGCCTCACAGAATTCTTGAAATTCTTTGGACAAGTACTCTCCACCATTGTCAGATCGTAAGGCTTTCAGTTTTTTGCCTGTCTCATTTTCAACTAGTGCAACAAACTTAGTGAAAGCCTTGAACGTATCACTCTTCTTTCTGAGAGTGTAAACCCACACTTTGCGGGTGGCGTCATCTATGAATGACAGTATGTACTTTGAACCTCCTAAAGAGAGTGTAGGCATCTCACACACATCTGTATGTACTAGCTCCAAGAGCTGTAATTTCTGATTTGACCTTCTCTTATGAGGTATTTGTACTTGACGACCGTAGAGACAAAATTCACATTTCTGCAAATCTGAATATTTTAGACTCGGCAAGTAACCAAAATGAGCCAATTGCTCCATTCCCTTAATACTCATATGGCCAAGCCGGCTATGCCACAATGAAATCTTTGGCAGCTCGGTGGCATTTACATCAGAATGCGGACAATGTCCAGCATGAAGTGAGTACAAAGTATCAACCTTAGGACCCCTGGCAATAGCCATTGCCCCTTTGCTGATTTTCCATTTCTGATTACCAAAGGTGGTAAGATAACCATCATCATCCAACAACCCTGTGGAAATCAAGTTCTTCTTCACCTCAGGAACATGCCTGACCCCTTTAAGCATTAACTGCTGGCCATTTTCAAGAACAAGCCTGACATCACCTATACCAATGATAGAACATGCATGGTTATCACCAAGAAAGACAACTCCCTTCTGCCCTCCTGCATATCTGACAAACAGATCTCTGTAGGATGTCACATGAAAGGAAGCACCTGAATCTATAATCCAGGAAAACATATCTGATCCATCACCAGCATGAAGTGTATGAGCCTCCAGTGAAGAGGTGAAACATATTTCATGTCCACTGTCACTGTCACTAACATAAGTAACATTCAGCTCCTCTTTTTCTTTGCCCTTAGACTTGCCTTGAGCCTTGCCTTCTTTGGCTCTCTGGTCATTCTTCTTTTGAAAACACTTTTTCTCAATATGTCCCTTCTTGCCACAATAGTTGCATACAAGATCACTCTTAGAGCGGGACTTGCTCCTCTCTCTTTCTTTGTCTTTACCACGTGTTTTGGACCTGCTGCGTGCATTCAAAGCATTTGACTTCCCAATAGCATTGTTCTTTCTGTTCATCTCTTCCTGTAGAAGAGCACTCTCCACATCTGCAAATAACAGAATGACATTTGAGTTGCTGGTAGAAGTCCTGAATGTGTCCCATGACTCAGGTAGAGAACATAAGATGAGTGTAGCTTTCAGCTCATCATCGAGCTTCAACCCCTGGTTGATCACCTGGCTGAATATGCTGTTAAACTCAATAATATGAGTGGACATAGCTGTCCCCTCCTTCATTTGAAGACCAACAAGCTTTTTCAGCCAGTAAGCTTTTCCCGTGGCACTTTTCTTGGCATAAGTATCCTCAAGGCGTTGCCACATTTTCCACGCAGTAGGTTCATCCCTGATGCCTACAACCAGTGAATCAACAACTGTAAGCATAATGGTCGACCTGGCCAAGCCGTCCATCTTCTCCCACTGCTCATCAGTAATGTTGGAGGGCTTAACACCCTTCTCCTTTATAGGTTTGTACTGGTCCTTCTGCATCAACACATTGTAGCATTGTGTCCTCCATATGTCGTAATTTTTAGCTCCTTCGAGCTTCTTTATCTGAAACAAGGACGACACATCGCTGCCGGAACTCATGGTAAAGAAAATAGAGTTTGACTCCCTGTAGTCGTGCAATTAAGCACTAGTTACTCCAAGAAAATTCCCCCGCAGCGGAAGTACGATCAGAAAATGAACTTGGTACTGTTTCAGTGGCATAAAACCGACTGAAAGTCTTTCTCCCACTTGCTGCAGAAACAGTACAGCAATCTGTTCCTGTCTTTTTTTGCTGGCGAAAGTGCGGTACAGCTCCTTCAAAGTGCTCCAGAAAAAATCCCAGAACTGTTTTCTGAAAAAGTAGCAGTACTTTTTGACCTTTTTGACAGTGAAATCTGGTCAAACTTGCTGGTTGACAGTCCCGGACTGTCAAAAAACAGTGAATCTCAGATTGTGGATGAAGATCTCTGATTTTAGACCTCCATATGCTTCAGAAACTTCCCCCCCAACTGAATTCACAGTTTGGAAGTGAGATTGCTCAAAAGCCCTTTGAATGCATGAAGAAAATCAGAGATTTGACCTCCAATTAAAAAGATTGACCTTTGACCAAAAAAAAAAAACTGTAAGTCAAATTTGCACTTTCAAAGCATAGTAGTGCTTTACGAGATAGCCTGATGCATGTAGAGTGCTCCCACTTGACAGATTTCCGGTCAGGCTACAAAAGCCCCAAATTTGACTAAAGTCAAACTTGGTCAAAATCGACCAAATCTGTACCAAAAGTGATTGTACTTTTAGCAACAAGCTAAAGCATTTGTCCTGTGAAATTTCGTTCACAATCTTCCAAAGAAATCATGCAACTGCCTGCAATCACTGCATGTGAGAGTACACACTGACAAAAGCATAAACCTCTGTCCAAGTGTCAAGCATACACACTGCAAATCTGACAATGCATACACTGTGTCAACCCTCACTGGCCAAGTGAATAACCTGTCTCAACTCTGTTTGCGGCATAAGCTAAGCCTCAGAGTTGAGTGATGCCCTGCCACAGTAGCACCTGCATACCTTTGCTGCCCGGAGACCTTGTAGAACTACACGTATGTGCAGCTGTCTCAGCCACGGGGAGACACGCGAGAAATGCAGCCTATGTTGCTATTCGAAGAGCAGCGTAGAAGAGGTCGGGGGAACGCGGGGCAGAGAAAGAAGAGGCTGGCGAGGCTTGGCAGTACGGCCGACTCCTGTCGGCCGGCTTGGCTATGGCCGACCTGTTGGTCGTCGCCCACTGTGTCGGCTGTCGGCCGACTTGTGTCGTCGACGGTTGCTGTGTCGGCCCTGTCGGCCGACCTATGTCGTCGCCTTGCTTGCAGCCGCTCCAGCTACGCCGCCCGCGCCTTGCTTGCAGCCGCTCCAGCTACGCCGCAGCTACCACGCCCGCGCCTCGCCTTGGCCTGGCTATCGCGATCCGTCGACGAATGCTTGGGACAAATCGCGATCCGTCGACTTGGAAGGCTCCTTTGGCTTGAACTCACAAGGCCTGTGAGCCGTGAAACCAGCGACGTGCAGCCACGCCCTGAGCCCTGTCAGCCGCTCCGATGCAGATGCGCCGTTTACGATCGTTGCCTGCCGTTGCAGCCGCCGTTTGCGTTCCGTCAGTATGACCCGCGCTTGCAGCCGCCCTTCGCGATCCGTCCGTACGGTTGTACGGACGTCGTACGGCCGTACGGATCGGTCCGTACGGATCAGTCCGTACGGAAGGGGTAGGATAGGGAGAGGAGGTAGTGGTAGTGTAGGGAGAGAGCCCGTTGGCTCTGATACCAGTTGATAGAGAGTGAGGGAGAGATCCCGAGTAGGGAGTAGAGAGACACACTCACAGTAGTCACACACCAGTGGGTGGGGATAAAGGAATGAGTGGTACCTCCCCAAGTACACACACTAGTATATATGGATAAGACTAGGGCCACTAAGTACCTAAGTACAATGTGTACTCAGTGTACTTAGTAGTACTAGATTAATACTGTTACAAGGGTGGCTAGTGCCTTTACCCCAACAAGAAGGTGGTAAGTCTATCAAATTTGTCACCTATAATGGCCAGTATGGTCATACTGAGATGTCTATGTAGTTTAGAAGGCAGTTTAATGGCGCATTTGTACAGAGAACTTCTCCGAGTCTTCAAAGTTGCACATGATTAGCTTGCATTTGACAGGGACAGAAGGTGCATGGTGGAGTGCCCAAACTACAGGGGGCTCTGCGCCAAAGAAAACCATCTCCAGGGGAGCAAACAAATGGATCGCCCTCAGGACGGCCTCAGACACCACAAGACGAGATCTTCAATCTCCCAGTAAAGTTGTTGGAACCAGTGGTCCGGAGTGCATAGGCTTATGCACAGAGGCAGGCCTCAAGAGAGCCCTGTCTGCTCCCCTCGACACCTTCGGATCTCCCCCCGCTCCTCCTCCCTCTCCGCCTTCCTTTGTACCCTGACTTCCACCTATCCCGCCCGTAACAATCACCCTCACCACCAGCCCACCAGCCCTCCACCCACCTCCTTTAAAAATAAATAAATGAGGGTTTATATTTATATTATATCAGAAGATACAGAGTTTACATCAGTATATACGAAACGGGAAGAAGACTTGATCATTTGGCAGAACCCAAAAGGTCACCGTTGCTGCAGCTCAATCTTATCACCTTTTTCCTCCTCCTTGAGCTTACAAACATCCTTGAGCATGACTGTCCCCGGGACAGCAGGGGGAGTCCAAGGCACCATTTGGCTCTAGCCGTTCGTTGTAGAATAGGTGATTGCAGCTTGGCAGCTCCACCCACATTCCGGGGAGGTTCAGAAGTAGCAGGCACCTTAGTTGATTCGTGTCGCACTTTGTACGTTGCCCTTGCAGGATCATTGCGGGAAACAGGTCTTTTGTATTGAACTTGGGGCTTCCCACTTTCAGTGAAGTAGGTAGCACCATGGGAGTTGCGGGTGACTCCAGCCGGAAGCCACTAGGAGAGAAAAGAACCCGGGATTCTCTGTTTTTGTATAACTGCAGGAGTCTTCTGCATGACCTTTTAACCACTAACGATTTCTGTTCTAAGAGAGAGTGTTAACGATTTCTGTTCTAAGAGAGAGTGTATCAGCACATACATATCACATGTGATTTTCAATAAAGATTTGGATTTTGAGTCAGCTCTCACTCAGCAAGTTAAATGTTTGGCAAGTGTTGGATCTTCACATTTGTTGTCGTCTCAATGTATCATCCTTAGGTAACATACTATTAGTTCTCATATTTTTTGGGCTTGTTTTGAGATGACAGGATTTGGAAAGGATGCTCAAAACAGCTGGTCTGGCAGTTAGTCGATAGGATTACTTTGTTATTGAAGTTGTCAGTCTGCTGCAGGGCTGTATACAAGACAGGAGGTAGGTGTGGATGTTTTATTGTCTTCAGTATCTCTGAGAGCAGAGTGTAGCAAAGTCACCTACAATTGTTGATGAATGCTAAAGGCTACCTTGGGACCTCTATTTGTTTAATTTCTGCTAGGGTGTTAATGTTTTTTGGAGGGGGAGGCTCTTGGGCATGCAAATATTTGAAGTAAATTTAAGATTGTAGAAAAGTGAAGTTTTCTGCTCGAGGGTTGGACTCTCTCTCTCTCTCTCTCTCTTTTTCGTGCACTTGCCGCCATGCCGGTGTGCTTATATAGTTTGCTGGGATTTTTTGGATATTATTATATGCAAATAGCTTGCTTGGAGCTGTGAGTATCACATTTCCTTTGAACATTTATCAAATTAAGAGTCCTAGAGCTCATGTGGCAATGAGATTGGTCATATAAATTGTGTTCATGTCTCATATGTGTTTGATTGCTTGCACATTTTATGATTAAAGCCCATTGAAATCAACCCAAGGGTGATTTCCGTCAAATGAGTCGAAATATTTCTTATGCAGTGACATTGAGGTGTGGCATGAGATTGGTCATATAAATTCTGGTCATGTCTCCCATGTGTTTGATTGCTTGCACATTTTACGATTAAAGCCCACTTAAGTCAACCAAAGGAGGATGTCTGTCAAATGAGTCGAAATATTTCTTATGCAGTGACATTGAGCATTTTGCAAGTACAGGTGAAGGATGCTCTCTTATGGCGGCTCACTGCCAGGAACTCCAGCTCTTAGCCTAAGTACAGTGAAAAAGCATGTTCCAGATCTCTACTACTTCGCTGTGTAATTTCAGATACTGTGTAGAAGTGAGCACACAGCTCACACACTTTACTCGCACAATGAAGAGAAAGACATACATACAGCAGCCCTGGCAATGCGAATTTCTTCTATTACAAACATGAATATAATACAATATATATGAACCCTATGTGTGCTTTGCCCCAAGTTCACACATGACTCAGGTTCCCTTTTAGAGTTCTTTATAATCCTAATCTTGTACCCATGTACTTAGCATATACACACATGTTCCACCATATGTACAGCATGTGATAGACTTCTACTACTATACTGTGTAATTCATCATTTTTATGATAATATTTCACCATATGACAGTGATGACTTCTACTAATATATTGTGTCATCCACCATATGTCCCGTCCTTAACAATTTCTACTACCATACTGTGCAATTCCATATCTAAGTGCTCGGTTTGGAGCAGAGTGAGATTCTTTATCACCGAGGATTTTGCTCTCTCGTCAGTGCCCCCCCCCCCCCCCCCCCCCCCTCCCCCCTCCCTCTCATATGGTTAGGATTTTGCTCTTTTGCAACGTTATGAGAGTTGGTTGTGGGTTTTTTTGCATTTCTTCTTCTGATTTTTTTCTTAATCATGGTGAAATACAATTTACAAGATGTGCACAGGGGACTAAGCAAAAGACATGAAGATTATTATCCTCTTTTTCTTACATAGAAATAAATTTGGTTGGGACTTTAGACCCAACAAAATGTAAATGTTGAGCAGGTCTTGCAAGGCATTGCAAATATTAATACTAAGATAGCAAGGTTATGGGGATGCAAAAATGGAGTGGAGATCAAATTTGCATAAGAAAAACTTAGGGGGAGGGGGTTTGTAGGACTTAGGGATGAGGTTATTCTTCTAGTAAGTATTTAATTAGCTTAGTTCCCCTTAAATTTTTGGAGTAATAGAAAGAATAGACAAAGCACAACTTCGAAAAAGTATGAGATGTGCTCGCTTAAGATTTATAAGCTCATGAAGTGGACATGGAAGAAATCATGATATGCTCAATGTTTGAATTGATATCATTACCTCAACTTCGTATAATTGAACTATAGGAAACTAGATATATTTTATATGAGAGAGAGAGAGAGAGAGATTTTATTCCTGTTTTTTGGATGATTCCGTTTGTTGATTTGCTTGTTTAGTTTTGCTTAGTCTCTTTCTTCCTTTCTTGTTTTCTTTCTCTCTTCTGTATTTGACATATTCTAGTAAGCACTGGGTTTGCCCAAGATACTCTGCGGGTCTTTAGAAACCCAATGTAGCTACTTATGCTTGGGCACTAATGGATGACATAAGTGTTGCTTTGCTTGCCAAGTATGAATTCCTTTTGTTTTTCGAAAAAGTTTTTCTTACCTCCTTTTTCTTCTCTTTCGTTCTCTCTTTTGTTTTCTGTGTAGATTTTTGGACTTTAGAATATCAAAAAATCTAGCTATATATAACTAGATATGCTCAAAATAAAGAGATGCTTAGTTGAAGCACAATTAGATGCCTTATGTTTACAATAGAGTTGCAAATTTTAAGAAAAAGATAGTGCTTGTCTTTCCATATTATTATGCCTTTGTAATTCAATTATAAAGAACATATGTATACATAGTAGTCCAAAGAGATGCATCACAATTTTTTTGACATGCACACTTTTGGTATTAGCTTTGAACGTTCTATGTGCATAAGAATGTTCAAATTTTGATAACATGATGCTTTTATTATGGATTTAAGGTTCCAAATACATAAACATGTTCAAAACGTCAAAGGAGAGATTGTAGTTAAATGCTTAGCTCCAAGTATATTTCAATCTCACATACGATAGGGTCGATAAAATTTGTGATCAAATTCTACTTTTAATGTCTAACCACATGTGCTATAGAGTTTCCCCAGTTACATTAGTTTGTTAATAGAATTTGTAAATATTCATCGACTTCTGGTTGTTGTTTGCAACTTGTATTTGTCTTGCACATAAGGTTCTTATGTTTTCATGGTATGGGATCACGTGGCTCCTTAAGAAAATGAACATCTAATTAAGCTTGTAAACATTAAAGGCTATGCTTTATTTAAACGGATAAAAAATTGATGTCTTCTTCATTATGTCTAAGTAAATATTAAGTGCAATCTTGTTTGCAATCAAAATAATGAGCACAACATTGAGTGCCCATTTGGTGTTATGTGTTTGATAGAGGTTTGTTAACTTAGTTTGAGCCTTTGTCCTTTTAGTGAGACTTTGGATAATCGAGGATAGAGCATTCCTCTATTGAGGTCACAAGCTATTAAGAGAGCTACAAGGCATTTGAAATTATCAAGCCTCAATGAAGGCAGTACCATCACCTGTTCACAACGTTTTTGATAGGTTCTCAAGCTTTAGAACCAAAGGTAAAACAATTTCTTCCTTGTACCAATCTAAACGTACCCTAAGACTTGCTATGAGTTGTCTTGGAAACCTTGTTTACATTAAGAGAGGTAAGGATCCTATAATGGGCATTACCACAAGAGTTTGAAGGCATTTGCAAGAAAAGTTCTCAATCACAAATAATGCATTACTCACCATTTCTTTTCTTTTGAAAAAAGATCGTCATTACATTATTTTACAAATCCATTCTACAATGTATAGAAATATAATATTACACTTGCATAACCCTTCATGAAATTGGTGTGAGAGCCACTTTAGAATCAACACCACCCTCATATGCTTAGGAAGCAGCAAGTACTTTTATGACACGTCATAGGGTACAATTAGCAAGAGTCCAATTATGTCCATATCATCTACTTACCTACTTATTTGGGTGGCTATCTCAAAGTTGTTATAGAAATCGGCCTTGTCCTTAGGGAGCATGCCCAAGCCTCTTCATTAGTAACAACTATTGAGATTTTGTTTAGTTTTGCTTTGGTGTGATGTGTATGTCATTGTTATTGCAAGGTAGTCTAAGAATGACATTCCAACATCTTAACTCATTTTTTATGTTTTGCAATTCTAATGGGTTTTGTTTTATAAGGATAACATGCCCTATACTACGAAGAGTGTTCCTTGTAGCCATTGGGTCATTGGTGCTCATCCTTTAAATATTGTCCTCCACCAGTTGATCCATCACTCAAGCACTAAATTGGTATTGTGAGAAACAAAAGGTATAAGAACATACATCTTAAGTTTCAAAAGAGAAAAAACACAAATCTTCCACACTAATATTGCAAATGGTGTCTCATTCCATGTTACATTAGATCCTAATTTTTATGTGTTTTAGTTGATCATTTGGGAGTGAGTTGAATAGAGCATACATATTTTCACTTCTAAATTGTTAAATCAAAGACATCTTTTCAACAATAGCAAGAGAGATAGATACATACCTATTACCTTATTGTGTCAATCCTCATTTTTCCTTAGAAATGCATAACTCTCATACTTGTTCAATGTATTCAAAACAAAAAGGAGCTTTATTACTTTTGTTGAATATTAGGATAACAAAAATGTGCAAGTGCAATTGATTTGCATGGCTTGAAGACACTCTCACGCACTCACTTGGATAACAAGTCTAAGGAGCTATTTGGAAATCTTCTCCAACTAACAACCCACCAAGCGTTGCTCAAGTGGAAAACGAAGATATCCACCTCCCCTTCTCCCTCTCAGATTCCTCCATGGATATTAGGGTATTGAGAAAGTTAATACTCAACACATCAGTGCACAAGAAGTGACTCCCCTTGACAAGCGCAAGTAGGGATTTCTACTACGTCAACACAAGCTAGGTGCATGAATAGACACTACTCGAGAAGATGGAACCAAGTAGCACCGACATTTTCTTTGACAACATTGTAACAAAATACATGCACAGAGGTGTTGCTTATGAGCATCTATGGCTAGCAAGTTTTGCAAGCGAGAAAACAATTCTAACCACCCAACAATGTCCAAGGAAACATGCCAAGGTCATACGATACAACAATTACAACAAGGCTAAAGATCTTGAGAACCATTAAAAGGAACTATGCTTATGGAAACGTGAACACACATTGAGTGATAATTTCCCCATATGGCACGACATGTATGGGCTCCACATGGACATAATTGAAAGCAACCGTGCACTATTCAATAAAAGTTCTTTGTATGCAGCCTTGCCTACGTTGCGTATCTACTACAGCCACAAGCTGCAGTGAAAGCACATCTGTCACCGCAACAAACGAGAAATTCAACCTGCGTGCAGAAATGCGCACGCTACACAAGAGCCAACGATGCGAACAAACTATCATGCCCAACAACAAATACTACGCCATGCTTCGGTACCAGAACTCCCAACAACGAATCATTTTAGAAGACATCATGCTTAAGAAAAGATTAAACCCTCAATAGTAGCAGTTCCACCTATTTCTTTCTGGCGATGCAGGGACTAGGAAATCTCTCACACTCCTACTCCTAGTCCATGCGTTGCTATGACACTACTTGCACTATGAAATTTTGGATATTGAATTGCCCAGAGTGCTAGTGCTGGCATATATTGGCCAAACAACTCGCGCTATTGGTGGTACTACATCCCTCCACCTACCGCTTCTCTCAATTTCGTACACTGTCCTTTGTGCAAAGAAACTACAAACACTGTCTGAAATGTACAAAGACATTCAATTGTTGGTCATTGGCGAAATCTACCTCGTTGGACTAAACACCCTCATCTCTGCAGACTCATAACTGCGTGAAATAAAAACACAACCACGACAAGCCATTTGGTGGAGTTGATGTGTTGCTTTGTGGGGACCTGTGCCAAGCGAGTCCCACCAAAGACTCCTGGATATTCCTTAAAATATTTACTATATCTACTATGCTTGGATCATATTCGAGATCCCAACTCCTGTACTACGAGCTCAACAAGCCAATGCGTTAAAAAAATACAGCTTTTCGCAGCTTAATAAAATCAGAGTTGTCACTATCTGATGCAGACCTGAAATACCAAAGGACAAGCACAATGACTCCGTCTTCAACATGCTAGAATCACAGCCCCACACAATAAAAGCAAAAAACACCAGGCACAGAACCTGTAGCAAAACCATAAGGATCCCACAAGACGTAGAAAAATGGCTAGGCTACACCAGGAACTGCACTTGAAGCCGGGAATGATCATAAAAATCTGCTCATGAAACCTCAACATATGCGATGGGATAGTCAATGGTGCGGAAGGTGTCTTCAGAGACAACATGGAAACAAAGCCGTACGTGCTTTGAATCGAGTTTCGCCACCATAGCGCGGGCATGCAAATGTGTGCAAAAAATAGAAACCTATACACACCATACACGCCACATAGCTGAACGCCCATTGTTCGAGTCACACAAGAACCATTTCAACACCAGCTCGTGCAAATAATTCCCTGTTCAGTAAGGACTGTACACCGCTCCCAAGGGCTAACATGGAATTCCTCGCATTTGACTCTTCTAATATCAGAGCACATGCACTGGTTTATACTGCTCTATTGCGTGTACGTGAACGGCGAGCCTTTTCCTTTTGTCGAAACTAGAACACGAACATATCAAGATGGACCCACTCATCCAACAAGAAATCTCTGAGTTAAGATGAACTCTCAGATGGACATTTAACCAAACGAACCTCGCAATGGCGGAGCCAACCAACACAACAACCTTGCAATCTCTCAACACTAGGTCCCTGCCTTCACACGCAAACGACATCATCTGTTGCAAGAGTGTCCTCAGCGTGACAGTGCTATGCCTCCAAGAGACTCGCACGAACCCCTCAAGCATAGTTTGTCAATGTGCGTAACCATGTGAAGTCATGATAGCCAATCTTATATTGCAAGATTTTTTCGATGTTTGTGTTTGCAATTGTGTCCTTTTCTTGCAATGTTTTACCTCTAAGCTGTTTTACCTCTAAGCTGACCCTTGCGCATTCGCACCCATATTGATGATAGAACTTGTCAAACTACGACCTTCATTGTCTTGAAGAAGAGGTTCTCTACGCAAGTAGCAAGCCGTATGCCCACATTCATCAATACCCATTTTGCAATCTCCTGGTAGCTTGTTCGTTCTAAAACATTGTATGCCCAAAGAATGATGTTGGGAATGCAATTTCTTCACAGTGTTTATCTCTGAATGTGCTTAGTGGAGGGAATCCCTTAGATGGAGTGACAACAATTGGTCGGTCTTGGAAGTCTGTAACTTGTTGACTTGTGTATATGCCATACAGAATAGCGTCCATTTAAATGTCATCACCCAGACCTGGTTGGTTATTCGGGCTTAAGATCTCCCACTCAGATGTTGCGTTCTTTTGCAGTTTTGATATGTGGTCCATCAAGAGGGTTAATTTGCACCCTACTTTTTTTCATAAAGTGGCGTGTGGATTAGCTCAAGCACTGCACACATTGTCATAGTAGGACGAACCAGGTCGTTGATGTAGTTATGCTTGTATTGGAGCCTTCACTTAATCGCCACAAGCATTGTTGCATTCTTGGACAGGAGACGTGGTACACTACACTACGCTCTATCAGTGTCTGCGAAAACATTCACGACACTTCCATGTAAGCCAAATTGGCCTTCATATGTCAATTCATGGATCTGTGCAAAGGGTATTCTTATTGCCACTAACAAGAAATGGAGCTTTGCATTTCACCAACCTAAATGACCCTTTCGTGGAGTTCGAGTGCGGCACGTGCAAGTCCTCATGTCAGGCATGACCTCGCTCGACCCTTTTGTTACATGTTCGCCATGCCATAGGGCATTATCTACATCGCCTAATTGAAAGGTCGCATGGTGCTTCATGGTGGTGCTCATGTAGATGAGGTGTTGAGCTTGCACTACCCTTTCATGGAATATTACACTCAAAGTGTTGTGTCTGGCCATTTTAACATAAACAACTAGTAGATGCTTAGCAAAGCTACATTCTTCAACTTGGGTTATCATGTAAACCCTTACACTCAATGCTTTTATGGTTTTCCCGCTTTGTTAATGCGTGTTTGTACATATTATGGGTTGGAATAAAAAAGCTCTCAGCCTCCTTGATGAAGTTATAGAAAATTGTGCACATCCTTGCATTGCAATAAAGAGTCTCACATTTTTGAATTTGGTTGCCTTTTAGTGGATTCCCAACTCCATGCATATGGGAAACTTTAGAATATGAAATGTCCTAATATGTTCTCATAAAGGCTTTGACCAATTAATGTTTGCATAGACATCCACAACATAGGTTCTTGTAACATTGTCGAATGAGTGTGTGCTGCATTATTGAGACCACCATACAACTCAGCTATACTTCAATCAACTCATCGAACGTAACTGCAATGGTACTGTGTGAAGGAGGTCGCTTCGCGACTAAACAAAGTGTGAGTTGCACATTAATTCTCCACTCACCCCGCTCACATATACATAGTAGAGGAATGGCAATGGGCACAGAAGTTAACGTCACTATGCAAAGGCTTAAGTGGGATAATGAATTCATGGAGAACACCTCGGGTACCTCTAACGTGCTAAGCTATATTGACACATTGTTCAAAGTCATAAGTATGAATCATTAGTGAACATGCTACACCAAAGCATCTCAAGGATGTCCTCCAGAATAAGTACTCCATGGCATATGCTCCACACAACTTGAAGCACGCGCCCTATTCGAAAGTTGACAAAGGATGAGGTTGCGCGACTCCTTCTAAACTCCGCCATTTCAAGAGCTTTGCTCCATGATTGTTTGGCATGGTTCTCTCACACATTCGATACGACATTTACTCTCCTGTTCCATGATGGCATCAACATCATTCAAACAACTGAAGTTGGTGCACACCATGAACATGGCAACCATACAATACTCTTGAATGATTGGTCTTCACTTATAGCAATTGCTCCATGGCAACCACTTCCAACGAAGAGGGTTTACACGAATTGGGCTAAGGAGGAAGAAATACAGCTTCATAAGCTACTATGGACATGCCCTGATCTTCCTTCCAACAAGCTAGCTTCGCTTTATTGCGAGAGACACATTCAGGGACGATATTCCATCCCAAGCATTTGCAACAAGATTTATAGGAGCATGGCAAAGGCATTCAGCACATCGCCAATGAACTAGATATCGGAAACAAGGGTGGAACTTCCACTGTAGCAAATGCACATACAGAGGCTTGATCATTTGGTTGGCGAACAATAACCTACAAGGCTTAGGAAATGGAAGAGAGGGACACAAAGTCTCCTCGAGCCTCATATAAGAAAAAATTGAAAGACACTTTGACATTCCCATGTGCATGTTGTAAAACTTTAACATTCTACTCGAAATTGAGCAGGCTACCTCTTGCTGCTAAGTCGTTGCTACAACATCATGCTTTGCCAACCATGGACACCACATCTTTTGTATTTGCTCAAACTACGTGCACCACCTAAGGAAATAAAAGCTATCAGAATTCTGTGCAGAGAACATGGTCCTACCAATGAAAGCAAGATACACCTCCACTTTGAATAGAGGAGAAGAAATAACAGACAATTATGTTTGGAATATATGGCCATAGCTTGTTAGTGATGATTGATGTCAAAGTTCACTATTGTAGGACCTTCTAGTCGTAGCCAAGATAAGAGACTTGGTGTGCAAATGCATCTTGAAAACTGGTGTGAATCCTCCTGTTAGCGACAGCTGCGAGAATAGTAAAGTCAAAGATGGCCAAGGTATGTCGAGCACGCATAAAAGAAATACTTTTCACCACATACATCAAAATCCCCTCATCAATGAATTCTTGAACTATATGTGTGAAGGTTGGCCTCGGATCCACCACGAAGGATAACTACAAAGAAGGAGAACATAGTGTGAGCTTACACCAAGCTTCTACTAAAGACCAAATACAAAAAGGAAAGAAGCCTTACTGTGTTGCATGGTCTTTAGCCCAGCGGCTATGATTATTTGATCAAACAACAGGCCATTAAGGTCTACCTTCATGATTACCAATGCAATTGTTTCCATAATAGCAGTGAAGAACACTATCTTGGTTTGCATTTGTTGAGAAGACCATGGCACATACATAGTGATCAATTTCTTTAAAACAAGGGAAAGGGTACCATGGAAAGGTTCACCTTTTAAAACACTAGTGGTTGCATCTACTCGCAACAACACAGAGCATGTCCCACCTTCATCAGGGCTTTTTTTAACGATCGTGGTCCCCTCTACATGATGGCATCAGGATAGCCATGTACTACAAGAATGGTTTCCAACTCCTCTACCAACAATGAGCTTGTGACATCGGTTCTCAATGTCTACTTACCATACTCGAAAACACAAAGTAGATACAGATCACAATGTACAAATGGTCAAACACCAAAAACACTGCTTCAAAACCTAGAAAATTTGCTCCAACATGCTCCACCCACAATTCCGATATACAAAGTGGAGGATTTCAACATAGACTACAATAGCGCTTTGGCAATTATCGCACAACTAAAAGACTTCATGTCGCACCACGACATGTGAAAGATCATCACCAAACCAACAACAATCTATGGATCTATGATCAACCACATTTGGACCAACAACAAAAACAAAAACGTGAGAAAGGGAACTAGCCTCATGTATTGGTTGGACCACTCATTGCTTTTTACGTCAATAAAATCACCATGATAAGGCGCACACTCAAAAAACATCCTCATGGATTGAATAAAATTCACCTTGTTCTACTTATGATGGGGCTTATGGTGACAATGATAAGGTCCAAGAGATCATTTATAGGTTTTCACGGTCATGTCAAGCAAGAACCCCCGAACCACATAGTGAGAGGAGGATGAATTCCGTGTTTCTGGCATCCTGCGCAGGTTGGGATTCAATCTCCTTCAAGCCATTCTCTCCTTTTCTTGGCTTGCCCTTGGCTAGGCCTAAGTGAAGGTGCATTGTGTAAAGCAAAAAGTTAAGAACAGAAAATCCATACATGGCGTATGGGGAGTTCTTGACAGTGAGTGAGCACTAGGGAATTTAAAGAAATGACCATGGTGAATGCAAAATTGATAGAGATAACACCAACATTCATGTGATTGTAATCCATCTCATTATATCTTAAAGATCACAATCATGATTACTTTCATGTTATCAAAAAGAGAACTCACAAGCTCATGCAAGAAAAGCACTTATGTGAATATTTATTAGGCTTTAGTTTTCCAAAAACACTAACTTTGTCATCATGACTAACAAAAGTACTATCCTTGATATTTGCAGTGAGGATCAGGTCCAATATCGTGTCTCGTCTCTATCTAATTAGAAGGGGTTGGAAGATCTCGTCTCTATCCAAGAATGCTATCTAATTCTTGTTCTTTGTAGCCTTTCTAGTCACATAGTTAAACATTGCCCCAAGGGCAAACTAGAATAGGTCTAGGAGAAAAATGGTGATTATCCTCCCTTCATTAGCTCCGATGTATCCCTCCTTTAGGAAGAGATACCTCTCTTAACAAAGAGAGTGCCTCTTGTGTTTATGAGAATGAGCAAATTATCTTTAATGCTTTCACGATTTGATATCCACTATGCTGATAACAAATAGGGATATTTTAGAAGCTAGACACAAGTGTCAACAAACTACAAAGATATAAATAAAAGAATTCGAGATGGTCCTTTTGGAGCTACCTTTGTCTTCAAAGGAGCTAAAGCAGACTATTGATACTATGGCTATGGAAAAGCCCTAGAAGAAAACAGTCTTCCAATATAGTTTTACAGGTTTTACGAGTTTAGGTTCCAAGTTTCGATTTCCAATGTTGTATGGCAAATGTGAATGAGTAGAGGGTTCCAAGTTTTGATTTCCAACAAATAGGTCCCAAATTTTGCAATACTAACAAAATGGTTATGGACTTTGGTAAGATGCTACCGACTTCCAACAAGGGTTTCAAATACCAACAAATGGGTTATGACTTCCAAGTTCCGAACAAAGGGTTCTAGGTTTTGCATTCCAAGTTCCAAGTTACATATTTCAATTAGAGGGCTTTGCATTCTAGGCTAAGTATTGGGTTAAAAAATTGAATTCCAATTAGAGGGTTCTAAGTTCTATGTTGCATACTTTGGGCTACAATGTTGACTTTCAACAAGAGGTGGTAAGGGTTTCAAGTTTCCTTTTTCGTGTCACATTATCGACAGTATCAAAATATACAGATATAACTATTTATTGTTACATGCAACTCTTAGGGTTAAGGTTACAAGTCCTATCGATGCCTTTTTTGCACTCATTTTTTATCCACATTAGAGAAGACCATTCACATAGAATGAGATTGAGATTTTATCTTTAATAGATACACCCCCCCCTTGAAATCTATAAACCATATCCATATGGTTTATAAACCATATCCATATCGTAAGGGTGAGCCCAAATATTGCCCAACCTTCTCCTTTTGAGCTAGGTGCCATGTATACCCCCAATACCTCCTTTCTCTTTTGGCCTTCCAACAAAGCTTCCATACTTCCATTGAAGGCATCTCATGAGTCCTTATGAGACCTCAACCGTCCCATTATCTTCATCCCTTGCTCACTTATCCACAAAATTACCCCACATTAAGTCCTTTATTCCTTGCCATTACATTCCCAAATTCTCTAAGGTTTTCCCCACAAAAAGGAAAAAGAAACAAGAGGTGTGGGGAGGGGCAACACGATATGAAAACCTTAGCAATTTATCCATATAATCTACAATTTAGCATGCATGTGAAAAAAAGTAAAAGAAGCAATAAATCAACCATAACTGCCACCTAGTTTCAAACCCATCCAAGATATACATCTTAAAGTGTTTTCTAAATAAAGGAAGTTCGTTGATTACAACTATTTTTTTTAATTTAAAAAAAAAACCAAATTTCTAAATAAAATAAGTTAGTCAATGACAACTAAATTTAACCAATTTCTAGACGTTAGAGCATTACCACATTAAAAGCTATGTCACAACGTCCCAATCACTTGGACTTTACCTTTTCGTCGCTCTATTTTTTTTAAAATGAGCATTTATAGCCTCTTTTTCGTAACTTAAATGTCCAGCCTTCATCCTTGGAGCTAGCCTAAGTTTTCCAAGATAATTCAAGTCACACTCCAAGGAGCACAATGCATTTAAGAATATAAGCCACAATGCTTTAGCATGGTCTTCATTTGGAGCATGGCACATGGTTATATAGAAGAGGTTTTCCACTTA
This sequence comes from Dipteris shenzhenensis, assembly GCF_047967505.1. NCBI lineage: Eukaryota > Viridiplantae > Streptophyta > Polypodiopsida > Gleicheniales > Dipteridaceae > Dipteris > Dipteris shenzhenensis. The sequence goes on along the minus strand of NC_141627.1, from coordinate 42,680,466 downwards.
TTTGTCCCAATTTGTTGAAACTCCATTGCTCACTACTTGCATATAAGTAGACTCCATCTTTCTATGCAATAAGGAAAAGAATCAAGGATTTCTCATGGGGCCAATGGGAACAAATGTTTATTTACATGTCAAGTATCAAAGGGTATAACTCATAAACTGGAAAGCTCAACGGACAATGTGGTGATGTATGGGAGGAGGGAAAAAGTCACTTTCAAGACTGTCAAGATCGTTTGGGAAGCACATGCTTGTTACACAAGCCCAATATTGGAAAACCACTTCATTCAAGAAAGTGTACAAGAGGTCTTGCTAGGTCAATGGAACCTTACCCACAATTGCTGGCATAGTGTTTAAAAACTTACATGAGGCTTTTGAGACATTGAATCTCAAGCAAATTGTTACAAGTTGACCAATTTTGGCCTCTACCTAGAACCATAAAATAGTTATGCCAAAGCTGGAGTTGTAGGCTTGGTCACTCAAAGGATAGTTTAAGGACTAGCACATGCCAAATTCTGCAAAATTTAGAAACAAATCTAGTTCAAATTTTGCCTTTGATGGAGGGGGACCTAGCGCTATTCAAAGTATAAAACAGTCAGTCATCTTCACCCTTAACTGCAGCACACTCGTAGATAATATAAATTGCACTTGTCAATAGGAATTTTTAAGACCCTTAAAGTGAAACTTTGCACACCATGACCAGATATTCATGAGAAATCAACACTCACGTGGCTGCTCCATGTGATTTACAAACATAGATCCACATTCAGATGAATAAACTGCACTCGTCAATAGGAGTTTTTAAGACCCTTAAAGTGAAACTTTGCACACCATAACCAGATATTCATGAGAAATTAACACTCACGTGGCTGCTTCATGTGATTTACAAACATAGATCCACATTCAGATGAACTCAACATCAGTTCACATTGGAAATGCTCATACATGCAAGTCGTGAAAAATATTGCTCAGGTTCAAAGTTCTTTGGCCAGGCCCCATGTGGATAGCAACATTTCCACAATCAGAGTCGAAATCCCGTGTGGCAACTACATTGCAAATTGCTATTTAGCTCGTAAAGAGCTAAGGTTGATAACATTTCGCATAATAGAGCTGCTGAAAGCCTTATTTACATGTATCCATTATTTAGCATCAATGATGTACCTGAAAACGACACAATTGTCTTTGCCCACATTAGAGATCAAGGAGAAACCCTAGTGCAAAGAACTTACCAGCTTTCTTATTAGTGGTTAAAATTTGAAAAAATTGGGCACTGAGGGAGACCAAAAGCCTATGAATCAGTGGGAACGTCCCAATAAAGTGTATAGTTCAGTCTGAATATTCGCCATCTTGTACACATTCATTACAGAGAAAAACCTGTAGCCACTGCTAAAAGCAGATAGATCAATTACAGCTGGAACACAACCCTTGGAAATTCTACATACTCAGGAGAGAAAAAAACCCTTACAGCAGCAGCTTCATTAAAGATGAAGGCCAGCTTTCAGATGAAACCTAAAAGGACATCCTCACACCATCCAAGGCTTTCAGATGAAACTCAGAAGGATCCCCCCCCCCCTTTTCTCTCTCTCTCTCTCTCTCTCTCTCTCTCTCTCTCCTGCCTGCCGCTGCCTGCAAGGGGCCCCCCTCCCCCCTGCCTGTCCCGCCTGCCGCTGCCTGCAAGGCCCCTCTATAGGGCCATCTTGCTATATTAAGCAGCCTGCTGCTCATAGGCTACCATAAGCCAGCTCTAAGCTACCTCAGCGAAGCCAAGATACCCTCCCCCCTGCCTGTCCCGCCTGCCGCTGCCTGCAAGGCCCCTCTATAGGGCCATCTTGCTATATTAAGCAGCCTGCTGCTCATAGGCTACCATAAGCCAGCTCTAAGCTACCTCAGTGAAGCCAAGATACCCCCGGGAGACCTGCGACTCCCACACCGCTTCGAGAAGCCACCCAACCGGAGAGACCCCCCCCCCTCCCCTCCCTTCCTGTTGGCATACTATCTGAACATGTACTTCTAGCTCAAGTCCTAGCTTCTGGTAACATGTTAGAATACACAATGGAGAATGAAACGTCCACGAGACCACACCTGAGAACTCTAGATCTTACTCGAGAAGTGCACACGTCCCCCCCCCTCCCCTCCCTTCCTGTTGGCATACTATCTGAACATGTACTTCTAGCTCAAGTCCTAGCTTCTGGTAACATGTTAGAATACACAATGGAGAATGAAACGTCCACGAGACCACACCTGAGAACTCTAGATCTTACTCGAGAAGTGCACACGTGTGCAAATGTAAACCATGCTCGGATCTGGAATAGACAGCAAGACATAACAACGAATGACTGAATAAGAATTTCCAGGAGAAGACCCCCCCCCCTCCCCTCCCTTCCTGTTGGCATACTATCTGAACATGTACTTCTAGCTCAAGTCCTAGCTTCTGGTACCATGTTAGAACACACAATGGAGAATGAAACGTCCACGAGACCACACTTGAGAACTCTAGATCTTACTCGGGAAGTGCACACATGTGTGCAAATGTAAACCATGCTCGGATCTGGAATAGACAGCAAGACATAACAACCAATGACTGAATAAGAATTTCCAGGAGAAGACCCAAAATGTATTACAAAATAGTGCACTGACAAACCACACTAAATGGACATCGAGGCTAGTGCTGGATGTGAGGCCACAGAGTGTTGCCCTAATGTGCTGCTCTCTCCTACTGCTGTGCACCTCTGATGAGGTCTTCAGTGGCTATGGAAGGAGCCCTCCACGTGTGCTAAGGTCTACTGCTGCTCTGGTGCCTCTGTCGCACCCTGCTGCTGGAACCTCTGTCCAGGCTGGAACAGACGGCAGACTGCTGCCCCTTGCTACTGCCTTCTCCTGGTCCTTCTCATGCCTGGGGATGCACTCCTGAAGAGCCTGAAGCAGTCTGCAATGCTGCTCTCCAAGTACCTCGACTGCCCCCCCACTAAATGACCCAGCAAATACACCAACTGGGGGCCTGTACTGCTGAGCTAAGGTCAGACTGACCCAGTCTGCTGGCTGGCCAACCCACTTTGTGGATTACTTTGTGGACTCACCGACCATACCAGCCCTTTGGGTTCTATAAAACCCTCTGTTAGCTGCACCTTTTGTGTCCAAGCCCAGGGCTGGCACAGCCCTTTGTACCCCTCCAACAGGGCCTCCAACAGTCTGCAGACCTGCCATAAACATGTTGAGATTCCGCATCTCCAGGCGTGGCCAGCCGACCAGCCCCCATGCAGCAAGGGGGGCCAGAGGGGGTAGGCTGGCCGACCAGCTGGTCGGCCCAGTTGGCCTGACCGACCAGGCTGGTCGGTCCAGTCAAACTGGCCGACTCCCCCCCTTGGCCTGCCCTATAAAAGGGCCTCCTTCCCTTCATTTCCTCTATCACTTCTTGCAGCTCCTCAAGGCTCCAGCATACAGCCTGCTCCTGACCATCCCCTCAGAGCCCCCTCTCAGCTGCTCAGTTGGCTGCCCACACTCCCGCAGCAGATCTTGCCTCTTCAAGGCCCTTGCCTCCCCGCTCCAGGCCTCTGCCTCTTCGTTTCAGGCTTCTCCTGCCTCCGTGCTCTCAGGCTTCAGCTTTCTTGTGTTCCCCCCTTTTTCTCTGCTTCAGTTCAGCCTCTCCAGCAGCTCCTGTTTTCTATCTTATTCAAGATATCTTGTATTTCAGTTGCTGCCCTGGTTTAAGGGCTGATTTACAGCAGATCAGTGGTGGTACATTTTGTTATCTCTAGTGTTCTCTGTGTGGCTCTATAATTTCAGTTTGTTTGCATCTTCCGCTGCCATTTTAATATGGTATCAGAGCACCAGGTTACTCTCTGATCTGGGAACTTCTATATTGATGAAGTTGAAGAAGTTTGTCCTCCACTGACTACAGAGCTTTCTTCTCCCCTCCCTATATATATATATTTTTGATTTTTCCATCCCGTACCCCGGGCTCGTACCCCGGGCTATCAATAGCAGCCTACTGCTTCATCAAGAGCCTCTCCCCCCCTTCCTTCATCGCGCATCGGGTCGGCTCCCGTCTTCACCCGTACGACTTTATTCAGGGGTTTTTTGGCAGAACTTATTGGCTCTTGATCTTTGGGTTCGATTGTTGAGATTGGCCCTGTTCTAGACCTTGATCTTTTCACCAGCCCCGTTCTCTTCAGCCCCTTGTTGCTGTCCATTCCCTGTTTTCAGTTATGGCTGATGAAACAAAGGATTCTACTCCGGATCTTCGCGTATCCCCTATGTCCAGTTTCTTTCAAGAGTCTGACAAGCCTGTACGTATTCCCACTCTTCCTACATTTCCAGATGCTCGGCAGTTAGATGGGACCAATTATTCTCTTTGGAAAATTCAGATGGCGTCTGTATTGGAATCTTATGATCTTGCTGAGTTTGTTGATCCCGGGATCCCTCGTCCGTCACCTGAGGAGGAGCCACATGCTTCTCTTATCTGGGATAAATTGAATGCTCGTGTACGCTCGTTCATCTTTCTCAATTGTCAACCAGGGGTTCTCAATCATATCAAGCATCTTACTTCTGCACGTGCTATTTGGGAATTTCTTGATGGCATGTATCTTCGCGTCACTCCCATGAAACGTATTTCCTTGGAAGTTCAGCTTCGTCGCCTCGATCCAACTACTTCTCCTTCCATACGGGACCACATCAACAAAATGCAGAGCATGCATCAGGACATCCTCCATGCAGGCAAGGCTATCTCCTCCGAAGATATGGCTATTACTCTCTTATCTCATGTTATTACTGACAGTCGATATGCAGCATTCTATTCTTCTCTTATTACCTCTGGCCGCCTCAGCACCATCACTTGGGAGGAACTTGTCCCCATGATGATGGATCAGGAGGAACAGTTCACTAAAACCTCTGATGGTTCTTCTGAGGCTCTTGTGGCCCATCGTCCCAAATCACGATCCAAGAATGCCCCGTCCTCTGCCAATAACTCATCTCCTTCATGAAAAAGATAAAGATTGGGATCAGCCAGAGAGCGAAGAAGGCCTTGGCAGCAGAAGAAGGTATCAATACGCTGATTCCAGGCCCGAGGAGCTTGCTTGAGACCGTAGAGAGCCTTGCGAAGGCGACAGACCATGAAAGGAGAACGAGAATCAATGAAGCCGGGCGGCTGATCCACATATACCTCTCTTCATGAAGATCACCATTCAAAAATGCAGATTTGACGTCCATTTGAAAGATGGGCCACTGATGGTGGGCGGCAAGAGCGAGGATCGTGCGGATGGTGCTCATCCGGGCGGTAGGTGCAAAGGTCTCCCCATAGTCGATGCCGGGTCGTTGGGCATAGCCTTTAGCCACCAGCCGAGCTTTATACTTGTCGACAGAACCATCAGAGGCGTATTTTGTTTTGAAAATCCATCGGACACCAATGACGGAACGATGTGAGGGACGAGGGACAAGGTCCCAGGTGTGGTTCCGAAGAAGAGCATGAATTTCCGCTTCCATAGCCTGTTTCCAATGAGGCTGGGCCAGAGCCTGAGGAACGGTAGTGGGCTCACGAGTGGCGAGGATGCGAGACATAAGGGCATAATTGACATGAAGGGGATCAGAAGAGGACGGTGGGAGATGGCGATGAGAGCGACGAGGCCCATCATCAGGGGGTGGTTCGGAGTAGGGATCCTCAAGACCGGAGGAGCGGAGAGTATCAATGAGCCATCGCGGAACACGTACCGAGCGGGGTTCCAAAGGAGGAGCAGACGAGGGTGGAGCCGGAGAAGGAGGCGGAGGAGAGAGAATAGGAGGTGATGTACCGGGGGACGAGGCAGGTGGAGGGAGAGAGGGCTCCGGGCATGGTTGTAAGACACGTTAAGACACGACACATTAGACACGCTTCAGACACGAGTGTCTAAAGTGTCTTAAAGATAAGACACGTAAGACACGCCATTGTGGTTATAATAATAAATATTTAATTAATATATGTATAAGTATACAAATGTACAACTTGCTAGCATAGCTAGCTGCTAGATTCTAGAAGTACAATAAACTACACTTAAATAATGCAAGAAGAAACAATGCACTTGTACAATGTAGTTAAGAGTCAAGACTCATCACCCAAGACTTAAAAGTTAAAGTTAAGACTCACGACTGAAGAGCTTGCAAGTTTTGCATACTTAAAGATTTAAACTGACAATTGAATCTTGTCACATGTGACTTGAATGAAAACTGCATCTCGACACATATAATTGAAAGGAAGCTTTCGACTCTCAAGACTCAAATCTCTGAAGATTCATCCTAATTTGAATCTATGAGGTCACTGCCACTGCTAGATCCAAAGTCACCATCAATGATAGCATGGCTAAGTCACTCCCCACCCACCCAAAAAAAAAAAAAAACACAGGGTGTCTAAAGGTGTCTTAAGGTAAGACACGTGTCTTAAGTGTCTTAAGTGTCTTATCATAAGACACTAGTGTCTTAACAACCATGGCTCCGGGGCATCGGACGGATCTCCAAGAACAGGAGGAGAGTCGGAGGATGTCGGAAGGACCTGCTCGTCGAAAAGAACATCCCTGCTCACGGAGATAATGCGGCGGCGAGGATCATAGAGGCGATAGCCAATGGAGACGGAGTTGTAGCCTACGAACAAGAGCTTGTGGGACTTAGGATCAAGCTTTCCACGATCAGATTTAGGAATATGAACATAAGCATCACAGCCAAATACTCGAAAATGGGAAACATCGGGCTTAGATCCATAGTAAGCTTGATAAGGGGTCATGCTTGGGACTGTTGATGTCGGAGAGCGGTTAAGAGTATGGATGGCGGTCATCATGGCCTCGGCCCAAAGAGACTGAGGGAGTTGACTGTGAGTGAGCATGGTCCGAGCCATTTCAACACCGGTACGATGTTTACGTTCAACCACACCATTATCAGAAGGGGTACCTGTGTTGGCAAATTCCCGTTTGACACCATGACTACTCAAGAACCGATCAAACTCGAGAGAGGTGAATTCACCACCTTTATCAGCACGAAGAATTTTGAGGGAGTGATTGGATTCTTTTTCCACCATGGCTAGCCAGGTCTGGAAACGACTGAAAGCCAGATCCTTGTGGGAAAGAAAATAGATCCAAGAGTAGCGACTGAAATCATCAACAAGGAGCATGTAGTACGAGGCTCCCCCAAGGGACATAATCTGCATAGGGCCACATAGGTCGAGGTGAACAAGACCAAGCGGAACAGTGGCACGGCGAGAGGCATGATGAGCGAACGGCTCGCGATGTTGTTTGCCCAATATGCAAGAGGGACAGAGACCTTGGCGAGTACCGACGTTAGGGAGGCCGAGGACAAGCTGATCACGGAAAGCACGATGAAGAGCATCAATGTGTAAATGACCAAACCGATAATGCCAAAGGTCGCCAAGAGAGGTTCCTGTAAGGGAGGGAAGGGCAACAAGCTTGTAGATACCATTAGTAGAATGGCCGGTCCAAACCGGCTGTCCGGTGGCACGATCGCGGATGGTGACAGAGGCTGCTTCAAACTCAACTTTCATATTGTTTTGACAAATCTGATGAACCGAAAGGAGATGAAAGCCGAGAGACGGAACATAAAGAACACGAGAAGAGTGTTTACCCCCTTTGCGATCAGGAATAATATCAAGAGAGCCCTCTGAATGAACAGGAATAGAGTGCTTATCGCCGATGCAGACACGACCAGAATGAGGAGTGAGATCCTGGAGCAGTGAGGAGGAGGGGGTCATATGCCGAGAGGCCCCACTATCAACAATCCATTCACGAGCATCGGAGCTATGGAGAGCCAATGACTCTGCTGCAGGAAGGGGGACCGAATTCAAGAGCTCAAGGTGAACAAATGCAGGAGTAGGGGTAAGGGAAGCATCAACCGCAGCGGCCAGAGGTGCGTCAGCTCGTTTGTGTTTGCGGTATGGACAATTGCGCCAATAATGGCCAGGAGTGCCACAGTGATTGCAATTACCTTTGGGAGCAGGACGGTCACTAGAGGGATCTGAAGGAGATGAGTTATTGGCAGAGGACGGGGCATTCTTGGATCGTGATTTGGGACGATGGGCCACAAGAGCCTCAGAAGAACCATCAGAGGTTTTAGTGAACTGTTCCTCCTGATCCATCATCATGGGGACAAGTTCCTCCCAAGTGATGGTGCTGAGGCGGCCAGAGGTAATAAGAGAAGAATAGAATGCTGCATATCGACTGTCAGTAATAACATGAGATAAGAGAGTAATAGCCATATCTTCGGAGGAGATAGCCTTGCCTGCATGGAGGATGTCCTGATGCATGCTCTGCATTTTGTTGATGTGGTCCCGTATGGAAGGAGAAGTAGTTGGATCGAGGCGACGAAGCTGAACTTCCAAGGAAATACGTTTCATGGGAGTGACGCGAAGATACATGCCATCAAGAAATTCCCAAATAGCACGTGCAGAAGTAAGATGCTTGATATGATTGAGAACCCCTGGTTGACAATTGAGAAAGATGAACGAGCGTACACGAGCATTCAATTTATCCCAGATAAGAGAAGCATGTGGCTCCTCCTCAGGTGACGGACGAGGGATCCCGGGATCAACAAACTCAGCAAGATCATAAGATTCCAATACAGACGCCATCTGAATTTTCCAAAGAGAATAATTGGTCCCATCTAACTGCCGAGCATCTGGAAATGTAGAAAGAGTGGGAATACGTACAGGCTTGTCAGACTCTTGAAAGAAACTGGACATAGGGGATACGCGAAGATCCGGAGTAGAATCCTTTGTTTCATCAGCCATAACTGAAAACAGGGAATGGACAGCAACAAGGGGCTGAAGAGAACGGGGCTGGTGAAAAGATCAAGGTCTAGAACAGGGCCAATCTCAACAATCGAACCCAAAGATCAAGAGCCAATAAGTTCTGCCAAAAAACCCCTGAATAAAGTCGTACGGGTGAAGACGGGAGCCGACCCGATGCGCGATGAAGGAAGGGGGGGAGAGGCTCTTGATGAAGCAGTAGGCTGCTATTGATAGCCCGGGGTACGGGATGGAAAAATAAAAAATATATATATATAGGGAGGGGAGAAGAAAGCTCTGTAGTCAGTGGAGGACAAACTTCTTCAACTTCATCAATATAGAAGTTCCCAGATCAGAGAGTAACCTGGTGCTCTGATACCATATTAAAATGGCAGCGGAAGATGCAAACAAACTGAAATTATAGAGCCACACAGAGAACACTAGAGATAACAAAATGTACCACCACTGATCTGCTGTAAATCAGCCCTTAAACCAGGGCAGCAACTGAAATACAAGATATCTTGAATAAGATAGAAAACAGGAGCTGCTGGAGAGGCTGAACTGAAGCAGAGAAAAAGGGGGGAACACAAGAAAGCTGAAGCCTGAGAGCACGGAGGCAGGAGAAGCCTGAAACGAAGAGGCAGAGGCCTGGAGCGGGGAGGCAAGGGCCCTGAAGAGGCAAGATCTGCTGCGGGAGTGTGGGCAGCCAACTGAGCAGCTGAGAGGGGGCTCTGAGGGGATGGTCAGGAGCAGGCTGTATGCTGGAGCCTTGAGGAGCTGCAAGAAGTGATAGAGGAAATGAAGGGAAGGAGGCCCTTTTATAGGGCAGGCCAAGGGGGGGAGTCGGCCAGTTTGACTGGACCGACCAGCCTGGTCGGTCAGGCCAACTGGGCCAACCAGCTGGTCGGCCAGCCCCCATGCAGCAAGGGGGGCCAGAGGGGGTAGGCTGGCCGACCAGCTGGTCGGCCCAGTTGGCCTGACCGACCAGGCTGGTCGGTCCAGTCAAACTGGCCGACTCCCCCCCTTGGCCTGCCCTATAAAAGGGCCTCCTTCCCTTCATTTCCTCTATCACTTCTTGCAGCTCCTCAAGGCTCCAGCATACAGCCTGCTCCTGACCATCCCCTCAGAGCCCCCTCTCAGCTGCTCAGTTGGCTGCCCACACTCCCGCAGCAGATCTTGCCTCTTCAGGGCCCTTGCCTCCCCGCTCCAGGCCTCTGCCTCTTCGTTTCAGGCTTCTCCTGCCTCCGTGCTCTCAGGCTTCAGCTTTCTTGTGTTCCCCCCTTTTTCTCTGCTTCAGTTCAGCCTCTCCAGCAGCTCCTGTTTTCTATCTTATTCAAGATATCTTGTATTTCAGTTGCTGCCCTGGTTTAAGGGCTGATTTACAGCAGATCAGTGGTGGTACATTTTGTTATCTCTAGTGTTCTCTGTGTGGCTCTATAATTTCAGTTTGTTTGCATCTTCCGCTGCCATTTTAATAAAACAAGGGCCCATGTGTGGCCCAATGAATTGCCAGCACCATGGCTGTCTGTAACACAACTAAAAGGTGGGTCAATAAGTAACCCTAAGAAGGATGTCTGCATGCTGCCCATGTGGCATCCTGTCTGCCCACATGGCAGCCTCTCCCTCCCTCCATGTTTCCCCTATCATCCTACAGGTCATTCCCCCACGCTCTCGTCATTTGGAGGCTTACAAACGGGGAGTTGACCCTAATTCTCTGACAATTCCCACACCTTCTGTCAGACCCTGTATATGAAATGGGAATATAGTTGCATACAATATGGATAAGGATTGCTTGTAGCATATGCTCCCAAAACAAAGGCAGATGTCAGACACATAGGCATATGCATAGTTTCACTGAGCCTCCAAAAAGGAAGAGACAACTCAATTGTGATAATGGGGATTCTATCTAGCCTAGCTACAACTGCTTCTAAGCAAGCATGTACAGAAAATGTTGCTGAATACACAGCATGCCTAACAGATCCATGGCCCAGAAACAATGGATAGCCAGGAAGGGCTGGACGGCCATGAAGGAGGTCTATAGGACATGTAAGCCAAGGAGAATGACCCAACCAAGGGCCTGGAATCGCACCAGGTTATGTTCGGTACAAGGGCCAGGCCGGCCCTATACTGAGGTTGACCCAATCAGACTGGTAGGCGCAGCAGAAGGTGGCAACAGCAGCGTCAGCATTGCAGAAGCAGCAGACAACAAAACAGATCAAAAACACAGTGGACTTTTGGTGAAACAACATGCTGACTTTTTGGCTGATCTAGTCTATGCCAACCGATGACCAGTCAACAAGGCTGACCAGTCTGAACAATGAAGTCATATAGCCTGTAAAAGGCCCAAAACCCTCATTCTACCAATCAACAGCTTCAACAATTTCTAGCACATCTAGCCTCCATCAACCATGTTCTCTTCATAGTCCTTCTCACCCTAGCTTCGAAGGGGGGGGTGTTGGATATCGAAGCCTATGTGTGAGAGTCCTAGAGTGTGAAGAGTCCTTGTGCAAGTGGACCACTTGTCCAAGTAGACTAAGTAATGTTTATGATCCTATGCAACCTGATTTATTAGGTCTATGTGCAGCCTATAAAAAGGTGTATGTACTTGTCAGTCTGAGATTCAGCGGTCCATTGTGTCATTCTCTGCCTCCCAACAGGTGATTGGTGGCACTCTCTCACCGTGTGTTATAACAATGTCTAACATGGTTTTAGAGCTAATGCTGAAACATGCTTAGATTTTCCAACAATAAGGCCATGATTGATTGTTTAACATGAATGAAATCATGTTTTGTTAAAAGAGACATCTTTTTATTGTGCTTTATTTGACTAATTGTTTATCTGAGTAATATAATTGACCTTGATAGCAATATTCTACAGTATTATTGAAGTAGAGTGGATTGAAGCCATACCTTCATAAGGCTGAAGGTATGAGCCCACTGCTCCTTACTGAGCTGACACCTGCAATCGCATGGCAAGCCTGATAAGAGGCTTAACCTTCACACCTATACACTAGTCCGTCCTAAAGACACAAGTGGGGGTCAAGGCCACCATAATACCCCCCTTGCTCTAGGCAAGGTGTAGAAGATATCATGAAGCATTTAGAGGACAAGGCACACATACAATCATTTTGGGGGGCTATCCAAGGTAGAGTACCATTATTGACACATACATAACATTCATTTTATGCTAATGCAAGGGTAGAGGACCCATTAATGACACAACAAAGTAAAGCTCGAAAGCCCAAAAGTCAGAGCTATCTTCCCCAATGGAAAGATCTACCATGATAGTGAGAGCATTGTCTGGTGGGTTGTCAACGTTTGGGTCGGACTTTACCTCCACGAGATTTGCTTCTTCTTCTTCAAGCTTTTCAAGCCGTCTAAAGCATTGATTTGGCCGTATGGCCAGGTTTCTTACAGTAGGTACACTTGGCCATTTTGCTTGCAAAGTGTTTACTGGTGCAGCCCTTGCTTCTGGTGTACATTGCTTCTCGTTCTGGAGTGATGGGTGTTGTGCGACAACGATCATTGTCCATTAATACAGCAACAATTTCTCATAGTTCATTGCACGAGCAACTTGAAGGACACCAAGAATATCTAATTGCTGGGATTGTCTTCGAGCCTATTGAGAAGTACAGCCTTCTTATCATCATCATCAGGAGGAGCTTTCAAGGTAGCAAGTTGTACTGAGATGGTCCTTCAAAGAGGAATCCTTAATGGACACCTTATAAATTGTTGTTTGAGAAAGACTTTGGAATTATTAAGATCTTCTCCAAAAAGATCATTCAGATTGTCCCATACCTCTTTTGATGTAATATCAAGATTGAGATTATGAATATAATTGTCTGCAAGACCCAGATCAATAATGGCAAGAGCTCAACCTTTTCGTCATTCCATGCAATCATCGCAGCTGAATTTCCTTCCAGCTTGGGATCAGTTCCCTTGACGACTTTCCACACACTCTACTACATAAGGACGAGGCGTACCTTGGTCTCAATGCGAAAGTTTGTACCAGAGAATTTCTCGATTTGAAAAGCAAGACGGGGATGTTCCATTGGTGGAGATTGCTATGTCCATGAACTTAAAAGTTTCTTCCTAAGCATCCAATGGGCCAGAGGACACCCAATCTGATAGAACGCAAGGACTGATGCTGTTGGCCCAGTAGCTTCAACTTTCTCTTAGTGAATAGATTAAAAAACTGCTCGTCACAAGAGGGAAACATTACCTGCTTTGAAACAACTCGAGCACCTTCGTATTCCCAGGCCGCTAGGAGACACTATGACACCGCCAAGGAAGCGCATAGGAGCAGGCATCAGAAATTCACGCAAGCGGACACAGGAATACGGGCCTGAACGTAGGCCCTTAAGCGTGGCATGTCTAGAGAATGAGTTGGGGTAGAAACTCAGCAACAGAAGGGAGCAACAATTTGTCCAAGCTCATGGAGTGGCTGTAAATAGATAATGGAGGAAGAGCTTGGGCTGTTGGTGGGCAGCAACATGGTTGTCGTGCCCAAAAACACAACAATTAGTGTAGTTTCGATCTCATGACAGCCCCCAAATTTGAAAATCATAAATTCCATTACACACAGACAGGCTGGAGCTGCTGCAGGGCTAGATCCAGGGTTGGCTGGTAGAGAAAGCCCTACAGACTGGGTAGGTCCATTCTGTAGGAAGTCAGGTATTCTAGGGCGGGAGAGCAGTCCAGCCTGCTTCAAGGTACCATCCAGGAGGATTGTGGTGCAGCAAGGAAAGTGGTAACTGCAGGGAACAAGGTGCTCACGGGTCTTCACCATTGTCTGCCCTCAGAGCAGCAAGAAAGACAGGATCGAAGGAGGTGACTTGTGCCTCAGCTTGGGCTGCATTCTAAGCAGCAGGAAGTCAAGGAATCATAGCAAGCCACTGCCTTACAAGAAGGATCAGTTGGAAGTTGTGATTGTGGGGCACACATACGAGGCCCACACAACCTCAACGAGAGCAATGCAGGTCCAAGTGTTTTGGAATGCCAATGAGGTAGGAGAACGGCCTTGTGTATGTACAGGGTCCGCATCTAGTCAACACTCCAGTCATAGAGGGTGGCACACTAGACATAACTTTTGTATTGTCTCCACATTGGATGGAAATATATTTTGCTGGTTCTACATCTCTCTCTTGCACATTGTCTGTTTACTTACTGCACATCTATTTAGTACACACTAAGCACAAGAAGTTTGGATTTAAATATACTACTGAGTGAGTTCCTAGGCTCTATAACTCTATCTTCCTCTGTACATACTCTCTGTTATTCTCTACAAATAATGTCAATGTTTTCAGAACTTATTTAAGGGAGGAAAGAGGCAAGAGCGCTGGGAGCATAGGTATTGAAACTGCAACCTATGGTTTTTTATGAAAATATACAAGAGCAACCTTACTAAATGAGATTTTTCAACAAAGGCAAAAAAAGAAAGTGTTGAGATGGAGGTAGATGAGAAGGGGAAAGGCAGGGGCAGCCGCAGGAGGGAGGGAGATCCTTAGAAGAAAAAAAAACTCCAAATTTGAAATACAGAGAGGTGCTTACAAAGCCATGCAGTGCTTACTGATCTGTCAAGATCTATGAGCTGCATCGAGGTTTGTTTAAACACAATGCTTCCTCGAATATAAAACCAAAACAGAAGGGGGAGGGCTTTGTTTTCCCCCTCTAAATGGAGAAAGATGTCATGACAGACTGAGCTTATCTTGAGCGATTACAGAGGTGTGTCACTAAAGGAGTGCAGTTGTTGCCATCACTACACTACAGATGGAATGACTAGACCAACTTCCTTCATTGCTCTCCTTTAATTATACCCATTTACAGTGAAAAAATATTATTAGGCAGAAGCACTCTTACTTCTATAAAGACTAATAAAATGCAATTGAAAAGCAATCGCTCTTTGCGGTCTTTTGACAGAGTTTACCTGCACATTGACTTTGTCGACTAGCTAACTGAGACGAAACAACATAAGTTCACCAACCAAATAAAGGAGTCCAGGATAAGAGAATGGCCCAGGCAGTTGATCAATCAATAATGGGCCACTTAATTCATTAAGTTGGTTGACCAGTAAAAATGAGCTGACTAGGGCATTAAGCTGGACGAGGGCTGCATTGAGCAGGCACCAACGGGTTGGATCAATAACTCAACAAAAATTTGACATAAGTGGAGGGAATGCAGGTGAGTTTATTTTTTAAGACAATATAATGGCTACTTTAAAAATCAATGTCTCAGCTTAGCAAGACTAAACCTCCTGAGAAACGCCTAAATCTCAACATATCACGAGAAATATAAAGGTGTAAAGAAAGAAATCGGACCACGTACAATTCTGCTAAAGGTGTAATCAAAGACGTCTAAAATGTAGTGGAAGCACGATGGCTTAACTTTTCAAAGACCATCAAGAAGCCTAGGAAGCTTGTTTAGTAAAAGAGAAGCCTTAATTATCTCATTCTCCCGAAATGAGGACAAGAAATGCACACAAATTGGACGATTCCGAGAACGGATGGAAAATATAACAGAGCTACACAAAAACCTGCAGAGATGTCAGCATTGCTAGTACTCACACCGGCCAAATATTTGTCGTTTAGAACAGATTATTCATAACGAACTTGGAAATCGAAGGGGAAAGCCCCAATTTATCCGACATTGCCCCTCGTACGGCGCATGACGTCGAATTAGCTGCGGCTGGGCGCTTACATATGTTGAGACAAATAATTTGAATTTTCAAATTGTTTCACACATCATACCTTGGCGTCCTCCCCGTGTGCATGTTCATGTCCATGCCCATGCCCGTGACCATGGCCAGGATGATCCCATGGATGGCGTAAACCCTACCAGACGAACATGAGAACTTGCATTTTTACTCAAAAAACCAAACCACGAATGCAGCAGAATTTTTCTAATAACTCGAGGCGCAACCAAAACGTGGAAAGTACCAGCAAGACAGGCCCATCCTCCTTGGCTCTGTACAGGATCCAAAACCTGCAGCATTCAGGATACCGTTACGCAAGCACGGACTGGGCATCTACGGCAAGAGTTTAAAGATGTAGGAGGCTAACAAAGGGTAGCACAATGGAGAGAGACCACATGATAGCGCCCATGATCTGGCCAGTCCGAACATGCCAGCGCTTTGGGGGGTGCAAGGTAAGGCCGCCATAGCTGATCTCGTGACCGTGGGAGCCGTGTCCGTGAGGATCGGAGCCAGCCATCTCTCTCTGCTTGTGCTGTGGCTTCTTCTTCTTCGTCGTCGTCGTCGTCTTCTTCTTCTCCTTCCTCTTGCAACCCCTAGTCAACCATCCTGTTGACCTAGATTTCATTAAATTCGATAATTTTCTTTAGTTATGGAAAATTTCGTTGATTATGAATTATGAAAATTTTCATTGATTATGGGAAACTTCATTGATTGTGGAAATTTTTATTAGTTCTCTGAACTAAAATGTAATAGTGGCACCGCTGTTACTAAACACCGTTTGGGGATGCAATGGATTACCAGAGGTGTTAATAAACACCTTGTGATTTTGTCAGATAAAAAATTTATGCAAATAGGCATCAATAAAAATCACAACAAGTGAGAAACATTACATGAAAGAACATAATACCGAGGACAAAATGATCACCAATGTCTATGCTTCTATACAAAGCAAGCCTTCCTATGCTTTGATACAAACATGTTGTTATCTTCTTGGGTGGATTTATGGCTTTTGATGTACACGACCAAACCATCACATCCACACAATCCCATAACGTAGCATACCATTCTCAAATTGCTCTCTATACCGATAAAATGATGTCTTTGGTATTCCGTGTATCTTGTACTATGCTTTGTAACACACCACCTGACCATTCACCTTGAATTTGTAGCATACCCTCTTAGCCAACTCATAATGCCAAGCCATTGATAACATAACATATATAAAGTTTGTAACAAGATTTCAAGGAGCTGTCCCAAAATTCTTCCTTGTTGTCATTTAACATGTCTCGATCAACATGTTAGCAATACCTATGCTCACAAAAATCAATAAATGAAATTTGTTGCACTAATTCCAATGACATTCTGTACATTGATGTCACGGAAATCAATAGAAGAAATTTGTTGTACTAATTCCACTAACACATTGTACATTGATGTTGAAGTCTCTCTTTGCTTACTACTAGGTTGCCTTGTATAGAGAACTACCAATATCCAATTCCATTATATAGAGAACTAGGCCGTTAATCTAATTTACCCTGGCCACAACTAGCTTAGCATGCCTAGAAACCGGACATGGCATCTCAAATATAGAAGATCCTCCAAGGCTTTCCCACACAAAGGACACCACTGACAGTAGCCCTGTAGGAGCCATTAATGCATTAATGGCTTCCCTGTAGGGTTACTACCTAGCTCCACCATAGACATTCGAGTAGACTGGCATCCCCTCTCAAAATCTGACCTTCCTTTCCAACACATCAACTCATTGCAAGACTTTAGGCATCAACAAGCCCAGGCACCAAATCAAAGCCCTTAACTTTAAGGGGGAACCAGGATCAGAGCCTATCATACCAATCCATTTCTTTCCAGGAACCCACCCCAGTCTCTCTGAACCACTTTACATGTTCCACCCAGGGAGCATGACAGTCAAACAATCTCGGCAAACACTTACATATCATACCAACATTTCTTTTTTCAATATCAACCACACCTGAACCCCCATTGGATTTAGATAGCTTCATGGCATCCCAAACAATGTAATGCTATTTCCTATTTTCCCTATCTTCCACCCAAACAAATCCTCTTAGCATTTATCTTCAAGTCAATGTGTCTTCTTAAATCTCCAAATAGTTGCCAAGTAGGTAGTGCTAGCAAATAAAACATGCTTAACACAACCAACACTCTAGCATAAACCCAAGGTAGCTCCATCCCAAAACCTAAATTGAATCTTTGCCTTAAAGATATCCCAACCCCCAAGGGGCCCCAAGATGACATCTCATTGTACCCTTCTCAATCCACGTCAAAGACATCTCAACCAGCCAGTCCAGTAGATCCCCCAAGACTACCCTAAGGCCAAATGTTTTCTCCCAACTGCACAAAGATTTAGATGCCACCAAGAATTTACTCAGCACATGACACATCTCTTTGTTTTCAGCCATAATGGCAACCATAATAATTTACTATGAATTTTCACACTCTCTTTGTTTTTAGCCATAATGGCAACCATATCATTTGCAAATGGTTGTTGAAAACTACTTGCCAGATGGGAGAGTTATCCCTTTTATCTCTCCTACACTCATCCCTTCTTTTATCGTGCATTAAGGGCACATTATATATTGCAAAGAACAAAGGTGCCAAGGGGCAACCTTGCCTAATAGACCTATGCTTTTCATACCTCCTCATAGCTCCCCCATTTAGACACAGAACACTAGAGGAATTTCCAAACAGGGTCCCAACCATCTTACAAAACCCCAAACCAAATCCTAACTTTTCCAAGACTACCAAAATGTAGTCCTATGCTTGGTCAAATTCAAATCCCAATAGCACACATTTCCTACCAGTATTAATAGCAAAGTCTAATAGAGAAGAAACATTCAATATATTTTCAAAAATATGCCTAGATCTCACAAATATGATTTGCTTCTTGTCTACCACAAACATGCAAACCTCCCTAATCCTAGTGGTTAATGCCTCTGCCACTATTTTATATGACATGTTCAACATAGTAATGGGTCTCTAGTCCTTGACTTTCAATTTGTTTTGTCTTCACCATCATTTCTAGATTAACCATCTCTACAAAATCATGTTTCAATAGGCCAAAAGTCTCTATAGAACTTAGCCATCAACCCATTAGGTCCAGGGGACTTGTCATTTAACAGCTTCTGAAAAGCATCCCATAACTTATCCTCCAAAAGGTCTCTTTCTAACCCAACTCTTTGGACTAGGGATACCCTAGGGTGCCAGGACCTATGACAAAGCCCTACTCCGCCATTCAGCATCCTTCTCCCCTCAACACCCACAATGCTAGCCAATTATTTATGAAAGACCACAACAATATGCCAAAACTCAAAGACAAGGTTACCTTGACTATTCATGACTTTGTCAATAGCCTCCACTGCATGCTTCTGAGGATTAGCAAAAAGCCAGCAAGCCAAAAAAAAAGAGTGCTAAAAAATAATATTTTTTTAATAAATCCCCTATTTGAGTAGAAAAAAATATAGTTTATATGTTTCCTCAATGCTAGCAGGTTAAATATGCATATAAATTTTAAGTCACTAACACTAAATGTCACATCACTTATAAGAGAGTTGGTATGTTTCATTGTCGAGTCATCATTAGTATCAAATGCAAACCCTACTGCACAATCAACTTTTGTCTTTCCACCATAGTAATTGAGATCATCAATGCAACCTTCCACACAACTGGGGTGTTTCAAAGGACTTCTTGAATGGATTAGTCTACATTCCATGCATATGTAAATGCTTAGCTTTTTTAACTCTATTCACTCTTGGAACAATTCTTTGTTTCTGCAAAAACATCCCTCCCCAATTTTTCACTTTTACATCCCATTAATCCAACAAATGCAACAAATTGACCACACAAATTCATATTTTGGTGCATGAACTTTTACTAGATGGTGCAAAATGGCATGATAATCATCTAAATCACTCCTTGGCATTTGATTCAATATGTAACAGGACCCCATTTGGACTTGTAAATCAAAGGTATAGGGCTCTGAAAATGTCATCTTTTGGGCCAAAACAAGGAGGGCATAAAAGATGACTTTTTCACAGCCATGTGTCCTTGCAAGTTGTCAAAGTTTGGTTTTTTTGGCCCAAAAGATGAGTTTTTAACATCCCTACATCTTTTGATTGTAAAATAACAAATGGCATAATGTTACATACCAGATCAAATGACAAGGCATGATTTAAATAACTATCATGCCTTTTTGCACAATCTAAAAAACTTGTGTGCATCAAAATATGAACTTTGTGAATTTTTGGACAATTTGTTGCACCAAATTTAAAGCAAGGTTTCCCATAATAGGGAGTGAGAAGACATTGTCTGTTTTGGCAAAAAAAATAGCCAAATTTTAACATCCTCTACCTTTTTAATTACACTCGTGGGGTCACTCTTCAAAGCATGTTTGAGCAAGCATGGGTTAAAAATTACCCATATTCTTGTATTTTTACATTTCCTCATGTAATTGGTTAAACCCCTATACATGTGTACATTTTCACATATACAAATTACATCACGTTGCTATTTTATAATCCCCTCATGCAAATAAATGGCATGTAGGTCCCCCCCATTAAAAAAGTACCCTTGAATACACTAAAGGGCTATGTTGCATGTTTATGAGTGACCCCCTGGGGTAATTACTAAACCCAAATAGGGTCACATTAAGATAGTCCTTAACTTTGGACTACTCAATTTCAAGAACTATGACACATAACCCCCCTTTTGTATACTTTCTACCTCAAGCAATTGTTTTATGGGAATCTGATACTTAGATTCTTTCTTTGCTTTCATGATTTTCCTACCACTTCAACAAATTATCACTCGCTTTTTTGGGCTCGCTCGCTCTATCGATTGCCTCCATGCTTCTTTATTGCTGCGCGAAAGAAGAACTTGGAAAGACAATCTCCCAATGATAGCCATAGTTGTCTACTTAGGATATGGGCAATCTTAGCACACTCCAACTTCAACACTTTCAAGGACTCCTCCAACTCCACAAGTAGTGTAGTTATCTATTGATCACTGGGGGAAGCCTCCACAGCTTTGACCAACTTACTCCTATAGTCCACATACCGATTATTAGAACATCTTTTTTGCAACCTGATTCTGGTCTCCAAGATCTGGCCACCTAAATCATAGCCCTGATGGCCTTACCCCATCTAAGACAGGGGTCTACAAACTCAAAGGACACTTAATCAACTCCTTTCTAATCTCCTCACAAAATTTCCTATTTTTTTAGTAGAGATTTTTCAAACTTATAGGACACATCAAAAGACCATCCTACAACTCCAGGCAAGGAAAAGAACCAACCTCCTATAGGGAGATGATTAGACAAAGCAAACCAAACCCAAACTTTTCCAGCCACTAAACCCACTCAAGTTCTTAGGATCTAGATCACTTGCATCTACCAATCCCTTATCAAGGCATAAGTCATCCTAGGACTCTAGCTCTGACAAAGGCCCCCTATCTCCATGAGGACTATCCTCAAACACCTCTATCATATTCCAATCCCCCCTAAAACCCATCTATTACTCGAGATACGCTCATACAACTCTCTCCAACAGTCTCTACGGGCATGAGCCTCATTATAAGCATTAATACAAGCAATTCAAAACCAGACAACAACACCACCCAAACGATCTTTGCATAGGTCCTTACTCACGAGCGAGCACTTTATCGAGATTGCCACATTGGCTTTTCCTTAGATTGGAGAATTCACTACACCTACAAACCCCAATTGACAAAATGCTAGCGGGACACCATCTTTAGCAGCATACTTAATCTCTCAAAGCAAAAACACATTAGCATTCCATCATCTCACAGCTACTACACAACCTTTCTACTTAGCTTTATTCACACAAACCTCTTACATTCCAAGACACAATGGATATCGATTGACTACGAGACCGACCTCTCATCGTGAGACAAGACCTTGCAGGCATCACGAAGGAAATTAAACATGTTCTTCTTTCCACCCCAACATTATGAGCCATGTTCTTAACCCTTTTTGAGGCCTCCTTAGGTGCCTGCTTGAATGATCAACCTTCATCCATGGAGGCATTTGATTTTGCACCTTTTCATCGAACACCACTTTCGATGGTTTACCTCTAGGAAATCCTCCTCCTCACCAACCACACACATAGTTGAGCTACTGACCACCTTTTGCACATTTGGCATGTGCTTCAGACCTTTGACCACCCAAGTGACCCTTCACCAGCATTCACAAGTACCAAGTTAGGATCATCCAGCATCTTGGCATACGACAGTCTGCGACTTGCCCTTCCATTGCATAACCATTAGACATACTATTTATATCATTAGACAAGTACCGGGCCATCCAGCATCTTGGCATACGAAACAATCTGAGACTTGCCCTTCCATTCCATCACCCTTTGGGAACCATTAGACATACTCTTTATATCATGGACCATCTCATTCCCAATCCTATCATCCATCCTCACAAGATCTTCCTCTACATGCAACATCTTCTCATCCGATCGAACCTCCGTGGCCTTCCTAGCAACCTGCACATCTTCCAAATTATTTTGTGTGCCAGACATTGCCTCCACTATGCAATCACAAGCCTAAAAAACCTGTGAGCTTGAAGGGGCTTTTTATTGAGTATTATTTTCATCATTCCATCCTTGACCACCATATCACCTTTTACCAACCTTGTATTCTCCAGTCTAGCGGGACAATACCTGGCATAGTGTCTGGTTTTTTTGCACATGTAACATGCATCAAGAAAAGAACAAAAGCTACCTTTTAAGCAACCACGACATCATCCAAGAGCTGCACATCAATGTAATCAGGAGTTGGCTACCCTCAATCCCAAAGAATCCATGCCCTCTTTGCACCAAACTTTGACCTTGCTGAAGGAGGTATTATGGCCTAGTGCACATGCAATCCACTCCAAAGAATTACCCATCCATGCATGCATACCCAAGAAATCGACCCACAAAGAACAATCTCTAAACAAGTACTCATCAATGCTAAACGTCACACTCCAAGGAATGGCCAACACCGTAGCACCTGCAAGCATATATGATATGCCCATAATGTCATTATGGATAGCCTATGAGACACATCTAAGAAGAAAGAACCCGTGACCTAAAAATCTAGCTGCATATCCCTCAATCAAAACGTCACACTCATACCACAAAAAAACTTGCAACTCCCCCAAAGTAGGAACCCTTTGGGTAAAGAATGTAAACACCCCCACTAACAAGCTTCTCAACTTTTGGTTTAATGGCACCAAACTACAAATGGCAAACCGAAGCATGTCTCTTCTTGTTTTCCCTTAAATCCTTTTTAGTCAGCTTGCTCTCATGTTTATTGATAGTATCTCAAACAATATTCTATGCATCCTCAACAAACAACACAGAGAAGCCCCCCCTTAGCTTGCATGCAGCTGTTTTAGCATATGACTTAGCCTCACCTTCTCAAACTGCTCTCAACCCTAGCCAACCCCTACATCCTCCTCTCCTTTCTATTTTGTCTCTTTCACCTTGCTCTAATGAACTTTGTCAGACTAATTAGCATGCAGACTCTTCGAGACAGGCTGGTACATTACCTCACCGACTTTGACAAGACTTGAACTCATTTATTCCACCTCATTGAGACCCCAACCTAATTATCACATCTTCTCTTCACTCCTCCATGATCACCACTCCCTGGGCTAGATCGGACGCATATGCACCATGAGATAGCAAGGCTTCACCAACATGCAACCAGCTCCCCTCAATTGGTCAATAACCCCTCTTCATAAGTTTTTTAATAAATAAAAAATTTGATTGCATCTTAATTATATCTAGGTAAATATTAAGTGCATTCGTATTTGCAATCAAAATAGTGAGAACAACATTGAGTGCACATTGGGTTGTCATGTCGTTAATAGAGGTTTGTTAACTTATTTTGTGCCTTTGGTCAAGGATAGAGCACTCATCGATTTAGGTGAAGCTATTAATGGAGCTAAAAGGAAATGTAATATTACAAAATGATAAAGCCTTGATGAAGACAACACCATCACCTTTTCACAAGGTTTTTGGATAGGTCCTCGCACTTTAAAACCAAGGGTAAAATAATTTCTACCTTGTACCAATCTAAATTCATCCCAAGACTTGCTATGATGTGTCTGGAAAACCTTGATTACGTAAATAGAGGTAAGGATCCTATAATAGGTTTTACCACAAGAGTGTGAAGGCATTTGTATGAAAGAGTCCTCAATCACAACTCATTGCTCACCATTTCTTTTTTAGTTCTACAAATCCATTCTACAAACACTTACATATGTTTTTATGCATAGAAATATAATATTATCATGTATACCTGCACAACCTTTTGTGAAATGGGTGTGAGAGCCACTCAAAAATCAAGTCTATTGGTATACTTCATGGCTCCCACATGTGCCAAAAAACTAGGAAGAAGCACTTTTATGACACCTTATAACGTAATATTGGCAAGAGTCAAATGGTGTCTGTATTACCTACTTACCTCCTTAGTTAATATACAAATCATTATAGCTACTTATATTCATTAATCATGTGGAGAGCATGCTCAAACCTCTTCATTAGCAACAATAATTGAGATTATGTTTAGTTTTGCTTTGGTAATGTTGTGTATATCATTGTCATTACAAGGTAGTCTAAGAATGATGTTCAATGCATTGACTCATTTTTACAATTTGCGTCCCTAATGGGTTTTTCCACTATAAGGGTAGCATGTCCTACACTACAAAGAATGTTCCTTATAGCATTGGGCCATTGGTGCTCATCCTTTAAGTATTAACATCCATAGGTTAATCCATCTTGTCTTGTGCTCATCACTCAAACACTAAGTTGGTATTGTGAGAAACAAACTCTATAAGATCATACATAAGTTTCAAAAAAGGATCAACACATATATTCCACACTAATATTGCACAAGGTCTCTCTCTCTCTCCTCTCTCTCTCTCTCTCTCTCCCTTGCTATGGCATATAATATGGGGAATGGCCAAACTACTATGTATACTCTCATTAATGCAGAATGAGCTTTAGCAGTGATACTGATTTTATCAAGAGGACGAATTTGACTACTATGATTTATATTTTTATAGAATTAAATGACCTAAGATTAAGAAATAGAAAATTCAACTTGGCTACCATTGTAACACATTGAACAAAAGGGATTAATTAGAGTCTCCACAAAGAGTGGCAACCACAACAACCTCTAAAGTGCACTCTTCAATCCGCAATGACTTCCACCGGATGGCATCGTCAGACCTACATTATGGTTGCACAATCGGCTCTCTCATGTCTTTGTGGGAAAGAGAGTCAAATAATGACTCAAAAATATCGTGATCACCAAGGTGTTGAGGCCAAAGAAAAAAAGAAAAAAAGAAAAACATCGTGATCACCAAGGTGTTGGGGCCAAAGGCCCCAAGGGGGAAAACAACACATGTGAAGCTCTCAATTCTCAATGAATAAAGATACAGGACACAAAAGACAAAGAAGATGAATAACTGATTCCTCTATTGCATTGCATGTAAACTCATATATAGAGAGGCACATACCCCTTTATGCCACAAATGCACACCCTTTGGCATCCCATGTTAACACCCTTTGGCACCATGGCACCACCCCCCATACAGGGGGATAAAGAGACAAGCACAGGTCTAGATAAAGAGATAGGTACACGTGGGTGGGTGGGATAAAGAGGCAAGTGCAGAGACATGCAATGTGGGGGAGGCATGAAGATGGATTTAGGTGATGGTGAGACATCTGGAACATGAGGTCCAATTGTACCATATAAGAAACCAAAAATAGCTTATGGACTTTAAACCAATTCAAAAAGTTTAGAGAAGGACACTATATGACCCCAGCATGATAGGGTTAATAGAGTATGTAGAGTACTTCCCATTCGGAATTGAATATGAGGTGTCCATTCTAGTTGTGAATTGCTATGGAGCACCAAGTTAATATGTGTATAGAATGTGGACTATTAGCTACATAAACGACTTGGTTAAGAGGTTTTCTATGATGTCAAAGCATCTAGCAACATGTGCCTATCTGATGCCATTTCATAGAGGCACAAATACTCCCATGCACAAGGGAATGGATGATGAAAATTCCATAAAAATCCAAGAGAAATCACAATGGGTGACATTGTGCTGATCAAGCCTAGGCAAGACAAGGACATCACTAACATGTCTCAATGGGAGATGGGCATAAAGCAAGGAAGAGTATTGAAAGAGGAGCTCATCAAAGTGCTCAACTTACGACACTCATTGCCTACATTTGGGACTTGGGATAACCTTGCGACCTATTTTAACATTGACATAGAAGTTTATCAATGCTTGCGTGGATGTTGTGGGACATGGCTCAAAGACAAGTTACAACTTGGCATATGTATAACAAGTCTTAAAGAGGGCACTTCTAGGCCAAATTCCTATTTTTCATGGATGGTCTCTTTGGTAAACATGGAGATGAAAGGTGATAGATTCTTCAAGGATCGACTTCCAATAAGTTGTGTGTGCTTGATACTATGCAATTTTTTGCCAAAGATAGGCTCAATGGAATAAGGATGCATTTTAGAAGTTGATTAGGGGTGTGATGTAGACCACACTATCTTCATCACAATTTGTCTTGTTATCGTTCCTAAATATGATGGAGAGTCTCCATAGCTAAGGGTTCATTTTGAAATTGAAGGTTTGTGGGTGTCATCTACACAAGTTGATATTTTAATTATGGGTGTGATGGAGACCTATGGTATTTTGACATTCTTGAACATAGAGGGTGGGTTTGTGGGGTTCGAGCAATTGTTGGAAGTCAGCAATCCATATAATATACTTGAAGAGAACACTTATTGATATTGAGGGTGATGAGATAGTGGGTGCATAAGAGATTATTAATTACAGTGCATCATGTGCTTTAGCAGGGAAGATCAATTTGTTGTTGACCTCTCATTAAAGGAGCTATAGCATTATCCTCCCTAAGAAGAGTGGTGTTATTGGTACCGATTGGTATAGACAAATCAACAAGCCATAGATCTTGAGTCCTTGTATGCAACTATTGCATTAAACGACCTCGAAATCATGTATTAATATGGCATCAAGAAGCCACTCCGAGCAACTCTAATTCACCTTTATCTATTTCAGATGATGAGGGTAAGCCCAAGGGATCCTTGCCTCCTATATCTCCACATGAACTTGATAAAATCCCACATATTACATCACTTGCAGATTGGGAACATGGCTTATAGCTAGCATTTCTTGCTTCATAATTGTAACAACAATTTCAATAATACAACGTTGTCACTTTTAAGTCCTTTCTTGATTTTGTGCACTCTGATCACATTAAAGAGATTTAAAATGTATAGTAATAGATATTCTTCCAAAGAATGGGTTTAAGTCCTTTATATAGATCCTTTGGGATATGGGGAATGGCACTAGTGCCATCCTCCCAATGAGATTATAGAGAATAGAACTATTGGCATTCTCCATAACCTCATAGGAAGAATGGCATTAAAGGTAATAGGGAGCATGGTTATCACATTGCTGCCACATGCAAAATTGAATTAGTTTTTTTTTAATAACTATATAATTACAAAATAATTGCAAGGCACTGATGCATATCCAATCAGCACAATTGCTGTTGTGGTCTTGGAGGATGTTGAGACACATAAAACTGAGAAATTCACAACCTACTACTTAAAAGTTGATGGCATGGGCATAGATGATTTTGTAAGAAAATAATAATACGTCTGTGCTCAACATATAACAGGATCTCATACGTAAGAGAGAAAACAAGATAGTATGGAGAATCAAAAAATTTGATTACTGTAGAACTGATACAATAGATGGCGCTACCTCCCAACGGTGCGCTCCTATGAAAGAAGCCTCAATGGCATGCTGGAAACAGTAGAAGACGGAGGCTGGATGCTAAGGAATCAGGGTTGCTGTAGCTAGTGATGAAATGGGCTTCACGGGCTTGCTCTTATATAGCCACCAGTCATAGTCGGTTAGGCTCAATTGGGTGACCGACCTAGTCCACCCAAAACGGTCGACTGGGGGTCGGCGGTCCCGAAATAGGCCACCGACTATACAATAGAACTGGTGCACAAAACAGAGCAACTAACCTACGGCTACCGACCCAGAGCCATCTGGGATCATCTAAGGCTCCAAATGGGCCTCGCAACTCGAGAGTGGGCTTCCTCAAGAAGTGCTCCGTCTACCCTCAGTGCGGTCAGTCAAGGGATGCCTTCCCGCACTTGCATGTAGCCTAGTTGGCGGTGTGCCAACTCTGTCTGAAGCTGTCCAGCCATCAGGCCACACATGGCCCCCATCTGGTGTCCAAACCAGGACCTACCGGATAATCGAGCTACTCAAATGCCTTCTCCTCATATGGGGGCTTACAAGTAGAGTTAGCTAGTTCCCACGTAGTTACACGAGAGTGGAGCATTGATATCTAATGCCCCCCCTCAATGTCCACCTGCAAGTGAACTTACATTTTCGGCCCAATGCCAAGTCGATGAAGATGCCTCTCTAGCAAGTCTCTTCCAAGAGCCTTCATGAAGATGTCCGCAACATTCTCTGTAGTCGGACAGTACACCAAGTCGACCTCTCCATCCATGATGAGCTCGCATACAAAGTGATATTGAATCTCAATGTGTTTTGTGCGAGCGTGGAACACCAGGTCATTGCAATCGCCATGCAACTCTGATTGTCACATGATAACTGCATAGGCTTGTTCTGCACTGCACCCATGTCCCCCAAAATCCTCCTCAACCACACTGCCTCGCAAGAAGCAAAGCATGCAGATTTGTACTCGGCCTCGGTAGAAGAAAGAGCAACTATGGCTTGCTTCTTGCCGACCCATGACACAACTCCAGATCCAAGTGAGAAACAGTACCCTGTCACTGATCTGCTATCCATGTCTCTTGCCCAATTCAAGTCACAGAATCTGGTCAAGATGTTGCCCTTGGTATAGGTGATGCCATAATCAAGTGTGCCTTTGATGTATTTCAGCGCCCGCATCCCTGCCCTCCAGGCTTATTGGAAAACCTACTTAGTAAACTAGTCGCAAAACTGACGTCCGGCTGTGTGTTGCATAGGTAAATCAAGCTACCCACAAGCATTTTGTACTTCACTTCGTCCACCAGTGGTGATGAATCCTCGTTTGAGAGCTTCGCGTCAACCTCCATAAGGGTACCAACTGTCTTGCACTCAGACATGCCAAATGCCTTCAGTATCTCTCCAGCATACTGCAGCTATGAAATGAAGATCTGTTTTGGCTCCTGCCAAGCTTCAATCCCCAATGCATCAGTTCGAGGTCTGTCATTTCAAACTCTCTTCCTAGTAAATGCTTCGTCTGCAAGATCTTCTCTTCATGGTTCCCTGTTATGACAAGGTCATCCACATAAAGGACGATGATCATACACCTGCCTCCTTCTCTGAAGATATACAAATTTGCATAAGATGGGTTCCTCCTGAACCCATTTTGCAGAAAGTAGGCATCAATTCACTGGTACCATGCTCGTGGGGCCTGTTTTAGCCCGTAAAGTGCCTTCTTCAGTTTGCAGACTTTACCTTCTGAACCCGGGATCTCAAAACCTAGTGGTTGTTCCATGTATACCTCCTCCTTGAGATCTCCATTCAGAAAGGTGGATTTCACATCCATCTGAAACATGGGCCAACTTCCCTGGGCAGCTACAGCCAAAACACTGCGAATTGTGGTTAGTCGAGCTGTGGGAGCAAAAGTATCTTGATAATCAAAACCATTTACTTATGCAAATCCTTTTGCAACGGTGCTTATCCAACATGCCGTTGGACTTGTACTTGGTCTTGTACACCCACTTGGTTCTGATTACCTTGCGTTTTGGTGGTCGATCCACAAGGTCCCAAGTGTTGTTCTTCATTATGGAGCCATACTCCGACTGCATAGCCTCCATCCCCCTATCATCGCCCTATGCCTAATCTCTTGGATCGGTGGTGTTCGGATGGTTCCTCCTCAATGGCTAGAGGTTCTCTATCGTCCAAAAGCTGCTTTACCACACTTCGGGAATGGCCGTTGCCGTTGTGGTTCTACAGGCTCTTCTTCATCTTCTTTGTCTTGAATCCTCCCAAGCACCATTGGGGGAGTTCGATCTGCTACTGGTGGCAGTACTGGATGGATATCCTAGTCTTGGTTGTCTGGGAAGGAAGCATCCTCCTCCAATTGATGCGGCTGTTCTGAGAAGACCACATTGCGACTTACAATTACCTTCTTGGTAACAGGGATATAGAGACGGTAACCCTTTGCCTCTTTACTGTAGCCCAAGAAAATACACTTCCAGCTCTTCGGTTCCCATTTGGTCCTAGTAGCATCAGGGACGTGCACAAAACAGTCACATCCAAAAACTCTAAAATGTGCAACTGAAGGTTTCTTACTAGAAAATGCTTGTAGTGGAGTCATCCCATTCATAGCCTTCGTGTAGCTACGATTCAGAATGTAAATTGCAGTGTTACATGCTTTAGCCCAGAAAGTCTTTGGCAAATCTTTCCCTTTCATCATACTCCGACCCATTTCGCTGATGATGCGCATCTTGCATTCTGCTACTCCATTTTGCTATGATGTATGTGGCGGGGGTTTCTGCCTCTTGATTCCGTGACTTTTGCAGTAACTTTCGAATTCAGATGATGTGAACTCTCCACCTGTCTGATCACCTTCCTCCCCATTTCTTTCTCGACCATTACATGCCATTTCTTAAACCTACTAAAAGCCTCATCTTTAGTCTTCACGAAGTATATCCATATCCTTCTACTGTAGTCATCGATCAGCATCATGAAGTAGTAGGAACCACCCAAAGCTTCCATCTCCATCTTTTCGCAGAGGTCAGTGTGAATGAACTCTAAAGGATTCTTTATTGTAGAACTGATACAATAGATGGCGTTGCCTCCCAACCGTGCGCTCCTGTGAAAGAAGATTCGATGGCATGCTAAAAACAGTAGAAGATGGAGGCTGGATGCTAAGGAATCAAGGTTGCTGTAGCCAGTGATGAAATGGGCTTCACAGGCTTGCTCTTATATAGCCACCAGTCATAGTCGGTTAGGCTCAATTGGGTGACCGACCCAGTCCACCCAAAATGGTCGATTAGGGGTCGATCCCGAAATAGGCCACCGACCATACGATAGAATTGGTGTGCAAATAGAGCAACTAACCTACGGTCTCTGTTCGGCCAAGAGCCATCCGGGATCATCTGAGGCTCCAAAGGGGCCCTACAATTCGAGAGTGGGCTGCCCCGGGAAGTGCTCTATCTACCCTGAGTGCGGTCAGTCAAGGGATGCCTTCCCGCACTTGCATGTAGCCTAGTTGGCAGTGTGCCAACTCTATTTGAAGCCATCTAGCCAGCAAGCCACACATGGCCCCCATCTGGTGTCCAAACCAGGACCTACCGGATAACTGAGCTACTCAAATGCCTTCTCCTCATATGGGGGGCTTACTAGTAGAGTTAGCTGGTTCTCGCATAGTTACACGAGAGTGGAGCATTGATATCTAACAGATTCTCAATCGTAAATATCTTTATCTCTACCGCCACAACTCGCTGCTTTAAATTCCCTCGCACAGCTTGACGTATCCTTGAACAACCTCACGGGCAGCTTGCCTTCTTTCCTTGGACGCATGCCTGCCCTCACATATCTCAATGTCTCATTGAATGCCCTTGATGCCAATGCCTTGTGGTGTGTCATTGTCTTCAAAATTTTCTAGTGATGTATAGGCAGTTATAAATTCCCAAATGTCAAACCAACAGTCCACCAACACACATAAAGCTAATCTTCTGTCAAAATTCCTTCTCATTTTATTTGAAGTATCTGTCAATAGGAGTGTTTGTCCCAAGCAAGGGAGATATCCAACTATCTTTGATATTTTCTTGAACTTGAACGTAATTCCCTACTTTGATCATTGTAGTCATATAATTCACATTTTCTATCTCAACATGGTGATTGTAGTGCATGCAGTTGTACGTATTCTTGCCTATTATCTATAAGCCTATTTGTGTTTTCCAACTTGAACACAGAATGGAAAATGGATGAGCAGTTTGCACAAATGTCAACTCACTTGTAAACCTATAAAAGAAGAATCATAGTAGGAAATGTCTACTTGTTCGTGCATTCTAGAGTTGCATATTTATCCAAGCTTGCAAAGGATGCTACAAAATATCACCTGGTATTTTCAATTACAAATTCAATACCATTGCCTTGACCTTGATACTACTGACAAGTTTCCATAAGTTTCTATATGCTAGTTGAATTAGTTACTGGAGCTACTATTGAAAAGCTTGCAAAGTACAATTGTTTCTTATTAATATTCTTTCTAGTTGACACTTTTTTATCATGTACACAGCAAGATGGCTATCATTCAATGCATTGAGCATATCATTTTTAACATGCTTGTGATCACCATAAAATGTCAACTAGACAAAGAAAGAAGTGGGCAAGAGGAGAAAGTAAGGGTGGGGGGAAGTAATTTTGTTAGCCCCGAGGTCCTTTTTCCCACTGCTAAAGACTTATTAAAAGAATATAATCTCTAGGCTTTCATATTCTAAGGCAAGGCTATTTGTTATGAATATTGGAAAACCAAAGCACCGTGATCTATACGCTATGACTTTTGAGAAAGGCAATCTTAATTCACAGTTAATAATTGCATATATCACACAATGGTATCCTTAACATACAACCAAGTTATTTGAGAGCAAAAGCAACTATTAAGGAATTTAGGAATTGAATTTATAGCAATGAATATAGATGAACCAATTGAAATTATTTTGCAAAAACAAAAGCTATGCCATATAAGCAAATTATAGGAGTACACTAGAGGTGATTGCTTATTTGACATGATAAAATATTTAATGCAGTGAACTATGACATCTAAAGAGCTTCGAGTTGCAACAATTCAAAATTTTATAATGTGTTTATACAATAATGATGAACAAGCAACAACTTGTCTAGAAAAACATACTTATCTTTGGACTTTATACATGAATTGCATGGAGTATAGACCCGCCATGATGAGTATTTTGAATGAATATCTATTTCAATAACACATGGCAACCTCTGGGGCGATCAATTTGCTAGTTTTTCAATTTTTGAGTTTCTTCAAAAACCCATATATGTATGGTCTTTAGTCAATGAGAAAATCTGCATGCATTGTGGGCAAAAATAAATTTCAGATCGTTTAAGAAATTTATATGATCATAGAATTGCAAATTTTGCTAACTTTGAACCAATCATTAAAATAACTACAGAGCATTCTATGTAGTGTCCCTCCATTGAAGTACAATGTGAATGCCCAATGTGGAGAGCCTATTGACATAGCAAGGACTCACACCAACACACTATGCTTCACTAACATCGATGTCGCCTTCATCAAACTAGTTAGCTTTGCCTGTATAGTGCCTTTGAAAGATTTTGACACAAAGAATCTAGTTGCATCCAAGCCTACTACCCCTTGATATGTATATTTATCACTAATGTCTATCATCTTAACAATCCCAATGTGACACATACCTGCTATCACTAATATATACCTCTTGCAAAGAAAAGTATTCCACAGTAGCCCTCCACATTTAAAAAAAAGCCTCTCAGACTTGGGAATCGTAATGTAGTTGAGGGTAGCCCCAAACCATGTGCTAAGCTAAAATATGTGTCACCCCCTCGAAACGCTCATTAAGTGCCTGACAAATACCATTTATACCAAGTAGAAGTTGAGATAAATCACATATAGCACCTATCAAATCTTCCCACATTATTGGAAGCAAAGCAAGACGCATTGAAAAAGAATCCTTGATGTCCCCTCCATCCATAGGACACTCCAAAGCCATAGAGAAAGCCTCTTTTGCCACCATGCTTCTATGTTTCCAAGCAAACTCATAAAAATAAGGCTTATAAACAAAGCACACCATATAATAAGGCTTATAGACAAAACAAGTCACATAATAATAAAGAAACCTATTGCATTTCTTTTGCACAAGCATGCCTTGAATGTATAAAATATCATATTGTATGTATTATAGAAATATACTGAGAATAAATAGCCTCCTTGCACTAATCTTTGTAACTAGAAGTCTTATTGGGAAATCTAAATAAGAAATTTAAATCATAAAGTGCAAGATTGGAACATGGCTAACTGCATTAAGGAACCAAAGCTTTTCTTTTGGCAAATAGCAAACAAAAAGTTTTTGACGATGCACCAAATATGGACCATCCCAGCTCGTGTATAAATAATTCACTTCTATCCATCTAACAAGTCCCAAAGCACAAATGGTGGCCATTGCATTGAGGTATGAATTTGTTTCAAAGCTTCAATTCACATCATCTCCTTGGACCATGACCACCTTCCTCGTAGGCAAGTAGCATAGGTAAGGAGGATCCTCCAACAAATAAAGCATTAGAACCAAAGCCATGTTACAAATGTGACTAGCAAAAAGGCCATTGGATTTGAACCGATGCCATCTCTTGTCACTAAGAAATAAAGCATAAATTAATACATAGAACATGCAACTCCATCCAAATAGATTTTCTAACCTCCTTTACATTTTCACCCTTAATGCATAAACAATACAATCATTTGATGAGAAATTGCTCTCCTAACTTCATAGATCAATGCATGCAAGCCTACAAATTAGTGCCTTGCTGCACATACACAAGCAATCAAAGTCCATTGCAAAATTCACACTCAAAGAAACTTCTCATGCACAAATTCCACATGCAACTTCACGCAAAAATAAAATAAAGCATAAATTAATACGTAGAACATGCAATTCATGCAAATAAATAGAGCATAGCTTAATACATAGAACATGCAACTCCATATCACTGAGAAAATAAAGCATAAGTTAAAATATAGAACATGAAGCCTCATGCAAACAAATTTCCAACTGCCTTTACATTTCCCCCCTTTAAACATAAACAATACAATCATTTCATGAGAAATTGGCTCCTTAACTTCATAAATGAATGCATGCAAGCCATTGCAAACTCACACCTAGACAAACTTCCCATGCATAAATTCTGCATGCAACTCAATCTCCCGCAAGAAAATTGTGTATAACTTAATTAATCTATATCAAAATGCTTCCAAACATAAGTGAAGCTAATTAATATGATCTCATATGTCAACACAAGGTTGCAATGAAATTCACACTGTGCATGCAGAATCGTAGGCTTTGAATTGCTTTGGGAATAAGTGCATATAGATATTTAACTAGGCACCTTCCCCACACTTTTCAAACACAAGGTTAGAATTCTAGCTCTCCTAAAGCAGTATCTCACTAATAGCTCTCCCCTTAAAATGTAAACAATACAATCATTTCATGAGAGATTTCCTCCTTAACTTCATAGATCAACGCATGTAAGCCATTGTAAACTCACACCCAAACAAGCTTCCCATGTATGAATTCTGCACACAACTTAATATCCCACAAGAAAATTCTATGCATAACTTAATTAATTTGTATCATAATGCTTCCAAACATAAGTCAATTAATCTGACTTCATTTGTCCAACCCAAGGTTGAATCAAATTCACATCACACATGCAATGGCATGGGTTTTCAATACACAAAAACCTTATGCAATTTGAGCAAACCCTTGTAGGGATACTGCTCCAAAGCACAAGAAGCATACATGCTTCATTTTTGACAAATAAGAAAATGAACATTTTAAAACCTTAACTTAATTAATTTGTATTAAAATGCTTCCAAAAATCAATTAATCTAACTTCGTTTGGTCAACCAAAGGTTGCAATGAAATTTACATTATAGAGGCAGTGGCAGAGGCTTTGACTTGCTTTGAACATGTTCACTCTAGTTCCTCACACAAAAACTTTTTATACAATCTGAGAAAACACTTGTAGGGATAGTCCAAAGCACAAGAAGCATACATACTTTGTTTTAGACCAACACAAGTGCATTTTAAAACCTATTGCAAAATTTTTAGTACCATGTTGCTTACTTAAATTGAAATAGAAATGTTTCACAATGTGCTCAGTCTTGATATCACAAGCGTTTGTTTCCCTTTGATTAGGCACACACACAAATCCAAATCAGTGTTGCACATGCACACCCTGTGGGGGTTAATGGTCACAGTGCCTTTACCCTAATTATATACAATACTCAAACACATATATAAATGAATGAAAAAGAAGATTAGGGTGGTTCTGCACCCACCAAAACTTGTGTGGCTCTCTGTTTCTCTCTCTTCCTCTTCCGTTCTTGCTTCCGTTAAGAGCACTCCCAACTGGTATCAGAGCCCGGGTGATCTAGCTGAGTGTGCATGAATGCTTGAAGCTCAGCAGCTCTGTGGGAGGAAGGAGAAGCTCTGTGGAAAGCTTTGTGGGTGACTTTACTTGCATCCGAGTGTGTAGAGACCTTGGAGGAACCTTTGGAAAAGTCACTTTGGTTTTGCGAAGTGGTTTTGAGAGCTTGTTAAGAGATTTCAAAGAAAAAGTCGTTTTTTGAGCTTTTCCTTGTTCCGTTCGATGATAGAGATTCCGTATTGACTTGTAGAGGCAACTATTGCTTGCTTTTGGTGTCCACTTCACTTTAAGAGCTTGGAAACACCTTCATTCTTGAATCTGGGATCATTTCATTGGATTTCTGACTCACTGTGTCAGTTTTTGCGTTTTTTGCCTGGGTGTTGGAACTCAAGTTTGGAGCAACCATTTCAGATCTATCAGTTCCAGTGGACTCAGAGGTCCTAAAACTTCTATGTTGCTCATCATTCGCACTCCAGTGGAGTTTACAAACAGCTCTGTTTCCAAAAACGTTTTTCAGTCCGTGTGTTGGACCCAGTGATTGAGACCAAGTTTCCGAAACCGTCTGTCCCATTGCGTTCCGGACGCCCAAAAACCCGTACCTGTCAGTTCTTCGGTGGAGGATTTTTGGAGTTATAGATCTCTCTGTATTCGATTTCATCTCTCTGTTATGCATTTTTCATTCTAAGGTTTTAAAACCTTAGATTTATGCCACATGGCAGTGGATAAGTGTTGACTCCCATTTCTCACTCATCGATTGGGATTTTGGAGTTCTAGTAGAAGAGAGATATTTGCAGGTTTTCTTGCTGAGTCCGATTATGCAATGGCGCCCATGTTTTGAGGCATCTCAGGTTCTATTTTCAGTAGCGATTTTCAGTAGCGGTCATTACCATGGGACTATAATTTCTTGAGCATATGCAGATCACTCTGGTTGCAGTTTGAGCAATGTGCGCTCATTTGTGGTGTGCATTGGGTTGCAGTGGATGATTTATAGGACATTTGGATGCATTGCGATCCTTATTGGATGCGCTGATAGGCCCAAATTGCCTTGTGGGATGCTATTTTTATGGATGCTTTGCACATGGATGCTATTTTATGCTGAGGGATAGTTTTGACACATTGCATGTGATGCACTGATAGTGCTATGCTCTCTTGGATGAGATATTATTGATGCATATGCCAGTGGACGGTGTTTATGCTTGAGTCATTTAGCACTTATTGGCATTTTCTTTTGGGCTAAATTTGCTCATATGGATGCATAGTATATGCACATGAGTTAGATGCATCTTTTGATGCTTTGAGCTTTGAGTTTTGGTGATATTTCACTCTATTGTGGCATACACATTTGGGTGCACCTAGTATTTGGTGTGATTCTCTCTTGCAGGCACTAGCATTTGGGATTTTGTTTCATTTGCATCATGGCATCCTCTTCCATGTCTGAAAAGGAGTTTTTCAGCATTAAAAAGTTTGATGGGACAAACTTTTCTTTGTGGAAAGAACAAATAAGGGATGTTCTTATTCAAAAGAAGCAGATTAAACCCTTGGCAGGGATTGAAGCTAAGCCTACAAATATGTCAGAGTATGATTGGAATGAGTTGGATGCATTAGCAAAATCTACTATTAGAATTCATCTTGCAGAGTCAATTTATTTCACGGTAGTAAATGAGCAGACTACGGAAGATTTGTGAAAGAAACTGTGTGCCACTTATGAAAAGGAAACTGCCTCTAATAAAGTTTACCTCATGAAGAGGTTGTTTGAGCTACAGATGAAGGAAGGGTTCTCCATTGCTTCTCACTTGAATGAATTCAATATTATTTTCAGCCAGCTTCAGGCTCAGAAGATGAATTTTGATGCGGAGACTAAGGCAATATTTCTCTTATGTTCATTGCCATCCTCATGGGATACCTTCTGTACAGCTGTTAGTAACTCTGCACCTAGTGGAGTACTGAAATTTGATGATGTTGTGGGTAGCTTGTTGGCCGAGGAGATTAGACGGAAGTCTATGGATGGCAACAAGCAGGATGCAGCCTTAAATGTGCGAAGGGGCAGATCACAGTTCAGGGGGAAGTCCCAAGAAAGAGGGAAGTCTCGTAGCAAATCTAGGGCACGGAACATTGAGTGTTACCACTGTGGCAAGAAGGGCCATATGAAAAAGGATTGCTACAAGCTGAAAAGAGAGCAAAAGAATAAGAAAAAGAATCCAAATTGGGGTGCAAATCAAAAGGAAGAGAGTCCAAGGGAGGACAAAGAAAAAGTGAAGATCGAGGAGATCAATGCAGTCACACATGATAGTGACAATGACGTTCTCTTCATGTCTAGTTTATCTGCAGAGTTGCTTACCACTTCAGATGATGCATATTCCCAGGATTGGATTCTGGATTCTGGTGCTTCATTCTATGTTACTCCCCATAGGGAATGGTTCTCCACTTATGAGAGTGGAAAGACAGGTTGTGTGCATCTTGGAAATGACTATGCATGTGACATAGTGGGAGCAGGTGACATAAAGTTTTCTTTTGCAAATGGGTCTGCATTTGTTTTGAAACATGTGAGACATGTGCCTAAGCTGACCAAGAGTCTTATTTCAGTGGGTCAGCTAGATGATGCTGGTTTTCACACCACTTTTGGCTTTCAGAGTTGGAAAATTCAGAAGGGCTCTATGCTTTTGGCCAGGGGTGCCAAGTGTGGGACTTTGTATCCCTTACATGTATCAGGGGTATTTGATCATGTTGTTGCAATAATCGAGCAGCCAAGCACTTCTTTGTGGCACTGCAGGTTGGGGCACATGATCCAAAATGGAATGAAACTCTTATGCCGTTTGGGTTATGTACCGCATTTGAGTTTCTCTGATTTTGAATTTTGTGAGCATTGTCTCTATGGGAAGTAGACTAAATCAGCCCATAAAAGAAGGGGAAAGAAAGAGTTTGAAATGCTTGATTTGGTGCATTCAGACGTATGTGGTCCCATGCCTACACGGTCATTAGGCGAGGCTGAATACTATGTGACATTCATTGATGATGCAACTAGGAAAGTGTGGGCTTATCCTATAGCTCGGAAGAGTGATGTGTTGCAGGTATTTCAGAAATGGCTGGCCTTGGTTGAGAATGAATCAGTCAGGTAGAATGCTTAAATGCCTACGGACTGACAATGGTGGAGAGTATCTCTCTCATGACTTTCAGCATTTTTGTGATACACATGGGATTAAGAGGGAGCTCACATCCCCTCGTACTCCAGAGCAAAATCCAGTTGCAGAAAAGATGAACCGTACCATTCAAGAAAGGTTACAATGCATGCTTTCCAATGTAAGTCTTTCCGGTGGTTTTTGGGTTGAGGCAATGAAGACTGCAGTGCATGTGATCAATACATCACCTAGTAAGAGTTTGGATGGTGGTATTCCTGAAGAGGCATGGAGTGGCAAGACGCCCTCTTACTCTCATTTGCATATATTTGGGTGTGAGGCATATGCACATGTGCCAAAAGAGCTTCGAAAGAAGCTAGATCCTAAGTCTAGGAAATGCATCTTTTTGGGTTATGGTGAAAGTGGAGAGATGGGCTATTGTCTCTGGGATCCAGAAGCAAAGAAGATCATACGCAGCCATGATGTGCTCTTCAATGAGAAGAAGATGCATAAGGCACCCATGAGGGATGTGGAAATGAGGAGAATCACTTTCCAGGATGTGAATCCACCTGCATATGTAGATAGATAGCAAGCTGTCCATGCACCAAATGTGCAAGAAATGGTACCACCAAGTACTCCCACAGGTATACAATCAAGGGTAGATGATGAATCATCTATTAGTGGAAATGATGAGCCAAATGTGGCTGATATGCAGGTGGGACAACAAGCTGAAATGCCCTTGAGAAGACCTAGAGTGTCTAGACCACCAGATAAGTTTATTCCAGGGGTAGACTATGTGATGCTTACTGATTGCAGGGAGCCTTCTTACTACAAAGAGGCTATGATGCGCGAGGATCAACGCAAGTGGGAGTATGCTATGCAATCAGAGATGAGTTCACTTATGAAGAATAAGACTTGGGACTTGGTTTCTTTGCCACATGGAAAGAAAGCATTGCCATGTAAATGGGTCTACAAGATGAAGGTCACAGGTGATGCTGTGCCTAGGTACAAGGCCCGTTTGGTTGCTAAAGGTTTCAAGTAAGAGAAGGGTGTGGACTTTGATGAGATATTCTCTCCGGTTGTGAAGATGACCACACTTAGATGCATGCTTGGACTAGTGGCAGTAGAGGATATGGAGCTTATGCAGATGGATGTCAAGACAGCTTTCTTGCATGGGGATTTGCATGAGGAATTTTTACATGGTGCAGCCGGAAGGCTTTGAAGAAAAGGGCAAAGAGCATTTAGTTTGCAAGTTGAAGAAGAGTCTCTATGGTCTTAAGCAAGCGCCTAGAGAATGGTATCAGAAGTTTGATGCTTTCATTCGGTCCCAGGGTTTTAGAAGGAGTGAAATTGATCACTGCCTCTACACTAAAAAGGCTAAAGATAGTAGCCTGATAATCCTAGCACTATATGTGGATGATATGCTATTGGCTAGCAAGAATACTTATGAGCTAGATGCATTAAAGGCCAAGTTGCATGAGGCCTTTGATATGAAGGATTTGGGACTTGCAGGTCATATTCTTGGTATGCGCATCACGCGTGATCGGAGTAGGAAACTCCTTTGGCTTTCACAAAAAGAGTATGTTACAAAAGTATTACAACATTTCAATATGGAGGGGGGGAAGGCAGTAAGTACTCCATTGCCTCCATATGTGAAACTGAGTCATACAGATAGTCCCAAATTAGATGAGGAAAGGGCCATGATGGCCAAGGTTCCTTATGCATCAGCAGTTGGGAGTCTTATGTATGCTATGATAGCTACTAGACCAGACATTGCATTTGCAGTGGGAGATGTTAGCCGGTATATGGCTAATCTAGGAAAGAGGCATTGGGAGGCAGTTAAGTGCATCATGAGGTACATGAAGGGTACCAAGGAGATGTGCATCTGCTTTGGTAAAGGAGACATGCGTGTACTTGGGTACATAGATTCAGACTATGCAGGGCATGTGGATAGTAGGAGATCCACTTCTGGTTATGTGTTCACCTTTGCAGGTGGTGCAGTGTCGTGGATGTCTCGCACACAGAAGTGCATTGCTTTGTCTACCACAGAGGCTGAGTATGTTGTAGCCACAAAGGGTTGCAAGGAGGCTATATGGCTTGATCGGCTAGTGGGAGATTTGGGGATTCATACAGGTGTACCGACATTGCATAGTGATTCCATGAGTGCTATTCAGCTAGCACGGAATCCGGTCTTTCATGCAAAGACCAAACACATTGAGGTCAGGTACCATTTCATCAGGGAGGTACTTGAGGACAAGCGCATAGAGCTTGTCAACGTTCATACAGATGATAACCCTACAGATATGCTGACGAAGAGTCTACCTAGTCAGCGGTTTGAGTATTGTCGTGTATTGATGGGCATTGGATAGTATGCTCACTGGTTGTTCTCCCTTAAAGGCACATTGTCCTTTAAGTGGGAGGTTGTGGGGGTTAAAGGTCACTGTGCCTTTACCCCAGTTATATACAATACACATATATAAATGAATGAAAAAGAAGATTAGGGTGGTTCTGCACCCACCAAAACTTGTGTGGCTCTCTGTTTCTCTCTCTTCCTCTTCCGTTCTTGCTTCCGTTGAGAGCACTCCCAACAAACCCAAATGAACCATTTAAGCAAACCTTTTAGGTTGACTCCAAAATACAAACAATACGAATCAAAACCATACATCGAAACCAACGCATGGCCCAATAATCCCTTATATGTAAACTTCTTATGTCATTTGAGCAAACCCTTGTAAGGATACTCCAAAGCATAAGTACAGTTAAAAGAGTAAATTCCCACGAACACAAGTTTAGCCAAATAATCCCTCTTCATTTGATCAAGCCAGGTTTGCAATGAAATTCACAATGTACACACAATGGCACACGCTTCAAATTTCTTCATGAATAATTGCACACAAATCTTTAGACAAGAACCTTCTTCACACTTCCCACGTGCCATTTGAGCAAACCCTTATAGGAGTACTCCAAAGCACATGAGGCACACACTTAACATACACGCAATGGCACATGCCTCGAATTATTTCATGAATAAGTACATGCAAATCTTTAGCCAAACAACTTCCTCACACTTCCCATGTGCCATTTGAGCAAAACCTCATGGTAGTACTCCAAAGCTCATGAGACATACACTTAACAAAACTTAACAAACAAATGCACCACCATATGCACATGCTCCCTCCAATTTTGCACACATATCTTATGGCATTTGAGAGAACCTTGATAGGGATACTCCAAAGCACAAAAACCATACATGCTTTGCTTTAAAAGAACAAGACACACACATTTTTAAAACCATTGCAATTTCTCTAGTACCCATATTACTTACTCAAATTATAGCATCAATGTTTTGCAATGTTTTCATAAACTTCTTATGGCATCCGAACAAACCCTTGTAGTGATACTCCAAAGCACTAGTAGCATACATATATCTTTCTAAACAAATCAATACACATATATTTTAAATACCATTGCAAATTTCTTAGTCCTACATTTCTTACTTAAGTTATAATGACAATGTCTATAAACATGTTCATGGTATCACAAGCGTTTATTTTTCTACGCTTGAGTGGGTGCACATATCTAACTCAAAATTTCCCTGCACACGTACTCCTCTCATTGCATAGAGCCACTAAAAGCAACATCCCATATCCAAAACAAACATGTGACCAGAGCATCCCTTGCTCAAACAAGAAATGCAAAGTGCCCACAACAAACACCCATCATAACACTTTCATGCCTTTGCAAAGGAATTCTACTTATTCTAAGTTATCATTTGAAAAGGAAAACCCACTAAATCTATTTAAATGAATTACAATTTCATAGATTAATAGAAGAAAAAGTAAAAATTTCCCACACCAATATTTTGACAAATGCCCCCCCCCTGCCCCCCCACACTAATAGACCATGTGATATCATAGAACATGTCACATTTCCCTCATTAACTTGAACGCATTATTCTAATGCTAAGTAAACCTTCCAAAAATTGAATCTCATACAATGACACCTTCTCGCACACATGATTAAATCCTAACACTAAATCATGATTATTTACAAGTGGAAGACAACGTTCTATGCATTCCCCATCCTCAAAAGCCTATTCACTTTTCTTTGTCCTTTTAAATGTTCCTACAAAACCACTATATATACCTACACACACACACACACAAAATAAATTTGATTAGTAAATGTATCTCACACACACAGACACTTATTTCTTTACACACACACACACACACACACACACACACATGAATACTTTCCTAACTATGAATTATTCTTTTATGTAACCCCTTGAAATCTTCCCTTTACACTTTATTTTTAATAACCCCACATACCAAGCCCACTAATCATCCCATACCTCCTCTAATCCCTTCTTAACCCATGCAGTCATTCGCCCCTTACTTCACTTCTTACTTAAACTTCACCTGTGGCTAAATTATTATTTTTAATTATCTAAGAATCCATATGGTTGTCTATATTTCTAGGTAAAGTGATAACAAGCTGGGGAAAATAGGCATTACTTGTCTACCTAAACGTAACTATGATTTTCTAACACCTAGTTTGTTTGGATGGTGGTAGGTAAGTGGACCCCGACCTCGGAACCTGGACTGCTTGAGGATTCAACATCTTTTTTCAATATTATGTTTGATAAACTCAATATTATTAAAAATTCTTAATTTGATCAAAATTTTTACAAACTCTAGTTGCATTTTTCAACTTAGATGTCTCAAACATTTTTTCCTTACATGTTTTTCTTTTTTAACTTTTTATCCAATTGATGGAATTCATTGTATGGCTGGCTCAATTGGGACTTTTTAATCTACACACACACATATACACGCGCGCGCGCACACACACACACACACACACACACTTGGAGACCCTTGCAGTCCTTGGGGGTTTATTAGCACTTTAATGATAAGGATAATCATTACTAACGACTACAAAGTAAAAATTGGGTGGTTGAAAGTGGCAAAGAGCCAGTTCTAATTTCATTTATTAATAAGGGCCACGTTGGTGGTAGGGTGAAAAAAATCACGTTATCTATTTTTTGTATACATCCTTTGTTTTATTAACGGTCTCCATAGATTTAATTCCCCCCTTGTGGTTGTTAGGTGAAATGAGATGGAACTCTCTAAATAATTTTATGAGTCACTAAGCCTATTACAATGCTCAATGCATTTAGCAACAATCTTTTACTATGGTTTGCGAAATGACCTATTACTATAATCTTTGAAAGGGATAAATATGGATACTAGGACTTCAAGAGAAGAGTTGGACCATTATGCCCATGAAGAGGTAATGGAGTGGTAGTTTTGAACCACCATGTCCCATTCAAGGGAGAGGAGTGGTCCATTGTTTGCAAGGGGGAACCCCCACTTCCAACCTTGGCACATGCAATAGGAGGAGCATGGTGCAAGTATGGCCATGTAGCAACTAATAAACTAAGGTATCATGCCCTTTTATGCACAAATTGGTACACTCTCCCTTCACCTCCAAGAAAAGTACTTAAACTCCCCCAAAAGGAAGCTT
This sequence comes from Dipteris shenzhenensis, assembly GCF_047967505.1. Classification (NCBI taxonomy): domain Eukaryota; kingdom Viridiplantae; phylum Streptophyta; class Polypodiopsida; order Gleicheniales; family Dipteridaceae; genus Dipteris; species Dipteris shenzhenensis. Next base: position 42,636,098 of record NC_141627.1, on the reverse strand, counting down.
GAAAGTTCACATAGCCCCAGAGATTGAGAAGCTCATCTCCCACTGATCGAGGCATTTTGATAAGCCATGAGGCCTAACCCGCAGTCTAAAGCACATGGCTTGAGCGACTCAAGGGAGTAGCAAGAAGACTGGACGAGCTCCAACAACGAAGTGGTCAAGCTGCTAGCAAGATGAATCAGGTGCTCTCTCATCACACTAAACATTTATGGGCTCTACATTCCTAGGATTGGAGTAGTGTGACCCACTCGAGAGTCCTCCTTGGCTCTGTGTAGGGAGATCAATTTAAACACTAGTTTATTGTGTCACAAATGGTCAAAATACTGACTCCAAAAAATGTGGATGAAAACTTTCAAGTGCAGCACTAGAACCTGTTTGTCTCGTGTCTTGGCCACCTCATGGGACTCTATTATTGAATTTGATTGGTAAGGATGGGTTTTATGTACCCAGAGAGGGATCACTTTGTGAAATTGGTAATCTCTAAACTATTGCTGATGTCTATCGAGTGGGCATAACTTGTCGAAGGTGTAGTACTACTCTAGTGCTGTGAGGTCAGGGCGGCCTTTGGGCCCCTGGGTCCTGCTGATTTTTCATCTCCTTTAACGCAACTGAAAGCACACCTTCAATGATGATTTCTAGAATTCCAGGCTATTGGAGGCCATGTATGCAATGCTTGAAACAGGTTTTAGCCACTTTGAAACCAGTCGCATGGCATACCATACTAACTTAAGGGAGGTGGAGTCTGACACTACACTAGAGACATTTGCCGCAATTTCAATCGCCTGTTGAGGAGGTGCTTTGATTGATAGAAACTATGTTTGTAGATTGAAGGATTAGTTGCACGTTTGCATCAGTTCTTGGCATTGAGACTGATCTGCTATAGACGAGCTAGACCAAATTCATTTGGGCCATGAAATATGGGTTTTTTTGGTGTAATGACACAGTTGGGCCGTTACCATTCGTTTGTGGGTCATAATGTTGTTGCCTTTTCTTGTCTTATGTTTAGCCTGTGAATTGCATGCATGCACATAGTTTATTGAAACCCAAGAGTTTGGAATGCTATAAATGACAGCATGCCTTTGGCTTCAAATTCTGATTTCATTGAGAGATGCAAAGCTGTATTGCATCCAAAGCAAATTAATGTATTGCTATAAAATACAAGGGCTCATTAAATTCCAAGTAAATGAATGTCTCGCTAGCAAGACAAGAACTCATTAAAAGATACACATAACTCAATTACTTTGCACAAAATTAGTTATTCATGAACCTTTATGAATGCTAGGTCACTACCAATTTTGTTAAGCTTCGTATTGCAATCAATTGTTGCAGCAAGCAAGGCAAGAGCTTGCAACCACACCCAATAAATTATGCAAAAATATTTGAAGAGCATTAAAGACACACCTTCCAGCACGTGTGTGTGTTGTAAAACATTGGACTTCAGGAGCAAAATGCACCATGTTTCCATAGCAACAAGTACATTCATTCTTCAACACCAGCTCGCCACGACCGTGCCTTCTCGTGGCACCTTATGCAACCTATGCCATGCACAAATTAGAAAAGGCAAAGAGCCAAAGTTTGCTTCGAAAAATATGGTCCTACATGAGCAACAATGGCACACAAGCATGTTGAACACTTTGGAGGCACGTTTGATTTCAATAACTAAAGCCACCATGAACCGGAGTTCATGAGTCTTAAAAAATTTCCAAAAAACAAAAGAAATTCACACAACTTTTTGAAATGGACCCTCAAACCGGTTACTAAAGCACTGTCTCTAACAAGCTAGTGCTATTAAAAAAATCGTTAGACTATTTGTGTGATGGTGAGCATGAGCAGTGCCAAAGGAGCCATAATCGATGCAATCATCAATGGATAGATACTTGTCACGACACCTTGTTAGAATCTCCCACAATTGCTCCCATGGCTTCTTTTTATCAAGATGGGCTTTGATACCTCATAAAGCGACTAGCAAATTGTTACGCATGCTATTGTAAAGATTGAGGAGGATTAGAGAAAGAGCTTACTCCTGGGAAGTGGGAGGTCAGGATGGGCTGACCCTCCTATCGATGAATGCAGGATATCGTGTACCACTTGATGCCAATTAAAAAAGCACAAAACAATAAAGCCCGAACATAGGCAGCAAGCTTCAATTCTCATCACCACCTACATCCCTATTCAAAACTATAATCTAAATCTTGGGTCTGTTACTTGAGGGAGGTAAAGGGCACCTATTATTAATGAAATGGTAAGCTACACGTTGCTAGGTCCAATTACTACCAATGGATTTTGAGCTCCGCGAGGTGTTGTTTCGAGAACCTCAAACGTCAGGAGTCGTGTGCTAACCTCGAACGTCAAGAGCTGTGTGCAAAGCAACATTGCATGTAGATCTTAATTTGGAATCAAGTTTCTTGTATTATGAGACTATCTTTTATATGTTATGCAACATTAGTTAATTAACATAATTTTTTAAAAAATAATTATAACAAAATTTTGAGAATTTTTAATTTGCAAATTTCAAATAAAATTTATTGTAAATAAAAATTGTTGTGCTTTATTGCCCGAGGATTTGAAGTATTTGGAGTTTGAAGGGAACTACTTGTGAGTGGACATGGTTGAATATGTGGGAGGTGATTCGTCGTGTGTTTGTTTCCTTTGGAATCGTGTATATGAAAATCTATTTTCTTTGTCTGTGCTTCATTGTGTTCATCGTCTCCATGATACTTTCAATCGTGCTCCTTATAGTACATTCGAACTCCTATGGAAGGTGTACCCGTTTCATTCGGACTTCGATGTGTGTTCATTTTGGTCCATATGGATGGTCTAAAATTGTTATGTAAATGCAAACCCCCTCTCGAATAATTGTACATGTGTTGTCGCACGAAAGATCTTTTACTATTCTCGCTCCTATTTTTGTGTCTTACGGTTCTATATCTCTCTTCTCCCTTCATGTACTTGTTCAATGCAGTCGCTAGTGCTTATGTGTACCAAGGCAGACTGTTCTTTCCGTCTGTTTATCCCTGATGTATTTCTTGAGTTGGCTTCCTCACTCCTCGGGTTTGTATACTGAGACCTTAATTCCGTCGCGATCTCGATAAAAGCATGCGAATGCTTTTTTGCGTACGATATTTGTTGCCCTCCTTCGATCAATTTTATATAACTATCATGAAAGTTGTTGCGATGGTAGGCTGGTAGCCCATTTGCTGCACGCAGATTCTGTAACCTTGTTCAATCTACTTTACCTATCCATTCTTTCCGTGTAAATTAAATTCATAAATTCAACATAGAGCACCTAGAGGCCACCGGCATTAAAGTCTTTCGAGGAAGCATGGAGTGGAGGCCCAAGATTCAATGATCCCTTCTACTGACCGTTGAAGCAGTTGCGATTCTCAGTGATCTCGTACCTCTCTCTCGAGCTGCGATTCAGGTGTGCTGCTGGATGTACACATGAACCTCGTGGAAGAGCTCTCTACCTAAAGCACTGCAAGGAAATATTGGAGAGTCTGGAATTTATGCTGATCATTCCTCTGCGTCTTCTGTAGTCCAGTTTGCATATACTGGTTCAATCGGGTTTTTCCTTGTTTTTTCCATTGAACCCAAGTGTCTTTCGTCATCGGTTTCAGCGATGAATGAAGAGGACTTACTAGATGAAGGTCTACTGGAAGCATAATCCCTAGTAGTGTAGAAATTGCTGACAGTCAATGGCAACCTCCTGGACAAGGAGTGTTTTAACTTCTGTGAGGTGTTGGAGCTCTTTTTCCAGAACATAAATGCGTTTTACTACAGCGGCGCTGTCATCCACACTTCTGTGATGGTCACGCATCAGAGTCTTGTTATCTTCCTCAGCTTTGGATGGTGCTACTTGCAGTCTCTCTAACTGTACATCCAAATTTTGAATCAAGTCAAAACTTTCTTGAAGCTCTGCATCTACAGATTCCTCTCTCTGTTTGAAATCAAGCAAGTCTGCATACAATATGAGTGCATGGTCTAACTTCAAAGCAATGTCCTTATCGAGCAATACGTTTTCTCTGCCCAGCTCAGAATACTGTCCTTCCAAGCTTTCAATGGCTCTAATCTTGACAAACAACTGAATTGCTAGAGTTGCATTTTTTGCTAGCAAATTAGACTGTCTCGAGTCCAAGTCATACATGTTTCTGAACGCCTCTACTTGCAGACTTCTCTTCCTGGAGCCTGACATTTTGAATGGATTCGCTTTGCTTCTGATTGTTGGCTCGTGAACCCTCTCACCTGCTCGCTCTTTTTTCCTCTCATTAAATGTATGCACAACAAGCGAGCCTGCTCTCTCCCTTTCTTTTTTACTCATTTACTTGCTGAATGCACTCCCTACCTGCCTGTGTCTAGCAAGCCAGGCTGCTTTTTCCCTCCCTTTTCCCTCACGTACTTGCTATATTGACTTCCTCATATGCATCACCTTTCTTTGTGGGACATGGGCATGAGTTTCTGTTCATTAATGCTCAGGATTGTGGTTTGTCTGTCAATATATTCTAACTATTTGCTATATGACACAAAACACAAAAACCTTTACTCAAAGCAAGGCCTCGGTGGATTTCGCACCTTGTTTTCCATGGGGATTGGGTAGATTAGATTGCCAATCCTTAGTTGCCCCTATGTATGCTGATAATAACATAACTATGTGTAGGGAGGAGAACCAAACATGCTATCAAATATGTCATTTTTTGGAGACAAACATGATCTTTAAGACTCCTAACATCATTCTAAGTGGAAAACCATACATCTTTGAAATAAGTCACCGAGATATTATTACAAGTCACCTTTTGGGAAGATTAGCCATTTTGGTTAGCCAAACTGGAGTGAGGATTAGCCTGTAAGTCAACCAAGTGTGTGTGCCTCTTTGGTGGCACCTCCATGGTTATAAATACAAGCTATTGCCCACTTCTCCTTTGGAATAGTTGAAGCACATAGAGAGCTCACCCAAAACAAAAACAAAAAAAACACATAGAGAACCACACATTGATGATGACTATAAATGGAAAAGCTCTTCTTGTGGATCTTACCTTTTGAGCTCTATGTTACACTTAGCATATGGCCCATATGGCCAATTCCAGCATCATATAAAAGCCACATTAATTGAGTTAAAGACAAGTTGGGTAAAGATGTCTCTTTGCCCAATGTGTACATCGAAAACATGCACAAACTCTTCTAGGAGATGTTAGTCCTTATAGTAGGCAATGGAGTAAGTATGAGGTATACCTGTTTAGTTCCTTATTGGGTAGTTTACTTGCTCGGGAGTTGTGAATAGCAAGAGGGTGTAGTACTTAGGTCTCTTTAGGTCTTTAGCATTACAAGAAGGTTGTCAAAGATAGAGGCATGTTGGGATCAAATAGTCCATAAAACATCTCTACTCTCAACCCCCCCTTATTTGCACTTGATTCATAGTTTTTATGCTGCATTGAAGGTGTGTTGTTCTTGTGGAACAATTCATATATTTATGCTTGCAATCAATGTTGATTTTGTTGGTTTGTGGTGAGTCGTTGGACAAGAGCAAGGTCGTGTCTTTGTTTGGTTTTATTTGATGTATGTCATTTGAACACACATGGAGGGCATGCTCATGCTCATTCTTTAATGCACTCTTGGGTGGTGCATACTTGCTACTACATTTTCTTCCTTCTTTGGATAGCTCTATTGGGAGTGCTTGTGTTTACTAGATGGTAGACACGAAGTACACCTTGGTCCTAATAATTTGAAAAGGAAAAATGGACAACAAAAAGTATTCCTTAGGAAACACTAGATTGATGAATTTGATGGCCTTTTGGAAATGGATGGGTGGTACTAATGCAAAACCAATGGACATGGAAGATCACTAGTGGTACTACAAAGCCAATGGCACGTGTAACAACAAACACAAAGATAGTGATAATTACTGATCAAGTTGATGTTAGTAATTGAGCCCAAAAAATAACCAAGTACTTGTAATTTTTGAATACAAACTATAAAGGATAGTGGCATGTTCGTCATCTAAATGGCTTCGAGTGGTGGGCATGAGGCTTGGATGAAGTTGAAGATTTGTAACGATTATAAAAATCATTAGGATGCTAGATCATTTGGACGACTCCTACCTACTGAAGGTTAGCAAAGTTGAACTTGCATCTATTGGAAAGGGATTCACATAAAGACCTTGAATCGATGGTGCTTAATAGGAACTTCTTCAAGTTATTGAAATATGTTATAGCACTAACGAGTTGTGGAAAGGGTGGAGAGAGAGACTAGGAAGAGGGGAAGATCTGAGGAAGGATCTTTCCTCCACTTACAATCACTTACCAAGCTCCAAAAAGCCTACAACATGAAGCTCTCATGTTAAAAGCATTGGAGATTTGAGCGAGAGAGAGAGAGAGAGAGAGAGAGAGAGAGAGAGAGAGAGAGAGATTCATAACGATGAGATAGAATGAGGCACAAAATTGATGTTGATTGATTGGTAGCAAAGTACAAAAAGTGCCTTCTTTTGCAGCCAAAGGTAGCCTTCTCTTCCCCCCCACACACACATCACAAGTGATGTCAAGTGAGGGAATCTCCCAGACATCACAAGTGAGGCACACACACACTTACCGCATCTAATCATGACCTTATCTAAAGCCAAAGATTATTTGACTCTTCACATTCACACAAACGACAAAGCCAAAATACATAAGTGGCAGAAGTGACTCATCTACTTAGTCACATTCATACAAACACTTAAGCATGGTTCCACACCTTAGGCTTGTTACAAAATACCCAACAAACCCCCCTCCAAAAAAAGGTGGTGATCCAACATGCAAAGAGCGAACCAAGTCCACAGCAATACTGCAAAAGATGGCCTTACAATGCCCACCCTCTGAGCCATAGCAATCCCCTTAGTCATCTCGTGACGGCAGTTGAGACCATAACTCACTCACCCCTCCCAACTTCTAATTGGGTACAAGGCATATTTCATAAACCAAGAACTAAGACCTTCACACAAAAACTCAAATACAATCTATACCCAAGGTAGGGAACCCTTATTGACTTGATTCTCACATAAAGATTACATGTTTCAAGGGAAATCACAGTGATATTCCCCCCTTAATGCTTTTTTCAAAGTCTACCCAATAGCACTGTAACTTGGAGCTCGTGCATGAATGATGATGACATTGATGATGCCCTTGTCAGTGTAAATCCTCTAATCCATAACCAAATTGTGCATTTACACTCTCCCTTGTGTTTATCCTTAAAACTGTCATCGTAGAGGTTCTATGACCAACTACTTCAAAAAATACTTCATCCTTCGAACACCACATATTCGTGCAACATGCAAAGTGAGACAGTAAGCCACATATGTGGACACAATTTGCTATAGATAGAGTTTCTTTGACTACAAGCTTGGGCGCCGCCTTTCATGCTGACTAACACAGAGGCAATGCCACGTGCTATTACCACCAAGTTAGTTACTGGAGCGTTGTGGGGGCCAAACACGCCAGCATTCATGGTTCCCTGCATGGGACAAACATTCCTCTCAAACCAGCAAAAAAAGGAAAGTGGTTGCCTGTTATCAAGGCAAAAGGCATGCATTATTTGCCCCAACCAACTAAGGCTAGGTTCACACCACCTAGATGCCTGTGGCTTGCAATAGGGGCATCCCTTGAGGTAGAATGAACCATTCGTGCAGGAGTTGTCTATCGGCAAGCCCCCCCTAGGAGCTGATCAAAGTGTAATAGCACCAATCGAAGGCCTTGTCGGGCTTTGATAGAGGATAACTAGGGTGCATCAAGAGCTGTTGCCCGACTAGTGTGAGGATGATACAGCAACAGACTCCTCCGTCAAAGCCCATTGGCCATCGGTTGGTGTGAACCCGATCTACTCACAGCATTGCCAAAAGAGCAACGGTCATCATCCTCCATAGTGTGATGGAACAACGGGCAGAGCACGAGGCTATTGTCAAGGTAGGGCAACCGACTTGCTTGCTTCCCTTAAAAAAGCACTCATAGAAGGTGACCTTAGGGGTCAGAAACAAGCATTGCATAGCAAGCAAGCAATTGCATGAGACATACGTGTGAACGGACGCATAGCCAGCTTGCAAACGATACTGAAGCTTTGACGGGTAGCAATGAACGTTTTACAAAAATATTTAATGGAGGGCTCCGCCCTTGGGTAGAAGCTACAATGGGATCCAAGATGATAGTTTTGACCTACCCCATCCGAAGGTGGTTCTATACTTGGTTGTCTATTAGGGCAGCAAGGAGGACGGATCAAAGGGGGAGCTTGGGCCTCACCATTGGCTGCATTTCGGAGTAGCAAGGAGGCCAAGCAACTAGGTCAAGCACTACCTTACTCGTGGCTGTCCTAGAGGTCAACTTCAAGGTGTGTTTGTGTGGCACGACGATGAGGCCTACCTAAGCTCATACGCAGGCCGAGTGTTTTGGGAGTGCCACGAACGTAGGAGAACAACAATTGTTTATGTACAAGGATTCACATCTAGATAGCAATCTAATACTAGAGGGTGCTTTGGGAGTGTCATGGAGGTAGGAGAACAACTGTTGTTTAGGTACAAGGGTTCACATCTAGATAGCACTCTGATACTAGAGGGTGCCACACTAGACATTGCTTTTCTATTGTGACCATTGTGAATGAAAAGAGAAGTTTTGTTGGTTCTACATCTCTCCTGTGCATTGTCCACTTACTAATTGCACATCTACATTAAGTACACATAAAAAAAGAAGTTTCGGAGCCACATATAGTACACACCACTGTGTGAATTCCTGGGCTCTATTAGTCTTCTGCTGCGTAAAACCTCCATTGTCAAATTGTTAGTATGGTATCACAGCTCTGACGGAAGTTCTCAAGTGGTGGAGCTTGAAGGCAAGGACCTTGCTAAAAGACGACCTTGATTTAAAGCTTGAGGGAATCATCCTCTACATCTGAAGGACGATGCCCTTTCGAGAAGGAGAGAGACTCAGGTTCACACATGTGTACGACTTTCTATCTCTCTTTTTGTCATGGCCGCTAGGTATTTGATCCTGAACTTTGGAGGGAAACGAGCAATTTTGGATGGGTACCTATGGAAGATGAAAGTCCGGGGCCATTTGATGGTGAGGTAGACATGGGAGATCACTATAGGGATGGAGTTAATACGTCAGTCCACTATGACTAGACCGACCACGACGGCAATTATGGCACCTGCGGATCCAGTTACAGTGAAGGACTGGGTGATGCGTGATGCGGAGGCCAACTAGTTTCGGCCAATCCCAACACGTCGATGATGATAGTCATCAACTCCCATGATGGAGCCCTATTGAACACCTCGGTCTTTTTGGTCTCTCTACTGGTGGCTCTTGCTTCTCCAGGTCCAACTCTTCATCAAAGAGCCACCCCTGTACATAGATATAATCCGAATGGAATTCCAGAATACCTAGACCATGGGCTCCCCAACCAGCCCTCAAACAAGTATGTCTCTGGCTTTAGCGCACCGTAAACTCCTGCAAGTGTCCTTGTCTCCACCGGATAGGCTTCAACAAGTCCACCATCTTCACCTGCTAGAGCCCTTCTTCCGAGCTCGGAGAGCACCAATCCTTCCTCCTTTGACTTCCAGGAAGGCATACACCCTCCAATCTCTCATCACCTGACAAATGCAAAGCACCAAATCTGCCCACAACAGGCTATAAAGGATGAAATTACTACACATGGATGTACATACTCGATCATCCCCTTGCTTGTTTGCTTTGAATGCAAACCATGCACCTCACTAAGGCACATCCACCCACTCTGTGTAATTCTGTAATGCCCCCTTCAATCTTAGGCCACTCATCTGACCCTGAATCCAATGATCCCTCTCAAGAACCCTCCCTCGTGTCAGTGCTACAGGCCAAGCACTGGGAGGAATCCAAGCACTCAGTGCTGTCCTTGACTCACAAAGGCTTGTGACTTTCTTTTGAACACATCTCGATGTCAGACATCCTTAGTGTTACTTCAGGGTCCTGCAAAGTTTACCTCAGTAACACCTGGAGATGCCACCAAGTAAAGCTCTCCTTTTACCACATGTGCTTTTATCTCCTCTAAATACTCATCGTACTCTTTCTTCTTCTTCTGATCCGCCTACTTTTTTCTACAGTCCTTTGCAAAATGTCCACAGTAGAAGCACTTCTTCTGTTCTTTGATTTCTTCTTATTCTCATCATCAGAAGCATCCTGTCATTCTTAAATTTGAAATCCTTCTTCTTGGGCTTGTCGTTGCCTGGCCTACCCTTGCCTTATGCCCTTGTCCTTGGCATAAAGGACCTTCTCCTCTCTGGATCCTTCGTACTTCAGTTCCGAGCTTCCTCCTAAAGCAATGGCACTAGCTCCTCAAACATCAGTGGCGCCACCCTCTGCCTTGCTATCATCGTTGTGATGAAAGGTTTATCGCTCCTCAAAAGCATGCCAAGCAAAAGCCTAGCCATTCTCGTGGAATCAATCGCTTGACCAACTGCTAAGAGTTTGTCCTTGACCACCTTCATCGTCGTGTATCGTGTCCCCTTCCTCCATGCTCATCCAGTATAAATCCATCTCGAGGTAAAAAATCCTTGCGCTGTTGTTCACCTCATACATCCCCTCCAATATGGTCCACGCAGCAAAGTGTTCGCTCAATTGGATATGAGGTAGCATCGAAAAGGACTGTGGACATTTTGCAAAGGACTGCAGAAAAAAGTAGGCGGGTCAGAAGAAGAAGAAAGACTACGATTAGGATTCAAGGAGGTCATGGCCCAAGTATTCTGGAATACCATTCGCATTGGACTTGTGTTCCAGGGTGATTCTTTGATGAAGAGCTAGAGCTGGAGAAGCAGGAGCCACCAATAGAGAGACCAAAAAGACCAAGGTGTTTAATAGGGCTCCATCATGGGAGTTGATGACTATCTTCATGGACGGGTTGGGATTGGCCCAAAATGGATCGATGAAAGGGGGTGTTGGTCGCCTCCCAATTTGTAAGTCCCCATATGGAGTTGGACCAAGATAGGATGGGGCTACCACATGTATAGCACATTGGCTGTATGTGGGCAGCATACAGATAAAGAAGAAACATGAAATGGGGCTGCCACAAAGGAAGCACATTCAAAAGATTGCCTGGTAGTTTGGAACTCACGGTGGACTACAACAGGATGGCATAGCCACATGCTGTGCAGGAGCCCCATGGGACTCTTTGGAGCTGATCTGCCATGCAGAAGCTGTACGAAACTAAGGCGGGAACAACGAAGAACAGTATGGAGCAGCCTGGAATAGGTACAAGGGCCTGGTAAGGTCTGGCACAGAGGCGTCTACTATTGGAGCACTGGCATGGTAGTCAGGGACAGTCCGGGTGATGAAGGACCTAGGGAAGGTGATCAGATCAGGCAAAAACTGGCCGGAACATAGGCGACAGAAGCAGATCTACCACGCCACACAACGACGCCTGGAAAAGGCTGGGTTGAAGGGCTGGATTTGATCGATGATCTCCAGGGTCTGGTTGCGATTGACCAACCGGGCCACAATTGTTGGTTCTGCATCTCTCCTGCGCATTGTCCATTTACTTATTGCAGGTCTACATTAAGCACACATAAGGAAAGAAGTTTGGATTCCACACATAGTACACCACTGTGTGAGTTGTTGGGCTCCCTTCTACTGGCTCGCTTGTCTTCAAAAATCTGTAGCTCACAGACCACTCACGCTTTTGAGCTCGAATGAATTGCAAAGCATTTCTAATTTTGCAAAGAAAATGCTTGCTCTCAAATTAACCTCATTTCCCTCCCTTCCGTGTCGCGGCCTGCCTCACAGCTTTGTATCTCTCACCTCTGCCCTCCTGCCCCCTCCCTTTCTCCTCCCTTCCAGACTCCCCTCTTCCTCAGGCGACTCTTCATCGCCTCCCCTCTTCCTTGTATCTCCCTTTCCTCGCCTCTCCCTCCCCTTGGCCTGCATCCCCTCTCCTCTTCCTCAGCCCCCCCCTTTCGTCACCTCTCCCTCCCCTCTGTCTGCCTCCCTCTCCCTCCTTCCCTCGCCTCGCACCCCTGTTTGCCCTCTCTGCGCGAGGCGGTGGAGAAAAATGTGGAACGCAGGGTGCAGATTTTTGTCTCCTGCCAGATTTCCGTTTCACGACTCGTGCCGCTCTGTTAAATCAACCACAATATTACCTTAATTTGAATTCAGCTTTTATTCAAAGATAAACATTATGTTGATTTGATGCAGTGCCCGAGCGTACTAATTAGGAATAAACAACATCGTGGGGGCCTACTAGTCTTCCGCCCTCTCTTGTCAAATTCTTACAACAAGCTCCAAGGACGGATCTGCAGCGTTTTCAATCGATCGAACCTCAAATAATTCACGTACCAGAAACTAGAGTGCTTGGCCAGCTGGGCTCTTGATGAATATTTCTCTCTTTTGCTATCTTGTTGAGGTTCACATGAGTCACGTTGTCAGAAATGATGCAGAAGATTGATGTTCAATTGCATGCAACCTTTTCTAGAGATTTCGTTATCATCCAGTCCTGCTTGCACTTGATGTTGTTCATGTCGACAGTAAAACGTAGTTTTTCTTTTTTTCGGAGGAAGACAAATTTCTATTCTTTGCACTGTAAGCAAATCTATTGTCATTCCACTTCGAGCGAAAGACGGGGAGATGTATTTCAGAAATGTATAAATAATAAATCAAAACCAAATTGAGCCAGAAGCATGCAACTGTGACAGGAAAAATCCAAACCCAAAGTTGCATTGCATGTACGACAAAAGTTCGAGCACCATTTGCAACTTCATTGGATCCCTTTTTTCGAAGGCGCAAATGTTTTTTTTTTGGGTCAAATTATGTTCCTACGCTTTAGGAAATAGTACTTCTGCGCTCTAGCCGGATGGCCCTCGAGCGTGTTGTAACCTAATGGACCTACTGTGTTGTGGCTCCTTATGTAGTACTGCTCTAAAGTTCGTGCTTTGTCTACAGTGTCTGTTGTTTCCAAAACTTTGATTTTGAAATTTTTTTCGAAGGGCTTTTGACGCTGCAAGTCCTCTTTCATTTTCGTCGGTGGTTTTTTATTGTGCTGTTTGATCCTCCGCGGCAGGTCCGTCGTGCTCCCTATGTATTTTCTATTGTTGGGCTTGCACGTGATGCAGTAGACGACGAGGCTCGCGCGATTCCCTTGCGCGGGCGCTTCAGTGGAGGCTCCTCCTTCATCTCGAGGCTCGCGTCTTTCAATGTCATACCTGCGTAAACATTGACAATTATGTTGGTCATCAAGGTTTTCGGACTTTTTTTTCCCGTTTGAGTTCCATAATAGAATGCATTTATTTACTTGCCCTGGTTTTTCTCTGTTGGCGTGAAAGGATCGTTTCCAATACCGAAGCGCTCCTCGTATAAGTCCCTGTCGAAAATATACGTAAGCTTCTCCATTGTCGTCACCGGGTGCGTCGCGTCGTGCGTCCCTCCAAATTATTCCATGAATTGTTCGAGTATAGCCGTTGCTTGATCGCGCATCGTGTCCCTCAGCAACTCCAAGGATACGTTGTACCCGTAATGCAGCAGCTCGCACGCATACGCTGTGATCCCTTTCGTCTTCGTGTCTAGTAGCTTCTACCCCTCCAAACTTTCCATCATCCTATCGGTCTCATCGAACTCAATGTCAAGCTCGACAAGGATCTCTTTGAGGAGTCCTGCAGGAGAAGTGCAATCCATGATGAGTTTGTTGTTCTTGCAACTCGTTAATTCTTTTTCTCAATTGTTGCGGTTTTTTTTAATTTTCGGAAGCATTACGCACCATTTGCGAATCTCAAGCCTCCCGGCTATCTTTTAGCTGGCAAACGCCTATTGCAGTTGTCAATGAAGTCGCGTAGTTCCGCATACGTGTTGAAGCCGTTGATGTAAGCTCCCGGACGTTCTCCTGCATTGTTTGCTAGCCGGAATTGCTTTGTGGTTAGGAAGAACCTCCTCTTTGCTGGTGGAGGTTTTGTTGCCTTTGCGTTGCTTTTGTATAGCTCAAATAGCTACTTGCAGGCACGACTTATTACACCGTCTTTTCAAATGAGCCGTCTTTTTAAATCTTCAAGAAAAAAAGATTCTTTCATGCTGCTGGAATTTACCTTGTCTGCGTCCATGTCTTATGCTACAATGTCTCGAGCTTTTTGATTCTCTGCACCTGTTCTCGACAACAGACAAGATATTAAAACCATTTTCCTTACACGCATGTTTGACGTAACATATTCATGACTTGCCTCTGCCTTTTTCAATCTCTGGTAGTGAATACCTTTATGCGCGTGGTTGTGTTGTCGGCTGTGAGAACTGTCGTGGAATTGGTCTGAATATGTCTGGATGTGGGCAATGTAGTATGCGCAGCCTCGTTCTCTCAGTCACTCTGGACAACATCACGTATGCTAGGCCAGGGGCCAACACTCCTCGAAATATGAGCAGCGCTTTGTTGGATATGGTTGCGCCTTGGGATTTGTGTCCCGTGATAGCGTATGCTAGGGTTAGTGGAAATGTGGACTTGTGGAACCATTTTCCATTTATTGCCTTCGGCTAATGCTTCGAGCGTCGTAATGTGAGCACGGCCGCTGTTGTCTCCACGACGACAGTGATACCGTTGATTTCCCCCCTGCTAGTTGCATTGATGCTCTTGATTTTGCACATTGCTCCATTTACGGCACCTATTGCGAGGTCGATGTTTTCCGTTATCATTGCCTTCGCCCCCACGCAAATTTTTCCTATCTCGTTGAAGCTTTTGTCCTCCAACCATTCTTTGAGAGCTGGTTTGCTCGCGGCGTTACTGTGTATTTGAACATGCACAATCATCTCGGGAGTGTTGAATTTCTCCACAAGCTCATCGTTGAAGGTAGCGACATCGACTCTGTGCGTGCAAATGATGGTTGTTTCGGCATCGATGAAGTGGCATGCACCTTCCTTGTCGACAATGCACTGCCCCAAACAGTCGGAAATCTCGTCAGTTGTGGGCGTCCTGAGTCTTATGGTATGCAAGAATGCCAGGAACGGCATGTCTCGTGCATGTCGCACCGAGAATTGCATGTGGTACATTTTCGCTACAGGCCAGTGCGCGGAGGACGTGATGTGGCACGGCTCGCAGAGATCCTCGCAGTGTTTGCAGACTGGCGGTAATTGCGCCAGGTCACCAAAAATTCTAAGCATTTTGTGTCTGAATGGCTCATGCAATGTGCCATTAGTGACATTGACGATTTGTCTTACCACGAGATCGAAAGTCATCCTTGTTAGCATGGACATCTCATCAATGATGATCGCGTTGGCTTCCTTGATTGCGAGGTGTCGCTCATCCGTCTCATGGATGTTCAGTGGGTACTGACTGCTGCGCACAGGGATCTTGAATTGGTAGTGTACAGTGGTTGCAATCCCGCTCAGCCGCGTCACAGCCGCCCCTGTTGATGCACAGAGTATTGCCGTTTTGTTTTTGCGCTACCAGATGCGAAACATAGTACCGTATCAAGAAGCTTTTGCCGCTACCTGGTGTTCCACAGACAACATGCAGCCCCGAGCTTGTTGAAGCCAGGCTTTCAAAGACTCTTTGTTGTTCTACTGTCAATGCGGCATTGGCGACGGTGCGAAACTCGGCCATTTTTTCCAACATCCTCGCGCGTGTTGGCCCTTGGACGGTTTGCTGGTCGATGTTAGGCGCTTCCATCGGGCAGTCTCGGATGATCGCAACCTTTTGCAATATCATATTGATCAACTGGTCCGTGTGGTCAGTCGCTAGCAAGTTCCTTTGCGTGTATTCGGTCACATACATCTCGAGGTCCTCGTTGCTCAATATGAGGCCGCGCATTTGGCATTCGACAAAGTAGGATCCAACTGTGTTGGCAGGTGATATGAGCTCCGTTTCATTCCTGAAGCTGAGTTTTCGCAAGAGCACGTTGTAGAAGTACCCCTCTGGTTGATGTCCAGGGTGGTAGTCAGTGAATCTAACTACTCGCTCACATTTTGCAATCCTGTTGCCGAAGAGGTCAAGACCGACCGTTCCACGTTGCGTTTCCTTGGGCTTTCGGATCACATATTGCCTATGGTAATCGTAAAACGTGCTATCCTCGATGACGCTCGGTCTCCCGCAGTATATGTCGACCGGGTGCAGGGTGACGTTGTTTCGCGAGACAATGCGTGCTATCCTCGATGACATAGCACGCTTTCCTGCATACGTGCAATTGCTTCCTGAGAACTAGTTCTCGCAGCCTTGTGTTTCGAGGATCCAGGGCCTCGTCCCTGGAGATGTAAGCCGCAATCTCATTTGCAATTCGCTGACGGTCATCATGGTGGACCCACAATATGACATGGGCGTGTAGGGAGCCCCTGTTTTGTATCTCATAACGAACGACATGGTGTTGTATTCGGCCAAGCAGACCGTCGGATGAAAGCAAATGCTTGTGCATGAACATGTGGAAGCGTGCGTGGAAAAGTGCCACGCATTCAACAGGACAGTCCTTCCAAGTGAATTGCGCATTATAATGTGTTGCGATGCTCTCGATCACATTAATTTCTTGCTACCGTGTATCGGTGACCTCGTCTGCAATGAATGTCAGAAAGAAATCTGGGAGGCCCCAAGCATCGACCATCGTTACGAGGTCCTTCAGTTGCCGTCGATGCCACGATGGGGACCCCGGCATTGTTGATGGCATGCTGTAGCGAAGCACGTGTCTCATTGCGTCTTCATCGGTCGTGGCAGGGTTGGCTTTCCTATATTGGTCGATGTCTCGTTGCAAGCATGTAGAGTTGCTTAAATTGGTAATCATCACTGCCTGTTTTAACTGGAACATGATCAACAGGTACGGCTTGTAGAGCGTGTAGATAGAGAATAAGGTGCATATTCTCATTTTCACATAGTTGCTGAACTGTATGCAGCCATCATAGTAGCCCCGTCCGAAAGGGAACAGGAATGGGAACACTGCTGACTCCATGGTTATGTCAACGCACGCACTGCCAGCTGTTGCTACTCCGTCGACGTGGAATGAAGCGACCCTCTCTGAAAGCATTTCTGTACCCCGTAGCTGTATGGAGGCAAACTCATGCTTGTCCCTTGCATCAAAGGCGCGACGGTTCGCGGGGTCCACCATGTTTTACAAAAGCAGGAGCTCAGGCTGAGATTCCGCTATTGACATTAACTCAAAGGGATCTGTCTCATCGTGTAGTTCCAAGATACCTGCAATGGTTTGAGGACTCAAGATGCACATACCCATCTTGATGTCCGCACGCTCTGCTAAAGAATTGTACTTGCGCAATATTGGATTGTTCTCGATGTTGTATATGCGAGCACACCTGACAGCTCGTTCGTCACGATTTCTTGAGCCGAGCTTAGTGGGACGTTTCGCCAAGATATCAGAGGATTGTCTAGAAGTGACCTTCGATCGAGTGTGCCACGAGCAATCGCATTTGCAGTCGTGGTAACTGAAATGGATACATCTATGATGCTTAGCAGTTGCGTGTGGAGGTGGTTTGTTTTAAGCAACTGCCGAGAGTACTGTGGCATCAACCGCACAATGTATCTGCTCCGCTGGGCATCTCGTGTGCAGCTTTGGCATTTCCAGTAAGTCACTTGCATGCCCATATTCTCGCAGGCATCCAAAAGTATCATGTTTCCGAGTGCGGCGTTGTGGCTCGAGATGCCTATGCCTTGCGAAGAAACGATCCTTTGGTTTGCAGACAGTAGCGTGGTTATGCCACAGACACCGCAGATTTGAAGGCTAGAGAAAATAGCCGCGCAATTACTAACCCATTGCTTGTATCTATCTGCGATGGTCAACCACGATGACGTAGCTGGCCTCAAGGACATCTTTCTTGATGTTATATCAAGTTGAATAGCTCGACCTCTCGCTACTTTGAGCGTTGACGAATGGTCATGTTCGAAGGAGTTTCCGGTGGTCATTTCTACATCGTGACATGAATCGATGTCTTATGTTCGGGTTTAAACACCTACAGGGATTAATAATAAAAACCATCCGAAACTTTGCTACAATTTCACTCACGTGGTTTTGTCTAAACGCAACAGGAAAACCAAAATGGACTGAACCTCTATCTTTAGAAGGTGAAAGAATTGATAAAATAACTTGAATCAAGCAAATACATTTTGTTGTGCGTACCTTTAGGAGAAGACACTCGTTTGGAGGCTGCAAACATCTCGAAAACAAAAGTGTTGCAGACATGATTAGTATGTTGGTCGAACCAAGCAAATGTTATGTTCCCTTGCGGAAACAGAATGTGCGAAGAAGTGTGCGTGCTCAAGATGAGGAGTTAAAAAAAAAAAACCATACGTAATGTATGGTGGAGAGCTGGCACATGTCTCTCCAAAAATTATATATCATAGGGGAATGTGCCATCCCCCCGTTTCGAATAGTCACCTCCAGTGTTGGAGGTGTAGCGCATTAATGCGGACCAGAGCAACAGACGGTGCAGAAACATGTCAGAATTGAAATGACCGTACATTCTACTTACGTGGAGTGTCCTTTGTGATGTCCACAGCTCGACGAGAAGCCGCCTATTTCTTTGCTGGAATGTTGGAATCTGAAAAACAATAATGATTAGTCAATATGCATTCCTCGTGTTCTGCATGTTTGGATATGTTGGTTAGCATATGTGCAATTTCCTAAAGATGATAAATTCAAGCACAAAAGCTATACACAATCCAACGTCAGACATCGTCCGTGTGCTGATATCTATCTCTCGGAGGCTCAGTTCCTTTAGTAATTATTTGTCAATGCTGCGAGCTTCTAGCGAGCTAGAGAATGTCAAAATTTCTCATCAGCGTTTTAGTACTTTTGTCTATCGACCTATATGCACTATTGATTGGAAATTCTGAGTTGTAAAAGGGGGTTCACATCCCAACCTACAACGAAACAAGGTTGTGGCAAGCCAACGCAACCTACAACGGAAATTAGAAGCAATTGTAGAAATTATAGCTAAAGAACTAGAGGATCTCTCGTTGCAAGCCCACACCGCAGAACCAGCAACCAATAAATCAACTTTTGCTGTAGCTTTGTAAGCTGCAGCAGCTATGAAATGTGTAAATAAGATACAAAGTAAAGTAGCAGGAGGACACGCAAACAAGATCCAGCAAGAGCAGTAGCGGCAGCAAGAAACGTCCACGCAAGATACCATCCAGAGGGCGCGAGATAGTACCAGTGAGTATGTGCCGAAAGGCAGCGACGACAGTGCAATGCAGACGAAAGACCAAGGAGTGCAGAAAGCCAAGGATAGCGCAGTGCAGACGAAAGACCAAGGGGTATGTAGGCTACGTGCAATCCGTGACAGACACAATCTCTCAGAAGGCAAGGGCGTGGAAGGAGACGCTGTTGGGAAAATTGGAGCAAGCGAAGGGAGCACCGGAGGGGACAGCAGAGGAAGCGAAGGAGAAGGCGAGGGGGGGTGCGCAATCGGCGAAGGAGGCAGTACAAAGGAAGCTTTTGAAAAGCTGCGTAAAAAGCCAACTGCGTAAAAGCCCAAGGCAAAACCTTTAAATATAGGAAAAAAGCTTTGAAAGCTTTTGAAAAGCTGCGTAAAAAGCCAAGGCAAAACCTTTAAATATAGGCGAAACAAAAACATTGTAATTTCAAGTGTGTTGCTGTTTGTTCATCATTCATCATCACCATCAGGTTTGCTTCTACTTCCTTACTTGTTACTACCTAGACCCACGTTAGGAAACGGTTGAGCGAGAGTAGTATGTTTTGCCATGCTCTTGCTACATCGAGCTAGTGCTTCTCCGTTTATAAAACCGCCTCTGCGTCTCGCTTTTCTTCTATTCGTGATTTTTTGTTTTGCAAATCCTTTGTTTTATACAGCAAACATACGTCCTGTCTATGCTGGAGACGCGAACCAGAACTATCTTGGGATTGTATGCATACTAGTAGTGGCACTTTCCAGAAAGGTTGAGCTCTTTTCTTCGTGTTTGGCAATTGCCATTCGGATTTCATTTTAGGCCTTATGAGCATGGTTGAAAACAACAATGTCTATGGCGATCACGCCCACTCTGCTCTGTGTGACGAAGCGGAGAAACAATGCTTTCTTAACCTTGCTGTTCAGTCTGCTAGATCTTCATGTAGAAATTAAGCGACAGAACTGGTGACGGAATGAAATGAAGCTACGGAAATATCATGTCTGAGAGCTTCGATTTACTACTACTCCACTTTCATCTCTCCCAGGTTTTGCTCCCTCGCCTTCCTCGCCTCATTCCCTGCTTCCTCCGTCTTTCCCATCAGTGTCGATTTCAACGACACTGCTGTCTTTGATACCGTCTCTACTACCGATTGCAAATACCCCGTTCCTTGCTCCCCCGCCTCCCTAGCTGCTCCTCTCATTTCCTTTGCCTTCCTTTGTACTGCCTCCTTCGCCGATTGCGCACCCCCCCTCGCCTTCTCCTTCGCTTCCTCTGCTGTCCCCTCCGGTGCTCCCTTCGCTTGCTCCAATTTTCCCAACAGCGTCTCCTTCCACGCCCTTGCCTTCTGAGAGATTGTGTCTGTCACGGATTGCATGTAGCCTACGTACCCCTTGGTCTTTTGTCTGCACTGCGCTATCCTTGGCTTTCTGCACTCCTTGGTCTTTCATCTACATTGCACTGTCGTCGCTGCCTTTCGGCACATACTCACTGGTACTATCTCGCGCCCTCTGGATGGTATCTTGTGTGGACGTTTCTTGCTGCCGCTACTGCTCCTGCTGGATCTTGTCTGCGTGTCCTCCTGCTACTTTACTTTGTATCTTATTTACACATTTCATGGTTCCTGCTACTTTACTTTGTATCTTATTTACACATTTCATGGTTCGTGCTGCAAGAGCTCAATGGCAGAGGAATTAAAGTCCTGAAGAACAAAGCTGCTGCAGCTTACAAAACTGCAGCAAAAGTTGATTTATTGGTTGCTGGTTCTGCGGTGTGGGCTTGCAACGAGAGATCCTCTAGTTCTTTAGCTATAATTTCTACAATTGCTTCTAATTTCCGTTGTAGGTTGCGTTGGCTTGCCACAACCTTGTTTCGTTGTAGGTTGGGATGTGAACCCCCTTTTACAACTCAGAATTTCCAATCAATAGTGCATATAGGTCGATAGACAAAAGTACTAAAACGCTGATGAGAAATTTTGACATTCTCTAGCTCGCTAGAAGCTCGCAGCATTGACAAATAATTACTAAAGGAACTGAGCCTCCGAGAGATAGATATCAGCACACGGACGATGTCTGACGTTGGATTGTGTATAGCTTTTGTGCTTGAATTTATCATCTTTAGGAAATTGCACATATGCTAACCAACATATCCAAACATGCAGAACACGAGGAATGCATATTGACTAATCATTATTGTTTTTCAGATTCCAACATTCCAGCAAAGAAATAGGCGGCTTCTCGTCGAGCTGTGGACGTCACAAAGGACACTCCACGTAAGTAGAATGTACGGTCATTTCAATTCTAAAATGTTTCTGAACCGTCTGTTGCTCTGGTCCGCATTAATGCGCCAACACTGGAGGTGACTATTCGAAACGGGGGGATGGCACATTCCCCTATGATATATAATTTTTGGAGAGACATGTGCCAGCTCTCCACCATACATTACGTATGGTTTTTTTTTTTAAACTCCTCATCTTGAGCACGCACACTTCTTCGCACATTCTGTTTCCGCAAGGGAACATTACATTTGCTTGGTTCGACCAACATACTAATCATGTCTGCAACACTTTTGTTTTCGAGATGTTTGCAGCCTCCAAACGAGTGTCTTCTCCTAAAGGTACGCACAACAAAATGTATTTGCTTGATTCAAGTTATTTTATCAATTCTTTCACCTTCTAAAGATAGAGGTTCAGTCCATTTTGGTTTTCCTGTTGCATTTAGACAAAACCACGTGAGTGAAATTGTAGCAAAGTTTCGGATGGTTTTTATTATTAATCCCTGTAGGTGTTTAAACCCGAACATAAGACATCGATTCATGTCACGATGTAGAAATGACCACCGGAAACTCCTTCGAACATGACCATTCGTCAACGCTCAAAGCAGCGAGAGGTCGAGCTATTCAACTTGATATAACATCAAGAAAGATGTCCTTGAGGCCAGCTACGTCATCGTGGTTGACCATCGCAGATAGATACAAGCAATGGGTTAGTAATTGCGCGGCTATTTTCTCTAGCCTTCAAATCTGCGGTGTCTGTGGCATAACCACGCTACTGTCTGCAAACCAAAGGATCATTTCTTCGCAAGGCATAGGCATCTCGAGCCATAGCGCCGCACTCGGAAACATGATACTTTTGGATGCCTGCGAGAATATGGGCATGCAAGTGACTTACTGGAAATGCCAAAGCTGCACACGAGATGCCCAGCGGAGCAGATACATTGTGCGGTTGATGCCACAGTACTCTCGGCAGTTGCTTAAAACAAACCACCTCCACACACAACTGCTAAGCATCATAGATGTATCCATTTCAGTTACCACGACTGCAAATGCGATTGCTCGTGGCACACTCGATCGAAGGTCACTTCTAGACAATCCTCTGATATCTTGGCGAAACTTCGTGTGTAAGAAGATCCAAGAGAGTATTGAGAGCTCCCCGTTAAAGGCAGAGAGCCGTGTTGAGGTTGAGCCACCCCACTTGAGGATTCCTTATCACAAAGTTCTCCACTCCAAAATGGCCATGGTGATTCGATCACTCTCTTCCCGTTTTTCTGCTCCCCGCCCTTTTTCCTCTGCTTCCTCATCTACCGAACTTATGGACAACAAGGCGGCCTGGAATATGCCAATGATCAGTGCTGATGATATTTACAAGTTCTCTGCGTTCCATTTCAAGGCCCTCAAACATGTGAAGGTATCCGAAGTAGTGATCAATGTGGCTGATGAGGGTTCCACTGGTGTTTATCTCCCTCTCTTTACTCCCCAAGAGATTGATTCTTTTCAGTCCTCTGGATATAAGTATATACATTATGGATGCTTTATCCTAGCTATAGAACCGCTTTTTCGCATGGGTGTAAATGCGACTTGCATGGTCAGTTTGGTAGATACTCGTCACTATAATATTAAAGATGCCCGCATAGGACTCATCCATGGTAGTCTCAATCGAGAGCCTGTTTATACAGTAGTCTATCCTAATTTCAAAATGTCTCTCACGGACCCCCACTTGTCCACTGCTCTACGTTTGTATGTCCAGATCAAAGGTCTAGCCATGAAGCCAAAATCAGAGCACTGTGCTATCCATGTCCGTTCTGTAAATTATTTAGTGTCTACCATTAATCCCGTCCCTCGCCATGTCAGTGCTAATGATGAATGTATCATTTACGGCAAGACTAATGCAGAAGTGACCAGGTTCCATTTCGATGCTCTGCCCATGCCAGAAGAGTGGGAAATGGATTATCAGCAGCAAGTCTCGGATGAAGCCTCCTCCTTTTCCAAAATGCCTATGTTTCAGGTGGAGGATGCTCCAACAAAATCGGTTGTTCGCCTTCGCACCTCAAGTGAAAAGGGTAAGCGCGTTATGCGTTTATCTTTCCCATCAACCTCTCATGTTTCTATTGCCGGAGTCCCAGATGAGAGCCGAACTAGTGCCTCCGATGCTGCTCCTGATCGAGACCTGACAAAGTTGAATCCATCAGAGATTGGGTAACTTCTACAGCTGCATCCCGATTTCCTGCTGATGCCAGTCTACAGTATCGCCACTCTACTGCCGTAAATCCGCCTGTACAGTCGCATTCCAATTTTGATAATATCACTGCATCAGCGGATCGCATATATCCAATGATGATGCTCCGACCAGTCAAGTGGCCACAGTCTAAAGGATTTCAGGTAACAACTGAAGATGGTTCACTGAAGTCTGTTCATGCCCCTTATGCCCTAACAGACAAAGATGACCATAGCATGCCTGTCGAGCAGCAGCAGTTAAATTGGTGCAATTCACACAACCTTGCTACTCAGGTATGTTTGGATGCTTGCCACTCTGCCCTGTACGATTTACAACTTGCTGTGGGCAAACTAGATCGTAATATCCACACAGTGCTAGATGAGCTGCAGCAACTTCGGAAGGGCCATGCATCCTCTTCAACCCGGTCGGTATATAAGTCATTTCCTCCATCATTACCCCCCTCTTCGGCTAGTCCCCTCACAGAGCCCTGCTATCCTTCCAAAGCTCCCAGTCTTATGTTTTGGCCCCAGTTTTCTGATTCTATCGAGATGGTTGACTCTCCTTATGCAGTAGTTGATTCTCCTCTCGAAACAACAGATTGGTGGGCTGACAGCACACACCCCTTCTATCGAGCATTCTGTATTGATGAACGAGATATGCTACAAGAGGATAGAGATGATCTCCACCAATTCCAACCTCTGCCCCCTCATATGGAAATACCTCCACCGTTGCCCACTTCACCGCCTCCTTCTCCACCACCGCCCCCGGAGTCTCCATTTCCATCTCCGCCAGTTTCTCCTCGAGCTTCCTCCGTTAATTCCTTTGGTCCCATTCTCTATATGAACTCTGGAATCAAACCAGAGCCTATGGAAGAAGATCCACCCCAAGCATCCACCTCACAACAGCCTCCTCGGGAGCAATGGCGAGGCAAGCGCACAGCATTTTTTGGCGGGCCTGGATCTGAATTCATGAGAGGTGAATTCCAAACTCACTTCATGGATGGTGACCTTGATGAGCAAACTGATATGCAGAAGCGGCTTCAGCACAAATCCTTCCCTGGATATATTTTAAATATTGATGCGGCCTCACCACAAGCAATGAAGGATATTCTCAAAATATTCTACGGACACATGATGTCATTAGTCACGATCTACAGATGGAATCCAAGAGATGCAGCAGTCGAAACTACCAAAGGCTTCACCGGTGTTCTTGCTAATTGGTGGGAGTTCTTATCAGATGAATCCAAAGAGCAAATCTTTGCAAGTGCTGATGCCAACAATCAACCTAATGCCCCGGATTCCCTTATAGCTGCGATCTCCAATCAGTTTCTTCCAACTTTCACGGATGATCGCGCCCAGGCAGCAAATGAATTTTCTGCTCTCAAGCTATGTGATCTTTTTCAGTTGGAAGCCTACAATGCACATGTGCAACAGCTGGTTTATAGAGCTGGCATTTTTTCTGACACTGCAGCAAGCGTCATTACCTATACAGCTTACCGCACCGACTTGGAGAAGCAATCATGGCGGTCATCGAAGCGCAGACGAAGATTGTCAACCTTGACAATCAACCGACTGAAATCCACAAGACAGTCGCAGATTATACTTTTGCTAACCTATTCCAGATGGTCCAAGTATATATCCGTCGACAATGTACAGAATACACTCTCCGGCGCAAGCTTAAAAAGGTTGGTATTGTTTCACCGGCCATATGTGAACAGTTTGTGGGTCACCAAAATTTTTGCCCTCCAAGTTCTAAGTATGGTCGTACTCCTCGACGATCCCATTCATCAAAATCTCGCCCTTCTAAATGTTCATGTGGAACCTCGAACTTTCCAAAAATTCGAAGGCTCCGATGGCGTCGTCGCTACTCTAGAAGGCCTCAACGTTTTCTTCGCCGCCGCTCTTTCCAACAAAACAAATCCACAAGATGTTTCATCTGTGGCAAAAAAGGCCATTTTGCTCGTGACTGTCAGGAGAAGCCCCGCAATTCACAACAAAAACAACTGAAAGGTTTCTTTGCAATGGTAGCACACCCCGAACAATGGGAAGTCATTTCCCAAGGTGAGTCTGATGAGTCTATTCTAGAATGTTCTGAATCAGATACTCCAGAATGTCTTCATTGCCAGATACACGCTTCTCCAACATCCGAAGATGACGACCCCAATGTATATAGCCTGATGAATCTTCCTCACCGAAGACAACCTTTCCGTGTTGATATTGAGATTTCCTCAGGAAGTTCTGATGGAGAGCCCCCAGAAGAACCTCCCCTCCCAGAGGTTTTTGCTCCAGTTTTCGGTCGCAGCAATTCCCGTGGTCACAGTCGAGGTCGCGGCCGACATCCTGGGTTTTCCCATCGAAAATTTTCATCTTTTGATTTACATACGTCCGAAGATCTTTCTGATTCTTCCTTTACTCCTTCTCCAAGTAGAAGATTGCCTTCAGCAGATCTCTATTCCGGACCTTCGGTTTTTCGGCCTCTCCACAGTGTACATGACTCCTCCCCTAACTTCCTTCCTCCCCCTTTCTGGAAATCTCCAGTCACTACTCTCTCTGCCCCTGCTCCTCTGATCCAATCCCCTCAACAAGCCCCCTGTTTTGACCAATTTGAGAGCCTTGGCATCAGCATTGATGGACTTCGAATCCACCTAAAGACGATCACTGACAATTGCGCCAAGCTTCAAAATTCCATCGACTCATTGGATCGTAAGGTTGGTGAACATTTGACTCAGTGCAAGCTCTATACTGAACCAGTTCCAAATGTGCTATCTCTTCAAGATTTCTTTTCGACGCCAGCACCAGCAGTCCGAAATCCTATGAAAAATTGGCTGGTAAAAGTTCAGCTCAAGCCCCCAGGAGTACCGCCTTATAATTTGGTTGCTTTAGTCGACACAGGGTCTGGATTCAACATCTGCAAATACCGGGCCCTTCCTGTTTCTTCTTGGCAACAACTCGAGACCCATGATCAGATGCGCGGTTCGACAATGGGTGGCGGGCTTATTGCATGCAAGAGGTATGCATCAGAAATCCCTATCACTCTGGCTGGGCATTCCACCACTATCAGTTTCTATCAGTTGGAATCCCAAGGGGTAGACCTAGTTATTGGTAATGCTTTTCTCAACCAACATCTCCCATTCGGTTTTTCTACCAAAGAGATGGTCCTTACCATAAATAATGTCTTGGTACATATCCCTGCAAGGGAATCTCTCAAACGTGTCCTCAAGCCATTTGAAGAGGACCTAGAGATTGTTAGACAGTGTTCTTCCCCAGTTGACCTCCAATATGTCAAAGCTCCACCCGAATACGATTCTACTCCAGATGCCTCTCCAAATCTTGCCGAGTCATTCAGCCCTCAAGATGCTCAACAACCCCTTCAAGGAGCTGAGCTCGACGACTATATCAACGGCCTCCTCCAGGTAGAAAACAGTAAGCAGCTCCGCCGAACTGTTCATACTCTTCATATGATGTCAGCACTGCAGGACATGCAACAGAAGTTCATTCGTGATTGCAGTAGTGACTCACCTACGGCTTTCAAAAAAGTGTTCCAACATCAAGTCGACCTCCCTCTTCGGGAAAACTCCAAACCGTTCAAAGAAAGCCCATATGGGTTTACCCAAGCCGACCGACAATTGTGCAATCAGGAAATCCAAGAACTCTTGGATATGGGTCTCATTGAACCGTCCCGCTCTGAGTGGGCAGCAGCAGCATTCTATGTAAACAAACACTCCGAGCAGAAGAGGGGTAAGAAGCGCCTTGTCATAAATTACAAGCCACTAAATAAATGTCTTTTGTCCGTTTCTTATCCCATTCCCAACAAAGAATATCTTATGCAAAAAATTTCCGGTGCCACAATCTTCTCGAAGTTCGACCTCAAGGCAGGATTCTGGCAAGTGGCTCTTAATCCCAATGATCGTCATAAGACAGGATTTGTAGTTCCGCAAGGATTCTATCAATGGAATGTACTGCCTTTCGGTCTCAAAACCGCTCCTGTCGAGTTTCAGAAGTTCATGGATTCCATATTCAGTCAGCATCACTCTTTTTGTCTAGTTTATATTGATGACATACTAGTGTATAGCAAAGATGTCCATTCGCATCTCCGCCATCTCCAAATTGTGTATGATCTCATCAAATCCAAAGGGTTGGCCCTTTCTGCCAAAAAAATCACCCTTGGCCAAGAAATGATTGAATTCTTGGGAGTCCACATCCACAAGGGTAATATTCAAATGCAGCAACATGTCTTGAAGGCCCTTCTTGCATTTCCAGATGAAATCAGGGACCGAACTCAACTCCAAAGATTCTTGGGTTGTCTAAATTATATATCCCCTTTTTATAAACAGTTGGCCAAAGATCGGCATCTCCTCCAACTCTGTCTCAGAAAAGATGGTCCGACATGGGGCCCACCCCAAACAGAAGCGGTGCAACACATCAAAGAAAAGGTTCAACAGTTACCATCTCTTACTATTCCATCCGCCACAGCATAGCTGATAATTGAAACAGATGCTTCTGACCATTTTTGGGGAGCAGTCTTACTTGAAAAGACACCCACTGAAGAAGTTGTATGTGCCTACCGGTCAGGAACTTTCCAAGGTGCTGAGCTCAATTACCATTCAATTGAGAAAGAGATTCTAGCAGTCAAAAGAGCAATTCAAAAGCTAGAACTCTTTATCTTAAATAAAGAATTCCTCATCCGCACCGACAACCAGAACTTCAAGACGTTCTGTACCCGGCGAATTGATAAACAGATCGGCAGAGGACGCTTAGCTCGCTGGCAGGAATTCTTTACCATGTATGATTTTAAAGTAGAATGGAAAAAAGGCTCCTCAAATGTGCTCCCAGACATGCTCTCCCGTGAAGGAGCACCTTATTGGGACACCCACAATGGCGGATTACTACTTCCACTTGAACAACCAGAAGTCCTATGTCTCGGTCATGGTGATTAGACACTGTCCTTGATTGGATAAGACCTTCACCATGACACTTGTACAAAATTAAATAAAATTCATAAAGTGACTAGACACTGCTCATATTTGAGTAAGACCTTCACCTTTATGTCTTTTCATATCTTTTCATTGTACAAACAAATGGATGACAGCTCAGGGTGGATTACAACTCACCCTCCACTCATGGCAGCTCAGAGTGGATTACAGCTCATCCTCCCACCTTGCCTTTTCCTATATAAGGGCACCCTTGGCTCATTTGTAGGCAGAGTCTGCCTCCGAGAGCTTCTTGTATCCTCAGCCTTTTGCAATATATCTTCCGAGCCTTCTTGCTCCAAACTCCCTTGTTCTCAGTTTCCTATTTTTCAGTTTTCCTTCATGACTATTCCACCGTTCTCCATCTCTTACGCCCTGTTCTTTGCTTCCGCTTGGTCTTCCCCGTTGTTACGCACCTCACCTCCTACCGATTTTCCTGTCTACGTCTGTTTCATTCACACTTCGTCTCCCGATTTCGTCTTCTCCTTACCCCTCGGCATCGTCATGGGTTCTCGCTCTTACTCCGTTTAGTTTTCTCTTTTCGGATTTCCGTCCTTCCGTCACACCCCTCCTTCCGTCACCCCTCCTTCCGTCCTTCCGTCACCCCTCCGTCCTTCCGTCACACCCCTCCTTCCGTCACCCCTCCTTCCGTCCTTCCGTCACCCCTCCTTCCGTCCTTCCGTCACCCCTCCGGCTCAAGAAATCGTGATGAACGAGCTGTCAGGTGTGCTCGCATACAACATCGAGAACAATCCAATATTGCGCAAGAACAATTCTTTAGCAGAGCGTGCGGAAATCAAGATGGGTATGTGCATCTTGAGTCCTCAAACCATTGCAGGTATCTTGGAACTACACGATGAGACAGCTCCCTTCGAGTTAATGTCAATAGCGGAATCTCAGCCTGAGCTCCTGCTTTTGCAAAACATGGTGGACCCCGCGAACCGTCGCGCCTTTGATGCAAGGGACAAGCATGAGTTTGCCTCCATACAGCTACGGGGTACAAAAATGCTTTCAGAGAGGGTCGCTTCATTCCACGTCGACGGAGTAGCAGCAGCTGGCAGTGCGTGCGTTGACATAACCATGGAGTCAGCAGTGTTCCCATTCCTATTCCCTTTCGGACGGGGCTACTATGATGGCTGCATACAGTTCAGCAAGTATGTGAAAATGAGAATATGCACCTTATTCTCTATCTACACGCTCTACAAGCCATACCTGTTGATCATGTTCCAGTTAAAACAGGCAGTGATGATTGCCAATTCAAGCAACTCTACATGCTTGCAACGAGACATCGACCAATATAGGAAAGCCAACCCTGCCACGACCGATGAAGACGCAATGAGACACGTGCTTCGCTACAGCATGCCATCAACAATGCCGGGGTCCCCATCGTGGCATCGACGGCAACTGAAGGACCTCGTAACGATGGTCGATGCTTGGGGCCTCCCAGATTTCTTTCTGACATTCATTGCAGACGAGGTCACCGATACACGGTGGCAAGAAATTAATGTGATCGAGAGCATCACAACACATTATAATGCGCAATTCACTTGGAAGGACTGTCCTGTTGAATGCGTGGCACTTTTCCACGCACGCTTCCACATGTTCATGCGCAAGCATTTGCTTTCATCCGACGGTCTGCTTGGCCAAATACAACACCATGTCGTTCGTTATGAGATACAAAACAGGGCTCCCTACACGCCCATGTCATATTGTGGGTCCACCATGATGACCGTCAGCGAATTGCAAATGAGATTGCGGCTTACGTCCCTAGGGACGAGGCCCTGGATCCTCGAAACACAAGGCTGCGAGAACTAGTTCTCAGGAAGCAATTGCACGTATGCAGGAAAGTGTGCTACGTCATCGAGGATAGCACGCATCGTCTCGCGAAACAACGTCACCCTGCACCCGGTCGACATATACTGCGGGAGACCGAGCGTCATCGAGGATAGCACGTTCTACGATTACCATAGGCAATATGTGATCCGAAAGCCCAAGGAAACGCAACGTGGAACGGTCGGTCTTGACCTCTTCGGCAACAGGATCGCAAAATGTGAGCGAGTAGTCAGATTCACTGACTACCACCCTGGACATCAACCAGAGGGGTACTTCTACAACGTGCTCTTGCGAAAACTCAGCTTCAGGAATGAAACGGAGCTCATATCACCTGCCAACACAGTTGGATCCTACTTTGTCGAATGCCAAATGTGCGGCCTCATATTGAGCAACGAGGACCTTGAGATGTATGTGACCGAATACACGCAAAGAAACTTGCTAGCGACTGACCACACGGACCAGTTGATCAATATGATATTGCAAAAGGTTGCGATCATCCGAGACTGCCCGATGGAAGCGCCTAACATCGACCAGCAAACCGTCCAAGGGCCAACATGCGCGAGGATGTTGGAAAAAATGGCCGAGTTTCGCACCGTCGCCAATGCCGCATTGACAGTAGAACAACAAAGAGTCTTTGAAAGCCTGGCTTCAACAAGCTCGGGGCTGCATGTTGTCTGTGGAACACCAGGTAGCGGCAAAAGCTTCTTGATACGGTACTATGTTTCGCATCTGGTAGCGCAAAACAAAACGGCAATACTCTGTGCATCAACAGGGGCGGCTGCGACGCGCGGCTGAGCGGGATTGCAACCACTGTACACTACCAATTCAAGATCCCTATGCACAGCAGTCAGTACCCACTGAACATCCATGAGACGGATGAGCGACACCTCGCAATCAAGGAAGCCAACGCGATCATCATTGATGAGATGTCCATGCTAACAAGGATGACTTTCGATCTCGTGGTAAGACAAATCGTCAATGTCACTAATGGCACATTGCATGAGCCATTCAGACACAAAATGCTCAGAATTTTTGGTGACCTGGCACAATTACCGCTAGTCTGCAAACACTACGAGGATCTCTGCGAGCCGTGCCACATCACGTCCTCCGTGCACTGGCCTGTAGCGAAAATGTACCACATGCAATTCTCGGTGCGACATGCACGAGACATGCCGTTCTTGGCATTCTTGCATACCATAAGACTCAGGACGCCCACAACTGACGAGATTTTTGACTGTTTGGGGCAGTGCATTGTCGACAAGGAAGGTGCATGCCACTTCATCGATGCCGAAACAACCATCATTTGCACGCACAGAGTCGATGTCGCTACCTTCAACGATGAGCTTGTGGAGAAATTCAACACTCCCGAGATGATTGTGCATGTTCAAATACACAGTAACGCCGCGAGGAAACCAGCTCTCAAAGAATGGTTGGAGGACAAAAGCTTCAACGAGATAGGAAAAATTTACGTGGGGGCGAAGGCAATGATAACGGAAAACATCGACCTCGCAATAGGTGCTGCAAATGGAGCAATGTGCAAAATCAAGAGCATCAATGCAACTAGCAGGGGGGAAATCAACGGTATCACTGTCGTCGTGGAGACAACAACGGCCGTGCTCACATTACGACGCTCGAAACATTAGCAGAAGGCAATAAATGGAAAATGGTTCCACAAGTCCACATTTCCACTAACCCTAGCATACGCTATCACGGGACACAAATCCCAAGGCGCAACCATATCCAACAAAGCGCTGCTCATATTTCGAGGAGTGTTGGCCCCTGGCCTAGCATACGTGATGTTGTCCAGAGTGACTGAGAGAACGAGGCTGCGCATACTACATTGCCCACATCCAGACATATTCAGACCAATTCCACGACAGTTCTCACAGCCGACAACACAACCACGTGCATAAAGGTATTCACTACCAGAGATTGAAAAAGGCAGAGGCAAGTCATGAATATGTTACGTCAAACATGCGTGCAAGGAAAATGGTTTTAATATCTTGTCTGTTGTCGAGAACAGGTGCAGAGAATCAAAAAGCTCGAGACATTGCAGCATAAGACATGGACGCAGACAAGGTAAATTCCACCAGCATGAAAGAATCTTTTTTTCTTGAAGATTTAAAAAGACGGCTCATTTGAAAAGACGGTGTAATAAGTCGTGCCTGCAAGTAGCTATTTGAGCTATACAAAAGCAACGCGAAGGCAACAAAACCTCCACCAGCAAAGAGGAGGTTCTTCCTAACCACAAAGCAATTCCGGCTAGCAAACAATGCAGGAGAACGTCCGGGAGCTTACATCAACGGCTTCAACACGTATGCGGAACTACGCGACTTCATTGACAACTGCAATAGGTGTTTGCCAGCTAAAAGACAGCCGGGAGGCTTGAGATTCGCAAATGGTGCGTAATGCTTCCGAAAATTAAAAAAAACCGCAACAATTGAGAAAAAGAATTAACGAGTTGCAAGAACAACAAACTCATCATGGATTGCACTTCTCCTGCAGGACTCCTCAAAGAGATCCTTGTCGAGCTTGACATTGAGTTCGATGAGACCGATAGGATGATGGAAAGTTTGGAGGGGCAGAAGCTACTAGACACGAAGACGAAAGGGATCACAGCGTATGCGTGCGAGCTGCTGCATTACGGGTACAACGTATCCTTGGAGTTGCTGAGGGACACGATGCGCGATTAAGCAACGGCTATACTCGAACAATTCATGGAACAATTTGGAGGGACGCACGACGCGACGCACCCGGTGACGACAATGGAGAAGCTTACGTATATTTTCGACAGGGACTTATACGAGGAGCGCTTCGGTATTGGAAACGATCCTTTCACGCCAACAGAGAAAAACCAGGGCAAGTAAATAAATGCATTCTATTTTGGAACTCAAACGGGAAAAAAAAGTCCGAAAACCTCGATGACCAACGTAATTGTCAATGTTTACGCAGGTATGACATTGAAAGACGCGAGCCTCGAGATGAAGGAGGAGCCTCCACTGAAGCGCCCGCGCAAGAGAATCGCGCGAGCCTCGTCGTCTACTGCATCACGTGCAAGCCCAACAACAGAAAATACATAGGGAGCACGACGGACCTGCCGCGGAGGATCAAACAGCACAATAAAAAACCACCGGCAAAAATGAAAGAGGACTTGCAGCGTTACAAGCCCTTCGAAAAAAATTTCAAAATCAAAGTTTTGGAAACAACAGACACTGTAGACAAAGCACGAACTTTAGAGCAGTACTACATAAGGAGCCACAACACAGTAGGTCCATTAGGTTACAACACGCTCGAGGGCCATCCGGCTAGAGCGCGGAAGTACTATTTCCTAAAGCGTAGGAACATAATTTGACCCAAAAAAAAAACATTTGCGCCTTCGAAAAAAGGGATCCAATGAAGTTGCAAATGGTGCTCGAACTTTTGTCGTACATGCAATGCAACTTTGGGTTTGGATTTTTCCTGTCACAGTTGCATGCTTCTGGCTCAATTTGGTTTTGATTTATTATTTATACATTTCTGAAATACATCTCCCCGTCTTTCGCTCGAAGTGGAATGACAATAGATTTGCTTACAGTGCAAAGAATAGAAATTTGTCTTCCTCCGAAAAAAAGAAAAACTACGTTTTACTGTCGACATGAACAACATCAAGTGCAAGCAGGACTGGATGATAACGAAATCTCTAGAAAAGGTTGCATGCAATTGAACATCAATCTTCTGCATCATTTCTGACAACGTGACTCATGTGAACCTCAACAAGATAGCAAAAGAGAGAAATATTCATCAAGAGCCCAGCTGGCCAAGCACTCTAGTTTTAGCCTTGGTCGTCGGATGGGTGTGAAGTCTGAACATTTGTGAAACATGCCTTACATTTAAGGTGTAGTGAAGTATTTTCTTTTTATGTGAGATTTAAGTCCCCATCTTTATTCACTTTCACTTGCTCTTTTCCTTCCCTTGAAATTTATATAATATTTATGGACGTTTGTTAAAAGCATGGCCATAGTGCTTTAGCCACCTTAGTGTTAAAGAAATGAAAATAACTTCTCTGATTGTTGTCATTCTAGATGCCACACATGGCATTATGCATGGCCATAGTGGTTTTAAGAAACAAAAATAATTTTTGTGATTTTTCAAGGCTCTCATCACTAATTTTTGCTAGACACCCACACGTTGATATCATTGCCAAATTGTGTTGGATTCCGATTCTAGCTTGATTCGTGAAGGAAAAGAGGCAGTAATGGACATGAATTTTTGGGAGATGGACCATGCTCCTTTCTTCGATCCCATGTTTAGGAGCTCGACAACCTACTTGATACGAAGCTCAAAGTTGATGTATGTTGTATGCCTTCTAGATTGTTTGGCAGAAATGGGGGTTTCTTCAAGCCAGCCCCCATGTGGCAAGAATGTCATCAAATAGTCGAGATTCATCCTCTATGGTCTCCCTCTTGACATGTGTCTTATGCAACATACTCGTTCCTTCATTGTCAAGCTTGCACTTCCTGAAGTGGCTATTAAAATAGCCACTCTTCTCAAACTCTTCCATATATTTCTTTGCAAATACTACCCGTGCAAACACGATGGATTTGACTTGCTCAATAACACTAGGTTTAATTGCTTTGCATATGCCTTGGCAAAGGCAATCGTTACCTCCATGTTGGTAGAGCATTGTTTTTTGTAAACCTTATCGTGGAAAACCATGAAATCCTATACACTTAAAGGCGTACATTGCTTTTACATAGAGGGAATCCCTAGGTGTTTCAAAAATACCCCTTTCAAAGAGCTCAGTCTCCTTCAAGGTCTTAGGTAGGTTGTATTTTGGTCTAACTTATTGATAGGCACCATTGGAGTGTCATCCTCTAAGTTTGGTCCTTCCTTACTTAGCTCTTCATCGAGAATCTCTGTCATTGAATTAAGATGTCCATTCATCCAATCTAATAAGTCATGCCACAAAGTCGGGTTTCCCTTAAGCAATGAAGTAATCGGCATTTTGATTTCCATGGACAAGAATGCTACAAGTCCTGCAACATCTCTTGGTCCATCTGGCATTGTTATGCCATCAGATTGTCTTTTTATATCATCGTGAAGGTTGTTTAGACCCTCATTTCTCAATCTTTCCATGATCGGATCTTCTTCAAATATACGATCTATCAACAAAGGACTTTCATTGGACAACATATCCTCATTCCTTTCTATAATAATGGAAGGTACTTTGATAGGTTGTCTTTGCATTGGGTACTTTTGATGTTGTGGCAATTTTATGTCAACTTGTGCCCTGCTTTCCACTTGCATGTCTTGACATTCTTGCACAAGAGCTTTGCCTTTCACTAGCTCCTCCTTTTCTTGGATGTGATTAGGATATTCGTGCACACATAAGAGCACATGTATATATGGTTGATGGCATTACAAAATTTAATTTCAACGTACAAGAATTGGAAAACACTTACTTGGAGCATCTTGTGCCAATCGTGGGACTTCAACCCGTATAGTTGCTCAATACCCCTTTTCTTAGTGGTTGTGAAGGCTCCCTTCAATGATCTCATGCATCCAAGCAAACACCCTATCTGCCTTTGTGGGCTCCATAAACTTTGCCTTTGAATTTGCATGCACCTTCAAGTCTTCCGAACATCAAAAAAATTCAAATCATTGCAAATTTATTCAAAATTTTGCATATTTAATCTAATCATTACAAGAATGTATAGCAAAAATTCCATTGATTCATGGGCATACTTTTATGTGTTGGTTTAGGCCATGTTTCACATTGTGTCTTAGGTGAGGTTTCAATAGATTTCTTGGGTTTTCTAGCCTTCGGCGTTCTTTTCTCACCTCTATCTTCCTCCTCCTTTTGCTCTTTTGAAGACGAATCTTCTATCTTCAGGGACCCTACTGGAATCAGGATCTCTTCCATCCTTCTACCCCAATCTTCTGTAAACTCGTGATCAGCCGTGGTCGCCTAGACATATCTTAACCATTGAAGGTCAGATTCCACATGTGCTACCCCGTCGTCACCCATTTTAGTTGTGGTGTAGGAAGGAGTTGGTATTACCTTCCTTCGCTTAACATGCTGTAAGTTTGGCTTCACTGGTAGTGCACTGCTAAGCTTCTTCTCGTGTTTGACTAGGTTGATCATGCGGAGTGGGGCTATCGTTCCCTCCGAGCCACTCTCATTCTTAACCATGTGAGTTCCTCGTTTCTCTGGTATATCTATGGTTGCAAGTAAATGCATCCAATTATGCGAGTACCCTGGCTCAGGTAGAGATGCATACCATGTTTCATCTGCATCACCTCCCGTTATCTTCTCATTCGCCGCTTCAAACTGATTGACAGTTGTGGTCCTAGCGGTTGTTTTTGATTTGGCAGCAAATAAGTTACCACCTAGTGGATGAGATTTCCACGTCGTTAAGTCCACTTTTGTCACTGAAGTATCCTTCCTGAGATAGAGCGTGTTGGATGACCAATCATGCACTACTCCTGCTGTTCTCAAGAACGGTCTTCCTAGGATAATGTCGTACGAGTCAATTGGGTTCTTAAAGTCCATGACTACAAACCACACGTGATAAGTGATACCAAAGGCTTTGACCTTTAAGTCCTTTACCACCCCCACCAGCCTTGAAGTGGTTCCCTCAACCAACTTAACTACCAACGAGGTTTTCTCCATGAGCGAGCTTCCCCACTTTTCCCAACATTGTTTTGTCATTATGCTCACTCCGGCACTACCATCTAGGATGGCTTCCACCTTGCTTTGATGATAAGATATCAGAATGACAGCATTAGAGTCGTCACTCTCAAAGTATTGGCCTAACTTATTGATAGGTACCATTGGCGTATCGTCTCCTAAGGTTGACTCCTCTTTCATCCAATTCTCCTCATGAGCTTCCGTCATTGAGTCGAGGTGTCCGTTCATCTAGTCTGACAAGTCATGCCACAATGTTGGGTTTCCTCTTAGCAATGAAGCGATAGGCATCTTGACTTCCATGGATAAGAATGCAGCAAGTCCTGTGACATCCCTAGGTCCACCTGGCACTGTAATGCCGTCAGACTATCTCTCTAGGTTATCATGAAGGTTGTGTAGACCTTCTCGTCTCAATCTTTTCGTAGCCGGATCCTTGTCAAACATACGATCCATAAGCAGAGGTTCATCATTCGACATTCTGTCTTCATTCATTTCTGCTATGATGGAAGGTACTTTGATTGGTGCTCTACTAGTTGGGTATTT
Organism: Dipteris shenzhenensis; assembly: GCF_047967505.1. Lineage (NCBI taxonomy): Eukaryota > Viridiplantae > Streptophyta > Polypodiopsida > Gleicheniales > Dipteridaceae > Dipteris > Dipteris shenzhenensis. The sequence goes on along the minus strand of NC_141627.1, from coordinate 42,598,526 downwards.
CTGAGTTGAGGGGAATTTAATGTCCATTGGTGCTCTGGTTTCATCCTGTGTCACTTGACATTCTTCTACAAGAGCCTTGGCCTTCACCAAATTTTCCTTCTCATGAATTGGATAAGGGTATTCGTGAAATCCACTCGATGTATTTGATCTGGGCTCTTTTGCTTCTTCTTCTCTTATACCTTTTTCTCCTTTACCTCTTTGGCTAGATCTGCCTTCTGAGCTTCCTGTGGTCTCTGAGGTTACTACTGTGGCTGTGTCCTCATCAGAACCACTCTGCACCATCACTTTATCCTTACCCTTACACACTTTGATTGCTTGCTTTTTAGTTGGGTTGCTTTGAGGTTTTGGATTATGTGACGTTCTAGCTTGACCTTCTCTTTCTCTTTTATGCAATTCTCGCTTGATTGCCTTGGCTTGCATGTGAGTAATCACGTTTAGGGACACTTGAGCAATGCGTCTGCGTTCAATCCCTAACAAGTTAAGACTTATTGTTCTTGGGTTTGAAGCATCAACAGGTGCTCGTCTCATTGAACAATCTATGTAGAAATGGTCTATACCACAGCCACTACACAACAGAACATTGGCAGCGACTGTAGTTGATCCGCAAAATAAGATGTGCTTGGTGTCTCATGCGGTGGATTCACCGTTGGACGAGCTTGTGTGAATGTTGGTCCTACCGACACTGGGTTAAACCTAGGTGTCGGCCCTTGGTAAGCCATAGTCGTGATTGGTGGTCGTGCCATTGGAGGCCTATCTTGGAAATGCTGTACAGGTCTTAGTGGTTGAGGCATTTGTTGGGCATTTGCCTCCATCTGTTGTGTGTTCATATGTGATCTATAACTCCCCTGAGGATCAGATGGTCCCGCTTCCGAATCAAATCGAAATACTAGTCCACCGTCAACGTGTAGGTTCTGGGAATGTAGATCATGTTCAAAGGGTGATGTCATCACCCTCACCATGTGTTTTGTAACATCAGGAAGTCCTGAAGTCACTGTGTTGGTGATGGAATGTTGTCTCAATGACCCCAACCTATATTCTTTCGATTTCGTTCGTGATTGGATAAAAATCTTCATGCCTTTACACCACCCATGGATACTTTGGCGGGCAAATTTCCTGAAGCGCCTGATAGCTAAACATCTTTTTGAAACTTTCAGAATTAAAAAAAAAAAAAGGTTTTGGGCTTTCAGAATTTAAAAAAAAGCTTTTGGGCTTTCAGAATTTAAAAAATCTAAGGGTGTACATTGTGCGATGTGGAAGCACAGGATTTCAGAATTTCAAAAAACATCCTAGTGCTGGCCAAGTAATCATGCCATACTAAGGTTTCTGAAACCTTGCTGGATGTTTACACGAGTCCTTGGCTCTAGCAAACGACCTAAAATAAGAAGCTCCACGCAAACCTTGCATTTCTTAATTATACAGCTAAAGAAACTTTCGCTAGCAAAGATCTTCAGCTCATCACAATTAAATTACACCCCTCTTCCAACATAAGACCCGGCAATGTAAAAAATATGACATCAACAGGACGCAGCAGTGTCCTCAATATGACATTAACAAACGTTAAACCAATATATATGTCATACTACATAAAAAACTTGCAAGAATTAAGAGAAGCTGATTAAGAGGTTTCGAACAAACTCTCGTCTATAACTATATCGACAAAATCACCATCATCCAAAGGATCTTTCTTCGGTGGCCTTACAGGCAAGGGGACCATCGGCAAGCCCTTTCCTTTTTTGAGGTTTCTAGGCCTGGCCTGTTACATCAACATTCTATGGATAAGTTTGCAGCCAATCGTTTCTTGCATAGAACAACGTTCGCTTAGCCGAATCTCAAGTAGGTGATTTAAACCCTACGTCCTCTGTAGTGCCCACCATACATAACCCATACAAAATGCCCTCAAAATAAAAACGAGGAGAATTATACCCACATTTCCGTAAGAGCCTCTAAACCTTTTCCCTTTGGCTGTCCGTTTATCACCTCGTACACATGTGACTATAGAAAATGCCAAATATTTGAGAAGCATCGCAAAGGAAAGTTGCCCACAGAGCGGACAGACCGAAGATTGTCAGAAATACCGCACCTGAAGGATAGGCAGAAATCGAGGGAAGCGGCGAAGAGTGGAGCGAAATGCAGGAGGAAGAAGCTGGCCCAGGAGAGGAAGAGATTGGGCAGAGGGTGCGGGCGAAACCAAGAGAAGCAGAGAGGGTGGTAGCGGGCAGCTCAGCTGAGACTACCACGGACTCTCTGTTAATGGATAGATTGTGAGAGAGGGATGCCTCTACTTCCACCCCTGGTCAGGCCTCTACCCCTGCTGATAGCCTGACTTCTCAACTGTGGGTTGATGTGCTCAAGAAGGGTATTCCTGTATGTGACAATGATGAGGACTATAGAGCTAATGATCCAGGAGGCCAGGTGGACATCGATGTCATGGCTGAGGCCTGACAGCTTATACCTTTACTATGTTTCTTGGTTCGGCTGTACATATTTTCTGTCTGCTTCAATTACTTGCATTACATACAATGTTCAAGGTCTTTGCAATGTCAATAAGTGGAGGCTTTTTTGGCACTATGTACATAGAATGCACCCCGATGTAATTTCCTTACAGGAACACAACCAACACTTCTTGGCTGGCCAGCAAGGCCACTTTGCTGGTTATGACATCTTTTATGCTGGTACAATGCACTTTTTCGGGGTATGCATGCTGGTGAAACATGATATGCAGCCCACGGTTGCTCACAATGACCCCCAGGGTCGATGGATGGTGATCAGATGCATTTGTCATGCTGATCTTTATGAAATAGCATCGGTTTATGCCTCTCAAACTTTTGCGACAAGAGCTTAAATGTGGGCCTCCCTCAAACAATATCCATGGTTGTCTAATGCCTTTTTGTGTGGAGACTTTAATAACTCGCCTGCCATCCAAGACAACACCACTCATCGTTCTCACATGATCCCCACTGAGCTTCGACATTGGGAGGATATGCTTTCTTTCTTGCATGTAGAAGATTTATGGCTCTTAACAAGGGATAGAGTATGGGTTATACATACCGTCACAATGCCTTTACTCATTACTGGGCTCGACTTGACAGATGGTATTTGTTGCATGCTCAGTAGTATGCTAGTTTCACATGTGCATTATGAGTTGACCATTCCCTCTTGCTATCTAATCACTTTCCAGTATGCTTGACATTATCTATAGCACGTCTGATAGATGATATGCCTTTTTTTGGTCGTCGCCTACTCCATGTTAATAGTGCTTATTTGCTTCATCAACAATTTCAGAACATGGTGAGAGTGGTTGTCCGCCCCCTCCTCTTACATGCTCAGGAGGACATGGATTTCGCTTGGATCAGTCTTGCCCATCGCTTGCAGGCTGTTATTCAAGATTATGGATAGAGTCACATGGAAAACCTCAAGCTTAAGCTGAAATGGGCTCAATCTCACAAGCAACAAATGGATGTAATCAGCTCTTATAGGCAGCTCACCTCCTCTGAACAGGATTCTTGCGCTTATGCGGTTCATATCATCCATCAAAATGATCTTTGCAAATTAAAGAAGTGGCAAATCCGAGCTCGCATGAAACCCCTTTTGGATAAGGGCTGCTCCTCCAAGGCCTTCTTTAAAAGCCTGCATGCGGATAGGCGAAAGGAGGATATTTGCAGGATCAGGCAAGATGATGGCACCTGGACCACCTCTAAATCAGAATTGGAATCGCAATGCTCTAGTCATTTCCAGCATCTCTTTTCTCCTCAGCCTGATTATTCGATGCAAGTGAATGCAGCTAGGTCTCAATTTCTTATGCATGTTCAGCCTATATTGTCTCGGGAACAGGCTCATGCATTGGAGCAGCCATTTATGCTTAATGAACTGGATGATGCTTTGAGTCATTTACATAAAGGCAGCTCTCCTGGTTGGGATGGATTGACTATTGAATTTTTCCGTGCATTTTGGGGTGATCTCAAGAACACTCTTCTTCTTATGATCAATCATACTTGGGCAGAACAATCTCTTCCTCCTTCTTGGAAACATGGCCTTGTCAAATTGATCCCCAAAAAAAGGTTGTGTGAGACAATGGCTGATTGGCGGCCCATATCTCTTATGCCAGTCATTTACAAACGCATTGCCAAGATGATTGTCCTTAGGGTTCGATTTATCTTGCAAGCAGGACTTCATCCCAGGTAGTATGGGTTTGTTCCCATAATATCTCCAATGTTTTGCTTGCAATTGAGTATGCCAAATATTCTAAACAAGATGTTCTCATTCTACAAGCTGACATTGCGAAAGCATTTGATACTGTCCATTGGGATTTTATTTCTTAGACTATGCATAAATTGGGATTTGGCCCTCGGCTGGTCCATATTATTAATATACTGGTTCTATTCTCATGCCACTGTGCAGTGTCTGCTTGGTAGTGGGTTGTCAAGGACATGGACTATGACCCGTTCACTGAGACAGGGTTGCCCTCTTAGTTCGCTACTGTATGCCATTGCTACTCATCCGTTATTGTTGCATATGGACCATCTTGCAGATACAGGGCACCTTCATGGCTTGCAAATTCCAGGGGCATATCCGTTTCTTGCACAGGCATATGCTGATGATTCATATTTCATGCCCAGGAATTCTCAAAGTGACCTCTCTCATTTGACACATACTCTGAATGATTTTGGCATAGCTGCTGGACTACATATCAACTTTCAAAAATCGAATCTTCTAGCATTGAAAGAAGCTGATTGGCATGCACTTCTCTGGCCAGGCCACATTATTTCTTCCCATACTATTGGGAGGCATTTACGGTATCCCATTGGCTGGAATATTACCCCTCAACAACAGCTCAAATGGGTGCTTCAAAAGATTAACAAGAAGCTGGAATACTGGCACTTCTTAACTTGGCCTCTACATGTTCGACTTCGGATAGTACAGTCTATCATTATGGCATATGTGCAATTTTATTTGCCTCTTCTTCACTGGTCTTTTAAGAATTTGGCTTCCTATATGTCCCAGGCTATGGAGATATTAAAGCAAATCTCACAAAAAGGCTTTGTGACTACTTCCCATGCAGTCTGTTTGTTCTCCTAAGACTCATGGGGGACTGAATATTCTCAATCTTCAGTTTCATATGTTGGCAAGAAAGAGCACTATGATTGCTGATTTTTCTCAGCAAAAACAGCCATGGGCTATTATGTTAGCAGCTATGTGTGGAAAGATGAAATCCCATGCATATGGGCATTGGATTACAGATCACTGGGAAGCAGTCATGACCACATTTCAGGGGAAAATTCCTGGCTGGCCTGTTTCTACTGCTTTTATTCATGATTGGAAGAGAATTCTCTCTTATGCTAAATGGTCAGGTGCTTCCTCCCATCATGGTTATTCTCTTCGCTTGGAAAGCATCCATTGGAGCAAGGTGTTTGAATCGCCTCTTGCTTTACAGGCACCTATTAAAGCATATAATCTTATGAAATTGGGCATAAGATTTGTCGGAGATGTGGTGGATCAACATGGTTATGTGCTTTCATTTCCACAAGCTTGCAGGACATTCCCCTTAGGTCTGCATCATAGGCCCATTTGGAGAATACTTACAACTATGTTGCAGCCATTTGTTCTTGTTCCTCCACTGTTTGTACAGGACAGATTACTGGATTGGAATCTGACTTCCTTATCTCCTGCTACCTGTTCACTTTCAATGCATAATTTGGCATCCTCGATGGTCTACAGATTTCTTCTTCCACCGCCATGGATTGATAAGCATGCCAACACTCTTTGGAATTTGGATAGGCCTTTATCTTGGTGGCAATCACAACTCAAGAAAATTTGGAAAGCTAAATTGCCATTGAAACAGAGGCTTTTCTTTTGGAGATGTATAGTGGGAGCTTTTTCCATTGGGGTGAAATTGGAAGCATGCCGTATTGCTTCCTCTTCCGACCCCCATTGTTCTCATCACCGTGAGACAGTTCCCCATTTGTTATGGTCTTGCCCCCACTCTCAGATATTGATCACTCATGTCTCTCATTTGCTGCGGCTTCGGTTTCCCTCTATCAGATTCGAGAAACTCTTCTGGATGTTTGGATGCTTCTCATCTCAGATGTCTCCATTCCTCCTTTTCTTTCACTGGGCTCGTTTTTGGGTACTATGGACTATTTGGACACAGAGATTGCATTTTAGAATGGGACAACAGTTTCCTCAAGCATATGCTTTCTTCAGAATGTCCCTCAAGCAATCTTCATATGATAGTTATGCTGCGAGGGACTTGGATGCTACTAGCCTTGAAGTGTTTTCTGACTATTTTTGAGTTCTTCCATTAGGCTCTCTTTTGGAGTCTAATGTCATGTACATTGATTTCATGTTAATTTTATAGTCACTGGTTTCACAAAAAAAGAGAGAGGTCTCCAGCCACGTGGCAGTGGATGTGCGCCTGCGATTCACTTTTTGGGACACATTGTCTCAAGGATGGAGTGCTAAGATTGAAGCAATTTGCAACTCGCCTCAATTCAAGTACGAAGCTTCTTGGGCTTATGCTCATACTAGAGGCAACTTATACACCATTTCCCTGAAATTGTATCACCTCTCTATGCTATGCAAAAGAAGGGAGCATTGGCTGAGAATCAAATTGCAGCATTTGAGATGCTAAAAGCAAAGCTTACCACAAACCCAGTGTTGATCTTACCAGATCTTCAGAAAGCTTTTCATGTCCAAGTTAATGCATGGTAATAGGCCGTGGGAACATGCTCTTACCAGCCTAGAAACACTTAGAGCAATGGCCTTGGAGAGGAGACCCTCTTGTTCACTACAACTACATAAAGTCCGTAAAGAGGCTGGTGCCTTTAAAATGTCAGTAGCCCCCCCCCCCCTTCCCCCTCCCAGTAGGGAGCTAGGTGTCACCCAGTACTCCTCGTAGAAAAAGATGATGTGTCAAGCTCTCCTTTCACTATTTTTTTGGACAAACAATACCTTACTATTAGCCCTCACGTGACCCAAGCATTGGCTGTCATAGTTTTCCATGTTCCATAATTTTTTTATAATTAAAAAAAAAGACTCTCTATCTGGAGACGCTCGACACATTGACATTATGAAGTTCTTGCTCTTGTTTTTTAGTGTCTTAAAAATGCTATGTCAAATTGTGAAAAATATAAACTGACATTTTGAAGTTCCCGCTCGAGCTTTTTCTACTGCGTCATAAATGCTACGTCTAAGGATCCAAATGGCATTCTACTATTTTGGTGTGGAATTTAGTGTTTTTGGCCTTACCATTGCATCCAGAGAAGGTGAAAACCCCCAAAATGACTTTCGAATCACTAAATTTGGACTCCCATAGGTGTCAAAACGACCAAAACAAGCACCAGAAGAGGATTGTGTAGAAGAAACAGATTTGGACACTCCCAGAGGGGTCAAACCGACAAAAACAAGAGGATTGTGCTAAAGAAAGCGATTTGGCGACTAGTGCCAAGTGTCCAAATCACTTCCTTTAGCACCATCCTTTTCTGGTGTCTATTTTGGTTGTTTTGATCCCTCCAGGAGTCCAAATTTAGTGATTCAAAAGTCGTTTTGGAGATTTGCCTACTCCAAGCACAATGGTGATGCCAAAACACTAAAGTCTGCACCAAAATAGTAGAAAGACATTTGGGTCCTTAGGTATAATATTTATGACGCAGTGAAAAATGCTCGAGTGGGAACTTCAAAATTTTGAGCCAAGAAAATAGAAAATAATGGATTTCTTACAGGGCCCCAAATTGAGCTCTGTTATTTCCTAATGGCTGCGGGCAACCCAAGATCCAATCTAGTCAGACCAAGGGCAGGCACATCAAGGCATATAGTGGAACCATTAAATTTTTAAAGAGAGCATCTTGGGTGTGAGAGAGACAACCCAGTTGCAAGGTTGGGAATGAATTCCCTTGATTATAGTATGAGAGTTCTAAGAGTTGTGTAGCTTCGAATATAAAGGAGCCTCGGGGGAGCCTCCAAGCTACCCACTACCCATTATGTGAAACCTTTATGCTGTAATAAAAGAAAGGCTTCTCTCCACTTTACAAGCTTTATTATCTAAGGCTTGCACGAATCTCTTCTTATATGAATCCTTTTAAGTAATTTCAATCTATGGTATTGTGTAACAATTCCCCTTAAATGCAATCATACATCTTTCTACTATTAGTCTAAGTTTGAAATGCACATTGAAAGCTGAAAAGCTTGGTCAAGGCACATGGAACATATCATGGGGCAAGAAAAGAAATGGCACAGTATCAAAATGGCAACAGAAGACACGTTTGTAACATTTGTGGAGGGAGAAACAATGAGAAGATAGAAGACTCCTTGCAAAGTAGCAACAAGAAGTGGTTGCAGATGCGCATTCGATCATTGTCATCGGAGTGAATAACACGAGGTGTGGTCTCACAATTAGTGGGAGGATTCGAGGCAGCAACATCACACCATTTAGGTGAATACTATTCTTGAGTCTTCACAAACATTAGCCTACACCCTAAATTTGTAAAGTGATAATCCTATCAACACCTTGGGATATGCATGCCCAAGAGACGATGCTCTCCAACCTGACAAATGGCGTACAGAAAGTGAAAGTGGTGCATAGCTTAGATCAACTAGCTGCAAAGAGGGCGACCTTAGCTATGTTGGTATCCTTTGAAACAAAGGAGAAATGGCTTGATGTTGAAGATGTTGTCAATCAGATTGACCAACATGGCTCTAACAATTCAATCCAGAGCGGAAGCAAAGCCAATTTGAGAAGTCTATGGGATTCAGTAGAACGAAAGAAAAGGAGAGATACCCTAAGTGTGAAAGTTATTGTTTAAGTGACAATGCTCTGGCACAAGAATACAAGAGTTTCTCCAAATAAGGAGTACATTTGTAAAAAACAAATGGGATGCAAGAAATGGGATGAGCACATCATACACATGCTTGAAACAACGTAGGTCAATGGTCACCTAAACTACCTCAATGATTGTCTATGATTCAATTTTGGAACAATTTCATTGTTTAATTTCTAAACTAGGCTAGCTTGAACTTAATGTGATTGTCCTAAATGAGTTCAATGAATGGGATTGTCCTAAACCAATCTGGTAGTTGGAACGTCATGCAATATATCACCATGCTGGTTCAAGTCAAACACCAGTTATATGAGTCCTAAGCTAGCGTGGTTGAACAACAATATATTTTACAACAGAAAGAAACAAAAATATATTGTTATTATCTAATTAATGACTAGCTCAATGGTTGAAATTGATGGTTTCCTAGTAGTTAAATATTAGTTAAGTCTAATTTTTGAGCCGGTTTATATCATATACCAGTTAGTTTCTAAATCGGGTCGGCTTGGACTTAATGTGATTGTCCTCAACTAGCCCAATGGTTGGAACATCATGCAATATATCACCAAGCTCGTTCAAGTCAAACATGACATGTTATTATCCTAAACCAGCATGGTTGAATAGAAATAAACAAAAATATATTTTATAATCAAAATAATTGATGACCAACCCAATGGTTGATTGAATTTGTTGTGTTTCCTAGTAGTTAAATTATAGAATTTTAATTTTTGGGCTTGTTTGGGTCATATACAAGTCAATTTCTAAACCAGGTTGGCTTGGACTTTTGTGATGGTCCTAAACTAGCCCGGTGGTTGGAACATCATGCAATATATCATCAAAGTGGTTTAGGTCAAATAGGAGTTATGGGATTGTCATAAACTAGCATGGTTGAACAAAAAATAAACAAAAATATATTTTACAGATCGAAATAATGATGACCAGCCCGGTGGTTGAAATTACTGTGTTTCCTAGTAGTTAAATTAGTTTACTTTACTAGTAACATGACGTACTTGTGTTTGTTTTCCTCATAGTAGTGCCAAAAACATAGTGTTTGTTTTCTTGAAATTTTATTTTTGAATGACTTGAGATATGGTCGTCTTGGAGCATTGCTCCATGGAGATAGATTCCAATGTCTCGTAGATGAATGCCTAAGGTCCCCAGTCCTCTTATCATGATAGTTCTATTGCTTCTTTTGGATCATACATTTAAGCATGCTCATTCCCCTTCAAATTCTCTTAGAAAATCAAGCCCTCATAACCAACTTCCCCATTGGTAGGAATTTTAAGTCTTGAATTAGGCATAACCAACTTCCCCATTGGTAGGTATTGCAAGTATCAAATTAGGCTAGTTGCCCTTTATGGTGGATGGCCAGTAGTACTTGGCTAAGAAGAGCTTTTGGTGAATTTGTTGAGTTAGAGCATGAAGTAATTGAGGAACCTAGGATAGGTTCGGTTACTATACAAGAAGAATTTCTTTATTTCTACCCATATCTATTGGGTTTCCCCCTAACACAAATTAAAAATCTCTCTCTCTCTCTCTCTCTCTCTCTCTCTCTCTCTCTCTCTCTCTCTCTCCACACACACACACACACACACAATCTATCTTGCCCTATATATATAGAGAATTCTATCTATCTTGCCCTTTCTAATGCCTCTTCACATCATGGACATGGTAAATACGTGATGTTGGTGTCAAAAAAAATACAACTTCCATCTTCCAACACTAGTTTGGTAGAAGGACATAAAAATGTCCTAGGACACTTTTATGTCCTATTAAATTAGCCACTTCCTAGAATTATCCAAAAGCATCAACAAGGTATTTTGGGGTTTTGATTATTTTCCATAATAGGTTATATGTTGAAAAACTTGGAATTATTATGGATTGGAACTCGCACCTATTACTTTGAGTTCTACCTAAAGTTTTAGGGTCGATCTAACACTAAAATTTCAAGCTGGTTTCTCAGGTTTTGGATAAATTGGTCATGATTCTTAATTAGAATATTTTGTAAGTAATTGAGTTTAAGGACAAGTATAAGACATATGTTTAGATTTCTTTGGTGGTAGATAAACATACTTGTTATGATCTATGGCCTCAAATGCAATATTAGTGAATGCTAGTAGTGAGGCAAAATTTGATCTTTTGCACATTCTTTCACATGTCTAACATATTCCAAACTCAAACTTTGTATATGTCTTAAATAGATTATGAAAGAGCGTGAGTTTTTATGGGACCTAATATCATCTAGAACACCAAATTTGAACCTTATTTTGATTGTTTATTATGCTTTAATTCATGCTAATTTGAAGAAACAAGCATTAGAGGATATGAGAAGAACCTTAAAATGTTAAACTATACTTTTAGAGTGCCTCTAACCATGAATGAATGATACCAATTTAAAAATTTTACATGTAGAACACTTATATACAAGATAATTCAAAATTATAAAAGCGAGACTTATTGGCAGAATCTATTTTGGTGGTTGAGATTAGGAGCACTTAATCCCTTTTAGTTTTAGCCTTTATTGTGATGTGGTGACTTTCTTTCATGATAAAATATTTGTATTGTTAAGATATGTCACTTTGTGGCTATTATAAGTAGTATATAAAGATGCTTATTTATGAAATGCGACTTACAATGCAACCCACGAAGCTAATCACTCTTGCTAATGCTAAATCAATTTTGCCAAAATGTTTTTTTAACAAAGCTTTGTCACTCCTCTTAGGTGTTTGATATACTTATAAACACTTTGTAAAAAATGCTAGCTCATTGAAATCACTTTTATTTTTGAGCATGTTAGAAAAAATTTCAAATTTGAGTATTGCCCGAGTGAAAAACTATGTGACCATACATCTGTGAGCAATTTGTAATTACATGTAATGGTTTTTTGTGCTTCTTGCATGTTTTAAAAATAGTCCTATGAGTTTACCTTAAGCTCACAAGAGAAAATCATTAAAAAATACATCTACATCAAGTTATAGTTTTTTGCCAAAACATCAGAATGACAGTTTTATGTCCTATTATGCTACCAAATTGGTAAGTGACCACCTAGCTTCTTCGGAATGACACATGTTTTTATGAGAGGCTACCATATTGACACATATATTGAAGATGTGGATGCCAATTTCTTTAACATTTTGACAATGCGAAAAAAAAGTTCTATGGGTAGAATTTTTTTAATATCTCTAGCTTTGAAAGAGAAAGATGCTCAATTTTTGGAGCTCTTTCCACCTGTACCTTCTTTGGAAGATTTTGAGAACTTAAGCTATAGGGATCTTTAGGCAAGGCATCATGAACTAATGAATTACTTGATTTTTTGGCCTTCTATTAATAATTCAAGAAGTATTTTTAAAGGAATTTCTTTTACTCTCTCTCTCTCTCTCTTCTCTATGGGAGACCTAGGGGGACCACTATGTATACACAAGATATTATCACGTGTCATCACTAGAAGGGGTTTTTCAGCTATTCAATTTACACTTTTTAAATTAGAATTATAAGGTACAACAAAAGGAAGATCTTATGAGGGAAATAACTATCTAAGACAAATTGCCTTTGCACTCTCTTTTCTTATAATATGGAAAGGTATTTTATGGTACCTAAGATATATACTCTCTTTTGTTACAATGTGGAAAGGTAGTTTGGGGTGTGGGAGAAGGTATGGTGGGAGTTCAAGAGCAAGAGATGAAGTAAGTGTGACTAAACCATTCAACATCCCCTAGGAGTTGCAAAAGGCATGTATAAAGGTGGCATCCAATAAGTTGCTAGGACATGCCCACTTGCTATAGCATCCAAGTGGTATACATTGCATGTGAGCTTGAATCCATCAAGCTCAATTACATGTGCCAACAAATAGCTCTCCCACACGTCCAAGTATGTACTTAGGAGCAAACTAATAGGGAAGAAGTGAGAGTGCTTCTAGGGGTTGACCTAAGGAGAAACAAGGCATTGTACATATGATCTCTCAAATTTTCATGGTTTTGGGCTTTTTTTAGAGTTTTCTCCTCTCAAAATCATCACACATCTCCTACTCTTTTTTGCAAAAGGTAAGATACATGTTTGGGAGACATTTGATGCAAAAGGTATGGTAGATATGGGTGTATGGAGGGGTATACGTATCCATTCTCACCTTTCCTCTTCAACATCTTCACACACCTCACAAGTTGAATGTTAGTTGCCTTTTTTTTTCCTACAAATGATAAGGTAAATATGGATAATGTGTTGAAGAAGATGGGGGTGAGAGCTAAACCAGCCCCGTGGTTGTTTGTGATAGAGCGTTGGGATAGTTTACTTGTTTCATTTCTTAAACTAGGCTTGGACTTAATGTGATTGTCCTAAACCATCTTGATGGTAGGAACATTATGCAACCGTGGCTGGTTTAGCTCAAACACTAGTTATATGATTGTCTAGAACTAGCGTGGTTGAACAAACATTAGTTGTTGACCAGGCCGATGGCGTGGTTGAGCAAAAATTAACAGCAATATATTTTGCAACAGAAAAGCAATATATTGCTATTTTACTAAACTAGCCCAATGCTTAGAACATCATGCAAGCGTGGCTGGTTTAGCTCAAATACTAATTATGTGATTGCCTAGAACTAGCGTGGTTGAATAGACATTAGTTGTTGACCAGGCCAATGTCGTGGTTAAGCAAAAATTAACAGCAATATATTTCGCAACAGAAAAGCAATATATTGCTATTTTACTAAACCAGCCCAATGGTTAGAACATCATGCAACCATGGCTGCTTCAGCTCAATCACTAGTTATGTGATTGTCCTCATGAACCAGTGTGGTTGATCAGACATTAGTTGTTGACTAGCCCGGTGGTTGAAATTACAGTGTTTCTTAGTACTTAAATTAGGTAAATTTAATTTCCTACTCTAGATCAGGATAGCTTGGACTTAATGTGATTGTCCTAAACTAGCCCGGTGCTGGTTCATGACAAACAATAGTTACTGATTCAAATCGTGAAATTTAGAACTAAAAAGCAATATATTGTTATTTTCTAATTGTGAAATTTAAAAAGGAAAAGCCATATACTTGTTATTGTCTAATATGTGAAGTTGAGACCGTCAAGCTAAACCAAATCAGTTGTTGAAATTGTGACAATGTTGTAAACCAGCCTAGTTGAAAAACCACAGCTTGATATTTGAAATTGTGACTATCCTAAACGTGTCCTAAACCAGCCCAGTGGTTGAAATTGTGACCGTGTCCTAAACCAGCCTGGTGATTGAAATTGTGACTATCATAAACTAGCATAGTAGTTGAAATTATGACTGTCCTAAACCAGCACGATGGTTGAAATTGTTTTGTTTCTAGTAGCTTGATTAGTTCAATTATTAGATGATTAGTTCGTCGAATTTTTTTGTTTCCCCTAGGTTGATTACTTTAATTAGATCATATTTTTGCACATACTATGTTTTGTGGTGTTTTAGTAGTGCAAAATGGGGGCTCACTGTACTGTTTGTTTTAGTAGTACAAAAAGGGGGCTCACTGTACTATTGTTTCATTTACAAGGGGGCTTAGTGTACTGTGGTTCCTGCATGTTGGGTTAGCAGACCGAGTTGTATCTCAAGCTTATGGATCAGAATCCTGACATTTCAATTGGGCAGAGGAGCTTTGAGAATTGTAAGCCCTGGTACGTCAGGCAACTCAAAGATAGGAATGTTTATTATTGCAAAACACACATGGACTTAGATCTAGCCTGGCAAGCTATGAATGACTTGAGATCTAGTCGTGTTGGCCCTTCACTTTATCATCTCCTCCTTCCCATAAGGGGAGATTAAAGTATGGAAGCAAGCTAGGCTATGGTGCTCAAACATTCCCATGTAGTGTCCTAGTGCTGAATCCACACCGATGCTATTACCTCAACCCCCTTTACATGTCACAAACTAATCAACTTTGATGATGTCCTAAAAATTGAGATAACATTAGTAATCTTCTCGAGCATTGCTCCATGGGCATCAATGCCCATGTCTCCCCAATGAATGCAAAGTCTATAGGCCACCTAGATCCTCATCATGTGTTGCAAGAGAGAGCAGGTTTTGTAGCCTAAGGTCTCTATGGGAGCCAGTGGTTTGTCCAAAGAGAGACCATGAGTGGCACCACATTGAATGCATTTATGGCACATGCAAGCATTGCAGTCTGAACTTGAAGAAGAAGACATTTCATGTATGTCCAAATGAAATGAGGGAAGACAGCCATGTTTCTCCAAAATGGAGGAGATTTAAAAATGTGAATGTTGAAGGATCCGATAAAAAGATATGGCTACTATCATATAAGAGCACTCAGCCGAGGAAGCTTATAGGTCACGTGGTTCAATTGCTTCACAATTTCATGGCCAACTAGCAAGATAAGTAGTCAAAGATGTGCCTTGCCAATTTTCCCCATGACACCATTGTCTCTGTCACAGGTTTTGCTGAAAATTATTCATTTCGAGATCAAGATGAAATACAAAGTGCTCACTAGTACAAAAAACAAATAACAGTTCTTGTGCATATCACGTATAATTATTTGCTTGATTCTTCTATGATTGATGCCAATCTACTTGCGAGCTCATAGGAGTCTCGACCAATGCAACACACATATCATTTCTATATTTCAGATGATAGGGAACATGACACCTTATTTGTGCAGCATGCTTTTCTACTACATTGGGACTGGCTGAAAAAGGAAAATCCCCATGCAAGAAATATAAAACAATATTGGGTGTGGTTAGACGGTGCTACCTCTTAGAATTAAATCAACTCATGGATTCTACTTTGTCTCAAGGTTCAAATCCATGATCGGTCTAGAATCTAAGAAAATAATACGTCTGTGCTCAACAGATAACAAGATCTCGTATGCAAGAGAGAAAACAAGATAGTATGGAAAATCAAAAATTTGATTACTATAGAACTGATACAATAGATGGCGTTGCCTCCCAACCGTGCGCTCCTGTGAAAGAAGCTTCGATGGCATGCTGGAAATAGTAGAAGACAGAGGCTGGATGCTAAGGAATCAGGGTTGCTGTAGCCAATGATAAAATGGGCTTCACGAGCTTACTCTTATATAGCCACCAGTCATAGTTAGTTAGGCTCAATTGGGTGACCGGCCCAGTCTGCCCAAAACGGTCGACTGGGGGTCGGTCTCAAAATAGGCCACCGACCATACGATAGAACCGGTGCGCAAAACAGAGCAACTTACCTATGGTCACCGTTCGGCCCAGAGCCATCCGGGATCATCTGAGGCTCCAAACGGGCCCCACAACTCGAGAGTGGGCTACCCTGGAAAATGCTCCATCTACCCTCAATGCGGTCAGCCAAGGGATGCCTTCCTGCACTTGCATGTAGCCTAGTTCTGAGTCATAGAATTTGGTCAAAATGTTGCCCTTGGTATAGGTGATGCCATAATCAAGTGTGCCTTTGATGTATTTCAGCACCCGCATCCTTGCCCTCCAATGGTTCTCCCGAGGCTTATTGGAAAATCTGCTTAGTACACTAGTTGCAAAACTGATGTCCGATCGTGTGTTGCACAGGTAAATCAAGCTGCCCACAAGCCTTCTGTACTTCGCTTTGTTCACCAATGGTGATGAATCCTCGTTTGACAGCTTCACATCAACCTCCATAGGGGTACCAACTATCTTGCACTCAGCCATGCCAAATGCCTTCAGTATCTCTCCAGCATACTTCAGCTATGAAATGAAGATCTGTTTCGGCTCCTGCCAAATTTCAATCCCCAAACAGAAATGCATCAGTCCGAGGTCTGTCATTTCAAACTCTCTTCCTAGGCAATGCTTCATCTGCGAGATCTTCTCTTCATGGTTCCCTGTTATGACAAGGTCATCCACATAAAGGACCACGATCATACACCTGCCTCCTTCTCTGAAGATATACAAATTTGCATCAGATGGGCTCCTCCTGAACCCATTTTGTAGAAAGTAGGCATCAATTCACTGCTCGTGGGGCCTGTTTCAGCCTGTAAAGTGCCTTCTTTAGTTTGCAGACTTTACCTTCTAAATCGGGGATCTCAAAACCTAGTGGTTGCTCCACATATACCTCCTCCTTGAGATCTCCGTTCAGAAAGGCAGATTTCACATCCATCTGAAACATGGGCCAACTTCCTTGGGCAGTTATAGCCAAAACACTACGAATTGTGGGGGTTAAAGGTCACTGTGCCTTTTCCCTAGTTATGTACAATACTCAAACACATATATAAATGAATGAAAAAGAAGATTAGGGTGGTTCTGCACCCACCAAAACTTGTGTGGCTCTCTGTTTCTCTCTCTCCCTCTTCCGTTCTTGCTTCCATTGAGAGCACTCTCAACTGGTATCAGAGCCCGGGTGATCTAGCTGAGCATGCGTGAATACTTGAAGCTCAGCATCTCTGTGGGAGGAAGGAGAAGCTCTATGAGAAGCTTTGTGGGGGACTTTACTTGCATTCGAGTGTGCAGAGACCTTGGAGGAACCTTTGGAAAAGTCACTTTGGCTTTGCGAAGTGGTTTTGAGAGCCTGTTAAGTGGTTTCAAAGAAAAAGTCATTTTTTGAGCTTTTTCCTATTCCATTCGATGACAGAGACTCCGTATTGACTTGTAGAGGCAACTATTGCTTGCTTTTGTGTCCACTTCACTTCAGGAGCTTGGAAACACCTTCATTCTTGAATCTGGGATCATTTCATTGGATTTCTGACTTACTGTGTCAGTTTCTACGTTTTTTTGCCTAGGTGTTGGAACTCAAGTTTGGAGCAACCATTTGTAGATCTGTCAGTTCCAGTGGACTCAGGAGGTCCTAAAACTTCTATGTTGCTCATCATTCGCACTCTGGTGGAGTTTACAAACAGCTATGTTTCCAAAAACGTTTTTCAGTCCGTGTGTTGGACCTAGTGATTGAGACCGCGGTTTCCAAAACCGTCTGTCCCATTGCGTTCTGGACGCCCAAAAACCCCTACCTATCAGTTCTTATGCGATTTGGTGGAGGATTTTCAGAGTTATAGATCTCTGTGTATTCGATTTCGTCTCTCTATTATGCATTTTTCATTCTAAGGTTTTGAAACCTTAGATTTATGCCACATGGCAGTGGATAAGTGTTGACTCCCATTTCTCACTCATCAGTTGGGATTTTGGAGTTCCGGTAGAAGAGAGATATTTGTAGATTTTCTTGCTAAGTCCGATTATGCAATGGCACCCATGTTTTGAGGCATCTCAGGTTCTATTTTCAATAGCGGTCTTTTCCGTGGGACCATGATTTCTTGAGCATACCTTATGCAGATCACTCTGGTTGCAGTTTGAGCCATGTGCGCTCATTTGTGGTGTGCATTGGGTTGCAATGGAAGATTTATAGGCCATTTGGATGCATTGTGGTCCTTATTGGATGCGCTGATAGGCCCAAATTGCCTTGTGGGATGCTATTTTTATGGACGTTTTGCACATGGATGCTATTTTATGCTGAAGGACAGCTTTGACACATTGCAGGTGATGCACTGATAGTGCTATGCTCTCTTGGATGAGATATTATTAATGCATATGCTAGTGGACGGTGTTTATGCTTGAGTCATTTGGCACTTATTGGCATTTTGGATTGCCATTGCAATTGGCATTTTCTTTTGGGCCAAATTTGCTCATATGGATGCATAGTATATGCACATGAGTCAGATGCATCTTTGAGCTTTGAGTTTTGGTGATATTTCACTCTATTGTGGCAAACACATTTGGGTGCACCTGGTATTTGATGTGATTCTCTCTTATAGGCACTAGCATTTGGGATTTTGCTTTATTTGCATCATGGCATCCTCTTCCATGTCTGAAAAGGAGTTTTTCAGCATTACAAAGTTTGATGGGACAAACTTTTCTTTGTGGAAAGAACAAATAAGGGATGTGCTTATCCAAAAGAAGCAGATTAAACCCTTAGCAGGGATTGAAGCTAAGCCTGCAAATATGTCTGAGGATGATTGGAATGAGTTGGATGCATTAGCAAAATCTACTATTAGACTTCATCTTGTAGAGTCAGTTTATTTCACAGTAGTAAATGAGCAGACTACGGAAGATTTGTGGAAGAAACTGTGTGCCACTTATGAAAAGGAAACTACCTCTAATAAATTTTACCTCATGAAGAGGTTGTTTGAGCTGCAGATGAAGGAAGGGGTCTCCATTGCTTCTCACTTGAATGAATTCAATATTATTTTCAGACAACTTCAGGCTCAGAAGATGAATTTTGATGTGGAGACTAAGGCAATATTTCTCTTATGTTCATTGCCATCCTCATTAGATACCTTCCCTACAGCTGTCAGTAACTCTGCACCTGGTGGAGTACTGAAATTTGATGATGTTATGGGTAGCTTGTTGGTCGAGGAGATTAGACGGAAGTCTATGGACGGTAACAAGTAGGATGTAGCCTTAAATGTGCAAAGGGGCAAATCACAGTTCAGGGGGAAGTCCCAAGAAAGAGGGAAGTCTCGTAGCAAATCTAGGGCACAGAACATTGAGTGTTACCACTGTGGCAAGAAGGGCCATATGAAAAAGGATTCCTACAAGCTGAAAAGAGAGCAAAAGGATAAAAAAAAGAATGCAAATTGGGGTGCAAATCAAAAGGAAGAGAGTCCAAGGGAGGACAAAGGAAAAGTGAAGATGGAGGAGATCAATGCAGTCACACATGATAGTGACAATGACGTTCTCTTCATGTCTACTTTATCTGCAAAGTTGCTTACCACTTCAGATGATGCATATTCCCAGGGTTGGATTTTGGATTGTGGTGCTTCATTCCATGTTACTCCCCATAGGGAATGGTTCTCCACTTATGACAGTGCAAAGACAGGTTGTGTGCATCTTGGAAATGACTATGCATGTGACAAAGTGGGAGTAGGTGACATAAAGTTTTCTTTTGCAAATGGGTCTGCATTTATTTTGAAACATGTGAGACATGTGCCTAAGTTGACCAAGAGTCTTATTTCAGTGGGTCAGCTAGATGATGCTGGTTTTCACACCACTTTTGGCTTTCAGAGTTGGAAAATTTAGAGGGGCTCTATGCTTTTGGCCAAGGGTGCCAAGTGTGGGACTTTGTATCCCTTACATGTATCAGGGGTATTTGATCATGTTGTTGCAATAACCGAGCAGCCAAGCACTTCTTTGTGGCATTGTAGGTTGGGGCACATGAGCCAGAATGGAATGAAACTCTTATGCCGTTTGGGTTATGTACCGCATTTAAGTTTCTCTGATTTTGAATTTTGTGAGCACTGTCTCTATGGGAAGCAGACTAAATCAGCCCATAAAAGAAGGGGAAAGAAAGAGTTTGAAAAGCTTGATTTGGTGCATTCAGACGTATGTGGTCCCATGCCTACACGGTCATTAGGCGGGGCTGAATAATATGTGACATTCATTGATGATGTAACTAGGAAAGTGTGGGCTTATGCTATAGCTCAGAAGAGTGATGTGTTCTAGATATTTCAAAAATGGCTGGCCTTGGTTGAGAATCAGTCAGGTAGAATGCTTAAATGCCTACGGACTGACAATGGTGGAGAGTATCTCTCTCATGACTTTCAGCATTTCTGTGATACACATGGGATTAAGAGGGAGCTCACATCCCCTCATACTCCAGAGCAAAATCTAGTTACAGAAAAGATGAACCGTACCATTCAAGAAAGGTTGCAATGCATGCTTTCCAATGCAAGTCTTTTTGGTGGTTTTTGGGCTGAGGCAATGAAGACTGCAGTGCATGTGATCAATAGATCACCTAGTAAGAGTTTGGATGGTGGTATTCCTGAAGAGGCATGGAGTGGCAAGAAGCCCTCTTACTCTCATTTGCATATATTTAGGTGTGAGGCATATGCACATGTGCCAAAAGAGCTTCGAAAGAAGCTAGATCCTAAGTCTAGGAAATGCATCTTTCTGGGTTATGGTGAAAGTGGAGAGATGGGCTATCGTCTCTGGGATCCAGAAGCAAAGAAGATCATACGCAGCCATGATGTAGTCTTCAATGAGAAGAAGATGCATAAGGCACCCATGAGGGATGTGGAAATGAGGAGAATCACTTTCCAGGATGTGAATCCACCTACATATGTCGATAGATAGCAAGCTGTCCATGCACCAAATGTGCAAGAAATGGTACCACCAAGTACTCCCACAGGTATACAATCAAGGGTAGATGATAGATCATCTATTGGTGGAAATGATGAGCCAAATGTGGCTGATACGCAGGTGGGACAACAAGCTAAAATGCCCTTGAGAAGATCATCTAGAGTGTCTAGACCGCCTGATAGGTTTGTTCTAGGGGTAGACTATGTGATGCCTAGTGATTGCAGGGAGCGTTCTTGCTACAGAGAGGCTATGATGCGTGAGGATCAATGCAAGTGGGAGTATACTATGCAATCAGAGATGAGTTCACTTATGAAGAATAAGACTTGGGACTTGGTTTCTTTGCCACATGGAAAGAAAGCATTGCCATGTAAATGGGTCTACAAAATGAAGGTCACAGGTGATGATGTGCCTAGGTACAAGGCCCATTTGGTCGCTAAAGGGTTCAAGCAAGAGAAGGGTGTGGACTTTGATGAGACATTCTCTTCGGTTGTGAAGATGACCACACTTAGATGCATGCTTGGACTAGTGGCATCACAAGATATGGAGCTTATGCAGATGGATGTCAAGACAGCTTTCTTGCATGGGGATTTGCATGAGGAAATTTACATGGTGCAGCCAGAAGGTTTTGAAGAAAAGGGCAAAGAGCATTTAGATTGGAAGCTGAAGAAGAGTCTCTATGGTCTTAAGCAAGTTCCTAGAGAATGGTATTAGAAGTTTGATGCTTTCATTCGGTCCCAAGGTTTTAGAAGGAGTGAAATTGATCACTGCCTCTACACTAAAAGGGCTAAGGATAATAGCTTGATAATCTTGGCACTATATGTGGATGATATGCTATTGGCTAGCAAGAATACTTATGAGCTAGATGCATTAAAGGCCAAGTTGCATGAGGCCTTTGATATGAAGGATTTGGGATTTGCAGGTCATATTCTTGGTATGCGCATCACACTTGATCAGAGTAGGAAACTCCTTTGGCTTTCACAAAAAGAGTATGTTACAAAAGTATTGCAGCATTTCAATATGGAGGGAGGGAAGGCAGTGAGTACTCCATTGCCTCCATATGTGAAACTAAGTCATACAGATAGTCCCAAATCAGATGAGGAAAGGGCCATGATGGCCAAGGTTCCTTATGCATCAGCAGTTGGGAGTCTTATGTATGCTATGATAGCTACTAGACCAAACATTGCATTTGCAGTGGGAGTTGTTAGCCGGTATATGGCTAATCTAGGAAAGAGGCATTGGGAGGCAATTAAGTGCATCATGAGGTACATGAAGGGTACCAAGAAGATGTGCATCTGCTTTGGTAAAGGAGACATGCATGTACTTGGGTACATAGATTCAGACTATGCAAGGCATGTGGATATAGTAGGAGATCCACTTCTGGTTATGTGTTCACCTTTGCAGATGGTGCAGTGTCGTGGATGTCTCGCGCACAGAAGTGCATTGCATTGTCTACCACAGAGGCTCAGTATGTTGCAGCCACAGAGGGTTGCAAGGAGGCTATATGGCTTGATCGGCCAGTGGGAGATTTGGGGATTCATACAGGTGTACCGACATTGCATAATGATTCCATGAGTGCTATTCAGCTAGCACGGAATCTGGTCTCTCATGCAAAGACCAAACACATTGAGGTCAGGTACCATTTCATCAGGGAGGTACTTGAGGACAAGCATATAGAGCTTGTCAAGGTTCATACAGATGATAACCCTGTAGATATGTTGACGAAGAGTCTACCTAGTCAGCAGTTTGAGTATTGTGTATTGATGGGCATTGGATAGTATGCTCACTGGTTGTTCTCCCTTAAAGGCACATTGTCCTTTAAGTGGGAGGTTGTGGGGGTTAAAGGTCACTGTGCCTTTACCCCGATTATGTACAATACTCAAACACATATATAAATGAATGAAAAAGAAGATTAGGGCGGTTCTGCACCCACCAAAACTTGTGTGGCTCTCTGTTTCTCTCTCTCCCTCTTCTGTTCT
Source organism: Dipteris shenzhenensis (assembly GCF_047967505.1). Classification (NCBI taxonomy): domain Eukaryota; kingdom Viridiplantae; phylum Streptophyta; class Polypodiopsida; order Gleicheniales; family Dipteridaceae; genus Dipteris; species Dipteris shenzhenensis. The sequence continues at coordinate 42,575,699 of NC_141627.1, read as the reverse complement.
TGCTTCCGTTGAGAGCACTCTCACGAATTGTGGTTAGTCAAGTTGTGGGAGCAAAAGTATCTTGATAATCAAAACCATGTACCTGTGCAAATCATTTTGCCATGAGTCGAGCCAATGGAGGAAGGAAGAGAAGGAAGAAAGTCTTCATCTACAGGAGACCTCGTTCAAATGTCCCACTATCAGTCTCAATGTAGTCGCCACATTGATCGATTCCAGCCATTGTCGAAAAGAGAGACAATGCAGTATGAGCAATTGCGAATTTGCAAAGCTTTCATCCATGCATGCAAAATTTATAGGCAATGATGACAACTTCAAACATTCTCCATGCCTAATTACTTACGGTAGTCACACGTATCTTCCTCTACCTTGCACACAAGCCTCATGCAAGGGCAACTATTATTAAATAAATAAAAACCGTAGCCACCTCTAAATATTATTGCAATCATACCCTTCCACGTTAATCACACTATCAATAGGTAGCAGACGTAAAGACGAACATATCCGCCACCTAATTGACATAACCGCTAGGCTGGACACGCCTTGAAGAACCTTTAGTCTGGCAACTAAATGCAAGATCCTCAATGCTGGAGAGGACCAGAAAAAAGAAAACACAATAACATTGTATTCAAGCTGCCAGCAGCTGCAACTAAGATGAACCTGGAGTCGCAATTGATGAGCATCACAAATGGAAGGCTTGGATGAAATGCAAAGGAGGCTCGTGCAATTGATGCACAAAAATTCTAAAACTAAGGATGCCAATAGGTCGATTCAATCCATGCAGCCACAACTCTCAGTAGCAACTCCAGATGTGCATCTCTGCCACGTGTAATGTGCAGCAACCAATCAATCAAATAAATCTAATTTCTTCTATTTCAAATATTTTGAATTTTTATCTTCTCAAATCCTCGATCGTCGATGCTAAGGCTTCCCCACCAGGGTAGGCCAAAATAGATAGAGCCCTAGCTCTCTCAGACCTCTACTCTGAGAAATGAAGCTCTTAGACCCATGGGTTTGACAATGCACCTTTACTCTCTAGGAACCTTAAGAGCAAACAATACCCATACTTCTCAGAGCTACAAGAGCTTCACGTAAGTCCCCCTCTACTCTACAATGATGACTAGGGATGAGCTTCTTAGCATGCGTCTACTCAGTTTTTCAAGTAATATCATGTTCACCATTGTTCATGAGGAACTTTGCTTTGCATCACAGAGCCATTTAGTCAAATATAGGCTCCAAAAACTAGTAAGCCAGCTAAATGGAGGTAGCTTTGAGACTACACAAGCCCACGTGAAGTAATAGCTTTGTGCTAGAGCCCACTACATCAGAAAAAGCTCATTGGCACCATGAATCTCTGATTCCTACTATATTTTTGGACCTCTTTTATTCTACGAACCAAGGGAAGAACTACGGGTATTTCTATGAGCCAACAACCAGTGAGCTCAACTACAACCAAATCTACTGTTGAACTACGATCCTCTATTTGCCAGAGATTAGAAGCTAGGCTGGCACCTTGATGATAGAGCTACACTTGTTGGAGCTTCCCACTGGACTCCACAAACATTATATCTATATGAACTTTAGCTATGGAGCTAGCAATACCATGGAGAGAGCATGAGATGATCTCTATAGCTCTACCACCACCAAGGTAGTATGCCTTTGATAGCTATGACTCATAGTTGATTTTGAGAGGACCCGGTTCAAAGGGAGGGCTGAGTACATGTCACATCTTGTCTTTGGATTGCATTGCTTTATTATTCTCATTCCTTCTGTTTATTTCTTGAGCTTTCTATGACCAATTTGGCCTATTGGATACATTTAGTGAGCTTAAGGAAGACTAAGAGCTCATGGCAGACTCAGGATAGATGAGTGCAAGAGGGCCACATCTAGCTACTATTTTCTAGCTCCCATTAGCACCACTATAGCTCGTTTGTATGGGTTGCAATTGCTTATACCTCAGGTACTTTGCGATGCTCTCATCTTGTCCAAGAGCATATGTGTGGATCTCGCTGACTTATAGAATGCGAGATCTTTATGGTCCATGATCCAAAAAGTAGCTTAGCTAGCTACACACTATGAGAACAAGAGGTTGTGGAAGAGTCCAGGTACTCTGGCTGCACTATTGGAGCAAGGAGCATACGAAGAAAGATTAATCTTAACACTGCATATGAAGAGTCATTTCTCCATAGCGGTATACATCCACGGAATGTAGATAGACGTTTTGAAGTCACTTCTCAAGAGAATAGGCTACTCTTGAGGCTGGTGTAGGATAGAGAATAGGTCGTAGAGGGAGCTGCTAGAACCACGACGGGCTTGGCAAATCTTCTGGAGGACTTATGAACGTGATTTTGGCATGGGATGGCGAATCACAAGATTCTTGCATAGGATTGTGATGAATGTGTTGGCCAGAAAAAGGACTTGTGGCTTCGTTATCCTTCACTTGTGTGTAGCTTTTAAACTCTACATAAAGCTTGCAGTATGGCATGCGAGTTGAAAGTTTTTGGAATGGATAAGATAAAGCTGCTCGAGCCTCTCCTCTATCTGGCATCATTGTTTTGCCTATTATTATACGAGCCTCTTTGTTGAGATAAACTCATTTCGCCTACTACTGCACTAGCTTCTCTACATCCTAGTTTGGATGTGTGCTCTTATTTGGAATGTTGTTTATTTACGTCGACTACTGTCCACTAATTTGTGAGCAAATGATGCTCAGAATTGCTTTGTAGTGTTTGATGGACACTTCTCTCATGACTGTTGTCTCTGTTCCAACATGGACTTAGGTGGAATAGAATGTGTGTGTAGAGTAGCGGAAAAGCTCTACTTGTACTTGCATAAGGCTAGAAATAATCCCTCTTAAAAATCCAACTTGCATGTTCTACATGCAAGTTCTACATACGATTCCTACATGCAACTCCTACATGCGAGTTCTACATGCAACTCCTACATGCGAGTTCTACATACGATTCCTACATGCGAGTTCTACATGCAACTCCTACATGCTAGTTCTACATGCAAGTTCTACATGCAACTCCTACATGCAACTCCTACATGTGAGTTCTATATGTGAGTTCTACATGCAACTCCTACATGCGAGTTCTACATGTGAGTTCTACATGCAACTCCTACATGTGAGTTCTACATGCAACTCCTACATGCAACTTCTATATGCAAGTTCTACATGTAGAGAGAGAATGTCTTACAATTCCTACATGCAGAGAGAGAAGCTCTCCAACTTGTATAAATACCCCATAATTGAATGAAACCCACACTCTTTGGGGCATTGTGTTGAGTTCTACTTTGGTATTCCAAGCAATTGTCTCAAGTGTCCATGCTTCCTTGCACTCCACGTCCAAAAGCATGTCCTAACCTTGCAACTCCTCCTCCCTCCTCCTCCTCCCTTCTCCTCCTCCCTCTTCCTCCTCCTTCTCCCTCCTCCTTCCTTCCAATCCTTGGAACTCCTTCTAACCTTGGAACCTCCTTCTAAACCTTGAAACCTCCTTCTAAACCTTGGAACCTCCTTCTAACCCTTAAACTCCTCCTAAACCTTGCAACCCCAAATGAAGATGAAAGTCTTCATTACCTCAACCATGATGATACACGTTCCTTTTACACATGCATGCACTATGTCTGCTTACCACAAGCCTATATCTCTCATTGGAATACAACTCGAGGTCCTAAGCTACACGTATACTACAAACAACAACCCCAATATATCTGTAGGTGACAAAAAGCCTTAGAACCCTACATACTGAGAAAACCCTATTCTCCCCACGGAAGCTGTGGGAAAGAGCCAACATTTGGTGCCGCTGCCGGGGAGACTAGCATCTTAAGGAATGAGTAAACATACACAAGTATGTGTAAAAAATACACTACTTCGAACTTTCATGGACATAACACTCAAGGGTAAAGAGAGTAAATTTTTTTCCATTTCTAGCCAAACATATCAACCCCAAGCATCAACCTTGGGTTACTACCTTAAGAAATTTTATTAATTTTCTTTATTTCTTAAAAAGAAGCCACTTGATAAACAATCAAGCTAGGTAGTGGAAACGAATGCCTTAGAGCTTGCAATTTTGATCATTTCACCTTTTTGCAGAAGAGCAAACTGAGCTAACCATAAAAAGTTACAGCTTAGGAAGAGTTTAGGGTTTAACCCAAGACGTAAACCCATTTCCTATAAAACCCCACTCCACCCCCTCATTCTTCATCTTTCACATCTTGCCTCCATCCTTTTCCCCATTTCGAGCCCTACGCAAGACACTCGTCCCTCTCCATCGACCACCACCCTACTCCCATCCTCACATGGTAAGCTACTTCGAGCCCATCTCGCAGTGATAACCTAGCCATCCACCACCGTCCATTGGTCCTCACAATCTCGTTACATCAAGAAAGACTTGGAGAGCGTTCAGGTGACCACCTTCCTCCCTTTGGATTTCCATCAAAATTTTTCATCCGTTAAGTGTTTTTTTCTTTTTCTTTTTCCCTCCCCCTCCACACCATCCCCTCCATTCCCACCCCTCCCCCCTCACCGACCTCCCACCCGCCCCGCCATCTCCACCACCTCCCCTCCACCATTTTAAACCCCCCTCCTTCCCTCCACCCCTCCATTTCCACCACCTCTTTCTCCCCCCCCTCCATCTCCACCACCCCCTCCCTCCCTCCATCTCCACCACTCCTTTTCTCACCCCCTTCCTTCCACCCCTCCCCCTCCACCACAACCGCCTTCCCCCCTCCCCCCCTCCATCTCCACCACCCCCTCCCCCTTCCACCACCACCCCCTCCCCCCTCCCCCTACTCCATCTCCACCACCACCCCCTCCACCAGTCCCTCACCCGCTTCACCACCCCTTTCACCCCCCCATCCCCCCCCTTCTCTCTCTCTCTCTCTCTCTCTCTCTCTCTCTCTCTCTCTCTCTCTCTCTCTCTCTCTCTCTCTCTCTCTCTTTGCCCCCTCTCTCTCTCTCTCTCTCTTTCCCTCCCCCCTTCTCTCTCTCTCTCTCTCTCTCTCTCTCTCTCTCGCTCTCTTTCTCTCTCTCTCTCTCTCTCTTCCCCCCCTCTCTCTCTCTTTTCCCCCTCTCTCTCTCTCTCTCTTTCCCTCCCCCCCTTCTCTCTCTCTCTCTCTCTCTCTCTCTCTCTCTCTCTCTCTCTCTCTCTCCCTCTCTCTCGCTCTCTTTCTCTCTCTCTCTCTCTGTCTCTCTCTCTCTCTTCCCCCCCTCTCTCTCTCTTTCCCCCCTCTCTCTCTCTTTCCCCCCTCTCTCTCTCTCTTTCCCTCTCTCTCTCTCTCTCTCTCTCTCTCTCTCTCTCTTTCTCTCTCTCTCTCTCTCTCTCTCTCTCTCTTTCCTCTTTTCCCCTCCTCTCTCTCTCTTTCCCTCCCCCTCCTCTCTCTCTCTCTCTCTCTCTCTCTCTCTCTCTCTCTCTCTCTCTCTCTCTCTATCTACCCCCCTTGCCGACCTCTAATCCCCTAACCTACCTAATCCTAGAACTAAAGCAAGGGCCTAAGCCCTTGCTATTGTTGCAAAGGGCAGCCCGACGGCCCACGGCGTGCGCCAGCAGTGGCGGCCCACTATCGCGCCTGCCCGCCAACCTCGCCAACTCCTCCTCGCTCTTGCCTCGCTAACTCCTCTTTGTGCTCCCCCTCCCCTCCGCCCCATGCCCATGCTCCCCCTCACCTCTCTGCCCTCAGCCCCCTCCCCTTCCCTCTTTGCGCTCTCCACCTCCCCTCCCCTCTCTGCCCTCAGCCCCCTCTCCTCCACCCACGCCCTCAGCCTCCGCCCCCCCTCCATCCTCCCCTTCCCTCTACCCTCCCTACCACCCCCCCCACCATCGTGAAACCACCCCCCCCCCCCCAAAATAATTTTTCCAAAAAAAAAAATGAACCTAACTCTAACCCTAGGTTAGGCTAGTTTTAACCTAGGTTAGGTTAGCTATAACCTAGGTTAGTTTTAACTTTAGTTAGGTTAGTTTAACTGTTAGTTAGTTACACTAACTGGACCATTAGGTTAGTTGATTGTACTAGGTTAGATCAACTAGCTGTGGTTAACTAGGTTAGGTTAGACTAACTATTAGGCATCTAACTAGATTGTTAGGTTAGTTAGACTAATTGGGCTAGTTAGGTCAACTAAACTAGGTCAGTTACTGCCCCTCATTTAGACTTAAGGCCCATTCACACCAAACCTTAAGACCAAGCCCCCCCCCCCCAAAAGGCCAATTTTACCCCTACTTTTACCCCTTGTAACTCATCTGTTTGGGACCCAAACTGGACCCTGTTTGAACCAAAATTTCACACACAAAAACACAAGCTATAGGGCACTTTTTCTAACCCATTGCACACCATTTTGGCATCCCTAGCACTCACTCATTTGCACCCTCGTGTGGGCCTTGTTTCGCACAAATTCGCTCGTATCTTCATGTCGTGACCTCACCGACTTGTTAGCTGCAAATGCAGTTGGTACACCGCCCATGAATAATAGCTGGATGACAACTATCCTTATGTACTTGAGTTCGTGGCTGAGTTAGTATGCCACCTTAGTTAGCTGAGTTTGGTTTGAGACCCACATATAGGGTTCTTCTATTTCTTTGTACTAGAGTTCTTTTGGCTTTCACAACTAAGAAGAGGAAAATTGTTTTCAGCCTCCACCTTTGTGTGTATTCCCCCATTGTGTATGTGAGAAAGCCGCAAGTGAGACTCCTTCTCTCCCACTATCTTCACACACACACTCTAGCTGTCATATGATATGGGATAAGTCCCATAGTGACATGTGGCACACTAGGATTAGCAGCTATGAAACGTTCAGTACTGCTCATGCAGTAGCCATTGACATCGAAGATGGCATGACCAGACTCAGACACTAGCAGTGATGACAGTAGATCTAGTGTGCGAGATAAGCACTCAAAAAAAGGCAAATCCAAGTCCACTACTGAAACATCAAATGAAGATCGCCTAGAGGCCATGACCATGAAGCTGAAAGAAGACATGATGCAGGCCATGGAACAAAAACTTCACTTGTCTCAACCGCCAACTCAAACATATCCACGGTGAGGGAATGTCTGGTGTCCACATTGCATGGCCAATCATATAGCAAATGAGTGCCCGGTCCTAAGAGCCAAGATCACTACACAAGCAAATCCATTGCCAAGGTTGTGGTGCCATATCTGCGTCATCAGCGGCCATGATGAAAACAGTTGCATGTTCAACATGTGCAACAACCCGTCTCGACCTCAACATCGACCTCAACAATACCAAGCGGCACCCATGCTAGTGTACAGGCAACCGACGCTTGCACAAGCTCCCCTAGCTCCGAGGCTAAATCTTGTTCCCGTTCGGACACAAGTCCCACAACTACTCAGGAATCCAAATCCATGATCATATCCAAGAGCACCAAATCCAGCTCCTCAGGCAGTTCCAATACATCAATTACAAGCCGAGGAAGTAGACTCGTCATTTGAGTATGAAACAGAATACCCAATGTACTATGTAGAAGGTGCAGAGGGTCTAATACCAGTTCATGCAAATCAAGTACGTCCCAACACATATCGAGCACCAATCAAGTGTTGTGGTTGTGGCAAAAATCATTGGATTGCAGAGTGCCCTCATCGTGGTAGCCCTGCTACTTTCCAACCACTCTGTAGAGATTGTGGCATAGGACATGCCTGTATGGATTGTCCCATGAAAAATAAGGTCCCACAACAAACAGAGGTTAAGCTTAATGTCCCAATCGGCATCATTGGGGTGGACCATCAAAGTCTGGGTCTGGCAAGTGTAATATCAAAACCTATAAATGTAATTACATGCCAACAGAAAGAGGCCACCAAGGACCCTAACATTCCAATCCAACCAAAGCGACTTCTTAAAAAGAAAGCATAAGTGCCTCCACCTCCACCAAGTGATGAGAAGCCAAGCTCATCCACATCAACTCTCGAGCCTCAAAATAAAAGAAGCTCCATACCCAAATGCAGAGGTGGAGAAGGCTTGTTTTCAGGCACTTCAACAATGGGTACAAAAGGAACAAGCTCAATTTGAGGCTGAGAAACAAGCTCAAGACCCAATCCATGACTTGGCCCCACAAAGTATTGATACTGTACTCGAGCCTCTATTCCAACAACAGACTCCACAACATAATGTACTACCACGTCAACTTGAAGGAGCCACACTCTCTAGCATCCTGAGTTGCCCTGTTTCAATTCCCATCGGAATCCTCCTATGGAATTGTCCCAATCTCTGGGAGAGTTTCAAAGGATGGATTGAACTTGCAAATCCCCCTCGACCTATGAATGACATTGAAGATATCCCTGTGCAGATGTGTGAGAGAGATGACATACACAACATTACTATGCCTTTGATCCACAAGGCATATAATGAAGTCCAAGCTATAGTGGATGGTGGAGCAGGTGTAAATGTCCTATCAAAGGAGCTCTATGAAGAATGGGGTCCCCCACCAATACAAAAGGCTAATTTCAACATACACCTTGCCGATGCTTCACGGGCTAAACCCTTGGGAATAGTAAATGGTGTGTCCACAAAGATCGCAAGAGTCTGCTTTTCCCTTCAATTCACAATCTTGGATCTCCCCAAAAAATCCTACCAAATCTTACTAGGACATCCTTGGTTACGAGAAGCATCAGTCCTCCATGGCTCGGGAATTGATAGACTGACAATCTAGAATCGTGACACTGCGATTAGAGTGAATGTGGGAACAGGAGCTATAAAACCAATTATGCCTAGAGCATTGGATGACACATCTTCCACAACAATCTCAAGCAAATCAACTCCTCTGCAACAGCATACCATAGCAGGAGACTCACAAAGCAATGTCAATAATTGGATACAAACATTGGTAGCCATCAATAACTGCCATTCATTAGACCCCATCTTCTCACAAATAGATGCTAAGGTGCTAGAGGTAGATCCTCCACCAACACATGAAAAACCAATCGATCTAGAGATGCCATTCTTTATGGCTGACCTCGAGTGGGATAATGAACCTGAAGAAGGTACCTATACCAATGATGACTCAGATTTTCCTTGGGACCTTGAAACAGAGGCTGAGAATGCTGAAATTGAAGATCAAATCTTTGATAATGATTTAGCCATTCTGCATGCCCTAATGGCAGTCGAGCTCCCAAAAGTTGAACCTCCAGAGTTGAATAACAGCAGAAGATCCCGCAAGAAAGCTGAAGGAGGAAATCATAGAAAAGCCAAGGCCGAGTGCTTTAATGAATTTGAATGAATCCAAACAAGGATCGTCGAATTGTACCTTATAAAGCCAGCTCCCTCAAAATTAAAACCACTGCCTCTTGAATGGTCCCCTAAGGGTTTGGAAGGAGTATGCGCAGCAAATGAACCCTTACTTGGAGACACCTTACCTGTGGAAAAGTTACCCCACAGTTCCCAATGTAAGAAGTTTCAAAAATATAAGCCACATGTGAGGATGAAGCTCAAGCAAGAGACTTCAGAAAAAGAAAGTCAAAAAGAGCCTAACAAATTGGTAAATGAAACTATGCCACCCAGTACACATGGCACATGTCAGGCCAGTTCAACACCATCAGAGGCTGATCTTCGAGAAGTGTCATAATACTTCAAGAATTACACAAGTGGCAGTGCGCCAATAGCAATGCCAAGACCACTAAGAGAATCGGAAGTTCAAGAACCTGATAGCATTGGAGAAACTCCAATCTATGAGGGATCGACAAAAACATGCACAATAGACCTCACCCTTGAAGGGGAGAAAGAAAAACTGGTTTTCATTGGGAAACAGCTTCGACAAGAAGATGAAACCAAACTCAAAGCACTCCTAATGGAATACCGTGACTGTCTAGCATGGTCATACAAAGAGATGAAAGGAATTTCACTAGATATGGCAGTACACACGATACCCATAAGGAAAGGTGCTCACCCTAAGGTATGTGGACCTTATCGCACAAATCCTAAGTATGGCACCATGGTTTATGACGAGCTAGAAAAACTCCTAGATGCCAGATTCATCTATGAGATAGAGCACACTGATTGGGTTTCACCCATTGTCATTGTGCCTAAATGCAACAAGAAGCTCAGAATATGCATAAACTTAAAAAATGTGAATGCCGCCACAATTAGGGATCATTATCCCCTCCCATTAACAGAAACAATGTTGGAAAAGGTGGCAGGCTCCGAAATATATAGCTTCTTGGATGGCTTCAGTGGCTATAACCAAGTGCAAATTGCTCCTAAAGACTAATCAAAAATAGCATTTGCTACAGAATGGGATATTTTTACATATAGAGTCATGCCATTCGGCCTTTGTAATGCCCCGGCCACATTCCAGCAAGTCATGTTCACAGCTTTCAAGTCATTTCTGAATAAATCTTTACAGGTCTTCTTGGATGATTTGTGCATCCATTCAAATAAAAAAGACCACTTCAAATGTCTTGAAGCAGTACTAATCAAATGTAGGGAGTATGGCATCTCCCTAAATCCAACAAAATGCCAATTCATGGTCACCCACGGAGTTGTTTTGGGACACATCGTCTCTCAACATGGGATTGTAACTTACATGGACAAAGTCAAAATCATCATGGAATTGCCTCCTCTTACAAATTTCAAAGGTGTACAAGCCTTTATGGGACATGCCAGCTATTATAGAAGATTTATATTGCAGTATGCCATGATAGCTAGACCACTTTACAAATTATTAGTGGAATTTTATTATGGACCGAAGAGTGCGACCAAGCCATTGAGCTTTTAAAGTGGCGCCTAATCACAACACCCATCCTTATATCTCCCAATTGGGATATTGATTTTCATGTTCATACTTATGGATCCAAGTATGCAATTGGGAGTGTGCTTTGTCAACCTAGTGAACATAAGAAAGACTACCCATTCTACTTCGCCAGTCGACAACTCAATGATGCAAAGATCAACTATACCACCACAAAAAGAGAAGCCCTAGCAAAGGTGTATAGTGTAAAGAAATTTTGGCACTATCTACTGACAAATGATTTTGTCTTCTACATCGACCATCAAGCATTGCTTTATCTCGTGAACCATCCGTGTACAACAAGAAGAATAACCAGATGGCTCCTCTTGCTTCAAGAATTTAACTTCAAAATAGTAGTCTGCAAAGGTGCCCAACACTACATTGCCGATCACATGTCTCTTGTCAAGTCAGGAGAAGAAGCCATCGGAGTAGAAGATGACTTACTAGATGCCACACTAATTCAAATAGATGATGTTCTAGAGTGGTGTGGAGATATCATTGCGTACTTAATGGCAGGAAGACCATCCCCTAAAATGAAAGTAGTAGATGCCAGAAAATTGATTCTAAAGGCTACACCCTATCAACTCATTACAGGACAACTGTACAAGATGGGCAAGGACCAGATATTAAGAAGATGTGTAATGCCTCATGAGATCATGCCAATCCTAAGTGAAGTCCATGAAGGCATTGCAGGACACTTCCAAGGGGAAGCCACAGCAAGAAAAGTTCTCCTCGCAGGCTACTGGTGGCCAACACTATGGGTAAATCTACCTATGAATATGTAAAAGGTTGTGATGTATGCCAATGGACTACTAAACCACAACACAAAGACTTCAATCCCCTAATAACATTTGTTGCACAAAAACCATTTGAAAAATGAGGGATTGACTATGTGGGTCCCATCTATCCAGCAGCAAAAGGAACACAGGCACGCTACATCATTGTGGCCACTGATTACTTTACAAAATGGGCTAAAGCTAAAGCAGTCAAAAAGGCATATGCCAAAAGCACAGCAAGATTCTTATACAAAAATGTGATCACCTGATTTGGATGCCCCATTAAAATTGTGTCGAATAGAGGCACACATTTTGTCAATGAGATAATCCAAGAACTCTTGTTTGGCTTCATGGTAATCCATAGAAAAAGCACACCCTACTAACCCCAAGGGAATGGACAGACCGAATCCACCAACAAAATAATATGCATTATCCTCACCAAGGTAGTAGAACCACAGCATTCTGATTGGGCAGAGAAACTGAATGCAGCCTTATGGGCATACCAAACCACACTTAAGGTCAATAGAGGGAACACACCTTTTCAATTGGTGTACGGCCTTGAAGCTATGGTCCCATTAGAATTTGTAATACCAAGCCTATGCATAGCGGTACAGGAATGCATGGGAGTCCATGAATCCTTGAAAGAATGACTTTATTAGTTGGAGAAGCATACAAAACAAGACTAGTCACCTACCATGCCATAACAATAGAAAAACGTAGAAGAAAGACATGGTTTGACAGAAATCTTAAAGCTAAAGACATCAAGGAAGGTGACTTGGTCCTATTATACAATGCCAAAGTACACAAGGGGAAACTAAAGTATTTAGGTCAAGGACCCTACCGAGTATGAAAGATGAATCCCATCAAAGCTGTGCTACTAGAAACATTGGATAGAGTCCAATTCAACACAACAATAAACGGGAGATCACTGAAGCACTACTACATCAACGCGCAAGCCATCCCTGACAAAAACGAAGATTTGGGAAACCAAGTCTTCCTTAGTTAGGATTAGATTGTATCACAAGGACTCACTAGCATATGCACGTTTTTGCACATATAGTTTGCACTAGATTATTACATGCACACTCATTGGCATATGCACGTTTTTGCACATTTAGGAAGACCTAATCAATTTCGTATTAGGGATGATTAAGCCTTAGTTTCCCTATTAAATCCCACAAATAAGCATATAGTTAAACACATCATGTGCACTCACACAATTTTGCATAGGCACATAATAGATTGCATCAATAATAGTATCACACACTGTCATTCCATACTCTCAAAGCATGCAATGAATTCACAAGCAGGACAAGAAGCAATACCAAAACTCAAGATGAATTGGCAAAAGAGTCTATAGCCTCAGCAACGAGACCCCCGCCAAACATCACAATCATCTCCTATATGCAAAAATATCAGACTTCCATACAAACTTATCTACAAGCTCAATGATACAGGTGCAATTGCATCCAACATGTATGCAAGATAGCAAGAAATGCCATCCTCAACAATGAGACCCCTGCCAAACCTCTTCCTAAGAAGATTCGATGGCAGAGTCTGCAACCTCAGCAATGAGATCCCCTCTAAAATTCACAGCAATGTATGGTGCAAAAGCATTACAGTAGGAATGACTCCCATGCCACAAGCTCAATAGCCACTGGGTTACGCACATCACATCCCAACTCTAAAATCAAAATAAGACATAACCCGAGGACGGGTAATAAAATGGATCCGGGAGTATGTTGTCTCTGTGCCAACATGGACTTAGGTGGAATAGAATGTGTGTGTAGAGTAGCGGCAAAGCTCTGCTTGTACTTGCATAAGGCTAGAAATAATCCTTCTTAGAAATCCAACTTGCATGTTCTACATGCAAGTTCTGCATACGATTCCTGCATGTAACTCCTACATGCGAGTTCTACATGCAACTCCTACATGTGAGTTCTACATGCAACTCCTACATGCACTCCTACATGTGAGTTCTACATGCAACTCCTACATGCGAGTTCTACATGCGAGTTCTACATGCAACTCCTACATGCGAGTTCTACATGCGAGTTCTACATGCAACTCCTACATGTGAGTTCTACATGCGAGTTCTACATGCAACTCCTACATGTGAGTTCTACATGCAACTCCTCTTCTACATGCAACTCCTACATGAGAGTCCTACATACGAGTTTTACATGCAACTCCTACATGCAAATTCTACATGCAAGTTCTACATGTAGAGAGAGAATGTCTTACAATTCCTACATTTAGAGAGAGAAGCTCTCCAACATGCAAGTTCTACATGCAACTCCTACATGAGAGTTCCTCATGCGAGTTCTACATGTAACTTCTATATGTAAGTTCTACATGTAGAGAGAGAATGTCTTACAATCCTATAAGCAGAGAGAGAAGCTCTCCAACTTGTATAAATACCCCATAATGGAGTGAAGCCCACATTCTTTGGGGCATTGTGTTGAGTTCTACTTTGGTATTCCAAGCAATTGTCTCAAGTGTCCATGATTCCTTGCACTCCATGTCCAAAAGCATGTCCTAACCTTGCAACTCCTCCTCCTCCTCCCTTCTCCTCCTCCCTCTTCCTCCTCCTCCTCCCTCCTCCTTCTCCCTCCTCCTCCTCCTTCTCCTCCCTTCTCTCTCTTCTTTCCCCCATGCTCTTACACCTTCTTCCTCTCCCACTCCTATGCTCCCCCTAAACCCTTAGTTCCTCAACCCTTAATCTCCATGATCTACAAGGGAGACGAGTTCTCCACCATGTACTCTACTCTAAACCTTGGAACCTCCTCCTAAACCTTGGACCTCCTTCTAAACCTTGAACTCCTTCTAACCCTGGAACCTCCTTCTAAACCTTGGAACCTCCTTCTAACCCTTAAACTCCTCCTAAATCCTACAACCCCCAATGAAGGCGAAAGTCTTCATTACCTCAACCATGATGATACACATTCCTTTTACACATGCATGCACTATTTTTGTTTACCACACTTAAGCCTACGTCTCTCATCAAAACACGACTCGAGGTCCTAAGCTACACGTATACTATAAACGACAACCCCAATATATCTATAGGTGACAAAAAGCCTCTGAACCCTGCATACTGAGAAAACCCTACTCTTCCTACGGAAGCCATGGGAAAGAACCAACAATGACTCATAAATTTTGTGTTGAGCCAGGAACTAAATCATACCCTATGGACTTTATATTGACCAATTCTACCTATTCTTTAAATTGAATAGTGCTTGAAACTGAAAGTATATTGCCTTTGGAATTTGGCTTATCACATAGGATGTTTTTAATGAAAGAAAGTATTTTCTATGGACATTTATAGTTGTTGGGATTATCAAGCACAACTCCCATGAAGTAGTTAAGTATCAATAATCTGGGTTTATTAGTGGATGAGATTTTCCCCTTTAGTTAAGGGGCATTATATTTTTATAACATTTCTTTGCCCTTAAGGAATAGAATTAGCCATTTGAATTTGTGTTATTTTATCTTACATCTAGAAGGGCATTCAACTATTTGCTTATTACATTGTTCTACATCGAGGATGGCATTGGGAAATCCCCGTTGTACAATTGATGTTCCCACTTGTATTTTTAATTGGAATTGATACTAGCCTAACAAGGATTTGTAGAAGGGCAGGAAAGCATAGATCACGTGCATAAATTTCTTACACTTCGCAATGTTTATTAGGTTAAGAGGGAGATTCCACTCTTATAAGCTCTCTACTACAATTTGGTACTTGGGAATAGTACACTTGCACTAAGGCATCCTTCTACTTGGGACTCCTATACTTTCGACTACCGTGGGCCTATTATAATTAGGAGAATTGGACCATGGGATTTTACTTTAACTTGGGATCTTATGTGATTCCATTGAACATTTTTTACCTTATGAAATTTCCATTGGGATTTTATCAATAGAAGTCAAGAATATAGCATGATTTTAAGTGTGAAATGATAAAAAGGTCATATAGCATGGAGTCTGTCCTTCATTTTTGACATTCTCAAGGACCTTATTGCACTTTGATGTGTGCATAAATTTAATTGTGATACTGATAATTGGAAAATGCCAACAGGAGATCAAGGAAAGGTATAAGTATTTTGAGGTTATATTTGGATTTTTTGAACTTGGGAATTCCCTTGGACTTGGTTGGAACACCCAAATTTATGGTTTACTTCAGATTCCCACTTATTACTTGGATTTCACTAACATTTTATATTCATTTCTTCATATCTTTAATTGTCCACCTCTAATTACTATTGAATAGTAAAATGCCAAGATTTGATTACGCTAATCTAGATTGAGTGACATGGATAAAACTTGTGTGCCAGCATTAAAGCATGGCTTCCATAGCTTAAATGAATTGTTCTAACTTTCATTTGATTGTGATGGTGCCAGGTCAATCGGCATACCTCTCCATTAGGTTTGCATTGAAAAGTCTAAGGCGTGAAGCTACGGTGTTGGCAACTTCGAGGCATACTCTATAGCGGATTATCTCCAAGCACTAATAGATTAGATTGAACATTCTATTGGAGACTAGTCATCAGTATTGTTGTACTTTTTGCAATGTACTGGCATGAATGTGAGTATTAAAATTGACTCCCACGTTGACACTTTGTCAGAAGGAATGGTATGATATGGATTTTTCTCATTTATACAGTATTAAGAGGTTGGTTACTAATGGACTACTCTCACTAGGTGTTTGAAAAAGGGCAATAGCGGATGTTTGCAATTGGTTTACTTTGACATTGGATACTAGTCCAATAGTGTAGCAAGATAGATTGTTTGACAGGATGAACACACACTAGTATGTCCATTTTAAGATAAGAAAAATCTTATGACTAATGGCTATACTTGGGTCGACTTGCTTCGACAGATTTAAGTTTCAATCCTGATTATGGCACGAGGACTATGGGACAAGCCCATTCCCTCGGTTGCTAGGCTGTGATGCCTAGACCAACATCAAGTTATTGGACACATCCATTGCCCATGATATGAAAAGTCTACGAGAAGATGTTGTTCCTCTCCACATATTTGATATTCACAATAAGTCTTTGTATAGTAGAGGTAATCTAGCTAAAAGCTCAAAGTGTTAATTCTCATAAGAAGGTTGTTCTTTTGATATTCAAGATTAATACCCTCGACCAACTGGTCGAGTGTCTTGAACTTAAATGCACTCTATGAATGTCCCTGACCTACTGGTCTAAGGACTCTTCCATGACTATGGAAATTTGACCAACCTCCACCGATTGGCTAGAGAGGATTGATACACTAGTATATCCATTTAAGTTTAAGTTTAAGTTTATGACTTAATCTAGGGCAGTAGTCCAAGCTAATCCATTGTGATGGGTGGATTGCTGCCCTCACTTGGATTATGTATCGGAAGGGTGTCGGACCTGCAGGAATCTCGGGGAGTTCACCCTAA
The DNA here is from genome assembly GCF_047967505.1 of Dipteris shenzhenensis. Lineage (NCBI taxonomy): Eukaryota > Viridiplantae > Streptophyta > Polypodiopsida > Gleicheniales > Dipteridaceae > Dipteris > Dipteris shenzhenensis. The sequence goes on along the minus strand of NC_141627.1, from coordinate 42,558,766 downwards.
AAACTTTTAGTATACATGTGCATTCAAAAGGAGGGGTATTTTAATTCAACTTTTTGGAAAATTTTAATAAGATTACAATAATAAGAGGGCATTTTTAATTCAACTTTAGAAAAATATCACTTAGTTCATAAGTAAAGAGGGGGGTTTTATTCAGGGAATAATTTTAGTTGTGGGATTTTTTAAATACCCCTTGAATGCACGTGATACATAAGGTTTCTTAGTATTGAACCCCCTGAGGCAGGAATGCGGTCGATGGGAAACACACACACGCACACTTTTTTTTTTGTGTGAAACCAGTGACTATAAAATTAACATAAAATCAATGTACATGATTTTAGACTCCAAAAGAGAGCCTAATGGAAGCACTCAAAAACAGTGAGAAAACACTTCAAGGCTAGTAGCATCCAAATCCCTCACAACATAACTATCATATAAAGATTGCTTGAGGGACATTTTGAAGAAAGCATATGCCTGAGAGAACTATTGTCCCATCCTAAAATGCCATCTCTATGTCCAAATAGTCCATAATACACACACACACACACACACACATCCCCCTTTGGGGACCCTTGTGTGCTTTAGGCTTGTCAACATACTGATGGCCCATGGGGGACGAGCATTTTCTGAGCGAAATCTTCCGAGCGTCCGAGCGAAGGAAAAAAAAAGCTTCCAACTATGCATAAATATGGCAAAAATCGATCAGAAGAAAACATAGTTTCACTTAGAAATATGCAAAGTATTATAGCAATGCCTATTTTATACAAAAATCTTTAGGTGAATCTGTAGGAATGGTGAGAGCATAATGGGATGGCTTTTGAAGAAACCCACATGTAGAGTAGACTTCTCTATGAAAATTCCCTTATGATCCTTCTTACAACTTTTACTTAATAGGGGGTGACATTGAAAACCCTCTCTCAACCTATCTTCATGAAAGAGTTTCTTCAAAGAAAACTCATTGAAGCAAGCCATCCAGGTAGTTTCGCCAGCGAAACCCCTTTGAAGCAAGTCTCCCAAGGTAGTTTCGCTGGCGAAACTACCTTGGACAGCACTTTTAAAAGTGACATAACTTTCATATCCAATGTCCAAATATAGTCATTCAACCACTCAAATTGATCGGAACACCCCATTTGAGCACATCTATGGAGTTATATTTTGGAAAATCTTCTATATATAGTATTAAATATTACATGTATTTTATGAGAGTGATATATAAGCCCAAGTTAATACTTATTTATAGTAATTTAAACTTCTTTAGAAACATGTCCATAAATATGCTATAAAAACACTAAAAAGATATTGCCATATGATATAAATGTGTTAATAAGTAATTATATATGCATAGTATTATTACATTGAGAGTGATTATGAGGAATGTTTCTTAAAGGAATCAACACTTTTTTAAGGTAATAACAGGGGTACAAAGGGATGTCTCTAAATAAGAAAATTATGTTGTGTAAAAATGAATGAGTGACTAGTCTGTATATTTTTATGATAAAGAGATCTAGTTCTAGTGAAAATAAAAGTGTAAAAACCATGTTTCCTAAAGAAAAACATTTTTAAAAATCTCTTGAAAAACACGCTCGGATAAACCTGCTCATAGGTTTTTGCTCGTAAAATTGACGCATCCTGGCCCATGAAGTTAGGAAATCATATTGAAGTCTTTCATAAGCAACATGATGTTCCACTTATACATAGGCTTAGTCCCGTGGAGGTTATTGCATCCTCTAGAACTTGACAATGCTTTTTCTCCATAATGTTTTTTATTATTGAACATGGATAGAGTTTGGAGCACTACTTGGAGCCTAGGAGGTCTTCGATTTACTACTTGGATTACTTAAAGAAAATAATGGGAACTATTTTAGAAAGCCCTCCTATTATTTACATTAAGAATTATCTATGTTCACATGAAATTGATGGCACATGTTAGTTACTTTACATTGGTTGGGACTATGAGTGGTCGACCCAATGTATCCCTTGAACCACCACTTGGACCCAAGATATCTCTTGGACCACAACTTAGTAAGTTGGCACTTATTGGACTTGGACCATAAGTCCATCTACTTAGTCAGGTGATGAACTTAGAATGATTTTCTCACCTTACAGGGCATTTATAGCCCATCTATTGGAGATAATGGGCAACTAAGTATGGTGAGGGACCTATGGATTTAAAAGGATATAGTGTAGAGACATCTGGAGAAGTGACATAAGGATGATAGTCTAATTGGCATTTGGGAATTATTTACTAATGGCATCAATAGAGTACCGTCCCTGCCACTATGATAAGAAAGTAGATAGTGAGGTGGAAGGAATCCCATGGAAGGGATTTAATGAATGACTACTCATAAAATTCAATACGTGTAATAACTCAATAAGTAATTCAGTGCGAATCCCCAATCACCGGGAATGTTTACAAGCCCAACAAAATAGGGGATGTCTAGCTCTCCCAATTAGCATACTCTCATGGCAACTACTGGGTGGAATAATGGAGACACTTCAACTCTCAGGCATGTGCCTCGGGCTCACAATGCAACTGCGTAGAGAACGTAAAAGAAAGACACTCAAAAGGAGTAGCGACCAACCCTTGACTACACAAGCAACTATAATGTTCAGGTGAGCAACTTTAGTCAAAAAACTCTGCTCTGTATTGGCGATCTAGATTGATTGAAGATCTCTCACAAATAGAGTTATAGTGAGACAAAATAGTTTGTCTGAGAGAAAGCTCCAAGAAAAAATAGACGAAGCCCCAGATCTCTTGGACCTCTACTCTGAGAATGAAGCTCTTAGACCCATGGGTTTGACAGTGCACCTTTACTCTCCAGGATCTTTAAGAGCAGACAATACCCATACTTCTCTGAGCTACGAGAGCTTCATCTAAGTCCCCCTCTACTCTATAGTGATGACTTGCTCAGCATTCGTCCGTTCAGTTTTTCAAGTAATATCCAGTTCACCATTGTTCATGAGGAAGCAGTGGCCATTTGCTTTGCATCATAGAATCGTTTAGTCGAATATAGGCTCCAAAAACTAGTAAGCTAACTAAATGGAGGTAGCTTCAGGACTACACAAGTCCATGTGAAGTAATAGCTTCGTGCTAGAGCCCACTACATCAAAAAAAAGCTCGTTGGCACCACGAATCTCTGATTCCTATTATATTTTTGGACCTCTTTTATTCTATGAACCAGGGGAAGAACTACGGGTAATTCCATGAGCCAACAACCACTGAGCTCAACTACAACCAAATCAATTGTTGTTAAACTACAATCCTCTATTCGCCAGAGATTAGGGCACCTTGGTGATAGAGCTACACTTGCGAGAGCTTCCCACATGACCCCATAAACGTTATATCTATATGAGCTTTAACTATGGAGCCAACAATACTATGGAGAGAGCATGAGACTAGCTCTATAGCTTTGATGCCACCAAGGCAATATGCCTTTAATAGCTGTGACTCATAGTTGATTTTCACACACACACATCCCCTTGGAGATCATGGTGTCGTGTAGCCGATGGTTGGGTGATGATGTGTATGCTTGAACACTGGATACATTTATATTAAATGGGAGAATTTTGCTTTTGGCAATGATCGGGTATCTGCCATGCATTTGGATTATTGGCATGCTTTTAAGAAAGTACTCTACATGTTTGATAAAGAAAAGATGGTATCTCGGCTCTAACGGATAGATTTTTCCAAGATAGTATTTGAGAGCACTTACTTCGACCCTAATCACCTTGGGTTTAATTGCATTCCTTGGGGTTGTATGCAATCAAATTGCCCATAAGAACATCGGGAACCAATTCGTCATGGTTACTTTATTAACCAGGGGATAGAATGTGGTAATATTTATTATTTACTATCTTGCGTGTTGCAGTAATTTCATAGACTTGATTGAAATCTATAACTTTATAGCATGACCATGATTATTTATGTGATATATAGGACTGGAGCTTCCTCAGAATTACTATTGATAGGGAGCCCATGAGTTAGGCACTAATGGAGAGGGATTTTGCCTCAGAATCATGATGGGTCGGATGAAAGTAGTATATGCTTAGACCCTATAGATTTATTATACCTTGGGAATCTTTGTAGTTTCCTTGCATGGGGACTATATGAAAAGACCTAATTGGTCTTACTCTTGTCTCCTCTTTGGTATTGACCTCAAAAGTGAAAATAATTTGAGATCACATCATCTATAGTGAGAGATGGACAACCACACATATATTGCTTGAACAATATGTGGACGACCCTACCTTACAACAAACCCACTTAAAAGTTTGTAGGGCAATTCAAGCAACCAAGGGGAATTACCTTACAACACAGTCACTTAGATGCCCCTATCTATGAAAATCTTTATGAATCAATGGGATGGATACAACCATGAGATACACCATATCCAAGGAGTAACCATGGTAGTAATAGTTTACAGAGCTGTATGAAAATGAGAGAGTGACCCAGGGCACACTAACTCACCCACAAAGTTGCCATACTTCCCCAACTTCATGCTCCACTTGTCCACAACAAAGTTCATCTCCTCCTGAGCTTCGTCCTCACCCCCTTCCACCATTATGCGTAGTTTTGGAGGTGACTATATTTAGAGAGGTCAATTGGTCAGAGGTGCACGCGAACTGTGGAGGGAGCATTTGTGGCATAGGTCATATCAATCTTGTTCTCATGACTCATATGCAAGACAAAACCTAGGTAGAGGACTTGATCACCTTTCTCTTTTTTACTGGTCTCTGTTCATCAAGCCGTAGTGAGCATGCATGCCTGGGATTTCTTTTCCTAGTAGTGAGAAGTGGCACATATGCTTAGTTGACTCCTGGCATTTTGCCAAAGCAAGCTACACATGTTACGGAAATTATATTTTTGGTATAGCTTGCTTTGGCATTATTAATTTAGTCAAGTGTAACTATGTCAAAGTACTCCACAGGAGCGCACCGAACATGACGGTGGTCCTAGTGGATACTTTGTATGGCTAGTTGGGGACGCCTAACTAGCTTGTGTTTTGCCATGCTAGATGGTCGGTATTGTGGGTGATTCCATGTTAATACTGATATCACTAGTGTTATTGGTGTTGTGCTTGATTATTGTGCTTTGAATGCGGTTATGTTGGGATCGGTTGATTCGGTGATTTGTTCAATCAATTGTTAATAACTAATGTAATTGGCACTTGAGTACAAGTGATGGAACTCATAGCAAGGATTGGAGTTAGTGTGAGGGTACCGATCAAGGTGTTGCAAGTGCATTATTTATGGCCATGGGCCAATTTTGTATTTCTTTATTATTGCAAGTTTGAGCAATATATTTCAGAGTGGACATAATTCAATTTTGGGCCCAAAGATGGTTATGTAAAGCAAATCCCTCATTTTGGAAGAGAGGGAAAATTTTGGCTCCTTGGTGCTTTTATGAAATATCATAAATACTCTAGATGAGGAAGCGTGAGCCACTCATTTAGGGGGGGAGATTGTACCTAGTCTGATGTCACTTTCATGGTGTGATTTGTGTTCTTCTTCTCCAATTGATTACGTGGTGAATTTGTGTGGAAGAGTTTTACCTTTTGGTTTTAGTGGTATCATAGCTTTGGTACGCTCTAAGGTTTGGAGAGGGAAAGCTCTCTCTTGAATTGTGCAGAGAGATTTAAGGAATCAAGGATGTGTGAAAAGTGGCATGTCGAAAAAGTACACACTTCGTGAGAAACGAGAAGCTCACTATGGATGTAATAGCTATGCCACCACCTAGAAAGGAGCTAATCATAAATTATGGGGTCAATAAAGGATGGATCTATCGAGTCCTATATCTAGAGTCACGGTTGCAAATCTTCACCCGTTTTGTCAATTGCATGAGCCATCAAAGAATTGCCTTGAAAGTCACAGGTCAGAATCTTGAAAAACCCTCAGAATCTATGTCCACGAAAGCTGCTCCACGAACCATTGTGAAGGCTCTAGAGTCAGAGTCTAGACTACTCGTTGCTGCTGCTGACTGCCAATCTCTACTGATCACCTCCAGAGTCCAGACTCCAAAGCACAAGGACTCTCAATCCATTGCCACCCTGCAAGCAATCGACCGCCCTATGCCAACTAGCCCTCCTTAATGCTTTTTGGAAGAAGCAAAGGCTGTGCTCCACAAAGTGTCTGTCCTGACAAGCCATCGAGTCATCGACATTCGACTGCCTGCTCCCCTGTGATCGTCATTCCATCATGAGCTCCTTCGATGTGCATGCCCAATCATAAACTCCCCACTGACAAAATCCCTGCACGCGATGTTTTTTCCTTTTGCAATGACCAAAGTCAAAGTTTTTCTTTGACCTCCAAAACACCTTAGTCCTCTAAGGTTAATTTCAAAAGGAAATTCAGCAAGCTACGAGGCTCAACAAGGCGAAGAGGACCGAAGCTTAACACTCGAATCAAGGAGGCAATTTGGAACCACGAAATCACCATGCAATTAATTAGAGAGCAGTCGAGCACAAAGACAAAGCGACATCATCGGTCACACATCTCCCACTCTAGTCTTTTCTACGTCCAATCAAAGAGTGAGATAAGTGATTTCTTTTGCTTTATATTTCATATACTTAGTATCTTCCGCCATCCGTTTCTTACCATACACTCGAATCACACTTTTTTCATCTGTTTAATTTTCATACACTTATTATCCTTATTTCCCTCTGCTTTATTTGTATTTATCGCATTATCATGGTGCATCATGTTGAGAGTTGTGGTGCCATGAGCACATGTAGAGCAAAGGTATGAGCAAAGGACAAGCTGCCACATGGCATGGAGGAGATATCCCACATGTAAGCAAGCAAATGGATGTAAGTACCCTCACCTATAAAAGGGAGGTTCATTTGAAGTAATATCAATCAAGCACTTTGCACTATCTCAAGATTCTCTTTATGAGTCCAAGCTAATCTATCTTGGAACCTAATTGACTTGAGGTACATGTCATGAGCACTCTCTTCATCATGTCTCCACATAGGTTCCATCCACCTTAGAGTGCTCCATAGATCCTGAGGCACACATGTTTTGTCATGGTATCAGAGCTTAGGTCTAGTCTCCTAGATTAGTTGTAGGCATGTCTTAGGAGCTCATGTTTTTCTCCTAGGTTAGTTTTAGTTTTTAGATGGAGAGTTACTTCTTGGTTTCTTGATGTTTTTGTAAACGAGAGTTCTTATGAAATTTCCGTCTCCCCATTCTGAAAGAGAGCAATTCCTTCATAATCTTCTAAGAGAGAGAGAGAGAGAGAGAGAGATTCATTGAGAAATAGGAAGAGACAGTGTCCAATTTCCTGCATTAGCCTTCACAATTCTGAGGGAGACGTCTCAGATCTTGTTCTTTGGGAGCTTCTCTATCTAAGCTAAACCTCTCCAACAAGTCTCCTTCAACGGTTGGCAGCCCCTCTAAGCTACGACCAAACCAAATGAGCCTCCCAACCGCTCACGACGGGCAACACCAGCTCTCTTAGTCTGACGACCACTGCAGTCTCCAAGAGCTTCTCAGCTCACATGCACTTGCCCACCAATGAGCCAAGTGGCTCCTAGCCTCATGCAAGCTCGAACGGCGCAGCAAAGGTCTCCTGGTAAATGCCATGGCCTCTCGACACAGCTCTATTCAACAACGCAAATCGACTAGGAGCATGGAGCCTTGTATGAATTCTACAGCCAGCACGGGGCATCAAACTTGGCTCCAACGTCCTCGACTCCATCTGCAGCATGCTCCATACAAAGTCTCTCCTTCACCAAATGGCTACTCCAGTCCATCACGATGCCTGTCCCTACTCCCGAGTTGCAAGAAGCACGCTCACATCAAATGCATTCTGTAGCCTCGACTGCAAAAGCAGATCCACCAAAGCCAGCAGCAGTGACTTCAGCTCCAACGCCTTAACAGTCGCCTGCATCTTCTTCACTGCCTGCAACTTCATTGCGCCAAAGCTCACACAGCTGACCCACAGGCATTCCATGATCTTCTCCAAATAGATCCTCTTCTTGCAGCCAGCTAGCCCCCCACCAGTGCACCATCTCCAGCGACTCTTGCCAGCAGCTCTTGCAATTCACCCGTGGCCTCACCCGACTCGAGTCTCCACACGCAAAAGCGGCTCCGTCCATAGCTCCAAGTGCTCTCGATCGTCTACTGCTTCCAATCGCCTAGCCTCTTCTTCGCAAGCCTTTCGTCTGACGTGCGACCCTACAGCTATGGAGATCATCATTTGCGTCGCCTCACCGCATCAACGTTCTTGCTCCAGATCCTCAAAGCTCTCCTTTCATTTTCTCTAAGGTTGGACCTTAGGACACGTGGCAGCCAAAGATGAAGACACGTGGCAGATAAGCCACTAGTCTACAAAGGGCCACGTGCAAGATAAGGTGGTAATGTTAACTGTGGTTAAGTTAACTGTTCAGGTCAGTTAAACCCTGGTACAGTCTAAGTAACTGTGGTTAACTAAACTGGGGTAATTGGTCACTACAGTGCCACCCAAGCACAGTCCCTTTGTAAGCACAGTATGGAATTCAACATGTGAATCCCTGTGCCACATCATCAAAGGCCCTCTTCTTCATAGAATCTTTGACAAGCCATAACTTGCAATCCAGGAAGAATTTGGACACGCTCCAAAAGGGAAAAGTGATCGTCTTTTTGAGCTCTACGCGCCTGTCATGTCAGAATCATTGTATGCAATTAGACACTGCCAATATTGAAAGTAATCAATTGGTAAGACCTTTGCAACAAATGAAAAAGCAACGCATGAATGCAGAAAGCATGCCAAAAGCACAAGTGCATGAGATGACCATAGCAAAAAGCATGGCATCCACATATAAAGCATCAAGGCACATGGAAGAACAAAGCATCATGCATGAAGCTACGTCAAGCAAAGAAGCAAACACCATCGTCATCAAGCCATGAGCCAAAAGGTGACATCAATGGAATGTATTGAGAAACAAAAAACTTGCCAACCTTGCCTATATGTTTGTAATCAAACCTGACCACCTGAGAGTAGCTATGAAAGCACCCAGGGGAGATATTGACATGTAAAAGCCACACTTGACCACCTTAAGTAGCAATGCATGCACTAAGGGGAGGTGATGGAATGTAACTCACATCTGACCACCTTGCAGTAGCCAAAGGATTATGGCACCAAGGGGAGGTGTTGAGAGTTGTGGTGCCATGAGCACATGTAGAGCAAAGGTATGAGCAAAGGACAAGCTGCCACATGGCATGGAGGAGATATCCCACATGTGAGCAAGCAAATGGATGTAAGTACCCTCACCTATAAAAGGGAGGTTCATTTGAAGTAATATCAATCAAGCACTTTGCACTATCTCAAGATTCTCTTTATGAGTCCAAGCTAATCTATCTTGGAACCTAATTGACTTGAGGTACATGTCATGAGCACTCTCTTCATCATGTCTCCACATAGGTTCCATCCACCTTAGAGTGCTCCATAGATCCTGAGGCACACATGTTTTGTCACATCAGCCACAACCATCCACGCTTCACAAGCAGTTAGATGCACTTCAGGCACAATTGGTTGATGAGCGTGAGCATAGGGAGAGATTGGAAAAGAAAATCAATGGTAAGAAAATGAAGAGGCATTCATCTGATGATGAGTCATCTGACGATGATTCCGACGATGATCCTATTATCAGGACAGTCAAAGCCACACTGAGAGCACAAAATTCAAGAAAGGGGAGTAAGATAAGTAGAAAAGCTTTCTCATTTCAAAATTATAACAGAAAGAAAGAAGCACGCACTGTCTTGTCTTGGATCAGTCAGCTAGATGATTACTTTTCAAGGGAGAGATTCTCTAAAAAAGATAAGATTAAATGTGCTGCAAATCATTTCGTGGAGAGTGCTGCACTTTGGTGGAACATCACTAAGCATAGTAAAAGGTGACCAAAATCTTGGAAGTCTTTTCCAAAGCTCATCAAGAGAGATTTCCTTCCCTCACACTTCAAAGCAAAACTAGACAACAGTGGGATACTTTCAGGCAATTCGATAAAGAAACAGTCTCCACATACACTGATAGGTTCTGGCAAACGTTGATCCAATTATAGTCCTTAGAGAAAGTGAATGAGTGAGATCAACGAAGAAAGTATGTGGCAGGTCTAAAATCTAAGTTGAGAGCCGAGATTAACATGTTTCATCCTCACTCACTGAACTCTGCGATTTCTCTTGCAATGAATTGTGAGAGGAAGAATGGGATCCCAAAGGAAGGGAAAGATTTGGAACGGCCTGTACCCTTCCATAAGAAAAAGAGATTTGATAAAAAGCCCTTCTTTAAATCTAAAACTGGTTTTGTTCCATAGAAGACAGATTCTTCTTCAAAGCCGAATGGTGGAAATTTTTCGAAGAAAGAAATAAGGTGTTTTAGGTGTAACAAGGTGGGACATATAGCTACTGAATGTCCCGAAAGAAAGAAGACCCCGACAGCAAAAGTGCACATGATCGAGGACAAAGCAGCCAAGTAAGAGGGAGGTAAGTATAATTGTCATGCTCTTCTGAAAATGAAAGGATTCATTAATGGCAAAGAGGTTGTTATTCTACACAACGATGGTAGTACACAAGATTTCATTTCGGAAAGAGCCTTAGCAAAGCTAAACCTAGAGTCATTCCCATCTAACTATAAGGTTAAAGCTACTTTTACCAAGACAAAGTATAATTGCACTAGAGAAGTCAGGAATCTTGAAATTTCAATCAAACCAAACAAGCATAAACAAGACTTCATAGTGGCAACCCTACAGGGAGTTGATATCATCTTAGGAATGCCATGGAGATATCAATATAATCCTAAGATAGATTATGATTCACATCAGATGCGGATTGAGAAGGACAAACAAGAAATATGTCTGAAAAGTTCTATGAAACCTGAGATTAATCCTTTACTCAACCATACACAAGCCAAGAGAGAAATTAGGAAACGTGAGAAGACATATCTAATTTTGGTGAATACGGTAACGGCTACTCAACCAAACACTAAGCCTACAAACCAAAAGTTTCTTTCTCAATTTTTTGATTGTTTCTTAGAGGATTTCCCGCCTAGATTACCATGTTCTCGACCTGAAGATCATAGGATAGAAATCCTACCGAGAAATACTCCACCTTGCAGAGCTCTGTATAGAGTCAGCCAGCTAGAGCAAAAGGAATTCAAAAGCAAGTGGAGGAACTGATAGAGAGAGGATTGATAAGACCCAGTAGTTCTCCTTATGGAGCACCTATCTTATTAGTCAAAAAGAAAATAGAACCTATCGAATGTGCATAGACTATCGTGCACTAAACAAAATCACAGTGAAGAACAAATACTCAATCTCTAGGATTGATGACCTTTGGGACAAATTGAAAGGGGCCAAGGTCTTCAGTAAGATAGATCTCAAATTTGGCTATTTGTATGGTATAAGAGGATATATATAAGACTGCCTTTAGAACTCAAACGGGACATTATGAATTCCTAGTTATGCCTTTTAAGCTAACTAATTCTCTAGCTACTTTTAGTAGAATGATGAACCGAATCTTTCTTAAATGCCAAGATTGTGTGGTAGTATTTTTTGATGATATTCTGGTGTTTAGCAAAGACATTGAGGAGCATAAGGAACATCTAAAGCTAGTCTTTTCATTCTTGAAAGAAAATCAATTGTACATAAATCCTAAAAAGAGTAGTTTCTTTCAAGATCAAATAGAGTATTTGGGTCACATTGTATCTGCCGATGGGATTCGAGTAGATCCAAAGAAGATTGAATGCATAGTCAAATGGCCTAAATCCCAATATATACACGAATTAAGATCATTCTTGTTGTCTAGGTTTTATAGAAAGTTTGTCAAGAATTTCGCATACATCGCACATCCATTGATAAACCTTCTTAGAAAACCTAAGCATTTCTTATGGACCGAGCGTCAAGATAAATCTTTTGCGGCTTTGAAAGAAGCTCTCACGCAAGCTCCTGTGTTGCAACTACCCAATTTCTCTAGACCATTCTTTGTAGTTGTAACCGATGCTAGTGGATATGGAATTGGAGCCGTGCTTATGCAAGATGGACATCCTATAGCGTATGAGAGCCGAAAATTAAAACCAACAAAATGCAATTATAGTACATATGATAAAGAATCAACCGTTGTTGTGCATGCCTTACGAATGTGGAAACATTATTTGATGGGAGCTGAGTTTCTTATCAAAACCAATCAGCAAAGTATCAAGCATTTGCTAACTCAACCACTAATATTCGATAGTCACATCAAGCCCATGGGCATCATTTATACAGTAGTAATTTTTGGACTGCATTATTTCATATTCTAAGCACTAAGTTAGATTTCTCATCAGCTTTTCATCAAGAATCGAATGGACAAACTGAAGTCACAAATAGAACTATTATGGACATGTTAAGAGCTTATGTGGGAAGTCAACCGAAGACTTGGGACAAATATCTTCACCTCTTATAGTTTGCTTATAATAATACTCCTCGTTTTGCAACTGGAAGAGCACCCTTTTGAGATTATCTATGGGAAAGTTTTACCTATTCCTATCACATGATTGACCCATAGAGTGGAGGCAGTAGATGCATTTACCCACAACTATCAAAATATTCTCAAAGAGGTTCGAGAAGCCATTGCAATTGCTCAAGAAATGGAAACACATGCTGCTTTTTAGAGAAGGTGATTATGTACTTCTTCGGATTGAGAAAATAAGATTGAAGAGTGTTGAAAAATGGCCAATAATCAAGATATCCCCTCGTTTTTATGGACCTTTCAAGGTGATTTAGAAAATCAATGATCTAGCTTATAGGCTTGAATTACCTGATAATTGGAAAATACATAATGCTTTTCATAACAGCCTCTTAAAGCCCTTCAAAGGACCTTTACCTAGTCATCCTATTTATGAAGAGGCTCCATTGATTGTTGATGAAGAACAAATACTAGAACCTAAATGCATTATTGATCATCAACAGACCTCAACCCGAAAAGGAAATGTTTATACTAAATACTTGCTCAAATTTAAGAATCATTTAAGAGATAATGCTCAGTGGATGCTTGAGTGGTTCTTTCAAACTTTTCCAGACCTCATTAGTTCCTATAATCAAACACGCAACTGAGGTCAGTTGCAATCCAAGCAAGAGGGATGTTACTGAAATTATATTTATGGTATATCTTGCTTTGGACATTATTATTTTAGTCAAGTGTGACTATGGCAAAGTACTCCATAGGAGTGCACTGGACGTGGCAGGGGTCCTAGTGGATACTTTGTGTGGTTAGTTGGGGACGCTTAACTAACTTGTGTTTTGCCATGCTAGATGGTCGGTATTGTGGGTGATTCCATGTTAATATTGATGTCGCTAGTGTTATTGGTGTTGTGCTTGATTATTGTGCTTTGAGCATGGTTATGTTGGGATCAGTTGATTCAGTGATTCATTCAATCGATTGTTAATAACTAATGTAATTAGCGGCTTGCATAGTGCAAGGGTACCGATCAAGGTGTCACACAATGCATTATTTATGGCCATGGGCCAATTTTGTATTTCTTTATTATTGCAAGTTTGAGCAATATATTTTGGAGTGGACATAATTCAATTTTGGGCCCAAAGATGGCTATGTAAAGCAAATCCCTCATTTTGGAAGAGAGGGATAATTTTGGCTCCTTGATGCTTTTATGAAATATCATAAATACTCGAGATGAGGAAGCGTGAGCCACTCATCTAGGGGGGGAGATTGTACCCAGTCTGCTGTTGCTTTCATGGTGCAATTTGTGTTCTTCTTCTCCAATTGATTAAGTGGTGAATTTGTGTGGAAGAGTTTTACCTTTTGGTTTCAACACGAGTAACTGTATTATGTTGCACGGGGTATTTTTTGGTAGCTTCTGGTTACCAGCATTCATGCGACAGGCTGTGCCACAGTCAAATGCTAGCCAGTGGAAAGTCCTATCTATTAGACAGAGTCACAAATATCCTGACCACCACTGTTCACGATGAAACAATGACCATTTTCCTTACATCATAGAATCATGCAAACACTGCTACCATAAACAAAATGTAGATTATTTGGAGAGGGTGAGCTGGCTATGTTCACTGAGAGCCAAGGATAGAATATATATGCCAACTCGATAGACACAAAGGAGTTTGACGGCGGCGGATTTGGGTTTACGTATGTTTCCATGATCTACAGTTGATATATTACTAAGGTAAGATATCTGTCTATGTGCCTTCTCACAGTATTGTATTCCGATGCTAGATTTTCCACCCTGGGAGGTATAGAGCCGAGGTTCTTCAGTGAAGGCTTCCAGATGCCCCTTGGCCTTCAGAAACTGGTTATTGGACCTTGTTATGAGGACTGGCGGTTGTTTTGCACCTGTAAGGGGTTCGCCACAATGGATTTGCAAGCATCAATGCACTGGGATACCCTCGAAAAGCAGTGTGTGATCATGTTGATCTGTCTAATGATAATAACACGTTATATGTTTAGCCTCTTTGCAAAGCCACTGGCATATTGTGTGCTCACGCTACGTATCCACCTAAGAGCAAGCAACTACTATAGCCACTTGATCATGACTTGAAAGTAGGCCATAAGGATCTCTACACCACACTTTACAACTCCTCCTCCACTAGAATAGAAGTGGCATTGTGGGATGTGATATCATGTAGATAAGTCTTCTCTGTAGATACGATGGAATTTTGGCTAGCTAGAGGAGAAAGTGGCCGAGGGATACAAAAACTCACTCCCCTATGGCTCACCTTATAGCCCAAGAAACTTCACCATATGCACTCCAGAGATTAGCTTGATCTCTCATGAAACTTTATTGCCCACACATCACCAACAATTGTTGTAGCCCCATACCTCGGGAACACTATTAGACTACGACTTCTTCTGTAGGTCCAAGTTACATGCAAGTTGTCAAGACCCTTGATCAAGTTTTCTCCTGAGTTGGAGCTCTTACTGTGTACTGTGGGATTCTCACTGAAAGTCCATTACCAGAAATGCGACCCATCTTAGTGGAATTGGGGAATGAGTCTCTTTTTTCTATACATGAAGCTTACCACTGACTTTGCATCTCCGTGTAGCATATATTGCAAATTGTGAGAATTGCATACTGACTAAATCACCTCTCTGGGATACTACTTTAGAACCATGCTAGCTATGATAGTATTACAGCATGATCCCCTCCACGAATGCTCAGAGTTGGCCGATAAGAAACTATACGGCAACTTGTATATGCACTATATTTTTTGTTGGATAGGGATGTTGTGTACGCGAATAGGATGGCACAATGAATCGAATGGTGAGGGTCACGTATAAATGCTAGTGTTAGAAGAAGTATCATAATTTATTTTGCACTATATTTTTTGTTGGATAGAGATGTTGTGTACACGAATAGGATGGCACAATGAATCGAATGGTGAGGGTCACGTATAAATGCTAGTGTTAGAAGAAGTATCATAATTTATTTTGCACTAGGATTCCTTACCACTGTATTACTTAGGAATAGTCTGAGGAGTAGGCAGCTTCGTGTAGCTTCATTATTAAGCTTTGTAGTGATGAATGACTATCATTTTTAGGCTTGCTGCCTCAAAATTTGAGGGTGCTAGTAGACAAAACTGGCAAGGCAAAGAATGGCCAGGCCGATAGCTCTTTGGTGCTTTGGTGGATTCAGAGATACCTTGGAATCACCCACAAACTATGGAGATATCTATAGATCCAACTCTTCAGCTAAAGAATTTTGGCTATGGAGATAGCTAAAGACTTAGGCATTTTAGAGTCTCTTTATTGATTCTTCATTTCATATTAACATGAGTTTATTTATGGCACTATTTAGTGATATTTTAAAAAAACTTAGTTTATTGAGAAAAGGCAATAAGATCTCCCTTTAATAATTTAAAATTCTTGGTTTTCAAGAGCCATCCGAACACTTTTAAAGAGGGATGAGTTTCTATGGATGTTCATGGTCCCCAAGGATGTCTCTAAAGGGGGACAAGTTACCATGGACCTTTATACTTCTTAAGGATGGGTATCTGTGAGGCAAGTTGCCATGAATATCTATGTCTCTTAATTGGGACAACTTTTTACTAAATTTCCACTGGATGTTTTACACTTGGAAACGGCTTACTATGCCAAAAGAAAAGAAACTTCAGTTCCTTTAGGACAATTATTCACTATTGTCTTTCGAAGATTATAAAAGGAAAAACTTGGAACTACATTATCTTGCATTTGTTGAGAACTTTGCTTAATGTGATTGAAAAGGGAAATCACCATTGGAGTCTTGGGCCATCAGTTGTTTGGAAATTTAGTCTAAATGGAAATTTGATTTTAACCATTTTCCTATAGAATCACATGTTTGTTGCTACTATATGGAATAAGGTTATAAGGGGCCTCTTTTATTAAATTTCAGCCTTTTAATGTCTCGTTCTTACTTCTCGACTTTCATAGACATTAGTTTAGCTTAGATAATGGTGATAGATAGCAGCCCTCACTTCAGTAGTATTTCTTCAACTTCGGGAGTATTTCTTCACCCTTACTTTACTAAACACTTCACTTGTTATATTCTACCTTTCAGCTTACTATGACTTACTAGAATTTTGACATTTTTTGCCAACCTAAAGTTTTATAAGAATGCCAAGATTTGATGCTAATCTAGATAGAGTGACATGGATAACAACAGTGTGCTGGCATTGAAGCCACGCTTCCACAACAAAAATGCATTGTTCTAACCTTTATTTTTGTTGTGATGGTGCCAGGTGAGTCAGCATACCTCTCCATTAGATTTGCATTGTAAAATCTAAGGCATGAAGATACGGTGTTGGCAACCTCGAGATGAACTCTACAACGGAATATCTCCAAGTACTGATAATTAGGATTGGACATTCTATGGTAGACTAGCCATCAGTATTGTTGTACTTTTTGTAATGCACTGACATGAATGTGAGTATATAATTTGACTTCCACTTTGATACTTTGTCAGAAGGAACGGTATGATATGGATTATTCTCACTTATGCAGTATTAGGAGGTTGGTTGCTAATGGACTACTCTCACTAGATGTTTGATAAGGGCAATAGCGGATGTTTGCAATTGATTTACTTTGCCATTGGAAACTGGTCTAGTAATGTAGTAGGATAGACTGTTTGATAGGACAAACACACACACACACACACACACACAATTTTAGATCGAATATATTATGCAATATATCATACAATATAATATATATAAATATATCATATATTATAGTATAGTATATATTTATGTCTCTCTCTATACCTAGATCCCCCCCCCCCTCTCTCTCTCTCTCTCTCTCTCTCTCTCTCTCTCTCTCTCTCCCCCCCTCTCTCTCTCCTCCCCCCTCTCGGCCCCACTCATTCGCTCTCTCTCTCTCTCTCATTTCTCCTCTGGTCTCTGTCTCTGTCTCCCCCCCCCTCTCTCTCCCCTCTCACTCGCCCTCGCCCTCTCTCTCTCTCTCCTCTCCCCCTCCCCCCCTCTCTCTCTCTCCATATTATTATTATATATGTATATTTGTATAAATATATATAGTCTATAATCTTTGTGTCTCTCTTTCCCTATATCTATATCTCTCTCTCTCTCTCTCTCTCTCTCTCTCTCTCTATATATATATATATATATATATATATATATAAAACCTATTAACCACGGACACCAAGAAAAAAGGAGAGGACACGTGGCAGCTTGGAGGAGAAGAGCCTGTCACGTGTCACAAAGAAGGAGCTCTTGGATGGAGGCTTGGAGGGGGGAGGAGGTGGAAAGACAAGAGGTAGCTTTAGGGGCAAGGAGGAGATAGAAGGTCAATGGAATGGAGGAGATAGAAGGTAACCTTTTGGGAGGAAGGAGGAGATGGAAGGTTAATGGAATGAAAGCAGGAAGTGAAAGGTCTCAGAGCCATGGGTTAAGACTTAGCCAAAATTTAAGAATCAAAGATCCACCTTCAGATGGGGAGTGGTTGAGGATGGTCATGCATCTTTGCCCATGCAAAGCACGGGTTCAATACTCGTATATATAAAATTTTCCTCTTTCTCTCTTTCTGTGTGTGTGTGTGTGTGTGTGTGTGTGAGAGAGAGAGAAAGAGAGAGAGAGACTCCTAGCCCTTTTGTCCACTAACATTTACTGGCCCCGTGCGTCATCTTTCATCGTTGCCATGCCTCACTGTCCGCCCTCTGAACTCTGGAGTCTGCCCTCGCAAAGCCACATGGCATCTCGCGCACCCCAAGAGGACTTTAGTAGCCCTTTTTCTCCATACGTCGTGCTCCCGCCGAGCCTCGCGAGTCTGGACCAAGCAGAGACTTGGATTTACATGTGGTTACAACAATGAGTGGTCTCTGCAGCACCCTATCCCTCTATCGCATGGTCCCAAAGCCCATCTGCTCACTACGTAAGCCCATCTGCCCTCGTGTCAACCCATCTAGCATTTTAGCTCCCTATCGTCGCATTCTTTAGCTCCCCGATAACACCCCGTCAGATTGTGTTGACAACACTTCAGACTGCCCGCGAGTAGTTCTCCATGTTCGCCACGTGTCCCCGTACCAAAGCTCCAGCTCCAAGCTCTTCTTCTACTCCAGTTTGTGCCATCGCGCAGTCTATGCGACTGCGCTGTCGCTCCACCTGATTCCTTCACCCGTGCCTTGTTACAAGCATTTACTCTAGGCTGCCATCTCCTTGTCCCCCGTGCTTACCACTTGTCATCTGTCCACGCTCAAATGAGCCAGATTGCTCCATGGTGCTCAGATCTCTCACCACGTGTGTTTTTACCCTCTTCCTCCATGATCAAGGCGTCTAAACGTCCACACTGCTCCTCCGAAACCTCCCTCCTCTTTCCCAACCTCCTAATCCGTGCCACATCAGCACGGATGGTATTTCTTTCCTTAATTTGTAGTAGTAAGAACGGATGGTATTTCTCTCCTTAATCTGTAGTAAGAAGATAAGATAAGATAAGAAGTAGGTTTTCATGAGTAGCCCCATACTTCTTTGTGTGAGAGGATGCGAGTTTTGGGGCACCCGTTAAATATGTACATGACTGCCCACGCCTAGTGTGTGATGGATAAGAATCATGACACAAGCATGTAGTGGCTTGTTAGATGAAGAAGCTTGCAATGCAACTTCGCTTGACTTTCGATGGCTCGCCTCCAACCATGTGTATCGCTCTCCATCTGCTGCTGCTTCGTCTTGTTGCATTGCCACGCCTTGCTCGATCGGTCCCGCTTGCAGCTCCAGAATGGCCTCGGCCTCACGCCTCCCATGGGGTGAGCAGGATGCTTCCATTTACCTTCAATAAATTGCACAACTGGACGACACCTCCACAGTCCACTTTCATCGAGCCTTTCCATTTACGTTTTTTCTCTTTGTTCGTCTCGAGATTATTAGATACTCCCGCTTCTTCTTTTTCAGCTTTTGATCGGTTCCTTAAGCCGTTCCGTCTCGGGATCGTTAGTTTTCCAGTTTAGCTTCTGATCGGTTCCTTCAGCCGCGTCTGATGATGAATACACTGTAGGAATTTTCACGGACAATTGTTCTCTGGGTGTTATCATGATGGCAGATGGAATAGTTGGAATTTCTTTGGTTGCCAAATTTCGGAAGAGCTAATCAGAGAGACAGGTATCGCGACCTGCCTTTGAAAGACAAGTTCTTGCGAAAATAAAACGAATGCACGGATGATAAACCTGAAATGGGATTGTTAATGTAAGACTTAGACTCATTTTCGGTGAGTTGAACGTCGCGCTCCTTTAATAGCGGTGTTCTTGTCCACTTTTTTCGTCTCGCCGTTAAACACGAGTCATTATTCTACTCCCCCTCACACATGCGCGCACACCGCGTCCGTCGCTAGCCCTAAAGAATTAAAAGTGTGGATATTTTGATGCAAAATTTCATGCCCTTGATTGGGTCTTTTTTTTTTGAAACTTTTTTTGCAAAATATTATTAACAAAATAAAAAAATTCAGAGAGAAGATTTAATTATTGCACGAACACGTTGCATAGCAGATTCAAATTTTCGAAGAGAGTAACACTATCCAAAGGTCTTGTATTACTATAAAATATTTACAACCATCTTTGCACAAAATTGCTTCTAACAAGCATAATTGGTTTCCATAGTGATGAATGGGTGGAAGCACGCTAACATGCTAAGCATTTTATGCTAGTTAGCAGTAGTAGTTTAAAAAAAAGTGGCTTTGGTAAAATGGAATCAAATTAAATCATAATTTGGGGGAGATTACACATTGAGATTCTTTGTTTCAAGAGCTTTCCAACGATGTAAACTGCGTCGTGAGCCTAATACCTAAGACGATCGTTGTGAATGTTCTTGTGGGATCACGACAAGATGAACGTGAATTGGTTCTGTCAAAGCTCTACCAGAGTGCACAAATGCATTAGTATAGTGGCAAAGCAAGCCCTTTTGGATGCATAAAGAGAAAGCAAACAATTATGTTGGGCTAATTTTTTAAAGTATGATCTAGCCATTTGAAACACAACTTATCAAATTTTAAAAAAATTACACCTAAAAGTTCACAAAGGAGTTTCAATCCCTCACTATAGCACTCCCTCTAAGGAGAGAGTGCTAATAAAGGTAAGTTAAGAACGATGATATTCAACTTGGACAGCTTCAATAGTAGAAGGTCGAGTCACATTGGAGACAGATGAAGAAGCAAGTTAATTTATGAGAACCCTTTTATAAGCCCATTAGGCCAGACAATAGGTCGGTTGATTGGCTGAGGTTGGCTGGCTAGTAGGGCTAGGAATAGCCAACCCATTGGCCTACTTCGGGGGCGGTTGAGGTTGCCTATAAAAGGTGCCTTTTCCAGCCCCTCCACTAGCCAGCTTTTGAGAGCTCCTATCCTATGCAATGACCTAAATGTAGCTAACCCTAAGAAGGAAACACTAATCTATTGAGTTCTCTGCTGGGTACAAGTGAAGAAGGACTGAACTAAGGTTGAGAGACTAACCTACGTAGCTTGTGCCTGACTATTCTTAGAATAGGGATCACGACATAGGACAAAATCACCTATAAAGGGCAATTGATGATGATGCCAGTTTGTCACAATGTACCCTAGTGCACGGCTGCATGTGACATTCCCTCCACCTTAACTTGATGGTAATTTCATTGCTTCCAATTTGTTGGCCAAAACTTGTGGAAACTCGCTTATGGGTCTCTCGATCTCAGAACTTGGTGTAGAACTCTCGGATGCGTTGTCTTGATTGACCCATGCTTCCATTAATGGAGGAGAATTTGTCTGGCTCTATAATTTTTGCATCGTTGATCACTTTGGCCTGCGGCTCATTTAAGATGTGACCGAGTGCTTGACCGATGTAAGGCTTCAACCACGATATGTGAAAGAGATTGTGCATAATCCAACTATCTGGTAGCTGCAACTTCATGGAGACGTCATTGATCTTCTTGATGATAGAGAAGGCCCAAAGCTCCCGAAGGATAGCTTGGGGCATCACTTGACGACCTACTTTAACCTTTGCTTGATAATCCATAAATAAACCCATTCTTCTTCCTTGAATGTGACATCTCGACAGGACTAGTTGGCTTGGCACGTGTATGCTATTTATGCGTTGGCCAATCTTTGGCTGACACCATAATCTTTGCCATGGGTTCTATTTTCTTATTGGCTTTGAGAGATGGAAAAATCATCTTGATAAGAAGTGACGAGAATAGTATCATTAAGAATGGCCTGCACTAAAGGAAGATTATGCTCCCACTTCCACTGTATATCATGACAATATGCCTTGAGTACATAAAACACCAATTGATTGCAACATGGCCCTCCAAAAATGAGAGGTGAACTTTGAATCCCTGTGTGATGTAATGGACACTTATCACTGTTACCACACATTAGTAACACTTAGCCAAAGTTTTGAAAAGGAGATTTTGATACAGCATAATTGTGTGCTTCTAGATCTCTGATGCAACTTCAGAAACTATGCAGAAAACAATGGAAATCTTTTATAGATTTGCCTAAAAATTGAGAGTAGCTGCTGGGAGTAGGATCAAGTAAAGAAAAGTGCTACTGCAGGAAGCGCTGCTGTAGGAGGGCTGCGGTAGGAGTTTCTGCAGAGAAAGGGCTGCAAGAGGAGCTGCTGAGAAACAGGCTGCAGGAGAAGCTGCTGTTGCAGAGGCTGCTGCGGCTGCTGCTGCAGAAGTGCTGTTGAGAGTAGCTGCTGGGAGTGGGATCAAGTAAAGAAAAGTGCTGCTGCAGGAAGAGCTGCTGTAGGAGGGCTGCGGTAGGAGTTTCTGCAGAGAAAGGGCTGCAAGAGGAGCTGCTGAGAAACAGGCTGCAGGAGAAGCTGCTGTTGCAGAGGCTGCTGCTGCTGCAGAAGTGCTGTTTGTAGGGGCTAGTGCTGCTGTTGTGAAGATGAATGTATTGATGCTCGGATGTGCTGAGTCCCATGGGAGGCTCAATTTCTCACGGCGTAAGTGACCTTTGTTATCTCAGAGATACGCCAAAAGAATCACACACACTATCTGCTATCTCTTGTCACTTCTACCTTAAGTTATTTCAATTTTCTGTTTACTGTTGCATTCATTTTAATCAAGATGCATCCCATTTTGAAATGTATGATGAAAAGGAATAGTTCAAGACAAAAAGAAACAACTACTTACATTGCATGTAAATAGCGCGTTAAGAACCCCTCCCGTGGGAAAGTTGGCAAGCGGGTGGATCCCCCGATGATGTCCATCATGGCCCATCCGGGAAACCTTGGGGAAGCTTGGGTGGACCCGAATCGATAGGGTGCTTGTCAAAGCATAGGACATTGATGAGGGAACGGGCTATGCGAGAAAAATTTTAGTTAAATTGTCCTATGAGTCTTTAGGCTTTGATCCCCGCTCAACTCTCTTCACACGACATTTGGGGAAGCCCATCGGCCTATTGGAAAGCCCTTAGAAGTTGGGGCCATCGAGTTAATTGATTCTAAAGACTTTCCCCCATCAAGGGCTTCCTGTTCTGCACAGCAGAACCGTGGAACCTGTGAGAGAATGAGAGAGAACGACGCGAGAAGGGCTGCTACTGCTGCAGGACTGCATAGAGAAGGCTCTGTAGAGGCAGGAGGAGCTACTGCGGGAAAGTATGCACCAGCAAGAGGGAGAGCAAATGAGGGTGGGGAAGTGTTTCTTTTATAGATTTAGGAGGGGGCAGCTTCAAAAACGTGGGAGTGTGTGCCCAATTTTGAATGGGGGCTGGCTCCCTTGGATTTTGGTGGGTTGTAGTTCATGTGGTGCCATGGTTCCTGCATGGCCCTCCTCTTGTCTCCACAGGCTGCCATGTGGTGCCATGGTTCATGCATGGTCTCCACATGTCCCCATAGGCTGCCATGTGTCCCATGCCACATGTCAAGGCTGCCACATCATCATGCCACATCAGCCCGCCACATGTCATGCTGAAATTGCAGACTATTTTAACCACTCTTTATTTTGTTTGACTAAAAATTCAATTTAGGTGACCAATAGTACTCTGATTTGGCTTCTGTTTTTACCCTTAGGTTTATGGTAGTTAGTTCTATTCGAAGGGCTAGTCTAAGGTTAGTTTTAGTTTGGCTGGCGTTCTCATATAACCTTTTAGGCCTGTTAGTTTGTTGTCTTGCCTTGTATCTGAAGAGATCTAGTAGCTAGCTAGGAACGGAATGGAAATGTGGAAAGCATAATGAAAAGCAAAATGGAAAGGAAAATGAAAGAACAAGTGCTAGGCAATGATAACCAAAATACTCACATGTAGATAGATTGATGTTGACTGATATCAAAAGACTCAAGACAAGTACAACACTATATAGTGTATATGGGATAACTCCCAATATGACATGTGGCATGTATAGGACTCACTACTATAAAACACCCCCTAAACACCTAGTACACTCATTTTTGAGTCACTTTGGCTTCATATTCCAACACCCCCCCATGAAGGCAAGGTGAGAGACTACTGGAATGGAACCAAGAACAGAACATGACAATGACGGTCATCAGAATTGTGCATGCCGGTCTAGAACTAGACATGGTTCCCACACAATCTCAGAGGTAAGTGAGCATGGCTCAGAGGCTGGTGATCATGACATAGAAATCTCATCTAGCATGGCTCAGAGCCTCATCATGCATGGATGCATGACCAACTCAGAGGTCTAGGAGACCAATGCACCAAACATCCTTGTTACGCTCAAGTTGAGGCAACATGACCTCAGAAGGTCAGTCGACATTTTCCTTTGTAAAGGATCAATGTTTGTATTATATTTATTTGGGCTTCATGTAAATGGTCAAAGGGGTTAATGTCAAGGTCCTTGATGAGGGTGATAAGGCATTGACTAGATGGGTCTAAGGCTCTGGGTCTTAAATGCCTTAAGTGGGAAATGTACCTAGGGGCAAGTGAATAAATTGATATCCCAAGAGAGGGGTAGTAAATATGTATTTAAGAGGTACCCTAGAATGAAGACATGTGGCATACTAGATCCATGTAGGGAATTGGGGCTTGGTGGAATATGCAAGCTGAAGCCTTCACGTAGGGTTGTTGTTCTGAGAGTTTGTTGTCACCGAGAATTGGCTGGGAGGAAAATTGAGTGCCTGCCCCGTGATTGATTGTTGACTAGGGAGAATTGATCAGGTTGTACGTTAGTGACTTTGACATTTGGTATCAGAGCGTCAGGTCACGAAGGTATAGGAAGGCTTGGTCAGCGAGCTCTCTGTGTATGAACGTGTGAATGCTCTCCAACTTCCGAGCTCACGCAAATTAGAACGCTCATGGAAAATGGGTATGCAAATATTGGTTCGGAAGGTTTGAACGACGAATTAAATCTGTAATATGGCGATAGATGAAGGCACCTGCGTCGGGAAGCTAGAGTGGTGATGTCGAGATTATCCTGAAAGGCAGATGATCGTAATATCCACAGCTGCAAGCAAGAAAATCCGGACGTGAAAGGTTTGCCTGCTTTAAAGGAGGATGCGATGGGTGAAGTGTATCAGGTGGTTGGTATTGCTACCTCGAATTTGCACGACGCCTGCATAGTGTGCGTCTGAAAAAGAAGCTCTCTATCGTTATCCACTTAAGCTTGAGGAAACGTTGAAAGGTGCAGATCTTTGCGATCTTGCGCTAAAGGATGGAATTAGCCCTTCGTTGACAAGTCCGTTCATTTTGTTGATGTCACGATTGACGGCTGCAAGTAACCAGGGGATTGCGTTTAAAAAAAATTAAGTGTGCCTCAGAGTTACCTGTTTCAGGTCGAGAGACTTGTGGGGAGCCTGTTAGACCATAGAGATTGCGTGGATGCAAGAGTTCACGTCGTTGTTATAGTGTTAGTCTGTAGGTGGTTGGTGAACTCGTTCGTGATCGTGGTTGACGGATGCTATGCCCACATGGCTGTTCATCGCTTCATTGCACAACTCATTTGTTTAGCAACGCACCAACCTTAGTCTGTTAGGAGCCTCGTGTGCAGTAATAAAAGAGAGGCTGGAGCCAAGGTATTTGTTTATAACGGCTGATCATCTCTTGAATCCAACGTAAAGACAGGTGGTTGCAGGACAGATCATAAATACGATTGGGAGTGGCTTACAGGGACTAGTTGATCTCTTCATGTAGCAGAAATATGACCAGGGAGCTTTCTATGCCTTTTAAATTTTGTTGGGGTATATGCTAGTTTATTTGCCCACGGTGTTTGAGTTATTCGAGATTGCAGATATTTCCCTAGTATAGGGAAAAGATATTCATCTTGGTTCTCAGCTATTTTCAGTTGGTGCTTACGCCTGTTTAGACACCTTTTGTGGTTGTGAGATTGAAAAAGCAGTTTGTGAATAGAGTTTTAGGCGGTGTTTTATTCATTAAAAAACAAAAAAAACACACCCATCGACCTAAATGGAAGTTGAAGAAGAAGCTTCTAGGGTGGATCCCGTAGAGTGGGAAGTCCGGAAGACCCTGCAGGTGTCGCGCCCAGCAGGCCATACACTTTCTGGTGGAGTTGCATTATTGGAGGATGCCTTGCAACAGATTTTAGCGCAACAATTATAAGCAAATGTAGGGCAATCCAAGCTCATAAAAATGGTTCATAGGGTGAATCCCGTAGAATCGGGAGTCCGGAAGACCCCGCAGGTGTCGCGCCCAGCAGGCCATACACTTTCTGGTAGAGTTGCATTATTGGAGGATGCCTTGCAACAGATTTTAGCGCAACAATTACAAGCAAATGTAGGGCAATCCAAGCTCAGAAAAATGGTTCATAGTATGTCTGCTAGACCATCTTGTGAAGAGAAGGGTAAAGCTCCAATGGAGACTGAATCCAACGTTCATACGGTCGAGCCTAGGAGGGCTAAGGAGCCTAATATTGCCAATTATAGGCCAGAAAAGTATTCTAGTTGGATGTCTGGCCGTAGTTCCGATATCATAGAGACCTGGTTACACAAATGGGACGAGGCCTGTGCCATTTGTGAAATCAGAAATGATATGAAGAAAATTTGTGAGGCCACCCATATGTTTAATGAGGTAGCGGATAGGTGGTGGATAAAACAACAGAAAGATGGAGTGACATCCACTACTTGGGAGGGGTTTAAAAAAGAATTTAGAAAACACTTCTTACCTCTTGACGAAGCATCCCGAGCTTGGGATCAGTATCGAAACCTTCGTCAGAGAAATTTGTCAGTGACGGAATACACTGATAAGTTCAGAGAAAGTGTAATGAAAGTTTATGAACCTCTACCTCAGCCAGTCCAGGTAAAAGATTTTATCTTTGGATTGAATGATCGGATCAAGATGGAAGTTTGGGCTAAGTATGCGAACACGCTAGATGAAGCAATTGCCATAGCCCTGAACTATGAGGATGCCAAAGGGAACATACCAAGTGGGTTTGTGTAGGTTGGGACTCGGTATGAGTACCCAAAGAAAACTGGGTTTAAGAAGAAGTGGATTAGTAAAGGGAGTGCCTCACAGCCTAGTGGTCAAGCCAAGCAGGTGAAGCCAGTTGAGACTCCTAAACCAAGTACCACCATTGGAGTGAAAAGGAAAGTAATACCAATGGCAACCCAGGCTTGGTCGAAGTCTTCTTTGAACCCAGAGCAAAGAGAAAAAGCGAGGAGAGAAGGCTTCTGTTTTGGATGCCTTTAGCCTCATCAGTGGAAAGATTGTCCACGAAACAAGGATCCGTCGAATGGCTAAGATGGTGATCTCAGAATGCGACGTGGAAATGGAGGAAAGTCCTAGAGCAGAACAGATGCAGATTCAGCTAGCGGGATCTTCTCAAAGGTCAACAACTGTTTTGTTATGTGTGTCTGCTGCTAAGCTAGTAACCAGTGCACCTGATAATGTCTTATCAAAGCCCGCAGCAATGGGATATACAGCCTTTAACGATACTGAGTTAATTAAGATGAAGGGACAAGTAGCCAATCATGACGTCATTGTGTTGTTTGACTCAGCGTCAACGCACAATGTAATTAACTACAAGCTTGTAAAGAGGCTGAAATTAAAGACTAGCCCATCTGACTATGCATATATAGTCAAAATGGCAGACGGAAGTTCAACTGAAGTATGGGACCAAAGGGTTACCCAGTTGGAACTTCGAATTAAGACTATGCTGAGAAGCTCGATTTTGAAATGACAAAGCTTGCTCATGCAAACATAGCCCTAGGTAAGGCTTGGCATTCTAGGAAGAATCCAGCCATAGATTGAAATAAGCACATTTATCAATTCGAGATGAATAATATGCTGTATGTCTTACGAGGTGAAAAAGATATATCTCAAGGACCGTTGGTTTCTGTAATGGAAGTTCGAAAAGCTCAAGAAGAGTTTTTGTTTCTTTGTACAGCATCGGTAGAGCAGATTGATGGTCCTTCGGCTAGCACTGATGTTACCCAAAATAGAGAGATGGTCAAGTTGGCTGATCAAATAGCAGAGGAGTTCTCTTATTGTTTTAGGGATGAGTTACCTTATAGGTTATCTGCAGAGCGGAATGTTCAGCACTAATCCCGGGGGCAGAATCTGTAAACAGACCTCCCTATAGGTTAAGTTTTACCAAAGAAGCGGAGGTATGAAAACAACTGAAAGAATACCTCAAATTGGGACAAATTCAACCCAGTTTCTCACCTTTTGCTTCGCCAGTGATATTAAAAAACAAGAAAGATGATACTTTTCGCCTCTGTATAGATTACAGAGCATTGAATAATATCACTACTAAGCACATGTATCTGATGGCTCAGATCGATGATTTGCTAGATGCGTTACATGGGGCCGTAATTTTCAGTAAGATAGATCTTAAATGTGGCTACCATCAGATCTGTATTAGAGCCGAGGATGTGCATAAAACCGCAGTTAGAAGCAGGTTTGGACATTATGAGTTTTTGGTAATGCCGTTTGGACTTACCAATGCTCTAGCTACATTCGTCATGCTTATGAACGATTTACTACGTCCGTATATCGGGAAGTTTATAGTACATTTTATTAACAATATTCTTGTGTTCAACAAAAGTATTGCTGAGCATCACGAACACTTAAAAATAGTGTTCGATACTTTGAGGAAAGCCAGTCTTTATGTAAATAAAAAGAAAACTATACTGTGTATGGTAAGACTTGAATATTTAGGATTCATTATTACTCCCAAGGGGATAGAAATGGATCCAAAGAAAGTGGCTGCGATATTGACTTGGCCTATCCCTTAGAGTTTGACCGCTTTGCGATCATTCTTGGGATTTGTCCAATTTTATTGAAGGCATATCAAAGGATATTCCGAAATAGTATCGCCATTAACTGATCTGACCTCAGATAAGGTACCTTTTATATGGGGACATAATCAACATGAAAATTTTAACACCATAAAACAAGCTGTGGTCTTAGGACCAGTGTTAAAAATGACTGAGATTAGAGAAACTCAAAAGGTAGACGAGTTCGTCTAGAGCCTTTGGCCTAAGGCTCATGTATTCAAACCCGGGGAAAAGGGTGACCTGGCATCTAGAAAAGGCCAAACTTATGCAAGATATACCATAAGAGATGGTATGTTGAAAAGAAATGGCAAGGTAGTAGTACCTAATCATAATGATCTCAAGCAAAGAGTCATTCAACAATGCCATGATAGCCCATGTGGAGGACATCCAGGAGTCGAGAAAACATATGATCTCGTGAAGCGAGATTTCTTTTGGCCAAAAATGAAAAAACATATTCATGAATATGTGACACGTTGTTTTTCGTGTCAAGTAAGGCAGAGCGGGTGAAGCCACCCGGACTTTTATAACCTTTGGAAATACCACTAGGTAAGTGGGAGAGCATTTCCATGGACTTTATTGTAGGTTTGCCTACGACACAAGGTGGATATGATTCTATCCTTGTGGATCGTCTTACCAAGATGGCTCACTTCATTCCAACTAGAGAGTCTTTTAGTGCCCCGCAAGTGGCGGATTTGTTTATTAAACATATATTTCGTTTGCATGGATTACCCAAATCCATAGTGTTAGACAAGGATGTCAAATTGACCAGTCATTTTTGGACTGCAGTGTTTGAGACACTAAGGATTGAGTTAGGAATGAGTAGTGGGGATTATCCAGAAACGGATGGTCAAACATTAAGAATCAACCAAATTTTAGAGGATATGCTTAGAGCATATGTTTCATTGAGGCAATGGTTGCCATTGTTAGAAATTGCCTACAATGATGGCGGGTTGGAGCAAAGGTCAACGATGAAGAGGATGGATAGCTCCACGTTGAGCTGGTTGCATCATGCTTGGGCTGTCAAATCATTGAGCTCCAGAACAAAATTCGCGCGCAGAAACAAATTTCGTCACTTCTTGCAAGGGCTGTAACTTTTCACAGAAAACTCAGATTGCAATGATGTAAAAACGAAATTTGTAGTACTTAAGGTCCTCTACAACTTTGCTGAAGACACAAAGCCGTGATTCTGCTTCTAGCTCCGGATAGAAGCGTCACATCATCCGTAGGTCACAGAAAGATGTAGCTGAAGGAAGGAGAGAGAGGTGGCAGATCATGGCGTGGAGAAGAGAGCTCAAGGAAGGAGAGAAGAGGGCAGCCTTCCAAGGAGGAGGAGTTAGAGTAGCTTCATTGGCCTCCCTCACCTCAATCTCTTGGAAGGAAAAGGGAAAGAGAGAGCAGGGCTAGGAACATGGCTCTGATACCATATGAAGAGATCTAGTAGCTAGCTAGGAACGGAATGGAAATGAGGAAAGCATAATGAAAAGCAAAATGGAAAGGAAAATTAAAGAACAAGTGCGAGGCAATGATAATCAAAATACTCACATGTAGATAGCTTGATGTTGACTGATATCAAAAGACTCAAGACAAGTACAACACTATATAGTGTGACACTAGACTCTAGAAAGCCATAGTGCATATGGGATAGCTCCCAATATGACACGTGGCATGTGTAGGTCTCACTAGACTATAAAACACCCCCTAGACACCTAGTACACTCATTTTTGACTCACTTTGGCTTCATATTCCAATAGTATCTCTTGGACTCTTTTATGTTAATAGGCCCACACCTAGTTTCTTTCACATGTACAGGATCCATTATTGATGTGGTAAGCATGATGAGTGCCTCTGGTCATCAAATGTGTCCATACTTGAGAGCAATCAACATCTCCAGCATACATGTCGTTAAGAGCTGTCAACTCATCATGCTATGTGATGGAGATACGATGAACTCTTGGTCTACGAGAAAGTGCATCAGCACACTACACTTTCTTTTCCAGGAGTGTACTGGGTTTGGAAATGAAAAGATTGCAGAAAAATAGACCATCTCATGTGCCTCTCTCTCTCTCTCTCTCTCTCTCTCTCTCTCTCTCTCTCTCTCGGTTACTTTATGAAGTATTGTAGGATTTGATGGTCAATCTTAACAAATAGTCAATTTCTAACAAGTAATATTTCGAAGTATTTGAGGTATGTATTATTGCCAAGAGTTATTTCTGATAAACATCATAATGACGTCCAGCATCTTTCAGCCTTCTACTACTATATGAGCATCTTGGGTTAGAGTAGCTCCAATGCAGTCACCACTAGCATTGGCTGCTACGAGAAGGGCTTTCGTAAGTTTAGAATGATGAGAACGGGGCCTGTGGTTAAGGCATGTTTCAATTCTTGAAAAGCGTTCTTCTCTTTCATAGTCCATCTAAACTTAACCTTCTTCTTGGCGAGATATGTGAGAAGTGCAACGGATCTGAACAGAAATGGAGAGAGAGAGAGAGAGAGAGCAAACCGCACATGAACTGAACTGAGAAGGAGAGAGAGAGAAACCAAGAGAAATGCAAGGGATCTCAGGACAAAACCCCAAACGGGGGGGGGGAAAACCTTTGCTATACAAGGCGCCAACTATGCTACAAGAGAAGCACCAACAAGTGAGGGAGGGGGCCTATATATAGGCAGCCAACCCCCCTTCAAGCCGGCTGGTCTGTGGGCCGACCCCTACGGCCCATGGGGGCTGGTAGCCTGGCACACAGCCCTAT
Organism: Dipteris shenzhenensis; assembly: GCF_047967505.1. Lineage (NCBI taxonomy): Eukaryota > Viridiplantae > Streptophyta > Polypodiopsida > Gleicheniales > Dipteridaceae > Dipteris > Dipteris shenzhenensis. Next base: position 42,527,400 of record NC_141627.1, on the reverse strand, counting down.
AAATAGGCTCCCCCCAACTGCCATGTGCTGGCTTGAGGTGGGCCGACCCACCAGCTCCTAGGACCGACCCCCCCGCTACAAATATTGGCTGCCCCCCTGCCATGCTCTGGCCGACTAGGCTGCCTCAGCCTGCAGCACTATAAAGTGGTTGCTATGTAGGGGCTGAACCCCTGCCCCTCTGCCTAACTAGACTGCTCAAGTGGGCCGACCCCCTCCAGCCCTCTAAAAGACTGCCAAAGGGGAATCCCCCTGCTTATAGGCCAAGCACTAGGGCAAGGTGGCCGACCAGCAGGTCAGCCCACCTCAACCTATAAAGGCCTCCTAAGGGCGGGTCTGCAGCTCCCCATCAGTGCACAGCAAGATGTGCCACAATAGGGGCTGACATGTGGCAACCAAAGGGCCGAGAAGAACCCTTAGGTAAGGCAGATCTGCCGTACCCTACTCTACCCTCACGGGGGGTGGGCACACCTACAACAAAGGCGAGGAGTCAACCTAGCCAAACCTCTCATGGGGCGGACACACCAACAAGCAAGGCCCTCTCTCTCTATGCTGTGACATTAGGAGAAGTTGACATCCAACACCCCCTCTCAGCTCCTGGATGGAACTGGATCTCTAGGGAGTTGGGTGTGCCGCTGGAACAAGTAGAGGAATTTGTCGTGTGATGCTCCGTCACTGAAGACCGCCACATGTACTGTCGAAGAAGCCCCCTCTTGGCACGAACTTTCTCAGTATGATCACTGGAAACCTCGTACTGCTGCTCCTAGGCCACATCTACTAGGCATACTCATCTTGTCCAGTACTTGATACACTAATTCAACTGATCCAACTGGTATAACAATCCAATTGGTCCAATTGGTACAACAATCCAACTGATATTGCCGTTGGTGCAAGGTCCTCCCCCGCATAGGCAATGTCAGAGCTATACACCCCCTTTGAATCCCCCTCTCAGGTCCAAACTGGTGCACTGTCCCCAGATCGATGAGCTTGGGTGCTCCAGAAACAATGGGCATATTACAGCTCACAAAGGATCAATCTATGATGTCGGGATTCCCGCACTGGCAATCATTAGACCCATCCTGATCTCCGGCAGTTCATCAGGCAATAGTTGTAGCAGAACACAAGGAAACCTCCTCTAGATCTACCAGGTATTGGTAACATATTGCCACCTGAGTCAGCGGGAACAACAACTCGTGGCTTGATGTCCTGCGTAAAATCTTGCCTCAATGAAAGACTCCTTCGCCACTGCACATGTTTGGCAGGTACCGGTGCCACAAATAAGCTAGCAATCCTCCATCTAGATCTGAAAAGCCTGCTGGCATTGCATCCTGCCATGTGCTAGTAAAAGGCTGGAACAATCAACGTGGCTGCCGCAAAATGGCCCTTTGCTTACTAATCCCTCACATTGATCCTTTGAGGACATTGTCGCCAATAGTAACCTTTCTAGCCACACCAGCTACATCTACGTCAAGCCTTGAATGCTTCCCGTTCCTCGATTGTCACGTCTTCATTCCCTTGTGCTTAGCTGCCAAAGCCTCAGACTAACTTTCATGGGTACGATTGACAAATCTCTCCTCCTTGTCGAGGACCATCGGGACCAGCTCCTCTCAGGTCAACGTATTCATCCTTCCATTGGTCATCAAGGATGAATAGGTGCCCTATGAGATGAAAAATAGGAAAGTCCTACTATTAGTTGTGGAGAAAGGAATAGGATTATAAGAGAATGTGAATATAATATTACTTTATAGCTTGGTAGGGCTCACGCATGGGAATAAAAAGGTCTTGGGTTCAAATCTTTTCTTGAACGTTTGGGGAACATAGTTTAAGCATAAAATAAATTAAGCTAGAAACACAGCTTAATTAATACATAAATAAATTAACCCATAGATAAGCATAGCTTAATTCACCAAAACTAATTAATTAATTGGGTTGGAATATGACACAGTGAATAGAATGCAACGTTCTGAGAAGATAGCTGGGACAGCAATGTTATGGCCATGTCCTCGGAAGATATTTGTTTCCTTGCTTGAAGGATCTCTGCTGAAGTTCTTGTAACTTGTTGATGTGCTCAACGCATTGATGAAGACTTCTTGGGATCCAACAATCTCAACTGGACTTCTAAAGAGACCCTCTTCATGTGAGAGGTTCGATTGTACAAGGATGGCAGATGCTCCCAGATACTTTTTGCCACCTTAATATGCTTCACGTGATTAATTACCTGAAGAGTACAGTTTAGAAATATGAACGACCTTACCCTCTCATTGACATGGTCCAACAGCTGAGACAAGGTCTCGGCCTCCTTTTGTACTTGGATGCAGGGGATCGGGCCTTTCAACTCCCACCAATATGAAGTTTGCCAAATCATACGACTGTAGCACGAAACTCCATCATGACCCACTAGACACTGTAATTGAGGCCATCCAATTGACGATCGATCGGGAAGGCGGGCAAAACTGGAAATTCTGCCTTGCTCTCCACCATCTCAGCTAGGGTAGACATGTCGGAGTGAGGAGAGAATCGAACTGAAAGAGAGAGTGGATGGGAAAGAAGGTAGAGAAGGGGATTGACGGAAAAAAGGAGAGGAGAGGGCTGAAGAAGATGATGAAGAAGCTTGGGGCCTAAGTACCTTCACACCTTCGCTGTCCTGACCCTTGAGAACTCCTCCTTTCGAATCTGAAAACACCCCTCAAAGTCACACCTTTATCGACACTCGTACAGTCCATACCTGTGCATACACTTCCTCACGAACACCTCCAAACAGCAGCCCTAAACCTCCTCTCAGTTTGCTGGCTCAACATTCCCTCCATGCCTCGAGTCTTAGCCAACAGTGGCTCTGATACCATGGGAGGAGTGAAGCAGATTTGAACAGAAATGGAGAGAGAGAGAGAGAGAGAGAGAGAGAGAGAGAGAGCAAACCACACATGAACTGAACTGGGAAGGAGAGAGAGAGAGAGAGAGAGAGAGAGAGAGACCAAGAGAAATGCAAGGGATCTCAGGACCAAACCCCAAACCGGTGGGGAAAACCTCTGCGATACAAGGCATCAACTGTGCTACAAGAGATGCGTCAACAAGTGAGGGAGGGGGCCTATATATATATATAGGTAGCCACCCCCCTCCCAAGTCGGCTGGTCTGTGGGCCGACCCCTGCCCTAGATTGGCCAACCCCTACAGCCCGTGGGGGCTGGCACACAGCCCTATAAATGGGCTCCCCCCCACTGCCATGTGCTGGCACCAGGTGGGCCTACCAACCAGCTCCTAGGGCGACCCCCCGCTCAAATAGGGGTTGCTGTGCAGCCCTACAGTGGTCACCCCCTGTGAGGGTAGAGTAGGGTAGGGCAGATCTGCCCACTGTGGAGGCCCCACTTGGGGGTTCTCTGGGCCCGCTGGTTGCCACGTGTCAGCCCCTACTGTGGCCCATCTGGCTGAGCAGTGATGGGGAGCTGCAGACCCGCCCTTATGAGGTCTTTATAGGCTGAGGTGGGCCAACCTGCTGCTGATCGGCCACCTTGCCCTAGTGCTTGGCCTATAGGCAGGGGGGTTCAGCTTCCCCTTTGTGGCTGCGTGGCAGTTTTTTAGAGGGCTGGAGGGGGTCGGCCCTCTTGAGCAGTCCAGTTTGGCAGAGGGGCAGGAGTTCAGCCCCCATAGGCTGCATAGCAGCCCCTTTATAGGGCTGCAGGCAGAGGCAGCCTAGTCGGCCAGAGCATGGCAGGGGGGGAAACTCACTCAACCTAGCCTAACCTCTCATGGGGTGGGAACACCCACAAGCAAGGCCCTCACTCTATACAATGTGACATTAGGAGATGTTGACCTCCAACAAGATCATGTAGGGAAAAATGCCAAATGAACCTCCTCATAGACCAAGGAATGATCTTACCTCATGAGGATTCTTCAGATCAGTGTAGAATCGCGTAGGATAGAATAGATGCATCTTGCAAGAGGTGTGAGAGCACAATGAAAGAAAGATGGTTGTTCTCTATTATGGATTGTGAGAGAGATGACTCTCTCTTATAGAAAGGGGGAGAAGGTAGTACCTTCCATACATAAGTGGCAATCAGCCCCTACATCAGTGGGAATCAGTCCCTACATCAGTGGGATTGCCTTTGTCTTACATCATCACTTAGGTCACACACTAGACACATCATAGCACTTGATGTGTGTTTACAACACACACAAACACACATGTGACTCCCCTAGATGCACACATGCACCATAGAGCAAGCCCTTGATCATACTTATCCCAACATACCCCCCCTCAAGGGGTTGCCTTTTGCAGTGTCAAGGATACATCTAGTCTCATAGTTTCTCATGCCATCTCATGGTGGTCAAGGATAAATCTATGACTAGGATCTCATGCTAGCAAGGGTTCCCAAGGGTGTGAGGTTCACAGAAATGGGATAGTCAAAACACATATCACATGGTCTACATCATATGGTGACCAGAGGTGATTTACAAAAGACATAACATATTCTTTTTGGAGTACTACTCCAGGCAGAGAACCTCAAAATTTGACCAAGTGATAATAAACAAAAAAGTGCTTAAAAAGCAGTCTTCATAGGAGGACTCATCTTGTGGAGGCACATCAACTGAAAGTAGATTGGCAGTTTCTGACTTTGTAGTTGCTTCCTTTTTGGCTTTACAATACTTTTCATGGTGATTGTTTTTGCCACAATGTTTGCAAGGATTGATCTTGAAGCAATCTTTTGAGAGGTGATTAGTCTTCCCACAATGTCTGCAAGGTGATTAGTCTTCCCACAATGTCTGCAAGGTGAAAACTTGCCCTTTTGAGTTTTTATGGCATAGGCTGTGTCATTGCATCTCCGGAGTTCCATGTGCCTTTCTTCTTCTTGAAGAGCAGTAATAAGACCTTCAAGAGTAGGATTAGGAAGATTTTTCAAAGTGGTAACAACATGATCATAATCTTCAGGCATACTTTTGAGCAACACTGCCATTGCATCATCTGTAGTGATTGGAGAGTTGATAGAAGCAAGTTGAGTCATGAGACTCCGCATGTGATTGACATGGGCAGCCAAAGGAGTGCCACTAGCCATCTTCAATTCAAAGAAAGCAATCTTACGTGACAATTTTGAGATGTGAGAGCTAGCACCAAAAATAAAATCAAGCTTCTGCCAAGCTTCAGAAGGAGATTCCAAATCAGAAATGTGATGAATATAGTCATCTCCTAAGCCAAGAGCAATGATGCCATAGGCTTTCTCCTCTCTAGCAAGATCTCGTGCCGGGTGTGTCGGAGCTGAGAATTCTCCTGCATTAGAGGCTGTTGAAGAAGAAGTTGAAGCAGGTTTGACAAGCCCCCAGAGGTTTTCCCTCATCAATGCAAACTTGACCTTCATCTGCCATGTGTGAAAGCCTTTACCATTGAACTTATCCATATTCAAGAAGGTAGCCATGAGAGGGTCTAACCCAAAATGAGCAGTGTCTACTCTCTTACAAGGCTAGAAAGAGTTGAAAAACTTCAAAGTACAAGCATTTAATGTAGCAAAGACTTGTAACCAAATTCCATACTACAAATCATAATGGAAATGATGCTTCAACTTGCATGCTTCATAGAGGTGGCTAAATGAAAGTATTCCAAGCAAATCCAGGTATAGCAACTAGAAGGAAAGCTGTAGCCACAGTTGTACTGATGCTATTCAACACTTTAAAACATCAGAAATGCTAAAGTAGCATCTAATGTAGCATCAAACTCACAACATTGTCAAAACTGTCCAAAACAGAGGCCTGAACTTGGAGGGTGAAATTCTCACAGCTCATAGCTCTATTCAAGGGGATTTTTATGCAGGAAGAAAGGCCTTATACCAGAGAAGGTCCTCCACCAAGGAAGGGCGCAATGTTGCGCCAGGTCGCCATAGCCAAGCTTGAGAAGACCGACTGGTTTTTTGTCTGTTGTGCCTTCATTTCTTGACCAAACGAGCTCAGATTTCAACAACAGCTTGCCTGTAGTGTCGTGCAGCTCGGGCTCAGAGGAATTTGCAAAAGGGTGAGCATAGAAGCAGCATTACGCGATAGATCGTCAAGTCGTCTTTGTGTTGGCATTACGCGTACAGAGGAGAACTCTCTAATTGCTTGCAGCTGGAAGGTCGCCCGTACACTAGGAGTCTGCAGCTCAAAGGGTTTCAGCAATGATCGCTTGTGGGTAGAGAACAGAGCTCTCACTGATTTGGGAAAGGAGGAGGAGGAAAATGGAGAAGATGAAGAATCTTTGAGAAACTAGTAGTTTATGCGAGAGAAAGCATCTAATGCTAGGCTAGGCTAGATCTAGAACCTAAGGCTCTGATACCAAGTGTAGAATCCCGTAGGATAGAATAGATGCATCTTGCAAGAGGTGTGAGAGCACAATGAAAGAAAGATGGTTGTTCTCTATTATGGATTGTGAGAGAGATGACTCTCTCTTATAGAAAGGGGGAGAAGGTAGTACCTTCCCTACATAAGTGGCAATCAGCCCCTACATCAGTGGGAATCAGTCCCTACATCAGTGGGATTGCCTTTGTCTTACATCATCACTTAGGTCACACATTAGACACATCATAGCACTTGATGTGCCTTTACAGCACACACAAACACACATGTGACTTTCCTAGATGCACACATGCACCATAGAGCAAGCCCTTGATCATACTTATCCCAACAATCAGGCCATTCCATAATTGCTTGTATCTTGGCTAGATCCATTCGGATACCATCTTTGGAGACAATATGGCCTAGGTATTGGATTTCTGCCTAGAAGAATTGACTCTTCTTTTCATTAATTAGAAGTGAACACAATTTTCAAATGCTTTCTATGTTCCTCCTCATTTCGCTGAAAATAAGAATGTCATCAAAGAACTCCTATTAATTCTTGATGGTCTCTGAACAACGGTTACATCAGTCTATTGAAAGTGGCTGGGGCATTAGTAAGGCCAAACTGTTAGAAAACAGAAGGAAAGAATCACTCCAACCTCCAGCCAAGATCTCTCCCGCTCTAGCAACACTCAACTCAGATAACTGATCACAGATACAATACTCACTCAGAGAGAACTTAGACAGAGAGAGAATATATTCATCCACCGGATGGTGGGCAGAAAACTGGCTCCAGGAGAGCAATACAAAACTCAGCCAAGTGCTGAGACAAACTGAAGGAACTCTCTCTGTCAGAAGATGCCAAATCTGAGTGCACAGCACAGCCTAAAACTGAGGCTTTCTGTCCTGCACTGGATGCCAAAATGGAGGGAAGTGTGGGCCTTTTATAGGCACTGCCCAGGCCTGCTGGTATGGCCATACCAGCAGGGTCGGTCCCCTAACTGGTGACCGACCAGATCAGTCTGGAAAACCGACCAGGGTCAGCCCTGGTCGGTGGCCCTGGTTGGGCCGACTGGCCCTGCCACAGGCCCCTATAAAAGGGTGCCCTGTGCAGCCAGTCCATGCTTCTAGGAAGGCAAAGAGCCCCCCCCAAATCTCTGCTGTTTGCTGACAGCAGCCAGCCCGTGTGCTGGTTGCCAACTCTGTTTGCCTGGGTCTCTCTTTCCCATCCCTCCTTACTCTCACTGCCCCTTGTCCCCACAAAACGGGGGCTCACAGGTGGGTACAGTGAGTCTCTAACACCCCCCCTCAATGTCACAACTGTGGGCCAATCCCCATGCGTTTGATGAGGTGCTCCATCTGTTCTCGAGGGAGTGCCTTCATGAAAAGGTCGAACAAATTGTCGGCGGTCGGGCAGTAGATAAGCTCGATCACGTCGTCGATGATGAGCTCTCGAACAAAATGGTAATGAACTTCGATGTGTTTGGTCCGCGCATGGTACACTGGATTCTTGGCAATAGCTATGCAACTCTGATTGTCGCACATCAGCACTGTCGCATTCTCCTAACACACGTCCATGTCCTCCAAAATCCACCTCAACCACAATGTCTCACAAGCTGCTGTACACGCGGCTCTGTACTGTGCCTCTGTAGATGAAAGGGACACTGTGGGTTGCTTCTTACTTAGCCAAGAGATGGCTCCAGAAGTAAGAAACAATATCATGTCGTCGACCTTCTGGTGTCCACATCACCTGCCCAATCACTGTCACAGAACCCGCCTAGTTCAATGCCTTTGGTGTAGCTGATCCCAAAGGTGCAAGTACCCTTCAGATACCTCAGCACTCGTAAACCTGCATTCCAATGATTCTTCCTGGGAGAAGCAGAGAACTGACATAATAGCCCAACTGCATAACAAATATCAGGGCGCGTATTGGTAAGGTAAAGCAAACTTCCTACCAATCGTCGATACAAAAGAGTATCAACGAGCTGAGATGTGTCGTGAACACTTAGCTTAAGCCCCCGACCTCCATGGGAGTTAATGCTGTTCTGCAATCCTCCATCTGAAATCTCTTCAGAATTTCTTTGCAATATTTCTCCTGTGAAATGAAGATCCTGTCTTTAGCCTGCTTTACTTCAATCCCAAGGAAGTAATGTAATAACCCAAGGTCAGTCATCTCAAACTCAGACATGAGTAGCTCCTTGACCTGTGAAATCTTCTTGACATGATCACCTGTCAAGATAAGATCATCAACATAGAGGATGAGTACCAATCGCAATCCCTTCTCAATGAACAAGTAAAGGTTTGCCTCAGAAGGACTCCGACTGAGCCCTATCTTCTGAAAGAATATATCAATCCTTTGGTACCAAGCTCTGGGGGCCTGTTTCAACCCGTATAACGCCTTCTTCAACCTGCAAACCTTTAATGGGGACACTGGATCTTGAAAGCCCGGTGGCTGCTCCACATATACCTCCTCCTCCAGGGTTCCATTAAGGAATGCGGACTTCACATCCATTTGAAAAATAGGCCATTGGAATTGGGCAGCAAGGGCAATCACTGTCCGGATAGTAACCATGCGGGCTGTGGGAGCAAAAGTTTCATCAAAATCCATGCCTTCAGTTTGAGCAAAACCTTTCACTACCAACCTTGCTTTATACTTATCCAAGCTGCCGTCAGATTTGTATTTAAGTTTGTATACCCACTTAGTGCCGATGACTTTCCGTCGAAGGGAGGCGCCTGGCCACTAAGTCCCATGTATGGTTCTTCAGGATAGCATCCATCTCTGCCTGCATGGCAGCCTGCCATTCGGGATTGTCCTTCGCCTCCGCGAAGGTTCTTGGCTCAACAATCTGAGCCACCAAAGCAAAATTCACGGATGGGATCTTTTGAAGACGTTGAGACCGACGCAATCCGGAACTGCTACTCTCAGGTAATGAGGTGACACGAGACTCTTCCAATGTCCGGAGGTACCATTGGGGCAACTTTTTCTGCTTCTCTGTGGGAGGAGGAACGGGAACTTCTGCTGGAACATCCTGCTCTTCCTGAGTATCGGGTGGAATATCAGCTTTTGATTGGGTAACCTCTTGAATGGTCAATCTGGGACGGGGTGGGATCGGGGGTTGAACAATCTCCTCCTCCTAAATCTGAGGCTCCTCCTGGGGTTCAGGTTCTTTTTCCGCGAAGACAACATCACGACTGATGAGTATTTGCTTCTTTACTGGATCGAAGAGGCGGTAGGCCTTGGATTCTTCACTATACCCAACAAAGATACATTGTCTGCTTCGGGAATCAAGCTTGGTCCTGTCTTCTTTGGGCACATGCACCCACGCGTTAGAACCAAAAATGCGGAGATGAATAATAGAGGGCTTCTTACCATAAAATGCCTCATATGGAGTCTTGTCCTTGACGGCCTTCGTCTTGGTTCGGTTGAGAATGTGTACCGCTGTATTGATAGCTTCACTCCAATAGGCTGTAGAAAGATTCCTCCCTCAGAGCATAGCAAGCCTTGTTTCGGTGGTGGTTCTATGCTTTCTCTCGGCTACCCCGTTTTGCTGAGAAGTATGTGCCGTGGTGAGTTGTCGCTTGATCCCATGCTTGCGACAAAATGTATTAAACTCACTTGAGGTGAATTCTCCCCCCCTGTCTGTGCGAAATGTCTTGACATCTTCCCCTGTCTCCTTTTCAACTCTAGCCTTCCAGTCTTTGAATTTCTCAAAAGCCTGAGACTTTTTAGCCAAACAATATACCCAAGTCATTCTACTGAAATCATCCACAAAGAGAAGTGAATACCTGGATCCTGCCCATGATGCAGTAGACATTGGACCACAAATGTCGGCGTGAACCAACTCAAGTGGTTTGCTAGCCCGAAACGAAGCTTCTTGTGGGAACTTATCCCTGTGCTGCTTGCCTTCTAGACAAGCCCTACAGACATCATCCTTGCCTGTAATTGGTGGAAGTCCATCCACCATCTTCGACTTTGACATTTCAGCCAAGATTCCATAGCTGACGTGACCGAAGCGCTCAAATAACTGATCACAGATACAATACTCACTCAGAGAAAACTTAGACAGGGAGAGAATATATTCATCCACCGGATGGTGGGCAGAAAACTGGCTCCAGGAGAGCAATACAAAATTCAGCCAAGTGCTGAGACAAACTGAAGGAACTCTCTCTGTCAGAAGATGCCAAATCTGAGTGCACAGCACAGCCTAAAACTGAGGCTTTCTGTCCTGCACTGGATGCCAAAATGGAGGGAAGTGTGGGCCTTTTATAGGCACTGCCCAGGCCTGCTGGTATGGCTGACCAGCAGGGTCGGTCCCCTGACTGGTGACCGACCAGATCAGTCTGGAAAACCGACCAGGGTCGGCCCTGGTCGGTGGCCCTGGTTGGGCCGACCAGCCCTGCTACAGGCCCCTATAAAAGGGTGCCCTGTGCAGCCAGTCCATGCTTCTAGGAAGGCAAAGAGCCCCCCCCAAATCTCTGCTGTTTGCTGACAGCAGCAAGCCCGTGTGCTGGTTGCCAACTCTGTTTGCCTGGGTCTCTCTTTCCCATCCCTCCTTACTCTCACTGCCCCTTGTCCCCACAAAACGGGGGCTCACAGGTGGGTACAGTGAGTCTCTAACACAAACGACATTACTAGATCTACTCGTAAAGTCCAAAAGTTGCCCGAAATGCAGTTTTATGAATATCTTTAGGTATTACATCAACCTAATGATAGCCACTCTTAAGGTCTATGCGGCTGAAAATTGTAGATCCTCCCAGACGATTAAAAATGCCATCTATTTGAGGAATGGAAAAATTGTTTTTGTTGGTTTTCTTATTCAAGGCGCTATAGTCTACACACATCGTGAAAAGATCCATCTTTTTGAAGGACTAGCAAGACAGGAGAGCAAAAAGGGGAACTACTAGGTCGGATCAAGCATTTCTCCAAGAGTTCTTGAACTTGTTTGAAAATCTCATCTTGTTCGGTTTGACTAACTTAGTATGGAGGTCTATTGGGAGGAGAACATTCAGGAACCAAGTGAATCTTATGGTCTTCTGGCCTTTCTGGTGGAAGCTGACTAGGCAACCCTTGTGAGAAACAATTTGAAAATTCTCTAAGGAAGTCTTGACTAGGTGGATTTGTTTAATCTCCTGTGGAACTTCCTTTTCAACAACATAAATAAGGAGAGAACAGATTCCTTTTCTAACAAGTGCTGAAGATTGTGAATGGCTTACCATAGGAATAGTATTTCATGGAGTTTATGATCTGGCTAGAAGAAATATGTGATCATGCTCTGAGAAGAGTCCACCAGGATATGCTCCCCATGTCTTTGAGATCAGAGTAAGGGCTTATGATGCCTAACAGCCTCATCAATGAATGCGGCCAGGCACTTTTGATCCGTGACCCTGGCGCCCATGCTTCCCCAATTTCACCTTCACTCACCCACTAGCTGTGACAACAACGTCAAGCAACATCAGGAACATCACCAGCTTGCCAGCAAGCGTGCAAAGTCCAAATGATGGGCTGAGAGGGCTTCAACGCACGATACAGAGCGGACTTCAGCGCACAATGCAGAGCACGGTCTTCAGCACTGGCAACCCGTCAATCAACGCCCCGCGCGTTTAGTCGACCTGCTAATCACGGAGATTTCCCCACCTAAGAGGCCTCTCATTTGAGTGTGCTTGACTGGCGTTAATTTGTCCTTGGTGGTTGGGATATCATACGACTACACGTTGTCGATAGCAGCGTCGACGTCTCTATGAACCAAAGGAGCCGAACTTCGACGACGAACTATGATAGTTGCTGCTCTCGCGTTCATACGCCCACGTCGCGGTTGATCTCCATAACCATCGTCGCCTCCTCGCCCGGCACGCCCATGCACCGCTGTCGTGTCCTATTCCGCCCAGCTCTCGCGCCATCTTTCGCCGCCTGCTCTATTCTTCCTCCTTGCAAAAAACCTTAGAAAATTAATTATCAGGTTAGTGTAACAAGGGTTAGTTATAGTTTGGGGTTAGGTTAGGTTAGTAGGTGTGGTTAGTTAGTTGGGTTTAGTTAGTGGGCTAGATTTAGGTTTAGCTAGTTTGGACTAGGTAAGGTTAGTGCTAACCAGGATTAAACAATTGGGATAGGTTAGCCTAAGTCAGATCCTAACAATACCTAGGGGTCTTAGGTTAGTGTTGTACTAACTGTCCTAGGTGAACCGTGACTTAGGGAACCATAGCACCCAAGCTTGCCCCTCGGGATACATTGCATGATAGTGATGAGGCTACTTAGCATGAGCAATTGCCCTCCACAGTGGGTGGATCCACTGGCGTACAAAGATCCCTACAACGGGTGCTTTCTGCCAAATTGGACAGGAGTTCAGCCAACAGCTTACCACGGCCATGGCTATGCAGGATACGGCTCTTGCCCAGATGGGATAGCAGATTGGACAACAACTCAAATCTGCCATTGCTATGCAGGATAAGGGTTGTTGGATGAACTCAAGGGTGCTCAAATTTTCACTACGATTGTTTTGAGGTCAAGCTACCATCAAATCAAAATGAGCACAAGACAACCTTTCGCACAGAGAGAGGTTTATATGAATTCAAAGTGATGCCTTTTGGATTGACCAATGCACTGGCTACTTTCCAGGCACTCATGTTGGTATTTTTTGATGACATCCTCATTTGTAGCAAGGATAAGCAGGAACACATCAGTCATGTCAAGCAAGTGTTGGAACTTCTGAGGTTGCATCAGCTTTATGCTAAAGCCAACAAGTGCACTTTCATAAGTGTCTTGGTCATATTGTGAGCAGGGATGGAATTCGGGTGGATCCAACCAAAGTCAAGGAGATTTATTGAACATTTTGCCAAGAGGGCAGCCCCTCTCACTGACTTGTTGAAAAAGGATGCTTTCAAGTGGCCCATAAGAAGCTCAGTTTTGAGGACCTCAAAGACGCCTTGAGTAATGCACCTGTACTTGTATGCCCAGATTTCTCACGGCCCTTCATTGTAGAGACAGATGCAAATGGGAAAGGGCTGGGGGCTGTTCTGAGACAAGAGCATGGAGTTATAGCTTTTGAGAGCATAAAATTTGAGGCCAAGGAATTAAACTATCATGTTTATGATCAGGAAATGTTATCCTACATGCTTTCGAGAAATGGCACCACTACCTGTATGGTGGAAAGATTAAAGTTAAGACGGATCATAGGACACCGAAGTACTTTCTTACACAACACAATTTGTCCATGAAGCAGAAGAGGTGGTTGGCTGCAGTTCAGTCATATGATTTTGACATTGAGTACAGGAAGGGGAAAGAAAATGTGGTTGCCGATGCCTTGTCTAGAATGTGGGCTTGTTGTTTAGCTGCCATTTCCACCTTCTATCAGGAATGGATTCATGGGATCCAGGAAGAATATGTGCAGAATTCAAAGGCAGCTCCCATGCACTTATCTCCTATAGCAGGAGATGTGGGTATCACTAAGACATATGAAAAGGTCAAAACAAAGCTTCATCTGGGATGGCATGTGGCAGGATGTGGTTCAATATGTCATTGAATGCTTGCCTTGCCAATAGAATAAGGTGGACTGCCAACTACTCGCAGGTCTTTTACAGCCATTACCTACTCCAGAAGGCAAATGGACTCACATAGCTTTGGATTTCATGACAGGGTTTCCTTCTACAGAGAGGGGATGGCATATCATTTATGTGGTGGTGGTGGATAGAATGACAAAATAGTTTCACTTCATTCCCACTAAGACCTGGTATTCAGTATCACAGGTTGCTTGGCAATTTATTGAGCATGTTTTTAAGCATCATGGCTTCCCTCAGGAAATTGTCAGTGATAGAGATGCAAAATTTATGAGTCACTTTTGACAGGAGTTATTCACAGCAGTGGGTACTCTCCTCACACCTAGCACTACTTACCACGTGAGACGGATGGATAGTTAGAACGGGTGAACAAATGGGTGGAGGAATACTTGAGGCACACAAAAGTCCCGGGTGAACAAATGGCTCTTGCTGAATTTTGTTACAATAGTACTAAACACCTTTCCATTGGCATGAACCCTTTTGAAGCAATGTATGGATGCAAGGTTGGGATGCCACCTTTTATTTCAGACATGGCTGTGAAAAATTAGCAAGCAAGAAGTGACTTGGAAAATGGATGCCCTTCTGCAATTGGCTAAGAAGAATATGGAGGATGCCCAAGCCAAGCAGAAGAAGTATGCGGATGAATCTGTCTTTTGAAGGAGATTATGTGCATTTACGCCTCCAGAAGAACCGTTATGCCTCACTGAAAGGTAACACCAACACGAAGCTTGCACACAGGTATTACGATCCCTACAAGATCATCCAAAAATTTGGAGAGGTGGCATATGTGTTAAAGCTTCCCAGTACCTCCAAGATTCATAATGTTTTCCATGTGTCCTTGCTGAAGCCACATGTACGACAGCATGTCCAAGTTCTTTTTGAGCTACCACCTATGGATGAGGAGGGTCACATCCTCTATGTCCTGGAGCGCATCATGGGTTTTAGATGCCATGTACTCTGAAACAAGGTCTACATAGAGTATCTCATCAAGTGCCGAGGACTCCCTGAGGATGAGAATTCATGGCAGCCAGAAGCATTGTTCAGGACCACCCCTATCTCCTACCAGGCTGATTAGTAGGGCTGATTAGTAGTTGCTGTTTGCTGCACTTTTTGGACAGCCAGGATGTGAAATTTTAAGGGTAAAATTCTATCGGAAGGGATGACTGTAATGAAGGGCGAAAAAGGGCCAATTTAGAGGTCCTTTAAAGGCCTTTTCGGTGGAAAATGTGGAGGGGCTATATAAGTCCCCATCCACCCCTTATTGTACACTTTTTTATGTGACATCTAATCCTACCTACTCCCACCTCCTTCCTCATACCGCTTCCTATGCTCTCTCTCCCAATCTCTCTCTATCTCTCTCTCTCTTCCCCTATACCCCTTCCTCTCCTCTCTCTCTCTCTCTCTCTCTCTCTCTCTCCCCCCCCTCCTTCCTTTTCCCTACCCTCTCTCTCTTTCTTGCCATCTTTGGCCCTTTCACCAAATCTGCCCCCTTCACCTTCATTGCATGATCCATGGTCCCATCATCATGTCGGAACCGGGCCTGTCCATAAGCTCTAAGCCCCCACATCTCTGCGAATCGACAAATCTTAGAATCAAGTACTAATGCATAAATCCTGGACATAACATGCCCAATCATAATGGTCCTGTAGCTCCTCGGGGTTCATGGGATCCCCTGCCTTGTGGATGGGTGCGATAGTATTAAGGGTCCAAGTGCGTGGGAAGTCAAGGCAAACAGCTTCATTAAAGAGCTTTTCTAAGATACGGGGTGAGGATGTTTATCCATATGCAATGAATTAAGTGCATAGCCCCTCATGATCTTTTGCTCGGCCATTATGAAGCTTCATCATAGTGTCCTTAACACCCCCCTTAGTGAAGAGTGTATAGAAAGTAGGATGAGATATGTGTGAAAGGTTAGGAGTAGGATGATCTGGGATGTCATATAATGTGCATGCATATTCATACCAAACTTTAGTATCAGTGATAGGTGAAGGGGACCGTCTTTCTAGAAATCTCCGCCAAAAGTCTTTGGAGTTGTTACTAAACAAAGTGTTCAATAATTCCTCCTTGTTTCGACGGATAAACTCACGTTTCTTCCTACGAACAAGTCGACGGTACTCGCGTATCTTGTTAGGTTAGGTGGGAAGATTATGTTTGGTTTCGAATGTGAGTTGGCGGCGCAAAGCCTTACACTCATCATCGTACCAACTGTTACAAGGCGTGCTGAGTACCTAGGTGAAAGGCTACGGTCAAACTATATGTCCTAATAAGTGCATGCAAGGGAGATATGGAACAAGAGATAGGTGTGGTCAGCCCCTGGGAGTAGTGGTGCAATAGAAAAGTCAATGATGTGTCAGGCAAAGGCAGGGGATCCCATGATGTAGTCAACAATGCTGGAGCCCCCCCCATGAGGGTTAGAGGGCCATCTATCAAGACCATTATAGTATCCTCCGAGATCTAGCAAATGCCTACCCATATGATGTGACAGGGGCTTGCCTGTCCGCTGAGACTTGCATCAAACCTGCATCTTTTAGGTCAAGATCTGGCAACATAATAGAATCATCTCTGAAGTCAAGGAGTGATACCTGATGTAACCGGCCTTAGAACACTAAGGGCAGTGTATCTGTCTCTACTATCTCACAAAGATGAAAATATAGCCAACTTAAAGGATTGCCTTTGTCCACAAACCACACTCAAAGCATAGAACTTCATTGCATAACATCATGTAACCATTCAAGATAAGGGAGGCTAGAATGCCCCTACTCAGAAACTTGCTGGCCCCAACACTTGGCGCCCCTTGCGGTATCTATTTAAACAAGTTAGCTCAAAGATACAAAGGGAAGAGCTCACCCGTAGGTGTAACCCAGCACAACACCAACCCGTGGCTGTGCTAGTGACCAACTCCCAGTGCTATTACTTTGGTTCCTTTCGGCAGACATGCATATTCACAAGTAGACCAGTCTGACAGCATGCCAAGCAATGCATTTCCCATTTCCAAGCCATGACCGAGCCTAAGGCCAACCATTGCACCCCCAGGAAGAGAGTATCACATCCAGTGGCCCAATCCTCTCTTGGGCCAATGGCAGGGCATCCAACCTAGCAGGAACTCAGTAAGAATAGCTGTAGCAGAGAGAAGAAAGGGAAGATGAGAATTCAGCCAACAGAAAGAGCCTGTTTCAGACCGAAACAGCTCCAGAAGTAGGATGAAAAGCGGACAGCAAACTCTGATAGGAGGGAGCTGCCTAGGAGTGTCTTCCAGCACCAGAAAAGATCAGAGAGGAGTGCGTCCAGCAAGTTGTAGCAGATCAGCCAAGAATGTGTCCACCAGAACAGAGTTTACAACCCACAAACAGCTCCGTTTTCAGTGCGCCTTGCACCAAGCAGGAGCAAGAAGAGAGGCGCTCATGAATATGGCTTCAGATGAAGAAAAAAAGAACTTCTGTCGCGAAGAAAGTCGAAAACAGCTTCAAAAGTGGCCCAGATTGAAGGCGTCCAGGTCCCAGAAGCATGCCAGCAACAGAGGGCACCAAGGGGAGGAGAACTATCGCGAAGAAAGCACGAAATTCCACTTTAGCAAGCAAAGGGAGAGCTGCAGAAATCCGCCATGAATGAATGAAGCTGCCCATGGTAGGGGTGAAGTCTCAAATCAACAAGGAAAGCCAAGAAAGGGCTCCAAGGCCTTCTAGGGACTTCCAGAGGTGACACAAGGCAAGCAGGTAGGTCACCAGCACACACTTCAGCAAAATGAGCGTGGGATTTTTAATGCCCCTAGGGGGTTAGATGGCACACCATGACCCTAGCGCAAAGGAACCAATGACCCTATTTTGTAGGATCTCTAGGGGGTCAATTTTTAAAGGGTGACCCCACTGAACCAAACCAATGACCTTAGAAAATGAAACCACTCTAATAGCACCAGGAGTTGCACTTGTTGCACATAAAATCATAGGTACCTTTTGGGCATTAAATAAGGCCCCTAGCCTGGTACCCTAGGCCAAATTCAGTGGTAGTTAGTTTAGACACTTCACCATCACGACCACATCCCTGTGACACCTGACGTGTCTCTGTCCTCGCATTGAAGTCCCCAACCAACAGGACTTTACCATGACTCTTGAAATCAACAACATCTTGGTAGAGCTTCGTAATGTGATGTCTCAGTCTCCTCTCAGACATCTCGGGCAAAGTGTGAGGTCTTGGGTGGGAGGTAGCATACTGTTATGAATAGATCCTGGCTATTTGCATGTCAATAAATTCTAGACTAATCCTAGTCTTTGTGGTCGTTCCCACCAAGCAAAACATCTGCACATAACATAAAACAATTTCTCTGGTTGACCAAGGTCAACCCTCTTGATCATAATTAAGGGGCTTGACTGACAGTCGAAGCGCCTTAACTATGGCCAAGTCTCTCCAACAGAAGTTGGCACATCTTGGTTAACCGGAATTAACCCCTTGGCGTAAGCCAAGTCTTGTTGAACAAAGTCAATACTTTTTGACCGAAGTCAGCTTTGTGGTTCTTTGGTTAACTATAGTTAACCGTCTTGGCTTAAGTCGAGTCTTCCTAACTAGGGTTATGATTACTTAACTGGAGTTAAGTATATTTGATCGTAGTCAATACTTTGACCAATAAGAGAGAACTTTTTGAACATAATTAAATAAACGAAAGACTCTTTAATTATGATCAAATAAATGGTCAACTAGAACTTTGACTTAGAGTATTTAAAAACTTAGTGATATCCCCTTCGCTTCTATTCAGTTGACCTCAACTAAAAAGCTTTCTTGTAAATATCCAAAAGCTATGGATGATCAGACAACATGTCGTCATCCATCCACTTGGCATCCAATGCCGAGTAGTTCTTGAATTTTACAAGGTACTTGTAAAATTCTCTGCCCTATGGGCTTTGCATACAGTATGATACACAAATTGTTCTAGTTGAAGGACCTCCTACAGCTCATCCACTTCGAGTGGATCCTCTATTACTGGCTCTATAGGCTCCGGTCTTTGATATTTCTTTAGAAGACTCACATGAAAGGCATTGTGAATCCTCTAATGCTCTAGCAGTGCCAATCTATATGCAACCTCATTAATCTCATCTATAACCCTGAAAGGGCCATAATACCTAGGAGATACCTTTGCATACACTTTTCCTTTGCCCTTAAGCTTGCGGAGCCTAGCTTTTTCAAAACTTTAAAAGCACCCAATCCCCTCGCTTGAGATCTCTAACTGTCACCTATGCTTATCTGCAGTCTTCTTATGCCTTTTTGGAGACCTTTCTATTGTTGTTCGAACCTAGCTGAAAGCTCTCTGAGGTCTTTGACAAATTGATCAGCTGCAAAAATCTATCTTTGGTCCTCAAGATAGGTGGCAGAATCACCTTCCCATAGATGACCTCAAAGGGGGCTTTCTTGTGGAGCTATGAACTATATTATTATATGCAAACTCCACTAGTGGAAGGTACTTTTCCCACTCTGAGTTTTGGTCAGCTACGTAGCATTCCAATAAATCTAACACTGTAGAATTTGCTACTCCGCTTTGACCATTTGTCTGGGGATGGAAAGAAGAATTACAATTTAGATTCATCCCCATGTTTTTTTTTCATTAAAAAAAAAGATTACTTCATTAAGTATGAACGAAAACTGCAAGAGCAAGCTCAAGTGCGGAAGTACACTTTGACATGCATGAAAGAATAAACCAGCTTAGAAAGAGCTAACAAAAATCCAGGGTGGAGGCTGAAAGTGCCACCTCAACTGTGAAGGAGAATCAGAGAAGAAAGGAGATCCCCTCCAAACTCTAAAAAATATATCCCTCCTAGCGGTGGCAGCTCTCGAAGATCCGTGCATACTCGCCCATATAGCCATCAAAGTGTGTATAGTATTAGTCCATATACTGGCCATAGTTTCGTCCCCATGTTATAAAAAAGGGCTCTCCAGAATAGATTGGTCATTTTGGGATCTCGGTCACTGACATTGGACTTAGGAATACCATGGAGGTTAAAGATTTGTGCCATGAAAACCTTAGCCATATGATCTGCCTTTATAGTTTTGTATACTCGAATGAAATGAGCTTGCTTGCTGAATCTATCAATGATTGTCCAAATCCCATCATTCCCTGATTTTGATCTTGGCAAATAAAAAATGAAGTCCATTCTGATACTTTCCCATGGTGCCTGGGGCACGGGAAGAGGCATAAATAGGCCAAGTGCCTTCGCTTGTCATATTTGACCTTCTGACAAGTGAGGCATTCTGTATCAAGCTAATGCATATCTTTTCGCATCGCTAGCCAATAGAAATACCTCTCTAATGCCTGACTGGTAGTTGCAATTCCTCTATGCCCAGCATACTTGCTGTCCTCATATCGAGGCTTCTTCTTGGATGTATCATCTGTAGGAAAAATAGGAACTGTATTCAAGGATCTCTTTTTGGTTGTCACCTTTCTGGGTTGCTCCAGAAGAAGCTCTCTGCTGCTCTTTCTCTGCATGAGGATTTACTAGCCTACGAAACAATGGATCCCCCCTAGCCTCTACAAGCTGTGCCAGTAAATGTCTGTAAGTTGCCTTAGTCTTTGACTGCACACTTAGTTCTTGTGTGGCTTGGTTATTCCTGGCACTCTCTTCATGGGAAGGCACGGCATCTTGCTGTGAAGCCATCTTTTGCGAACTTGACGTGAAATTTTACAAATTCTCACACAAGGTGTATGTAACCAATGCACTCAGCCTGCCTTTTCAAAATGAAAATACCTCAACAAGAGGTGTATTGCATCCACAGACTTGTGCCAGTAATTGGTTGTCACCTCAAGGCATCAACCACAAGGTTTCTTGAGCATCAATTGCCGCGTTGCCCCTTTTTTTTCTGGCCACTACAAAAAGCATTCAAAGTACATATGACTTCTCTTTTCTCTGATTGAAGGCATTCAATTCCCTTTATTTGTGAGCAAATTTCTGTTTTTTGTTGATTTTTGACAGATTTTGACAGGCAGACTATACTGTGAACCAAACAAGAGTTTGGTTAATTGGACCAATCTGATCTAGTTAGTTGCAACTGACTGCGTAGTTGTAACTAGGGTTAATCAACCAAGGTTAACTCAAGCTAGCTAGAGGTTTGCCACCTCAACAGCTTGATTGGCTGCCACATCAGCACCACGTGCCTCGTCAGCAAACTGTCCTGATTGTGCTAGGTCATCAACGTACTGGATGCCACTTCAGCTTGTGACCTGCACTGCCATGTTAGTAATGTTGACTTGCCACGTGTCACTCTAGTGCCACATGTTACCACGTCAATGCCACGTGTCAAACGTGACACATTTGCACGCCATATTTGCAACCCCCACGTTTGCACATGGCCTTCCACACCATGTTAGCGTCTCTCTCGGGCACCTTGCATTGCCTCGCCCCTTGTGGTATTTATTTAATTACTGGTTAGCTCAAATACAAAGGGACTCCCTTCAAGAGCTCACCCGCAGGTGCAACCCAGTACAATGCCAACCCGTGGCTGTGCTAGTGACCAACTCCCAGTGCTATTCTCTTGGTTCCTTTCAATAGTCATGCATAACACAAGTAGAACCACCTGACAGCATGCCAAGCAATGCATTCACATATATCCAAGCCATTACTGAGCCCAAGGCTAGCCACTGCACCCCCAGGAAGAGAGTATCACAACTAGTGCCCCAATCCTCTCCCGGGCCAACGGTAGGGCATCCAACCTTGCAGAAACTCAGTAAGAATGGCTACTCCAGCCAATAGAAAGAGCCTGTTTCAGCTCAGAACAGCTCCAAAAGTAGGTTGAACAGCAGACAACAAACTCTGATAGGAGGGAGCTGCCTATAAGTGACTTCCAGCACTAGAAGAGATCAAGAAAGAGAGGGTTTAGCAAGCTGAAACAGATCGGCCATGATTGCGACCACTAGAATGGTGTTTCCAGCCCACCAGCAATTCCGTTTTCAGTGCGCCTTGCTCCAGGCAGGAGCTGGAAGAGAGGCGTCCAAGAATATGACTTCAGAATCAAGAAAGGAAGACATTTGTCGAGAAGAAAGTCGAGAAAAGCTCCAAAAGTGGCCCAGAATGGAGGCGTCCAAGTCCAAGAAGCATGCCAGCAGCAGAGAGCACCAAGGGGAGGAGAACTATCGTGAAGAAAGCTCGAAAATTGGCTTCAGCCAGCAAGAGGGAGGATGCAAAAATCCGCCATCTTCAGAATGAGGCTGCTCTGGTAGGGGAGAAGACTCAAAACAGCAAGGAAGAGAAAGGAAGGGCTCCAGGAGCTTCCAGGGGTGACACCTAGGTGACACAAGGCAAGCAAAGAGGCCACACACAGACACATGTACAAAATGAGGTGTGGGATTTTAATGCCCGTAGGGGAGTCAGATGGCACACCATGACCCTAATGCTTGGGAACCAATGACCCTAGTTTGTAGGATCTCTAGGGGGTCAATTTTTAAAGAATGACCCCATGGAACCAAACCAATGACCTTAGAAATTGAAACCACTCTAATAGCACTAGGAGTTGCACTTATTGCACATGAAATCATAGGTACCTTTTCGGCATTAACTAAGGCCCCTAGCTTGGTACCCTAGGCTAAATTTAGTGACAGTTAGTTTAGACACTTCACCATCGGAGCTCACACAGTGTGGTGTGGGGTGTGGAATCACAAAGAATAGATGTGCAGAGTCATCAATAGACAATGAACCAGCCTGATAGAGAAACCACCAAAATAATATATTTCCGTCCAAAGCTATGGACACAATACAAAAGAGATAGATACAGAGTTCCATCAATGGTGTGGTTACCACAAGGTACTCCTCCTATCTGCTGGCTATCTCTAGACTCGAGCCCGCGTTCTCCATCTTGAGCGTAAGTAGACTTTCCGTCCAAAGATCCAAACACCTTGCTGCCCTAGAAGACAGCCAAGGTCCCTAGATGAACTCTGTCTGCAGCAACTCCTAGTCTCCTTTGCCTTCTGGATGTAGGCCTGAGGGTGTGAGTGTAGCTGCTCCTACTGCTCCTCTAATGGCTGAGCCGTTGAATGATTTGTGAGGCCCAGGACCTCCCCTTTTATAGGCCCCAAGGCCTGCTGCAAAAACCGACAGGCAGACCTCTAAATGGCCGACTTTCTGTCTGCCCTAAAACTAACGTAGTTGGCTGCCCCTACCAGCCCAACCAGGGCCCTATGTAAGGGTCTTCTCTAGGCCCTTTTGCAGCCTTTGTTCCAGGGATTCAGCCTGTTGGAAAGGTCACCTCCCCATCTGTAAGCCCCCATATGAGGAGAGCATGGGGGGGGTGAACCTAGGGTTTGAGGGAGTGGGCAGCATCCTGGCTGCCATGTGGGTGCTAGTCAGACAACAAAGAATTACCTGGAGACATCAGCATGGCTGCGTCAGAAGACACCTTTGTGAAAGGGAGATGGCGGGGACAGGATGTCTAGGATCTGCCCTGGCAGAAAGGATCTGATGAGGAGCATGATAGCGTGGTGATCCAGAAGAAGAGGTGCTTGCATGACGGGGTCCTTGGCAAGGTATATGGCCTGCAAGCAGGGCTGGCAGGTGGCGGGGTAAGCAGTCCTAAGGGGCTGGTGGGCCCTGGAACAAAGGACCAGCAAATGGCCCTAAATACGGCTGGATAGGCAGCCAACCAGCCAACCAACTGGTCGGTTGGTTAGGGCTGCTACAGACCAGCCAGTTGGCCCAATTAGGGCTGGCTGGTCAGTTGGTTCAAGGGGGCCTTGAGCCCTATAAAAGGAGAGGCCCTGGGCCTCATTTCACATCCAACTATCGAGCAAGAAAAGGAGCAGATAGGAGCAGCCAAAGCCACTCCCTTGGGCCTCACACTGGGGGTGAAGGAGAGTGGAAGGTGTGCTGCAGACTGAGTTCCCTAGAGGCTGAACCTGGGCTGTCTTGTAGGGCACCAAGGTGGTTTGATCAACACGTCGATGACGATGCTCCAGTGACTCCCGAGTCGTAGTCCTTTGGAACACGTTGATGTCGAAATCTTTTCTTGGCTTTTCATCTAGTGGCTCCTGCTTGGTTTCGCTTCTGCACACCATCCTGGTACACATATCCATCTCTGGTAGCACCTCCTGGCACCACCCAGCCATCACGATCTTCTAGTTTTCCCCCTCGTAATGAGTGAACAACCTGGAGTCTTCTAGGCACCATGCTCTGAGGGACTGTTTCAACCCGTCCTTCCTTTGGCAAGGTCTGCGACAACTGAATATCTCCAGATAACTTGGACCATGAACTCTCACTTCGCTCTCAAGCAGATACTCTTCTAGCTTCAGTACACCTTGTCCATCACCTTCCAGCAATCTGTGTCCGAGATTTGAAAAAGCAACCACACTTCCCCTTCTGCCTTCGAAGAAGGCCAATTCCTTTCAATCTCGCATTACTTGAGACAGATGAAGAGCAGAGTCTCTCCACCACAATCATGCTATAAAGGCTTAAATGAAGAACATCAAGTACATACCAGATTGTCGTACTGCCTGTGTGCTTGCTCTGAAAGCAAACCATGCACCTCATCGAGGCACATCCCAATAGCTTGTGTAATCCTGTACTATCCCCTTTTGAATTACAGCATCCATCTGAACATGAGACCCCAGGGCACTCCATGGAATCCACCCTCGTGTCAGTGTCAACAGCCACGCACTTGGAAGATACCAAGCACTCCATGCTGTCCGTCACCTTCACAAATGTCACGACACGATTTTGTAGTCTAGAATGTATTAGGATAGCATGATCAAATGTAATAATTAGTAGGTAGGCTAGGTAGGTATAAATGGCTAAATGCCATATGGATAATGTATTGGATATGTTAATTGATTAATATAAATGGTGCACTCACACATGTAGGTCCTAGGATAGGAATGGGTAAGAATGTTGGGTATGTATTAATAAATGGTAGGCATCAAAGAGTCATAGGCTAAGGGTAGAACAATGGGGTATGCCCAAGGGATGGATCCCAAGAGGCATGAGAGGTTGTGAACTCTCGTATGCATGGAATGTGTGTATGAGGCATTATGCATTCATATATGTGGTTTTGTGGATTGCATGAGCATGGTAGAGTTGTCAATAGCAAAAGTAACTCACGTGGGCACTCCTTACACCCCATTTGGAGGGCCAATGCTTCTCAATTTATGCATCAATCTCCCACACATGTGCATCCTCGAACCGGTACGTGACAAGTGGTATCAGAGCAGTGATTCTCTGACTGTGTGGACCTGCCATGTGGAAGCTGTCACAAATGTTAATATCAGCGTGACATCGTCAAGGATACAAAAAGACAAAAAGATTACTAGGGGGCTCTTTGATATTTCATTGTCTTTGAATTCATTTCAGATTTTAATAAGAGAAAGGGACGGACAATAGAGAAGAGATAAAAGGAGAGAGAAAAGACAAGACAATCAAATTTCGAATAGGAGGGGGCGGCCAGATCCTTTTTATCTTAATTTTTCCCACCCTTGAATTTGCGGTCAGTCTGTCTGTCCTCCCCTCTTAAATTAGGGGAGGCTTCTAAAAGCATCCAGTTTTCTTTTCCCCGTCACACAATTCCCGAATTCCCACCGTACTCTGCTTCGTGGCGCACGGAGATACGCGCCGGAGTGCCCAATTGCCAGTTTCTCTCCCCTCTTTAATTTTGGGGGGGGCAAGGACTTTTGAGTATGTCATAAAGGGGGAAGCCTTGTAATGTGGTCCCCGAAATTCCTACAGGCCGTTGCCTGTATGGCAAGCCGCGCCGAAAAACGCGTCGCGAGACGCGTCGGAAAACCCGCAAGCCCTGCAGCCGTCCTACCTGCGCCGCCTCAGCCACGTTAGCCGTCGTCGGCAACCGCCAGCTCTCCTGTAGCCTCTGCCCATTGCCCTTTTGCCCCGCCGCGCAATCGCCACGTGTAGAGGCTGCCACGTCGCCTCTGCAACTGTCGCTAGCTGCCTTTGCCCCGCCGCCGTCATCATTAAGAACGCCCCCCTTCTCTCGGATTTCAAACCCCTCTTACCTCTCCTTAGTTAGTCCTCTCTCCTAGTAAGTCCCCTTTCCCTTAGTTCCCTCCCTTTCATTAAAAAGGTTTATTAAAAAAAAAGAGGTTGGACAATTAAAGAACAGAAATAGGCTAGTAAATGTGATAGGGAAAATAGTAGTTACATTATTCGTGATACAAAATAAAGGGAATATCAAAGAAAATAAAAAGAATTGGAATTTGAAAAAGAAGTAATTTGTAGGATATAGAACTTAGGAAAGATTATGAGAACATTAAATCAAGGGGTACCATAGATGAAGTGTGGTCGCTTTACAATTAGCAAGGAGGGGACTGCTACAAAACACTATTAACAAAAAAAAAGTGAAGGCCACAAAAGTGGAGGAAACTCGAATGAAGACTATAAAAGTGACTTGTCATCTAGAAAAGAATGGAATACACAATTGCATGGCGATGACAAGGGTCAAACGATTGACCTACTTAAACTCAAGATGAGCATTTATGACAAAGAATGAATTAATAATGCATTTGCATGTAGGATAATGAAGTAATAAATGCATTTGCATGTAGGATCATACACTAGAAATAAAACTCAAGAATTGAGCACATGCACAATTATTACCTTGGAAATGTACACAATGGTATCGTACAGAGACGTTGGGCAAGCTAGGCTTTCGAAAGCATCCATGGTGCCAAGAGTCTTGAAGTTGGAGTACTAGAGATGGTTGTCATTCTCTTAGGTTGGGTTGATGAGACAAGGTAGTACTTGGGCTCTTCCCAAGCAAGAGGGTGCTATACATGGCCATAGGTGTTGGACTAGGTGGTGGATATGTAAGCGCTTAGTAAGGTTTGGTGACCTTGAAGAGATCTCAAGTAATTGGTAAGTCATGGACACATGACTATGGGTGGATCCACAATTAGACCTGGTGGTCTAGAATGAGTACTCAAGCAAGATCTAGTGATCTTGATCTTGGAAGTTAGGCCTATCTTGTAAGTTTTAGGTCTAATCAACCTAAAACTAATGGTTCCAAACTGGTCACTTGGAACTTGGACCAATGCAAGCATATGAGAGAGATAGATTAGGAAATGGTATCTTATTGGAAGGAAAAGTAGAACGGAAATGGATTCTTACTAACCCTAATGGATAAAGTCGAATTAGTCTTTGTAGGAATGTCCAAAGTAAAGGAGTATATGGACAACACAACATGAAAGATAAGTATATGGTTTATTTAGAAATTTGATTTAAAGGAACATACTAATGTTGGACTTGTTGGTAGGAGTACCAAACATGAAAATGAAAGATTGAAGTTGTTGTATGGAAGTTTTTACAGGAACCTAAAGAGTGCTAAAGATCATGAAGTCAAAGAAGAGTACCTAATAGATGAGGACATCTATGTCCCAAGCAAGAGGGCATGTCACGACACGATTTTGTAGTCTAGAATGTATTAGGCTAGCATGATCAAATGTAATAATTAGTAGGTAGGCTAGGTAGGTTTAAATGGCTAAATGCCACATGGATAATGTATTGGATATGTTAATTAATTAATATAAATGGTGCACTCACACATGTAGGTCCTAGGATAGGAATGGGTAGGAATGCATGGGTATGCATTAATAAATGGTAGGCATAAAAGAGTCATAGGCTAAGGGTTGAACAATAGGGTATGCCAAAGGGATGGATCCCAAGAGGCATGATAGGTTGTGATCTCTCGTATGCATGGAATGTGTGTATGACGCATTATGCATTCATATATGTGGTTTTGTGGATTGCATGAGCATGGTAGAGTTGTCAATAGCAAAAGTACACTCACGTGGGCACTCCTTCCACCCCATTTGGAGGGCCAATGCTTCTCAATTTATGCATCATTCTCCCACACGTGCATCCTCGAACCGGTACGTGACAACAAAGGTCTCTGACTCCTCGTTGACCCACATCTCAATGTCAAACATCCTAACTGTGGTTTCTAGGTCAACATATCTGATCTCAGTAACACACGGAGATGTCACCAGAAACAACTCTTCAATTACTACATTTGCTTTGGCCTTTGTATTACCCTTTGAATCTGAGTTGAACTCCTTCCCTTTGTTTTTCTGATCCGCCTTCTTCTTTCTGCAGTCCTTTGCAAAATGTCCTGGCATGTCACAATAGAAGCACTTCATCTTCTGCTTCCTCTTAGAAGTGTCCTCGTCATCAGAGTCGTCTTTCTTGGACTTGCCATTGTTAGGCTTCCCCTTTCCTTTGCCAGCGTAGTCCTTCACCAGCAGCGCCTTGTCATCTTTGTCGTTGTTGTAGAGCTTCTCCCTAGCTTCATCCTGTAGCAATAATGGATCCAACTCCTCAAAAGTCAGAGGTTTGGTCTTTGTCCAGCTGTCACGGTCATAACAAAGCTTTTGAAACTCCGAGGTAGCCTCCTCAGTACCATCCAGGCCAAATGGCACGAGTCCACCTTCTGACCAACTGATGCCAGTTGATCCCTCACCACCTTGACCTTTGTTAAGTGGTTATGTACCGAATCTTCCTCATCCATATCAAGATTGTAGAGCTAATGGTGAAGAAGCAAGATTCGGGATGTGTTGTCTGTCTCTTACAGATTCTTCAGAGTGACCCATGCCTCTACTGACGTCTCGGCCATCTGGATGTGAGGAAGCACAGAGTCCGCCGTAGTCCCTATGATCAATGCCAAGGCCTAGGCATCTCTGTCTTCCCAAGCTTCGAGCTCCTCTCCGTCTACTGCCTTGATTATATTCCCCTGTCTGTCCACCATGTTCTTCAGCTTCGCTTCCACTCCCGTTGTCAGTTTCCACAGCTTCCGAGCCACTAAATGACTCCGGATCTTCACCTTCCAGATCGGGTAGTTTGTCCCGTCCAGTTTCCCAAACTCTCCAAAGTTAGGGATTGTGAAAGAAAGAAATCTAGGGGAGGAGGAAAGGAGAGTAGGGGCTGAAGAGGCTGAAGAGGTCGACATCTCTGCTGCTTAACCACACATCAAAGTAAACCAAACTCAACCTTTAGTAGAACAGAACTCTGAATGCACCTCGAGGCGTGGGTGTGTAGAAGAGAGGCGAAGCAGCAGGGAGGGGTGGTGGAACAGCCAAGAGGGTAGGCGCTGGGTGGGCAGGAAGAGAGGCAGAGCAGCAAGGAGGGGCGGCGGAACAGCGAGAGGGGCTGCGAGGAGAGCAGTGGGAGCTGCAGGTGGGGGAGCAGCGCTGAGGGAGAGGAGACAGGCAAGCGGTGTTAGAAATGACCCAATAGAGGGTACGTACAGTGGAAGATTGATAGAATTGCCCAGGAGCTCACACAGTGTGGTGTGGGGTGTGGAATCACAAACTTCTTAACTTAATGTGCATAGAATAGATGTGCAGACTCATCAATAGACAATGAACCAGCAAGATAGAGAAACCACCAAAATAATGTACTTCCGTCCAAAGCTATGGACACAATACAAAAGAGATAGATATAGAGTCCCACCAATGGTGTGGTCCTCTGATCTTACCACAAGGTACTCCTCCTATTTGCTTGCCATCTCTAGACTCAAGCCCGCGTGCTCCACCTCGAGCGTAAGTAGACTTTCCATCCAAAGATCCAAACACCTTGCTGCCCTAGAAGACAGCCAAGGTCCAGCCCTAGATGAACTCTGTCTGCAGCAACTCCTAGTCTCCTCTGCCTCCTGTAGGCCTGAGGGTGTGAGTGTAGCTGCTCCTGCTGCTCCTCTGATGGCTGAGCTGTTGAATGATTTGTGAGGCCCAAGGCCTCCCCTTTTATAGGCCCCAAGGCCTGCTGCAAAAACCGACTGGCAGACCCCTAAATTGCCGACTTTCTGTCTGCCCTAAAACCGACCTGGTTGGCTGCCCCTACCAGCCCAACCAGGGCCCTATATAAGGGTCTTCTCTAGGCCCTTCTGCAGCCTTTGTTTCAGGGATTCAGCCCCCCTGGCCAGCCCATCTCCAGGCCTGATTTGCTGGCTCCAACCAGACCCACCAGCCTCAGCCAATGGCCGACCCAGGTGCTGCTGCTCCCTTGCATGGCTGTAGGCTCTGTTGCAGGCTGTCCATCTGCACACAGATGCCCTCCACATAGGCACCTTTATCTGTGCAATACCGCGCCATGTCTGCTGCCCCTGACTGACCTCTTGCCAGGTTAGATCCAGGACTTGCTGTCCCCGCCATCTGCTCCTTCCACAGGTTCCGTCCATTGCAGCCATGCTGGTCTCTTTGATGTGAGGTGATGCCCATGTGGCAGCCCCCTCTCTTTCTTTTCTCTTGGGCACAGCTTGCCCTAGGTCTCTCTCCCCCACGCTCTCTTCATATGGGGGCTTACAGATGGGCAGGTGACCTTTCCAACAGGTGGGGGGGGGGAGCTGCAGCGCTGCAGCACGGGCAGGAGGGAGGAGCTAGGCGGTTTGAAGATCACGACCTTCGTCTTGTTTAGGTTGATTGAAAGCCTGTTATTGTCAGATAGAGCTTTTTTATGGCTTCGCCTTAGCCCTCACATCTTGGAAGTGTGAACTACTGCTTGAGCATTGACAAGTAGCAATTCCTTTCCCGTTCAGGCAGTTCTCATATGAAATTGAGGTCTGAGAAATATGATGGTTAAGTAGGTGTATAAGTTCACATTGTCTTGTAGCTTCCCCTTGTCATAGAACGAATATTCTAAGCTTCTCTAGGCTTATTGAAAGCTTATTGGTGTCGCATTGGGCTTTGTATGGCATCCAAGTGGCCATGCAGTCCAGCTAGGGGAAAAGAGTCCAGCTAGGGGAAAAGAGATAACGACATCATCTGCCTTAAACAAGGATGTTTTGTTCATCCTGTTGCGTAACCCAAGCCTCAAGCTTATCAATATATAGTCCAAACAACATGCATGACAAAGGACAGCCTTGTTAACTAACCTGATTGTACTAGACACCGAGCCACTTCAGCTAGTCACTGTTCATATGCTCTACTTTACTTGCTCATCTACAGTCATGATGACTCAGATGCATGGCTGAAGAACACAAAGCTGCTACAACCTTTCGAAGGGGATCTGAGCATGGAGTGAAAGGTCTTCTTAAAATCCAATAGCAGTAGACATTTTGTCTCTATAGTCTGGCTCCATCTATGATGGCCCATATGATCAACATGTGGTCTACGAGTACACAGTCTTAAAGCTCTACCATGACATGCCCAATCATAATCATTGTGGCAGCTGAAGGATAACAGTATTTTCTTTAAAGGATTGATGGTGTCTTGGAAATTCTTAAAGGACTATGACCAACTGACTATCCTAGCTAGATAGAGTCTAAATTCCTTGAAGAACTAAGTATTTTTGGAGACTTCTAAATTCGGACATTTTTCTACCATACTTAGCTGGGATGCCCTCAGTGATCCTAAAAGGTGTCTAATGACAAAGCAAGATAGCAACTCAAGACCAAAAACAGAGTTTTTAATAGAGACTTTGGCAGTAGACCAGAGTCTAGGATTACCAAGGGCCACTTAAAACTGAATTTAAAAGGGCTGAAAATTGTCTGAAAATTTATATATTCAACATGAGACAGATGCCATAAACTAACAAGAGAATTGGCATGACATTGGACACATGCACCAATCATCTCTTGAAATGTGGCTCCGATAACCTGATGACATGTAGCAGACGCAGCACACAACATGTAGCAGGGCCACCATACCCCCCAATTTTAGCTCATCCCACTTGTCATTGCATTTCAATAGATGCGGTACCATATGTGACGACCATGACCAATCCCAACTACTATTACTAAGCCTGGAGTTCCTTCTAGTTGGCAAAATTTCTCGCATTCCAAGGCAAAATCAGCTCCATCTATCCCTCTATGAAGGAGAAAGGCATAGGCATAACTCCCTAGGGCTGCCCCATGAGCTGCACAACTGTCCTATAGGCTGCATGGAGCTGCTCATATTGTATCACAAGTTGTCTAGAGTTAAGTCCCTCCAGGGGCTGTTGCACTTTCTGCTGCTGCTACAAGTCTTATTTAGGCTGCTACCCCATATGGCCTTGCTGCTGCTACAGACCCTCTACATGCTAGCTGCATATCTTCTTTGAAGCCTTGCCATGAGCTGCTAATGATTGCGACCTCCGGTGCTTTGCCCATCTGATGTGTTTGCCATAATCAAAGGCTGTTTTACTGCCCGCACAATGACCCAGGCATATCTGAAGGCGGCCCTGAAAGCACTCTTCTTGACACTCTTAAGACTTACACAGCCACAAGGATTGGAATGTGTTTGATTTTGGATTTCTTTTTTATTAAAGTGAGGCTTGATGGTTTCAATGGTCCTTTAATTGGACAGATCAACGTAGCTTTTTCCTTGTGAATGAGCTGGCAAGGGCTTATGGCCATCCCCCAACTTTGATCTTGTCCTATTTAAGTTTAAGTACTTTCCATATGCTCTAGGGTTTTTGGAAATTGCTGTCAAGTTTCATTTTCCCACAGGTCAGGTGTCTCTGAAATTATTTGTCAAGTATTTGGAATGTTTTTGATTCTGGATTTCTCATTTTATTAAAGTGAGGCTTGGTGGTTTTAATGGCCGTCTAAATGGAGGGATCCATGTAGTTTCGTTGTGGATAAGCTGCCACAAGAGCTGTGCCTTTCCTTACGGCCATCCCCGAACTTTGACCCTTGCTATATTTAAGTTTAAGGACTTTCCATATCTCCAGGGCTTATGGAAATGGCTCTCAAGTTCATTTTCTCATGCTCTGAAATTATTTTTCGCAACCTCTAGAAAGAGGCTTCACTTACAGCTGCACAGTGTGTGTCACCACAATGTATATATCCTAAGTCAAAGTACAGTTGACCATTTATTTGATCATAATTAAAGAGTTTTATATGTGTTAATTATGGTCAAAGAATTCTTTTAATGGTCAAAGGATTGACTACGGTCAAAGATTCTTGACTCTAGTCAAGTAAACCTAACTTCGGTCGGGGAGACTTGGTTTATTACCAAGAGGGTTAACTGCGGTTAACCAGAGAACCACAGAGCTGACTACGGTTAGAGAGTGTTGACTTCCGTCAACGAGACTTGGCATGCGCCAAGAGGGTTAACCACGGTTAACCAAGATGTGCCAACTTCGGTTGGAGAGTTGTGCCAACTTCGGTTGGAGAGACTTGGCTATAATTAAGGTGCCTCGACCCTTGGTCAAAGCTCCTTAATTATAATCAAGAGTGTTGACTCCGGTCAACCAGAGAATAAATATATATTTTTATATTTGTGCACATGTATTCAGTGGGGACGCTTACCGTGACTAGAATTAGTCCACAGTGTGTTATTTGCATGCAAAAGCGATAACAATTAATGGGTGCCATGGTGGTGCGCTTTAATTAATTGTTGCAGGTACTAGGAAGAGTTATTTTTCCTAAGCGCTACGGGAGCCTAACAAGCATCTAGGAGGCGGTTCGTGTGACCAAGTGCTTTGAAGACTCCAGAGTAACCCTTAGTGGCATGTAATAGGCATTAGTCTAGATTTTAGACAAGTGGCATGTTGCCAATTTGAAATGAGCTTGAAGCTCTTGTAATGAAGGATTCACGTTTTGGATTTTTGGGATGTATCAGACAGCTTTAAGCTGAACTCTTGTAACAGATTCTCTTCAAGAAATAAAATACCTTTGGGGGGGGTCCAGCCCGACATGTTGTCCTAGGCCGTAGCAGTGTGTAGAGAGAGAGAGAGCTTTACTGAGTATTTCTGAAGTAAATTCAGAGTGCGAGGATCTGTAGAGAGAGAACTAGTGAATTGCAGACTAGTGAATTGCATTGGTATCAGAGCACAGCTATATTGTCTTCTTAGACAGTGACGATCCAAGGAATTGATGCGTGATGATGAGGGCGCACGATATTTGAGCATGCGCAATAAGATTGGCGTATGGGAGGCTTCCTAGTTCGTTCTCCTTATGCTAGTCCTTGGGTGACGATCTAAAGTTTAAAGGTCATGACGGCCCAACAGAGTTTACTTCTACCCGGTACTATCTACTATGCACGGGGCCCTGCAACTAAATAGCAAAGGAAAGATTTCCGTCGAACGACGAAGGGGTATCAGGGTATAATATTTTCGTCGAACGACGAAGGGGTATCGGGGAGGTCACTACGCTGCACACAGAAGGCTCCAGCGAGGCGCAACGCGCGATGGTTTCTGAGGCGCGATGCACGACGTCGACTAGCCAAGTGAAGGTGTGAAACCTTAGGCTTACGTGGCAGCCGGGATGCTGAAAGATATCTGGGAATCTATGAGAAAGAGTTATTGGCTGTAATTCATGCCATCCATACATGGAAGCACTATCTTTTGGGTGCAGATTTTACTGTTAAAACAGATCACCAAAGTCTGAGATACTTTTTGACTCAGACCAAGCTTTCCGAGAAGCATATGAAATGGGCAAACATGCTGTCAATGTATCAATTTCAGATTGTCCATACCCCAGGAATTCGGAACAGAGTGGCAGATGCCTTGTCCCAAAGACCCCAGGTCAATAATGTGACTATTGCTTATCATCAGGACCTGGAAGGCATGAGGGAGCAATATGCTAGTGATGCAGATTTTGGTGAAATTTTATAGCAAATGCAAGAGGGGTAATCCACCGGTCACTATTCCCTGAAAGATGGGTATCTAATGAAAGATGATTGCCTATGCATCACCCAGGAGATGAGGAAAAAGATTTTGGAGGAATGCCATGCACCTCCCTATGCTGGACACAGAGGAATTACAGCAACAACTCTAGCACTAGAGAGGTATTTCTTTTGGCCAGGGATGCGGAAAGATATACATCAGTTTGTTACTGAATGCCTTACGTGTCAGATAGTGAAGTATGATAGACGGAAGGCATTTGGCCTACTTATGCCTCTTCCCGTGCCTCAGGCACCATGGGAAAGTATTACAATGGACTTTATTTTTGATTTGCCAAGATCAAAGTCAGGAAATGATGGGATTTGGACTATCATTGATAGATTCAGCAAGCAAGCTCATTTCATTCCGGTTCGCAAAACCATAAAGGCAGATCATATGGCTAAGCTTTTCATGGCACAGATCTTTAAGCATTATGGTATGCCTAAGGCCATTGTTAGTGATCGAGATCCCAGAATGACCAGTCTATTCTGGAGAGCTTTATTTGATAACATGGGGACGAATTTGAATTTTTCTTCTTCTTTCCATCCCCAGACAGATGGTCAAAGTGAAGTAGCAAATTCTATAGCATTAGATATGCTGAAATGCTACGTGGGTGACCAAGGTTCAAACTGGGAAAAGTACCTACCATTGATAGAGTTTGCTTACAATAATGCAGTACACAGCTCTACAGGGAAAGCCCCCTTTGAGGTCATTTATGGGAAGGTGATTTTGCCACCTATATTGAGGACCAAAGATGAAATATTTGCAGCTGATCAGTTTGTGAGAGACCTCCAGACAGCTTACAGCCAAGTCCGGACAGCAATCGAAAGGTCTCAAGAGAAACATAAAAGAGCTGCAGATAAGCATAGGAGACAGTTAGATCTCAAGGAAGGGGATTGGGTACTTTTGAAGTTTGAAAAAGCTAGGCTCCGCAAGTTTAAAGGCAAACAGAAAGTGTATGCAAAGTTATCTCCCAGATACTATGGCCCTTTCAGGGTTACAGAAAGAATAAATGAGGTTGCATACAGGTTAGCATTGCCAGAGCATTGGAGGATTCACAATGCATTCCATGTGAGTCTTCTAAAGAAATTCCAGGGGCCAGAGCCTACAGAAGCAGTATCAGAGGATCCACCAGAAGTGGATGAGCTGGAGGAGGTCCTTCAGCTAGATTGTGTACCATACTGTACACAAAGGCCCTCAGGGTAAGGAGTTTTACAGATATCTTGTAAAATTCAAGAACTATACGGCATTAGATGCCAAGTGGATGGACGAAGACATGTTATCCGATCATCCACAGCTTTTGGATGTTTACAAGGAAACTTTTCAGTTGAGCTCAACTGAATAGAAGCCGAGGGGATGTCACCACAATGTAAATATCCTAAGTCAAAGTACAGTTGACCATTTATTTGATCATAATTAAAGAGTTTTATATGTGTTAATTATGGTCAAAGAAGTCTTTTAATGGTCAAAGGATTGACTACGGTCAAAGATACTTGACTCTAGTCAAGTAAACCTGACTTCGGTCGGGGAGACTTGGTTTATTACCAAGAGGATTAACTGCGGTTAACCAGCGAACCATAGAGCTGACTATAGTCAGAGAGTGTTGACTTTTGTCAACGAGACTTGGCATGCGCCAAGAGAGTTAACCACGGTTAACCAAGATGTGCCAACTTCGGTTGGAGAGACTTGGCTATAATTAAGGCGCCTCGACCCTTGGTCAAAGCTCCTTAATTATAATCAAGAGTGTTGACTCCGGTCAACCAGAGAATAAATATATATTTTTATATTTGTGCACATGTATTCAGTGGGGACGCCCACCGTGACTAGAATTAGTCCACAGTGTGTTATTTGCATGCAAAAGCGATAACAATTAATGGGTGCCATGGTGGTGCGCTTTAATTAATTGTTGGAGGTACTAGGAAGAGTTATTTTTCCTAAGCGCTACGGGAGCCTAACAAGCATCTAGGAGGCGGTTCGTGTGACCAAGTGCTTTGAAGACTCCAGAGTGGCCCTTAGTGGCATGTAATAGGACTTAGTCTAGATTTTAGACAAGTGGCATGTTGCCAATTTGAAATGAGCTTGAAGCTCTTGTAATGAAGGATTCACGTTTTGGATTTTTGGGATGTATCAGACAGCTTTACGCTGAACTCTTGTAACAGATTCTCTTCAAGAAATAAAATACCTTCGGGGGG
Source organism: Dipteris shenzhenensis (assembly GCF_047967505.1). Taxonomy (NCBI): domain Eukaryota; kingdom Viridiplantae; phylum Streptophyta; class Polypodiopsida; order Gleicheniales; family Dipteridaceae; genus Dipteris; species Dipteris shenzhenensis. The sequence goes on along the minus strand of NC_141627.1, from coordinate 42,490,820 downwards.
GTCCAGTCCGACATGTTGTCCTGGGCCCTAGCAGTGTGTAGAGAGAGAGAGAGAGCTTTACTGAGTATTTCTGCAGTAAATTCAGAGTGCGAGGATCTGTAGAGAGAGAACTAGTGAATTGCAGTGTGCCTCTCTGTTGCTTCCCAGATTGCATTAAGCTAGTAATAGAAGAACATGATTACTTTGTCTTGTGTTTCTTCTATACTGTGCCAGAGAGGTATAGTTCTAGACAAAAAGCTTATCATTGCTTGTTTGCTGGCAGCTGACGCTCTAATCTCAAGTGGGCTCGCAGATGTTGGTTACAAATATGTCAATATAGGTAATTATTTCCCATTGGTATTGGCTTCCATCTGTAATTATTATTGTTTAAACTGCAGATGAGAAGTCCTAATATGTATCTTATAACCATTTTTACAGATGATTGCTGGTCATCTCTACGGGACTCAAAGGTTTTCTCTTGGTACTTCTTGATAATTTTGTTTACCATGCTTTGCTTCTCAGGCATTATTTAATGTTACATGTTCCCTACATTTTTTCTTGAGGCTCAGTTTGCATGTATTATGATATGATGCATCATAATATTTTTAAAGAAACTGTTGACATGAAGATTCTCGATTCTCTTTTTCCCTCTTGAGTTTTATGCACCAGTCATATATATTGTGAATTTCGTAAGGATTTTCATTGCAACTGAGGCATGTGTCATTTATCCAATATGTTCTGCAGGGTGATCTTGTTCCAGATGTAACGAATTTTCCATCAGGAATACAGGCCCTCGCTGACTACGTTCACTCGAATGGATTGAAACTTGGCATTTACTCAGATGCAGGGTAAGCTGATCTCTGATTTAGTCATTTTCTGAAGTCTTGTGCGGCCAAATTATGTGTGGTTGCATGGCCAGTTTCTTAAGATTTTTATGTGTCTAGCTGTTTGGAATAATTTGTTAGACTGCTGTGTGCCGAATGCATGTTCTAAGCATTTGCCTCATATCAGGATTGTTTTCTTGATTTATTTATCACAGTGGTGATCATACAGGTGATTGTTGTCATGATTATCTTGTTGCACATTTTTGTCTCTTGAATACGTGCTTCACATGTTTATTGTATCTGATGTCATGTTTTCTTGTCAGAATTCTTACATGCGAAAGGCGACCTGGTTCTCTTTTCAATGAAATTACAGATGCTGCTACCTTTGCATCTTGGGTATTTTACTTCCTTTTCAAATGTACACTTGTTTTTTTGGGCCCTTGATAGAATTATTTGCAAAACCTTGTATAATTTAGATAATAAAATGCATCGTTTTTTGTCGGAAATGATTTCTTGTAGCTTTGTAAGGCAGTTTTGCGGTGTTGTGCTATGTGGGATTTGGCTATTTTTTGTAGGGCATTGATTATTTGAAGTATGACAATTGCTTCAACCTTGGAATTGCTCCCCAACTGAGGTAAATGTCGTGTAGCAGTTTCCTCTAATAACTTCTGAGAAAGTGACATGCTTTCAATAAATTTTGAGATCACAATTCTGACTTTACACATCAGGAAACGATGCCGATACTTGCAGGTATCCTCCCATGCGTGATGCTCTTAATATAACCGGGCAACCTATTTATTTCTCAATGTGTGAATGGTAAGCTGCGTTGGCTCCTCTGTCCAGTTATTAATTTTGTCTGAATTTGATACCTGAACTTGAATGTCACATCATGGAATAGTATCCTAATTTGGCTGCAGGGGTCAGGATAACCCAGCAGAATGGGGAGAGACTGTAGGAAATAGCTGGCGCACAACAGAGGATATCCAGGACAATTGGGAGAGGTAGTCGTACGTCTATATTGGACCGTATTGCTACCATTCTGCAAAATGATATGCATTTATCGTGTCTTCAATTTTGCAGTATGGTGATGATTGCTGACCAAAATGATCAGTGGGCAGCATTTGCTGGGCCTGGTGGATGGAACGGTTAGAATATCTTTTAAATTGATGAGTTTTACTTCAATTTGGTGTCTGCAAGTATTGAGAAGTGAAGTGTGGAATTATATACGATCATTTTGTGGATCATACATTGTCTATTTCCCTTCTTGCAGATCCTGATATGTTGGAAGTGGGCAATGGGGGTATGACTTTTCAGGAGTACCGGTCTCATTTCAGTATTTGGTGCCTTATGAAGGTCTGTTCATTTTGTCAATGCAAGGCATATCTAAACTTATCAAATAGTTATTCTAAGGTACAAGAAAATTTCAACAGATACTTAAAAGATCAAATCAGCACATAAGCAACATATCTTCAAATTTTGGTGGAAGTAAGGATTATACGGTATACGGTGCAGAATTATTTTTTACACCAAGTATTGTGTGCTTTTGAAAGATGGTGTCCTAATATTTTCTACACCGAGTAAAGCGTGCTTTTGAAAGATGGTGTCCTAATACGCAATCTATATTAAGCCACAGCCTCCCTGAGGTCAAAATGATAGAACTAAGAAGGTGTCTCATTTTGGAACTTAATTAATAAAAAAGATTATGCTCTCACAAGCTTCATAATAGCAGTGCAAGCAGGTTCCTTAATAGAAACTGAAGTCCTCTTGTATGGAGTACAATTGTGTTGCACTCATCATGCTAGATGAAAAGTTCTGGCTTTCGCTAGATTCTCCACAGGCAAAGGGGAAGTCAAATAAGTAAGGATTTGAAAGGAAGTTGTAGCATGTTGGTAGAAGGATAATCAAAGAGGCAACAGTTGCAAATTTTTTTTGTTTTTCTGTTGTTCTTTCTCAGGCTCCTCTTCTAATTGGATGTGATGTGAGGAATATGACAATGGAAACATATGAGATCCTTTCAAATACAGAAGTAATTGCTGTCAACCAAGGTTTGTTGCACAAATTCACATCCTATCCATGAAAAGATAACTTTTGGCGCCTCTATGAGGATGTTCACGTATGAAGATTTTTACCAAATGATATTGGAAATGCATTGCAGATTCCTTGGGAGTACAGGGATCAAAAGTCAGTAAACAAGGTTCTGATGAATGCTTTGAGGTAAAGTTCAATGACCTTGTTGCCAAAGCCGTTTTCTGGAACATGGTTTTGTACCTAACTATATCTGTCATTGCTTATGTAATTTTATCTAAACTGAGATACAAGGCTTATTGTAATGCTTTATGTCAACTGCTCCCATCTCCAATAAGTGTCTCCCACTTATGTGGTGCATCCTCTGAGTGTCTCACTCTCCCAAGCTCTACTTGGTCTATCCCTTACTCTGAGGGGGTCTGATCCAGCGTCAAGTAAGCCCACTTGTCTGTCCCAGGTACGTGCATTGAAGTCACCCACAAAAGATTGCTCTCAAGACAATTCGAGAACTTGTAGACTTGTCTGGTGACTGGTATCTGGACTGAGAATTAATCTCAGGCAGCCCTTTGTATTATTCAGGTGATGCAAAATGTCTGATACACGCTCGGTGAGGAGAGAAAGGTATGCGAAGAGAAGACTATTTGTGCAGAGGTCGAAGAGGTTGGCAGAATATGGAAGACAAGAAACTACCACCATGTCACTTGCAGAGTTTTCTACGAGTTTGCCATATTAATCGTGCTATGACAAAAGAACAATACGTGAACTATTTCCCATGTACACTCACCAAGATGGTCCACCATTGGTTTAACCATTTCCGAATTGGTTACTTCAAAGATTGGCAACAGTTGTCTGAGGCTTTTCTCAAAAGGTTCAGACAAGAAATTCATGAAGAAGAAGGCTTTGAAAGAAATGGGTTTTCGAGAAAAGTTGAGTCAAGAAGAGAAATGGTGCAACAAATTTTTCAGGAAGGGACATACACAAATATTATGGGACTTGTTCCAAATATGGACATGATGAGTCCAACTGTTGATATGTCAAGAAGAAGTCACCTAGGTTAATTAGGTGGAACTTGAATCAAAGACCAAGGAGGTATTACCACCAAAACCCAATTAGGGTAAAGGCAAGGGCAAGAATGGTAAGGACAAAAATCAAGGTCCTTCACAAATTTGATGTTATTTCTGTAATGGTAATCATACCAAGGCCGAGTGTCCACTTTAGCAAGAATATATGAAGTTATTTCAAAGCAACATGGAAAGACGAAAAGTAGACCTTGGATGTCAGGTCATACTTGCAAAAATCCCGAGTGCAGTGGATGCCAATGAAGTGTCTGGTCATAACCGGTAACCTAGGAGGATAGTACAACATCTTCTATAGGCGACCTAAATTAGAAATATTCTCATCTAATTTTCAGCTCAACAATGAAGAGAACGAAAAGAGTTGGCAAGAGGGGACAGCCTTGCTTGACCCCTATGTTGCTATTTATAATGACCCTTCCTCTCAAGCATGATTCATCTACTAATGGCTGTGCTAACTTGGCTGACACTCTCTCATATAGTATGTATGTATGTGGCCTCTTTGAGTTCTTGAGGGACTTGAAGCCTTTCTAGTCTCTTGCTAAGCTTTTTATGTGAAACTGTGTTGAAGGCTTTCTCGAAGTCTACACAGCAGCATTAGACAACCCCTTTCTTATCCTTGACAGAGAGAGAGAGAGAGAGAGAGAGAGAGAGAGAGAGAGAGAAATAAAATTTATTAGAAAGAAAGAAAGAAAGAAATTTTATTAGAGTCTTCGGAAGACCGATGGGTCTATGAGACTGAAAGAAAACCTGATACAAATCACAGTAAGGGTGGAGCTACTGAAACGAGCATCATCACCCGTGCTGAATCCTAAGTCTGATCATACATAATCAAATACATCTGGATGTAACAATGAAAAGAAAAGGACTGGAGCGGAGCGGAATCCTCCGTATGTCATGTCCCCCTGGCTGGTGCATAGCCGGTGATGGGACGCTGGTGCCCGTCAAGGGGTGCTGTGCGTCTCGGTCTCTTGGACGAGGCTCGACGCAAGACTAGAGCCACCGTGACTCCCGTGGGATGATGTATCCTGGGTCTAAACAATGACGGGAGGTCCCCCAGAGTGATTTGTGTGTCCCCTCGATGTCTCATGTGTCGTGCTGCAATCGTCGGGTCGGGGTCTCTGTCATGTCGGCCGCTAGAGACTGGACGATCAATGTCACTCGATGGGAAGAACTATGTGATCCTGCTCTGAGACGTGTCTGATGATGTGGCCAAGCCCCGTCGCCTGAGTAAGTACTCTCTATGTCGGACTCCCTCGTGAATGAAGGCCGCGAGGCATCTCTGATCTGGGTAGGCGCGCGAGGAATCTGGAAAGGAGGCTGGAGCCGTCTCTGAAGAGGCAGTGGTAGCGACCTTGGATCTCGTAGTACACTGGGCACCTGAAAATAAAATGCTCCTCCGACTCAACCTCTTGACAGTCGCACAATATGCATAAGCGATGCTCCCTAGGAATCCCCTCTGCTCTGTCGCTCTCTATGCGGAGGCGGTGTGATGATACCCGAAACTTTCCGATGGAGATCCGTAGTGAGTGAGGCATATGAAGCTCAGTGTACCCCGGTGGTGTGATGAATCCCTCCTCCGAAATGCGAAGACAGTAATCTCTGTAGAAACTTAGCTTCACTGGAAGCTCCCTCGGCTCCAACCAGGTCCTAAAGGTGTAGGTGTGTGTGTAGCTGCAAGAGATTCTCTCCAGTGACCTGGTTGGTATGTGGCCCAATTGGGATGATGGGTGGGAGTACCGGAGGGGCATCTAAACTATACTGAAAAGGAGGTATCCTATCGATGTGGAACCCTGGTCTCATCTGTGAGTCTGTGCATACTAGCATCGCTCGTCTCCCTCTGCTGCCAACCTCATGGAGGAATCGAGAGCCAACCATGGCAACCTCTGTCTCCCTAATGTGCAGTCCCCATATGATCTAACCCGGTGTAGACATGTGATGGTCTGAAAGGCTGCATCTAGCTTGAGTGGAGAAGCACCAAACTCGGCCTGAATGATGTGATGTGGTACAGACGGTTTCCCTCGGATCATCCGTGAGAGCATGAGGATTTGCAAGCGCTCCACCCGTGTCCACTCTATCTCTGACATGTCAGGCCCCCAACAAGGGCCGCCATACATACCGGCTGGTCGGACCAAGGAGTCCAAGAGAAGAGCCTTGGTCTGAGGGTCCTGGAAGTGGGAGTAAAAGCACTGTCTCTCTAGCCGAGCCAGTGAGGCGTATCCCCTGCTCAGTCTGGCTTGCATAGTTGGTCTCATCGTGAAGATCGGGCCGAAGAAGATGACCCCCAAGTAAGTGTATGAGGATACGATCTCAACTGGTGACCCACCCAAAGTAAAGTAAACTGCTTCCATTGCATGTTTGCTCAAGAGGTGTTAAAGATCATGACCTTGGTCTTGCCAAGGTTGACCTCCAAATCATGGGATAAACAAAAAGCCTGCAGTGCATCCAGGTGTTGCTGGAGCCCCTTGGGTGTGGACGACAAGAGTGCCGCGTCATCTGCATAAAGAAGAATCCTGATGATGATCCCGGCAAGTGAGCAACCGGTCCCTCCGAACGTCCCCATGAAAGTCTCAAGCTCATCGATGTAGAGGTCAAACAGGGTCGGTGATAAGGGACAACCCTGTTTGACCCCCATGGTACTCAGGATCTCATCTGTCCAACCTGCGCCTGTCTGAGACTCTCTCATACAGTGCCATGACTGCCCAGATGATCTCCTGATCAAATCCCAGTGTCTGCAGGCGTGTGATAAGACGAGCTGGAGGTACTATGTCAAAGGCTTTGCGGAAATCCACAAAGCAACATTATACCGTCTCCTTCCGTGATCTGGCCTCCTCAATGACACTCATGAGTGTGAGTATGTGATCCATAGTCCCATGGTCTCGCCTGAAACCGGCCTGACCCTCTGCTTTGAGCCCTCTCATCTATGCGAACAGGCTGACCGATGCATCCAATACAGTTGCATAGATCTTGGACATCACATGTCCAATCATGATAGTCCTGTAGCTACTCGGGTCCATGGGATCCCCTACCTTGTGGATGGGGGTGATGGTGTTGAGTGTCCAAGTGTGGGGGAAGCCAAGGCAAACAGCGTCATTGAATAGCTTTGCTAGGATTGGGGCTAACGTGTCGATCCCATATGCGATAAACTCAGTGCATAGCCCCTCGTGATCCTTAGCTCGGCCTGTGTGCAGTTTCAATGTCGTGTCCTTGACTCTCCCTCTGGTGAACAACGTGCAAGTGGTGGGACGAGGTGTGTGTATGAGGTCTGAAGTAGGCTGGTGTGGGACATCATATAGATGGTGTGCATACGTGTGTCAGACTCTCGTGTCGGTGAGGGGTGATGGGGACCTACGCTCAAGGAATCTCCTCCAAAAATCCTTAGAGTTGTTGCTGTACAAGATGTGCAGTAGCTCCTCCTCATTTTGACGAAGAAAAGCTTGCTTCTTCCGACGTACGAGACGTCGGTACTTGCGTACCGTGTCTGGTGTGTTCGGGAGGTGACATCTGGTTTCAAGTCGGAGCTGTCGTCGATAAGCCTTGCACTGTGCATCGTACCAATTGTTGCAGGGTACGGAACCAAGAGGTGGTGGTCTAGTGGACCGTGTGGTGTGGGGAAAGATTTGGAGGGCAGCCTCGTGGAATGTACAACTAATCAGGGCAGCACGGTCCTCTATGAGTGGTATGTGATCGATGTAGGTTAGGAGTTTGTTTAGGCGTCCAGAGTAGGCCGGTGAGAGGCTGTGATCAAAGTGTATGTCGTGGTAGGTGTCGTGCTTCCTATGAGGTGTATGTGGTGTGGCTAAGCGTGGAGTGGCGATAGTGAAGAATAGGTATGTGTGATCAGCTCCTACGGTGAAGTTGGTGATACATGAAGTGAAGGTAGGGGATCCCATGATGTAATCTACTACACTAGTGCCCCCCCCGTGTGGGAAGCAAGTCAAACCACCTGAGGAGGGCCATAGGTCGAGCCTGTTGTAGATGATGAGATCACGCATATTGCCCAAATCAAGCAGCGTGTGTCCATATGGTGTAACATGCCCATGTCTGTATGATGAGGTCCTGGTCATACCTGCTCCGTCTAGGTCCATGTCTGGCAGCATGATAGAGTCGTCTCAGAAGTCTAGGAGTGGTGCTTGTCGCGTACTCGTCCTGGCGTTGAAGTCCCCAACAAGGAGAACTTCCCCGCGGGTTGAAAGGTTTGGGATATCCTGATGTAAGGGTGCATATGGCGATGTCTCACCCTCTTCTCGTGCCACTCTGGTGAAGTGGGATGTGTCTAGCAAAAAGTAGCATATTGCTATGAAAAGGTCATGGGTGTCTGTCTGTCAGATCCGGATCCACATGAATCGGGAGTGTGTGTCCTTCCTCTCAATAGAGATGGCTCCAGCGAGGGAAGACATGTACAATACTGCGACCCCGCCTGATCCTCCGACTCCTTCTGTATCCCTCGTCTCATCCCTGAAGGCTGACTCCCATATGTAGCCACTGACTATCGATAGTGGACGCTCTGGGCTCTGGTGTGTCTCCGTGTAAAAGACTATGTCTTGTCCTGTATAATACTCCGAGAAGTTCCCTGGGTCTGACCATAAGGTACCATTATGGTGCAGTCTAGAGTCTCAGAAACTTGAGTCTCATAGGCCCCGTCCCCCTAGGGGGTACGGGTGGGAGCCCGACGGGTGCTGGTCAACAACCTACCATCTCGGACCACGGCCCCCATTTCCCCTCCTTGCGGGCAACATCCCGTTGCTGCAGAAGAACTCGTCGCTCCTCAATCTATAGTGGTGTCAAATCCTCGTCCATGGACAGGGTGGGATGCTCTCGTAGAGAGGCTCGGCGTCGGAGTGTCGCTAGTCGAGCATGTAAATCTCTGAAGCGAATGACTAGGGGCTGCTCTCGGTTGGGATCTCTCCCAACATGCCATGCTCCCTCTATGCGATGGTCGGGGACCCCCATGGTGGTGGTCACAAAGGTGATCGCCTCCTCCATGGGCGTCGTAGTGGTGCTGGTGCTGTCTCGAGTGATCCCTTGTATTCGGATGTTGAGGGCCTTCGAAGCCCTCTGCTGCTGCTCCTGTATGGCGGCTGAAACGGTTGCCTTTGCGGGCTCCCGTTTTGCACGTCCACCCATCTAGTCGTCTCTGCTATAGCCGAGTGTATCGTGGCTATTTGTGCCTCCGTCTCTATGAATGGGGTCCCTCCAGGCACTGCTTTGAGGGTCTCGAGCTCCTCTCGAAGCTGTGTGATGTCGTGTCCGAGTCCCTGGATAAGGGTGCCCTGCTCGTGTGTATAATGCGGGCGTGCTCCTAGGTGTATCGGGCCTGCTCCTAGGTGTAATGTGTCAGCTCTGCCCTGACGGGCCCGGATGCTGTGTATCTCAGCCAATAGGGAGTCCCAAGCATCTGGCAGGGGCCTAAGATGTCCTGGTCCAGGTGGGAACTGGATCTCGAGAGGGGTTGGAATGAAGGTGGGCTGCTGAGGTTGTACTGAGGGTGGGGACAGTATGATCTGGGCGGGGGAGTGATATGTAGGAGTAGCGAGGTCGGACGAGGTGATGAAGGGTGGCTGGAGGTAGAGGTGATACGAGGGGAAAGTACTCTGGAGCCATGGCTGGTGGGGCCAGTGGTGAGGCTACTGGAGAGGAGACCTGTGATGATGATGCAGGAGAGGGGGAGGAGAGAGGTGGCGTAGATGATGAGGCGGATGATGGTGGTGAAATAGTGGTGGTAACCATAGAGGTCGAGGATGTGGTGAGCGGCATGGGCTTTGGGTGGGCCTCTTTCTTCTGGGCCGCGGTGCTGTCCACTGTCAAACCGCTCCGGTTGTTGCGTTTGTTGAAGTCCTCCAGATTGAGTTACTTTTGTGCTTTCGCCTTGTTAGCGTTCCCCTTCCCCATCTCCATGCGTATGCAGATTTGGATTGAGGGGTCTCCTGCCTAGTCTCCTGTCCTCATCCCCCTGTTCCCTTCATTATGGGGGCAAAGAAGGGACTGCAGGAGGTCGAAGCTGTTTTTCTTTTTTTTCCCCTTAGAGGAATTTAAAAAAAAAGAAAAAAAAAAGAAAACGGGGAGGGGGGGAAGGGGGGGTAGCGGGGGGGTTAGCGGGGGGTAGAGAGGGGTAGCGAGAGGGGTAGCGGGGGGGGGGGGGGGGGTAGCGAGGTAGCGGGGAGGGTAGCGAGGTAGCGGGGAGGTTAGCGAGAGGATGGCGAGGTAGCGGGTGGGTAGCGAGGTAGCGGGGGGGTTAGCGAGAAGGGTAGCAGGGGGTAGCGAGGTAGCGGGGGGGCTAGCGGAGGGGGTAGGTAGGGGTAGCAGGGGTAGCGGAGGGGGTAGCGGGAAGACCGATGGGTCTATGAGACTGAAAGAAAACCTGGTACAAATCAGAGTAAGGGTGGAGCTACTAAAACGAGCATCATCACCCGTGCTGAATCCTAAGTCTGATCATACATAATCAAACACATTTGGGTGTGACAATGAAAAGAAAATAGACTGGAGCGGAGCGGAGCGGAATCCTCCGTATGTCATGTCGCCCTGGCTGATGCATAGCCGGTGATGGGACGTTGGCGTCCGTCAAGGGGTGCCGTGGGTCTCGGTCTCTTGGACGAGGCTCGACGCAAGACCAGAGCCACCGTCACTCCCGTGGGACATATCCCGGGTCTAAACAATGACGAGAGGTCCCCCAGAGTGATTTGTGTGTCCCCTCGATGTCTCGTGTGTCGTGCTGCGGTCGTCGCGGGTCAGGGTCTCTGTCACCTCTGCGGCCAGAGACTGGACGATCAATGTCACTCAATGGGAAGAACTCTGTGATCCTGCTCTGAGAGGTGTCTGATGATGTGGCCAAGCCCCGTCGCCTGAGTAAGTACTCTCTGTGTCGGACCCCCTCGTGAATGAAGGCCGCGAGGCATCTCTGATCTGGGTAGGCGAGGAATCTGGAAAGGAGCCCAGAGCCGTCTCTGAAGAGACAGCGGTAGCGACCTCGGATCTCGTAGTACACTGGGCACCTGAAAATAAAATGCTCCTCTGACTCAACCTCCTGACAGTCGCACAATATGCATATGCGATGCTCCCTAGAGATCGCCTCTGCTTTGCCGCTCTCTATGCGGAGGCGGTGTGATGATACCCGAAATTGTCCGAGGGAGATCCATAGTGAGTGAGGCATATGAAGCTCAGTGTACCCCGATGGTGTGATGAATCCCTCCTCCAAAATACGAAGATAGTAATCTCTATAGAAACTCAGCTTCACTGAAAGCTCCCTCGGCTCCAACCAGGTCCTAAAGGTGTGTAGCTGCAGGAGATCCTCTCGAATGACCTGGTTGGTGTGTGGCCCGATCGGGATGGTGGGTGGGAGTACCGGAGCGGCATCTAAACTGTACTGAAAAGGAGGTATCCTATTGATGTGAAACCCTAGTCTCACAAACCATCTGTGAGTCCGTGCATACCAGCATCGCTCGTCTTCCTCTGCTGCCAACCTCATGGAGGAATCGAGAGCCAACCATGGCAACCTGTGTCTCCCTGATGTGCAGTCCCCATACGATCTAACCCGGTGTAGATATGTGATGGTCTGAAAGGCTGCATCTAGCTGGAGTGGAGAAGCACCAAACTCGGCCTGAATGATGTGATGTGGTATAGATGGTTTCCTCCGGATTATCCGTGAGAGCATGAGGATCTGTAGGCGCTCCACCCGTGTCCACTCTATCTTGACATGTCAGGTCCCTAACAAGGGCTGCCATACATACCGGCTGGTCGGACCAAAGAGTCGAAGAGAAGAGCCTTGGTCCGAGGGTCCTGGAAGTGGGAGTGGAAGCACTGTCTCTCTAGCCATGCCAGTGAGGCGTATCCCCTACTTAGTCTAGCCTGCATCGCTGGTCTCATCGTGAAATCAGGCCGGAGAAGATGACCTCCAAGTAAGTGTATAACGATACGATCTCAACTAGTGACCCACCGAAAGTGAATTGCTTCCGTTGCATGTTTGCTCGAGAGGTGTTAAAGATCATGAGCTTGGTCTTGCCAAGGTTGACCTCCAAATCATGGGATAAACAAAAAGCCTGCAGTGCATCCAGGTGTCGCTGGAGCCCCTCGGGTGTGGATGACAAGAGTGCCACGTCATCTGCATAAAGAAGAATCCTGATGATCATCCTGGCAAGTGAGCAACCGGTCCCTCCAGAAGCCCCCATGAAAGTCTCAAGCTCATCGATGTAGAGGCCAAACAAGGTTGGTGATAAGCGACAACCCTGTTTGACCCCTATGGTACTTAAGATCTCATCTGTCCAACCTGCGCTTGGCCGAACTCGGCCTGAGACTCTCTCATAAAGTGCCATGACTGCCAAAATGATCTCCTGATCAAATCCCAGTGTCTGTAGGCGTGTGATGAGACGAGCTCGAGGTACTGTGTCAAAGGCTTTGCGAAAATCCACAAAGCAGCATTATACCCTCTCCTTCCGTGATCTGGCCTCCTCAATGACACTCCTGAGTGTGAGTATGTGATCCATAGTCCCATGGTCTCGCCTGAAACCGGCTTGACCCTCTGCTCTGAGCCCTCTCATCTCTGCAAATAGGCTGACCGACGCATCCAATACAGCTGCATAGATCTTGGACATCACATGTCCAATCATGATAGTCCTGTAGTTACTCGGGTCCATGGGATCCCCTGCCTTATGGATAGGGGTGATGGTGTTGAATGTCCAAGCGCGGGGGAAGCCAAGGCAAACATCGTCATTGAATAGCTTTGCTAGGATCGGGGCTAACGTGTCGATCCCATATGCGATAAACTCAGTGCATAGCCCCTCGTGATCCTTAGCTCGGCCATTGTGCAGTTTCAATGTTGCGTCCTTGACTCCCCCTCTGGTGAACAACGTGCAAGTGGTGGGGCGAGGTGTGTGTACGAGATCTGGAGTGGGCTGGTGTGGGACATCATAAAGATGGTGTGCATACGTGTGCCAAACTCTCGTGTCGGTGAGGGGTGATGGAGACCTATGCTCAAGGAATCTCCGCCAAAAATCCTTAGAGTTGGTGGTGTACAAGATGTTCAGCAGCTCCTCATTTCGACAAAGAAATGCGTGCTTCTTTGACGTACGAGACGTCGGTACTTGCGTACCGTGTCTGGTGTGTTTGGGAGGTGACATCTGGTTTCAAGTCGGAGTTGTCGGCGATAAGCCTTGCACTCCGCATTGTATCAGTTGTTGCAGGGTACAGAACCAAGAGGTGGTGGTCTAGTCGAGCGTGTGGTGTGGGGAAAGATTTGGAGGGCAGCTCTCTATGAGTGGTATGTGATCGATGTAGGTTAGGAGTCTGTTTAGGCGTCCAGAGTAGACAGGGGAAGGCTGTGATCAAAGTGTATGTCATGGTAGGTGTCGTGCTTCCTATGTGGTGTGTGTGGTGTGGCTAAGCGTGGGGTGGCGATAGTGAAGAATAGGTATGTGTGATCAGCTCCTGGAGGGAGTGGTGCTACGGTGAAGTCGGTGATACATGAAGTGAAGGTAGGGGATCCCATGATGTAATCTACTACACTAGTGCCCCTCCCCGTGTGGGAAGCAAGTAAAACCACGTGAAGAGGGCCATAGGTCAAGCCCATTGTAGATGATGAGATCATGCATCCTGCCCAGATCAAGGAGCGCATGTCCATATGGTGTAACAGGCCCGTGTCGGTCCGATGAGATCCTGGTCATACTTGCTCCGTCTAGGTCCATGTCTGGTAGCATGATAGAGTCATCTCGGAAGTCCAGGAGTGGTGCCTGGCGCGTGCTTGTCCTGGTGTTGAAGTCCCCAACAAGGAGGACTTTCCCGCGGGCTGAAAGGTCCCGGATATCCTGATGTAAGGGTGCATATGGCGATGTCTCACCCTTCTCTCGTGCCACTCTGGCGAAGTGGGATGTGTCTGGCGGGAAGTAGCATATTGCTATGAAAAGGTCACGAGTGGTTGTGTGTCGGATCCGGATCCACATGAATCGGGAGTGTGCGTCCTTCCTCTCAATGGAGATGGCTCCAGCGAGGGAAGACCTGTACAATACTGCGACCCCACCTGATCCTCGAACTCCTCCTGTTTCCCTCGTCTCATCCCTGAAGGCTAACTCCCATGTGTAGCCACTGACTATCGGTAGTGGACGCTCTGGGCTTTGGTGTGTCTCCGTGTAAAAGACTATGTCTCGTCCTGTGTAAGACTCCGAGAAGTTCCCTGGGTCTGACCAGAAGGTACCATTACAGTTCCAAATGGTGCAGGCTAGGGTCTCGGAAACCTGAGTCTCATAGGCCCCGTCCCCCTAGGGGGTACGTGTGGGAGCCCGATGGGTGCCGGTCAACAACCTACCATCTCGGACCACGGCCCATTTTTCCTCCTTGCGGGCAACGTCCTGCTGTTGGAGAAGAACTCGTCGCTTCTCAATCTGTAGTGGTGTCAAATCCTCGTCCATGGACAGGGTGCGATGCTCTCGTAGAGCGGCTCGGCGTCGGGACAGCTAGTCGAGCATGTGATTCTCTTAAGCGAATGACTAGGGGCTGCTCTCGGTTGGGGTCGCTCCCAAGACGCCATGCTCCCTCTATGCCATGGTCGGGGACCCCCATGGTGGTGGTCACAAAGGTGATTGCCTCCTCCATGGGCGTCGTAGTGGTGCTGGTGTTGTCTCGCGTGATCCCTTGTATCCGGATGTTGAGGGCCTTGGAAGCTCTCTGCTGTTGCTCTTGTATGGCGGCTGGAACGGTTGCCTTTGCAGGCTCCCGTTTCACCACGTCCACCCACCTAGTCGTCTCTGCTATAGCCGACTATATCGTGGCTATCTGTGCCTCCATCTCTGTGACTGGGGTCCCTCCAAGCGCTGCTCTCAGGGTCTCGAGCTCCTCTTGAAGCTGTGTGATGTCGTGTTTGAGCCCCTGGATAAGGGTGCCCTGCTCGTGTATAATGCAGGCCTGCTCCTAGGTGTATCGGGCCTGCTCCTGAGTGTAATGTGTCAGCTCTGCCGGACGTGCCCGGATGCTGTGTATCTTAGCCAATAGGGAGTCCCAAGCATCTGGTGGGGGCCTAAGATATCCTGGTCCAGGTGGGAACTGGATCTCGAGAGGGGTTGGAATGAAGGTGGGCTGATGAGGTTGTACTCAGGGTGGGGACAGCGTGATCTGGGCAGGGGAGTGGTATGTAGGAGTAGCGAGGCCAAACGAGGTGATGAAGGGTGGCTGACTGAGTGGCTGACTGAGAGGTAGAGGTGATACGAGGGAAAAGTACTGTGGAGCCGTGGCCGGTGGGGCTAGTGGTGAGGCTACTGGAGAGGAGACCTGTGATGATGATGCAGGAGAGGGGGAGGAGAGAGGTGGCGTAGATATTGAGGCGGATGATGGTGGTGGTAACCATAGAGGTCGAGGATGTGGTGAGCGGCATGGGCTTCGGGTGGGCCCCTTTCTTCTGGGCCGCGGTGCTGTCCACTGTCAAACCGCTCCGGTTGCTGCGTTTGTTGGAGTCCTCCAGGCTGAGTTGCTTTTGTGTTTTCCCCTTGTCACCGTTTCCCCTTCCCATCTCCTCGCGTATGTAAATTTGGACCGAAGGGTCTCCCGCCTAGTCCCCTGTCCTCATCCCCCTTTGCCATTCATTATGGGGGGGTGTGGGGAGGCAGCAACGGGTAAAGAAGAGATTGCAAGAGAGTGGAGTTGTAGGCGGAGGGGGCAAAATAGGAGCAGCAAGAGGGCAGGGCGGAGGGGCAGCGAGGGACAGCAAGAGAGTAGGGCGGACGAGGGAGGCGAGGTAGCAGAGCGAGAGAGGCAAAGCGGGAGGGCAGCGTGGTAGGGTGGCGCAGGAGGGGTTGTAGGAGGGCGGAGGGGCAGGGCGGAGGGGAGAGGGTGCAGGGCAGAGAGGCGAGGGGCAGGGCGGAGAGGCGGAGGGGCAGGGCGGAGCGGAGAGGCCTACGGGAGGGAGCAGAGAGGCTACGGGAGAGGCCTACGGGAGGGAGCGGAGAGGCTACGGGAAGAGGCGGAGAGGCTAGCGGGAGGGGACGGAGAGGCTAGCAGGAGGGGGGCGGAGAGGCCAGCGGGAGGGAGCGGAGAGATATCTCCTTTGGTAGTGTGTCTAGGTCATCCACAATCAGCTACAGCTTTGAGACTCTGTTGCGTAAGTGGTGTGGTCAAGATCTTGAGAATAGTACCAAAACAGGCCTCGATAGAGGACAAAATATTTTGTACTCCTTGGGGAGGGCTAGGAAGCATAGCATAATGGGAGACCTTGGTATGTCATGTGTCATCTCCATATCATCTATTGTGAAATTGTGGTCCGAAGGGATAAAGGAAACCAGATGAGGACCAAGATAAAGTAGGCTCTACTCCACCATTTCCTGAGTGTTTGAAGTGAAGCTAGAGTAGGAAAACACATTCCCATAGATGGTGACATCTTGAATGTCGTCACCTTCCAAGGCTGAGCTCACCTAGACCCAATCTTTAACCAATCGTCTTGGTGGGAGCAGGGCTACAGTGCGCCCCACCATTTCTTGATCTTTAAGAGAAAGAACAGCATTTTGTACTTGTTTGTCCTTTGGGGAAATGCAAATTCAGATGGTTGAGGGTGTCGAGGGCACCGCCATGTGAACCCCCCTTCTCCAAACTGTTAAGGATAAAAGTGAAACATGTTATGAAACTAAGATTAGTATCCATGCAATACAAAAAGCTAGATTCAAACAGACTATTATTGCCATGGGCTGTATAAATACTATAGTCAAATGAAGGAAATAATTTTCAAAGGTGATGGAGGCATGGATTCATAGAGGGGAAGGAGCTTTTGGTGTTTGTGAAGTGACGAAGAGTATTATGAAAATTCACTAGGCTAGTCATACGTTCTTTGAAGCTGTGGATGGATGGTGGGTAAAATTCCAAAGGGCCAACAACTTGGGAGAACTTCAGAAATAATTCTTACCTCCAAGCTTGGGACAAGTGTAGTCATCTTAGGTAGAGGACTTACCAGTCGTAGAGCAGATTGACTTCATTCTGGAAATTTGGCATTAAAGAGGGAAGCATTATAAGGTGTAGACTTGTTGCCATGTATCATGCGTAATATGATTTCTACTATGTTGGAGAGTGCTCTAATGACTAAGGTGAAAGGAACTCAGAAGGCGGACGAGTATGTTTGTAGCCTTTTGCTCAAGGCTACTATCACTATATCCGGGCATATTATTGGGCATCCAAAAAGGGCTATATAATTAATTATAAATACCTTGGGTGATTGTTGTTACAAAAGATACGAGTGGTGGAGGTTGCTTGCTACAGCCAATGCTACTCGCAGCGGAAGATAGATGAAACAAAATAGCACCCACGAATCACATGTGTTAATTTCAAATCCAACTTCTTTCCGTGGTGTGTATCACTAGAGAAAGAGAGAAAGAAATATATATATATATTAACATCGCAGTAGGCCTCACGGGCCTATGAGACAAAGTAGACATAAAAAAGAAACTACTACATCTCCGAGGAGAGGGGGGGAGGTGCACACGGCATCTCCTAGAGAGAGTCTCTCACAATAAATGAACTGTGCTGGAGAGAGATGTAGAAACAACAACATATGTATGTGTCCAAGGTGGACCAACTCATGTACAAAATATTTGCAGTGTGCCACCCTCTATCAGCAAGGTGCCGAACTAGATGTGGACCCCTATGACACTCAGAACTGTTCTCCTACCTCCTCTTGGCACCTTCAAAACACTTCAGGATACGTTGCTCTTCTAGAGCTTCTGTGGGCTTGGTAATGGTATCCTGCAAACATGCCTTCCTGCTACTCCAGTGAACAGCCCAACGTAAGGCAAACTTTACTCCCGTGATCCTTGACTCCCTTGCTGTTGTGTAGGCAGTCAATGGTGAGGCACAAGTCTCCCCTGATTCCGTTGTTCCTGCTGCTGTGTGGCAGCCAATGATGAAGGAACTGCTGCTGATAATCTGGACCTCCAAGAACCCTGCAATGTAGAATAGTGAATGCCACCCCTGGGGTTAAAGGGCTGGATAGCTTGGAAATAGGCCGCCTTTCTCCAGCCAACCAGCCGACCCAATCTGTAAATCCTACAGACTGGCCGGCCTGCATATGTTGACCAAAAATCTGCCAAACCAGATCGCCTCCTTCCACAGGTCATTGTGCCGTCTGCTGAGTACTTCTGCCCTGCTCTGATGTCAGAATCAGCTCTAGAAGAACCCAAATGCTGCACCTGTTGCTGCTGTCTGCTGCGCAGGTGTTTCCCTTGATTGCTGCTTGCAGACCAGCTCCAAAGCTTCCTTGGAACTGTCACCAGACTGCTACATAGTGCTCCTGCTCCGGGCGCATGGTCCCGCTTGTGGTCTAATTAGTTCCTACAATGCTCCAACAGGTACCTGGGTACAGTGCAGTCTTCTACTGCTTGTGCAGCCTCCACCATAGGTACTTATCTGTTTTTTTCCGAGCAGATATTGCTTCTGATCCAGGTCACATGTGTTGCCCGTAGTCTGGGCCTTTTTTGTCCATTACTCAAGGCTTGTCCAGCCCTTCAATGTCAGCCCGGTCATGTTCCCTAGGTGGTGGATAAGGAAAATAGCGGGGGGTTTGTGCTTAGCTAAAAGATTAAAGCTACCTCTTGGTGTTTTTCCTATTTTGAGCCTATGCTGCCCACATGGCAGCCTGCATGCTGCCCATGTAGCAGCCATGCAAACCTCTCAGTTTCACCCCTCTGGCATCTCTGAGACCTTCATGGTGCATCTTCCCCTGCTCTCCTTATTTGGGGGACTCACAAATGGGGAGGTGACCTACCAAACTCCAACATGCCCTGTCTCGGACTCATCATGGGCCAATCCCCACACATGTCGATGTAGATGCAGTGGCTCCCATGGAGAAGCCCTGTGGAGCATCTTTGTTCTTTGGTCTTTCAACCTGCAGCTCCTAACTCCTCTATGTCTGGCCTCGTGTAAGTGAAACACCATGGCAAGTTCAATCTGATTGACTTTTAGCTGCTGAGATCCCTGTCCTGCTGCTCCCTGCTGCCCTCTGCCCTGCACCCCTCTCCCCTCCCTCACAGCCCTTCCCTTCCCTTCCCCTCCCTCCTCCTCTCCCTGCCAGCCCCTCGTCCTGGGCTGCTGCCCCTCACCCGCTGCTGCCTCTCCCGCTCCCTTCCCTCCCTCTCCCGCTGCTGTCCCCCCCCTCTACCTCTCCCGCTGCTGTCCTCCCCCTACCCCGCTACCTCTCCCTCCCTACCCCGCTACCTCTCCCTCCCTCCCGCTCCCTTCCCTCCCTACCCCCACTACCTCTCCCTCCCTACCCCACTCCCTTCCCCTCCCCTTGCTGCTTTCCCCGCCTCTCCCTAACCCCCCGCTGCCCCTCCCTCCTTACTCCGCTGCCCTCTCCCCTCCTCTCCCTACCCCCCCGCTGCCCCTCCTTCTATCCCCATGCTCCTTCTATTCCTACCCCGCCTCCCTTCCCCTCCCCCGCCCCTACCTTCTGCCCCTTTCTCAGCCTCTGCATCACCATCTCCCCCCCCCCCCCCCCCCCCCCCCCCCTCTTCAACCCTTGACGGAACAAGAGAGAGATTTTCTCTCTTTGGCAGCAGGATTGTCGGACGGACAGAGCATCTTCGTGCTCGTGTCGGCCATTCCACCTTGATTGACGAATGGGTTCCCATTCAGCCAATCCTCGATCGCTTCCACCGGCTGCAAAAACAGTTACCTTTTCCAAAGACGAGCTTCAGCAGCTCAAGATAGACTTAGAGCAGGAGTATGCCACCTCACTCTTTGCTCGCATCCACGGTTCCCACCCCTCCAGGCTACAGGCTAGGGATTGGATGCTTTCAGCTTTACCTGGAGACCTCGCAGGGCACCTCACCGATGTTTGTCTGCTTGGACAAGGGTTCTTCCAGGGGGTTTTTGATTCTCTAGAGTTAGTAGGTTCAGTACTTAGGGCTAGTCCTTTGGCATTGAGCTCCAGGAGGATCTTTTTGACACCCTTCACTTTGGGTTTCGATCTAGTAGAGGAAGATAGCAGGGTTACCTCACTTTTCGTTAGGTTCCCCGGCCTTCCTCAAGTCTACCATCCACTCTTACCGTCCATAGGAGCCACTTTTGGGTTGGTCACAGAGATCCCCCCCCTCCCTGGCATGCCCTCTTCAGCGGCAGAGGTTGTCAGATCGGATGGGGTGCCACGAGTCAGGGTCATCGTTTCTGACCGTGATATTACAGATGATCACATTATGCTTCAGCGACTAGATGGTTTCTTTTTTCGACAGAGTCGAGGTTGCTGAGAGACGGGATCAGTGCAGGATTTTTGGGTACTTCGCCAAGGATTGCCCAAGGAAGAAGAAAGGGCCCAAATGGTTTATTCTGCCTTCTCGTCCTACTTCTTCTACATGCGCCACCAGAGCCCTCCCTTCTCGCCCAGGACCTTCGGGACCAGCCCCTAGACCTGGACCCTCTTCTTCAACATGCAGAGTACGATCAATACCCGGTTGGATGCTTGTGAGGGTTGCTGACACTCCGTCACCTCTACGAGGCAGCTCGGAGCATTCTCAGTCACAGGCAGGTGATATTCTTGCAGGCGTAGATGTGGTTGCCCCAGTCCCCCCGCCTGCTCATCAAGAGGAGCAACCCATTTCTTCAGGTCCTATCACTGATGATCCTGACCAGCCCCCTCTTAATAGAGGTAAGGGGGCTTTTTCTCCTTCTCCCTCGGGTGCAGGGATTCTTTGCACTCCTATGCTAATTCCCTCCTACATGAACTCTTTTGTAGTTTTGGCAGATTTGGCAGAGTTTGAGACAGAGGAGGAGTTTGTATCCTCTACCTTGGGGGAGCCGGTTATTGAGATTCCGTTGGACAGGGTTTCCCCCTCTGCTGGAGTTGGCTTTCTTTCACCAGTTGATTTCCCTCCGCTTGACAGGAGGACGCTTTCACAGGAGAGGATTTTCTCCACCACCAGGTCGGGTAGGGCCTTTCACCCAGCCTCCTCCTCCCATCGATGAGGATCGTTAGTTGGAACGTTCAGGGCCTCGGTGGTATACCTCATTGCTGCCGTAGGTAGCTGATTCGTAACCAACTCCATCCAGGTGTTTCAGGTGGCCGGCCCCATTGATATCCTTATGCTCCAAGAGCATAACCTAGATGGTAGAGATTGCGCCAAGTCAGGTAAGCTTCTTTCTGGTCATACTTTTTGGTCACCTGCCTTGGGCACCAGGGGAGGCATTTGCATTTCTATCTCTTCTTCGATGCTCCCCTTGGTCATTGGACACGGAGTCATAGTCCCCTCTAGAGCACAGTGGGTTATTTTGATGATTTGTGGGCGTAAGGTTGGCTTCCTTAACCTTTATGCACCCAACTTGAGAGGGGATCGTGTCCTCCTTTGGAAGGAGTTGCTCTCTTGGTCACATATTGCAGATTCTTGGATTATTGGGGGCGATTTCAACATGGTTGAAATGCCTTCAGACAAAAGAGGGGGTAGGGAAGGTGGCATTCACTCCCTGGAGAGAGCAGCATGGGATGTCTTCCTTTTTCAGTTCAGTGGCAGAGATGTTTGGTATGATGATGCTTTTCACACTCAGCCACAGTCTCTTCTGTTTTCTTGGTCAAACAGGAGAGTAAGGATGCCTATCCACACACGGATTGATAGATTTTATGTGGATGATTGGGCACTGGACAGAGGTGGGACAGTATGCATCAGCGCTGGGGTGTCCACTTCAGATCATTTTCCGGCTGTTTTGGTGATTTCAGAGCCTCGGGCGAGAGGCCGTTCTGCTAGTATCAGAATTCCAGATGCCTTTTATGCAGAGGAGGGCCTCACAGAGGCAGTGCCACGGATTTGGGTTTCTCACCTACAGCACGGTGGGCAGTCGTCCCCGTCAGATGTGGCTGTAGCCCTCGCTGACATTAGCAGCTTTTATCATTCTGTTGCTAGTATTAGGAGAGATGAGATTCGCAGGAGAGAGATTGCCATTCGACAGCAGCTGGCAGTTCTTTAGAGAGAAGAGCAGAAACGGCCTACGGATGCTTGGATTCAGGAGCGCCTTGCTGCAGCAAGGGCTCATCAACAGACACTTTTAGATCAGAGAGCAGAGTATGCCTTTCACGCCAAAGAGTCTTTCTGGACGGAGATCGGAGGTAGAGTCAACAAGCAGTTCTTCTCTACTCTCGGCCCTAGACATAGTAGAGAGAGGGTTTCGCAGCTTGTTGACTCAGACGGGATACTTCAGACACATCCAGATGCCGTCATGCAGATTGCTTCAAATTACTATGCCTCCCTTGTGACTGCAAATCCTATTTCATAGGCCAGAGATGATGCTAGACAGGTTATTTGGCAGCATATTCCTATGTTGGTGGATAGAGGTATGAGAGTCTCACTTGATGCACGCTTCACCAACATAGAGTTCAGGACCGCTCTTACTGCCCTTCATAAGGGTAGTTGTCCAGGGTCAGATGAGCTTACACCTTTTTTTTTTATTTTTTGGGATCAAATTGGGGATTACATCACCTCAACCCTGCAAGACGTTTGGGACTCGGGTGAGATGCCGGACTCTCGGAGGGTCTCATTCATCTTATCCCAAAAGGAGGTTGCAGAAAATTTAGCGTCTCAGTGGAGACCGACAGTGGAGACCGGTCACCTTACTGGGCACTTTGTATAAGATCTTGGCAAAAGCCATCAGCCTCTTGCGATTGCAGCCCATCCTGCCAGATCTTATACATGACACACAGACAAGCTTTGTCCATGGCAGAAGCATTTTTGATAACATATTCTCATTTTGGGAGGCTTCTGAGTGGGGGAGGCTTCTTAGTGGGCTATGCATGAGGGCCATAGACTAGCAATTCTACTCTTCGATTTCGAAAAAGCATATGACAGGGTAGATTGGGGTTTTCTAGAAGGAACCCTCCTTCACTTTGGATTTTCAGATTTGTGGATTAGAGGGTTCTGCTCTTTACAGGTCAGCCCATAGCCAGGTACTCATTGGTGGAGTCAGGGGAGACAGGTTTCAGATATCCAGATTAGTCCGACAGGGATGCCCTCTAGCCCCCTTTCTATGAGCCTCTATATTAGAGCTCAAGCTGATATTTTTGGGCTGAGACTTCCGTTGAGACAGGAAGAGGAGTTGTTGGACAGTGAGCTAGTAGATGACACAGCTATTTTTTTGGATGCCACTCCACCGATGGATTTATTTTGCATTGCAGCAGGGGCTCACATTAACTGGAACAAATCTAATGGTTTCTGGATAAGTGATGAGGACACTCCAGATTGGGGTGCTCATATTGGCTTTACTTGGATTCAGAGGGGTGTCTCCGTCAAGTATCTTGGATGCCAAGTTGGGGTGGGCATTTCTCTAGCACAGTAGTTTGCTCTCGTGTTGGAGAGCATTAGGAGGAAACTCCTATTTTGGAGTTCGGCCAGACTTGACCTTGCATCCAGAGTGGTGGTTGTAAACCAAGTACTGTTGGCTACAACGTGGTTTGTTTGCTCTTGTTGGTGCTGATCTACAAGCAGTATCACTCAGCTCAAGAGACCTATCATGAATTTTTTGTGGAGTAAGATGTGTCTACAGAAGCGCGGGGAGCTCTGAATGGAGTAAACGGAACATCCCGGAGGGAGTACGACTCCACAAGAGGTTGTCGAACAAAGAAATCCGTGTCCGTGTCACGTCCCTCGAAGAAAGCCTGTGGACCAGTGAGTGACAACCAAGCAACTGATCCCCAGGTCATGAAGAAGGGTGCTCTATGAAAAGTGCAGAGTATCCTAGCAACACCCTTCCAAACCATCCTCGCCTGAGTGCACTCCCAAAGGCAGTGTTGCACTGACTCAATTGCTGAGTGGCATCGAGAACAAGTGGGGTCAACCCTAAACCTGGATCTCCACAGGTTCACTGCAATCCCTCCATGAATAGTAAGCCAGATGAATAACGTGACTTTCCTATTCCTAAGGGATTTTCAGAGTCTCCTCCAAAAGTTTTTCTTCATCTCTGCAAAAATCTGAAAAGTATCCCAATGAGGAGCTCTAGAGGGCCTCCAACCTCTACAACTGAGCTGGAATCTCTTGGCATTTCTGACCGTGTAACGAAAGAAAGGGATGCTATTCTCTCGGTGCCCTACAACTATCCACTCCCATTCCCCTGGATCCCACTGCAAGGATCTAATAGAGGAACCTCCATACAACCAAAGCCTCCAAGATCCAATAGCCAGGAGAACGAGGTGTGGATCAAGATACCACTGTGAGGCTCTACCCATCTCCATGTATCCTGCAATCCTAACAGGCTGAAAAGGAGCCTCCAAAAGAATGTCCTCTGAAGATCTATGGAGTCTGCCTCCTGCATGAACCTAAAAGACAAGGGTATCCTCATGTGCATCCCGCAAGGCTATAACCTCCAGAGGGATACCTGTCCTCGAAAAAGCCCCCAACCAGGTGGACTCAGAAATAGGCATGCACTTCCTCTGAGGTGACTAATTGAACGAGCTCTCTGATCCTCTAGAAGCATCTTGAAAGCTTTCCAAGCACCCACTGTGGATGCAGGTCCCAACTCCCATCTAGACCACTGCATATAATGTGACATGCCCAGTGATCTGCCATGCTCATCTAGTATGCAATAATTCCACATGATGGGCTGCCTGTCAATTTCTTCACGAGAGGAGGGTGGAACTCTCCGAAGAGTACTTATGAAGCTGTCTCAAGCTTTCAGAATGGCAGCCATGAGAGGGGAAGTAGGAGATCTGAGACAGACTGACGTAAAGATCCAAATCTCCTCCCTGAGAAGGTGTGCATGTCTGTATACTGCGTAAGAAAAAATCCTTCCAAGGCTCCTGACCAAGCATCAAACCTTTGACCACCATCTTGCAAAGCAAGGCGCTACACTGCAAGTCTTAATCAATAATATTGAGGCCCCCTTCCTCAATGGGTAGAATAAGAGTCTCCCAAGCCACCCTGGCTATCATATCTGAAGTCCCATCTAGTTGCTTTCCTCAGAGTCTGGAAGGATTGTCCTTTCTTCTCTGACTCTCCTTCAGGGATGAGGTGGCATTTTCAGCCGCCACTTGGGATTTTTGTTTGCTCATTCTGAGCTGTTTTTTTTTTCATGCTTGACATGATGTACTCCCGCACTTGAGCTTGCTCTGCGGTTTTTATTCATACTTAATGAAGTACTTTTCTTGGAAAAAAAAGAAACACCATGGCACACATTTGCAATCCTAGAAGTACCATAGGTCCATGGCACCACCATCTGTAGTCACGAACTTGAGCACTCGTAGTGCAACCATTGTTCAGTTGGCCCCCTCATAATTAGTTGAACAGCCTTGAGTCTTCCAAGCACTGTTCCCGAGGTCTATTTCAACCTGTATATGCATTGGCACAGTCCACAACCCTATCCTACCTGAGCAATGAGACCCCAGTGGCTGATCCACACAAATCTCCCAGCCCAAGGTAAGTCAAGAAAACCTGGACCATGAACTCCAGATGAGCTCTAAAATAGGTAATTTTTTGATGATAGCCTTTTCATTTATAGCTATCCCTGTCTCCACACGTGCTTCAACAAGTTCATCCAATTCACCTAGATTCTTTCAAAGAGCCTTCCCTCATGCAAGTGATATTAGCTTTGCACCTATAGCAATCTAAGCACTCTCTACTATCCTTCACCTTCACAAAGTTTTGTTGATCCCTCCTTAGACCATCTTTCAATTTCAAACATACGTCGTGGCACACCAAGGTGTGCAAATATTACACTTTGGAGTTGATACCAAAAACAGCTCCTCTGTGATTACCACATTTGCTACCGGTTGAAATTTTCAATTCTCCTTCAAAGTTCCTCCTCTTCTGGTCATCCTTCTTCTTGTTGTAGTGCTTTGCAAAGTGTCCTGGCTGGTTGCAATGGAATCATTCTTCTTCTTCTTGCTCCTACTAGAAGAAGAGTCTTCATTATTATCATCAGTCTTTTCATTCCTCCTTTTCTGTTGGGCTTGCTGTTGCTAGGCTTGAACTTACCTATGCATTTGCTCTCGTTTTGAACATTAAAGGCCATGCCATCGATCCATCATATTCTTCTCCCCAGCTTCCTCCTACAGAAGTAGAGGCACTAGCTCCTCGAAAGTCACCGGTCATGACCACTGTCTTGTTATCATGCCAAGAAAAGGCCTAGCCATCCTTGGTGAATGGTCTTTTGACCAGCCATGGAGTGTTGATTCCTCACCACTTCATCTTGGTGATATGCTTGCTCCCCTAATCCATTGCATGCTATACAACTCTGTTTAGACGTCGAGAATCCTCACTTCATTGTTCACCTTGTACATGTCCTTGAGGATGGTCCATCCACCAAATGCTATATTTGCAAGGTGAATATGCGGGAGATGGAATCTGCAGTCTTGCCAATGATAATGGCAAGGGCCTCTGCATCTTGCAGTTCCAATTCATTACTGCAATGGGATAACCGGTGTCGCGACTCCACTCTTGTCGTGATTTCCCAACTCATTTGAACCACCAAATGGCTCTGGATCGTCATCTTCCACAATGGGTAGTCTATCAGCAAGGTGCTGACTAGATGTGGACCTCTGTGACACTCAGAACTGTTCTCCTACCTCTTCGTGGCACCTTCAAAACACTTTAGCCTGTGTTTCTCTCCTAGAGCTTCTGTGGGCTTTGTAATGGTACCCTGCAAACACACCTTCTTGCTGCTCCAGTGAACAGCCCAATGTAACGCAGAGTTTGCTCTTGTGATCCTTGACTTTTTGCTGCTGTGTAGGCAGCCAATGGTGAGGCACAATTCCCTGGTGATTCTCTGTTTCCTTGCTGCTGTATGGTCAACCAATGATGAAGGAACTGCTGCTGGTAATCTCGACCTCCAAGAACCCTGCAAACCCTCTGAATTTAGCCCCCATGGCATCTCTAAGACCTTCATGTGCACCTCCCCCATGCTCTCCTCATTTGGGGGCTCACAGATGGGGAGGTGACCTACCAAACTCCAACAATGATATGCCTAAAAGAAATGGCAAGGTTGTAGTACCTAGTTCGAATGATTTCAGGCACAAAGATCATTTGTGAATGCCATAATAGCCAGTTGTGGAACATCCAGGAGTTGAAAAGACATGATCTCGTAAACGTGATTTCTTTAGTGTTTCTCATGTCTAGTAAGTGAGGCAGAGTGGGTGAAGCCACCTAGTCTTGTACAACCATTGGAAATACCATCAGGTGGATGGGATTGCATTTCCATAGATTCAATAGCAAATCTGCCAATGACAAAAGGGGGGTATGATTCCACTCTTGTGGTCGATCATCATCGTACCGAGAGGGAATGAAGCTTACTAAGATGGCTTCCTTCATTCCGGATGGAGAGTTGACTAGTGCTCCAGAAGTGGCAGATTACCAATGTTTTCATCTCGCTTAGATCAACAAAGTTTATAGTATGGTATGGAGATGTATGTTTTACTAGCTATTTTTGCACCATAGTGGTTAAAGTACTAAAACTTAATGAGTGGTGGGGATGATTCACAGACACATGGTCAAATTATTTCAACCCTTGAGAAGGACAGGATTGAATATCTATGTGTCCTTATCTCCAATCTTCTAGAACACGCAAGAAAGAAAGAATTTTTTTATTAAAAGTCTTCGGAAGATCAAAGGGTCTATGAGACTAAAAGAAACTTGATATAATGAGCTGAGGGGTGGAGTCACTAAGCGGGCATCGATACCTATGATGAATACAAAAAGAAAACCCATAATAATGATCATAACGGCATCAATACATAGAGAGAAAAACTCTCTGAGCTCGGAGGATGGGAGCTGGCGGGGGGTCAACCTTGAGAAGGGGGCGTCGTGGTGCTAGGTTGTTGTGGTGGCATAAAACGTACTAGTGGCTTTCGACATGTGTGACCCAGTGTGGTCTCCTGGCTATGATCCTCTGACGAACACACCTGTGGGTTGTGTCTCCTGTCTGGTGAGCATGAAGGGAATGTCCCCTAATATGATATGTGCTTCCATGTGTTGGTGAGTCCGTCGTACCTTTGGCTCGGGTCCTCGTATTCGCCGTCTCCGCGAGTCCTATTGGTCGGTGCTGTCTAGTTGAAAAACTCAATGATCATGCTTTGAGAGGAGTCTGGATGTATACCCTAATCACACCTACTTACCTAGAGCAACCGCTCCTTGTGTCAGACAGCCTCATGGATGAAAGTTGCCAACCATCTCTAATCTAGGTAGGACAGGAGATTGGATAGGGTTCCGAAACCATCCTTGAAGAGCAACCTCTAATCTCATAGTACACAGGGCATCTGAAAGCAAAGTGCTCCTTTGACTCAATGTCTTGGTGATCACATAGGGTGTAGACGCGATCCTCTCTGGGAATGTCCTCCGCCCGACTACTCAATACACGGAGTCGGTGTGATGAGACACGGAATTGTCCAATCGATATCCTCAAGGAGTGGGGGAGGAGGACCCATGAGTATCCTAGCGGATGGATGAAGCCCTTTGTTCAAATCTGCAAGTTGTGGTCTCTGTAAAAGCTGAGATTCACAGGGAGCTCCTAAGGTGCCAACAAAGTCCTGTATGTGTGTAAGAGTAAGAGATCCTCTTGGATGACCTAGTCACCTCTTGATATGTCAGTGGGATGGAGGGGGTCTCGATGCTGTTCTGGAAGGGAGGTAACGTGTCTTTGGAGCCCCAGGCTCTCAAATCATCTGCATGTGTGTGCATACCAACACCTTTGATCGCCCTCTGCCGCCAATCCACGGACGAAGACAAGGCCAACCAAGAAAGCCTATGTTGCCCTGTGGTGTAGGAGCCATACTAAGAGGTACATGATAATGTGAAATGCTGCATCGAGCTATAGTGGAGCTGCTTCGAACGCAGCCAGGACTGTCTGATGTGGGACTGAAGTCTTACTGCAAATCATCCGTGAAAGCATTAAAGCATGAAGCCTCTCAACTTGAGCCCAGTCTATCTCTGATGGGTCTGGCCCCCAACAAGGGTTGCTATACATATCTGCTGGTTGGACCAAAGAGTCAAAGAGAAGGGTTTTGGTCCAAGGGTCTTGGAAGTGAGAATGAAAGCACTGCCACTCAAGTCTGGCCAGTGTGACATACCCCCTACTCAGTCGAGCCTGTAATGCTGGTTGCATCATGAACATCGGGATGGGGAAAGGACCCCATGCAACCACCTCCAATGGCAACCCATCTAAGATGAAATGCCCTCTGTGCATGACTGCCGACCTTGGTTTTATCAAGGTTGATCTTCAAGTCATGTGTCTCACAGAAGGTATGAAGTACATCTAAGTGTCATTGGGAGACCCTCTGCTGAGGAAGAGAGTAATACCACATCATCTGCATACAGGATAATCTAGAGCAAGGAACCGGCTAGAGAGCAATCAGGTCCCAATAAAGGTCTCAAGCTATCTATGTAGAGGCCGAACAAGGTTGGTGATAATGGACAACCTCGTTTGACCCCAATGATGCTCGTGAGCTCCTTTGTCCACCTTGCACGTGCTCGAACCTACCTGAGACTCTCATAAAGTGCCATGATTGCCAAGTGATCTCTTGATCATTTCCCAACTCTTGTAGACGTCTGATGGGTCGGGCTCTTGGCACTATGTCAAACGCCTTGTGGAAATCGACAATGCAACAATAGACCCTCTGTCTCTGTGCTAGTGCCCTCCTCGAGGACCTGTGTGAGAGAGAGTATGTGATCCATGGTCTCGTGATCTATCCGGAAGCCTGCGTGTCCCACGGCTTTGAGTGCTGCAACTAGGCTAACCTCTGTGTCAAGTACTAATGCATAGATCTTGGACATGACTTCTCCAATCATAATGGTCCTCTAGTTTTCCGGGCTCACTTTGTGAATGGGGGTGATGGTGTTAAGGGTGCGAGTGTGTGGGAAGCCTGTGTAAACCGCTTTGTTGAAGAGATTCGCTAAGATTGGGGCCAAGGTATTTATTCCATATCCAATGAATTCAGTGCGTAGGCCCTCATGACCTTTCAATGGGCCGTTGTGAAGCTGCATGGGTGCCTGTAGGACACCACTGGCTGTGAAAAGTTTGCATGAATTGGGGCGTGGTACATGCGAAAGATCGGGTGCTGCTTGGTTAGGGACGTGATATACCATGCGTGCATAGGAGTGTCAGGTTTGAGAGAGAGAGAGAGAGAGAGAGAGAGAGAGAGAGAGAGAGAGAGAGATGAAATGAAATGCTTGTATTAAAGTCCGTGAGACCTGTATGGATTTATGAAACTGGGAAAAAGACAAGTACAAAATTCAAGGTTTAGAGAGTTCTAGAGATAACTCCGCTGGACAAGAAAAAACGACGACAAGCTGCACTAGAGTTTACTAACCTACCCAACTGAGTCTATAGTTACTGAGGTGATGAAACAAAATTACGAACATGTAGAACTAAGAAAACTAGGCAGTAGAAAGGCACCAGCCCCCCCCTGGTGGTCAGTGCTCGGTCCTAGATGCTAGGAGTGTCCTATGCGTGGCCATCGGAGCAATGTAGCAGCACCACATTTGCTTCACCCTCAAGCGGTAGCATTCCGGTTTCTGCCAAAATCATGGGATAGGGAGTCTGCACTCTTAATCCCTACCTCTTCTATTAGGAACCTTTCTGTCAAAATCATGGGATACATAAGAGTTGGAGGGGGGAGGTTGAGTATGCCATCTGTCATACACATATAGGACAATAGTGCATATATAATACATCAAGGTCTCCCTATAACGTATTGTAGGTGTGGGCTGGACCTCTTTCTGGTGGTCGGATTGTGGTTGCACTCTGGAACAGATGTGAAACAAATGGCTACATTGCAGCAAAGTGGGAAGATATTGGCCTTGACCCTGATGTGTCTGTAGTGGCAAGGGATTTGTGGGAGGTAATTTAGCTTTCAGTTCAGCAGGATGGCTCTTTCAATTGCTCATATATTCTCAGTACAAAGGTTTTATGTGGGGGAATGATTTGTATATTATACTGAATAAATTTTTTTGACTCTGCAGCATGAAGACCTACCATGTTTTTTTACTGGAAGCCTAGAGATCCTCGTTGATTCTCATGATTGTAAAATGTATACATTAACACCCGAGCCAGGAATTGCTTTCCTAATAACAAATAATTCTTCTAGCTTCCAAATATAACACTGTGCATAATAATGTAAATGGATAATTATGCACAACCTGCCTTTCTGATGCTTTTGAATGAACTGGCAGATTGAACATTAAAATTCTCAAATTGTTGAGAATGAGATTTACATCTCTCTTTTCTACAGTCTCATACTGCTGATTAGTCTCGTCTGAGGACACTACGTGTCTTCTTGATGGGAGAAAACGTTGAAAACAAAGGATTATTTTTTATTACTCGTCTTGGTCCTTAAACTACAGAATCCATAACGTGTCTTTTTAAAAGTATGAAAGTAAATCTGTATAAAACATTAAGATTTAAGGAATCTCAACTTTTTATTCACTTCAGCATATGCATGGATCGAATCCTTAACTCAGTCTCAATGGAATGTCTATCAAATTTAAGCCATTACGTGTCTTGTATTTGTATCAACGTTATGATTATTTTTGCATATGAATTTGCTTGGGCCCAACCAATTGTTCAGTTCAAGGTGAACATGATCTTATCAGGGCCATTAACTTTGCAGTGCGGAAGTCGTAATTTGCATGGGTCAAATATTTAGTTTATTCTCATTTGTTACATTGTTGAAAGTCGTTATGCAAATCACACGATTGTCTGTTGCCTTGCCTCTTCTTTTCTCACGAATCTTGTTCACATAGGCTGACACTCGTAACTTTTGAAAATCATATCCCATGACGAAATTGAATGATGCCAATATTATTTAACGATCTAGAATTCCTCAAACATCTCAATACATTCAATGTTTGAGCAATTTCACGACATAGATTGTGAACTTAACTAGGTTGTTGTAGGAAAAGTTGTAGCAGTATTGTCCACTTCTTGCGTAGAAGCATTGTTTGATGTATTTATTCTGGCATGTGCATATTCCTCGGTTGGATTTGGACCAATCTTCTTCTTAGTTAGCACGTACAAATTTGCTCGTATACCACGGGCTTTCCTTTGTTTCCACATACTATGCCAAGCCAAACACTTCTCATTCGAAGATGGCGATTCATCTACATATTGTGCATGATATGTGATGTTTCCTATGATGGTCTTCACACGCTTTTCCAATTCTTCTGACCAAGTTACATCTTTGAATATGTCTTTTACTTGATCTCGTATCTTTGACACCTCTTTGATTTTATTTAGCCTTTGCATCACATGTTGTTTGAATACATCTAATAGAGTGTCATCGTCCCTGATTTAGCCTTTATTTAGCCTTTGCATCACATGTTGTTTGAATACATCTAATAGAGTGTGCGACGAGTAAGAGTACTTCTCTTTGAATATAGGCAAAAAGTCTCCTCAATTCTTTGGAATGTTCCGTGATTGCCATGTCAATACATTCAGTAAGTCCTAAACGAAAGCAAAATACAAAGTTAAGAGACATAAAATTTAAAATTAAGTGATAATATTATAATTGCAAAGACAAGATCATGCCAATATACCATATGAGCAGATCCTTGTGGAAATACCCCAAAGTACAAAGTTGATATTGTATAGTGAATTCAACAAATATTAAAGAAAATTTATGTTGAAAACATGGTCAAACAAAAATACCATTTGAGCAAAACCTTATGGAAATACTCCAAGATACAAAGTTGACAGCATGTGTAAAAACATTATCATGCATCTATAATCTTTTTATTTTGGGTTTTAAGGTAATTAAGACGAGATCAAATAATGTAACATATGAGCAGATTCTTGTGGAAATACCCCAAGGTATAAAGTTGATATCGTATAGTGAATATAACAAATTTAAAAATTTTATCATGTTGAAAACATGTTCAATCAATATACCATACGAGCAAAACCTAACGGAAATACTCCAAGGCACAAAGTTGACAACAAGTGTTAAAATATTTTCTTTTGAGATCATGTATCTATAATCTTTTCTTTTTGGGTTTCAAGTAAATAGTTAATATTTATTAAAAGAAAGAATGATCTACATTGTTTACCATAGCACGATAGGAGAGGAGGGACGGTATTGGGGAAGCCCTAGCGCGTACGCACACACACGTCTCGACAAAATAGGAATCCGAGTGTAGTCCAGCTCAAGTTATATCTTTGATTTCCTCTCAAATTAAGGTGTCAACGTTCAAAATTTTGTTTGTCGTTTCCACACTAATACTAATGATTTAGGACATGGGGCATCCTTACTGTTCTTGTGGCTTATATATGGCAGCTCTTTACACGGTTCTGTACTCGCAGTCGGAAGAGGGTTATCGAGCACATTGCACTCCTTTTGCCCCTCCACCTAGATCAAATCGTATCTCTTGATCCAGGAAGAATTTGAGGGCACTCCAAAAAGGAAAGTTGCTCGATTTTTCGTGCTCTATGCACTTGTCACATTATGCGTACATTTCGGTGCAAGTATCACTCACTTTTGAGCCTCGCCGACAAATCCACTTCCTACATGCACATCCGCCTCTACATCTATGCATCTGACCTAGCACTTAAAAAGAACAAAAGAAAAGAAATTATTTGTTGTTCTTTCATCGATCGATGATTAGTATAGATCTAGATCAAAGTAGATTAGATCACCATAGAGGGGATGCTTTGAATCTCCCCAAGTTGCCAATCTAAGCCATGCTCGAAATTCTCGACTAGTACCTACTTCAAGTCAGTCCATACGCTCACATATGGTTTCATATCATCACATTACCTGAAACCTGACATTCATCAGTTTAGTGAGCAGACTTCAGAGTGTTCAGAGGCATTGCCGATTGTTTAGTGGGCAGATAGCACATGATTTGATTTCACACACACATGCCATCATTGTAAAGCCTACTCGGCTATTTTCATGGCATTGTGCACATCATTTTAACCTTGTAAAGACTCTTGGCTATTCCTAGCATCATTTGCCACAAGCCTTGTAATACAAATCGGATTTTATCTATTGCAATTCTATCTTCACCGACAGTTCAGATTTCATTGTCTACAGTCAATGTTTTGCAATTGATTCATACAGTGATTTTCTTGACACTTTGAGTACATTTCTTGCACCATGTTTACGACTAGCAACCTTAATCTGGAGGCATCTGCTAAGTTAAACAACTCCAATTATGACACATGGAAATACCGAATGGAGACCATTCTTGTACTTCACGACAAATGGGAGCATGTCGATGGATCTACACCTAGACCGTTGGACAATCCACCCAGTAGTAGCTCTGGTCCACCTGTTGTCACAGCACCAGTAGTGAGATCTACAGCTACACAAATAGTTTCCACACCTGTAGCAGATCCTTCCATTGCCCGAGCTCAGGCAGAATGGGATAAGAAAGACAAGTATGCATATCATATAATCAAGCAGATTGTGCAAGATGTCATGCTAGGATAACTCAAAATAGACAAGACATCGAAAGAAGCATGGGATATGTTCACAGCTCTCTATGAGTCCAAGAACACTTCTAGGATTCTCACACTAAGAAACCAGATTAACCAGAGTTTTCGCAACAGTAGCAAAACCAATCATGCTTATGTACTCTAGATAAAAGACTACAATAATGAACTCATAGCAGCATGAGAGACTATGAACCCCCCGCAGAAATGGTTCAAGTAATCCTGAATGGACTAGGAGAGGGATACAAGAATCTAGTCTAGAGTATTGCCATCCAACGGTAAATTTCGACACTGGAAGAACTTCAGTCTGAAGAACTCCAGACGCAGGCCATTCAATCATGCAAAGGTCATTCTAATGATCAGGCATTCACAACTTCAAACAAAAGTAGAGGCAGAGGCAGAGGCAGAGGTAGAGGTAGATCATTCCAAAAAAGTGGTCATCATCAGTAAAACAAAATCAAGAAAGTCAGAATCAGCATCAACGTCATCCTCAGCAACATCGGAATCAACAAGAGGAAATCATTCCAATCGAGGAAGATTCCAAGGACTAGGGAATGCATCCACCAACATGTCAAACATCCAGTGCAACTACTGTCACAAGTTTGGACACTATGAAAGAGATTGCTACAAGAAGTGGTACGACCAAGGCGGACAATCCAATAGTAATCGAGGGAATTTCCACAGAAGAGAAAATCATTGTGGTGGACATTCTAGTCACAGTCATTTTGCAAACGAACATGGGAATATGTTTCTTGCAAACGAGGAAATGCAGCAAACTGATATAGTGTACCTAGACACTGATTGCAATCCCAAAGAGGATTTCAGCTTATCAAGTCAACCAAATGGAATAGGATCATTGGTATATCGACAACGGTGCATCATCTCACATGACGAATCATCAAGAATGGTTCACAGAGATGAAACCATTAGGTCATAAAAATGTCATCTACATAGCAGATAATACACCAAATCTAGTTCAAGGGACATGTGTTATCCCTATGAGCAATTTCACTGGTACAAAAGGATTGGTGAAAGATGTACTCTATGTTTCGAAACTTAGCAAGAACCTCTTGTCAGTAGGTCAAATGACGAAACACAACTATCGAGTCATCTTCGACGGAGATGAATGCACTATTAGAGACAAATCCAGAAGATGTCAGCTATAGTAACAAAAGGTGTCAAGGAAGGACGCTTGTACAGAATGCTAGCTACAGTACCAGATAAGCATGCCATGTCAGCTCAACCACAACAGATGCCACTATCTACAAAATGGCACAAGAGATACGGTCATGTCAATTTCAAGTACTTGTTAGATCAAAATATGGCAATTGGGATTCCGAAGTTATAGTTTCTTGGAAGAATTCAAAGCCATGGTAGAAAACCAAACAAGCGAAAGATCAAAGTCATGAGATTAGATAGAGGAGGTGAATACATGTCTTCAGCATTCATGAACTTTTGCAAAAGTCATGACATACGAAGACAATTCACTTGTGCAGATACTCCTTAGCAGAATGCAAGAGCTGAAAGGAAGTATGGTACTTTAGCAGATAGTGCTAGAGCAATGCTTAGTGAAAAGCATCTTTCAAATCAATATTGGGTAGAAGCAATAGCCACTACAAACTATTTGCTTAATCGGCTTCCTACCGACCTGATATAGGGTATGACTCCTTATGAAGCATTCATTGGACATAAGCCACACATTGGGCATCTCCACATATTTGGTTGCATAGCATATGCCCACATACATGATGATCATCGTAGAAAAATTGGATGCGAAGTCATGCAAATGCATCATGATTGGCTACAGTGAAGAAAGCAAAGCATAAAAGTTGTATGATTCCATGAACCAAAAGGTCATTATCTCCAAAGATGTAATCTTTGATGAGGAATCAGATTGGAAGACATCAAACACACAGGAGATAGATGCACCGATTTCACAGTCATCTATAGAACAGGTTGATGAAGAAGAGCAAGAATTGCTAGAAACACCCCAAGTAGAGCCACAGTAGCTCAGACGGTCTACTAGGAAAAGCAAACCTCCAGCCAGATCGACATTTGCTCTGAAAAGCACACAAATTCAAGGTGAAACCACCAACTATGCTCTTATGACTACCATCATGGTTACAGAAGAGCCAGTGTACTTTGAAGATGTAGTAGACAAGCTAGAATGGCAAACTGCTATGAATGAAGAAATGGATGCTTTGTATAAGAATAATACTTGGGAATTATGCGACCTTCCACCAGGAAAGAAGGCCATAGCAAACAAATGGGTATATAGAGTGAAGTACAATCCAAATGGCAGTATTCAAAGATACAAAGCAAGACTAGTTATTTGCAAAAGGATTTGCACAGCAATATGGTCAAGATTATGATGAGACTTATGCTCCAGTAGCAAAGATGGATTCCATACGGTTCTTGATATCACTAGCGACACTCAGCAGATGGAATGTGTATCAGCTCAAATTTGATAATCTCATTGTTAGGGATTAACAGGACACCATTGAGGGCATTTAATCTAAATTCCTTTGGTGAATCTAAGGGTAGGCTGGAGATAAATAACCAAGTTTCCTAGGAAATATGGGGACAAGTGGATAGCTTATTTAGTTCGAGCATTTGAAATCAAATGGGATGCAATCCACTTCTACATGGCACGATGGTAGGAATAGTAAAATTTAGCATGCAAACAAGTTGTCATACTTCTAAAGTACTCAAACTTATTTTCACATACTCCAAAATACATGTTGGAAGGACCAATCGAGATCTTTTTAAAAGCTAAAGGAGTGTTATCTAGACGAGGAAGTCTACATGCAACAACCAACAGGTTATGTTGAACTAGGAAAGGAGCATAAGGTTTGCCATCTTAAGAAAAGTCTCTATGGCTTAAAGCAAGCACCAAGAAGTTGGTACAGTAGAATCGACAAGTATTTTGCTGATCTGGGATACATGAAGTCCAATGTAGATCATACTCTCTACTACAAAGGTCAAGGGGAAGTCATTACTATTGCACTTTTGTATGTAGATGATCTGATTGTGACAGGAAGCAAGGATAGCTTCATCAGAAAAATAAAACAAGACTTATCTACAAAGTTCGACATGAAAGAACTTGGACTTATGCACTATTGTCTCTCAAGTATGTTGAAAGTCTCTTAAAGAAGTTTCATATGGCAATTTGCAAGATTGCAGCCACTCCCATGGAACAGAGTTTGGAACTTACAAAAGATTCAGAAAAGCCTATCGTCAATGATAGGTACTACAGGCAGCTCATCAGATCTCCTATATATCTGACTATCATTGGGCCAGATCTTTGTTATGTAGTAAGTTCACTTGCACAGTTTATGGCAAATCCAAAACAGTCTCAGTGGGATGCAGCCAAAAGAGTCTTGAGATATATCAGAGGTACAAGACAGTTTGGGATAGAATACTGAGGAAGTCATCCATGATTGCATGGATACTGTGATAGTGACTATGTTGGAGATCATGAGACCAGGAGATCGACACAGGGATATGCATTTTTCCTTGGTCAAGGTGCTATATCATGGTTGTCAAACAAACAACCAACCGCTTCTTTGTCTTCGACTTAAGCAGAATATAGAGCATTCACTACATGTGCATGTGAGGCTAGATGGCTCAGAAGACTATTGTCAGAAACAGATTACCTTGATAAGTCAAAGCCAACAACAATATACTATGATAATCAATCAAGTATCTAGGATATCACTCTAGGACAAAGCACATTGATGCCAGAGAGCACTTCATCAGAGAAAGAGTGTTACTTGTGGTGATATCACACTACAACATTGTGATAGCAAACAGAATGTTGCAGACATCTTTACCAAACCATTCAATAAAGAGCTTTTCAAGAAACACCGACTAACTCTTGATTTGACACAAAGGAAGGACATTTCCATTAAAGGGGTGTGATGGAATGTAATGCTCAGTCCTTCTTCGATTCCCCAGAATCATCATCTTGAGGGAAGGCCTACTTCATGATGTTGATCTTGAGGGAAGGTGTTGAGAGTTCATGCTCAACATCATGTGATCATGTGTGCATACCATCATCATGTGATCATATGTGCATAGCACTAACCTTATAGAGTGCTATAAAGGAAAGGGTTAGATGCCCTAAGCCTAACCCTAACCCTAAATGGGTTTGTATATATTCTACATTTTCAACTAAATCTAGTGTATGGTTAGTCATTTGTGGTGTGCTCTCTAGATGTGCCCTTCTCCTTATTGTGGGGGTTAAAGGTCACTGTGCCTTTACCCCGGTTATGTACAATACTCAAACACATATATAAATGAATGAAAAAGAAGATTAAGGTGGTTCTGCCCCACCAAAACTTGTGTGGCTCTTTGTTTCTCTCTTTCCTCTTCCGTTCTTGCTTCCGTTGAGAGCACTCTCAACTGGTATCAAAGCCCGAGTGATCTAGCTGAGCGTGCGTGAATGCTTGGAAGCTCAGCAGCTCTGTGGGAGGAAGGTGAAGCTCTGTGGGAAGCTTTGTGGGTGACTTTACTTGCATCCGAGTGTGTAGAGACCTTGGAGGAACCTTTGGAAAAGTCACTGTGGTTTTACGAAGTGGTTTTGAGAGCCTGTTAAGAGTTTTCAAAGAAAAAGTCGTTTTTTGAGCTTTTCCCTATTCCGTTCGATGACAGAGACTCCGTATTGACTTGTAGAGGCAACTATTGCTTGCTTTTGGTGTCCACTTCACTTCAGGAGCTTGGAAACACCTTCATTCTTGAATCTGGGATCATTTCATTGGATTTCTGACTCACTGTGTCAGTTTCTGCGTTTTTTGCCCGAGTGTTGGAACTCAAGTTTGGAGCAACCATTTGCAGATCAATCAGTTCTGGTGGACTCAGGAGGTCCTAAAACTTCTATGTTGCTCATCATTCGCACTCCGGTGGAGTTTACAAATAGCTCTGTTTCAAAAAACGTTTTTCAGCTCGTGTGTTGGACCTAGTGATTGAGACCACGGTTTCCTAAACCGTTTGTCCCATTGCGTTTCGGATGCCTAAAAACCCCTACCTGTCAGTTCTTGTGCGATTCGGTGGAGGATTTTCAGAGTTATAGATCTTTGTGTATTCGATTTCGTCTCTCTGTTATGCATTTTTCATTCTAAGGTTTTGAAACCTTAGATTTATGCCACATGGCAGTGGATAAGTGTTGACTCCCATTTCTCACTCATCAGTTGGGATTTTGGAGTTCTGGCAGAAGAGAGATATTTGCAGATTTTCTTGCTGATTCTGATTATGCAATGGCGCCCATGTTTTGAGGCATCTCAGGTTCTATTTTCAATAGCGGTCATTACCGTGGGACTATGATTTCTTGAGCATACCTTATGCAGATCACTCTCGTTGCAGTTTGAGCAGTGTTGTGCGCTCATTTGTGGTATGCATTGGGTTGCAGTGGATGATTTATAGGCCATTTGGATGCATTACGGTCCTTATTGGATGCGCTGATAGGCCCAAATTGCCTTGTGGGATGCTATTTTTTATGGACGCTTTGCACATGGATGCTATTTTATGCTGAGGGACAGCTTTGACACATTGCAGGTGATGCACTGATAGTGTTATGCTCTCTTGGATGAGATATTATTGATGCATATGCCAGTGGACGGTGTTTATGCTTGAGTCATTTGGCACTTATTGGCATTTTCTTTTGGGCCAGATTTGCTCATATGGATGCATAGTATATGCACGAGTCAGATGCATCTTTTGATGCTTTGAGCTTTGAGTTTTGGTGATATTTCACTCTATTGTGGCATACACATTTGGGTGCACCTGGTATTTGGTGTGATTCTCTCTTGCAGGCACTAGCATTTGGGATTTTGTTTCATTTGCATCATGGCATCCTCTTCCATGTCTGAAAAGGAGTTTTTCAGCATTAAAAAGTTTGATGGGACAAACTTTTCTTTGTGGAAAGAACAAATAAGGATGTGCTTATTCAAAAGAAGCAGATTAAACCCTTGGCAGGGATTGAAGCTAAGCCTGCAAATATGTCTGAGAATGATTGGAATGAGTTGGATGCATTAGCAAAGTCTACTATTAGACTTCATCTTGCAGAGTCAGTTTATTTCACAGTAGTAAATGAGCAGACTACAGAAGATTTATGGAAGAAACTGTGTGCCACTTATGAGAAGGAAACTGCCTCTAATAAAGTTTACCGATGAAGAGGTTGTTTGAGCTACAGATGAAGGAAGGGGTCTCCATTGCTTCTCACTTGAATGAATTCAATATTATTTTCAGCCAGCTTCAGACTCAGAAGATGAATTTTGATGCGGAGACTAAGGCAATATTTCTCTTATGTTCATTGCCATCCTCATGGGATACCTTCCGCACAGCTGTCAGTAACTCTGCACCTGGTGGAGTACTGAAATTTGATGATGTTGTGGGTAGCTTGTTGGCCGAGGAGATTAGGAAGTCTATGGATGGCAACAAGCAGGATGCAACCTTAAATGTGCAAAGGGGCAGATCACAGTTCAGGGGGAAGTCCCAAGAAAGAGGGAAGTCTCGTAGCAAATCCAGGGCACAGAACATTGAGTGTTACCATTGTGGCAAGAAGGGCCATATGAAAAAGGATTGCTACAAGCTGAAAAGAGAGCAAAAGGATAAGAAAAAGAATGCAAATTGGGGTGCAAATCAAAAGGAAGAGAGTCCAAGGGAGGACAAAGGAAAAGTGAAGATCGAGGAGATCAATGTAGTCACACATGATAGTGACAATGACGTTCTCTTCATGTCCAGTTTATCTGCAGAGTTGCTTACCACTTCAGATGATGCATATTCCCAGGATTGGATTTTGGATTCTGGTGCTTCATTCCATGTTACTCCCCATAGGGAATGGTTCTCCACTTATGACAGTGAAAAGACAGGTTGTGTGCATCTTGGAAATGACTATGCATGTGACATAGTGGGAGCAGGTGACATAAAGTTTTCTTTTGCAAATGGGTCTGCATTTGTTTTGAAACATGTGAGACATGTGCCTAAGCTGACCAAGAGTCTTATTTTAGTGGGTCAGCTAGATGATGCTGGTTTTCACACCACTTTTGGCTTTCAGAGTTGGAAAATTCAGAAGGGCTCTATGCTTTTGGCCAGGGGTGCCAAGTGTGGGACTTTGTATCCCTTACATGTATCAGGAGTATTTGATCATGTTGTTGCAATAACCGAGTAGCCAAGCACTTCTTTGTGGCATTGCAGGCTGGGGCACATGAGCCAGAATGGAATGAAACTCTTATGCCTTTTGGGTTATGTACCGCATTTGAGTTTCTCTGATTTTGAATTTTGTGAGCACTGTCTCTATGGGAAGCAGACTAAATCAGCCCATAAAAGAAGGGGAAAGAAGGAGTTTGAAAAGCTTGATTTGGTGCATTCAGACGTATGTAATCCCATGCCTACTCGGTCATTAGGCAGGACTGAATACTATGTGATATTCATTGATGATGCAACTAGGAAAGTGTGGGCTTATGCTATAGCTCGGGAGAGTGATGTGTTCTAGGTATTTTAGAAATGGCTAGCCTTGGTTGAGAATCAGTCAAGTAGAACGCTTAAATGCCTACGGACTGACAATGGTGGAGAGTATCTCTCTCATGACTTTCAACATTTCTGTGATACACGTGGGATTAAGAGGGAGCTCACATCCCCTCGTACTCCAGAGCAAAATCCAGTTGCAGAAAAGATGAACCGTACCATTCAAGAAAGGATGCAATGCATGATTTCCAATGCAAGTCTTTCTGGTGGTTTTTGGGCTGAGGCAATGAAGACTGCAGTGCATGTGATCAATAGATCACCTAGTAAGAGTTTGGATGGTGGTATTCCTGAAGAGGCATGGAGTGGCAAGAAGCCCTCTTACTCTCACTTGCGTATATTTGGGTGTGAGGCATATGCACATGTGCCAAAAGAGCTTCAAAAGAAGCTAGATCCTAAGTCTAGGAAATGCATCTTTCTGGGTTATGGTGAAAGTGGAGAGATGGGCTATCGTCTCTGGGACCCAGAAGACTGGTTGTTCTCCCTTAAAGGCACATTGTCCTTTAAGTGGGAGGTTGTGGGGGTTAAAGGTCACTGTGCCTTTACCCCAGTTATGTACCATACTCAAACACATATATAAATGAATGAAAAAGAAGATTAGGGTGGTTCTGCACCCACCAAAACCTGTGTGGCTCTCTGTTTCTCTCTTTCCTCTTCCATTCTTGCTTCCGTTGAGAGCACTCTCACTTATCTCCACTCTTCTCCTCTACCCTCTTCATATTTCTAGGTCTAGTCGAGCACCAAAGCCCTTCAATCTGCATGTTTCTGGCTTTTCAAGTTTTGATCAATATCATATGACATTGGTACCAAGTTTACTATCCAGTCTCACGACTTAAAGCAATCATATGATGACAAGCACTAGCTAGTTAAGCATGCAGATGTCCGTTAATGCACTGAAAATCCCAAAGCAAAGTTCAGGTCCACTTTTGGCAAGTATAGATGACATATAAGCGATGATCATCATTGCTGGCAAGTCCATATACATTTCAAAGTCAACCCAAATACATATCCAAGTGGACGTTTCTAAAGCAAAGTAATACGTATCATGCAAGACTTTTTTGTCATGTCGTTGGGCTTCTTCCGGGTATTCCTAGGCCCCGGTTACCTTTTGAGCAAATTATGTATGTGGGTCCTCTACTTGATCGTTGTGTCACATCAAGAAAGCCCAACTACCACAACTGACCCAACTCATGCAAGTTTGCATTCACTTTTGGTTTCCAATCTAGGTAACGTGGTGATCTCTACGTCTGAGTTGAGTTTCGATGGTACTCTTGGAGCTAGCCCAGCTAACCGAGTCATAAAGTCCATCAAGCATCAGCATTGTAACTTCAAATGCTAG
The DNA here is from genome assembly GCF_047967505.1 of Dipteris shenzhenensis. Classification (NCBI taxonomy): domain Eukaryota; kingdom Viridiplantae; phylum Streptophyta; class Polypodiopsida; order Gleicheniales; family Dipteridaceae; genus Dipteris; species Dipteris shenzhenensis. Next base: position 42,447,708 of record NC_141627.1, on the reverse strand, counting down.
CCACAAACTTCTATCATCCTCATGCATTGTTTGTTACCTAGTGCTAAACAAGGGTGGGTAGTTATGTCCAACTATCCCTTACCTTCGTCCCAAGCTCAATATGCATGGGGAAGATGGTTGGTGTGAGCAAGCCAATCGGCCCCCCTTCATGGTGTAATGTTTCTCTCTCCTCATAAAACATTCTTTTATAAATGAGTAGACATTTTGAATCTATGTTCTTTCGTCAAGCGATAAAATGGAAGGCGGGAGCCTAGAGTAGTACAAATGGTCACGAGGTACTAGCAAGGTTTTGTATCATGACCATAGTAAACAACAAGAGTAAGTGAGTGATCCAACCAGTAAAGCACACGGAGACATGCTACTTGCTAGGTCCGAGGGTGCCGTGCTCCATAGCATGTAGATAAGGTCGTGACACTCAGTGGGCAAAGAGATGGAGGTTGTCTAGTCTATTATATTCTTTATGGAGGCTATTACCATACCTGCAAGGACGGAGGTTCGTGGGAGGTTCAGCAAGAAGAGGAGGTTGGGGGAGGAGGAGCGAGGTTCAGGAAGAGAGGAGGTTTGGAGGAGGAGACTTGAAGAGTCCGGACTGCAAGGGTGCAGAGCAGCGAGGGGATGTGCGAGGTCGCCACGCTACAACGGCATGAGCAGAGTAAATGCATGAGAGGGGTAGAGTAAATACTGAGGGGCTGAGGGGCTCACAAGGCTGACATGTATACAAAGCCACATGCCACACAGATAGGCCATGTGTCATGGTCAGTATGACACATGCCACGTGTACATGTGGTAGGGGGCAGAGGTGTGACAGAGGGGCCAAAGGTGCGATGGCGAGTGGCATGGGGTTGCGCTGCCTTGCCAACGTGGCCCCTTGATAGTGTGGAATAAATGTTGCGTGCCATTGCATGTGCAAGGTGTAAATGACATGTGGCGCTCATGCATGCAAGGCGTAAATAATCCAATTATTTTCAAATTGCGATTTGTGTGGATGCACACATGGAGGCAGATGGTCAGTACAAGCGACGTGCAAACATGACGCATGGTAGTTGAGGGAAAAAATAACACGTGGCAATCGGTAAGAGAAAAGGAGAGAGAGAGAGAGAGAGAGAGAGAGAGAGAGAGAGAGAGAGGAGGGGGGCGAGGACTGCCACATGTACACACACACACATCTAAATATATAAGTTTATAAATATATATATATATATATACAAGAAGGATAAGCTACAAGAAGGCCTTAAAGAATTGGGCATCCGAGGTAAACCAGGTAATAACGAGAAGTGGTGTACCATGTGTTCTAAAGTGGTGTAACATGTGTTCTAGAGCTGGACATGTGGAAGAGAAATGCAAGACTAAGTACTGCAACACCTATACAAAGTTTGGCCACGATGACTTAGACTCTTGGCTTAATGGCAAAAATAGACAAGTGTCAGCAAACTAGGTCAGAGCTGATAACGAAGCACTGAGCAGCAAATCTCTGTCTCAAGCAAAAGGACAAAGTATGAATGGTAAAGAGAAGAGTGGGTTGTCTAAAATTAAGTGTTTCTATTGTGGAGGAAATCATATGCATTTTTGATTGTCCAATCTGGGCGGAACACTTAAAGTTCTTAAAGAATAACATGGAAAGGAAAGAGGTAGATCCAGAATGTTGAGTAGTTGTAGGAGCTTAATTGTTGGAAACAGTTGATGCTCAAGTAATTACTCGATCAAAAGAGGTAGTGATAACAGTCGAAGACACTAACACTTCGGGTAAGGACATCAATTGGGAAGGCACACAAGGAGTTGGCAACTAAGATTGCAAGGGAGTTGAAAGGAAAAGCGCCAGCAGTTGAAATGCCTAAGCAGTTTTAACACTCTATTATTGAGCAAGGAGAATCCTCAAGATCTAGCTCTAAGGAAGCAGAATCAATTATGCCACAGGAAACTAGCATAGAGCTAGCCCGAGCACAAAAAACATCCAAGAATATGCAAGTCAGTTTGAGTTGATGCAAATATCTCCATATTATCACGACTTCTTTCTTCAGCAAATTAAAGAATCCACCAAGAAACCCAAGGAAGTGCAAACCTTAGCAACCATACCTATGATGATTGATACACCAGTTGTGGATGAAGAAGTTCCAGTCATCACTATCAAGGTTTAGAAGTAGACTATACCAGGTGTAACAATGGATGGAGGATTAGGAATGAACATCATTTTTGAAGTTATTGCCCAAAGGCTGAAGTTCAAGTCATATAAACCATCGCCATTCCGAGTGCGTATGGCAGATCAACACAACCAATTGATCCTAAGGGTATGCATCTATTATACAATCAATTTTCTTGTGATCGCTATGGAGCAACATGCCTACCCAATTTTATTGGGGAGACCTTGGCTGAAAAGTGCAAAAGTGCTCCATGATTGGGGTAGAGAGGAGATGACTATTAAGACAAAAGGTCAAGATGTGTGTATACCAAGTAATCCTTGGAAGATTTCGAGTTGTTGTCACCCTAAGAATGTAGAAGTTAAAGATCCATTAACACAAAATGTTGAATCCCGATTAATGAGGTATCCCAGACACCGAGCAAGGGGGAACGAGCCCTAATAAAAACGAGCAAGGGGAAACATAATTGACCTCACACACACACACACACACATGCATGCATGCACACATGCACGCACGTACACATGCACACACAGACTCTTTTTAGGCAAGGGAAAAAATCTCTCAACTCTAAAGAGACGAAGAATCCTATATTAAATGAAGGAAAAGTTTTCATGAAGATTTTGGCATCCTAAAAGGTGTGCAAACATTTTTCATGCACACTTATACCTAGGTCTCTATGGATCACGTGACGACATTAAATTTATCTACATACCTTTATGTGTATATATCAGTTTCACCATATGCCACGTTTGAGATATTTCAATTCCTTTCAACAAAAAACAAACTTTTGATCATACATAAATTGTACTTTTTCACACTAGCAATGACCTTAGAAGGCCCCCAAATCCTAGAAACAACTATAAACACACATACATTTTGATGCATTTTTAAAAAACCCATTTGGAAAAAAAGTACATCCTACAAGGCCCCAAAGGAGCCCATGCCGGTCTTGCTAGATTGGGGAAAAACTTTTTGCAAGCTTTTGGTCATGAGCTTTTGCGAGACCTAAACAAAACCTATGAGCTTTTTTTAGAGCCCTCCTCACACAATCTTTAATCCACCCCCTAACACACACACACATGCACTATGACTCTTTTTAGGTGTGGGCAAAAATATCTCAAACCCTAAAGAGACCAAGAATCCTACATTAAATGAAGGAAAAGTTTTCATGAACTTTTTGGCATCCTGAAAAGTGTGCAAATATTTTTCATGCACACTTATACTTAGGTCTTGGCCATATCTATGGATTACATGAAGACATTAAATTTATCTACATAATTTCTAGATGCCTTTATGTGCATATATCAGTTTCTCCATATACCATGTTTTGATCCCTTTCAATAGAAACCAAACTTTTGATACATATATAATTTGTACTTTATGACACCGAAAATGAACTCAAAAGGCCCTGAAACCCTAAAAACGATTGTAAACACAGGTACCTTCTGATGCATTTGAAAAGAATCCATCTGGAAAAAAGTACATAGTAAAGGAGTCCGCGCTTTGGGGCTCTGCAAGTTGTTCTTTTTTCCAGATGATTTTTTTTCAAATGCATCAAAACATACCCATGTTTATAGTCATTTCTAGGGTTTCAAGGCCTTTTGAGCTCATTTTTGGTGTCAAAAAGTACAAATTATGTATTTATCAAAAGTTTTGACTTTTTTTCAAAGAATTTAGAGCTTCCAATGGTTTTATGTGATGATTACTAGATATTTATTCATTTTTGAAATAATTCTTATTAAAACATTGATGGATTCATTAGAAGCATCAAGGTCACTAAAGACATCATTTCGTTAAGAGAGCTCATCCATGGCCTTCATTATCGTATATGTTGATGATGATGTGATCATGCTCATATTGGATTAAGGGTGTGTCAAATCATTGATGATGCCAAATACTAGATTAAGAGTCTTATTGCTAATTTATATCGTAATCCTTGATTGTAAAAGCATTATAGACTACTTAGGAGTGATAGTAATGGTCATGGTACATTGAGACTTATGTACAACAAAAACACATCAACATCGTCAAATTTTCTTTAAACATACCGATACAGTATATCTAGGATTTGTATGTGTGGGAGGGGGATATAAAAGAGCTCACCAATTTTATTGCCTTCTTTGACAATCTTGCAATAAATACCTCACCGAAAAATCACACCTTGCTAGATTGGGGTTGAAGATTGTTACGGTTCTATTAGGGCCCTAGTTTGCTCTCCTTGATTGCTTTGAGGATGCACATGAGTAGAATCCAATGGCTCTCCTTCCTCCTATGGTTGAGTTGTAGTCTTGGTTGAGTTTTGCGTTGGTTGATACCATTAGACTACAAAATGCGGTTAGTCTCCATGAGGCTTGCTCTTGAAAACTACTCTAGAAAATCTTGGAAACTTAATCTACCTAGACTTATTACAGTTTGAAAATGTAAATAATCCACCTAAAGGTTGATGTTGCCAAGTCAGAACAAATCCATCGTGAAGAGATGATATACAAATGGGAGCAACACCGGTAAGTGGATTCATAATATATGCATTGTAGACTTATGTCAAAGAGCTAACTTAATCATGGATGAATGGGATCCAATATGGGTGAAAACATTTTTCATTGCATGTACACTGTACCAATGCATGGGAGTATTTTTTATCTTTTATTGATAATCATGAAACAAATTTTTACTACCCAGTTGCTCAGTCTAGCATTCCCAATTACTCATGAAATGGGCATCCTCCCTGTTAACGGACTTGCATATCTTGCATGTGGGTGAGATATACATTTTTCAAGTAGTTGCAGACGTCAAACAAAAGTTGAGAGATGAACAAATTGCTAAATAGAAGGATCTTTTTTTGAGCAATTTTACAGAGGACATTGAGGGAGAAAGAGAGATTGCTAAAGTACTAGTAACAATCTTGCATCTCGGAAGTGAATAGTTAGTTTTGGAACCTACATAAGAGTTGAATCTGGGGACACAAGATCACCCAACTTTGGTAGTGGTAAGTGCCAACCTGTCTATCGAGCAACTCGGACTGACAGGGGAACTATTTGTTAGATCTAAGGATGTGTTTGCATGGAGTTATAGAAATTCAAGAGGAGTTCCTCCTGAAGTATGTTAGCATAAGATACCTTTAGTTCCAGATGCTAAGCCAATCCGGAAGCAAAGGTATAGAATGAATCCAGTTATGCCAAGCAAGTCAAAGATGAGTTGGATCAACTTTTACAAGCTGGATTTATAAATGCCATAGACTGAAGTGATTGGCTTTTTCCTATTATAGTTGTGCCTAAGAAAAATGGCAAACTTCGAGCCTATGTGGATTATTGGAAATCAAATGCTCAAATGGTTTCAGATCCATTACCCATACCTTTTACTGATGGAATTTTAGATCAAGTTGTAGGCCATGAGATGTACTCATTTATGGATGGCTACAGTGGATATAAACAGCCAATAAGGCACCTCCAATGCAAAGGAAAACGATGCCGGGGACACAGTGGATCAAGAACCACTAAAAGAGCAAGAGATTGTGCCCATGCACAAAGTTGAGCAACTAGGAACTAGCTCAGCACCTTACCTTACCTCCACTTCCTGCTCCCCTCCAGAACCTTGGACCCATAGAGCCCTTTTCTCTTGACCCGCTACTGACTAAAGATGAGCATCAGGATCGCAATGTCACAAAAAGTCAGTGGCAGGTGCTAAGAGAGAACATGGCCCATGCAGCACAGTCTCTGAACTATCTAGCCAACCATTGGATTCCCCCCAGGTGCTAAGCCTAACTTGTTCTTATAAGTCAGGTACCGGGAGGAGGTGACAAGATTTCTTGAGGAATAGATATCCAATCTGTGCAGGGTGGAAGGTGATCGCACTGTTGAGTGTAAGTCTCTACAAGAGCTATTTAAGTGGCACTAGTTATTTAAAGGGCCGTGCAGCGAACTATGTGCTTGTTGACTTCACACTGCTCCACCCGTCTTTGTTTCTCCATTCCCTGATCCACCCTCATCTCCAACCTTCGGAGCTGCAAAATGCTATGTCTCACCTCCAACTTATTTCGTTCTTAATCCTAATTGTCACCAAATCCATGGCCGTTGTCTCCCACAACTAGAGATTGGGTGTATCTCATTTGAAGAGAGTAAAAAATTTCCATTTTATTGCTAAGGTCCATTCCTAACAATCCATCAACCATGAATCATAGCCTACAATGGATTACCCTTTTGGATCCTCTCTTTAATGCTATCCATGGTTAAGATTTTGGTCGAACTCTCATTTCATTGATCATTCTTCTTATCTTGCCATGTAACAAAGTCTCTTTAGGATATATGATACCACAAGAATCCGAGTGGTAATCCTACAAAGTACCTTTATTTATCCAAATATAAAAGCATGCATCAGAATTGTTTGTGGCATACAAATAGAGTACATTTATCAACCCAAAAAAGAATTAAAGTTTTAAAAAGGTCCCTTGTGCCTAATGACATAAATCAAGTAGTTTGAGGTATACTAATATGTGCCATTTGTTATTTTGGAGAAGGACATCTCTCACTCAAGCTTTAAGAGTCCCATTGTTTAGAAAGACCTAACGCTTTAGACAAAAAAAATTCATCAAGGATTAAGTATTGATCGAGAGAAATCTACACCATGGAAATGCCTATTGTGTGCCCTTTCTTGCCTTTTTTCCTTTTGGTTGGGGAGGCGGGTGGGTGGGGTGGGGATATCATGGCGAGAGTTTGTAGCTACAAGATAGATGGCATATGAGAACCCATACATACTAAAATTTCCATCACAACCTGAATAAGAAAAGGGTTGCCCATGTGGAGTCGGCTTGCTTTCTTAAAGTAGTAGTCTAATTGCATTGTTGCATTATTGGGTAGAGATAATCTTTTCTCACAATGATCCAATTGAATTACAAGGGATTGCATTAAAAAAGGCCTCTCCAAGCATTGCAATAACTCCTTAGGAGCATCGAAAGAATTGTTAAGTTGCAACATAGTCAAAGATTTTGTAAACACCACACAAATGCTTTAATTCCAATATTGGCAAAGACTTTTCCTATCAACTCTTGGGGAAGGATAAAAAATGAAAAGAATGCAAAGAACAAAAGGGAGAATATAAATTGTGAAACAAAAGGATGACAATTACTTTCAAAGGATGGCAATTGATTAATCAAATTAGAAAACATGGCTTGTAAAAGCTACCCCAAGATTAGAATAATATACTTTGTCTAGCTCAAACCAACCATTCCTCAATAAGTACTTCACATAGACCAAAGGTCATCAACAATCATAATAAATCAACCCCCTCTCGAGGCATGGGAAGAAGTTAGAACTCCATCTCATATGACCAAGCTATCGATATGGGCTCTCTAAGACTTGATTGAATTTCCATGCATAAGGCTCTCAAAATCCCTACAAATAACAAATTTGGAAAAAGACTATATGTCACCATGACAAATCATCATAGTTTTGGTAGAAGTTAAGGTGTTAACATTTTTTCCCACAAAATTACTAGTGCCTTGGCTCTAATTTTAAATCCATTACATTTGCCTTTACCTATGCAGTTGCGATAAGTAAGAAACACTAGCACAAAAAAAGCTGTTGCAATAAATTGGAGAAGAGATTTTAGGAACTCGAACAGATCAAACATGTTGGCTATTGGGGGTTTGCTAATGGTAGGAGGATGTAATGTTTTGATCTAGTAACAATTATTGAGTGATATAGCACATGGGAAATAATATGCTTAACTTGAAAGATGCTTGGTTGCACGTTGGACCTCCAATATATATTCTTAAAAAAAAACTTGATTATATCTTTTTAAAAGCTATCAAATTTCAAATTGAATATTTGAATGTGAATTTTCAAATACAAAAGGATGCATGCACCATTAGGCTTAAAGGGACACTATGTGCCTTATGGTGACATTTACCCGCCATGAGTGGAGACCTATTTTATAATATTTTTAGCATGAGTGGAGATGTAAAAAGACACCCAATAGTGAGTGGATCTATACGATCGTTGAGAAAAGGTAGATCCCATGAAAAGGTAGATCCCATGTATTAAAAAGTAAAGTGAAGGAGAGAGTACATTTTAAAAAAGAGGAAAGATCGAAGATAACAACAACATCGTCAAAGAGGGGAAAAACTTGAAGACAAAAAATTTTCCACTTGGGTTTGAAGAATAATGCAAGGTAATAAAGTACTTGTCAAAGGATAACATGCTCCATGTATTTCTCCTCTCTTTAAAGTTTAATTGTACATAGAAATAATTACCTTAATTCAAGTAAAAATGTGTTTTTCTTGCTAGCTAGCATCTTGTTGGTATTGAAGTAGAACTATGACACCTCCATGTGATATGTGTTTAAATCTGCTTAGAATCATAAGAAGGGTTCCATAATTAAAGAAGCAACATCATGTGAACTAGTGGTTATGTGCAAATGGGATAGGATGGGCAAGTGGGATACAATGGTCCAAAAGGAGTAGTGAGAAATAGGACAAAAAGGAGCATAAAGGGGGGGGGGGGGAGAGAGAGAGAGATATAGGTTGGGCACATGTCTCTCTTTCGATAGCATTCCGTTAAGCAAATTCCTATCGGAGGCAATCGGATTTAGGGGCACATGTTAGCGTGAAGCTCATTGGACCCTATTAGAGCTACGGGCACATGTTAGGATTGAAATCTGGTAGGTGAGAGAAGCATTCTTATTGGATATCCCCCTCTTACCGGACCCTGCCTGCCTGTGTAGTCCGATTGCATGAAGCTGGCGTCCAATTGCATGAATCCGATAGGCTTCCGACTACCTTCCCTGCCTGAACTATGCGTGAACCAAAAATGCTGCATGTGCCTAGGGTGAGAGAGATGTTGTTCCAAGTGTTAGGGGTAGAGATAGTGACGATGACAATGACAAGAGGTTGGGGACGGGGCAACAGAAGTCTTTGGTCGACGAGATTTGATAAAGATGTTCAAGTGAGTAAACGTGCATATTGAAAATCCCAACTTGAAGTCGCATGACGGGCCAGAATGTCGCGTCCACTAAAAGTGGCGCGGCAAAGCGGCGAGCCCAAGTTGCAACAACCCGGGATTCTCGGGCAGAGACTTCATTTGACAAACTTAGCAAGCAAGACGGTGACCGGTCGGAGAGCTCGGCGCCGTAAAATACGCGCACACCCCGATCGGATCCAACCCCGGCTGCTCTAATGCCACCTCTGATACCCGGGCCCAATCCGTGGGGACCTGATGATTTTTGATTCATCTCTTTGGTCATTCCGTTGAATGAATGAACGATCATCTTTCTTTCATCGTCGCCATAGCCACCACGCAACGCCCTGCCCCTTCGCCATCGCCATCGCCATCGCCATCGCCATAACCCTAAACCTTTCCCTCCCTCCCCTCTTCTCCTTCCTCACCTCTCTCTGTGCCTCCGCGCACCCACACACAGAGACACACACTAACAATTCTCCCCATTTATTCTCCATGGAGCACAAACAGGTCCTCCTCCCTGCCCTCGCCCTTGGCCTTGGCGTTGGCCTTGGCCTGGGCCTGGCTACCGGTCGTACTCAGACCTTCCACAAGTGGAGCACCCTCTCCTCCGACTCTCCCTCTGCGCAGCTCCTCGAACTTGAGCTCATGGCTCAGGTCCTCGACGGCCGTGACAGCACCATCACGTTTGACAAGTTCCCTTACTACCTCAAGTGAGCGTTTTTCTTGTCCTCCCAGCGTCACCTCTGCTTGTCTTGCTCAACTGGCTCACAGATTGGTTGTCTTGCAGCGAGCAAACGAGAATTTTGTTGACCAATGCAGCGTTCGTGCACCTGAAACAATTGCAGTACAGCAAATTCACTAGGAATTTATCACCGGCCAGCAGAACCATTCTTCTTTCTGGACCTGCTGGTATGTCTTCAGTCCGCGCGTTCATTCGAAACGTGCGTAATTGTCAGTTCTTTTGCTCAATCATTGTAAGAAGAATGCTTTGTTCTTAACTCTCTGCCTTTTTAAAGGAACCGAGACGTATCATCAGATGCTTGCCAAGGCTTTGGCTCATTTTTTCGAAGCGAAACTGTTGATTCTGGACGTGAACGATTTTTCTTTAAAGGTGCGCCTTGCATTCTGAACCGAAAATTTTCTCCTTTCTGCGGCTTGCAGAAATGGATGTGTGTGTAAGTTTACAGTCACAGTCCATCTATGTTTCTGTAGTGTCTTATATTGGGGGCAGCTAATAGATTTTGTTGTCATCATTTGGACAGCTACACAGTAAACTGCAAAACAAGGGCGATGATATCAAGGACTCCATCGAATCGCTTGTGAGTCTGGAACATTAGTTTCTCTATGTAGAGTCTTAAACCAGAAGGCCCCTTTGAACTTTCTAATGCCAGCTTCTTTGGTTGTTGTGGCTTCAGTTATCTTCCAGGCATCTAGCCGGCGGAGTGGTAGAACGCGTGCTGGGGCTGTTCTTCAGCATTCCAAAGGCGCAGATTGCCGAACCAAGTCTGTCCCTTTCTCCTTTTCTGGAGAAAAAGTCTGTGCTTTAATGTTGTGGAAAAATGTCCCTTTCGTGAGCTAGTCCATCCGGAAGTTTTTATGCGCCTTGGTTGGATTTATCTTGTAAAGTGGGCCATTTTTTAACTTATGCGTCGCGCTGACAGATAATTCAAAGGCTCAGAAGCATAGTAACAATAATCTAGACAAAAGGTACTGGCCTCACCTGTTTGTCTTTATGGCGTGGTCTTCTTCTTTTCTGTTGGTTTGTCCTGTTTGTTGTGTTTTACAAAGTTTTGGTTTTTATTGAGAGTGATTACCATGTAGCACCCCTGAAATTTGCTAATGGATACAGGCGCCTGCAATCTCTTTCCAATGATAAGGTTTCTCACGATGTGCCGTTAAAGATCAGGCGGAATTCTGAAGTCCTATCTGGAAAGGGTCCGTTGTGAAGCTTGCGGATGTTTCCTTACATTAATAATATCGAATGGTAGAAGAAAGCCACTGATCACGATTGCTCTCTTTTCCAATGTTTCAGGCTCTACTTTGAAGAGGACACATTCTTGGGCATTTGAAGATCGACTTTTGGTGGCTGCGCTTTATAAAGTGAGCGACTGACGACATTTCAGTGGGGTTTTCTTCTCTGTGTTTCTCGATAGTTGTCGTTGTTGAGTAGTTAGACTAGCTCCTCCCCCATCTCACAGGATGACTGTATCTGATCATTGCAGGTTCTGTTAAAGTTATCAGAGGTGGGTCCTACAGTCTTGTATTTGCGTGATGTGGAGAAGATTGTGTTTAGGGGGCCAAAAACGTTCGCCCTCTTTCAGAAGGTCTTTAAGCAGCTCTCAGGACCTGTGTTGATTCTAGGTTCCAGAATTCTGGAATCACCGACTGAGCAGGTACTGGATCTTTGCCATGTAAGCATTAAGCTACGATCAGCTGAAAGATTATTAGGATTTTAATGTAGCTGTAGCTTTAGCTAACCCATTGAGAATGCGATCCCCAGGTTGGTGACGGTCTTAAGGAGAAGCTGTCGATTCTTTTCCCATACAATATCGATATCAAACCACCCGAAGATAATGCCAGACTTGTGAGTTGGAGAAGCCAATTAGAAGAAGATATGAAGACCATCCAATCCCAAGACAATAGGAACCATATTTCAGAGGTAAGTTATTTGCATATGAACTCTGCAAGATTTGTCAAATTGCACACATCGTGCATTGTTTTGCCAAATTTTCATATCGATGTTCTTTGCAACTCATGGTGTTTCTTTCTACAGGTACTAGCAGCAAATGATGTGGAATGTGACGATTTGGCCTCGATATGTTTCACTGATACTCTTCTACTTGGCAATTGTGAGTTTCCTTGCATGTGGCCCTCCTGTTTCAGGTTGTTTAACAGTGTCCTTGATGTCAACATATTGAAGAGGCTTCACCTGCGAGTGTTATCTTCACTACTATTAATTCTGTGTATACTTCTCCCCTCTTGTTTAATACTTTTTGTCCATATTGCTTGGCCTTTCTGTCCTCCTGCTCAGCAGTCATGCTTGTCCAATGGATATATAACAGCTAAGGTTTGCTTATTTTTAGGCTCTACTATTTTTCAGCTCGCTTGAGACGAGGTTGTCAGGGTAAAATTGCAGGAAATTGTGGGACAGTTCGCTTTTGCTTTGAGTAAGAACTAATTTGAGGGATCGAGTGTCTAAGTCAAAAAATGGGGCATCGTTATCACTTTTTTGTGAATTTTAGAGGCTGTGCTTGACTCTGAATCCTGATAGTGACGGCAGTACCTGAAATTTAGTTCGATTTATGGAGGCTCATGGCTTGACTGTGTGCCTTGGCAGTCATTGAAGAAATTGTTGTGTCTGCGATATCACATCATCTCATGAGCCTGGATGAACCTCAGTACCGTGGTGGAAGGCTTGTTATATCATCTAAAAGGTACCAATATTGACCAGGAAGGCTGGTTTTTTCATCTAATCGTATCCTTAAGGCTCTTTGGATTCAATTTCATCTTTTTCAATGTTTATTTTGACAGTTTGGCACATGGTCTGAGTCTATTTCAAGCTGGCCAGCTGGAGGGCAAGGATGCAAAATTACAGATGGAAGCTAACCCTGAATCTTCCAAGGTCTTTATCAAGATTGCTTGGAATAGAATCCAGTTATTTTTGTAGTCACACTCAGTCTCTGTCGTTTTGCTTCCTGTATCCCATGGACAGCATGAAAGTTTAATGAATTGGCATGTGGATGTTTTGGAACTTTTTGGTGGGCACTGTTGTTTTAGCCTTTATGTTTGCTCTTTTTTTTGTTTGTACAGGATGAGTTGGTTATGTTCCTGGTTTCATCTAGATGTATGTCCTCGTGGCAGGAATCTAAAGAGACAAATATAAAAGTGGAGAGTAAAAGTGAAGCCCTGCCAGACGTGAAGACTGAAGGGGAAAAAGCGGATCTGCCAAAATCTGACACACCAAAGAAGGCAGCTGATACAGATGGGTCAAAGGCATCTCCTGCACCATCTCCTTCCAAGGTGTGGTTCATTATTCAGGTCCCTTGATGCTAGATTTGTTTAGCAATTGTCTTCTCTTCACTTACAATGTAGTCCTAGGCTTTTTACTTCTTTCTTGCACCCTCTCTGGGCCTGTTATTGGGGCTCTGAATATTTTACAAAATGATTTTGTCTCTTGTTGCGTTTGATTGCTTGCTTTACCAACCGATCGAGGCAGCATTCAGAGTTCTAGTCTGCCCTCCACATTAGTGAAGGAAAATGACTGATTATTTGGAGGGATGCAACATGTGACAACTGGATTACGGTTGACGTTAATGGTCCAGTCCTCTTCATGGGATCACTAGAGAGGGGGCTAGGTTAGCATGGCTGCCAAATTAATTGGTTTTCAGTGTTTTTTTGAGTGTTTTGCTGCCAAAGACTCTCACAGATGTTTTCAACTGTGCCTGTGCTGATCCGAGCCATGTGGTAGCAGCATGTCTCTTTTAGTCTCTTGTTCATCTTTGAGTAGAGTTTCGTGATCCTTCCTCGGATGTTAACTTCCGTGAGCCCTCTTTTTTCCCCTCATTCTGTTCTTCGATAATTTGACGTCCTGCCAAGTCAAATCATGACTCAGTGAAGGAGAATGTAGTGTTTGGCATGCCAAAGGCAAAGCCATAGCGTTTGTTTTGGGTTCTCTTATTATGGCAATTGTGCAATGGCTTTAAATGAATGCTATGATAGAAGGATAACCTGAGAGGGGATTTAACGGTAGTCATAATCTAAGGGTGAGGTTGTCAGGTCTCCTTTAGCACGCCTTGTGAAATTTTCACCTTGCTTCGTTATTGCAAGTCTAGCTTGCTTGACCAAATGTTTCTCAATTGCCTCCTTTACTGCTGTCGGGACCAAGTCAATATTGATAGAGAGAGGCTATAGCATTGAGTTAAAATTGATTCTTTACTCATACACAAGGTGGAGAGAAATTGATAGAAGCTTCATATGGTCTCTTCTATAATGACATATTCTTAGCTTGATGCCCCTAGTGTTTAAAAGGTCTTTTCGCACAATGGGGGAAACTTGGTAACTTTCATGATTTTTTAATTGTCCAAAGCAATCAAAGGTCTTCATTGAAGTTTACTGTTTTGGTGTTGAACTTGCTGTATGATTGCAGGAAAGTGTGCCAGACAACGAGTTTGAAAAGCGTATCCGTCCAGAAATCATCCCTGCGGGTGAGATTGGTGTCAGTTTTCAGGATATCGGAGCTCTTGACAATGTTAAGGAAGTACTTCAAGAGCTTGTAATGCTGCCACTTCGCCGCCCTGACTTGTTTAATAGGGGTGGGCTAATTAAGGTATTTGAATATCTTTTCGATTTGCCAGTTTTGTGAATGGTTAATGCTAGCTACGGAACTTAATGATAAGTTGACACTGGTATCTGCATCTGTGCCAGCCTTGCAAAGGTATCTTGTTGTTTGGACCTCCGGGTACTGGCAAAACCATGATGGCAAAAGCTCTTGCTACTGAAGCAGGTGCTAGCTTTATTAACGTCTCAATGTCAACAATTACATCAAAGGTATGTATTTATAATGTGAGAGGTTTGCATTTTTTTGAAATAGTGTGTGCAGTGCTCTCCTCCCTGATCACAGCATGAGTTGCAATCAGAATGTTGTTTCATCTCCTGCTGCAGTGGTTTGGTGAAGATGAAAAGAATGTGAGGGCCTTGTTCACCCTTGCTGCAAAAGTTGCTCCCACTGTCATATTCATCGATGAGGTTTGTATATTTTGTATACCCTAGCTGCAAATCAAAGAAGACATTTGATCATGAGAATCATGATTTACTTTACCTTTTATTCTTGAAACGGGTAGCCCTAAATGTGTGGAATTGACAACTTTATGGGAAACGCAATCATATTTTTGAGTCTACTCATGCCAATATATGGTTCATGGAGGGTTATTGTTGATACTGTCACTACATTGCAGCTGTAAAAATACATTCTTTGCACTTTGCAGGTAGACAGCATGCTAGGGCAAAGATCGAGAGCTGGGGAACACGAAGCAATGAGAAAGATTAAGAATGAATTTATGGCACATTGGGATGGGCTTCTGTCAAAGCCTGCAGAGCGTGTCCTTGTCCTGGCAGCAACAAATCGACCCTTTGATCTGGATGATGCAATAATTCGAAGATTTGAGAGAAGGCAAGTGCTGCATTGCATGGTTATATCAAGCTTTAAAATATTGTTTTTCTATATGGATGGCCTGGATCTGTGGAAACATTAATGATTGATTATGTTGCAATCTGCAGTCCTTACAGATTCCAAGTTGATGTGAGAATTGGGTACAGCATGATTAAAAATATTTTCTGCTGAAATGACAGGATCATGGTGAGTCTTCCTGATAAAGATAACAGGGAGAGCATATTGAGAGCCATACTTGCGAAGGAGGTCTTAGCAACTGACTTTGATTTTTCCGAGCTTGCAAGTATAACAGAAGGATATTCTGGAAGTGACTTGAAGGTAAGCACCCACCCCCAGATGTGCTGTGTAGCAATGGGGTGATTATGGAGCAGAGCTTATGGATTTGACAGTGTTTGTTTTGATTTCTGATTGATGTCTGCACAGAATCTGTGCACTGTAGCTGCTTATCGTCCTATTCGAGAATTCATGAAAAAGGAGCAACAGGTTATTTTGCTATTCTGTTATCACACTTATCTTCTATACAAGCTCTGCAGGATGATATAGGAAATAGTTGGATTTATTGCTAAAATTCGGTCAACTTTCATGGGTTGTAGGAGAAAGAGAAGAAAAGTGCTCTTCAAGAAAACAATTTAGCAGCCATCAAGGCATCAAAGTCAGATATATTGCAAAAGGAGGATAAGGCACCTGTGGATGCACCAGTTTCCAAGGAACTGCCATCTGCTGTGCACTCCATCAGGCCTCTTAACATGGAAGATGTGAGGCAAGCGAAAAATCAGGTGAGCTGTCCCACATAGGAAGCCACCTTCTGCCAAAAAATTTATGTGAGCGTCCCTTATTATATGTTAATCCGTGTGCCTCATCTACTGCAGGTTTCTAGCAGCTTTGCATCAGAAGGGGCAGGAATGGCTGAGTTGAAGGAATGGAATGAGCTTTACGGTGAAGGGGGGAGCCGTAAACAACAGCAACTTACCTATTTTTTGTAATCTAATAACATTTGACCCAAGGGGCAGGGGGAAAAAAAAGCAACCCCAAGAACCTCATAACCATTGCTTAGTTTAGTGTTTTCCAAATCACTTGGAATTGTACAAATCAAATCCAGTATATTATGGTTTTCTTTGGGCCTCAAGCTACAGGCCTTCTGAAGATTTATTCAGTTTGGACTGCCATTATGTAACCAAACACTACCAGTCAATTCTTTATTAGATGCTCTACTGATTGAATTGGAGCATCATGTGAGCCCCGCCGTGGTACAGGAGCATTCTCCTGAAGTCAGCGTTGTATATCATATTAATACATAAAAATGGTTTTTCTCTCCTTGCACCGTGGCTTTGATTTGGTGTGCAAACATATATGCTGTGGCAATTCCTCATAAAGAGCCAAAAAAAAAGAAGCAAAGCACTTTCAGGAGCATTTAGTGAAATAATGGGCTTCAATCAATGGAGTACTTCCACCCATGGAAAAATACATGTGCAGTTTTACATTAGGATCAAATGAATATCCCAAAAGCTTTGCAAGATATGATCTAAAGTCCAGGCTTCATTGGAAACAATATTACATCCTTTAGAGTGGAAAGTATCTAAAAAACTTGGAAATTTTGTGGGGATCTACGGAGTGTCAATAATGAGAAGAATGGCAGAATGGAATTCCTCTTATTGATCAATTGTATGTGTTCATGAAGCATGGATACATTTTAAAGATTTTATGTGACTCCAGCCACCTTGAGCAAGCCACATTTTGTTTTGTCTGCTGGATGTAGCATTTAACTATTTGGTTGTAAGGGACTTCTTTATTAAAATGAATCAAGAATCTGCAATATAAAATAAGCAAGGACTTTTACGCGTGGTAATATTTTTTCCTTCAAACGACGCCTCCATGGCTCAGTTAATGGATAACATTAGGAGCACATGAACTGACAGAGCATAGCATTGCTCCTCTTTAATTAATAGCAGCGCTCCTCTTGATGATCAGTGTAGAGTAGCAGGGACAAGGAACAAGGGTCCTGTATCCCCAAGCCCTCATAGAGTCCTGTCCAAGGTATATCTTAGACGAACAGGACTGATTTCATGTGGTGGGGGCCATACAATTCCCATTCTAACTAATTTGCTTTCATTTTTGTGCCCTACATTGTCTATGGCACTCCCAGACACAATCTCGCATCAAGCGATGCTACAGGAACTTTGTTCTCAACTTGCCCATAGCGTAAGATATCTCAACCGAACAGGACTGACTTCACGTGCGTGATTCCCATTCTAATGAGATTGCTCTCCTGGCTGCTCATACCCTACATTGTCTTTTGGACTCCCGACGCCACCCGAACTCATAATCCATTGTGCCATGCTTGATAATAGTTTATGCCTCTCTTTCTTCTTTTGTAACGGTTTCTTTATGCGCGATTTCACACGATTTGTGCTGCAATGGTGTTGGAACCACATACAAAATCACTGCGGACAAATAGTGGTATCGTGACTCTGTTTTTCCCCCGCCCTTGAGCAAGAACTAGTAACAATAAGTAGAAATGCAAGCCCTTGAAAGTTAATGGCTCCTCGGTTGCCAACTGGAGACGTGGCAAGTTGAAAGGTATAATTTTTGTCTTGCTTTCGACTCGCCACGTCTCCAGTTGGCAGGATTCTTGTGCTACACTTCTTCTTTCGTAGTACAAGTTGAACAATCGCATTATTGTGCTTCATACATATTAACTGTTCGTTTGGTCTAACATACCGACGTATCCCCCCATTCTTCAATCATCACCGCATTTGCTTGTGTTGGTGGCTACTTCTGATGAGTTGGTCTGTGCCTCGGCGGCCAGCGCGTGATTTCCAATCCTCTTTCTGTTTAGTGCTTGCACCACAATGGGCCATCCGGGCTTGAACGGTGCCCGTTTTCTGAACCTTACTTTCAATCTTTATCAATACCAAAATTTTGGCCCCATGTATTTTCTGGATTTTAGTTACCTCTCTAATTCCAGTTCTCTGTCTGATTCCAGTTGTTTCTCTGCTAGTTCCAGTTGTTTTGTGCCACGTTTTGTGGCGTGGGCGACTAGCTCAATTAGCCACCTGGTTGGCCCCCGTTGCTGGCGTTCGAGGTACTCATTTGGGCATTAGGATTATACCAACACACTTCTGTTGGGTGGTTCTTACTGCAAATTTTGCATGCCATCTAGGACACTGACTTGGTCACTCCAAAGGTTTTCAGGTTCTCTTCAAGAAACTTTTCTATCTCGTTGGTCTTCTTTTTCATTTTCTTTTTCTCCTCGGATTTTTTCGACTCCGTATCACTATCGGATTCCTCTATATCCAAATCTGACCCGCTATTAGAATCATCTTTCTTGGATCTACTTTTGAATGATCCGCATCATCTTTTTGCTCTTGTCACAGCATCAATCAAGTCATTGAAATCATTTTGACCAGGGATCTCCAATCCTTTACCCACTCCGGATTTCTTTTTACAAGCCCTTACAGAAATACTTTGCCATTGTCTCGATCGTGGGTTTCTCAACCACATCTAACCATGCATTAAGATAATGGAACTTCTACGTGTATCTTCCACCAGCAGCTTTTTGTGGTGCAATTCTTGCAAATGAGTCTTCTGCTTCCGGAATTGGTGCAGGAATGTCGTCCTCAGTTGTGGGCAATCAGTGAACTAAGCTAATCCATATGGGCTAAACCAGCTCATGGCCTTACCACTCAGGGTACCTGCAGATTGCTGTAGTTTTTTCGTATCCCCAAACATGGCGTCGAAGCCACTCACCTGCCATCCCGTTTCAAACTGGGTGACATGGCTGTCCGGATCGTCCTTCTTGCGATCCTTGAACTCAACGAACTTACACTTCAAACAACTGCGTTTGGATTCAGTGAATTTGCTGATGGAACTGCATTTTTTGGATTCCCGAATTTGCTTGTCCTATTGGGTTTAGTTGGATTGTCGAATTCTTTTGAATTGCCGGATTTGCTTATACTGTTGGATTTGGTTGAATTATCGGATTCTTTTGGATTGCCAAATTCGCTTGTACTGTTGGATTTGGTTGAATTATCGGATTCTTTTGGATTGCCAAATTCGCTTGTACTGTTGGATTTGGTTGAATTACCGGATTCTTTGGATTGCTGGATTTGCTTATACTGTTGGGTTTTGTTGTCCAAACAGGTTGCATTGAGAAGGTTTTGTTGTCCAAATGGGTTTTGTTGCCCAAATAGATCTTCCCGACCTAAAATTGTTGTTGTCTTTCATTACGCCTTTGCGCGTACCGTTCTAGCAACTCTGAGAACGTGATTGTTTTGGCTATCCTTCGAGCGGGTAGGTCAAGTTGCAAATCTTGGACTACTGTGGATACTACTGACCTACTACTGAATTGTTCCTCATCCGCAGATTCCTCTGCGAGTTCCTCGGCTATGCACTCAATCCCTCTACTAGTAGTGTATGATTTCCCTCATCATCAAGTTCTGTGGCTGGATTCCTTTCATGCCCTCCGACTTGCATCGGCTCATACCGGAGTCGACGGTTGGTTTGCCACTGGGCCCAGGCCGTTGTTTCCATTAGTGACACAAAGTCCATATCGCACTGCAAATGGTCTCTCAGAGTAGCCGTATCAGTGTCATCATGAGGCATCATTGGGACTCTTCCGTCCACCCCTGAGGTTCGTCGACATTTGTTGCTTGCGCAATGGCTTGTGGTTCTACATTCCGATCTTGGCGACTTTGTCATCGCGATCGTATACGTGAAGCGATAGGTTCTGGATTATCCCAAGAATCTGACATTTAAACACTCACTTCTTGCTTTCCATTCCGTTTGTGTCTTCAAAAACGTGCTTCGGATGATACAAATGCGAAACGGCATCATGAGTGCACCGTAACTGATGCGTAGCAGTTCTTTCTCTACGTCCGGATCAGCTTGCATTCTAGAACGAGATCTGATCTCTAGATGCTCAAAATGTAATCGTTAGTAACTTCATGACACAATTCATTGATTACTGTTTCAACAACATGTCGACCTTCGCTGAATTCGTCGACTGCATAATTCCAAACTTCTATGATTGCCAATCATTTTGATCCGCAACGTCATCATCATTGGCCACTTTGAGCTCAAAGTTGGTGAGGTAAACACACAACAATATTGCGAGTGTTTTGGGGTTCAGCTGAAACTATAAAAAATATTTCGGATATGCATAAATGGTGCTCTCATCTCTCATAATATTGTAAAAGTGTATCTAATCCCTCACTCAGAATAGATGAAACAGATAACCACATTGCAGACATATTGCAAACTGCGTTACACGAACTGTAATAACAATTAAATGCACATTGTAAACAGCATAGTCGGAATACATAAGGTGCATCTTCAAGACAATAGAACACTGAATGATAGAACAATAAACATCTGTATATTAGTTTCAGATACAATGGACATAAATATTGCAGAAAACTCTCTTACACAACATCTACGCATAATCCGTAAGCTTCTTCCTCATAAACAGATTAGAGAACTCAAGGGGTACACCCAATGGTTGGTGTCCCTTGCCATCTTAAACTCAAAAAACTGTAACTATATTAAAATAGGAAATACTTATACGGATATTTGTACAATGTATAGATATTTACCCATTGATCGACAACCAAAGGAATAGTTTGCTATCTAAAATGCTTACGTTGCCAATTGAATGCGAAAATATTTGTACAATGTATAGATATTTACCCATTGATCGACAACCAAAGGAATAGTTTGCTATCTATTCATAGTGAATCTTGAAAATGCTTAAGTTGCCAATTGAATGCGAAAATATTTGTACAATGTATAGATATTTACCCATTGATCGACAACCAAAGGAATAGTTTGCTATCTATTCATAGTGAATCTTGAACATGCTTAAGTTGCCAATTGAATGCAAAAATCTTCTAGGAGGGTATCTTCCGAGCAACGGGGAATAGGAAGGGGGAGAAGCATAGGTTCCAAGTTCACAGAGACCTAGATCCTGCATGCCCCATGAGTGATGGAGTCTTCCTTGTGCTTCAAGCACTCAGACCTATCGTTTTCGACTCCAGCAAAGGTGGGTTTAGTGAAAAGTGAGAGGATGGAGGGGAGAGAATAAGGAGGAGGTGGTATATGCAAGATAAGGAGGGGGTAATGACCAAGTTAGCCTCCATTGTCATCCAAGCCTCCCACTTTCCGTCTATCCCCTCCACCTCCACCACCACCACCACTTTTTTCGTTGCCCTTTCCATTGAGCCCACCCTCCACTCCCACTTTCTGTTTGACAACCTCCTCCATCATTCCATCAAGCTCTTAACATATACCCTCCCCTCTTTTCTATCTTTTCCATCACCCTCTTCTCTTTTTTCTGTCACCCTCTCTCTTTATTCCGTCACCCTCCCTCTTTTTTCCGTCATCCATCCCCCTCCATTCTCTCCACCTCTTTCATTCCTTACCCCTTCACCCCCCTTCCATTGCCTCTCCACCCTCCCCTTTCGTTTCCTCTCCAACCCTCTCTCCCATTCTCACCCCCTCCCATTCTCTCTCTTTTCCTTTCCAACCCCTCCCACTACCATTCTCCCTACCCTTCCATTCCTCTCCTACACTCTCTCTCACTATCCCCTTTCCCCACTATCTAATCCCACTACTATTCTTCCTAACCCCCTTCTCCTCTCTCTAACCCCCTAGCCTCACTTTCTTTCTAACACCATTGTCCTGTCTCTAACCCCCTTGCCTCACTCTCCCTCTAACTCCCACTGACACCCCACTCAAGCTCCCCTTCTCTCTCTAACTCGCCTCCCTCGAAAACCCCCTTCGAAGAGTGCTTCTCTCACCTGCACACCTAGTGTGCCATGTCTTTTCTCCCATGACCAATGCCTCGTGCGTTGTGCGCCTCTCGCATGCGCTCCTAATGTATATCACATCTTTCGCGATTGGTGTCAAGCCGCTCTTGCCCACTCTCCTAGCATGCCCCACCCATGCACCATGCCTCTTCCGCCCACGTGCTTAGCGTGCCCCACCTTTGGTGCCTCATGGACCGCACCTCCCCCATCATTCCATGTGCCTTGGGCATCATAGCCTAGCTTCGTATCCTTGGCCTGGTGCCCCATCGCCTTCCTACCTCTGTAAAATGCGCTACACTACTACCACCTCAGCATGGTGGTCATCTCGTGCCTTGGGCAACGTATTGTGCATCGTGGCTTGCCTAGGGCACTATGTCGATGCACATTGCCACCCACTTGCCATGCTGTTCAACCCACACTACCCTTCATGGCCACATCACCCAATGCCACATTAGGTCACCCCAACACCGCATTATGCCGTTCGACCCACACTACCCTTCATGGGCATGACACCCAACACCGCATTGTGTCGATGCATATTGCCGCCCGTTTGCCATGCCGTTCAACCCACACTACCCTTCATGGGCACGTCACCCAACATTGCATGGTGAAACCCTCCATTGTATGTATCATCATCGTCTTAGCACCCAACTATCGTCGCACTGCATGATTAGGTGTTTCAGCATTGTCACGTGCTACTCTTTGCCTGCTGCCCTTTGCTTGGTCGCCGATGCCATCCTTGGCCTCATATCCCCTACACCTCTGCTCTATGCTTCCTACAAATGCTGCCTCTCATCGTCGTCGATCCATCTTTGATGCACACGCTGTACCTCGAGCATGAGTTGTGTGTTATTGCTACTCTTGGTTTGCCTTCTTGTCATCCCCCCACACACACCGCATCTCTATCGATGCCAACTGTTGACATTGCTATCATCAACTCACCTGTCGCCACTATCACCCACCGTCGCCGCCTAAGGTCTACCACCAGCCTTCGAGCACCATGCCCCATACTCCCCTACCATTCTCGTGGGCCGTGTGTGTCGCCATGCTGATCGCTGCACAGTGCTAGCTTAGTGCATGTCACCATCGACATTCCCTGCTTGCCTTGGACCTCTCCATCCAGCTACCATGCTGCCCTATTCATGCCTCGTGCCATCGCACTGTGCGCTACAATCTCGCCACCACCATTCCTCCTCCCATCAATTTCGCCTTAAGGGGTTGTTGGCTACCACCATCCTTCCCTCACCACCATTGGCCCTCAAACACTAACCAATGCTAACCACTAACCTAACTAGACCTAACAACTAGTTAGTTGCCTAACAAACCACATTTAGTTTTACTTTATGCAAACCTAACCACAACTAACTCAACCAAACTATGGTTAATTAATCGAGATGTAGCTAGCATAACCCAACTAACCTTAGGTAAGGTTGGATGTAGTATTCTAACCACTAGGGTATATTCACATCTACCTTACACTCTCAAAAATTGAAGTTTCACCCTAACTTTGGCTAGCCATAACTTGCTCATTTGAAGCCCAAACTCGATCCTATCAAGGCCCAACTTTCACATAGTAAAAGAGAATGTTTTGCAAAAAATTTCAATACAATTGATCAGGTTTTGGAAATCATTTCCAAGGCCAACCATTGCACCAAACTTGATCTCTTGCTAAAGGAAAAAAACTTGGCTATGAGGCCTATTGATGAGATGAGCCTTGCACTTAGGCTTGCACCATAGGCCACCTTTTTGGTCTTGTAAATTTTTTGGGATCCCATGTGCCAAAATTATTGTAATGAAATTATTATTCAAAAATAAAATTTAATTTTTGCCATTTGATGTTTGCTCACAGGCCTACATGTTGTTGTCAAAGTACACGAGTTTCAAATGATTATTTTATTAATTGTAATTAAAGATTGAAACATGTACATTTTGTTAAATTAAAGTACTTTTGTTATTTTGCATAGCATATGTAGTTTGCATCTTGCACGGGATATGTAGCATCTTCATCTTACAATGAGCATATCGTATGTGGCAGTTGCATCTTGTGTCCTACATCACACATCGGCACCTCACAAATGTTGAATTTGATGCATACAGACATTGCATATTGTTGCACATCAAGCATCCAATTGCACTTTGCTCTCTACAACAACCAATAGTTTCCTGTGAGAATACCCTAAGGAGAGGAAAGTCCTCCCTTGCCCAAGGAGCTAGAAGGTTCTCGAAGAGTAGGCAAGCACCCATTGATGCAAGAGGAAGCCAAAGAGAAGTCTCGACATGCCGAGCATCAACACTTTGCAGTTCGACGAGTGGCTAAGCAGGGTTGCAAGTGCAGTGCCCGAGCACGTGTTTGACACTATTGGATGCACATCTATATATTCTTAGACTAGAGGTTTGTATGCTTAAAATTATAGTTTTGGCATGCTTCTAATATTAGATTTATCACTTCTTAGGTCTTTTGTCACTAATCATCATATACGAACTAGCAACTAACAGCAAGGATGCTAGTTTTCCATGCATGGAATGGAAAGAAGTCAATAAGCTCGTCTTGAAACAAGAGCTATTAGTAATCTGGCCCTTAGAGGCCATTGAAGGTGAAGCCTTAGGCAGCCAAGCTAGGAGATGTAGGAAAGTGGAAGCACCCGAACCCAAGCACTAGCCCAGCATGGAAGATGGAAAATCACAAATTGCCAAGACAATCAGATTCAGCAAAATGCCAGGAAAATATATATTAAGGTATATGGGAAGGCGCTGCACCGTAACAAAGTGGCAATGTACATTGCCAAATCCTTGTACGTGCAAGGAATCTTGGTGGACTTCTCATCTTACAAGGACAAGCGTACACATGGTCATACTGAGGTGATGATCACACAACCACAATTGTCCAAGGCAATTGGAGGGTGCACGTGGTCCATTGGAGCAACAAGTGGCACAACTCCATGAAGAGAATGTAGACTGGTTCGAGAAAGTTCAATACTTGGAAACTGAAAGACCGTAGATTGAGCCGGAGCTACAGAATGAGATTGTTGCTCTACGTGCCCAACTAAAGTGCCTCAAGGACCTAAACACATGGTTGCAACAAGAGGCACATGATGCACATGCAGCATTGATCGGAGATGTGAGTGTGGAGTCGAGGTTAGCTATTTGTCGACACCTATCTGCACAACCATATGCCATGTAACCGCTTCCCTCCGATCATCCAGATAATTGTTTGTGCCCTATATGCCAGTGTCTATTTAACAACTCAACTGGCTACTATGTTTTACCTTGTGGCCATAAGTTTCATATTATCTTTAAGTACATTACTTGTGCGAAGTAGAGCTATATGTCCACTTTGTAACGCCCAAGTATCGATAGCATTGTACATGGTGTTGGTGGGCTTAGGACAAGTGTATCCAGGAGCACGACTTTGAACTCTTTACAATGTATATTGATCGATGATGGATGTATATACGATACTATGCAAACTATATGTTCTTTCAAGTTTATGTTAACCTATGACTGAAATATATGCTCTTTCAAGTTATATAGTTGCAATTATGAATGAATATACAACACTCAATCGAAAGGAATCGGCAACTGAAATTTATAGATGAAGCAAAATAATGTAAATCAATTTAAAGAATAAAGTAATTTGTAGAACTTCATTCGAACTACTACACTAGCAATCCTAAATTAAAGTTTAGGTTGCAATTCTAAATCAAAATGCACAATTAAATGAAAAAGCATTTAGCATTTGCAATTACAGTTTATGGAATAAAGGAAAACCTTACATGCGCATTCCATCCAAATTTCTAAACCAGCAATCCTAAAAAAATATGAAGGTTGCAATTTAAATCCTAAAACCTAAATGAAAAAGCATTTCCTATTTGCCATTGAAATTTTAAATTAAAGAAAAAAACATTTTCAATAAAAATTGCCATAAAAAATAAAGAACCAACCCAATCATGGATACTTATATGCAGTTGCATGATAAGCTCTCTTTCTCTCTCTCTCTCTCTCTCTCACACACACACACACACACACACAAATTTTGATTAGTAAATGTATCTCACACACACAGACACTTATTTTTTTATACACATGCACATCTATACTTCCCCAACTATGAATTAATCTTTTATGTACCTCCCATGAAATCTTCCCTTTACACTCTTTTTAACCATCCCATACCTCTAGTCCTTTCTTAACCCATGCACGCATTCGCTCCTTACTCCACTTGTGACTTAAAATTTTTTAATTATCTAAGAATCCATATGGTTGTCTATATTCCTAGGTAAAGCGATAACAAGCCGAGGAAAAAATGCATTACCTGTCTACCCAAACATAACTATGATGTTCTAACACCTAGTTTGTTTGGATTGTGGTAGGTAAGTGGACCCCAACCTCAAAACTTGGAATGCCTGAGGATTCGACATCTTTGTTCAATATTATTTGTTAAACTCAATATTATTAAAAAATATTAATTTTGGTGATTTTTTTTTGCAAACTCTAGTTGTTGCATTTTTCAACTTCGATGTCTCAAATATTTTTTCCTTATTACTTTTTATCCAATTGATGGAATTAATTGTATGGATCAATTATTGATGGAACTTTTTAATGTAAACACACACTTTGATTTTCCAACTAGCCTTTGGTCGGGCTAGTGCCATACAATTAATTCACGTGCATTGGATATTTCTTTAGCATGGATAATCCCTAGTCATTTTGTGATCGGCCTTATTTTTTACTAACTTTTATTTGGAATAAAGGAAATCCTTATATACGCATTTTAATCTAAGCACACACTTTGATTTTTCAACTAGCCTTTGGTCGGAATTCACATCCATTGGATATTTCTTTAGCATGGATAATCCCTAGTCATCTTGTGATTCGCCTTGTTTTTTACTAACTTTTATATCTATTTTGCAGAAGTGGTTTATGGATTTACTATTGGCATCATTTTTTCATTTTGACACTTATCATACATATCCACATTTATTCACTTATTATCAGTAGGTGGGAGTAAGTTCCACATGGTGGGCTTACTCCCCACCATGTGGTCTTACCCTTTGGGTTGGGGGTGGGCCACACACACACACACACACACACACTATAATTTTGATTAGTAAATGTATCTTACACACACCGACACTTATTTTTTTACGCACACACACACATCTATACTTCCCCAACTATGAATTAATCTTTTATGTACCTCCCATGAAACCTTCCCTTTACACTCTCTCTTTAACCATCCCACACACCAAGTCCACTAATCGTTCCATACCTCTAATCCTTTCTTAGCCCATGCACTCATTTGCTCCTTACTCCACTTGTGACTTAAACTTTTTTAATTATCTAAGAATCCATATGGTTGTCTATATTCCTAGGTAAAGTGATAACAAGCCAGGGAAAATAGGCTTACCTATCTACCCAAACATAACTATGATGTTCTAACACCTAGTTTGTTTGGATGGTGGCAGGTAAGAGGATCACGACCTTGGAAATTGGAATGCCTGAGGATTCAACATCTTCATTCAATATTATGTTTGTTAAACTCAATATTATTAAAAAAATTTGGTCTTTTTTTTTGCAAACTCTAGTTGTTGCATTTTTCAACTTCGATGTCTCAAACATTTTTTCCTTATATGTTTTTACTTTTTTATTTTTTATCCAATTGATGGAATTAATTGTATGGCTCAATTATTGATAGAACTTTTTAGTCTAAACACACACTTTGATTTTCCAACTAGCCTTTGGTCGAGCTAGTGCCATACAGTTAATTCACATCCATTGGATATTTCTTTAGCATGGATAATCCCTAGTCATTTTGTGATCTGCCTTATTTTTTACTAACTTTTATTTGAAATAAAGGAAATCCTTACATGCGCATTCCATCTAAATTTCTAAACCAGCAATCCTAAAAAAATATGAAGGTTGCAATTAAAATCCTAAAACCTAAATGAAAAAACATTTCCTATTTGCCATTGACATTTAAATTTAAAATTTAAAAAAAAGCATTTTCCATTAAAATTGCCATAAAAATTAAAGAACCAACCCAATCATGGATACTTATATGCACTTGCATAATAATCTCGCTCTCTCTCTCTCTCTCTCTCACACACACACACACACACACACACACACACACACACACACACACACACACACACACACACACACACACACACACACACACACACACACACACACACTATATTCCCGTCTCCTTGAAAGAGAAGTTATGTAATGCCATATTGTATGTGCTTTATTTATTGGTTAGAAGCATTGTATTTAGACCCTCAACTTAGACATATGCCAAGTTACTAATCTCCACTGCTAGGTGGCTTCTAGTTGTGCAGCCTTCGTTGGTGTCTTCTCAACATATATCAGATTCATTGGCTACAAAGTATTGTGTCCATTGGGTCCAAGCACGTTCAAAAAACACACCTCAGAGCGTGTTTTTTGATGGTTGCGCATAACACTTTGTGAAAATGGGGTTTATGGTAACTTCAACCATCCAAAGCATATATGATGGGCATGAAGCTTTGCACCCACCTCACTGTACATGGGATTGATGTAACAGATAGAGATTAAATCCTGAAATCTGCCTGTTAGTAGAAATACAATGTCATCGAGAATGTATTCAGAACTTCCGAAAGAGAATACATCAACTCAAAATTCATTGCAACATAGATATCCGATTAAGGCAAACAACTGCATTCCTTGTATTATAAATGCTTTTGTCACTACAACATATCGAGAATAAAGATAGAACTAGACAAAACATAGTTCGAGAAGAAGTAGCATATCCGCATTCAGAATACTGCACTACACACCTATGAGCTAAACATATAACTTCCTACATATGGCAATTTCTTACTAACTTGCATACACACCTAATTAGTGGTTGCACAACTACCTCCTATTAAGGTTTTCAATATGTCCTATATTATTGTTGAAGATAAAGAGTATGAGTGTGTTCGGGCTACATTCGCCCACACTGGCACACCCGATGGAACAATCACTTTTATGCAACAAAATTATTGAGACTTGAACCCACTTATTTTATCTACTGTAGTAGATCTAGTACAATGATCTACCAAAATTGATTTGGTTGGAATTAGTTCATGATCAACATCATGATCTTCATGTTGAACTCTTATGAACTGCTCTTCAAACTGTGGTCTTCGACTTGTTCTTCAAATTGCTCATGTTCATTCTGCACAGGTTTCTTTGGAACAATACTTGTTACATCCTCATCTTTCTTTTGAACCATATTGAACATATCCTCAGAATGGCGAGTGAACAACAATGCATCCTGGTTTCCTCCAGTCAAATCTTGAACAACCTTAAAGGGTTGAAGCATTTCTTCTGGTTGTAACGAATCCTCTTGAAAGTCTTCTTTCAGCTCCACTCGACCGATACATTGATGACTCGGTTTTGGTGCCACATCTTTAGGTACCTACATAGACAATAGTTTACAAAAAATCTCGGCCGGATTAGTACCTTGAAGTGTTGCTGATGTCGCCTGGCACTTCTACTAAAATTGCAATAGTTGTTGTTGTAACTCTTGAATCAGATTTTCCTGTTCCTGAACTTATCTTTCAATATATTTGTTGTATACTCCTCTGAAGCAAAAGCTTCATAAGGCCTTTGAGCTAAAATATACAATCTTTCTTTTAAGTTATCCCAAACACCTTCAGATATCACCACCAATTTAGTCTTTAGGCTGTCCACTGTATCTACTGACATAAATACTCCTTCCACGTCTGTTTCATCTGAAATATCCTTTAACTGCTGCTCCAAATTTTTCAATGAATCTAGCCTTTCATGTAACCACAAATTATTAGTTTGCAGCTTTGTGTTGCATTTAGACACCACCTCCAAAACATTAAAAAATTAATCTTGCATTTCTTTTAACCACTTAGTGACAATAGGTAAACATGCTTGCTGCTTTTCTATCTGCTATATCAACTTCTGCTGGTCACTTTCTTTCTGTTCTCTTTATAATTCTAAAACTATTCTGTAACTGTGTTAGGTCTTGTTTGACCTTCTGCATCCTAGTACCCTCTTGAACCCATTGTAGCAACTTCTGATTTCTTGTAAATCAAAAACATCATTTGCAGTTTGTCGTTGAGCTGCCTGCATCTGACTCCCAAAACTTCGTACAATTTCAAATGCATGATTAATTTGCTCAAATGAAAATTAGACAAAGAGTTCTTATTTACAACTGGTGTATCCATTTCATCTGCACCATCTACATTTTGTTCTTGAGACATAGCCAATCTTTTCTTTAAATCCATGATTGCCCCCTTTCTTACCGAAATCTTCGACTTCATGACTAGCTGATCTTTATGTTGTAGCTTTTCCTTACTAACAATCGGTGTATTCCATAGAGCCGAGGATAGTGATTTAATTGTCACCATCTCGACTAATTGTTAATAAGTATATCTTGCTTGCACCAAATGATCAATTGTATCACTGATAATGTCGTTTGCATCCCCAAACAGTTGTTTTCCCTTCTCTTTGCGAGATAAATTCCGCTCCTTTTTCGGAGTAACATGACGGAATAAAGCTGTCACATAAGGAGCAATCCTTGAAAACTAATTTGGAGTGCGAGCTTGTTTCCTGGAAATCTCCTACAGAAGCTTTGTGCACAACAATGTAGCCCATGACAATTTTTGCCCTTGCACTGTAGCCGCCAAATAGGCATAATTCTTCTTCACCATATAATCATTGAGGACTAACAAAACAACTCATTCTATGAACCAAGCCAACTGTTGCTTTTTGATAGGATCACATACTTTTCTTATCATATAAGAGTTCTTGGATGAATAGGGATTCCCAAATTCTGCCATCATCACATCATCTGAGCACCTGTCTAGCTGAATCTCTTCCTCATAATATGGTAAACAAAAAACTACAGCCACTAACTCCGGCGTAATTCTGACCCCCAAAGAAATTTCTCCTACTGTATGCTGTAAAATCTGAAATTGACTTAACACTTCGGGGTTATCCTTCCACAACTCCCATGGTAAACATGGAAACTCGTATAGTTTGATCTTCTTCAGCCATGCTTTGTTCAATGATAGATTCAGAAATACCTTGGACTATTGAAACACCGGTGGACTCTCTACCATATGCTACTTCTTTGACGTTTTCTTTTTCGGTGGTTCATCCGAATCTGTTTTTGAATCTTCTGAAACATCTTGCAAATCAACTTCTAGCACTTTTACCTCCATTTTCGCCCTTTTACTGCATCGCACAAGTGCCACCTTCGATTTTGGAGCCATCTGGTCACTCGTTGCTGCCGACATCAGATCAAGCTCGGGACACGACCTTGGTAGCTCTCCTTCATTGTGAAGATCAACACCCATAATGGACATCCTCCAAGAGATATTAGCTCGAAAAATACTTTGAACAGAAGTCACAACACTCTGATACTGTAGGGGACAAAAATAGCTCAACTCACACATGTCAACTCGAACTGAAGTGAATTCTTATAATGACAAGATGTTAGCGATAGTAATCGAACTAGGCAAAGCGACCATATCGACCATCGCATCAATCTCCAGCCTTGGGCATGCAAAATCATCACCTGCATGCTTGAAACATTGCTAATAGTACGGACAATACTGCTAATGCACTTGGAACTTCAGAACAAGCATTAGAACTCCGCATTCGGATCTCGCATCACTTTGGAACTTCGGATCTTCGGACCTACAAACAGTCACTGCATACAACTTTGCCACCATGCACTGTACCAGTGAAACCTCTACCACAACCTCCAAAGAAAGTGTTGGATCATGATATGGTTTTAACTGCTACCCATTGACTGGTTTCAAAATTGCATTCCCATACATATCCTCTAATTTGAATGTTCCCTCTCCCAAGACCTCAACAATCTTGTAGGGACCGTTATATCTTAACTTAGTTTACTGGGACGAGGGTCTAGTTTATAATTAAACATTAACACCAAATCTCCCTTTCGAAACACCTTAAATTTGATATTCCTATTGACCCATGCTTGCCTCCACCTATGTATTACATCTGAAATGTATGAACTAACAACTCGATCTTCTTCCAACTTCAACAACTACTGGATCCTATGATTAACTGACTCTTTTGGAGATAATCTACATTCAGCCACTATTTGAAGACTTGGCACAATAAACTCCATCGGAACTATAGCTTCACACCCATACACCTGACAAAACGGTGTCATTCCAGTAGTTACCTTGTATGCTGTCCAAAATGCCCACAACGCCGAATGTAACTTTTGGTCCAATCGGTTCTATTCTCTGAAAGGATTTTCTTGAATGTCTTATTTGAATTTTTAGCATGACCATTAGCTTGTGGATAATACGTAGTTGATTTCTTATGCACAATCATGTGTAAACTTGTTAGCTTTTTCATCACTTTATTCAGAAAATGAACTCCTTAATCATATACTACCTCAATTGGACACCCAAATCTAGTCATAATATTATAATAGAGAAACTTAGCTATGCTTGCAGCTATATTATTTCTCAAAGCAATTGCTTCCACCCACTTTGTATAGTAATCTGTAGCCTAGTACTAGAATATACTTGTTTCTAGTATACCTGGCAAGAGGTTTAATAGGGCCCATAAAATCAAGCCCCCATTTTTGGAAAGGACCTAAAGGTAGTATAGGTTGATGTGGCATTCTATCTACATCTGTTGGTCGTCCATCTCGGTGACAAAAAGTCTTGGCAAATTCATGAGCATCCTTTAGGACTGTAGGCCACCACAAACTGGCCTGGAGTATCTTTTTCCACATGATATCACCCGAGTAGTGACCTCCCAAACTTCCAGCATGTGCTTCCATCAAAAAAGCTTTTCTTTCATAATCTGGGACACACCTTCAGATCACCTGATCAATGCCCCTCTTGTACAACACTCTAGCTATTACCAGAAATGGTTTACTCTGTAGCACAAATTTCTTTATCTGGTCACAGGACAATGATTGAGGCACCACCCCAT
Organism: Dipteris shenzhenensis; assembly: GCF_047967505.1. NCBI lineage: Eukaryota > Viridiplantae > Streptophyta > Polypodiopsida > Gleicheniales > Dipteridaceae > Dipteris > Dipteris shenzhenensis. The sequence continues at coordinate 42,414,656 of NC_141627.1, read as the reverse complement.
CTATCAAACACAGCAACATTCAATCATACCAATCCTACCCTTCCTTCGTATTGATTGAAAATAAATGAGCATTAGGTAAATCATCTTGAACCCCTAAAGGTTCTTCACCATTCAGCAATTGGCTTAAATAATCTGCAACAACATGCTGTTTACCCAATGTATGAACAATGTCATAATCATATTCTTGAAGCAATAATATCCATCTAGCTGGTCGGCCAGACAATTGTGGTTTGTTTACCAAATAAATAAGCGCCTAATGATCCACATGTAGTACCACTTTATTTCCCAACAGATAATGTCGAAATTTCTAGAGAGCATACACCATTCCCAATGCTTCTCTTTGAGTCACACTATAATTTTTCTTTGCTTTTGTCAATCTCCTACTGGCATAGTATATGGGCTGAAACCAGCCTTTAACAAATTGTTGCATCAACATTGCTCCAATAGCCACATCTGAAGCATCCACAAAAATGTGAAATGGCAACTTCCAGTTAGGTGGTTTAAGGATAGGTGCTACAACTAACATTTTCTTTAACAAAATGAAAACCCTTCGTTGTGGTTCTTCCCATGTAAACAATTCTCCCTTCTTGGTAAGCTTTGTCAATGGTACACAAACATGAGAGAGATACTGCAAAAATTTGTTGTGCCACTTGATCTACCCAACAAAGCGTGATAGCTACTTCAAAGTTCTGAACGTAGGGGCATTCTGAATGACTTCCACCTTTCGTGGGTCTATGGTCATCCCTTCTTCTGAAATTATATGTCCCAACAGACACCCCTTTTTACAGCAAAAGCACACTTCTTCGGATTTAAGCTAAGTCGTGCAATTCTGCATCTTTCAAGGCATAAACTCAAATGCTACAAATGCTCATTCTTTTTTTCGAACACGAAAAAATCATCAAGAAAAACTCTAATTAAAGTAGTCAAGTAAGGAGAAAAATCTTCCTGGATCCATTTTTAAAATGTGGGAGGTGCATTCTTAAGACCAAAAGTCATAACATTACTAGCAAAACCCCCCCACTCTGTGATGAAAGTTGTCTTATCTCTATCCTCTGGAGCCATCCTTATCTGATTGTAGCCACTAAAACCATCAAGGAAACTATACATCTCATGACCAGCTACAACATCAAGCATTGTGTCACAAAAAGGCAATGGAAAAGGGTCTGTTATTATTGCTGCATTTAATTTTCTATAATCAACACACACTCTAAGCTTACCATTCTTCTTAGGTACTATCACTATAGGTGAAAGCCAAGTTACCTTATCCACTGGGTAAATGAACCCCACCTTGAGTAGCTTATCAATTTCCTCCTTCACCCTCTAAGGATAGTTTGGATTCATTCTATATCTTTACTGAACCACTGGGACAACATCTTTCTTCATTAATTCTATGTTGGCAAAGAGATGGATCAACCACTTCCATATCTGTGTAATGCCAAGAAAACACATGAATTCCAATAAGAATTTATGTAAAGCTTCAGAAAAGTTGCATCTAACAAAGCACTAACATGCACCAACTTTGGATCTTGTTCTGTTCCAAGGTTCATATCAATTAAATCATCCTCTTGTACTCTTGCACACTTCCTCAAGTGATCCTCAAATGCTATTTCAGCTTCAATGATTTCTTGAATATCTGTTTTAATGTAAACTTCCTCCTCCTCCTCATCAACATCCCACTAGTCTGCATAAACTGCATTCTTTTCTTTGCCTTCTTCTTGGGCTTCCTTCGGACTGGGACTGTCCGAAATTGGAACTACAAACATCTCCATTGCTGGAAAACTGCGCACTGCAAGACTCTTGCACTGATCAATAAAACTCAGCACATCCACTTCAAAAATTGGCACAAGAGATGGATTTCTTTTGAGGAACCATCCCTCCTCATCATCTTCCACTTCGGCCACCATGTTAATGCCTTTAGCTGCCAAGGGCTGAACCCTTTTCAATACTCCTTTTTGGCCAAGGGCTAAACCCTTTTTGGTATACTCCTTGTTGGAACCATTGACATTTTAAATATCTTCTTTCCCTTTCTGATGGTCACCCTATCAGCCCCCCAATCTTGCTTGATCTTGGCTACCCAAAACCACGGTGAGCAACCAAGTAACATAGAATAAGATTGCTCATCTCCCTCCAATCTGAGGACAATAAAACTGACCATAAACGTTAATCCACAAATTCCAATCTTCTGATTCTTCATAATTCCCAGAGGTTGGACTCTACTTTGGTCCACCATCTTCACCTAAAAAGGAGCTGGTTCTAATTCATTTAGACAGAATATCTTGTAAAGGTCTTTGAACAAAATATTCACACCTGACCCTCCATCTAACAGGACTTCTGGTATCATCTGTGACTTATATTCCACTTGAATAAGTGGTATAGTATAGTCCACATCCTCAATCTATGCTACATTAACAACTGGGTCAACTTCCAAAGACTCTCCCTCTTCCTTTTTCACCTTATCCATTAGGCTCCCCATGTCACAACTGACCTTTTAGCCAACAATTGTGTTTGGAATTCTGGTACTAGATTAAGAAACTGGTCCAATGTGATATTGATCTTAGCCTTGAGCAAGCTGTGAAACAATTCTTCTTGTTCCCCTGTAACCTCATTTTCTGATTCTTTAAATACACCAATCCCGGTTGAGCCTCTTTGTAAGCCCCTTTCTTTTTTGGACTATTTACTTTCTGGCTCCCATCTTGCATATTAGATTCCTCGGGTTGCACTATGCTCCCTTTGCTGTCAGCCTGATCTTCCTTTGGTTCCTCCTCAATCGCTGACTTTGCACGTTGAGGCTGTACTTTTTTCTCTGCTAGTTGTATTGCTTCATCAATCTTTACTATCACAAGTGTAGGCTGTGTGGTATCTGTTAATGCCCACCTAACCTTTTTTTATGCATCGACCTTATCCAAACCTTAAGAACCTCATGTAAAACTTTCTTTTACTCATCCCAGTCAATTGGGTGCTTGCGTTTGTCTGCCATTGACACTTTTTCTTCCTTCGGGATTGGTCCTTTCGACCTTGTTACAGCCAGTGTTGCAGGATCACTTTGTGCCTCCGACATGTCACTCTCCTGTTGGCACCTTGAACAATCACATAAAATGGCCAATACCGGTTCCATAACCTTCTTCTCTTATGCTACTACCTACTTCAACTTCATTGGTCCTTCCTCTACCCCATTCTGCTCGAGCTGTATGATCACAACATTGGCTTGGGTTGGTGGTAGATGAGGCGGATTCTACGTTTGTGATCGAGTCTGGTACTGAACAATCGAGATGCCCCTGTCATTGCGGTGTTTACACTAGATTTCACATCCTAGACCTTGTCGGTGCCCAGATTTTTCACAATTGTGCAATTCTGTGCATCATTACTTGTATTGGCTTGTTGAGGATTTTTCCCCAATTCTGATATGTTGGTCTCCTCGTTCGGTTAGCATTCTCATTCACCCCTACTTGATTGGCTACAATTTACTGCTACAATAGCTTGCATGTGAGGAGGCAACTGCCCCCTAAAATTCAGATTGTACCAACAATTAGCACTGTCATGATTTTGTGTGAAACAAAACTCACATTGAGCTTTCTCAGATGATCTGGCTTCTGATAGCCCCATACTTTTCAAATGCTTTTTGATCTTTTTCTCTAACTTCTCATCCCCTGGTGAAGGTTTTGCCTTTTTCTTTGACTTAAAAATCCCCTTGGACTTTCCCTTCTTGGATTCCTTTTTTCTTTTTCTCTTGGACTTCATGTGCTCATCATCCAAAGCATCCGAATCATCCTCCTCGAACTCGGATTCTGCATCATCATCCTCACTATCCATGTCAAAGTCTTCGTTTGAATCTGTGTCCGAATCTGAATCCTCTGTATCCTTCTTTTTACCCTTCTTTGACTTGCTTTTGGTCATACCAAATCTCCATTCTACACATTGTGTAGCTGCTACCATGTTGTCGAATTCGTTGGCTCTTGCCAATGTATCCCTTCCCGTAGCACTTCTCAATTCCTTATTTAACCCCTTGCAGAAATAATCCCTTCCCAATTGCTCCTCAGTTAGAGCGGTGGCTAGCCTCTAGTTTAGATTTCAAAACTTCTAGCATAGTCTTCTACCAACAGATCCTTCTGTTTCAATTGTCGGAGCTTCTTGAGTGTTGCTTCTGGTGTTTTCTCCTATCTGAACCTTGACAAAAAAGCTTGTTTTAAAGCATCATACTTTGGTAAGTGATTCATACCATATTGTATGAACCAACTCATGGCCTTGGCCACCAAGGTTGCTGCCAATTGTTCCTTCTTGATGGCATTGTCAAGCTGACCTTCAAAACCACTTGCTACCCATCGGGTCTCAAATTGCCCAATGTGACTATCAGGGTCTTGTTTTGTCTTACCACTGAATTTAGCAGAGCGGACTCTGGAGTTCTGCATGGTGATTGCTGGGTTGATTGGAACTACTAGTTTTGCTCTCCTTGGGCGGGGTTTGCTTGGATCAAACAATTGCCTTTGTGCTCCTACATACAGCCCAAATGCTGCGTGGTACCCAAAAGTTGCTCGAATGAAGGTTTCTGATGGAGACCACGTAAGATTTTATGCATTGGCTACATCTTGGTATTTTGAACTTCCTTCGAATCTAGTGGAAGGATATTCACGTGACATGTTACCAGGAACCTAGTCTTGATCCTCCAAACTCAGGGTAGTTTCATCCACCTCTGGCTAGATTTCGAAAGGTTCTCCTACCTCCTCTGGCGTTCCAACCGTCTCACCAATACCTTTCTCATTTGTATCAATACGACCCCTTGCTCGGGCCCTTGTAAAGTACAGACGACTGATACGCCAAGGAGGTGACTCTATTTCCTCTGTGTCTGACATCCGCTACCACTCTCTCCATGAACATTTTGTGAGATTGCTCGACGACTCCTTTCAGTCTGTAGATTGAATTGTCTGTGCCAGCCTCAATGCTCTGTGACATTTCCATCCATGATTTCTCCTGCAACGATTTCTCACCTCTTCTGTTGCAAATCTCATATTAGTTCCTGCACATTCCTGATGATCACTTGAAGTGCTTCACAATTCCCACCATTCACAATTGCCTGTTGGAGGTTCCTTAGTGCCTAGATAGCACAGTAAACCATATTAATTTCTCCCTGTAGGTATTGAACGTTCTCTTGCCTTAGGCTAGATGCTGTGTGTGCACATTCTACCACATGCACTCCACTTCTACAACATCAAACAGTTTCTGCACCAGTAACAAGTCTTGCGATTGCCCAAGCTCAGGCAGAATGGGATAAGAAAGACAAGTACGCCTATCATCTGATCAAGCAAAATGTGCAAGATGTCATGCTAGGATAGCTCAACATAGTCAATACATCAAAAGAAGCATGGGATATGTTCGTAGCTCTCTACAAGTCCAAGAACACATCCAGGATTCTCACACAGTTTCTCTACCCAATCAGAAGACTCTGGTTCTACTACCTTGGTGAGGATAATGCATAATATTTTGTTGGTGGATTTAGCCTGTCCATTCCCTTGTGGGTAGTAGGGTGTGCTTTTTCTATGGATTACCATAAAGCCAAACAAGAGTTCTTGGATTACCTCATTGACAAAATGTGTGCCTCTATACGACACAATTTCAATGGGGCATCCGAATCGGGTGATCACATTTTCGTATAAGAATCTTGCTGTGCTTCTGGCATCTACCTTTCTGACTGCTTTAGCTTCAGCCCATTTTGTAAAGTAATCAGTGGCCACAATGATATAGCGTGCTTGTGTTCCCTTTGCTATTGTAACTATAACTAACTACAGTTAGTTCAACTAACTAGAGAGGATTAATTCTAACCAAACTTAGGTCAACAATCTAACCTAACCTGTCAAACTAACCTGACCTATCCTACTAACTTAACCTAGGTTATTTTTAGGATTAGTATATTTAGGGTTAATTAAAATTTTATTTTATTATTATCTGTTTAATAAAAAATTATTTTAAAAAAATTTGTTTGGGGGGGGGCATCGCGTGGCATCGTTTGAGAGGGGAGGGGGGGTTTGGGCAGGAGAGGTGCCTGAGAGGGAGGAGTGGGTGAGGGAGGCGATGAAGTGCCTTGCTGGCGAAGGGAGGCGGGAGTCAGGCGGGCGTCACCGCTAACGTCTTCACCACTGGCTGGCACTGCATCGCCACATAGGCGAGCACTGCTGCAACAACAAGGGCCTTAGCTTAGCCCTTGTCTTATAGTAAGGTTTTAGGTAGGGCTTTTAGGGTTGGAGTGACCGCCGGCGAGGGGGGCCGTAGAGAGAGAGAGAGAGAGAGAGAGAGAAGGGGGGGGAGAAGAGGGAGGGGGGGTGGGGGGAGAGAGAGGGAGAGAGGGAGGGGGTAGAGAGAGAGAGAGAGAGAGAGAGAGAGAGAGAGAGAGAGAGAGAATAGGGAGGGGGGGTATAGAGAGACATTGGAATGGAGGGGGGTGGAGAGGGCGAGGAGGGGCTGGAGGAGATGAAGGCGGGGGGGGTGTGGGGGTAAGGGGCTAGTGGAGAGATGGAAAGGGGTGGGTGTGGTGGAGGGTGGAGGGGGTGGTGGAGATGGAGGAGAGGGGGGGGAAGGGGAGGTGGTGGAGAGGGGGGGTGGTGGAGATGGAGGGGGGGGGGAGGTGGTGGTGGTGGTGGAGGGGGAGATGGAGGAAGGGTGTGGGGGGGGGGGAAGATGATGGGGGTGGTTGTGGAGGGGGTGGGTGGGAGGGGGAGGTGGAGGGGGGGGGGGGGGTGGAGGAGATGAAAGGGGGGGGGTGGTGGAGATGGAGGAGGTGGTGGTGGAGGGGGAGATGGAGGGGGGGGGGGGGTGGGAGGAGATGGAAGGGGGGGGGGGGTCGAGGGAGGGGTGGAGGGTGGAGAGGGGGTGGTGGAGATGGAGGAGGGGAGGTGGAGGATGGAGGGCAGTGGTGGAGAGGGGGGGGGTGGAGGGGGTGGGGGGAATGGTGGAGGGGGAGGGGGTGGTGGTGGAAGGGGGGGTGGAGGGGGAGGGGGAGAAAAACTTGACAGACAGAAAACTTTGACAAAAATCCAAAGGGAGGAAGAGATGGTCACTTGAACGCTCTCCAAGTCTTTCTCGATGTAATGGGATTGTTGAGGACAAATGGACGGTGGGTGGATGGCTAGGTTATTGCTACAAGATGGAAGTAACTCACCATGTGAGGATGGGAGTAGGGTGGTGGTTGATGGAGAGGGAGGAGTGTCTTGCATAGGGCTCGGAATGGGGAAGAGGATGGAGGCAAGATGTGAAAGAAAAAGTATGAGAGGGATGGGTGCACTTTTAGGGGGAAGGAGGGAGAGCTGTGGATTTAGTCAAACACATGTGCACCTTTCCCCAACTTCTATGGCTGCTACAAGGGTTACATCAAGGCACTCTTCTAAATCAATCAAAGCATTCTTCAAGTTGGAACAACCCCCTTTTACAATTTTGAAAGAAAAATCATATTCTTGTAAAACTACCAACCATTTGGCCAACCGGCCCATGGGATTTGGTGATTGAAGAACCTACTTTGCAAGACCAGTGCTAGTGAGTATAATGAAGGACTTTCCAGCCACATAATGCTCAAATTTCTCAATGCAGAACACCAAAGACAAGGGATGCTTGTTAGCCTCTGAGTAGCGTCATTCAGTTTCAAGCAATTATCGAGAAGCAAATCGAATGGGATACATGAACCGATATTCCCCTTGCTGGAGAAGAATACCCACCACAGTGTGCTCACCAAGACCTTTAGCATCAATGGATTGCCAACTCTAGTAATAGCATCTAAGGCACTATCTACACCAGTGATGACTGAGCATCCAACCATCTATAGCAAAGAGCTACGGTGACTTCAACACTTAGCACAAACACCTCCCAATGAGCATTTAGTGGCAACAAGATGTGGGGGTTAAAGGCAACTATACCTTAACCCCGATTATGTACAATACTCAAACACCTATATATATGGATGACAGAGAAGATTAGGTGTTCTGCACCCACTAAAACTTCTGTGGCTCTCTCTTCTGGCTCTCCCTCTCTATCTCACCTTCTTCCATTCTGCTTCCGTTGTTGAGATCTCTCAACTGGTATTAGAGCGCGGGTGTTCTAGCTAAGCCTAGTGTGAGCCTGGAGCCCAAAGTCTACTGTTGTAGCTGTCTAGGAGGAAGGAGAAGCTCTATTGGGTGACTTTACTTGCATCCTAGTGTGCAAAAACCTTTGGAAAGTTCTCTGAATTGTTTTGGAGCAAAAAGACATTTTTTAACCATTCCCTTGTTCCTTCTACCAAGAGGCCAGAATGACCTATAGAGGCAACCATTGCTTGCTTTTGCTATCCATTGCACTTTGGGAGTTTGAAAATACCTTCATTCTTGAATTTGGCATCATTTTATTGGATTTTTTGACTGACTATCTTTGCTTCAACGTTTTTCTTCTAGTGTGTTGGAACTCAAGTTTGAAGTAGCCATTCATAGATTTGTCAATTTTGGTGGACTTGAGGTCCTAAAACTTTTGTGTTGCTCATCATTTACACTCCGGTGGTTTTTACAAACATATCTTCTTGCAAAAACGTTTTTTTGGTCTATGTGTTGGACCTAATGATTGAGACCACGATTTTCAAAACCGCTTGTTTCATTGCATTGTGGAGGCCCAAAAACACCTATTTGCTAGCTCTTGCACAATTCCATGGAGATTTGGAGAAGTTTTGTCTCTCTACGGCACCAAATCATCTATTTCTCTATCAAAAATCCATTCAAAGGTTCACACCTTTGTCTTGCTAAGTTTGATTATGCAGTGATGCCCATGTTTTGAGGCATCTCAGGTTCTATTTTCACTAGCGATCATTGTCGTACGATTTGGATATACCTTATGCAAATCACTCTAGTTGTAGTCTGAGTCGTGTGTGCTCATTCATGGTTTGCATTGGATTGCAATGGACGCTTTACAAGCCATTTGGATGCATGGCAATCCTTGTTGGATATGCTAGTAGGCCCAGATTGCTTGTGGGATGCTTTATTGATGGATGTTTAGCACACAGATGCTATTTTATGCTGAGGGATAGCTTTGACATATTGCAGTGGATGCACATGTTGTGCTATGATCTCTTGGATAAGATTTTGTTGATGCATATACTCATGGACAACATTTATGTTTGAGGCATTTTGGCACTTATTGGCATTGGGATTGTCATTGTTTTGCCATTGTAATTGGTATTTTCTTTTGGGCCAGATTTCCTCATATGGATGCATAGTATATGCACATGAGTCAGATGTATTTTGATGCTTTGAGCCTTTGAGTTTTGGTGATATTACCTTCCATTTTGGCATACACATTTGGGTGCACCTGGTATTTGGTGTGATTTATCTCTTGCAGGTACTAGAATTTGGGCTTTGTTTCATTTGCATCATGGTATCCTCTTCCATGTTTGAAAAGGAGTTTTTAATCATTAAAAAGTTTGATGGGACAAACTTTTCTTTATGGAAAGAACAGATAAAGGATGTGCTTATTCAAAAGAAGCAGATTAAACCCTTGGCAGGGATTGGAGCTAAGCTTGCAGAAATGTCTGAGGATGATTGAAATGAGTTGGATGCATTAGAAAATTCTATCTTGTAGAGTCATTTTATTTCATGGTAGTAAATGAGTAGACTACAGAAGATTTGTGGAAGAAATTGTGCCACTTATGAGAAGGAAACTGCCTCTAATAAAGTTTACCTCATGAAGAGGTTGTTTAAGCTGTAAATGAAGGGATCTCCATTGTTTCTCACTTGAATTAATTCAATATTATTTTCAGCCAGTTTCAAGCTCAAAAGATGAATTTTGATGCATAGACTAAGGCAATATTTCTCTTGTGTTCATTGTCATCCTCATGGGATACCTTCCGTATAGCTGTCTCAGTAACTCTGCACTTGGTGCAGTACTAAAGTTGGATGATGTTGTGGGTAGCTTGTTGGCCGAGTAGATTAGAAGGAAGTCTATGGATGGCAACAAGTAGGATGCAGCCTTAAATGTGCAAAGGGGTAGATCGTAATTCAGGGGGAAGTCCCAAGAAAGAGGGTAGTCTCATAGCAAATCCAAGGCACAAAACATTGAGTATTACCATTGTGGCAAGAAGGGCCACATGAAAAAGGATTGCTACAAGCTGAAAAGAGATCAAAAGGATAAGAAAAAGAATGCAAATGGAGGTTCAAATAAGAAGGAAGAGAGTCCAAGGGAGGACAAAGGAAAAATGAAGATCAAGGAGATTAATGCAATCACTGAAAGTAGTGACAATGACATTCTCTTAGTCTACTTGCAGACTTTCTTACCACTTCAAATGATGCATATTCCCACAATTGGATTTTGGATTCTAGTGCTTCATTGCATGTTACTCCCCATAGGGAATGGCTCTCCACTTTTGACAGTGGAAAGATAGGTTGTGTGTATCTTGGAAATAACTATGCATGTGACATAGAGGGAACAGGTGACATAAAATTTTCTTTTGCAAATGGGTCTGAATTTGTTTCGAAAAATGTGATACATGTGCCTAAGCTGACCAAGAGTCTCATTTCAGCGGGTCAACTAGATGATGCTAGTTTTCATACCACTTTTGGCTTTCAGAGTTGGAAAATTCAGAAGGTCTCTATGGTTTTGGCCAGGGGTGCCAAGTGTGGGAATTTGTATCCCTTACATGTATCAAGGGTGTCTGATCATGTTGTTGCATTAACTAAGTAGCCAGGTACTTCTTTGTGGCATTTCCGGTTGAGGTACATGAGCCAGAATGGAATGAAACTCTTATGCCATTTGGGTTATGTTTATGACTTGGAATTTTGTGAGCATTGTCTCTATGGGAAGCATACTAAATCAGCCAACAAAAGAAGGGGAAAGAAAGAGCTTGAAAGGCTGAATACTATGTGACATTCATTGATGATGCAACTAGGAAAGTGTGGGCTTATGCTATAGCACAGAAGAGTGATGTGTTCCAGGTATTTCAAAAATTATTGGCTTTGGATGAAATCAGTCAAGTAGAATGCTTAAATGCCTATGGACTGATAATGGTGGGGGAGAGTATATCTCTCATGACTTTTAGCATCTATGTGATACACGTGGGATCAAGAGGGATCTCATGTCTCCTCATACTCCAGAGCAAAATCTAGTTGCAAAACAGATGAACTACACCATTCAAAAAAGGTTGCAATGTATGCTTTCCAATGCAAGTCTTTGTGGTAGTTTTTGGGTGAGGCAATGAAGACTATAGTGCATGTGATCAATAGATCACCTAGTAAGAGTTTGGATGGTTGTATTCCTGAAGAGGCATGGAGTGGCAAGAAGCCCTCTTACTTTCAATTGTGTATATTTGGGTGTGAGGTGTATGTACATGTCCCAAAAGAGCTTTGAAAGAAATGAAGCCATGATTTGGTCTTCAATGAGAAGAAGATGCATAAGACACCCATGAGGGATGTGTAAATGAGGAGAATCACTTTCTAAGATGTGAATCCACCCACATATGTTGATAGACATCAAGTTGTCCATGCACCGAATGTGCAGGAAATGGTGCCACTAGGTACTCCCATAGGTACACAATCGAGGGCAGATGATGAATCATCTACCAGTGGAAATGATGAGCCAAATGTGGCTGATATGCAGATGGGATAGCAAGCTCAAATTCCCTTCAGAAGAACATCTAGAGTGTCTAGACCACCTAAGATTTGTTCCAGGGGTAGATTATGTGATGCATACTGATTGCGGGGAGCCTTCTTGCTACACAAAGGCTATGATGTGCAAGGATCAGTGCAAGTGGGAGTATGCTATGCAATCAAAGATAAATTCACTCATGAAAAATAGGACTTAGTACTTGGTTTCTTTGCCACATGGAAAGAAAGCATTGCCATGTAAATGGGTCTATAAGATGAAGGTAACAGGTGATGATGTGCCTAAGTATAAGGCCCGTTTGGTTGCTAAAGGGTTCAAGCAAGAGAAGGGTGTGGACTTTGATGAGATCCTCTTCACTTGTGAAGATGACCACATTTAGATGTGTATTTGAACTTGTGGCAATAGAGGATATGGAGCTTATGTAGATGGATGTCAAGACAACTTTCTTGCATGGGGATTTGCATGAGGAAATTTACATGGTATAGCTGGAAGGATTTGAAGAAAGGCAAAGAGAATTTGGTTTGCAAGCTCACAAGAAGTCTCTATGGCCTTAAGCAAGCACCTAGGGAATGGTATCAAAATTTTGATGCTTTCATTCAGTCCCAAGGTTTCAAAAGAAGTGAGATTGATCATCACTACCTCTACACTAAAAGAGCTAAGGATAATATCCCGATACTCCTGGTACTTTATGTGGATGAAATGCTATTGGCTAGCAAGAACACTTATGAGCTCAATGCATTGAAGGCCAAGTTGCATGAGACATTTGATATGAATTTGGGACCTGTAGTTCATATTCTTGGTATGCACATCACGCTTGATCGAAGTAGGAAACTCATTTGGATTTCACAAAAGGAGTGTGTTACAAAAGTGTTGCAGCGTTTCAATATGGAGGGGGGTAAGGCAGTAAGTACTCCATTGCGTCCATATGTGAAACTAAGTCAAGTAGATAGTCCCAAATCAGATTAGGAGAGGGCCATGATGGCCAAGGTTTCATATGCATTAGCGGGGTTGGTAGTCTTATGTATACTATGATAGCTACTAAATTGAACATTGCATTTGTTGCAATGGGAGTTGTTAGCCGATATATGGATAATCCAAGAAAGAGGAATTGGGAGATAGTTAAGTGCATCATGAGGTACATGAAGGGTAACAAGGAGATGTGTTGCTTTGGCAGAGGAGAGATGCATGCTCTTGGGTACACATATTCAGACTATGCAGGGCATGTGGATAGCAAGAGATCCACTTTTGGTTATGTATTCACCTTTGCAGGTGGTGCAATGTCGTGGATGTCTCGTGCACAAAAGTGCATTGCTTTGTCTACCATAGAGGCAAAGTATGTTGAAGCCACAGAGGGTTGTAAGGAGGCTATATGGCTGGATTGGCTAGTGGGAGATTTGGGGATTCATACAGGTGTACCACATTGCATAATGATTCCATGAGTACTTTTCAACTAGTACAGAATCTGGTCTTTCATGCAAAGACCAAACACATTGAGGTCAAGTATCATTTTATCAGGGAGGTACTTGAGGACAAGCACATAGAGCTTTTCAAGATTCATACAAATGATAACCCTGCAGATATGCTGACAAAGAGTCCACCTAGTCAACGGTTTGAGTATTATCGTGTATTCATGGGCATTAGATAGTATGTCCATTGATTGTTCTCCCTTAAAATCACATTGGCCTTTAAGTGGGAGGTTGTGGGGGTCAAAGGCCACTATACCTTAACCTTGGTTATGTACAATACTCAAACACATATATGTATGGATTACATAGAAGATTAGGGTGTTTTGCACCCAGTAAAACTGTGGTGGCTCTCTCTTTTGGCTCTCCCTCTCTCTCACCTTCTTCCATTCCACTTTTGTTGTTGAGATCTCTCATGAGATGCAAAGGTAGCCTTGAAGATAGACAATGATGCCTCCTACAAGACACATGACTGGTGCCTCAACACAAAGAGACCAAGCATGAGGTAGCTGTAAACGGTTGAGAGAAACAAAACTACAATGTGCTAGCGAACGAACCACAATGGCTTCAACTCACACACCACCGAAGATTGGATAGTATGTCCATTGATTGTTCTCCCTTAAAGTCACATTGGCCTTTAAGTGGGAGGTTGTGGGGGTCAAAGGCCACTGTACCTTAACCCCGGTTATGTACAATACTCAAACACATATATATATGGATTACATAGAAGATTAGGGTGTTTTGCACCCAGCAAAACTTTGGTGGCTCTCCCTCTCTCACATTCTTCCATTCCGCTTTTGTTGTTGAGATCTCTCATGAGGTGCAAAGGCAGCCTTGAAGATAGACAATGATGCCTACTACAAGACACATGACTGGTGCCTCAACACAAAGAGACCAAGGCACCATGAGGTAGCTGTAAACAGTTGAGAGAAACAAAACTACAATGCGCCAGCCAACAAACCACAATGGCTTCAACCCACACATCACCGACTTCTACAATGCCAAGAGCACAACGACCCTCAAGACTTGGCCAACCAAGCGATAGCCCTCTAATAGCACTCAACTCCAAGAGATAATAGGTAGCCAAGCTTCAAGCAACTCCAAGATTGCAAGCAACCAAGATGCTTGACTCCATTGACCTCTAATCATGATGCCCCAATGCTCCTAGCAAAGGTTATCTATAAGCCTCACTACATGCAGTGTGAACACCATAGTAAAATTTCACACCTGCAAACAAACTCACCCATGCTTATGTTGCAACAGCTGGGAGAGGCGATGATTTTTTTTAATAGTAATAGAATCTTCAAAGATTCTAACATAATGTTGGAAATTTTGAAGATTCTAAAGCATCTTAACCTAACCAATGGTTGGGTTCTCAATTGACATGTGGCAATTATCATCATAGGAGTGTCAACCTGGTGACACATGGCACACTATCTTATTTGCCACATCATCCACTTTAGCAGTTATTGACATGTGGCACCCGTACTTATTTGCCACAGCATCCAACCAACCCAGAGTGCCATGTCACCTTAACTACCATGTAGGCACTTCCACCTCAATTGCCATGTCATCAACCATGTAGGCCAACCAATTGTCCAAAATCCAATGCTGGTAATATGCATCATCTGAAGTGGTAAGCAAGTATGCAAGTAGACTAGACATGAAGAGAATGCCATTGTCACTATTATCAGTGATGAGTGACTGCATTGATCTACTCGATCTTCATTTTTTCTTTGTCCTCCCTTGGACTCTCTTGCTTCTTATTTGCACCCCAATTTGCATTCTTTTTCTTATCCTTTTGCTCTCTTTTCAGCTTGTAGCAATGCTTTTTCATGTGGCCCTTCTTGCCACAATGGTAACACTCAATGATTCGTGCCCTGGATTTGCTACGAGACTTCCCCCTTTCTTGGGACTTCCCCTGAACTGTGATCTACTTCTTTGCACATTTAGGGTTGCATCCTACTTATTGCCATCCATAGACTTCTGTCTAATCTCCTAGGCCAACAAGCTACCCAGAACATCATCAGACTTCAGTATTCCACTAGGTGCAGAGTTACTAATAGCTACATAGAAGGTATCCCATGAGGCAATGAGCATAAGAGGAATATTGCCTTAGTCTCCGCATCAAAATTCATCTTCTAAGCCTAAAGCTGGCTGAAAATAATATTGAATTCATTCAAATGAGCAGATCAAACAATCTCTTTATGAGGTAAACTTTAATAGAAGAAGTTTCCTTCTCATAAGTGGCACATAATTTCTTCGACAAATCTTCCGTAGTTTACTCATTTACTACTGTGAAATAGACTAACTCAGCAAGATGAAGTCTAAGAGTAGACTTTGCTAATGCATCCAACTCATCCCAATCATCCTCGGACATATCTATAGGCTTAGCTCCAATCCCTGCCAAGGGTTTAATCTACTTCTTTTGAATAAGCACATCTCTTCTCTATTCTTTCCACAAAGAAAAGTTTGTCCCGTCAAACTTTTTAATGTTGAAAAACTCCATGAAAGAGGATGCCATGATGCAAATGAAACAAAATCCCAAATGCTAGTACCTGCAAGAGAGAAATCACACCAAATACTAGGTGCACCCAAATGTGTATGCCAAAATAGGAGGTAATATCACCAAACCTCAAAGGTTCAAAGCATCAAAATGCATCTGACTCATGTGCATATACTATACATCCATATGAGCAAATCTGGCCCAAAAGAAAATGCCAACTGCAATGGCAATGGCAATGGAAAAACAATGGCAATCCCAATGCCAATAAGTGCCAAAATGCCTCAAGCATAAATGTTGTCCATGACCATATGCATCAACAAAATCTCATCCAAGAGATTATAGCACAACTTGTGCATCCATTGCAATATGATGCCAGTCTCTATGTCTGAGCTGTGAGGATCTTTTGAAGAATGTCATTGTGCTTGTGGTTGCACACATAAAGGTAAAAAAACATTAGTAGCATCAATAACATGTTTGTTAAAAACTTTCGCACACCGTAAGAACCAAGTTGACCATAGTGCCGAAGCTTAGATTGTGTTCCAATTTGGTGGAGCTCTGTTAGGGGTCGCCTAGTAGGAGATACATGTAGTTTAGCAGTATTCTAGCATGACGAATATGAGATGTAGGCCACAAGGTTTTGGATAGTCTACGATTGAGGAATAGGTGCGGTATATCCTCCTGGGCACTTCTACATTGCTTGCAAATGCCGTCACAGTGTCTGATCCTGCGAAGCAGTCTAGACTCCTTTGTGTAGGATTAGCCAAAGCAAGCAAGATTGCTTTCTTAGTGATATCTTTGTCCCATACCTTTTTGAATCTCTTCATCCAAGTTCCCCAAGAGTCTCTCTTGCACCATTTCAAGTTGAGTGTATTTAGTATTTCTTCCTGGCCTTCCACCCAAATTGGGAGCAAAATTAACTAGTTTTGTCCAGCTCATCTGAATTCCCTCAGACATGGTCTGAGGTGGCCTCCCATCCATGACAGGCTTTCTCTTGACCAGACCCCTTTCTCTCATGAATCAACCTCAGGTTAAATTTGTTGAGATAAATCAGGGTCTAGCACTGCCTTGGTTATCCACTTGTTCATAAATCTTGCCACTGATATCTCAATGTTCACTATCCCCAAACCTCCAGCATCCTTAGGCAGTGTGCATACTTGCCATTTGACCTTGGCCATCTTGTGGTGGTCAATGTCCCTCCTCCCCCACAAGAAGGAGCAGAAGGGACTGTTAATTTTTCCCATACTCTTCTTGGTTGGGCTCCAACAGGAGATGAAGTATAGGATAGATGGATAGATATAATGGTTAAGAACAAAATTCCTTCTTGCTAGAGTTGGCTGAAGTCCTTGCCACTTGTTGAGTTTATCCTTGACTTTATCTATTACCCAATCCCACCTTTCATTTATTGAGCATCTGAAGCCCATTGAGATACCAAGCAATCTGAAGATCTCTCCATCCTTTATGACTTTGCAAACTTTTTCTAGGAGAAGTTGGGGAGGAGGGTTCCTGGTGGCATGTGTACTTATGCTTTCGTGGTTAATTTTGGAATCTAAGGCTAGATAGAAATTGTTAAGGCATTCGCAAGGCTTTGTTAACTAAAAGGTCATCGTTGTGTAGAGATAGGTTAGTATCATCCGTGAATTGTTGATAGATGATCTACCTCCCTTCTTTGACTTGAATTCCTTTCAAGGATCCGCTATCAACCTTGTCTTGGATGAGCCATCCTAGTGAGTATACTGCAATAGCAAAGAGAAGGGGAGCTAGAGGGAAACCTTGTCTGATAGACCTCTCTAGCATGAAGGGAGGATAGCTCTTGCCATTTCTCGATCTTTTCTCAAGCTTGGGAGAGAAGGAGCTTGATGTAGGAAATGTATCCCAGACTTACTCCCATGTCCTAGATGAGGATAGGATAAAGCCCCATTCCATCCTAACGTAGGCTTTGTCAAAATCTACCTTGAGAAAGCAGATATCTCGTTGGGTTTACTTGGCAAGTTCTAGTCCTTCCCATAGCGTTAGGATAGCCTCTAGAATGTGTCATCCTTCGATGAATCCTTTTTGTTCTTCCCTTATCCACCACTACATCTTGAATTCTTAGACTATTAGCTAGAGCTTTGGCAAAAATCTTGTAGCTAGTGTTCAGGGGCTTGGCATTTCACGAGTAGGTTTTTGCAAGTTTTGCAAGTTTTTATTGAATTCTTCCTATAGCTTATGGCATGCCATTAAAGATCGTATGGTGTAGAACTCTTACAACCACCTTGATCTCTAGCTACAAGGATTGATTTGATGCAACCATAATGTGTTTTTTATTGGGAAAATTTAAGAAAACTATGCATCTAGCATTGGGAGAAAATTAAAATAATGTTATATGCACAACTTATATTCTTACATGCAGAGAGGACCCAATAAAAAGAGACACATCTCCCACAAAACTAGCAATGATTGATGTTCAAATATTTGACCTATGGATGACCATTGTCGATGCCAATCCTCTGAACCCTTATCTTGCAACTGCTTCAATTTCCTAAAGGCCTTTTTGGTCTCCTCTACGATATCTTGTGCCATGTCCCAATCAATGATTGCAAAATGACATGCACCATTTGAAGTAAAATCAAGCAAGATATTACTAGGATGCAAACCATTGATCTTGATGAAATTGTGCTACTCCTTGCATGAGAACATGAATCAAAGAAAGGATATTCATAAAAAAATACTTCGTTCTTTCTCACATGTCTCTTGATTCACTAACTACATCATTAAGCCTTCCTTGTATGTGTGCCCTCTTCTCTACTTCTCCTTTGAAGTGCAAATCAATGTACTGCTTGAAGTACCCTTCAAGTTGGAGGAAAAATTTGACAATATCCTACCATTAAAATATGCTAGATGGTCCATATGGACTCTTTCATACTTGCATTTTAACTGGAACCAGAGGATAGCACTTCCAATAGCATCTTATCTAGACAAGTACCCACCTTAGTGTCAGCTCCATCTAGGAACTCAAACTTGAACTTGTACTCCATACACAGGCCTCCCAAAGCCAATATTTCACACTCCAAGGATTCCATGAGATTTGATGAAGAAAAGGGTGAGAACTCAAACATTAGAGCTCTATGGAATCCCATGTCTAACCCCATTCTTGAACCATGGCCTTATGGCTCAGGGAATCAATATCCAACATAATGGGAAGTTTTGGGTGATCTTAGCCCGACATGATAAATCCATTTGCAAGGCAAACTAGTATGTAAAAGGAGCCATAGGAACCTCCAACATCATATGTACTAGAAACCATGCGGAGTATTCCCATTCCCACTATATCGATGAATCCTACAAAACTGCATGTGTGATTCTATGAGGGAGAACCATTTGTTAGTGGCAATTTTAAGCCAAGGATGCCAATTAGCTATCAACCATTAAATCCTATGGCACCAATGAAAAGAAAATGGGACTTAGGGGGACATATTACCACCATGAACAATGGCTTCCCACCCCCCTTTATATCCAACCTAGGCTTGGGGGGCTTAGAAGGCACTCCCTATCCCATGGCAACACCCTATAGACTGCTGATGCCCAATATAAGTGTGCCTATGCCGAGGCTATTGCGATTGCAACCAGTAATCCAAGCCCATCTAGAAGTTCCAGTCCCTAGCTAGTGGTTCAGGAACCTCCAATGCTACTTTTACATGGCCAAAGACCTTCTATAATCAACCTTCAGAGCCACCCACCTACACAGTACATAGCCCTCTTCACCAATAAATCCTCTTGCTAAACAGATGGTACTACTGATGAAGCCATGAGGATCCTAGTGTAAGAGCTAGGAAGGGGGGCCATGCCACCAACCTTCAGTGGAAGGGATATCAACTCATATAGGAGTAAACCGGTCACAATCTCCAAGCTCATAATCAAATTTTTAGGCAAAGGAGATCCAGTGTCCCATGTGGAAAGATTTCAACAAATCTGCAAGACCTTTGGGGACATTGGCAACTTGAACAAGATCAATTCCTTTGGATTAAGCTTCGATGTGGCAAGGAAAGAAAGTGGTATAGGGCACTAAACCTTGAGGAAAAAATCAATTAGAACATGCTAAGGAAATTATTTATGGCCGGGTTTTCCCCCAGCATTCCCAAATGGAGCCCTATAACTAATTGTATGAAGTTAAATAGAAGGAGACCAAGCTCCTCCACAACTACATTTTCTAGACCAAGCACCTAAATTCACGGGGCAAGCCACATGAAAGGATGAGTGGGCCACATGAAAGGATGAGTGGTGTACAAGTTTTAACATGCTTCCTTATAGGGTTGTGGTACTCCAAGCTCCATGATTAGCTCTTTGCCATGATTGAGTTGTTGTAGCAAGACTACTATACACACAGGTGATAATATGAAAGAGAAATCCCAAGGCGATAAGACCCAAATGACTTCATTAGGTGTGTCCCAAACTGTTCAAACTACTAGTGCTAATGAAACTAAGGAGACAACTCTACCCAGTTATTCAATAGGTAAGTCCTCACTACGAGGCATTCACATCTCTAGCAACATGTGGAGATATATGCCATAGCGCATTGGGTGGAGATAATCTCCCAGAAGTTCCGGAAGAAGGCCAGGGTCAAGCCATCCCCCTTCGGGCACTTCTGGGTCGGGAGAGCCTTGAGGGCTTCCCATAGCTCCTCATCTGTGAAAGGCTCCTCAAGTCTGTTGCATAAGTCCTGTGACACTACTGACGGAACATGATCCCAAACTAGCTCTCGAGCCACAAGACCAACTGGGGTCATCCTCTCCGTCTGAAAGAGCTAGCTGTAGAAACCCATGGTCATGTCCAGAATCTCCTACGGGTCAGTGTGCATGATGCCCTGTGAGTCGTGGAGACACTGTAGATGTGTGCCTATCGATCGGGGCCCAGTGGTTTGAAAGAACGGCTTCGTCATGCTGTCCCCCTACTGCACCCATCGGGCCCGGGAGGAATGATAGGAGAACTCTTCATATGATTCCATTCCAGAATCCATCACTAATGCTTTCACCTTTGATATGGAGCATATCACATCCTTGGACACAGTTTCCAGGAGCAGTACAGATCAGCACACAGATCAGCACATCAGTCTTCAAGACATTCCAGATAGGCTCAGTCATGCTGCATTGCACCACCTTTGGATCCAGTTATCACCACCTTCGATCATCAGATCATTCCTCAATGTGAGGATATTTATGCATCAGTGCGATCCTGCCCCTATGGAGTGGACATCATCAGGTTTTGCCATAGCACAACTTGGGGAATGTTAGTGTTTCTGCATGCACTTATGGCTGTAGTATACAATACTTACTTGATGCAGATCTGTGATTGGATCCCCGACTTTAGATCAGCCCCGACATCAACATTCAGCACCTTGGATGCCTCAGGGACATCTTATGCATATTCAGTGATATTTCAAGCCTCTAGGCCTTTATACTGTCATCTCCTTCTTGATGAGCCTATGGTAGTTGCTACATCCCATGTCGATGAATATTTATCCATGCACACAACAAACAACCTTCAGCTCATGATAGTTGAGCATACAGGTTTGACAGGTTGCCATAACTTGTCAGTTTTACAAGCCTCTTCATTAGCAGAGCAATGTATCACACTTGCACCTTTGGCGCGAGCTTTTATGCATCCCCTAGATCACTCAGTCCACACCGACTATGTGGTCTTCTTTGACCCTATATCATTCTGTTTGGATGTTCATATTAATATGCATGAATGCACAACAACTCTTTTGTGCTTATGGTTATGTTTGGATATTTTAATATGCATGATTTCCCAAACATGTTCTTATGGTTATGTTTGGATATTTTAATATGCATAATTGCCCAAACATGTTCTTATGGATTGTGTATGTGCTTATGGGCTTAAGGCTTACTCATTGACTTATTCTCTATTTTCTTAATCTTCTGTGAAGGAACTTAAATTCTTATACTTATACACTTATATGCCTTTTCTTATGCTTATGCATTTACATGCATATGCTTATGTCATTATATATACCTATGCTTAACAAGTTATGCACTTATGTTTATGCTCTTATATGCTTAGTTTATGCGCTTATGCTTAGCTTAAGAGTTGAAGTGTATGTTCTTATGCTTAAGAGTTCAAGTGTATCCTTATGTTGATATGTACATTGGATTATGTTTATATGTCCAATGCTTATGCACTATTTGCTTAATCCTATGCTTATGCTTATTCTCATTCTTGTGTGCTTATGGGCTTAGTCATATGTTCTTATTGTTTTGTTTGAAAGATTAAATGCTTGTGAATTTGCTCATTTGGATTGTTTATGTGCTTATGGGCTCAAGCCTTAGTCATATGTTCTTATTGTTTTGATCAAAAGATTAGATGCCTATGAACATATTCTTACAGATGCCTAGGAACATGTTGAGTGAATACGAGGTATTATGATTTTTTGATGTACTTATTCATTACTAGATTTTTTTAATTTGAAAAACATCTCGTTTCATTTATCTTTCACTTGGATCTTTTGAAATGTTGGATTCTTTTTAACAATCCAAAATTAAGGTTTAACGATGAGAGGTTTGTTTGCTTTCATTGGAACTTGCTTGTTTTCTTTCTTCAAATCAATGGAATGCATATACCCCCACATTTCTTCATTCAACCCATTCCCTGTCGCACATGTGCCCACAATACGTCACATGGACATGCTACAGGTCCATGTTGTGGAAAAAATCAAGCATGACTTGGAGTGGATGAATTTTAACACTCATGTACACGCACAGGTTTGGGATCAAGCGAGAGAATGCTTCGAGAAGCATGCTTTAAACAATGCACGATTCAACTTGAGAGGCTTAAAGAAGATCTGGAGAGATAGGCACCTGACATATCTAAAGAATATCATGGTAAATACATCATGGCTTGTGTGGATGTCTTCTTGAGTCGTGGTTACATCAATCGTGCAGAGTACGACTACATACAAAAGGATGTGGAAGAAGTGACCCACCTAGTCACGATAATGATAGTGGAAGTACATCTGATAGCAATGCAGAGCAGTAGATGATTTGTTTTGAGACATCGTGGTGGTGTCCTATTGTGACTCCTATATTTTTCATGCATATGAATTTTATCAAGATAAAGGCATATCTTCATGGCTATAATGTTAATGCCTACATTGTCTACCTTCATGGCTATAATATTGATAGGTGATGG
This sequence comes from Dipteris shenzhenensis, assembly GCF_047967505.1. Taxonomy (NCBI): domain Eukaryota; kingdom Viridiplantae; phylum Streptophyta; class Polypodiopsida; order Gleicheniales; family Dipteridaceae; genus Dipteris; species Dipteris shenzhenensis. Next base: position 42,391,910 of record NC_141627.1, on the reverse strand, counting down.
GTATAATGTTCATACACCTGATGGGTAAAATGGTTAAACTATATGGTGATGTTAAAATAACTAGAGTTAGGGCTTAAGATGTTGGGTTTAATATTGTTGAAAGTTTATGTGCTTATCAGTCCTCGTTACTTTACAATTTATACGCTTATTCGATCACAAGAAGTCATGGGAGCTTGATGCATTCATGGTGGATGATGCCCCCAGACAAAGTTCATAGCATATTCACTAAAGACTTGGTTGCCCCACTTGGGTGAGTTGTACAACTACCGTGGTACATAACTTTAAGCAAAGATAATCTTAAACCTTTTCTCTTACAACTCGTTGCTTCGTTGGCATGTAGGCATATGGGTATGGGCAACTAGGAACTTGTCTCATGAAAACTAGGACACCGATGGTGCCATAGAGTCATATCATAGCACGTTGAAGTATAAATGTCTTACAGGGAGGATGAAGTCCATAACTACATCCTCGATCACAAACAAGTCATGGGAGCCTAATGCATTCATTGTGGATGATGCCCTTGCCGAGGTGGGTGCTCTAAGGTACATACAGGTTCGTGTGCATGATAAGATTAGAATGCCTCCCTCAATGTCATAACACATATGTCATTGCAGGATAGTTTTAGACTGGACATATATCTATGCCTATGGCACATCCAACGTACGTGGCTAAAGAACTTAGTCAAGAAGGTGCACGATTGGCCCACTAAATCTGCCATGTTCAAGAGCCTCGGAGCCATAATGAACATACGTGGGTTGCCTGGGCAACGAATGAAGACCCAAGAGGACCATGTGAGGGATTTGGTGGCGAGTTTTATGGTGAGGTTTGAGCACCAGACAAAGTTCATGCGTATTTACAAAATACTTGGTTGCCCCACTTGGGCAAGTTGTACAACTACCGTGGTACATAACTTTAAGCAAACATAATCTTAAACCTTTGATCTTACAACTCATTACTTCATTGGCTTGTAGCCATGTGGGTGTGAGCAACTAGGCACTTGCCTCATGCAAATTAGGACACTAATGGTGCCATAGAGTCATATCATAGCACGTTGAAGTCTAGATTTCTTATAGGAAGGAAGGGCTCCATTGGTCAACATATGGACTGGTTGTTGGACGATTTGTTGTGGAAGTGCCTACCTTACTATTGGTATGTTGACATGGTGAACAATAAGGGATTCAAAAGAACTATAATATTGAGGGCATATTCAAGAATGCAGTCCATTGAGCGAAGGACATTCCCAAGGAGTACGTCACCTTTCTCGAAGCTGCTCCCTCTTCCTTCTACGACTTCCTTCCCTCGACTTTTTTTCCCATTTTTCCCCTCCTTGTAAGTTAATGTGAGCAGTCACCTCCTTTCATGCACCTTCCTTGCTCATTTTTCCTCTCTCCTCTTAGTTGTTCCTTTGCCAGGGCCCCTTTTTCCTTGTTTCCTTTCTCTATTTGCTATCTTTTATAAACGTAATGCATGTACTGAGTACAAATTGCTTAAAGGAGCTTGCTAAATTGCAGTAAACAGACTTGTTCCCCAGTTTTTGTCTGAAATTCAGTCAAGTTTGTGCAAGAATACAAAAACCACGAGTACCCACAAGCTAGAAGACGTATTCACGAACAAAAAACTAAAAATAATTGACCTGAAACACAATAAATATAGCTGTAAAATGCTATTTTTCCTAAGGATGTGTGCCCACACCAAATCAACCTCGACTGGCCACTCCTGAAAACCATCGTAGAGGCAAAACAAATAGCAAACAAGTTGTGTAAGTCCTCGTTGAGCTGTGTATAGCTCAAATTCTACACCAAAACAGCTTAAGGGGCTGCAGGTTCACGCTGCCTGCCCGTTGTGGAGCCCGGCCATCCCAATCTGCTTGCAAACAGCCAAAACCTGCCACCAAATTGATGCGGGCAGCAAGACACAAGATGGCAGCTCCTCGTGTCGTCCTCTTCTTCGCAACAAACAAGCACCACCTGAGCAGGGACGCAAGAGGGATTGAAAGAAGGTATTTGATGCTAACTGAAAGCCACATGAAAGTAAGAGAACGGACAAAAAGGAGACTATGTATTCCACGATCAACCACCACCAACACCAAAAACATTAAGGGATACTGAAAACCCTAACCCTAGAAAATGAAAAGACACCTACATTACCGTACCTTTGTAGTGAAACCATTCAACCTGACTACCACCTCATACAGTTAATTGTTTCTAGCCGAGGATCCTAGGCCTCAGGTTGTGACGGCCTAAGAGAAGGCTTAGTCCCAAATCCCTTCGGTCATGTCACAACCCATGATGCATCTCACGAGATGCTTGAGGCCTTGAAGATCCTCCTGGTACAAAAATGCCCACAAGAAGGACTGTTGCCCATCTTCTTTGTGCAATGCTGAGACCTGATTGATACTCTACTCCGCTCTGCACTCTACTTCGCTCTGCATTCTAGGAGATATTTGACTCCTGTCAAATGACTCATCTCTCTTTCCAGGATGGATATGCATGATCACAAAGGGGGAGACAGGGCCAACCTCCACCAGCAGAGACCAATCGCCCTCTCAGAAACAGCCAACAAGATTTTGGCCAGGGTCTTGAGCTTACACCTGCATCCTCTCCTACCTAACATCAACCACGACATATAGACAGGCTACGTTCAAGAGAGGAGCATCTTGGACGACAACATTTTCTAGGAGGCCACAAATTGGACTGCCAGAAGTCCCAGCCACTTGGGATCCTTTTCGGACTTTGAGAAGGCATACAAGTCAATCGCACTTTCTTGGACAGTACCATGCGGTGGCTTAGTTTCTCAACGGGTTGAGGAATCCATCGGTTGTATAGTCTACCATACTAGTTGGTACCTGCTCCCAGGTTACCACAAGACCTAGAGAAGCTTGAGGCAGCTGGTTTCCATTGGTTATATAGTCCATCATACTTGCTGGTCCCCCTCCTCACGCTAGCACAAGACCTAGAGAAGCTGCAAGCAGCTGGTTTTTCTCTTTCAGCCCCTTCTGTATACTGATATTTGTATTCAAAGTGTCGATAGAAGGTACTTTTTTCTGAAAAAGCTGACGTAGAGATGACATCTCTATGCTCACGGCGCAACAGGTTATTGTTTCATGCTGGCCGCAGGTGTCATTTCATGGCTCAGCAAGAAGAGTGACGCCAGCTCTACTTGCTGATCTTGCTGGTCCAATGTAGACTACATCTCTTGAAGAGCCTCAAACTTCTGTGCCTGAAAGATGTTCTGTTTTAGACAGCACCTTGGTTGCATAAAGCATGTGATGGGTTTTTTATGTAAGCATTGATGCAATCTGTGAAACATAGCTTGTGGCCATGCAATATCCTAGGAGTTAAACATGTGTAGGAGGTTGTCAAAGATCACAATTGTAGGTTGAAAGTAAAAAAGATAAAGGTGTTAGGAGTTAGGCAATGCAAGCCAAGGAGTGCCTGCCCATGTGTAGTCTTCTCTGGAGTAGTAGAACAGAACGTGGTCTTTTGTCATGAGTTACGGTCTTTTACCTCATTAAACAATTGACAAGGCATTTGTTGTTCTTCACTTATCATTTATTCATGTACTGAAATGTGTGCAGAAGTCAAGTGTATTTATTTAATGCAATGCAAGTGCCACATCTGGGTTCCTGACAAGAAATTTCAGATCAGTTGGCCTTCTGATTTTGCACTCAAATGCTGGAATAGTTATCAACTTCATTTGCATGCTAGCAAAATACATGCCATTTTACAGTGTGATTCTACACAGCTGGACCGATTTTGTCTGACGTGTCTGTGTTTCAGCAACAATTCGTAGGTTTCAATGCTGAGCTGCAATGGATGTTATCTATACTTATCAGGCTAATGTTTGCATTTGCAGTTTCATTGAAGTGCTTCTTGTTCCTGGTATTAGTGCTGACGTAGGTAATTTGCAGTTGTTGGAGTTATTCTTAGAATGAATGCTCTTGTACTAGCTTAGGTGATTGCCCTTTGGTTGTACTACACTGGTATCCGCCCAGTCTGAATCACAGAGTCCACCCAGCTCCGAAAATGTGCTGTAAGTCATTCCATATGTGCTTGTACCCTTCAAGTACCTGAGCACCCATAATCCTGATTTCCAGTGATCCTCCCATGGTTGTGACGAGAGCTAATAGAGAGCCCGAACGGCAAAATAGATACATGATCGGGTATAGGTTAAGTAAACCAAGCTTCCGACAAACTGACGATACTTACTACCATCCACCAACTGAGATGTATTCTCCTTACTCAGCTTAGCCCTAACCTCCATCAGTGTCACCGTTTCCTTGCAGTCCTTCATCTGGAACCGCTTCAAGATCTCAGAACAGTCCCAATCAGTCATCTCAAATTCCTTCATCAAGGGACCCTTGACCTGTACAATCTTTCCCTTGTGATCACCCATAGTAATCAAATCAACATACAGGATTATAATTACCTGTGTCTCTCCCTTTGAAAGGAGGTACGTGTTCGCATTCGATGGACTTCACAATAGGCCAATCCCGTTGAAGAAGTCATCAATACATTGGTGCCATGCCTTGGAGGCCTATTTCAACCCGTGTACAAGAGGGTTGGCAGACCTGCAATTTGATGTGATTTTGACAAACCAGTGAAACCAGCCTTCACTACAAAGGGTGGTGAGATCCACTTTAACCACAGCATACCCAGTAGATAATCAAATCATTAATCACCACAAATTAAATCATAGGGAGCTAGAGCGCTCCTACTCAGAAACAAAGACACCGATTGGCCCCAAACATGGCGCCCTTGCGGTATTTCTTTAATATTCATATAAAGCCAAGAGGCTGATTACAAGATCTCCTGAAAACTGCACCATAGGCAAACCACTGCCCATAGACTTGCAATATCCTACACTCCTTGCAATTCCTGCTCAGCTTTATATGGCGAATATGCATCCAATCACTAGGCAATCACGCATCCTTCCTTCCAACCAAGCGTACAACAAATCCCAAAGGCACAAACTATCTCTCTATCCTCTGCACCTGCACAACCAAGTGCCCAACCAACCAAGCACAGCTAAACAGTTGCAGAAAAGACAAGGACAGCCAAACTATGCACAACCAACAAAGGAAACCCTTCCAAAACAATTTGTCCCAAGCCACCCACGGCCACTGCCCAACAGCATGAATCAGCCTCTCCCTGCCTGGAAACAATACCAAACGCAATAACCAGCCCACAACCAGTCCGGGAACGGCAAAAGCAAGCAAAAACCAGCCTTTCTCTGCCAAGAATCCTCAGAAAACAGGTCGTTTGGTCTGGAAAACCCTGAATCCAGCAAGGAACTGATGATTCAACCCTGAAACAGCCCGAAACCAACACAGAACAATTTGCCCCACCTGGAGAAGGCCCAAAATCAGCAGCAGCTGACAGAAATCAGCCACAAATCAAATCATCTTGCTTCTTGCAGCCTGCCTGCAACCCAAAAAGCAACAAAAACGGCCAGAAACTAAGACACCGATTGGCCCCAAACACTAGTGCCCCTTGCGGTATTTCTTTAATATTCATATAATATAAAGCCAAGAGGCTGATTACAAGGTCTCCTCAAAGCTGCACCATAGGCAAACCACTACCCACAGACTTCCAATATCCTGTACACCCTGCAATTCTTGCTCAACTTTATATGGCGAATATGCATCCAATCACTAGGCAATCATGCATCCTTCCTTCCGACCAAGTGTGCAACAGATCCCAAAGGCATAAACTCTCTCTCTGCCCTCTGCACCTGCACAACCAAGTGCCCAACCAGCCAAGCACGGCTAAACAGTTGCAGAAAAGACAAGGACAGCCAAACGCACAACCAACCAAGGAAACCCTTCCAAAACAGTTCGTCCCAATCTGTAGCCACCCTGGCCACTGATCTCCTTTCTTATTCCAGCAATCTTTCGCAAATTGTCCAAGCTTTTTGCAGTAGAAATACTTTTCTTCTTCTTCCGATTTTTTCACCTTGCGCCCCTCTTTGGACTTTCCTTTGCCAGGATTTCCCTTCTCTTTTCCCTTCGTCATAAGAGCTTTGTGGTTGTTGCTCTCATACAATTTCTCATGGGCTTCCTGTTAGAGACTCACTGTGCCCACCTGTGAGCCCCCGATTTGAGGGGACAAGGGGCAGTGAGAGGTAGGAGGGCTGGGAAAGAGAGACCCAGGCTGACATCATAGGCAACCAGCACACGGGCTGGTTGCTGCCTGCAACAGCAGAGAAATAGGGGGGCCCTGTGCCTCCCTTGGAGGCGTCTACAGTCCCATGGACTGGCTGCACAGGGCACCCTTTTATAGGGGCCTGTGGCAGGGCCAGTCGGCCCAACTAGGGCCACCGACCAGGGCCAACCCTGGTCGGATTTCCAAGGCAGTCTGGTCGGCCACCAGACAGTGTACCGACCCTGCTGGTCGGCCAATCCAGAGGGCCTGGGCAGTGCCTATAAAAGGCCCACTCCTTCCTTCATTCCAGCATCCAGTGCAGGACAGAAAGCCTCCTTCCTAGGCTGTGCTGTGCACTCAGAGCTGGTTCAGTTTGACAGAGAGAGTTCCATCAGTTCTCCTCAGCACTTGGCTGAGTTTTGTATTGCTCCCTTGGAGCCAGTTTCTGCCCACCATCCGGTGGATGAATATACTCTCTCTCTCTCTCCGTTTAAGTTGTCTCTGAGTGAGTGTTTATTGCATCTGTGATCAGTTATCTGAGTTAAGTGTTTGGAAGAGTGGGAGAGATCTTGGGTGGAGGTTTGAGTGATTCATTCCCTCCTATTTGCCAACATGGTATCAGAGCCATAGGCTCTCAACTCTTCCTCATCAAAGCACTCTCTGAAGGAAGGAGTCCCTTGGCAGTAAGGCGATTCTGTTTTCAGCTCAGGCTGGCACGGAAGGTCAGTACATTTATTTCAGTTTCACTTATTCAGTTTTGCTATTCACCGAGATGGATCAGCATTCAGAAGCCTCTACATCCATTGCTCGTCCTTCCTCCTCCTCCAGTCATCTTCCTTCTTCATTTATCCCCAATTTCGGTGAAGCTGGTAAGCTCGATGGGACGAACTATCCAATCTGGAAAGACAAGATCTGAAGCCATCTGTTGGCACGGAAGTTGTGGAAGATTGTGAATGGGACCGAAGAGAAGCCAAAGGACCTTGTGGACAAAAGAGGTGAAGTTTTAGTTGAAGCAGATGCGGATGAACTCTGTGCAGGGGAGGAGAGGGATGCTCAAGCCTTAGCAATGCTTATTGGCACGACAGCAGATGCTGTGATTCCTCATATCCAGTTGGCAGAGACGTCTTCAGAGGCGTGGGCCATACTGAAGGAGCTGTATGAAACCGATAATACAGCCCGTATCATTACACTTCAGCATCAGCTTTATAATCTTGATATGAATGAGGGTGATAGTGTGCATGATCATCTGACAAAGGTGAAAGTCGTGCGGGACCAACTCGCAGCGGTTGGTCAGAAGGTGGACACGAGTCAATTGGCGTTGCTCACACTCCACAAGTTGCCACGGAGTTTCAAAAGTTTTGTGACTACGGTCACTGCGGGTCAACGGACTAAGCCAATCACCTTTGAGGAGTTTGGTCCACTCCTGCCTCAGGAGGAGGCTCGAGAGAAACTCTTTACGCAAACCGACGAGAAGGCATTAGTGGCCAAAGACAAGCCTGGAAAAGGCAAGCCAAAGGATTCCAAGAAGTCAGAGGACGTTGAACGCAAGAAGAAAACGAAGTGCTTTTACTGTGAAAAGCTTGGCCACTCCGCCAAAGAATGCCGAAAGAAGAAGGTGGATCAAAAGCGGAAGAGAGAAGCCAAGAACAAAGAAGAGCCTAAGAATGATTCTGCCAATGTGACGACTGGACAGTTATTTTTACTCAGTGAACATCGTTCAGCATATGCAGTCAGTGAAGGTAAAGAGGGTTGGTATGTTGACAGCGGTGCTTCCAAGCACATGTCCAACAGAAGGACTTGGTCCAAAACCATGGAAAGTACACACCCAGATTCCAAAGTTTCTGTCGGGGATAGCCAGACATGTCCTATGAAGGGCATCGGTAGCATTCCTTTCATTACAACGACGGGTGAGGAGAAGGATATCTCTGGAGTACTTTATGTACCCAACCTTTGCAAGAATTTACTGTCTGTAAGTCAGATGGACAAAAACAACATGGCAGTTCTCTTTCAAGATGGCAAGGTCACCGTGACATCCAAAGGAAATGGGCAGATGGTGGCTCAAGGCGTTGAAGAGAATGGACTGTACCGTCTCAATGCAAACTTTGGCATGAGCGCTTCGGTCATGTCAGCTATGGAATCTTGGCTGAAATGTCAAAGTCGAAGATGGTGGATGGACTTTCACCAATTACAGGCAAGGATGATGTCTGTAGGGCTTGTCTAGAAGGCAAGCAGCACAGGGATAAGTTCCCACAAGAGGCCTCGTTTCGGGCCAGCAAACCACTTGAGTTGGTTCATGCCGACATTTGTGGTCCAATGTCTACAGCATCGTGGGCAAAATCCAGGTACTCACTTCTCTTTGTGGATGATTTCAGTAGAATGACCTGGGTATATTATTTGGCTAAAAAGTCTCAGGCTTTCGAGAAGTTCAAAGACTGGAAGGCCAGAGTTGAAAAGGAGACAGGGGAGGATGTCAAGACATTCCGCACAGACAGGGGGGGAGAATTCACCTCAAATGAGTTCAACACATTTTGTCGCAAGCATGGGATCAAGCGACAACTCACCACCGCACATACTTCTCAGCAAAACGGGTAGCCGAGAGGAAGCATAGAACCACCACACAGAGACAGGGCTTGCTATGCTCCGAGGGAGGAACCTTTCTAAAGCCTATTGGAGTGAAGCTATCAATACAGCTGTACACATTCTCAACCGGACTAAGACGAAGGCCATCAAGGACAAGACTCCATATGAGGCATTTTATGGTGAGAAGCCCTCTATCACTCATCTTCGCATTTTTGGTTCTAACGCATGGGTGCATGTGCACAAGGAAGACAGGACCAAGCTTGATTCCCGGAGCAAAAAATATATCTTTGCTGGGTCTAGCGAAGAATCCAAGGCCTACCGCCTCTTCAACCCAGTAAAGAAGCAAATCCTTATCAGTCGGAATGTTGTCTTCGAGGAAAAGGAACCTGAACCCCAGGAGGAGCCTCAGATTGAGGAGGAGGAGATTGTTCAACCCCCGAACCCACCCCGTCCCAGGTTGACCATCCAAGAGGTGGCAAAATCAGAAGCTGATGTTCCACAAGATACTCAGGAAGAGCAGGATGTTCCAGAAGAAGTTCCCGTTCCTCCTCCCACAGAGAAGCTGAAAAGATTGCCCCAATGGTACCTACGGACATTGGAAGAGTCTCGGGTCACCGAATTACCTGAGAGTAGCAGTTCCGGATTGCGGCGGTCTCAACGTCTTCAAAAGACCCCATCCGTGAATTTTGCGTTGGTGGCTCAGCTTGATGAGCCAAGGACCTTCGAGGAGGCGAAGGACAATCCAGAATGGCAGGCTGCCATGAAGGCAAAGATGGATGCTATCCTGAAGAACAATACATGGGACTTAGTGGCCAGGCCCCTGCGATGGAAAGTCATTGGCACTAAGTGGGTATACAAACTTAAATACAAATCAAACGGCAGCTTGGATAAGTATAAAGCAAGGTTAGTGGTGAAAGGTTTTGCTCAAACTGAAGGCATGGATTTTGATGAAACTTTTGCTCCCACAGCGCGCATGGTTACTATCCGGACAGTGATTGCCCTTGCTGCCCAATTCCAGTGGCCTATTTTTCAAATGGATGTGAAGTCCGCATTCCTTAATGGAACCCTGGAGAAGGAGGTATACGTGGAGCAGCCACCGGGCTTTCAAGATCCAGGGTCCCCATTAAAGGTCTGCAGGTTGAAGAAGGCGTCATACGGGCTGAAACAGGCCCCCAGAGCTTGGTATCAAAGGATTTATATATTCTTTCAGAAGATAGGGCTCAGTCGGAGTCCTTCTGAGGCAAACCTTTACTTGTTCATTGAGAAGGGATTGCGACTGGTACTCATCCTCTATGTTGATGATCTTATCTTGACAGGTGATCATGTCAAGAAGATTTCACAGGTCAAGGAGCTACTCATCTCTGAGTTTGAGATGACTGACCTTGGGTTATTACATTACTTCCTTGGGATTGAAGTAAAGCGGGCCAAAGACAGGATCTTCATTTCACAAGAGAAATATTGAAGAGAACTTCTGAAGAGATTTCAGATGGAGGATTGCCGGACAGCATTAACTCCCATGGAGGTCGGGCTCAAGCTAAGTGTTCACGACACATCTCAGCCGGTTGATACTCCCTTGTACCGACGATTGGTAGGAAGTTTGCTTTACCTTACCAATACTCGACCTGATATTTGTTATGCAGTTGGGCTATTATGCCAGTTCTCTGCTTCTCCCAGGAAGAGTCATTGGGATGCAGGTTTACGGGTGCTGAGGTATCTGAAGGGTACTTGCACCTATGGGATCACCTACACCAAAGGCATCGAACTAAGCGGGTTCTGTGACAGTGATTAGGCGGGTGATGCTGACACCAGAAGATCGACAACAGGGTATTGTTTCTTACTTGCATCTGGTGCCATCTCTTGGCTAAGTAAGAAGCAACCCACAGTCGCCCTTTCATCTACAGAGGCAAAGTACAGAGCCGCGTGTACAGCATGCTGCTTGTGAGACACTGTGGTTAAGGTGGATTCTGGAGGACATGGACGTGTGTCAGGAGGATGCAACAGTGCTGATGTGCGACAATTAGAGTTGCATAGCTATTGCCAAGAATCCAGTGTACCATGCGCGGACCAAGCACATCGAAGTTCATTACCACTTTGTTCGAGAGCTCATCATCGACGACGTGATCGAGCTTATCTACTGCCCGACCGCCGACAACTTGTCCGACCTCTTCACAAAGGCACTCCCTCGAGAACAGATGGAGCACCTAATCAAACGCATGAGGATTGGCCCACAGTTGTGACATTGAGGGGGGGTGTTAGAGACTCACTGTGCCCACCTGTGAGCCCCCGATTTGAGGGGACAAGGGGCAGTGAGAGGTAGGAGGGCTGCGAAAGAGAGACCCAGGCTGACATCATAGGCAGCCAGCACACGGGCTGGTTGCTGCCTGCAACAGCAGAGAAATAGGGGGGCCCTGTGCCTCCCTTGGAGGCGTCTACAGTCCCATGGACTGGCTGCACAGGGCACCCTTTTATAGGGGCCTGTGGCAGGGCTAGTCGGCCCAACCAGGGCCACCGACCAGGGTCGGATTTCCAGGGAAGTCTGGTCAGCCACAAGACAGGGTACCGACCCTGCTGGTCGGCCAATCCAGAGGGCCTGGGCAGTGCCTATAAAAGGCCCACTCCTTCCTTCATTCCAGCATCCAGTGCAGGACAGAAAGCCTCCTTCCTAGGCTGTGCTGTGCACTCAGAGCTGGTTCAGTTTGACAAAGAGAGTTCCATCAGTTCTCCTCAGCACTTGGCTGAGTTTTGTATTGCTCCCTTGGAGCCAGTTTCTGCCCACCATCCGGTGGATGAATATACTCTTTCTCTCTCCGTTTAAGTTATCTCTGAGTGAGTGTTTATTGCATCTGTGATCAGTTATCTGAGTTAAGTGTTTGGAAGAGTGGGAGAGATCTTGGATGGAGGTTTGAGTGATTTATTCCCTCCTATTTTCCAACACTTCCTCCTGTAGCAACAAGGCCCAAGCTCCTCCAATGTAAGAGGCCTGGTCCTCTCTTCAGCTGTCATGGTTGTAACAAAGCCTTTGAAACTCCTCGGGAGCATCCCCAGAACCAACATTCCTAGCTGGCTTGGGTCCACCTTATTGCCGATTGCCACCAGCTGACCCCTTACCCAGTAAGAAAGAATCAACAGTCCCCCTTTCTTCAACGGAGTTGGAGTACAAAGGCAGCTTGTGTTGCACCCTGCGAATGGATTGATGTTCTTCAGGCGGATGCAATGATAATTGTGTGTGACAATCAGAGTTGCATAGCTATTGCCAAGAGCCCTGTGCTTCATACACGAACAGAACACATCGAGGTTCATTACCATTTTATCTGAGAGATCATCATCAACGAGATCGTGGAGCTGATGTACTGCCCAACTTCCAACAAAATCTCAGATCTGTTCTCTTCCTAGAGACCAGCTGGAGCACCTCATACGTCACATGGGATAGGCCCACAATGAGACATTGAGAGCAGGTGCTAGAATGGGTCACTGACGCATCTATGAGGCACCACCTGAGGAGGATGCGGGTTCAATGGACCTGGGTAGGGCAGGTACATACCTGGAGCATGCACCTACTGTACGGGCTGCTTCGTGGTGTGTAGTATGGGCTGGAGCACTCCCTGGAACAGTGCACACAGTTAATGTCACACCTGCAGCAGTGACAGGTCTATTTATAGGCCTGGGATGCACTGGGAACAAGTCGGATACAAGCAGGTCAGCACACCTGCAGTTGAGGCAATTGTGACAGAGTAGGGTTGGCCTAGGTCTGGTCGGTTCAGTTTACTGACCAGGTCAGCCTGGTCAGGTGTTGGCTGCCGTCACTCTCCCCACACTAGCCATAAGCTGCAGCCTTTGGACGTGGCTGCGTACAAGCCCTTCAAGACACATTTCAAGACTCACGGCAATTGTGGATGTGCAAGAACAAAGGCAAGAACTGCACTGGCTGGTATTGTCTCTAGAAGCCTTGGAATGGCCTGCAATGAGAAGACATCAAAGCTGGATTTCGAGCAATGGGCATATTTTTAATGGATCCTACTGCATTGGACAAGGCATATGGGCCATCATTGTGGAAATTGATGTCAGTGAGGCTGCTGCAGCTATTCTGCATCAGTCAGCCCACACAGCCAACGTTGGAGGAGGATGGATACGCAGGCCACAACAGCTCAGTGTCAATCGAGGCTATGGTGGAGGAGACTCGGGTCGAGGAGGATGTACATGTAGACCACAACAACCCAACAAATGATACAGAAAGCACAGATACGCCCTCAATGGTTCCTTCCTCTGTTCCTGAAATCATTGGAGAGCATGGCGAGGGAGAAGACGAGTTGGAACCTTTCATGGAGGAAGGCCCTCGTTACTTCATGGATCTTTCGGAGGACGGGTTGGAGGAAATATCAGACGATGACGGTGGCGTTGCCACAGCCCAAGAAACCGTGGGGGTACCTGAAGAGTTCACTTCTTTCCTACCCATGCCAAGAGAGACAATGCGCAGGCCGGTGCCCAGGAAGAGTGATCGCTACATAGACTTCTCGGAGCCACAGATTCTGAAACAAGATGACTTCATTACTATTCTGAAGTTGAGAGCTGAGAAAAAAGAGCAAGTGGAAAAGGAAAGGGTGTTGAAGAGGCAAGAAACCGAGGTCAAGAATGTAGCAAAGGCTGCTACTAAGGCTATGGGTGGCAAGAAAGGACAAAGGCAAGTGTTAGAAAATACCCAACAGAGGGTACACGCAGCGGAAGACTTATAGTAATGCCCAGGAGCTCAAAAAGTGTGCGGTGTGGGGTGTGGAATCACCAACTTCTTTACTTATGTGCATTCAATAGATGTGCAGACTCATCAATAGACAATGAACCGGCCAAATAGAGAAACCACCAAAATATATATTTCCGTCCAAAACTATGGACACAATACTAGAGAGATAGATCCAGAGTCCCACCAATGGTGTGGTCCTCTGATCTTACCACAAGGTCCTTCTCCTATCAGCTGGCTATCTCTAGACTCGAGCCCGCGTGCTCCACCTGGAGCTTCTGTAGACTTTCCATCCAGATCCCTTCCACCTTGCTGTCTTTGCACCAGCCTAGGTGGGCAGCTCTTCCAGCTCTCAGTCTGCAGCTCCTTGTCACCTTCTTCACCTCCTAATATATAGGCCCAAGAGTTCCTTGGCTGCTCCAATCTGCTGGTTCCTGCTGCTGCAAGTGATGTTGATCTCAGCAACCTTCTGCCCTAGAAGACAGTCTAGGTTCAGCCTCTCCCTGGAGCTAAGTCTGCAGCACTCTTTTAGGTCTCCTTCACCTCCTGGGAAAAGGCCCAAGGAAGCCCTATCTGCTGCTCCTGTCTGCTCCTCCAAAGCTGCTCTGCTGGATGAGAAATGAGGCCTGAAGCCTCTCCTTTTATAGGCCCTGAGGCCTGGCAAAAATACCGACCAGTCTGCCCTGACTGGGCCGACTGGACAGACTAGGTTGGCTGGCCCAACCGACCTGGTTGGCTCAGCCCAACCAGCCCTATATAAGGGCCCTTTGCTGGCCCTTTGTTCCATGCAGGGTCCAGCTCCTTTGCTGCTGTCCTGCCACCTGCCAGCCCTGCTTGCAAGCCATAGACCTGCCCATAGACCCCCACTATACTGCGCCTTGCTGCAGCCCTTTGCCGGCGCCTTGTCCTGGCCGTACCTCTTCCGTACACTGCCCTGCAGCAGCCCGTACAGATCCGTACAGCTTTGTACCCTGCTCCGTACACATGCTGATGTCAGTGCGCCTTTCATATGGTCCTGCTGCAGTCCACTGAGTGCCTCATGCCAGGCCTGATCCAAGGCACTGTGTCCCCGCCATCTTCCTGCATATGAGCTGCTCCTGATGCAGCCTTTCATCCTTGGGATACCCCACCAACCATGAATGCTCCAGATCCGTCCCAGATCCACACATCCAGGTAATCTCTCTTTGGGCACATCCTGCCCTAGGTCTCCCTCCCCAACACTCTCCTCATTTGGGGGCTTACAGATGGGGAGGTGACCTTTCCAACAGCAAGGGCCACAAGCGGAAGAGAGAGAGCAAGGCTGAGACTGAAGCACGAGTGGAGGGCAGAAGTTTTGAAGGAGATGGAAGAGAAAGCATGTTTGCAGGCAGCTCCTCCAACTTCCAAGCATTGGGGAAGCACAGCTCGTAATTGCATGGCAATGGCAATGGTATTGCAAGCACTTCCATTGGAGACACATGCACTCTGCCTCGCAGAAAAGTTCCCTTTGCATATGAGATCTCCAGGGGGACATTGCCTGAGACAAACTATGGATGCCCACCAAACACCCAAGTCACATTGGGGAGTGAAATTATGTCGGTGGGGGCAGATAGCCTGAGCTATGAACCTCTATTGCAGCCACGGAAGGGAGACATTGGGCAGAGGCTAATCGGTTCCATGCTGTGAACCCATTGGCACATGTAGACACGTCCGACCCATGGGCCTTCGGAGAACCTAATGGAGCAACGTATACGGACCCATGGAACATGAAAGGCATGTACACGCCCAATTCTACTGCAGGGTATGACTCAGAGGCTACATGCAGCAAGTAGACACCCTGCTGCAACATCAATCTATGTGACACTAGTCTGCAGTAGAAGGCTATAGTGCTGAATTTTGCAGCAGAAGATAGCACTCCCGAATTTTGCAGGCAATGTTCCCCAAATACATTGCCAAGTATGCTATGTGATTGTTTTCCAAAATTCACCATGCATAGGAAGTAGTTTATGTAACCGGTTTACTATATCTCCCCTCTATGCTATGCAATGGGTCCACGTTTTCTATCCCCTCAGTTCACTGAGACACTAATTTAATGGCGTTACAACGTTTGCATTTGGCTGAACACATGCAAACGGATTGAATGAATTAAAATCATCCCTGAGTTTACATTGGAATGCAAATGTTTTCCCATTACTTCCCAAATGCACCAGTGACCAAAATTAGCTGTGTACTTCTTAAGGAAACCACTGAAAATGTTGAATGCACAGTTTCGCATTTGGAATGCCAAGCTTACAATCCATATCACTCTAATCACTGTCGAATGGAAACTTACATATGGAATGTAATGCAGACTCACTGGAAGTTCGATCGAATGCACACTTAAACAATTACATCTCTCATAACTTTAGCAATTCCATGTCAGATTTGAAACAAAATTAGAGACAATTACATACTTGCATGCCACCAAAAATTAGCAAATCTTGCAGCTCAGGCGCTGCAATCCACATCGTCTGCCTTAACATATGGAATGTAATGCAGAATGGCAATGTTATCCACATCATCTGCCGAAACATATGCTCGTCCATTGGTTGAAGTAGGACTTCAATTCGTTTGCAGCCACAGTCCATCTACAAAATCCCCAGTCGAGCTACGGGCCAGGTGCATGTTGTTAACAGCAACCATTCTTGTCCTAACTTCACGTATCCTCACGCATGGCTGATTGAACATGCGACATCAGGAAGCTAATGAGGCAACATATTTGCAAAAGGTTTGCCCATGCACGACTTTCCTAAAGTCTATGGGACATGGCAACGACAAATGCAAAGAAACATTTCCTAAAGGGACATGCAACGACGCGTTTCATAAAGTTTCTGGCACATGCAACGAACCCTGCAACGAATTCTACAGCCCCATTCATGGCATGCAATAAAATCGGAGAGGAAGAATTGGCATGTGATGAAATCAGAGACGAAGAACTCGACTGAACACCGAAAACATACCTCCTTTGCACACACTTGTTTCACTTGTGTCGGTCCTTCATGCACAAGCAGCGAAAGCCGGAATCGACTTCGAAATCGGCCACATTCCACTTCAAACAGGGATAGCCGCAGCAGAGTACCGATAGGACACTTTGAATCCAGGTCATGGGCGGAAGGGAAGGCATGGAATCTGGGTATGAGAGGGGCAGCGAGCATGGAGGGAGCCCAGTAGCTCGAAGCAGCATGCGGGGAGAAAGAGGCGGGTGTGATCGACAAGAAGATGCCCATCTGTGCGAGCTCCCAGCCCCAAATAGATGCCGCGTTCATCTTCTAGGCAGGTCTTTGTTTTGGTGCACAGCTAGAACCCTATACCTAAAACATGGTACTCTACATGCGGGGCAGGTGTCTTCCCACATGCTCGAAGGCAAGGGCACGTGGCACCCAAAATATCTACTTACCCTCATTTGGTTGGGGTCGCGGTTTGGTCCATTCGAGTACCCAACCCGTTAACCTTATATTAACTGCCTCACCCCAATAGGCCGTGGGAAGTTTCTTCCCCCTCAGCATTATCAGCCCCATCTTCATTACAAAGCCTTTGAAAGTCCTCGAAAGCATTGCTAGCTGGCTCAAATCCACCTTATGACCGACCGCTGCCAGTTGATCTCTCACAACCTTCACTTTGTGAGATGGTCATGTACTTGTCTTACTCCTCCATTCTCATTGTGAATACTGCTTTTGAGGGATAGAATTCTCGACAAGACGTCCGTCTCATAGAGGTCCTTTAGAATGGTCCGTGCCTAACTCAATGTATATGCATTCTTTATGTGAGGAAATCATTGAGTCTACCGTAGTCCCAATGATTACTGATTTTGTATAGTTTCTTCTGGTCTTCTTCCTATAGCAACATGGCCCAAGCTCTTCAAATGTAAGAGGCTTGGTTCTCTGTCATGGACGATGCTTTGGCATTGCCTTCCCATTCTTAGATCACTTTTGGATCTACATCAGCTATCACCTTCCCCAAAGGTGTTATTGACATCCTCGGGCTTGAGCTCCATTCTATCGTTACCTTCCAGAGCTTCCTAACCACAAGGTGGTTCTGGAGCTTAACTGTCCAGATAGGATAGTTAGTCCCATCCAAGTTTCCCACATCTCTGAATTTCAGAATGGGCATGTGAGAGGACATCACTTCTGGAATCACAGAATGCCTATAAATAGGCCGTACTACACTGCTCTAGATGTATTGGTGCGCTGCTGTGGCCATATTGACTTGCTGCCTACAACAGCCTCTCCACAAAGCAATTAGCTCACATCTACCCTGGTCTACTGCACCCTAATCCTCCTCATATGGGGGCACATAGGCCGGGCAGTGACCTTTTCTCACAATATCATTTTATGATCGTACCTCATCTCCATGATTTTAAGGGAATGTATTGAGGCTCACAATCTCAACACAATGTTATTATGCCATGTCTGCACAATATGGGAAAAACTCTATCCCTGTTGGAAATATTGGTAAATTAAGGATGTGTCAATGTCATAATTAGTTAGAAGGGTTAGGAGCACTTTTTCCTTCTAAGGTCTTTTTCCCCTAACCAAAATCAGTGTTTTGAGTTTAGATGTGTGGGTTTTAACACTAGCCTCGGTCGACCTACGGTGTTGCCATGTTGACAACCCTATGTAATCTTTCACTTTCTTCTACTTGCAGCTTTAAGATCTTGTGTTTCTTCACAACGGCTCAATCCACCCTCAATCCTTCCACCATTCATCACATTTGGTATCAAAGTGTACATCTTCTTCGCACTCCCTACTCCAAGCTACATCTTCATCCACATCAACCAGCACACCTAAGCTGCAGTCAACTGTACATATTAGCTGTACAATTTGGGTAGCATCGATTGCTGTTTGTACTTGCTTTGAGGTTGTCATTCATGCACAGTATAGGTGTTTGGACAATATGAAACATCTTTGCACTGCTTACTGCCATATTGTTTGTACCTGCTTTGAAGTTGTCATTCATGCACAGTATAGGTGTTTGGACAATATGAAACATCCTTGCACTGCTTACTGCCATATCTCCTCCTTTGTGGATCGGTACATATACCTAGATGAATCCAGGAACATTCCCAAACTCATCCTCTAAAAACACAACATAGTGCAGTTTCAATCTCACGATAGTCACTCATAAGATTGAAAACCATAAACTCCATCAGGCATAGCAGGGACTAGCTACTATGGCATCCCCAATGACGTCATCAGAGCCCAACATTGGGTGTAGACCATAATATAAAGATATGCTCTCACACATACAAATCCACACACCCACACATACTTGAGCATCCTTTTATACAAAGTCTTCGTGCTGAGTTTCTGTCGTCACTCCGGAGGTGAAGGGCAAACTCAGCCATGACGAAGGCTAGCACTAAAGGAGAAGGCTAATCGAAAAGTAGTCCAAAATCTCTTCATTCAAGCTACAACTTCTTGTGAAGTCTAGATGATTTCATTTTAGTCTCTCCCAAACAAGCAACTAAATCTAGCTGATAGGGCAACACATCATTCTATCGAGTTGCCACTCCATGGGAAATTTCTTTTCCAAAGTTTATTTATTAGCAAGGTCGATTTCTCTTTTTTTCTGTCTCGTCCCCATTTCAGCATCCCTGGCACAGGATGGATGTCTCGAAGGCATAAATCAGTCCCATTAACTGATGACAGCGAAATCCTTCCAACTCCCTTCATATAATATGAAGAATTGTTGGCATAGGACACTCTCTTGGCAGCTGGCGCATGCTGTAAATCAGCAATCAAATTCTTCCATGAAATGATGTGCTTGGAAGCCCCACTATCAAAATACCAGACTGCAGTTGAAGAATGCCTCACATTGAGTGAGGTAATCTAATGGTTGGCATCATACCTAGTATCATAGCTGCTGAGTTGGGGAAGTATGAAAAGGCAAATAAGATGCTGGCAATGAGTTTGGAGTGGTGGACACAAGCTGATTTTTTTTCCAAGAAGACAAGCTGATTTTGAGATATCACCTCATCAATATTCAGCAACTGTTCTCTAAGATCTAGATCTTAGTGATTTGACATTCAATCACTTTTCTAGATTCCGACACTATCAAGCTGTCTTTGCAAAGTAAGAAACCTTGGCCTCATTCCTTGCATGTTACATATTCTCAAAATATCCTAAGCTTGCTTGGAAGTCCTAAAGGAAAGGATATAAGGCATAATAAACCTTTTGAGCGACAAGACAATGACAGACTTAGCATGGGCATCTTTGGCATCCCATCTCGTTTGATCATGAGTAGAAGCAGTAGCCTCACCTGAGCTTCTTGTCCATCATGGGGATTACATCCTTGCTAAGATGTACTAGGTACAATGGCTGCATCTCCTAAGGCATCTATACCTGTAACAAAGCCTCAAAGACTCTTTGCAACTGGTTTGCTTAGCTGCACGGACTCAAGGCGAAGGGACAAGTAGGATTCCATGCCCATCATGTGACTCTAGATCACAGAAGTGTCATTGAGAAGGCCAAAGCAACAGAGGATATATTGCTGCTTTGTGAATTTTCGCAAAGCTTTGTGAATTTTTGAGAGCTCGCCTCATCAGACGCTTGCAGGATCTGAGGTATGGTCAGGAGATCATTTGGGCAGCTATGGCACTCTATGAGAGGGTTTCAGGTAGGGTTCGGATGACTACAAGGTGGACAGAGGAGATCGTGAGCACCAGTGGGGTCGATCAGGGTTGTCCGTTATCACCAACCCTGTTTGGCCTCTACATCGACGAGCTTGAGACTTTCATAGGGACACTAGTGTTAGAAAATTACCCAACAGAGGGTACGCACAGCGGAAGACTGATAGTAATGCCCAGGAGCTCACACAGTGTGCGTGTGGGGTGTGGAATCACAAACTTCTTAACTTATGTGCATAAAATAGATGTGCAGACTCATCAATAGACAATGAACCAGCCAGATAGAGAAACCACCAAAATAATATATTTCCATCCAAAACTATGGACACAATACAAAAGAGATAGATCCAGAGTCCCACCAATGGTGTGGTCCTCTCATCTTACCACAAGGTACTTCTCCTATCTGCTGGCTATCTCTAGACTCGAGCCCACGTGCTCCACCTTGAGCTTTCCGTCCAGATCCCTTCCACCTTGCTGTCTTTGCACCAGCCTAGGTGGGCAGCACTCTTAGCTAAGTCTGCAGCTCCTGTGTGCTCCCTTTACCTCCAGTGATGAGGCCTAAGGCAAGCTCCCTGCTGCTCCTTTCTGCTGGTACTTGTGCTGCTCCAAGTGATGATGAATCTCAGCACCTTGCTGCCCTAGAAGACAGCCAAGGTCCAGCCCTTTCTGGCTAAATCTGCAGCCCTTCAAGCACCCTCTAACCTCCTGGATATAGGCCCAGAGAGTGGACTGGTAGATGGATCAAACTCTAAAGAGAATCATAAAGAAGCGACATAGGGGTCAAATAAGACTGTCCCTCTCAACAACTCTCTTTCGGTTTATTCATAGATCAATTAGAAGATTAAATGAGAGCACAAAATGGAGAGAGATTACAAATTTCCGGGTGTGCCTTACTGCTCTTTGCAAAACACAAAAAGGACGTGCAAACACACCTAGATGCATTAGGCATACTTTGCCAACACTAAGGGATAAAAGTCAGTGTTGCAAAGACAAAGGTCATGGTAATCGGACAAGAAAACAAAGCAAATATCCTTCATATTCGAAGGGAACCCCTAGAAGGGGTCACAACCTACAAATACTTGGAACTTGAGATTGAGAACTCTAAGTGGAAGAGTTATGGGAGGTTTGAAAGCCTTTTACAATTTCCAAAACAAATACAAGAAAGAAAATCTATGGAGTTTGGGAATGAGGAAGTTCTTGTACAAAATGATTGCTCAAACAGTGGTCCTCTATGGAAGCCTAGCCTGGGCACCTAGACTCTCCATAGAATATTGGAAAAGAGCTGGAATGATTCACAAAAGGTTTCTCATAGGGAGAAGGGAATCATAGTGCAAACCTACATCCTCGTGCTAGCAAATATAGGAATGATACCCCTCAAAGGGGAAGTTCTATGTCAACACATAACATACCTTCACAAGGTGTAAAAGATGGATGCAAGCAAACTCCTACACAAAGCCATGGAGGCAACAAAAAGTACAGGATGGCACAGAGGAGGGCACAAGTGGATGGAGCGATGGGGGCTACACGCTGTGGATATCCTAGAGGCTGAAAGGGACATCAGACAGATAAACAAAAACTGAATTCTAACAAGCAAGAGATCAAACCAACGGAGAACTACGAAATGCAGGATACCTCGTGAAGATATCTCAAAGTTTAGATAGGTGAAGAAAGGCAGATGGACTAGACCAAGTATTTCAAGGGAGGCAAGATTCTGTAAAAATCTTCCCAACAGGGGAAATAGAAAATGAAGACCACACAGCCCTTCACTGTAGAGCATAAATGCTTATCAGGGAAAAGTACAGCAACAATGCCCTCAACCTTAGGGTCCTTATGAGTGAACAAGCCAAGCAACTAGTTGCATACCTGAAGGAAATATTGGGACACCGCAGTAAAATTCTTGACATGACCAATCTGCTGGCCAAGCACATAGGAACAACTTAAGAATTTTTTGAAATTGTATTAGACGGATGAAAGAGCTACCAACCCTTTGATAGCGGTTTCTAGTCCCACAGATCCTATAGGGTCTCAAGCAGACTTGAATACAATCATATAATATCATATCCCCTCTCTCTCTCTCTCTCTCTCTCACACACACACACACAACACAAACAATGCATGCAGGCATCTATAACAATTGTGCCAATTGTTGAAATTACTACTTTAGAATGGCATCACCTTGTGTACGCTGTCAAGAGAAACATTGCATTGTCAGGAAAGGATGCATCTAGCATGTCAAGCAAAGGCATGGCTCAATCAGCTCCATCTCATCTCACAACGTAGACACCCTGAGATCAGCTAAAATCCATCAACGGAGCACCTCTCTCATAATGGCTAAATGGTTTTGGCGTTTATTGCATCAACGGGAATTTGTGTATCTGATTCTCTTCAGAAGCAGGAGTACCATTTTGATCTCACTGTGCTCAATCAGCTTCACAATGTAGACGCCTTGAGATCTCAGCTGGAGAAAATCAGTTACGCAGTTTCCTTTGATGCAATAAACCTTGATATCGTTTGAGCTTCTGCTACTTTATCCTCTTTGAGAAGACAGTCCACCAAAACTTTACAAACGTGGATGCTAGGAGGACTTCTCTTTTGTTGCATCCTCTGGTAGAGCTGATAAGCCTTTTCTACTCTGTTGATGATGCAAAGCCCACAAAGCAAGGTCGTGAAGGTCTCATTGTCAGGAGTACACCCATTCGCTTTCATTGAATCCAAAAGCTGGTAGGCACAATCGACTTTGCCTGCCTGACAAAGACCAGCCATGAGGACATTGTAAGTAGTCAAGTCAGGAATACAGCCTCTCGATGCCATGTCCTTCAGTACATCATAAAACCTAGAAGCATCCAAGTCACCAGAATTGTGGAGCCCATCCAGCAGATTATTATACAAGTTAACAGAAGGAGCGAACCCCTTTGCTAACATGGCCTCAAAGACCTGCACTGCGTCCCCCATTTTGCCTCTCTGGCAAAGGCCATCGATCAGGAAAGCAAAGGTAGCGCCATCCGGCCGATGACCTGCCGTCTCCATCTCCTGGAAAAGCTTGTAGCCTTTATCAACCTCATCTGCTTTGCAAAGACCGCAGACAAGTAAATTGTGTGCAGAAGGCTCCAAGAGAAAATCTTTTGATTTCGTAACTTTCCATAGCTTATAGGCTTTATGAACATGGCCTGCCTGACAAAGACCACCGATCAGAAAATTGTAAGTCGCCTTATTTGGAGCGCAACCCGTTTCCTCCATCTCTGCAAAAATAATGCCTGCCTTTCTGAGCTGTCCTTCTTTGCATAGGCTGCTGATGAGTGCATTGTAAGTTTCTACATCGGGATGAAGGACCTTCCCTATCCATTGATGAAGCTTCAGGGCCTCAGAGACCTTCCCTGATTTGCAAAGACCATCCATAAGTGCACTGTATGTAACATAATCTGTGGAGTAGCCTCTGTCTATCATCTCATGGAATAGCTTCAAGGCTGCTTGTACTTTGCCAGATAAACAAAGGGGGTGAATTAGCGTACAGTAAGTGAACGGATCCGGACGACAGCCATTCTTAAGCATTTTTTTGTACATTCTGTAGGCATCTTCGAATTTCCCTCCCTTACATAGACCGTTGATCAGAATGTTGAACGTGAAAGCGTCGGGATTGCACCCGGCATCTATAGACTTGTCCATGAGCTGGATAGCTTGATACAAGTCACCTGACCTGCCAAGCCCATCGAGGAGTGTATTGTAGGTGTAATTGTCAGGGGCACAGCCAAACTTTTTCATGGCAGGCAGAAGGTCAAGCGCTTCCCGCACTCGCTTATTCTTGCACAGGCCAAAAATCAGTGTATTGAAGCTAGCAACGTCGGGAACGATTCCCTTTTCAAGCATTTCATTTGAAAGGACGGAAGCTTGTTCCATATCGGATGCCTTGCAATAGCCATGAATTAGCAAGTTATAGGTAATTACATCTGGAGCGTAATGTGTTTCTTTCATAGTGCAGAACACTTTACTCGCCTCTTCTACGTCTCCTGCCTTGCAATAGCCACCAATAAGAGTGTTGAACGTGATGACATCAACCAACTCGCCATTTTGTAATCTGGAGTTCAAAATATTTCGCGCATTCCCTAATAGTTTTGCCTGGCACAGACCATTGATGACAATGTTGATGGTCTGCAAGTTCGGCACGCAGCCGGCACGCAACATTTCGTCGTATACAGATAAAGCCGTCTCAAGGTTTGACCGCTTTGCCAGAACTCCAATGACAGAATTATACACGTAATAATTCGGCTTACACCCAAAGCTCTCCATTTTCTGCAAGACCTCCGTTGCCTGTTTGGTCATCCCAGCCACGCCGTAACTCTTCACCAGAATAGCAAAACCCTCGCAAGAAACCGCACCACCTTGCTTTCTCATTTCATTAAAAAGCTGCCAGCACTGCTCAAACGCTTGGCGATCGCCCAACATTTTCAAAACCGCATGGAAAGTCGGAGTCCTTTGTTTGGGATTCTTGTGCTGCACAAGCCAAGTGAGAACTGTAGCCACGCGCCCGAGGCCACACTCCAACTCGAGCACTTTCTCCACGGCTTGCGCAGTGGCCATGGAGGGTAAGAGTCTAGTGAGGTGCCGGATCTCCGCCTCTTTGTTGGCGTCCCATGGCTTCTGCTTGAGCGCCCTGCAGATGCTTTGGAGCGTTCCCGAGCACATCTCCACACCATTTCATACATGCGCTAGCTTTGGTACATTTTGCCTTTATTTGAGAGAAAAAAATAGGCAATTTTAAATTCTCTCCCAAATGAAATTATGAGATGATACAAATTGTTTGAGCTCGTTAGCATTAACAAAAGCACAAATGATAGTAGGAAGGTTCTTCTACTAGATGAGACAATGACACCTCCAACAATCACTCCACTCCTTATAGTGAATTGTATGGGCCAAAAGAGGGTGAAGAGAAAGAGCTAGCCCTCATCATAGAGAATCCAAGCTTATGAGCCAAAACCATTGATGATTTGGTATACTATGAAAGGCATGATAGAAAAAGATATATAGAATTAGAATGAGCACTATAGTGCCACAAAAGGAGGTCCACACATGAAATATTCCTTTTTTTAGCAAACGCACACGTGGTCCTATGAAAAGGAAAAGAGGCAAGACTTTTGCACAAATACTGTACGCTTAGATCAAGGATACACCAAGCTTGGTTTGCATGTGTTTGCTGTGGTATACTAACATTTTCTTTGAAACTAAAACGATTGAACAAAACATGCCAATAGCATCGAAAACAAGTTACACTAGTAAAATGGCATATAAGCTTGCCTTATGTCAATTCACATTCCATTTCCTCAAATACAAGAATTAACATATGAGGGTCAATTGGGGCTGTGTGGTAGTGTTGTCAATGTGTTCGCAGATGTAGACAGGGACCAAAGTACATTGCCTTGTTTTTTGACTAAGCATGGAACTGTTGTAGTTGCAATAAGGCGCAAACTCCATGAACAAATCTGGAGAGGGGAGGGGAGGGGAGGGGAGAAGAGTGGAAATGAGGAGAGAGGGCACAACTAGAGGAGAAGAGTGGTGATGACAGAGAGCACACCACAAATGACTAACTACACTAGATTTAGTTGAAGATAACGAAGATATACAAGTCCCTTTGGAATTTGGGTTAGGGTTCCCAACGCTTGTGCCTTTGGTTATTTGGACAACCTTGATATAGCACCTTGACCAAGGAAAAATGCATATCCTTGAGTGGATCTCTTGGTCTCATGATCTCTTGCATAGTCACTATCATAGTATTCATGCAACCTTAGATGACTTCCTCTGTGTTCTATTCCAAATTGTCTTGTACCTCTAATGTACCTTAAGACTCTTTTGGCTACATTCCAATGAGACTCTGTTTTGGATTTGCCATAAACTATGCAAGTTAGATAACTGCATAACAAATATCTAGCCTTGTGATAGTCAAATATGTAAGAGATATGATGAGCTACCAATAGTACTTGTCATTGACTATAGGCTTTTCTAGATCTTTTGTAAGTTTCAAACTCTACTCCATGGGAGTGGATGCAATATTGCAATCTACCATATGAAACTTCTTTAGGAGACTATCCACATGTTTTTGCTGGCTCATGAAGGTGTCGTCTGAGTTTTTCCAAAACTCAATTCCAAGACAATAGTGCATAAGTCCAAGATCTTTCATGTCAAACTCTACAAATAAGTCTTGTTTCTGCTTGCTGATGAAGCTATGAAAGCTTCCTATCCCAATTAGATCATCTACATACAAAAGTGCAGTAGTGATGTCTTCCCCTTGAACTTTGTAGTAGAGAGTATGAAATGCATTAGACTTCATGCATCCCAAATTAGCAAAATTCTTTTCAAATCTGCTATACTAGATTTTGGGTGCTTGTTTTAAGCCATAGAGACTTTTCTTGAGATGGCAAACCTGATGCTCTTTCCCTTGTTCAACATACCAACAATTGCCTGCTGATAGTTGGTTGCTGTGTGTAGACTTTCTTCTCTACGTAACCATTGAGAATAGCATTTTTGACATCTTCTAGTTAATAGACATTCCATCATGAGCATCGCTAGTGATTGTTCACAGTTCAGCTATATCTTCCAAAAGTTCATGCTACTATATTGAAAGTTGGAAGCAGAATGAAAGAGATAGTGATAGGTTTTTTGTCTATATTAGGACAGATACAATAAAATGTGGCAAAAAATATTCTATATATTATAAGCAGTAAAAAGTAGTTACAACTAATCTCGAAGCTCTACATGGAAGTAATAAACGAAAAGTATTTTTAGTGAAATTAAACTATAGTTGAAAATGAAGTTTTGCATATTATCACTTCCAAAGGACCATTATAATTACTACCAATTGGTAGCTCATTGCTATCATTCCCACTATAGAACCAAAGGAAAGCTCGTGAACTATAGACATGAACTATAGACAAGTCCCTTGTGCATCCAAACTGTAGGTTGAAGTATTGTCCGAAATGTATACTCCATGACAGACAAGATTGGTTGCATTACATGACTTTTAAGGACTGAAAATACCCAAGGGAATCAAAATTGTGGGTCCAAGTATTGGGCAAAGGCACATTCCATTAGATTCAAAGCTGTGTAAGTTGCCAAGGAAATTGAAGTTGTAGGTCCAAGTATTGGACAAAGGGTACATTCCATTGGATTCAAAGCTAGTAAGTTTTCAGCATTCAATCCTGCAAGGACCATGAATTGTTGCCAAGCAGCTACTTTGATACTCCAAGTACAATAACTAGTGCTGATTGATTGCAAGTACAACAAAGTGCTACCAAGAAAGAGTTGTAAAGAAAGTCTCCCAACAATATGAAGGAAGAGTATTATCCACCCAATCTAAATGTGCTTTGTTCCTCCCTTCCAAGTTCCATCCACCCTCCACAATTTCTATCCATCTCCACCACCACCACCACAACTTTTGTCCATCTCCATTCAAGAGTGACTGCAAACCATTGGATACCTTTATGTGCTGATGAAGATGTCTTGATCTAGTTGATGATGCCTTGTTAAACAATTCTAATGTGCTGATGAAGTGTTGCCCTTTGAGTATACTTTGACAAAGTTTCTCAATAATATTCAAAATTGTTGTAGAAGTATTGCCTTTAAACTTGTTGTTGAAGATTGCGAACAATTCTGATATGTTTCTCTTTAAGATAAGACTAGTCTCTGCAGGCATCCTTCTCTGATCGGCACTATGATGCATCATTTGTTCTTTTGTATCATGCTTAATGGCATTAATGGCATGAGAAGGGGAAATTTTGCGATCATCCTCAAGGTAATTCCAGGCATCTTCAAAAAATTGGATCATTTCAACAATAATCCATCCCAATGCATACGTATTATATGACATGTATATCTACCTCTTAGTGCTACTTCCTGTAGCATGGGTGCAAGCCATTTTTCCGCCCATGCTCTTCCTTTTTCCAGTGAGCTTGCTCGGCAAAGTTGGCATCTGTCTCCAAAGACTGCTTCTTCAAATGCTTGAATGCCTTTTGACTCTCCAAGAATTCCATGAACATGCCCCAGTCTATGATGCCTACTCGACATCTAGACTTTCCAACAAAATCCAACAAGATATTGCTTGGGTGTAGATCTGTGTGCATCTACCTTCCAGTGTGTGTAGCCTTGCTATACCATCCACCAGTGCATGGATGATATGGAGGAGATTCTCACAAAAGACATTGACCCCGAGCAATATATTCCTTTCCCAATGTAGCTTGGACTCCCTCGATTGGTGTTGTGGCCATCAAATCCACTCCCCCCCTTAGAACATGGTGGAAGTAGTGTGTGAACCTACCCTGTTTCATTGGCAAAATCTGAAAGAGCTACAACATGCTACTGCCATTAAAGTATGGCATGATGGTCCACAGTGGCTCTTCTTGGGTTGTTGCGATCACACAGACAAGGACAAGGTGTAAATTTTGTATGAGTTGTTCTCTCCTTGCTTCTTGTATACACATCCCAATATTACCCTTGTACTTCTTTCTGACATATTCCATGTGGTATGGCAACCCTACAGGTCCTACCAAGTGCACTTTAAATATAGTGCCATAAGTGCCTGAGCCGATTTTCTCACCAACTTGTATCTCCCTCTCTGTGACATATGACAAGTGTGACACATTGCTTATGTTACTAGCCACGTATTGTGACTTTTGAACCTCATCACCTCTCAATGGCTGAGAGGATGTAGAGGCTGGTTGCTCTTCACCTATGGCATGAGATGTAGCTTGCCCATAAGCGGTTGTAGCCTTTTTCTCCTAGCTCTTAGCCATTGTGACCTCATGATCTGGTGTAAGCACCTTACTCTTGTGCTTGGCCCGTGCACCCATCCATTGTGTTACCTTGAAGACATCAAACTTTTGTGCAAGAGTAGGGTCTACCTTGCATGCTTCAATGAAGCAGGTCTCTACATTCCCAATAAAGATGTCAACCCAAAGCATAGCATCTGACTAGCAAGGTCATCATGACCTTAAGACTGCAAACCTCTCTTAGCATCATGAAGGATCCTCCTCTTCATAGTGCTAAATACCTCTAGACTAGACATGTTTGATTCCATCTCACTCTCCTCCATGTTGCACATTCTAACAAAAAAGGCTTTTGAATGCTTTTCATCACTCTCTTGTGCTCGCACTTACTTAGCTCTTCCCCTACTTTTCACTTAGTTCTGGTGGTTGATGCTATGCTTACAAGCAGATCTTACTGTGTGTGCAGAAAGCTTGATTACTTGACTCTAGCAAAGAGCTGCATTTTGCTACAGAGTAGTGAGTAGGTAGGCATGTGACAATAACTCCCACCCTATGCATTCTTTATTATTTTACATGAAATGTTTAATGATCATCTAAACTACTATAAAACTACCTTAAAAATAATTTACCCCAAGAAAAACTACCTTCTAAAGTTGGTGTGCTTAGCTCACTGAAGCATTGCTCACCATTGGTTGACCACCCTTAATCTATTCACTACTTTTTGCTACTGGTACTCGTGAAAGGTTGCACCACTTGTGACTGCTTGCTATGAGAGTTATCCAATGAGATGCTCACACACCATACAAGTACCATATGGGCTTTCTCCTATATTGGTGAGTGCATTTTCCCTTTGTTGGTCTTAACCCGAGGTCCAACATTTCACCTCAGCTTCCTTTAACTGGGTCCTCATGGTTTTGGCCTACTAGGTACTAGTCACTCCTCAAATGTTGAGGCATGAGGGTTGAAGATGCAAGGTCATCTTATAGGATTGCACATTGTCAAGGAGGGATAGTAGGTGGACCTGTGCAGATTAGCGTCCAGCCAGGAATTCAAGAGGATGATGGGTCTAGAGATGGAGAGTCAAAGGGGTTGTGAGACTTCACCTGCTACTCACAAGGGGAGGCCATGAATAGAGAGAGCTAATGTCCAATGGTGGCATATCCTAATGAATTAGCTAATCCACTCATTATAACTCGGTGACGGGGTCCTCAATTGGGTTGTAGATTCCCAACGCATTATCAAAATGGGTCCATACCATCGAAAGAGTGTGACTTGCTCTTTCTACTTTGTAAGCGGATCCTTACATAGATCGTGTATGTTGTTTTGCATAGTTGCCACCTCGGTAGTGTGGCTACATATGAGTTTTCCAACTCTTGGAGTATCTTGGCATAGTAGTATGGTAGCTCAAGCATGGAGGGCTTAGGGAGTTTGTGGCTTCAAGCAGCAATGAGGCGTCATCCAGTCTTGAAAACATTGTGTTGGTGTGCTACTTAGGCTTGGACAAAAAGATTAAAGGTACGTATGATAGGGTGATATATTGAGATTTTAGGTTGGAATGGCCCTAATATGCCCTATTGGACAGGTTGTGGGGGAGCAAGGGGATTGATCTCAATTTCTTAAATCTGTCGCCAAGCCTTGTCATTCCCTTCCCCCCCACCTCCACCACCCATTCCCTCCCCCCCCTTTTTTCCCTCTTTCCCCCCATCTCCACCTCCACCCCCCATTCCCTTCCCCCCACCTCCACCACCCATTTCCCCCCCTTTTTCCCTCTTTCCCCCCCATCTCCACCTCCACCCCCCATTCCCTTTCCCTCCATTTCCACCTCCACCCCCCATCTCCATCTCCACCTCCACCCCCCCCCTTTTCCCTCTTTCCCCCCCATTTCCACCTCCACCTCCACCCCCCCTTCCCTCTTTCCCCCCCATCTCCACCTCCACCCCCCTTTACCCCCTCCACCCTCCCCCCCCCCCCCGTTTTTTCTCTTTTCCCCCCATCTCCACCTCCACCCCCTATTCCCTTTCCCTCCATCTCTCCCCCCCCCTTTTCCCTCTCCCCCCCCATTTCCACCTCCACCCCCCCTTCCCTCTTTCCCCCCCATCTCCATCTGCATCTCCACCTCCACCTCCACCCCCCATGTCCACCCCCCCCCTTTCCCTCTTTCCCCCCCATTTCCACCTCCACCCCCCCTTCCCTCTTTCCCCCCCATCTCCATCTCCATCTCCACCTCCACCCCCCCTTCTCTCTCTCTCTCTCTCTCTCTCTCTCTCTCTCTTCCCTCCCCCCTCTCCCACTCTCTCTAAACCTCAAGGCCATGGAAGGCCTTGGGTTGTGATTGCCCCGCCAGCCAGGGTAGCGCCCGCGCAAAGGCGAGAGCCCGCCCGCATGCCATGAGGCGGTGCCCGCACAGAGGCAGTGCCCGCCAGCATAGACAGCAATGCCTCGAGCCCGCCAAGCCTTAGCCTTCTTAGCCTTAAGGCTTTAGGCTAATCCCCCCCCCCCCCCCCTTCAAAAAAAGAAAAGAAAAAGAACCACCGAAGCCTCCGCCCCCTGACCCCCCCCCCCTCAGAGGAAAAAAAAAAGGGTTAAGCTAACCGTAGTTAGGTTAGTTGACTAATGGTTAGGTTAGTTGCCCACCAGTTAGGTTAGTTGATCAGAGGCTTAGATTAACTTAATTGTGGATCAATTAGAAATTAACTTTAGCTAGTTGGACTACCTGTTATAGTTACATAAACTGTTAGAAATTAACTTTAGCTAGTTGGACTAACTATAGTCAGACTAACTGTTATAGTTACATAAACTAGGTTAGGCTAAGGACCAATTATAGTAACTGAGTCCAAACTAACTAGAAATTAGTGCACAACCCTAGTTAGGTCAAAGGTCTAGGACCATTCACACTTGGACCTAAAGACAAAAGGGTCCCTAAAGTCCCCTAACTTTGAAGGTCCATATCTTGCCTGTTTGGGACCAAATTGGACCCAGATTGAACCACAACTTCACACACAGAACCATTGAGATATGGGAAATTTTTCCAGCCAATCCCACACCATTTAGGCATCCATAAAACACGTTAATTTGCACCCCCATGTGGGTGACTTTTTCGCACTAATTTGCTCATAAAATTCAGCTGAGACCTCCAGTTGACAATCCGTTTGCACCGTCACATTTTCCCACTCATGTGGAACAATCCTAAACATGTTTTTAACACGACGGTCCCTACGACACTAATGCATCTCTAACCCCCCTAACAATTTTGACTCCTTTTTTGGGAACCCGTATCATGGCCATTCAAAGAACAAATTGCACTCGGAGTGAACCCAGATTTCATGCATGTAAAGATCTATTGTAAATGAAGTGTTTCGACATGTTTAACCATCATTTTTGGGCTTCGGTAGTCACCTCACATAGGCACTGATTTTGACTTGCTGCTTACTTATTTTTGACCATTTTTGGGTCCACGAAGGTCGAAATCATAATCAGACTTCGTAGTCATATGCACCCACCTAAAAATCACAAATAGGACTTGTTTATACACCTGAGATTAGGAAAAAGACTAGAACCTGCCTACTTTTGGGAGCTTACTTCGACCCTCATCACTCTTCAAGAATTCAACCTCTCACCATCGACAAGCAGCATGGAGGAAATTACAATTGAAGAAGCAATAAGTAGCGACGATCAAAGTCCTTCAAAACACCTTAAAGAACGATGCAATCGCAACAACAATGGTAGATGACACTTTGGTAAATTGGAAATGCCAAAGTACAATGGACGAGGGGACCCCGCCAAGTACCTTCAACTCGTCGACGCAGCATGTGCTGGCGGCGATCAGTCAAATGAAACAAAAGCCGCTTGGTTCCTGATGGCCTTAACTGATGAGGCTTCGGAATGGTACCTCGAACTTCTCGTAGAGGAGAGAGCCACATGGGCACTGCTATCTGACCAATTCAGAAGAAGATTCCAAACAGAAAGGCTGCAAGATGACCCCGCATTACAACTCGGCAATATAGATATGTGCAAGAAAGAAAAGGTCAGAACATACATGGGAAGAATGAAAAGATTAATAGCAAAATGTGATCCCCGTCTGGACGACAAGTACCTCATAGCATGGTTCATCTCTGGCCTGAAAAAATCCATTCGCAAGGATATGAAAAAAGTCAGTAGCTATGCACATTTTAGCGACGCTCATGAAGCTGCAATTGACATTGAGAATGGCATGACCGATTCTGATAGAGCGACAGTGATGGCTATAAATCAAGTCATCGCAATAAGAAATCTTCAAAGAAGGGAAGCACTTCCCACAAAGATCGCACCACCAAAGATAGAGTGGAAGCCATGGCCCTAAGAGTAAAAGAAGAAATGATGCAGGCCATCGAGCAAAAGTTGCATGTCTCTCAGCCACCACAGTACCCACAGAGAGAAAATATTTGGTGCCCACATTGTATGGCCAACCATACAGCCAATGAATGCCCGATCTTGAGGAATAGACTCAACCCACCAAAAGTGGTTCATCCCCCACGCTTATGGTGCCCCATTTGCAATGCTGTAGGGCATGATGTAAATACTTGCTTCTACAATATGAGGATAGCACAACCCCGGCCCCAACAATACCAATAGCCGCCACAAATCCCAGTGTACAGAGAATTGGCAGTGGCACCTAATGTACAAGTGCCACATCTCAACCCACTCCCAGTGAGAACACAAGTGCCTCAACTAATGAGGAATCCCAATCCTCCACAATATCCACGAGCTCCCAATCTTGCTCCAGTAGTTCCGATGCAACAACTCCAAACTGAAAAGTAGGAACCTCACTATGAGTATGAAACAGAATACCCTATGTACTACATGGATGGTGCTGAAGGACTCATCGCGGTATATGCAAATCAAGTAAGACCCACCACATATCAAACACCCATCAAGTGTTTTGGTTGTGGAGAAAACCACCGCATAGCAGAATGCCCACACAATGCGGAGTTGGGCATGCTTGCATGGATTGCCCACTAAGAACAAAGCCTCAGCCAACCACGGAAGTAAAACCTAAAGTACCCCTGGGGATGATAAGTGTGGAAAATCACAGTGTGGCAACACTAAGTGTGGCATCACAGCCGATCTTGATCATAACAAGACAATAGAAACAAGTGGCACGGCAAAAACTCCTTTTCGCTCAAAAAGCAAAGAGCCCTCTGGCAAAACAAGCCATGCCAATCCCACAGCACAGTGAGATCATGCCTAGCACATCCACGGAAAGTGCCACCCAAGGAGTCAAGGAAGCATACCCCAATGTTGAAACTGAAAAGACGTGCTACCAAGCCTTAAAGCAATGGGTTCAACAAGAACAAGAAAAATTTGAGGCAGACAGGATGGCAGTAGCAAAGGTCAGAGCACCATCAGCACCTAGCATTGACAGTGATTGATCCCAACAACTTCCAAGAGGTAATAGAGCAACATCCAAAACATCCGCAATTGGATGGCACTGCACCAACAAGCTTGATAAGCTGCCCAATCATCACAATGCCAATTGGGACCTTACTAAAAAATTGCCCTACAATGTGGGAAAGTTTCAAGGGATGGATTGAATCTTCACAATACTTCGCCACACCTGAAGAAGAGGAAAAGATAATTTCGGTAAAATTCGGTGCTCGAGATGACATAAAAAATATAACCATCCCGCTGGAGCATAAAGCCTTTGGTCAATACCTGGCAATAGTGGACGGCGGAGCCGGAGTAAACATTCTGGCAAGAGAGCTATATGAAGAATGGGGTCTTTGGTAAAATTCGGTGCTCGAGATGAATAAAAAATATAACCATCCCGCTGGAGCATAAAGCCTTTGGTCAATACTTGGCAATAGTGGACGGCAGAGCCGGAGTAAACATTCTGGCAAGAGAGATATATGAAGAATGGGGTCTACCTCCAATGCAGAAGGCCACATTTAACATCTGCCTAGCTGACCACATGAAAATGGAGCCATTATGTATCATTGATAATGTGTTAACAAAAATTGCTAGAGTAAGATTCACACTCCAGTTTACTATCTTGAATCTTCCCAAGGGACCACAGCATACTAGATATTGTTGAGAAGACCATGGCTTCGAGAAGCATCAGTACTCCATGATTGGGGCACCGATAGGATCACTATCCAAAATAGAGAAACCACTGTAAAGATAAATCTGGGAATATGGGAAATCAAATCCACTATTCCTAGAAATGTTGAAGACACTTCTTCCACTACAACCACGAGTCATGCATCCCCTAAACCTACCAATGCACAAAAGCCCATAGAAGGGGATACACAAAGTGACATTAACAATTAAATACAGACGTTGGCTACAATAGATAATTGTAAAACAACACATCTAATGTTGCCAGATGTGGATGCCCAAATGATACAACTAGAAGCACCAATTTGGGATGATGAATCAGAAGTAGTGGAAATGCCAGTCTTCATGACAGGCGTTGAATGGGACAATGACCCTGAAGAATCCATAATAGAAGGCTACGGTGTCGACATAAAGTGGGATCTGGGAATAGAAGCTGATAATGCATCCTTGGAAGGCCAAGTATTTGACAATGACTTGGCAATCCTACAGGCACTCATGGCCATTGAATTCCCCAAGATCGACCCTCCATCACAATCCAAAAGCAACCGGTCTAGGAAAAAGAAGGAGGGTGTACAGCACCACAAGGCCAAGATAGAGCATTTCAATGAATTCGAAAGAATGCAGACAAGAGTGGTAGAATTGTACTTGACTAAGCCCACAAAAGCACCTGGGTCCCCACCATCACTAGTCTCACTAAGCAAAAAGCTTAGAAAGTTCAAACCCAATGTGAGAATGAAGAGTGAAAAGGTCAATAGTAACAAAAAAGAAGAACAAGGGAACACATGTGAATTGGACCAAACATATTCTAGTGGAGCTAGCAGCCAAGCAAGAACCTCAAAGTGCCATGAAGGCTTAAGGGAAGTTCCCGATTACTTCAAAAACTACACTAGAGGAGAAGCAACAATAGCAATGCCTAGGCCAATCAGGGAATCAGAGCTCAAAGAAATAAAGAATATTGAGGATACCCCAATTTATGGCCTAGCCAAGACAAGGAAACTGAATCTTGCCTTGAACGATGAAGAAGAAAAGCCAGTGTACATTGGTGAACAACTCACTCTAGAAAAAGAAAATGAATTGAAAGCATTGGTCCTACAAAGAAATGAAAGGGATTTCCCCAGAAATTGCAGTACATACCATATAATTAAGGGAAGGATCCAAACCAAAGGTATGTGGACCTTACAGGATAAATCCCAAGTATGGCAGCCATGTCTATGAAGAACTAGAAAAACTCTTGGAGGTTGGTTTCATTTATGAGATCGAGCATACTGATTGGGTATCACCAATTGTGATTGTTCCTAAGAAAAACAAGAATCTCAGAATATGTGTGAATCTCAAGAACGTCAATACAGCAACAATCAGATATCATTATCCCCTACCATTACGTGAAACAGTTTTAGAAAGGGTAGTAGGATTTGAAGTGTATAGCTTCTTGGATGGGTTTAGCGGCAGGTACAACCAAGTACAAATTGTGCCTCAAGATCAGGCAAAGACAACATTTGCCATGGAATGGGGTATTTTTGCATACAGAGTCATGCCATTTGGCTTATGCAATGCCCCATCTACTTTTCAAAGGGTAATGTACACCGCCTTCAAGGAATTTCTCAACAAGTTCCTACAAGTCTTCCTCGATGACGTGTGTACACTCAGGAAAAAAGGATCACTTGAAATGCCTTGAAGAAGTACTTTAAAAATGCAGGGAGTATGGAATCTCTTTGAATCCTCTAAAATGCCAGTTCTTGGTCACACACAGACTAGTCTTGGGACACATAGTCTCTCGACATGGGATTGCAACTGACATGGACAAAATAAAGATCATCATGGAACTTCCCCCCCCCGCTAAATGGCAAGGGAATTAAAGTCTTCATGGGACATGCCGGATACTATAGAAGATTCATACTGAGGTATGCCATGATTGCAAGGCCCCTATGCAAGCTCATAGTCAAATTCATTTGGACAAATGAATGCGAACAAGCATTCGAAACCCTCAAGTGGAGATTGATCATAGCCCCTGTTCTAATGGCACCAAATTGGGACATAGACTTTCATGTACATACTGATGCTTCCAATTATGCAGTAGGGAGTGTGTTATGTCAACCTGGCAAACACAACAAAGACTACCCAGTATACTTTGCAAGCAGACAGCTAAATGATGCGGAGATGAATTACACCACAACAGAAAGAGAAGCCTTCAATGATCTACAGTGTGAAGAAATTTTGACACTATCTATTGGCTACTGACTTTATCTTCTATACACATCATCAAACCTTATTATATCTTGTGAATCGGCCATGTACCACAGGCTGGATCACTCGATGGCTTCTACTGTTACAAGAATTCAATTCTAAAATCATAGTGAGAAAAGGAGCTCAACATTTCATTGCCGATCACATGTCACGATTGAGGATAGGAGAAGATCCGGAAGGAATAGAAGATGACCTACCAGATGCCACATTATTTCAAATAGACGCTGTGCCTAATTGGTGTGTAGACATCATTGGGTATTTAATGGCAGGAAGACCACCTTGTGAAATGAAAGCAGTGGATGCTAGGAAACTAATTCTAAAAGCTGTACCCTATCAACTCATTGCAAGACAACTCTACAAGATGGGCAAGGACCTTGTTTTAAGGAGATGTGTGATGCCACATGAGATCATGCCAAATCCTTAGTGAAGCACATGAAGGCATTGCAAGTGGACATTTCCAAGGGGAAGCAACAACAAGAAAAGTCCTTCTCGCAGGATACTGGTGGCCAACACTTTGGTCAGATGCCTATGAATATGTCAAAAGCTGTGATGTATGCCAACAAACTTCTAAACCACACCACAAAGACTTCAATCCCCTAACAACAATCATTGCACAAGTACCCTTTGAAAAATGGGGGATTGACTTTGTGGGTCCCATCCATCCAACAAAGGAACACAAGCATGCTACATCATTGTGGCCACAGATTACTTTACTAAGTGGGCTGAAGCTAAAGTCATTAGAAAGGTAGATGCCAAAAGCAGCACAAGGTTCTTGTACGAGAATGTGATCACCCGATTTGGATGTCCCATTGAAATTGTGTCAAATAAAGGCACACATTTTGTCAATGAGGTCATCCAAGAACTCTTGTCTAGCTTTATGGTGATCCATAGAAAGAGCACACCTTACTACCCCCAAGGGAATGGACAAGTCGAATCCACCAACAAAATTCTATGTATTGTCCTCACCAAGGTAGTAGAACCAAAGCATTCTGATTGGGCAGAGAAACTAAATGCAACCTTATGGGCATATAGAACCACACTCAAGGTCAATACACGAAATACACCTTTTCAATTGGTGTATGGCCTTGAAGTTGTGGTCCCACTTGAATTTGTAATATCTAGTCTACGCATAGTAGTACAAGAACATATGGGAGATCATGAATCGCTAAAAGAAAGACTCTACCAATTAGAGAAGCATACAGAGAGCAGATTAGTTGCCTACCATGCCATGACAACAAAAAAACAAAGAAGGAAGGCATGGTTTGATAGAAATCTCAAAGATAAAGACATCAAAGAAGGTGACCTGGTTCTATTGTACAATACCAAAGTCCATAAGGGCAAGCTCAAATTTCTAGGTTAAGGACCCTATAGAGTCAAAAAAATGAATCCCATCGGAGCTGTGCTGCTAGAAACACTAGATGGAGTCCAGTTCACAAACGACAATACATGGGAGCCGACTGAAGTGGTACTACATCAACATGCAAGCTATCCCTGACAATAATGAAGATTTAAGGATCCCAAGTCTTCCATAGTTAGGACTAGATTGTTTCACGAGCACTCACTAGAGTGTGTACGCCTTCGCACATATAAGTAGTTTCAATCGATTTCAACCTAGGGCTCAGAGGTGATGACTGTGTCCTAGTTGCCCTATGATTCCCTTAGCAAATTAAGCATATAGGAGGAATGCCTACCTCACTAGTCATGATAGTGCACCCACACATTTTGAGCACCATGAATAAATTACACAAATAAAAGCCCCAAGAAATACTTGTTTTAAATCCACACACACAACACCCTCATCACAAAAAGAGTAAAATGCATTAGCCACTCACAAAAGAAACATGCACTCTTAGCACATGACACTATATTGGCACTATCAAACTAGGACCTGATTCATGTGTGCAATGCTAGGGTGAAGACAGTCCATAAGATGGTCTACAACACCATCAACAAAGTGACACCATGCCAAACGGCCTAAGCCTCAACCTCAACAGCCCTCCTCAAATCTGGACAATGATACTGATGATCAAATAGATGCAACATGCTAAGAAGAAATGCCACAGAACCAAGGGATACTAGAGGCAGGAGAAATTGAGCCACAGCAATTGACTATGCAAGATGTAGGTGCAGGACACCTTGAGGACCAGACCAACAAAGATCTAGCAATAACAGATGGAACAATATAGCTTGTATGGCCATGAGTCTCAATGTTCGCCATGTCACCCAATGCTTACAACTTCTTGCAGTCAAAGGGACTAGGTAGTCTTTTTAAGAAGCTAAAATCCTTCTCACCAACACCTACTATGACAGAATACATTTGTCAATTCATAACATCATATAAAAGCAGAGATATAAAAGCAGAGAGTTGGAGAAAGATAAGTATGGAACAGTAACATATAAAGAAAAGACCTTACAGATCTACCTCAGTAGATCCACTATGCAGGAGTCTTTCTCATTCCAAATGCACAAGAAGAATATCCCAAAAAAAAATTTTGAATGCAAGATTCTCTGAAGTTCAGGATTTATTCCCACCTAGCATAAAGTCACAAAGTGGGGGAATACGCCATGATATGATTCTGGACCCCATATGCAAAGAGGTAGCTAAGTTTTTGGCTGACATTTTCAATCATTCAAGAGTGAGAAAAAACTATATGTCAGTAAAAACTCTTACAGTCCTTGGTAGAGCAAAAATACAAGATTGGGCTCAACACATATCCTTGGTGTTAACCAATTATGTATCCACTACCCATAATGGCAAAAGCTACATTGCCCATCTATTGGCCATAATAATTGGGTTTGCAATAGAGCAAGAGGATGACTCTACACCCCTCTCAACACAAGATATAAAGAATTGATATTATCGCCAGAATGGGAATTAGACCCTCCACCTACTCTCAATGAGGATACCATGGAAGGGCAACAATCCGAATAGACTCCAGGGAATGACAATGTGGAACTCTGCCAAACAATACTGCAACTCAGTTCAGTCTTGCTCCCACAACAAAAGGACTCGAGCATGGAAATCCAAGAGGATACCATTCCACATAATGACTTTGCAAGAGAGCCAAATAGCATAGCTCTCCAAGAATCACAAGTCACCAATGTTGACCACTCCATGACTCTAGAGTCACAACCCCCAAATGTCTCTAGTGGCACCATACAACAAACTATTGTTCAAGACATAGATCAAAATTCCACATGGGCATATGGGAACCAACTGTATGTCCAATACAAGCAATGCCATAGCACATTCTAGATCATACGACATCATAGCCAATAGTTACAACAATGGTCTCAATTATTGCTACCATGGTGTCAGATGAGCAGGAAAGAGAAATGGAAAAACAGATGCTCCCATCACTCCAATCCAAGTTGCAAAGTGCCGAGACTGAAATTATGAAGTTCAAGGAAAGCATGGCAAAACAAATGTAGCAACAACTCCTTGCACACAATGCTCTAGGAGAAAGTAGAGAGGATGCCCTACAAGACACGGTTTCTCTCCAAGATAAACACCTATAGCTATCTAAGGCCTTGAACCAAAAGGAAGGTCGAGTTATCCCTCTCCCATATGCAAGCCACTTGTGATGATATAAAAAAGTTGGTGGAATTAAATGAAAGATTATTACTTAAAGAGGATCAGCTCCATGCCACATTAGACACAAACAATGAGTTGCAAAATAGCCTCAAAGAGGGTGAACATCAAATTCAAGCACTAGAGAAGGAAGGCATGGAATCAAGGGAAATACTTGTGCACACCAAAGCAGAACTAGACACTCAAGAACAAGAGATACTCCAACTCCACATGCTTAATGATCAAGTTCCAAGGCATCCAAAAGCAGCTCAACAATTCAATAGTCTAAAGCTTGCATACACCTCCACATTGGGTAAGTATAAAGATAAGTGCATGGAGTGGCAAAATCAAAAAGCTATAATTTCCAAGTTGGAAATTCAATTATTGGGTCAAGGTGATGATGGTGTGGAGGGGTCAACAGAAGGTCTTTTGATACAAGCCATCACTACATTATACTAAGACCATGAAAATGGGACTGAATGGCCATGATAATTTGCAAGGGCCTTAAGATCACCTAGCTTGAGGCCTATGGAAAGTATCATGGCCATTCAGTCCCATTTTCATGGTCTTGAACGAACATTTCCATGCTTTTGCCCATGCATCCTCTATGATGGTACAAAAAAAGGCATTGAAGGTCTTCTAGACATGCAAATGGGACCTGATGGCCATGATACTTTGTAGGGGCATTAAATTCAACTATTTTGAGGCCTATGCAAAGTATCATGGCCATCGCCTCTCATTCGCATGCCTAGAAGACCTTCGAGGCTATCTTTTCTACCATTGTCAAGGATGTATGGGCAAAAACATGGAAATGTTCATTCTTGACCATGCAAATGGGAGTTGGTGGCCATGAACATTTGCAGGGCATTAAACTCACCTACTTTTAGGCCCATGCAAAGTATCATGGCCATCGGGTCCCATTTGCATGGTCTTAAATGAACATTTCCATGTTTTTGCCCATGCATCCTCTATGATGGTACAAAAAAAGGCCTTGAAGGTCTTCTAGGCATGAAATTGGGACCTGATGTGGCCATGATAGCTTGCACAGGCCTTAAATATGCTAATTTTGAGGCCCATTCAAAGTATCATGGCCATCGCCTCTCATTTGCATGTGAGGCCAAATTTTGTACCATTGTAGAGGATGCATGGGCAAAAACATGGAAATGCTCATTCTTGACCATGCAAATGGGACACGATGGCCATTATACTTTGCATGCACCTTAAAATCACCTAGTTTGAGGCTTGTGCAAAGGATCATGGCCATCGGTTCCCATTTGCATGGTCAAGAATGAACATTTCCATGTTTTTATATGATTGTAGAGGATGGATGGGCAGAAACATGGGAATTTTCATTCTTGACCATGCAAATGGGACCCAATGGCCATGATCCTTTGCATGGGCCTAAACATTACCTAGTTTGAGGCCCTTGCAAAGTATAATTTTCATCGGGTTTGTTGAGTTCCACCTCTCACCCATGTGGCCATCACTTTGGGGAGTAATAGCAATATAAGAGTGGAGGCCGTTTTGTAGCTGCTCATAGTCTAGAGTAGTGGCCTTGTCTAGTGAATGATGCTTAGAAATCTGACTGTTGTCAGAATACTATTGGAATATGTTATAAGCACCATGTTGTCTCCTTTTAGAAGAAAGTTGTATGCTATAAGCTGGGAATACGAACTAGTTGCAAGCCTTTATCTTTTAAAATGTTGTTTTGTCTCTCTGAATGCACATTTCTAATTCATGTCTTTTCGACTTTAGTCAAATGTGAATCCAACTTTGGTAGTTCCATTACTAGAAGTGGATGTGTGTTGGAGTTTTTCTCCCTTTTGAAGATAGCAGTAGCACTATTGGCAATCCTCTACTGTGTTCGAACTCCAGCCAGTTGCTACTACATAGCAATCGTGCAAAAGAGTGGCAACAATAAGATCCAAAATGACTCGAACAGCAAGAAACCAACAATAGAGACCAAACTTGAACGAAGACAATCAATAGCAGAGTGCCTGCAGAAAGGCTACTTTAATACAAAACAAAGATGAATTCATATGAAAATCCAACTTCCAGCGGACTATGGTAGGAGATAGATTATGACTCTCTACTAGCAAGAACTCATAGAAAGAACATGTTCAAGAGTCTCTAGCAACCTCTGAACAAGTCATAAGAACTGGGATAAGGTGCAAATGACTACAAAGCCTGCCCTCGGATTAGGTCTTCAACAGAAGCAGATCGATGTCGGCTT
The DNA here is from genome assembly GCF_047967505.1 of Dipteris shenzhenensis. Classification (NCBI taxonomy): domain Eukaryota; kingdom Viridiplantae; phylum Streptophyta; class Polypodiopsida; order Gleicheniales; family Dipteridaceae; genus Dipteris; species Dipteris shenzhenensis. Next base: position 42,348,921 of record NC_141627.1, on the reverse strand, counting down.
CGACTGGACAAAGCGATAGAAGGTTGTTTTGAAGTAGTTCATCAATAAAATCAAGATCAATATGATTACATCAACAACAAAGTACTACACAAGCTTTCAAATTATCAAGCTCCATCGACATTACAAACAACTTAGTGGGGCAAGGCTGCAGTATAAGCAGTCTGACATAATCTAGTGACATTAGTTCTCCTTCTCTTTTCTTTCTTGGCAGATATCTCGGCTCATGTCAGATAGCTTTCAGGAGCCATTGTCACCAAGATGAATAGGATACGTCTACTTCACACGTAATTGAGCTCGTGTTGAGGTAGTGACTCAATTTGACCAAGATCAATAGGATATATTCCAGATCCAAATTACACAACAAGTGGAACAAGCTCATCTAACAGCTCACTCCAGAGTAGAGAATTATACAAAGCTCATGCTAAACTCAATACGTTGATGATATTTACATCGACAGAGGAATACCTCAAAATAACTCTTGCAACAAATATGGCAGCAAGTGTGGTTGTTGCATCCCAAAGAAAATTGAGCTTCGACCCACTACCTGCACAACCAAAAAGGAGAGTACCAGCCAAAGCTCTAGCTCAAAATCCAACTCCACCAAGAATGCAAAACCCATTAGTGAAAGTAGCCAAGTTCACACACAGAAAAAGCCAAGACCCTGACAGCCATGTTGGGCAGTTTGAGACATGGTGTGGATAGAAAGTGGGCAGACTCCTAGACGACACCAAAAAGGAGTAATTTGCAGCAGCAACCTTAAATGGTAAGGCAATGAATTGGTTTATGTAGTATGGAGTAGCTCATTTTACCACGTATGATGAGCTAAAAACTACATTTTTAAGTCATTTTTTGAAAGAAAAAATGCAAGAAGATATCCTTAAGAAGCTTTGAAACATGAGGTAGAAATATCTCTTAGTGGAGGATTATGCTCAGATGTTCCAAAATTTGAATAGAAGACTCACTCAAGCCAGCAACCAACTCAGGAGCAATTGGGAGATTATTTCTACAAAGGATTAAATAAAGAATTAAGAACTGCAGTAGCTGGTAGAGATAAGCTTGGTGGTGCTAATGACTTCAACAACATGGTTGAAGTAGCCTAAAGGGCAGAAAGAAGACTTGGCACTAAGTCAAAGGCCAAAAAGCAAAAGAAAAAGAGACATTTTGACTCTGACGCAGACTTTGAGATAGAGACAGATACTGATGCAGAGGAAGAGGATAGTGAGAAAGAAGAATCTGAAACATTCGATGAAGACAATGAAGAGGAAGGACACACCAAGAAAAAGAAAAAGGACAAGTAGACCAAAAGCAAAGAAAAGTCAAAGACTAAGAAGTAATCAGACAAGACTAGTTGCAGAGTTTGAAGCCACCTCCAACCCCACCTGAAGTTCACTGTGACTTTTGTGGGAAGGACAACCATGAAAAAGAGAGATGCTGGTACAGTCCAAGTTATAGAAGACGAGTCCCACCACACATTCAACAAATCCAAAATCAGGCCCCACTCATGGCAGCTAATCAGGTTGCAATAGGCAGGCAAGGACAACAAAGATTCCACAATGCAGCACCAAGAAGACCCAATTAGCAAAATTGGGGAAATCAACAAAGACAAAACCAAGATCAAGCATGCACATACTATGGCTTGGATGGCCATAGACAAGGACCACAATGTGAATTGTGGTGTAACATTAGGAAAAAAGGGAGCTCATTTTGGGGCCATGAGAGAAATCCACAATTTCTTCTTTTTTCATGAGTTCGAAATATGGGAAAGTAATAAAATACTCCTTAAAATATTCATAAGTACTGTAAACATGTTAGAGGATGACAAAGGATGAAAGAATAAAGATATTCTTCTGAATAAAGATATTCTTCTATATTCACTCCCATATCTCATGAATGTTATTATTCAATGCTCCTACAAGCCGCCATGTCTTTCTCTCAATTATTTTCTAGCCATCTCCACGATCATTAAACTTCTTTGTCAGAACACCATAACTAATCTTGCCATATGTTTGTTTTTTAAAGTTTATCGCCTTCAAGATTCTTTGCCTTATGAAAGAGTAATGAAATCGTGAAGTAATGGAAAAACACTACACTCAAAATGGCAACACCAAACTCCAACTCTACAGAACAAGGCAACAAGAGACAACAAAACCATCTTCATATTGATTTAGCTCAAGAATATGCGCCTCTTCCAAAATGACAACACGTCGGTGCCATGCAAAGAGAAAATAGAATGACCATTCTCAAATCCGAAAACATTGCTGAAATTTGTGGGCGACGGAACAAAGGGTATGCATGGATACATCACAGCTCAATATCAAGTTGTGCACATGTATAAGTCTTTATATGTGCAAGACGTGAACACAAAAATATAGCAGATAGCTGAAAGCTCCAGATTGAAAGAGTAGTTACATAATGAAATTGAAGAACATACAAAGATGAGGGAGAAGTTATGTAAAGCAAGATCAAAAGCGACCCCTTTGGGAGATAGGCTTACAAGTAGAAAACTTCGCAACCTTGCAAAATTGAAAGCAGGAAGTGGAGGGTGCAAGTGTCAAGTACAAGTGGCAAGGTGAGATTGTTTAAAGCGTGAGATTATTAAGAGCATTTACTATTTGCAATGTGGCTATGTAAATATTCCTTTGTTAACTCTTATTTACGCATCCAGTTTATAGGAAAGTGTTGGAGCCCCAAGAGGAAAATGTTGATCCGAACGCTCTTCCTATAAAACAAATGAAAGGTCTATTTTCAACGATTATTGCGAAAGGTATGATTAAGGAAAAGAAGTTTAAAAACCATCAAATGCAATGTTGTGCAATAGTTCGTGGAAAGCAATAAAGTTGATGAAAACTTAATTCAAGAGGCTCTCGATGAGAGTGGAGTTAGCACAAAGGTTATTCTTCTATTTTCAAAGCAGTATCATTAACTTTTAAAGATTAGAGGATCAAATGTGTGCTTCTTCCAAATCCTGCAGAAGTTTGGAATTTAAGAGCTTCGCTCAACGAACAAGTAGATGATTTTATTGGTCAGTGGTTGCATATTGAGGATGTATTTGAAGATAGTAAGGGGACCACTGTGTATAATCCTTGGAATAATATTTTTGTTGATCTTGAACAATTACAAAAAAGAATGGTTGAATTCTACGGAATCACATTTGAAGAGTGTCAAGGATGGCTTATATTTTTCATAAAGTTGGATGAATGTGAAATTGTGAAAGAGAAAAATACTGAAAGAGTGACCATCACACTTATGAATAGGACACTTGATACATTAATCACTAGAGAAAACTCAAAGCATTTTAGTGTACAATTTGAGAAGCATATTTGGTGGTTGGGAGCATTTGAGGTAAGCGTCAACTTTCATTTTTCAAATATAATGCTCTTTGATTTCATTTGTTAGATCTAGATGCTTCAATATAGTTTCTTCTTAATGGTAGGTAAAGACAGAGGACCAGCAAACCTTGTTTTGAGTGTTTCACCATATCAAAATACCAAAGTTCATCAAAAACTAGGCTCAAGGAGGGCAACTTCATGTTGAAGACAAGGGTGATTTCCAAGTTGATTGGCATATGGTAGGGGACCTCAAGACAATCCAATGTATGTTTAACATAAGCAAAGGAGGTAATTCAAAATCTCCATGCCTTTACTGCAAGGGGGTAGCCCATGTCATGGATCCTAAATGGTGGAGAAAAGCTCCTAATAGGGACAAGATTGATCCAAAATTTAAAGCAATTCTTGATATTCCTTTGTGCAATGTACATATATGCACATTGCATGCTTTATGTAGAAGCATTAAAAAGTTGGTCTTTTTGTATATTGGATTTGCTTGGAAGCTTCGACCAGGGAAAAATAGGAAGAAAGTCATTGCTGCATTAGAAAAAGTATTATCGAACATGGGTCTCCACGGAGGAGATGTTCATATCATAACAAATATCAAGAAGTCCTCAAATTGAAAGGATGTTCCTATCAAACCATCAACTGGTGGAGTCAAAGCAAGAAGATTTTTATCAGAACCACAAAGAAAAGGGAAACTTGGTAGACGATCAAGATATGTTTCCAGGGTGAGATACAGACTTTGGAAGCATGTGCATAACGCAGTCAAAGATGATATGGTGGATGGTGTTGCTCAAAATGTTAAAGCAGAGGTATGGAAATCCTTAGACAAGCTTTTCCAACTTTGTGACAAAAAGACATGGACCAAGAGCGATCATCGTGCATTAGAAGAGGAGCAAAACTGCATGAAATAAGCATGGACAAGCTGCAATATAACACACTACATGGTAAGCTGAGTTAATTTGTTTTGTATGCATAGTTTGTACTTTCAAACATGGTTTACAAAATTCTACTATGATTGCAGCATATTCTTTACAACCACCTTTCATATTTTGTTAAAAAAGTATGGATGCCCTACAATATGGTCAACACAAGAAATGGAAAAGTCTCATTACACAACAAGAAATGCTTTTTCCAACATACACAGCATTTTGGAGGAGCACATAAGGCAAATAGTCTCAAAGAAGTATTTCAGTGGTTTTTTAGAGGTATACTTCAAAGGTTGCAGATCCAAAAAAAAGTTTCATTGTCAAAAGTTAAAGTTGCCTTTAATATGGCACAAACGAAAAGAAGAAGGGAGATACTTGACAATTCAACAGTTGCATAGAAACATGCAGACTAGATACAATCAAAGGACTATGTGAATGACAAGTGGATGGATAGAGTTGGAAACCTTATGGAGATTTATAACAATGAAGCAGAGAGACTTTGTAATATTTTCCGAAAAAAATCAGTACAAATTCTGAGCTGACTATCTTTTCTTGTAGGACTTTGTGTCCTTTGTAACTTTTGACGATACAATATACTTGAGTTTACTCTTGTACTTCTTTTACATCGAGCTGCTCTCCTTCGATCTGTTTAGCCTCAAAATCTAGAAGAAGTGGCTCTCTACACCTAATCAAATGATGCTTTCCATAACCATCTAATTGGCTAGGATCTTTGATTCCAAGTGCTAAAGCGTAAGCAGTGGTATGTCAAAAAGTACCCTGCCCTTGAGCATTGCTTACCAAGGCCATATCCAAAAATGCCTAAAGCAAATAATTTCTCAATTAATATAACTTTGTCATTCCACCAATTTACCTGGTACCCACCAAGAATTTTTGACAAACATTTAAAAAAGTAGACAGCTATCTCTCCATCGTTACTTAATTGTCTATGGTATATCATAATCTTGGTAGATGACATCTTGTTCATGTACTGTGCAAGGGAAGACAACTATCCAAGTCCCCTTTCTCGGCTCCCGCAGGACCTTCTCAAAAAACTATCATCTTCAATATAGAGCTACAGTAGAAAAAAAGAAGCAATGAGAAATATATACAAGTCATGCTAAAAAAGATCTAGCAGAGAAAATAGTGAGATAGTATAAAAAAAGAAGCAATGAGAAATATATACAATCCATGATAAAAAAGATCTAGCAGAGACATTAGTGAGATAGCGTACCTTCATATTCTCATCATCCTCCAAAATTTTATCGGTCCAAAGATTAATGCTTCTTTCCATGCTACTTTATGTTTTCCTTTGCTCCTTCACCTTTGGTTGTATATCCTTCTGCTCCTCCAACTTTTGCATTCTAATCTTGTTAAAGGTCTCATTATCCATATCCTCCTCATCCACAGTTTTCACCTCCTTGGGATCAAATATATCTTCTAGTACCATTAATTCATTGTCTTCAATTCCAACATCCTTATCTATTCTACATACTTGAGCAATTAAGGCCAAGGCATAATCTTCTTTGAGGTCAAAGATAACGCCTATATTTGAGAGCAGATAATACTCTTGACCTTGAATAGTGAAGGAAGGAAGGATAGGTATAGCTTAACTACTTGTCTCAAAATCCAATCCTTCAATAGACATAGCTCCATTTACTGCTTGTGACTTTAAGGCTACAAGATCCAAGGTTGCAGCCTCCTTGCTCTCTTCCTCAAGATTAATATCCTCCTCATCCAACTCTTGTGCCTCTTCTATATTTTTGCCTTTGTCTTCAATATCAGGCTCTTCCCCATGATCTTCCATGGCATGTTTTAAATGCATTCCAAAGTGCTACTTTTTAGAACCCTTTTTGCCACTCTTGCTTGACTCTGCCTTGTCTTTCTTCTTTTTTCCTTTCATTTTTTCTTTTCCTTTTTTCTCGTCCTCTTCTTGCTTCATACATTTATGTTAATGTTTAAGGGTGCAACAAAGAGAATTCCTGAGCAAGAAGAATTCTATCTAATTACTCTAATCAAGAATCCAAGAGAGTAATTTCTAGTTGCATGTCTAATTGAGAATCTAAGAGAATAACTCCTTATCAATTTCCGCAATGTTAAAAACCATAACATAGTTTCTAAATTCAACAAGTTACAAGATAGTTCAATTTTTAGTTCTCATTGCTAACAGATACATTTTTGTAAGTGTGCATGATAGGGTCGAGAGTACTTTATCTCTCATCATAAGTCACCCAAGTGTATCCTTCAAGGTAGCCAACATCCTTTTCCGCAATATCATGCCCAAGACTCTACTTGCAAATCCGATGGAGAGGTGCCAACTCACCAGCATCCATCCACAAGCACAGCATGTTAGAACATGAATACAATGCACCGTGGGCCTGCACACAGTTGTTATCCGTGTTACTCTATCTAGACTAGCAATATTAAATCTTGGCATTCTAGTATGCGAAAAAGATCAGAGGTTGGCTTTTTAAGAGTTAAAGAAATGCGTATAAAATGTGAAAGTAATTCTCAAGGGAATATATGGAATAATTGTAGGCCCTGTTGTCCTTTATTCTCAATTCTTATCCAATCATAATGTTGAATCATCTTAGACCTGCAAACAAGAACCCTGAAAAAATGATGCATAGAAACCTGCATATAGAACACGAGTAAAATTTGTCTTGACTCAACTCATACCCAAGACAATTCCATGTTTCACTTACCAATCATATCCATGAAGTTCTAGAGGGAGGTCAAAGAAATCTTCGAGGAGCCCATACTTCAAACCTTGGCATGTTTTATTAAAGGGTGGAGTATAGGAAGACCCAAAAATAAGCAAAAGGTAATCAATTTACAAAGGACTCCCTTCTCAAGTAGTGGCGGAAATTTGTGGACAGCCATATTGTATGCAGCATATCTTGCGATACATAAGGAATCGCAGCTGATCTGAACTGAGAAGTTGCAGATCTCTGGACAAGCTATAATTTTTCTTTTGGAAGCATATCCATCATACATTTGTATCAAAAGAGTTATACCCTCTACAAAACAGCTAAAAGTTGCTGTAGTTACAGCCAGTAAATTACCGCCTTCTCATGTAGTGATAGAAATTTGTGGATAGCCATATTGCAAGCTGCATATCTTCTAATACATAAGGAATCGCAATCTAACTTGAACTGGGAAGTTTCAAATCTTTGGACAAGCTATAATTTTTATTTTGGAAGCGTTTCAATCAGACATTTGTAGCAAAAGTTACACTCTCTACAAAACAGCTAAAAGTTGCTATTGTTACAGCCTGTAAATTACTGCAATTAGCCAGTTCCCAAAAGTGAAGTGTAAATAATGAAACCGACTAAAGAGCATTAGTGCCTGCTTGACTAGCATCCTTTCTCCTTCATATATAGATTATGAGAAACATAGACTCTATAATGTATAGGTGGCACCACTAATTAAGCTAAGTTCTACTCTATTGCGGAGAATGCCGTCCGTGAGCAATGGCATAATTCGAAAGGAGACACACAATTTTTAAAATGATCAAGGGTGCCATGATCCAAGGACATATGAGACACTACGCAAGGAATAAGGTAAGAAAGCCATCGTGCTTGTGCTTCTAGGAAGCAACGAGGTGTTTCCAATCTTTTTGAAATAATTCCACGACATAATGCGACCTGAGGTCTACGCACGTAAACATAGAAAGAGAGAAAATTGAAGGATAGAGCAGGTAAGGCCACTGGAAGGGAGGCCGATGCCGAAGCCAACGAAGGTGACGCCGATGCTAAAGCCGAGGCCACAGCCACCACCGACGAATCCAACAGAGGCAGGGCCAAAGCCAGGACCCCAGCCAACGCCACAGCCTAAGCCAATGCCAAGACCCCAGAAAGCTCCATTCCTACCGCTACTCGAGCTCAAGCTCGAGTCACTCACCAATACCCTTTACGCCGCCTTCCCGTTCTGATCTTAAGGCAAAGTTTCAATAAATATGTAGAGAACTAGGAGAGGGCAGAGTTTCTGTTGCTAATCGTAAGCTGTGCAAACTATCCTTTCTGGTTGGCCACACCTCAAAAAGTCTGTGCAACTTGCTCAAAAAGTTATATGGTTCGACATAGCTCTTTAGATGCAAGGAGAGATATAAAAAATAGGAGACGGGATGAGGGTCTGGCCATTTGGCACAGCAAAAGGAGGGGAAATCATCGGGCTTTCGCACCTGAGGGGAGCATAAGTACTCGTACAAACTGATGGACCTAACAAGAGAGATCGGGTTTACTGCTCAAGATAGAACTACGCATAAACAAACGAACCAAGCAGCCAGTACAAGACAGTGGCGTAGGAATCCACTGCTCTTGGCTCACCGAATCGCACGCTAGGTCCAAGTTCTGTCGTAAACTCCCTGGCACAGAGATCCGTCTACGTAGTCTGAGAGTTCCCTTGTTTCGTGGGCAAATGGTTCCTTGGGAATGCCATGCCAGAGCTGTGAAGGAGATGAAGAATACGCAGAATACGGTGTAGAGGAATCAATCTCTTACCTGGTCGAGATTCGTATCTCCTTTCTTCCACCCCATAGGCAGCGAAGTGCAACTGCCTTGTACTCAGCTCCCCGAGACTGTACTCCCTTTTCCTCCGAAAAAGTGGTCCCAAAGGGCATCCAAGGTACCCTGTCCCAATTGGGCACTAAAGCACTAATGAGACGTGCACTAAAGCTTGTTGGTGGCCATCACATTCATCAATGTAAAGAATTAAAAGTTACCAATGGAGAGAGGTCCATGGTCACATATTCCACTCCATAGCTTCATATATACATCCTCTAGGGTATTATCCATAGCTTATAATCCACTTCATTTCCCATGGTCCCCCAGGAGATGGAGGGGTGTGTGCATGTGGCCCATGTATAGTCATGTGACTACTAATATCACATTAGATGAACTTAGTGGTCCTTGCACCCCTTAGGATCACAAGGGTCCCCACGGGAAGGAGTGTGTGTGTGTGTGTGTGTGTGTGTGTGTGTGTGTGTGTGTATGTGTGTGTGTGTGTACACAGAGTGTGTACAAAAGAAAGCGATATGGAGGTTTGGAAATTCCCGCGTTCTTTTGTACACTATCTCCCTCTCCCTCCCTCTCCCTCACCAACTCCCTCTCCCGCTCCCTCTCTTTCCTTCATGATTGTCTTATATTGAATGAAACCTATCTTACATTGAACGAAACCTATACACAAGAACGTGAGAGAAGCCAAAGAGCATGCCCTGCCTTCACCTCTCCCTTTCCTCCCCCTTGTTCCTCTTCTTCTCCTTCCCCCGATGACCTGCTCCCATTTGAATATATATATATATAGAGAGAGAGAGAGAGAGAGCGTGAGAGAGAGAGAGAACCTAGAAGCCAACGGATGAAGAGGAGGATGACTTTGATGGATGGAGAGGAGGCGAACTGATGGAGAGGAGGTGGATGGATAGAGAGGAGGCAAATAGATGGATAGGAGGCGGACTTCGTCACTAATATTGATGTTATGCAAATCAAGAAGCTCCTTCCCCGAACAGATGGAGAGGAGTCGTTTACGCTAATAGAGTACTAAAATAGACGTTTATGCTAATTAAGGAGTTGTTGGATAAAAATAGTATGTACACCTCGTTTTTTGCAAATATTAAATTGTGTTTAATAATCGCACGTGTGCCTCGAAAGTAGTGCCAAAAGTCACTATATCCCCCCCAACGATCACGAGTTTGCTTTAATTATATCGTCCTCGATTTTCTTTCTTGGAGAGACTAACGCCACTGCTGCTCGAGTTTCCATGCCTCGCTGCTATCGAGTTTCCACACTGCTTTCGAGTTTCATTTTGATGCCTAGCGATTGTCGAGTCTCCACGCCACAATGGAAGAGAAAGGTCTCTCTCTCTCTCTCTCTCTCTCTCTCTCTCTCTCTCTCTCTCTCTCTCTCTCTCTCTCTCTCTCTCTCTCAAGGTGTGTGTGTCATGATACTCTCTCTTCATCTTACTCTGTGTGTGTATGATGCTACTCTCTCTCTCTCTCTCTCTCTCTCTCTAAGCTGTGTGTTTCGACGATGGAGCTGAGAGAGAGAGAGAGAGAGAGAGAGAGAGAGAACCACACAAAGGGAGGGAGGGAAAAGCACACACACACACAAATAGAGAGAGAGAGAGAGAGACGGTGGGGGGGAAATGAGATACACACACAGAGAGAGAGAGAGAAAGAGAGAGAGAGATGTACAAAAGAAAGTGATATGGAGGGTTGGGAATTTCCCAACCCTCCATATCGCTTTCTTTTGTACATTGTATATGGAGTGTAGAGAGAGAGAGAGAGACAGAGAGACAGAGACAGAGCATCAACAATTGCAGAGCAGAGTAGTGTTGAACCGCAGTCAAAAGCATAAACTATCAAAAGCAAATCAAATTGTGACAATCACTCAGATACAGAGGATGCTTTAACAGAGAGCAGCCACAAATCTTTTGCACAAGCCATTCTTAAAGCCAAATGTCAGTTTGAAGAGCATATGAAAAGGATTGCAAGAGTCAGACAGGATGACTTAGAAGAAATGAATCTTGGGGAGAACCCCAAGACAGTATTGGTCAGTACAGGTCTTCCACCACCAAGACAATGCCAAGGTAGTATTGGTCAGTACAGGTCTTCCACCAACATTCAAAATGGCACTCAAAGACTTATTGACAAAATACAAAGATATATTTGCATGGCATTACACAGACATGAAGGCGGTAGACCCAAAGTTATGCCAACACGGGATCAACTTGAAAAAGGATGTTGTTCTAGCGGTGCAAAACAAATATAGAATGAACCCAAATTATGCAAAACAAGTGAAGAAGGAGATAGACACGTTGCTCAGAGTAGGATTCATCTATCCTCTCACACATGTTACATGGCTATCACCCATTGTAATTGTCCCCAAGAAGAATGGAAAACTCAAAATTTGTGTTGACTACTGAAAGCTCAATGCTGCCACCATTACTGATCCTTTTCCTCTACCATTTTGTGATTCTTTGTTAGATGTTGTGGCATGTCATGACATTTACAGTTTTCTTGATGGATTCATTGGTTACAACCAAATCAGGATCGCACCTGAGGATAAAGATAAAACTACATTTGTTACAGAATGGGGAGTATTTGCTTCCAATGTGATGACCTTTGGACTCAAGAAGGCTCCACCAACATTTCAAAAATACATTCGGGAAGTATTTGTTGACTATCTTACAGGTTTTATGAAAGTTTTTCTTGATGACTTTTCAGTTTTTGGCAAAAGGATGAAGCACTTACATCATTTGGCCTTATGCTTCACAAAATGTAGGTTGGCTAGACTCAATCCTGCCAAATGTGCATTTGCTATTAGTAGAGGCAATCTCCTTAGACATATCATCTCTCAACAATGTATGGAGATAGATCCCAACAAGGGATCTGCTATCCAAAAATCCAAGCCACCCAAAAATATAAAGCAACTTTAGAGATTTATTGGTCAAATCAAGTGGCACTGCAGATTTCTCACATATTTAGCTGACATATGTTATCCACTTACAAAACAAAACCCTACATTTGGGGTGAATCACAAGAGTATGCCTTCAACATATTGAAGAAAATGCTAATGCTTGCTCCTATCCTCCAACCTCCAAATTAGACTCTCCCATTTGAAACTTTTGTTGATGCTTTAGATACAGTTGTGGGTGCAGTACTTATGCAGCAAAAAATGGCTAAATGGTTTAGAATTGTGTATTATGCTAGCAGAATTCTAACAAAACATGAGAAAAACTATGCAGTCACAGAGAGATAAGCTCTAGGTATGATCTATGCATTGCATAAGTTCAGAAATTATTTGTTGTGTAATAAGGTCAACTTCCACATGGATCATCAGGCACTTATTTACTTGGTCAACAAGCGCATTAACCAGCTGGATGCTCTTATTGTAAGAATTTGACTACAGCATTGAACATAGACCTGGAAAGCAGCATGCCATTGCTGATTATTTGAGTAGCCTTACATCAGGGGAAGCTCCAATAAGTATACCTGATGAACTATCTGATGCAAGCATTTTCATGGTAAGAATTGAGGAACCCTCAAACTGGTATAATAAGATGCTCTTTTTTCTTAGTGATGGATTGATTCCTAAGTAGGGATCAAAGGAAAAAACTTGTTTTACAAAGCAGGCCATTTTTTGTTTTGCTGGTGTTTTATTTAGAAGGGGAATTGACCAAGTCATTAGAAGATGTGTGCAAGATCATGAACAAAAGGATGTCCTGGCAGAAGCTCATGGAGGACTAGCAGGACATTTCTCTGGAGACATTACAGTTAAGAAAATCTTACAAGCTGGTTTATGGTGGCCTACTATGTTAAAAGATGCTCACAATTATGCAAAGGCATATCTACCATGCCAGAGGGATGATAGACCACTTGATACTAATAGAATGCCTCATCAGCCCATTCTCCCTTTGGGACCATTCCAAAAGTGGGGGCTAGATTCTATTGGTCCTATCAAACCACCATCAAAATTTACAGGTAACCAATATATTTTGGGTGTAGCTGATTATTGCACAAAGTGGGTTGAGGCTATAGCCCTTAAGACATGCAAAGCCAAAATTGTGGCACACTTTCTTTACCACAATATTGTGACTAGATTTGGAGTACCTATTGAAATAGTATCAGACAAAGGTACCCACTCCATCAACAAAACAATTAGAAAGATGACACCAAGGATGCACATGATGTTGCACAAAAAATCCATAGCATATTATCCTCAAGCTAATGGACAGGCAGAAAGCTCTAATAAGCTTATGAAAAAGGTGTACAAAAGGACAGTGGTGGTTGATCATCCAGAAGATTGGGTTCAGCACTTGGATTCAGTTTTATGGGCCCTCAGAATAGCTCACAAGGTTTCAAATCGGTCTGACACCATTCAGATTGGTGTATGGATGTGAGGCAGTGGTTCTAATGGATTTTATTGCAGGCAGCTTAAGAGTTACAATTGATAATAAGGTATCACCAGAGGAAACAGATTGCAGCAACTTCTACAATTAGATGAAGATAGACTAAGCAGTTCGCACACTGCTAACATCATTCAAAAAAGAAGAGCTACTTGGATCAATAGAAATATCAAGTTCAAGTTATTTAGTTTTGATGTTCAATACAAAGTTGGGTAAAATGCTAGGAAAGTTCAAGCTAAGGTATGATGGACTTTGATCAAGGTACCTTCCAATTAGTTGACCTTCACGGCAATGCTTTTGAAAGGCCAGTAAATGGTTTAGGGTAAAACCCTACATTGGACTTGATCCAACCCAGGCCAAGATCAATACAATATCTCTGTAGATGTCTACCGACTTCAATCAAGAAAATGTTTTTGTATCAGTCATTCAGGTTGAAGACTTTAACAACAAGATATTTTAATATAACTCCGATGCCACTCAAGATAGCAAGCTTCAAGGCCTCAACCTAGCAGAGCTAGGGCAACATACAAATCTGGTCAAGAAAATGTCTCCAATCACTATCTACAACAACTCTCTCCGTGGATTGCAACTAATTTCAACATTTTCTACTATGATCCTACCATAATCAAAAGAAGTACATAAGGCAACACTACATGAAGCAGCTTCACTTCAGCTCTTACCACCTAGTTTAAGGCACCATTCGAGCCAAAAACAACCAGACACCTCGATCAAATTCCAACAAGAGTCTGACTAGCACAGAAGAAAACCAAATCAACGACCTCAAAAGGTCTCAGGTAAGCTTTAATGCATTCAACATCAAAGCAATTGAATAATGTAGGTACAAGGGTGTGAGCATGCACAAGCACAGTGGCAAAAACAGGCAAGGCTCTAATCCGACCATACGATGTCTACCTCCAATCCAACCAACGAGCTGCTCGCGCCTAGCAAATCTGACTTCGATCAAAGTCCAACCTACTATTTTGACTCCGATCCAATGTAGTCAACTAAGAAGACTAAGCTGAGTCCGATCTGACCATGGTCCTAGTGTCTAACTCATAACGCCCATTCCGACACTTTCAACGGCTACCCCGATTCATCACACCGTGAACGATCGAACACATACAAGACGTATGAGAATCATTACAAATCTCGACGACATGATCAATCACTCACCTAAGGTGCATAAATCGAAAGCCTTGATCATTACCAACTTGGAGACGAGAAACTAATCATACAATACAAAATAAATAGCACCAGTAAGAGACTTTGCATGAGTCTCTCTACCTCTCCTAGATCAACGACAAGATCACTGAAGCTCATGCATGCAGCAGCAAGTCAGTGTTCACATCCACTTGCCACAAACTCCATTCCCTGTCCAGAGCCATATATGGAACCCAAACTAGCTCTCAGACTCACAACCCTAGCCGCCTGGTAAGCTCCTAAATAGCCGTTTGATCTTCTCAGCAACATCGCCCTGCGTGACGCCGACATGGGGAAGAAGACAAGCCTCACCCCTACCCGTAAGAGTCCTTGAAAGAAGGAAATCGGAGAGGAAAAGCTATAGTCATTCCCGATCCAAAAGACACGGAGTTTGACAGCAACGAGATGCCCTTGCCCCCTCTCAAGAAGCAAATGGTACAGACTAGCCTCACCAATTTTAGGACCTCACTTGACCTCGCAAAGCACAGCACAATATTGGTCTTTTGCCATATGCGAGCCTACCGTGGAATTCTTGGAAGGACCAGCTTGAGCTCTCGCCCAATATGAAGCTTTTCAGAAGTCCGGAGGTATGCTGACCCCAAATCTCATGGTTACCTTGGAAATCATTGCTAAATTTTTCCAATTGCCGATTTTATAAAGCAAGAAGTCGTGTACAAAAAAGACAAAGATGCAAACATGCAGAAAGTATTCGGTCCGCCCGAGACCATTAAAATTACTTCTTCATCGCCAAAGTTGAGGATGCATGCAGACATTAACAACTTGTATGGTACTTGGAACGATTGCAATTGTTAGTCAAGACCAACACCATGAGTCGTAACTTTTATGCAACACTTCGTGTAGCAGAGAAAAAATTTACAAAAATCTCATGGGCACATCTTCTTCACTCCAGGCTGATGAGTGAGATTGCAAGGAGGGATTTAAAAATGTCAAATGCCCACACCAAAATTACACCTTTTATTTGTGCTCTTTTCGAGTATGCTCATCAAGCAAGCCAAAAGTGCCTTGAGGTAATTGTATAGTATCAGGAAGAAAGAACAAAGCACATCCATGGTTAATCCAGATGATGATGATGTAAAAGGGAAGCAACAAGTCATTCAAGATCTTGAAGCTGCACACTACACCAAGGAAGAAGCCACAATGGCCGTGTATGGTCTTTCGTCTCGTTGGCAAAGAAACTTTATGATATGCCTCTCACCAATGCCGAGCTTTTGGCTGGACCACCAAGCCGGCAAAGAAATCAAATTGAATCCAAAGTCCAAGTCAATGTCTCCAAATCAGGAGAAATGGCAACAACTCAGGGAGGATCTGCCTCGTTTTTTACCAACAACCTCTCAAAGAAGCTCGCTCGAGGCACTCTCCCCTATCTGAAAGCTGATGGAATTGCAAGAGAAAACTCCACACATTAGTTCAACCACAAGCAAAGGTGCAAAGGTATTGACCATGGAGGCAGAACATGCACTGTAGGTATTGCAAACATTCCATGAGCAGCAAAGAGAAGGACAGATGCAACTTCACAAACAGATCATGGAATTGAAGCAGGACAAACAAGATGTACATGACTACATTGTTTTGCAACAAAGTGCCCAAAAAGAACTCAAAGCGAGCAAAAATGAACTTGCAGCAGTGAAGCAAGCATATGCCCAATACAAGGAAATGCAGCATAAGCAGATTTCCAAGCTTACAGGCCAAATTAGGGTGCAAAGAGAATGTCTACCAACAGTCACAACTTGGTTAGAAGAAATGAAATCGGAGTTTTTCCTCTATTTAGAGAGACTGTCTGCCTCACACATGGATCTGCAAATTGAGAACACCAAGAAAGAGTTCATGCACTCAAAGGGGTAGAGCAATCTTTGAAGGAGATGGCTAAAAGAATCGACAGTGTTTTTCTCATTTCAACAAACCTCAGAGATATGAAGTGACAGTTAGCCGAAATCGCCCAAGGCATGTGATATAATTTGGAACAGAGATTATATGTGATTGCTAAACGGCCTTATGAAGCGTTTGCTTCAACCGCTTATACATACAACATTATGGCTAGTGAGATGGAAGTGGTAAAGTCAAAGGCTCATAGTGCAGGAACAAAGACGGTGCAGATTGAGGAGGCCACGGTTCCAGATGTATTCGAGGCAGAGTTGTTAAACTCTAAAGTGGCCCTTCTGCACTCTATGCCTACCAAGGAAGACACAAAACACAGTAGCCTAACAGATGCCACAAAGCAGAATAAAGCTACCATAGGAAAGCCCAGTTATGATGTGCAAACAAAAGCTCTACTAAAGGTTGAACCCACTGAACAAAGTGTGGAAAACGAACCAGTTGAAAGTGCAGTAGCCAATGATAAGTAATGGACAGACCCCCAGCTTGCCAAGACAGGAAGCATTGACATCAAATGTACACAAACCATCAATGTACAATTGATGGAATATTTCAAGTAAAGGGTCTGTGTCCCCGATTTTTGGAAAAAACCTCTCCACTGGGCAGTGCCAGGTGTTGAGACCCACCTCTCACCCATGTGGCCATCATTTTGGGGAGTAACAGCAATATAAGAGTGGAGGTCATTTTGTAACTACTCACAGTCTAGAATAGTGGCCTTGTCTAGTGAATGATGCTTAGAAATCTGACTATTGTCGGAATACTATCAGAATATGTTATAAGCACCATGTCATCTCCTTTTTTAAGAGAGTAGTATGCTGTAAGATGGGAATACAAACTGGTTGCAAGCCTTTGTCTTTTAAAACAATGTTTTGTCTCTCTGAATGCGCATTTCTGATTTGTCTCTTTCTGACTTTAGTCAAACGTGAGCCTGACTCTTGTAGTTCCATTACCAGAAGTGTATGTGTGTTGGTGTTTTTATCCCTTTTGAAGACACCAAGAGCAAGGTCCCATTTTCATGGTCTTGAATGTAAATTTCCGTGTTTTTGCCCATGCATCCTCTACTATGATGTTACAAAAAATGTTCTTGAAGGTATTCTAGGCATGCAAATGGGACCTGATGGGCATGATACTTTGTACAAACCTTAATCCACCTATTTTGAGGCCCATGCAAAGTATCATGTCCATTGCCTCTTATTTGCATGCCTAGAAGTCCTTCGAGGCCATTTTTTATACCGGTAAAAACATGGAAATGTTCATTCTTGACCATGCAAATGGGACCTGATGGGCATGATACTTTGCACCAACCTTAATCTCACTAGTTTGAGGCTTGTGCAAAATATTGTGGCCATCGAGTCCCATTTTCATGATCAAGAATGAAAACTTCTATGTTTTGTACCACTGTAGAGGATGGATGGGCAAAAACATGAAAATGTTCATTCTTGACCATGCAAATGGGACTTGATGGCCATGAACATTCTCTCTCTCTCTCTCTCTCTCTCTCTCTCTCTCTCTCTCTCTCTCTCTCCCCTTCAGATTCTACAACCACCTCACACCCACTTCTTACATCAATGGCACTGTGGGCAGCAAGGAGAAAGCCAAGACACTCTTCCAAGAAGCTACCGTATGGATATTCTTGTTTTCACTCCTCCTTTCAAAGCTTATTCTATGAGTTTTTTTCATGTTTTCTACATGCAATAGGGAAGAGGGGGAGGGGTAGAGGCATAGGGAAGAGGCAGTCTTGGGAGAGAAAATGAAATTCCCTCCCTCTCCCCTTCCAAGCTCTTTTCTCTCCCTCACTCCCTTTTCCTCTCTCCCCTTTCCTCCCTCTTTCTCTAGGTGGGTGTTGAACAAGATGGCTGCTGTACTGAAATCACGAAAAGACCAAATCTGCAGAAAAGCAAAGGCAAGCATTTATGTTGCTCCCAACCCAGAGTAGAGTGGAGTGACACTCACCAAGGTATTGGAAAACAACCCCACGACACTGAGTCATAGCTAGGAAAAGAAAATTTGGTACCTTTTCTAGGGATAGCAAAGTATGCTTTTACATTATGTCTTATATTCTTCTATTATCTACCAATTTCCCAACACTTTCTAGCTTAACTAGGAGTGTTGATTGTGGAGAATAGGAAATGGTTGAGAAGAAAAGAGGTCTTTTTCCATTTTTGAAGCATGTGAGGTGAATGTGAGTTGTTTTTGGTGTTTATTGATGTTAAATCTTAGTAGAATCTAGCTTAGAGGACTGCTAAGGTGTTTAGGCAAGAAAACCCCAAGAAAAATGTTGCAAAACGATGCTTTTGGGTGAATTAGCTCTTTGGAAGTACAAAGCTATTACATCATAGAAAAGTCCCCATCTTGGGCCCCAAATGTGTTTTTTGTTGTTTTGGGCTTTCAATAGGTAGAATAGGTAGGACATCACTCCTAAAAGCTCACAAACCCTGCATCAAAACCCAAAATCATTAATAAAATCATCAATCTCCCATTGACAGACTATGTGGAGAGAAGACGTTGCAATAAGTACTAACACAATGTCGTGTTGCAATAAGGCTAATGCAGCAAGATGTTGCAATATAACACACCAAATGTTGCAATAATCTACCTAACTTTGACACTGCCAATAGCAGCAGTGCTATCAGTCACCTACCCATGTTGCATTAAAGAATTCAACTTACACATTGCAGAAGGATTAACACATCATCTTTAACATTAGTTAACATAGTGCATAAGGAGATGCCCTTAAGGTGGCATATGGGGGAGATGGACTTAACGTGACGTAGTGTAATTGGCCATAATGCTACGCATGAGGAGATAGCTTTAACACATCATTGATGCAATAATAGCATCAGAGCGCCATTGCATTAGCCTTGATGCAACATCAATGCATTGCTCATAATGAGTGTCCAAGCCCACATGGCCCTATGTGAACATCTAAACTAACTAATTGCCTCACCTACATGCACCTGAGATCTGGGTGTGGGTAGCTGCAATAACTCTACTGAGAACTGGATGCACTACTTGCATTGCCCATTCTCTTCATGATCCTCATCTACATGTACCAATATTGCCCTTGTATTGCTTGCAAGCATACCACCTATGTTGAATGAAACTCGGGGGACCTATCAAACGAGTCTTATACATGGTCCCATATCCTCGAGACCCAATCGATTGCATTGCCCATTCTCTTCGTGCTCCTCATCTATGTGTAACAAAATCACCCTTGTACATCATCTTTAACATTAGTTAACATAGTGCATAAGGAGATGCCCTTAAGGTGGCATATGGGGGAGATGGACTTAACGTGACGTAGTGTAATTGGCCATAATGCTACGCATGAGGAGATAGCTTTAACACATCATTGATGCAATAATAGCATCAGAGCGCCATTGCATTAGCCTTGATGCAACATCAATGCATTGCTCATAATGAGTGTCCAAGCCCACGTGGCCCTATGTGAACATCTAAACTAACTAATTGCCTCACCTACATGCACCTGAGATCTGGGTGTGGGTAGCTGCAATAACTCTACTGAGAACTAGATGCACTACTTGCATTGCCCATTCTCTTCATGATCCTCACCTACATGTACCAATATTGCCCTTGTATTGCTTGCAAGCATACCACCTATGTTGAATGAAACTCGGGGGACCTATCAAACGAGTCTTATACATGGTCCCATATCCTCGAGACCCAATCGATTGCTGCAATAACTCTCCCAAGAACTAGATGCACTACTTGCATTGCCCATTCTCTTCGTGCTCCTCATCTATGTGTAACAATATCACCCTTGTATTGCTTGCAAGCATACCACCTATGGAAACTCAGGGGACCTATCAAACGAGTCTTACACATGGTCCCATATCCTCGAGACCCACCAATCCTCTCTCCCTGGCCTTCTTAGTTGATCTTGTCCTTGGGGTGAGCAGTCATCCTCCAGTCTCTTGATCATGTCTTCTAGGACTTGTCTCCTCACTTGACTAGATTTGTCCAATCTTTGTTTAACCGCTTTCAAGAAGTGTCATGTGCGTTCAATGGCTCTCACCCATTTATCTATGGTACTAGTTGTTCCTCCGAATGCCATTTGCTAGAT
Organism: Dipteris shenzhenensis; assembly: GCF_047967505.1. Taxonomy (NCBI): domain Eukaryota; kingdom Viridiplantae; phylum Streptophyta; class Polypodiopsida; order Gleicheniales; family Dipteridaceae; genus Dipteris; species Dipteris shenzhenensis. Next base: position 42,328,585 of record NC_141627.1, on the reverse strand, counting down.
TCTTGCAATCTTGGTCTGCACATAAGGTAGCTAAAAGAAAAAAGGGTTGGCTTTGAACCAGGAGCAGAATCTCCTCCTTTCTCCCTTTTCCAGTGATAAAAGTACTCGCTTGTGTGGTCAAAGAAAGGGAGGGACATGAGAGCACTGGCCTTGTGGCAAAGAGCACTATCCAAAAGTCTTCTAGTCCTCTAAAGCATTGATCAAGAGGGCTTGATCTTGGAGAGCATTCCAAGCTGCCAACTCACTCCCTCTTAGAACGTGACCTAGCCCATTCCATCTATCTCTTCTGCTTTCTACCATATTGAAGTCCCCCAGTAGGATAATGTTATCTTTCAAGGATTTGCCTTCCCACATAAGAACCCTCTCTCTAGTAGAGTTGGATGTGTAAATCGAGAATAGTTGACACTCTCGATTGGGATGCGTGAAGTCAACCCCTATTCTATTTTGGCCAAAGGTAGTTCAGATCCCTCCTACCACCTGGGAAAGGTGCTTGGCAATGCCCAGGAGGCAGAGGTGCTTGGCAATGCCCAGCACTGCCTCCCCTCTGCCTTCTTCATGATCAGTGCAATACCACTCCCTTTTGTCATCAACCTATTTGAGTTGCCATCTTAGCTTTGAACCCCCGACCTTTACTTTCCGAAGTGCTATAAAGTCAATGGTGAGACCTTTGCTTCTGATCCATCTTCTGAGAATTATTGGTCTAAGATCATTTGATAATCCTTGGACATTGATACTAAGGAAAGGGAATAGGTCTTGTTTTTGCATCATTGGGTATTGCTTTTGTTTCTTTTCTTCTTAAAATTCACTTGCTACACAAGGTTGAAGCCTCTTGATAGCCTTCTCTTCTCGCTCTCTGTGGCTCCTAGCTCCTTGGGCTTCTCGTTCAGAGGGGAGGGGCTAAGTGAAGACTTTGCCTTTCACCTTGAAGAGTTTTTTTACCTTTCACTAGAGTAAGGGGGGGTCATCTCTATCCAAGGCTTCTTGTTCAGCTCATTCAAGTTGGGCTTCAAAGTCCTACATGTTTTCTACAAATATTTCATCTTCTAAGCTATCTATTTGTTTTTCATCATTTGTCTCTCTCAAGTCTACCTGCTCTACTTGTTGTTCTTTCCTGACTTCCCTCCACTGACTTTTCTTTATCTTTCCCGTTCTTCTTAGTTTTGGGGTCGACTATGGGGGCTTCTTTTTCTCTTTGCACATCCCTCTGGGATTTCTTTCCTATGGTTGTTTCTAGCCAAGAAGTCCTTAATGAAGTGTCCTCCCATGCCAGAGAGGAAACAAGAGTTGGGAATGCTTTTGTAGAAGACTTCAAGATTAGTTTCGCTCCGTCCCCATCTAGCACTCGGATGGCATTTGGCGGCTCTGTAGCTAGGTCCATCAAGACGCAAGCTTGGGGGTCTCCTCTCGGACTAATGAACCTTTAAATTTCCAAGGCTAGGAATTGACCTAGGGGCCTCAACTTGTGGGAAGATGGAAAGCGGAAGGTCTGGGAATTCTACCCAAATTGGTGCTTTGGAGGGCGGAGGTGAGTCAGGGTTGAAGGTAGGTTCCCACATCTGGACAGACATAGCTGACTCCTAACGGTACATGAGCCCTTCTCCAGTACTTCTGATGCCAATTTGGGCTTTTCAAAAAGGAAAACAATGTATTTGTTCTTTAGAAAGTGAACGCTAGTGACATTCAGGCCTTTTCGAGACCAAAAATTCCTCACCCATCATTCAAGGAACAGAGCAGAGCCATTTCTTAGTTTCATTCAACATTTCGTTGTGGACTTTCATAGTAGGAATCTTACCTTGGACACAACCAGGATCTGATCGAGTTTTTTCAATATCTCCTTCTGCTGCGGTGGCGATGGAGGGGTCGCAGAACATCCTCCTTGCTCTTGGTGAGAGCTGCTCCCACGCCGACTACTTTGAGGTAGCGGGGGCTTGAAACGGGCTTCAATCGCCTCCTTGGAGAGCTTCCACATTGGTTCCTTTTGATACCTCCGACAAGGCTCTCCCTTTCTCGATCAATTGCATCGTATGCGAGGGGGGCTCCATGAACAGGACGCTTCTGAGCTTGAGCCATAAAAGATATAGATTTCACATTTTGTAGTCTATTTGTGTCATTGAGAAGTTGTCTAGTGCGGATCTAAAGTCTGCCAGTAGGCCCCCCCCCCCCCGGCCCCCCCCCCAAAAAAAAAGGGCCACAACAATCAAAGATGGTTGAGGAATGAGAGATTAATATTTGTAAATCTCTCTATCATTGTACAATGGATTTGGCTTCATCTTGAGGACATGGCCCAATCTAGTGTGTCAAGGAAGATCCTCTAGCAAGGTCTCTAGACACTCTTTGATCACTTCAAGTCAAGGGACCTTGTCATATGCGAGAACTGAGGTTGATGTGGTAGGTGAGCACTCCAATTGTGCCAAAACATCCTTTCATGGAGGACAAAATGGATTGATATTCCTTCAATAGATATTTGGTACTTTTGCCTCCTATCAGGAATCGTATGTAGTACTTGCATGTAGAACATGCAAGTTGGATTTCTAAGAGGGATTATTTCTAGCCTTATGCAAGTATAAGTAGAGCTTTGCCGCTACTCTACACACACATTATGTACTACCTAAGTCCATGTTGGCACAGAGACAACATACTCCCGGATCCATTTTATTACCCGTCCTTGGGTTATGGCTAATTGCGAGCACGTACCTGGGTTGCCATGCTTTTAGTCCAGTAGCTATGGAACTTGTGTCATGCCAGTCGATCCTGCTGTAAAGCCTTCGCACCATACAATTTTTGCTCAATTTCCAAGTAGCCTATATCCACCATTTGCTTGAACAAAGATATGTGGCATGCTTCTAAGAAGATCACTCTTTGATAGAGTCGGCTTGTAATCTGAGCATCGACCCTTTCATTGGGATTGAAATTGAGTGGAGGAAAATGGGAATCGAGGTAACATGGGACATCCAGAATGAATTCCAATGTTTTACATAATATAGCACTACCACCAGATAAGAATCAAGGAGGGTGATGAATACAACATAGCTTTTATGACAGAAAGGGAACTGTTCTGCAGAGGGTCCACACTTGTGGTGGCGCTGAATAAATAAGGCGGGGGGAAAGAGTTCTCCATGAGATGGTTGGTGGTTGTAAGCCTCACACAGCAAAGCTGACTCTCAAAACAAAACAAAAAATGAGTTTAAAGTGATGGCCTTTGGGTTCCAATACTAATGAACTTAATTCTAGGGCTCTACCTTTCTATGTTTGTATTGGTATTCTTTGATGACATCCTAATATAGAGCACAAGCAAAGAGGTGGATTCCACATGGTAGCCTGAGAGCACTTTGCAAAATTTCCAAACCTGCTGAGCTGAGCTAAAGTCTTTCCTCCTCATGACAGGCCAGAGTACCCACGCACTTTTCTTTTCAGATAGTTGCATCATTTGTGTTCATTTTGTAAGTAGGAGGGGATTGTAACAATAGAGTGTTCTAGGTTTAGCATCACCTAGTTAAATGGGGCCCAATTAGCCCAAAAAGAGGGTCTCATTCATTGTAAACACTTTAGTACTCTCTTGTATTTTAAGTTGTGTTTTCAGGATTGATTGTGGGCTTGCCACGTGGTAACCCTATTGTGTAATCCCATAAGCAATGGTGTGCTGGCACTCTTTTCCAAAACTATATAAAGGCTTCAGCTGTACTTTCAACATTCATTCTAAACTAATGCAGGTATCATTCTACTCTTTCATTTGTTACCTCTTCCTAAGCATCAACCTACAGGTTGTACATGCCAAGGACACCATCTGGCACTTAGCTAGGCAGCCATCAAAGGAGCTACTTGGTCCCTTGCACTCTTCTTGTAAGAGAGACCTAACCCTTCCCCTCTTCTATCTTTTCTTCTATTTCTCTACTAAACAAACCCTAAGTTACCCCTAAAACAAATCTCTCTTAGCAATTCTAGTAGGAGCTATGTTTCACAAATACAACAAGGAGGGGCATGTAGCAACCAAGAAAGAAGACTCTAATTACGAAGGTACATATAATCAAGGACAAGGAAACCAATAACACATCAAGCAGACACTTCGAAGGTGAAGGTAAATACAATTGTCATGCACTATGGAAAATTAAAGCGTTTATCAATGGGAGAAGGTTGTTATGTTGCATGATGATGGAAGCACCCATGACTTTATTTTGGAAAGAGCATTGTCACTATTTAGCTTAGAGTCCATCCCTTCTCATATTAAATTAAGGCTTCATTCACAAAAACAAAGTACAATTGTACTAGAGAGGTCAAGAACTTACAAGTATCAGATTAGCCTTACAAAGATAGACAGGGCTTCCTAGTAGCACTCCCTATGAAGTTGACATTATCTTAGGTAAGCCCTAGTGGCATCAATATAACCCTAATATGATTCACACCAAATGTGAATTGAAAGGAATAACTAAGAAACATGCTTTAAAAGTTCTATGAAGACAAATATTAATCCCCTACTCATTCACACAAAGGCTAAGAGGACAATCAGAAAACAAGAGAAAACTTGCTTGATTTTGGTGAATCAGGTTACGGCTACTAATCCTACTACCAAACCTACTCATTCTATCTAAGTTTTCTAATTGTTTCCTAGAGGACTTACTACCTGAATTACCTTGCTCTAGACAGCTGGCTGCTACATATAGAGACTCACTGTGTTGCGACTACTATACATAGGCATGGGAGTAGCTAAACCAAGGGCGCCTTGCTACCGACAATATGCAGCTTGTCATGGCATCCCCAAATTGGGGCACGCTACCCAGGCAACATCACTCTCGAGAGCCATCATCTGCAATGAAGACCTCAATACCAGAACTCACCACCTACAGCTAGAATCTATGACTCAACCCTAAGCACACACGATAATGACACCATTCTTACAGCTCACCAAACATCGCCCTGCAACATAGGTAGGAGTCCTCTGCTTGTGCTGCAGTGTTTCCGTGTTAGATGCCACTAATGCTAATATCTAGCCCCAGGTCACATGCATTTAGCTTAAAGTAAAGACTTTGGTGACCTTTACAGTGTTCTGAGCCAATGATCTTGATATCTGGTACAATGTTTTGGTAATCAAAACCAACTCAATCAAGAACACTTTGAGACTTGTAAGTAATTCACAATCATAAGCTCAGCCGGAAGATGACATTTATCACATAAAAGACAAGACTGTGTTCAACCTGAAGGATTGAAAACCGTTCAAAACTGAAAGCAGAAGAATCGAGAACAATGGAAGACGAGACTAGGAAGAGGAATTTTGCGCCGGGGGGGGGGGGTTGGGTTTGCAATAAGAAAGGAAATCTACCAAATAAGCAAAGCCGATGCTCAGGTTCTGCGCTCATCTAAGATACTATCTTGAGCAGAAAATGGCATTCATACTTGAATACTCACAACTCATAAACAGTAATTCAGCTACTTTGTTAGTAGGTGAACACTTGATTCCAGGAATAGAAGGAACCATAGCACTCACATTCCAATTCTTACACCAGCCACAATAAACAGGTCTTGTTACTGTATTGTATAAGAAAACAGTTAGGAACACTTGTGGGAGAAGAGGATTTCCTATAATTGTTCTTTGGAGCTCATGATGTGTTCCGAAGTTCAATGATATCTCACCACTAGCACGCAGGACTCTCCATTCGGACCTGAAGATCTACCGTCTGTAAATCTCTGGAATTACTTCACTGGATTCTTCTGCAAAGTACAATGCCATGGTTGAGGGATAATCAAGGTCTGTGTCACCAAAAAGTCTGTCATATCCTTGCATCTGCACATCTCACTGCTGCAGTTGCTGTGAGGTTACCAACAGGCCTGAGACTTCTTTCCCTACAATTGGAAAGAACTTCAGCCTTTGTGATTGTGCAAACCTGTGTTTTGGACTGTGTTACAAGATCTGCAGGTAATCTTTATTTCCTCTGTATCAAAGTTTCAAAAAAAATCCAAGCTTTACATCTTGGGGTGTCTTCTATCCCACACCACGACTGTATATTCCTCCCAAGGTCAGTCCAGCAGCTCTAACCTTCTTTCATGGTTGCAAGCTTCTCTATAAGGGTCCTCCTGAACATGCACATCTGCATATATGTTTGCCATTGCAACATATGGTGAATGGAGTTTTACGTCTAATCTCACTGCATTTTCAAAGGCATGCCTTCCAATCTCTACATTCTTCCATTTTTGACAAGCAGCCAACACAGCCGACCATACAACAGCATCAGGTTGGAAAGGCATCTTCTCCACCATAGCCGCTGCCTCATCCACTTGGCCTGCACGGCCAAGGAGATCAATCATGCAAGTATAGTGCTCAATACTTGGGACAATGCCATACTGTTTGCTCATAGCCTGAAAGTACTTCCGGGCCTTGTCTACTAGACCCACATGACTGCATGCATTGAGAACACTAAGAAATGTGACACCATTGGGTGCATTGCCTTCCTCCCTCATTCTTTCAAACAGATTAAAAACAAGTTCACTCTCTCCTTGGTGTGAATATCCTGCAATCAATGCATTCCATGGTACAACATCCCTTTGGAGCAATCCATCAAAGAATTGCTGGGCATCGACCATGCTCCCACATTTAGCATACATGTCAATCAGACTGGTTGCCACAATTGCATTGGTATTAAAACCAACCCTGCTTATTTGAGAATGGAGTTCCCTTCCAGTTTCCAGAGCTGCTTTGTTGCCACATGCTTGCAGGATGGCGACAAAGGTAAAGCAATTTGGTGACAGGCCTTGCTCCTGCATTCGTGCATAAAGTACAAACGCCTCCTCATTTTCTCCTTGCTCAACGTACCCCAGGATCGTGGTGTTCCAGGACACCACATCACGATGAGGCAACTCATCAAAGACATGCCGTGCTTCATCCATCATCTTATATTTTGCATACATATCCACCAAAATGTTTCCCACAAACAACTCTGCCTCAAAACCACTTTTTACCACGTGGGAGTGGATGCATCTACCTTTCTCCAGGCATCCTATTTTCCCAGATTTCCTATCAGCTTGCTTCCCCTCTTCTAGTGCTGCCATGCTACTGCAAGCCTTCAATGCTACAACAAATGTTCGTTGATCCGGTGTGACACCTTCCTCTTGCATGAGTGCATACAGCTCCAAAGCGAGAGCACCCTGTTCCCTCTTGCTATAACCCAGGATCATGGTAGTCCACGTTACCACATCGCACTGACAATGAGGCAGCTCATCAAACACACACCGTGCATCCTCCATGCTCCCACATTTCGAGTACACATCCACCAAGGAATTTCCCACAAATACTTCCGGATCGTGGCCACTCATTACTACTTGGGAGTGAATGGCTCTACCTTTCTGCAGGTATCCGATTTTTGCAAATTTCCCGTCAGCTTGCTTCTCTTCTTCCAGTGCTACCAGGTTACTGCAAGCTTTCAATACACCAACAAAGGTTCGTGCATTTGGTTGGACACCTTCCTGTTGCATCTGTCTGTAGAAATCCAAAGCGAGCACACCCTCTTCCTGCTTGCTGTGCTCCAGGATCATGGCATTCCATGAAACAACGTCACGCTGAGGTAAATAATAAAAAACAAACCGTGCCTCCTGCATGCTCCCACATTTTGCATACATATCCACCATGGTGGTTCCAACGAATAAATGTGACTCAAAGCCACTCTTTATTACTTGGGAGTGGATGGCTCTACCTTTGGCTAGGCATCCTATTTTCACAAATTTCCCGTCAACTTGCATCCCCTCTTCAAGTGCTGCCAGGCTGCTGCAAGCCTTCAATGCACCAACAAAAATCCGATGATGAAGATCTGGAGTGACACCTTCCTGGTGAAGCTGTGCATATAGCTCCAAAGCTTGTGCACCCTCATCATGCTGGGCATATCCAAGAATCATAATAGTCCACGTGACCACATTACGATGAGGCAATTCATCAAAGACACGCCGTGCATCTTCCATGCTTCCACATTTTGCATACATATCAACCAAGGTGGTTCCCACGAATATATTTGAGTCCAAATCCTTATTTATGACTTGGGAATGTATGCACCTACCTTTGTTGAGGCATCCTATTTTCTCAAATTTTCTCTCAAATTGTTTCTCCTTTTCCAATGCTCCCAGGTTACTGCAAGACTTCAACACACCAACAAAGGTTCGGTCAGTTGGTTGGGCACCTTCTTGATGCATCAATGCATACAATTCCAAAGCCCTTGCACCCTCTTCCTGCTTGGCATAGCCCAGGATCATAATGTTCCATGACACCACATCGCGCTCTCGCATGTTATCAAACACACGGCGAGCATCCACCAAGCTCCCACGCTTCACATGCATATGCATCAAAGTGTTTTCCTTAAAATTTGGAAGCCCATTTAAACGAGACACTTTAGGGGAATGATTTCCCGTATCCTTAATCCGCTGAGGCAACCTCTTATGGACTGCATTTCCTGCTTTGCGTACAACAAAGAACTGAATGCACACGGGCAGCCTAGGCTGTAGGCCCATAACCAATGAAGACGCAACGAAAGAACTAACTTAACAAAATGATACTAAATGACCCAGCATAATCAACAAAATCACATGAGTGCAGCGCAGAAAGTTACAAGAATGAAGACAAAGAAGGCCATTGAGTAAAAGAACGTTGATTAAAAATTCTATCTGGACAGCACTTGAACTCGGTTCGACTGTGCAACAAGCGGCACGATGCACTGCAGAGAAGCTGACTAAGTGGTCGCGATCCACGGGCTGTTGACGGGGCAATTGATCGCCCAAGACGCGTGTTTTGTCATACGCCTTCAAGGTGATCTCGCAGCACATCTTGTGCGCTATTGTGGTTAACGTTTTACGGCTTAGAGAGAGCCTGGTCTTAGTTTGGACTCTCTGACAGAGATCCGCCGAGGACTGGAGCCTCACTTCTGACGCACCGAGATATTGCTCCATCTGAGCAAGACTAGGCTGGGGCAAGACATCCGAAAGGAATGTTGAAGGGGCGTTGGCCCACGTTGACCAATCAAAGTCCCTGGCCTGGGGAAAAAAGTTGTCCACACTAGGCTGGCGGAAGACATCCAAAAGGAATGTTGACGGGGCGTCGTCCCAATCAAAGTCCCTGGCCTGGATGCTCAAAGAGAAAAAAGTTGTCCAATGTAAGAAGGCCGCCCAAGCAAAGGATTTCTGAACCAAGCAAATGAATTTTGTTGGGTATTGAACTTGGGTAGCGGGGTCTTCTCCTCATCCACCAAGCCAATCAACTACCATTGAAACTAAATGCTCAATTGTATTTTATGTCTTTTCCGCCGGGTGGTGTGAACCACCACATAGGTGGTCATGTCCTTCTTTTTCAAAACCTTGAGGCCTTCCACCGGCCTAGTTTGAATCGGGCATGAATTGCAGTGTGTAACAGAGCTTGAAAGCTTTCTACTAACACCCGCTAGCCTAACCTAGCCTAACATTACTTAATGCTTGGCCAGTTTAGATGTAAACATGCGACATGAGTCGTATTGAGGTTATTAGACATGAGTGGTATGGCCTCTATTCCTTTGATTAGAATTATCGATGTGCATGATAATTGACATGATTAATACAATCTCTTTTTTGGCCTACCGTAGGTGGAGGTCTTAGTAAAGGCTTTTCATAAATTCTCATTCTTTGTTGTCACTTTTAGTTAGTATCATTCCTTTTTCGTTTGGTGAGTCCTCTCTCTCTCTCTCTCTCTCTCTCTCTCTCTCTCTCTCTCTCTCTCTCTCTCCTTTTCTTCCCCTGCCCTCTTTTCCTTGCGCCACATCCCCTTCGTCTTCTTTTTCATTTTAGGCCACTTGAACTTTGTTCAACTTGTTTTGAACATCGTGGAATGCATACCTTATGAAAAAGATATTTATCCAAAGCTTGATGTTTATTAGCACTGGCTCTCCTAGAGACAGTGCTTAAGGATCGAGTTGGCTAAAGTTTTGTGATTATTCAATTTTTTTGGGGAATTATTGAAATTCCTACGCTCTACTTTTGGATGGGTGAAGCTCTACTTATGGATGGGCGAATTTCTCAATCTAAATAAGGACTACCTGAGAAAAGCATGGTCTCTTGTATGATTTTGCTCTCCTTCTGCCTATCTAGGTTGCTCTAAAGCACTTGCAGACACAAGTTTCTGTCCCGACCACATTAAGGGGCTCCACAAAATTTTGTGGTTGCTTGGAGTTGGTGTGAATGACGTCTTGTGAAGGAGAAGAAGCTTCTTTGTGCTCGATCGTCAGTGAGCTGCTAGAGAACATGGAGATGACGGACCAAGAATGCTCGCTATAGATGGTGCCAAATGAGTTCCAGCGAAAGATACAGTGCTCGAGACAAGTGGCGATGAGGTCGAGATGCCGAATCAGCCTACAGATTGGGGCAGCACGTTTCAACACATCCAATTGAGTTAGATCCGTAGCTATAGGCTTAGCTTTGAAATTCAAAGCTAGAGAAGCTACAATAAGCGTTAATCTCCATGGCTGAAGATAAGTGCTATTGGGATGGCCAGCACCTGAGCTTAGGTACCAAGCGATTCCATTTCACCCACTGTGGCAACATTTTTTATGCCATGTTTTTATGGGCAACAGATAGGATGGTTGGTTATTAGAAGGGAGAAGGAAAGGGCCTAGGAATGCCCTTGAAGCCTTCTTGTCAAATGTCTATTGTTCTTGCTCGTCTGCCAAGCATAGATTTTTCATTGGGTGGAGACAGGGGAAGTTTTCTGGTAGAAGCTAGGGCTATGAAATTGAAGAGTAGGGGGTCCTTCTGAGGCACTGGATGAGCCAAAGAAGAGCAAGTTAATGCAAAGAGGTCCTTATGATGCAAGAGATGAGCTTGAGAATACCTTGCTACATTATTTCACAAGCAGTCTCAACTGATTCCTCCTTATCAACTTCCCTCCCAGTCTTCTGTCGAGATTGCTCTTTTGAACCAAGCTTTGCTATATGGTATATTGACACAACCTCAAACCTCTCAATCCCTTGTCACATATCTTGCAGTGGTTGCTAGCGACGGCTACGCCTCCTTTGTATCCATTCTTCTTCGACTTGTAAACGAATCTTATCCAAAGCTCCTTGAGTTGTCCCGTACTCAACTCTTATGGCTTGTCACACAACTAATTAGTTTGGCTACATCTAATGTTGACAATCTGTGTCTTTCTTTGCTTCGATGCATTGTTGGATGTGATATTAGCCTAGCTAATATATGGCTTTCAACCCAACTGCTAGATATATTGCATAGCAACTGGAGTTGGTTAATTGGGAATTCGAGCCTTTTGACAATACAGTTTTCGCCTATCTTCACCTTCTGCCTGACCATTTTATGGCCAAAAACCGTGCATTGAATGAGCTAAGGCAGGATGAGGTTGATTTTTGTGTAAAGATACTTAGATAATGCTTTCAAGATTGCCTTGTAATAGGGTGGGACCTGGTGCGGCTCTTGCAGGATGTGGCTTTTGTTCCAGAGTTCAAGTCCATCTAGAAGGACTTATTGTCAACCACTGCAGCTTTTCATGCTATAGGTTTTGCTGACATTATATAACTATATGTGGTGCATACACCACCCTTCTAGGAAGGATCTAATCTTTCATGGTGTGGTGGCATCTATGGACATATTAGTAAGCAAGGATGTTGTATGGTCTTTGGAGCCTATCTTAGCCACAGTAATTTTATGGTCCTTGAGCTCAAAGAGAAGCTTGTCCCGCACTTTCCAAGTTACTACAAATCAGATATTTCTGATGTATTTAAGCCAGGGAATGAAATTTTCCAACAAGACTATTCAATGGTTGGTCCTAGCTCCCAGCTTGGAGTGAAGAATCCATTTCTAATTCAAATTGAGGCAGCCATCAAAATGGAACTTAGTGGTGGTGCCTGCAGCGACTGCCTGCAGCGACTGTAACTGGCATGATACTCTGGGATGCCTATGGAAGTTAGACTTTTTCGAGAGGCTGGTGTGCCTAGGGATTGATGCCCATATTGCGGAGCTTCTTCTTTAAGTGGATGTTCCAATAGTTCTTGATCTTGTTGTCTCTCTGCCCAGGAAGCGAGACCATCTACAAAGCAAGCAACGATCCTTTGTCAGATTGAACACAATTCACAGCATCCTTTGCAATGCACTAGATTGATCAGCAACAGCAATGCCTTCATGCATGACCAGCAGCCAAATTTATGGGGGGCCCAAATGGTAATCGTTCAAGTGTGGAGCAATAACAAGAAACTGTGGAGTGGAAAAGGCGAATGATGCGGATACTCTCAAGCAACTTGAAAAGCCACCCCAGGGAAACAAGGTTTTCATTATGAAACTCATGAAACTCCACTCCACCAAAAACAATGTCGATTTCCTTCACCACTCATGTCACATTTATAAAACAACAGAACTCGAGCAAGCCCTTGACGAAGGTAATCGACAAATTGCAATTCTTGAATGGAAAGACTCCTTGGACAAACTCCCATTCCAGCACGATTCAATCGAGAGTAGTCATAAGCAAAGAGCGGCTTTTGGTGTCCACATACTTTACAATTGACAGTGTAGTACAACTCCAAGGCAGGAAGTGATTTCCCAAAGAGCTTGGGATAGGCCCTTAGAGTTGATTGTTGAGGAGAGATAAATAGTTGAGATTGGACACAGAACCTAGCTCTACAAAAATGCTTTTGGTAAGTGCATTATTGGATAAGTAGATTGTTGGCTCTAAGAAATCGGATGACTGTGCAAGCTGCAAGGTAGCAACCCACATTGGGAAAGGGGCCAACAGTTGACTAGAGCCGAGGTGGAGCTCCTCGAACTTGGGAAGCATAGCAAGACCGGTAATGGTGCCCAGACTTAGATCGTTGAAATCCAGAAAAATTACCTCCAGATTTTGTAAGTTCTTCATATCAACGGGCACCCCGATGATGTTGCTATTGTTGAGATAGAAGTAGAACAATTGAATGAGGTTCCTCATGAACCCATCCAAAATATGGCCTAAGAAAATGTTGTTACCCATATCTGTAGTGATGAGGTTGGATAGGGATCCAAAAGAGGCAGGAATGGACCCCGAAATGCAATTGAATGTGACATGGAATAGACTAGACATTCCTCCCATATTTGCAATGAGATGAGGTTGGATAGGGATCCAAAAGAGGCAGGAATGGACCCCAAAATGTGATTGAATGTGACATGGAATAGACTAGGCATTCCTCCTATGGATTGCGAAAGAGGACCCATGTTAAAATTTTGCAATTTAGAGAGACCAAGCCACTCCTTTTGGATTGTCTTGAAAGTATAGAGGGGTGAGACAATGAAGGTGAGGAAAATGGGCTGTAGAAATCTGACATCCCTCCAAAGGTGTGAGATTGTGGCTGGGCACCTGCGACATTCCCGAGGAAGATGCTAAAGCTTACGACAAAGCAGCAAGGCAAATTAGGGTACCAACCCGATTTTTTCTACTACCGTTGGAGCTTCAGTCTTCTATAAACTTCCCTAGGAGGGTCATGCAACTATTTGTTGATGAATTCAACACCTAAAGGATCTGTGGAGGCTAAGGATACTAATTCATTCCAATAGGATTTCCTTTGGGAATGTTCCCCATATGATGATCTCCTTTGCTCCACGGATGACACGGGTTCAAGCGTTTGCATCACAGACGATAAGAATGAGCTTGTTCCATTCTGCATAGATATGAGGAGTGTTTTTTTATGAATTCACCTTTGTCAGTTTTAGAGAATACGGTCTTTGAAGATTGTGACTCCCACATTACCGGTCTCAGGTAAAGCTTTGTTTGAGCTTCTTTGCAAGCTCGCATGCCATAGTGTTATGCGAGTACAACGGCCTTATTTGTCAGCTCGCATCTTCTAATATTCTCTCTTTGCAGATAAAGCTACTTCTGATGCTACTAGTGTGATGAGGGTGCCTCTCAATGTCTCTATCCATCTCTGTTGAGCGCTTATTGATCCTTGCTTCACTTTGGCTCATGTTGGAATCCTTGCTTGTTTTAGCTGAGCCTGTCTAGGTGGCTATGGGTGTTGCATGGTCATTGTGCCTAGTGCCTTTGGTAGGAGGTCTTTGCTCTTCTTTGTTACTTTTGATTGTGTGTTGGGGTTCTTAATTTGAGACGCAATTGGTTGGGTTGAGGTAGTTGTCATTTTTAGTAGAGTGTCATCTCTTTCAATAAATATTCATTGTCTTCATAAATCTTTGTCCTTGTGCAGTTGTGAGTGAACAGTTAACTCTAGGGGTTTGTCTTTGAGCTTAGCCTTAATTCTATGGAGCTCTATGTGTTCGTGTGTGAGTTATATTGAAGCATGATTTTTGAAACTCATTCCTTCATTAAGAGTTATCCTTGGCCTTCTTTGTTAGCAAGATTGGTGTGTTTGTTTCCCTCTGCATGATTTGTCTAGGCCAGCCCTCACAGGCAACTACCGGTGTAATATTTTCCACGGCAAACTTGCATGCTTGCCAAATTTCCCTTAGTCTTTTTCTCCACCAACTAAAGGAGCAACGTAATCCCCATTTTTTGTTGAGGTTGAGAAATACACAGAGGGTTGTAAAGATATTCTTGTAGATCCCTTTTGCATTAAGCTTTTTGAGACATGTCTTTCCAAGAAACCATTATGAGTTTCTACTGGCTAGGCGGGTCAGTGCAATTTGTGGGCTAGTTCTCGAGTAGTCCATATTGAATTCTATGTATGAATGCCATCTCTTGGATTGATAGAGAGAATTTGCAACAAACATCCCCAATGGTCTTCTAATCCCCCTTTGACAGGATCCATAGCTGAGACCAGTACTTTAGGCCTTTCTTGCATATGGCACGTGCCTTCTGCATGTCTTGTCTTGCAATAGCATGACCTTCCATTCTTATTGCATTACTCCACCAAATGGATTCACTTAGGTTGGCATCTCCCTTCAGCCCACCCAATCCATTCCATGTCATCATAGCAATGCAGGCCTTCCAAGCACATATCAGCCCCTGCATCATATCAACATTAGCTCTTAGTGGAAAATTTGAGAATAGCTTCGCATACCATAGGCGGCCTTTCCAAGCCCCCACCTTCATTCCTTTCCCTTCTCAATAAACCACCATGCTAACACCACCCAGAGGGTGCTGCTATGTAGTAAAAGTGGTAGCCATTTTCCCACCAAGGACATATTTTTGGTGGAAATATCAAGTAGCCCTACATCTCCTAGCTTCTTTGGGTTCTTAATAGTGTCCCATGCAATATAGTGCATTCACCTCTTTCCATCATCTTCAGCCCAGAGAAAGGCTCTGAACACCTTCTCAATCTCATTCTAGTGTGTTTAATTGAAGGCCCAAACTAAGGCTATGTAGGTGACTGAAGCCGACAGAATGTGCTTTACGATTAGTAATCTTGCATTCCAACCGAGGGATATGCCATGCCATACCCTCAGTTTAGCTTTAACATTCTCTTTAAACCACCAAAATCTTTGTTTTTACAGATAGGCCGATCCCAATAAGGGGCCCCAAGTACCTAATGACATCACCTTCTCCTATCCATTTTACTGAGAGTCCACTTAACCAATCAATGGGGGTATCTCTGAAGAGCCTGACTCCATAAAACTTAACCCAACTACATATAGAACCTGATGCCTGGAAAAAGAGGGCTATTGAATGCATTAGGGCATCTACTAAATGATCTCTCTTTCTGACAAAGGGCCATCAAGTCATCTGCAAAGAGCTGCAGCACCAACTGCTCTCCATTTGGAAGTCTTAAACCATGCAGCCTACCTTCAGCTACTTTCAGCTTCACTAAATGTATAAGGGGAACCGTGCTAATTGCAAAGAGTAAAGGAGCTATTGGGCACCCCTGTCTGATAGACTTGGTAAGGTCAAAAGCCCCTACAATCCCACCATTCACACATAGGGCTGCTGAGGCATTCCCAAAATGCATTGCAATCATGTTGCAAAACCTACCACCCAACCTGAGTTTACTAAGCACCCTCAGAATGGAATCCCATCTAATGCGATAATATACCTTATCAAGGTCCAACCCCAAAAGAAGGCACTATTGCCCTGAATTTTTTGCAAAATCCATAGAAAGGTTGATGTTCAAAATGTTCGCAAAATATCCTGATTTTTCACAATCCCACTCCATTCTTTATCAACCTTATTGCATTTTTTCAACTACATGCGTGCAAAAATTGTTTTAAAATTTCATTTGGATAGAGCCTTAATTAATAGAGCCTCATAGCTAAAGCCAGTGCTTTTGTGCAATCATGCGCCCCTTTTTTCGATTTGCAAACTCTAGCAAAAATACACCCCCAAAAAAAAAAGATTAGAAAGTTTGGCATGGAATGCTAAATATAAGCATGCATGAGAAGGTGGTCATTAGAATGCATGAACAAGGACAAGGAAAGATAAATAAATTCCATACATAACGTATGGCAGAGAGTTGGCACAATTCTCTCCATAAATTTATAATCATAGGGGAGCGTGCCTTTCTCCATTTTGAAAAAGATCACCATGAGTGTTGGAGGTGTAGCATAGAGGAGAGTGCATCAGTGTTGGATATGTTGCATAAAAACAAAGCAATCTTGCAATGTCGAACTTATGTGAAGGCTAAAGATCGTCAAATGTAGCTGGAAAATATATTTCTTGACCCACTGTACATTTTGGGAAACTGTTTGTGACATCCTCGACATTGTCATAAATTCGCAACAACAGACGACCTATGATTTCCATTGCCATAGGATGATAGAGAACGTATCGCCCTCCACCTCTCAAAAATGGAATTTCCTCACAAATCTCATGATCGCATAACACTCCGTCTTAGAGGGAAAATCAGACAACACGCGTCGGTAGCTCTTAGTGTGGCTTATAGAAGAACACCAATAGCTTCATCTCATTTATCTCTCCAAAGGGAAGCAAACTTACGAAATTCAGTAGTCCTGACTCCGAACTCTGAGTCCATGACTAGTCACTAGAGCTTGGAGGCTTTCAATAGCCCGAGCATGTACTAGTAGCTATACAGAGGCATTGGGAGAATTCGATATAATCATGGGCCATACAGCTTTCATAGGATGCCTCAATACCTTTGTTAAATCGTCGGTAAATTGTTAGAGATGTCAAGGCCACATAGCTCATAAGTTTGCGGGTCAACTGTTGTGCTACAAAGTTCTTATAATTTTAGATTAGTAAAGGTTGGAGCAAATGTTAAGCTTGGAAGTCCTAGTGTAAGCTTCACTTTATAGCTCGCATTGCCTCATGGTAACATCCTAAACATAGCAATACGTCTCAGTGGCTCAGAGCCCACCATCTCTGCTCTTTCTAAGCGGGTTAGGTAGGCCTATCTTACAATTGGCCATCCTCTCGACTTTCATATTTTGTGCTAGATGGATCATCAGAAAGCTTTAGTGCTGACTCCTCAATGCCACCCTTCTTCCTCTTCCTTTTGGCCTTCACCGTATATACTCAACATCGCTGTTTAGTGCAAAATTGGATTGTAGATGCTCAAAAAACCGATGTGAAGTGACACGGCATCCTTTATGTCTAATGGGAACCTACAGCACTTCTCCAATGAGCCCCTAACCCTGTCTTCACGTGCCATCCTTCGTGAACTGATAGCATTAGCACCATGAATCTCCACGCCGTTGGTGGACCCTACTAGGATTGTTTATTGGGTCTGCATATGGCACCTTTACTTGCAATCTTTAATTGTTAGGAACCATAACAACTTATTGTCAAATCAGGTTCTTCTACATTACAACATTACACCTACAAAGATGGCGTTCGTTGTCACAGCCTTGAAATCTTTGATGATTTGCAAGATTTTGTCTATCCTTAATGCACATGGTCTAGAAAATTCACCAAATTCCATTGGGCACCATACACCAAGAACTGACCTTATTTGACAATCAGTTGACGATAGGGGAGGGTCGCCATTTGGCTGATAAGCTGTGATAAAGCAGGGCAAGCCGATTTAGTCAGGAGGCATGACAAGTGAGGCATATGTACGCAAGCAATAACACACAAACCTCAGAAGATCTATGTATTTTTGTTTTATTTGTGCATGCGTGCATGCATATGTGTGTGTGTGTGTGTGTGTGTGAGAGAGAGAGAGAGAGAGAGAGAGAGAGAGAGAGAGAGAGAGGGAGAGAGCATACCAGGCCAACCATATCACTTTTGCTGAGCACACTTGGCATCAGCTAGAGGCTTTATACAAAAGGAAGTGGTGCTTTCCTCAATTGGGTCGCAACACTATTGTTAGGAAAATTTTAGACCCATGTTGTATCTTTTCTTATTTCGGATCTAATGGTTTACATTATGCAACATGGCTTCATAAGATTTGAGTATTTCAAAAAATGATCTAGTGCTAGCCAAGTAACTAGACAAACCTAACCCAACCTATTGTAACCAAAAATAAGACAAGGGGGAAGCCATTTAGAGAGAAGGGGCGAGCAGTGTAACGAGTCACACTCATTAACAAGGGATTCTAGGGGTGACACAAGGATCTTAGGATCTGACTCACCATGCCACACCCTCAATAAAGTGCCATGCAGGTGGCAACATGTCATGGAGACATGTGGATTCCTTGACAGGCTTTGACTCATGGTCTGTTGGAGGTGGCAGTGGGGTAACCACAAAACATGCAAGCTAATCAGGGTGCAACCTGACCAGCACCTCTCTCCACATGGTACTAAAAGATGGGTTGATTGGCCGCTCATGAGGGCGTGTGGCCAATTGAGCTGGACTCCGGTCAGCAGAGGACGAATGGACTGCACAACATACACAGTCTGTTCGACCAATGGTGACCTCAATAGTATGGTAACTCGACAGCAGCCACAAAAGACTACACACCTAGTAGGACTATGCATGCAGTAGCCCCACGAAAGACTACACAACAAGCAGGACTATGTATCAATAGAGTCAGATGGTGACGCCAAATCACAGTGATAATGGACAAAGGACATGTGACCAATCAAAGGAACAAGAAGGATACACAAGCTAGTCGAATAGTCCTAGCCAACTGTGAGACCTAACACGTGTCCAACATTCCTTGATAGTGGTAAAGAGAATCCCCCAATACTGAGAAAATGGCCACTTGGCAGCTGGTCGACAAAGGGATCATGATTTGTGGGGCATGCAACCAATAGGAACAAAGGATCGTGGCAACAACAATCATATGCAATCACCCAATGACCCCATTTTTGAACTAGAATGCTTGGCCAGCTTGGATGTAAACATACGCAAAAGTCATATTTAGGTTAGTAGATAGGAGTGGTTTATAATTTTCAATGTGCATGATAACAGACATGATGAATACAACCTTGTTTTATATATATTTTCTAATGTTCAAACATTGTTTTTTTCTAAACATCCATTTCAAATTGTAACATATGTAGTAGGTTGTGGTATGTATACCTTTTAAAGAATATATTTGTCCAAAGTTTGATGTCCGTTTTGAATTTGCAACTCAAGGAAAAGCAAACAAAAACAAAAAGGATTAGTAGGTTTGGTGCAGAAAACTAAAGTAATATAAAATAGGCATGAGAAAAAGGTGCTCATTAGAATTTGTGCACAAGAACGGGAAAGAGAGGGAAAAGGGCAAAAAAAATTGAAAATCCATACATAATGTATGGTGGAGAATCAACACAACTCTCTTGGTAACTTTATAATCATAGGAGAACGTGCCTTTCTCCTATTTTATAAAAGATCACCATCGATGTTGGATGTCTAGCACATGAGAGAGCACATCTAGCGTTGGATGTGTTGCACAAAAATAACTCGATCTTGCAATGTCATACTTACGTGGAGTGTCAAATCCGTTGCCAAGTTTGCTTTTCTTATTTGCTATCTGATTGACAATACCTGCAAATTATTAAAGATGATTGAATGTTAACATCTAAAAAGGCAATCAAACTAGCTAACATGTTAAACCAATTAAATATCAAATAAGTTCAATTTCATTCAATGGGCCTGCCCGATGTGTTGTTTGTGCTTGTTGCGAGATAGTGGTTGGACCAATTGATGAAGTCAAGACTGCTTTTGTGATTATCGTTGTTGGTGGTTGTCCAAATATGGTCTAGTGTAGATCCATGGATGGTATTTGGTACATGAATTAGTTGTACAAAATTCATTTCTTGCATGAAATACTTTAGTGTTTTAGTGCATGTTTGTTGTGTGTGTAGTCAATGTTAAAGTCACCTAAGATGTAAGTTTTTGTTTCATCTTGCACTTGATGGAGTTCGTCTTGTATTGTGCATAAAACTGTTTGAATATTTGCCTTTGGAGTCTTGTAAATGTTAATAATTACAATTTTTTTGAATGATCTTAATTTTAGAATGGTGAGCAAGGACTCCATTGAGACTCCACTCCTGGTTGGTAGATGTATTTATAGTTTTGGAGTTCAATATATTTTTTGTTGTATGTTGCTATTCCAAGTCCCTAGTCTACATCTATGAGATCAAAGTCTTGTATCTTTGGGAAAGTTGAAGCTTTGTTGTGTGTTTCTTGCAAGCACAAGATTGTTGAAGCTAGATTTATTTTTTCTGATAGAATGTCATGTTTGTGTGCTTGGTATCCTCTTGTGTTCAATGATTGTATGGTTGTAGCCATGGTCTCATTGTGGCTAAAATTATGTTGAAGAAGCTCCCATCTGCTTGTTGTTTGTAGTCTTTCAATTTCTTGCAGTATGCATCTGTCAACCCTGATGTGTTTGTCCTCCAGTTATTTCATATGAAAATGTTTGTGGGGTCAGGTATCCGTGAAAGTGCAGTGTAAACCAATCCATGCATTTTCATGTTGGAAGGGTTGAATGCAAGAGTGTCCGTAGGCATGAGTAAATTCCATGTTATTGAAGTGTCTTT
This sequence comes from Dipteris shenzhenensis, assembly GCF_047967505.1. Classification (NCBI taxonomy): domain Eukaryota; kingdom Viridiplantae; phylum Streptophyta; class Polypodiopsida; order Gleicheniales; family Dipteridaceae; genus Dipteris; species Dipteris shenzhenensis. Next base: position 42,307,807 of record NC_141627.1, on the reverse strand, counting down.
GGAGTATAGGAACAAGTTCTCAATCCTTGTTTGCCTCCTTGTGTTGTCATTGGTGAATTGAAATTCATGTGATTGGTGGTTTGTCGCTCATCCTTGAGCCTTGGAAAACTCCCTCTGTGCCATTCACAATCCCATCCTCAATGTTTAGGTTTCCGAAACAAATCTCTACTATCATTCATGTTTTTAGTCTTAGTACAGTGTGGAGCCATGCTATGTCCCTTGCACCATTTGGAATTTGAATGTTCTTGCTACATGTCTTTTGTCTAAGATCTCTTGCTTTTAGAATATGTGGTGTTGTTTCAAGGAACTCAAAGACTTCTTTGTTGTGTTTGTGTAGTAAAGGTGGGAAGACCATATTAGATAATTTGGGAAAATCCCAATTCCCAGCTTGGCAATATTTTGATAAACTGTAGCCTTCCTCTGTGAAAAACTAGAGACATAGGAGAAAGCAACTACATTATCATTCACAAAATCATGAAATTTTAACTATGTTCTCCCTTGATAACTACATCATAACACAAACCATGCAATATTGTGCTTAAAAACTTGAACATTTCATTGTGAAATCAAACATCATTAAATTCTCACTTTATAGTATTTCTGGGGAGAATCAAACCAAACCATTCCTCCATAATTGTTTGCAGGAACAATGGTTCTGAAGTCATAGTCTTTAAAACAGCTTGGAATTTATGGAGTGAGAATCATCTCATGAACCTTGGTGGTGTTCATAAACACCTTTAATCATAGCTCTTACATTCTAATCATTCAAAAAATGAACATCCTAATAAAAAAGCCTACGTCTACTTACTGCAGTCCCACTTAGGTGTTGGTCACGATTGTACTGTGGAGTCTCAGAACTCCATGTCATACATACACAAGGAAAATAAATCATCTATAAGAAAAAATAGAATCAATCTTACGCACTAATACATAGCTGAAATAAGTCTCACTTATTGCAAAAAAAATAAAGCGACAAAAGGATAGTTTATTCACCCAAGGTAAGATGCCATCTCTAGCAAGTTGACCAATAGCTGTGGTGTCACTAGAGCTGACCAATACCTTGGACCTGACTATTTCTAAATGTGAAAAAATATATTATTAACTAAACCAAGTTAACAGTTAGTTACTAAACAAATATATACCTGTAATATTAGCTGCAATCGTTGAGTCAGTTGGTGAATGCAAATGATTCATCCGTCCTACCATGTTGCAATAAAGATGCACTTTGTCAAAGTATATACTTAATAAGAAAAATCAAACCACTGCCATTCCTCCATAATTCTATGCCAAGGAGAATGGTGCTGTCACATTCTTCAATGCAGAAATGCACGTGTGTAGATGATGCATAATTTGAGAAGTATTGGCCCTCCAAATGGGGTGGAAGGAGTGCCCATGTGAGTGTATTTTTTGCTAGACTCTTCTCTACATGCTCCGCACAATCCTATGCATGCAAATGCCCATACTCACACTCCATGAATGCCACGAGAGGGTGCAACCCTCATGCCTCTTGGAATCACATCCCTTGGGCATACCCCATTATTCTACCCTTAGCCTATGACTCTTTATGCCTACCATTGATTAATGCAATACCCATGCACAATGCTACCCTTTCCTAACCATCCTAGGACCTAATGCATATGTGCATATTTTATTATATTCAATTGGCCAATTTACAATGTTACAACCATAGGGTAATCGCCAGATTCCCTAGAATGATCCACTAGGATCTAATACAAATAATCATGTCGTGACATGCTCTCTTGCTTAGAAAAGCAGATCTCCTCATTTGTGTGCCTTCAAATAATCTTCAACAAGTGCGGGGTAATCCTTCAAGTGATCTTCATCGAACCATTGACCATCTTCCATAGGATATCCTTTAAACTTTACCAAATATCGAGATCTCTGTCTATTCTTGGTACTCCTGAACTCATGGAATAGTATTCATTCCGGAACAAGTAATTCTACCCCGTCTTCAAGTTCTGGTTCTTCTTCTTCAATAGGCCTCACCGGTGGTTCTCCCTTAAATGGCTTCAAGATGCTAACATGGAAACCATCTTCATCTTCCAGCTAGTAGGCAATGTCAACCTGTATGATGTTGGGGTTCCTTCTAGATGTATAACCTCTTCAACAGCTATAGGAGGCAACGGTCCCATTGGCTCACCATCATCATCTAAATCATGTGGTGGTGGCGAAGTAGCACGTGTTTGCAGTGGCTTTTCAATTCCGGACCAAAATCTGATCTTTGGATCATTTGTTAAAAGATCAAAACTAATGGACTCGACTTCTACGGCTTGTGCTTTTGTCAACACCAACGACACCACTCTTCTTTCATAGGATAACGCATGCCTTGTCACAACTCCTTTGGTGAAGAAGTCAACTACAAACTGATCATCCTGCAAAAACACATGATGCTTTCTTTCATAATGTGTTCCTTGATGGCCTCTTGTAGATCCTTTGTTTTCTCCTCATCATCACTATCATCCATGATATTATCCTCAAGTATGTTGTAGGGCTTGGTAACTTGCAAGAGGTGATCAAATTTGACATATCCACCATCTGAGCTCAAGAATGTCAAAATGCCAAATGTTTCAATCAGCAAACCCATCAGCACCTCATCTTCTGTGTGAATAACACACATAAATCTTTGACTCCAAATTGAACACTCATCAATGGCATTCTTGAGATTAGCCATCTCTGTCATATTCAAAATGGACAAAGGAACAAACTGTGATGCAGATAGTGTGGACCGCATTACAACTTTAATTAACTTCCCAAATGTAGCTTTATTCCAATCAATGTTTTTTGCAAACCCTTGTGTAGTGTCAAGCACACACAAGCTAATAGCAAGTTCATCTAGAAAGTTTAGCTTTTCCTTTAGCCATGTCTCGCAAATTCCACGAAATCTTTGAAAAGCAACGGAAGCAATACCAAAATGCCCTGCAAAGTTATCCCATGTTCCAAAGGTGGGAAATTCTGAAATTCTGAAAATTCTGCAATTGACACAAAATTCTGAAAAGAAAATCATAATCAGTACATATAGTAGATGAGATCGAGTCCAACATCCACAAACAAATCGTCACTTGCCCACCCCTTGTATCTCATGGTCACACCTGTATATAATGTTGAAGGATCAATTTGGATCACTTTTGATAACAATTGGCTATTGCAATTTGAACATTTAGTAAAATGGAGAGAGAGAGATGCAATGCTATCGAAAACTTTTTTTAGAACTAAATGAGATTGATCTAAATCCAATTTGAACATTTCATAAAATTTCTCAAAAGTTTAAGATCTATAAATAAAACCTTAAAATTTATCAACCTATGATTCCAATGCAAGACCCAAAGGAGCGGGTCTCTAAGCGACGTAAAGGGGTTATGCGCCTTTGCAATTACCCTCCTCCTTAGGTTAAGTCCTTGGAGTGATGAAGTGAGGATCCCTAGTGTTGGAGAGGAGGGTTTAAGGCGGGTTTTAGGTCGAAGGTCCTCCTCGTTCATACTTTGCTACTGCTGCTGCTGAGCTCCTCCGTCCGTCTTCGCGCTTCGCCTTACCATGTCGAGCACTAGATCTCTCAAGGCCCTGAAATTTCTACGGCAGCTCAAGTACTCGCCTTCTCCTCATCCTCCTCCTCCTCCTCCTCCTCCTCCTTGTGCTGCTGCCGCCCCTGCCTCCTCTGCTTCTGCTTCTTCCGTCGCCCAGGCTAATGCCCTGCATTCTTTCTCCTGCCCCAGCTCTGCGTACTTAAGAGCCCGCCCGCTTCGTATCCAGTCTCCGAGTTTAATTCAGGATGGCTCCTCCTCCGCTGCCCCTGGTATTGTTTCTCCGTTGGCAGCTTCTCGTGTGACCCTCGCGAGGTCATGTTTCCGTCATCACGTGGTCTCGTACTACCTTCTCTCTTGTCGAAGTTTTAGCAGTGCGGAAGCTGCTAACTTCGTGGCTGTTTCAACTGAAGAATGTGCCCAGGAGGTGGTGGAGACTGCACCTACAGACGGAACGACTGCGTTCTCTGCAGACGACGGAATTGCCGTTGCTGCGCAATCTAGCGTTAGCCAAGACGATTCAAATGCAGCTGTGCAGCAGCAAATGCACTCGCCTACAGAAGAGCCAGACGTCGCAGGCGAAGGGAATGGTCCTGATGAATTTAAATCTTCAGTGAAGAGGCTTGAAAAAATCATCGAAGATCAGAGGCAGTCTCTTGACCGCGTTCGAGCACAGTTGAAGAATCAAAAGGAAGTAATCAGTTCGATTCTAAAAGACATTAGCGTTTTGAAATCTCAATCTGAAAAGGGACTTAAGGAGGGAGTGAACGTGAAGTCTTCTTCTACGGACCCAGAGAGGTTAGTGTGCTCCGTCTTAAGAGCCCAATTAGACCTGTGCTTTGACCGGGGGGGAGGGGGGCTTTGTGAATCAATGTCCAAGGGGAGACTAAAGTAAACGTAATTGTCTTGACAGGAGGTTTAGCTTGGATGGAGACAACACACACTGTTTTTGATTAGCTTGTGCTAGCCTTCATTATTCTAAGTCTGCCCTTTACCTTGATTCTCACATAAACTAAGTTCAAAGACTAAAACACAGGCTGAGCCCATTTTAGACCTGTGCTTTTCTTTTTTTGGGGAGCGGGGGGGGGCTTTGTGAATCCTCACGTTTTCAATGTCCAAGGGGAGACTAAAGTAAACGTAATTGTCTTGACAAGAGGAGGTTTAGCTTGGATGGAGACAGCACACACTGTTTTTGATTAGCTTGTGCTAGCCTTCATTATCCTTAGTCTGCCCTTTACCTTGATTCTCACATAAACTCAGTTCAAAGACTAAATCACAGAGGAGGCATTCTAACGCATTGCCTCAAAGAGGCGTAGGGTCGATAAATTATGCTCCGTGTTATTGTAATGAGATTTCGCAAGTCCAAGCAATTTATTGAAGACCTTTTTGTTTTATTGGGAAGTTTCTCGTGTACTGCTTTACTCATTTGTTCACGCTATGAGATTGACTATTCATGGTAAGATGGTATGCCGGACTTTAAGTGAGACTCGAGAGTAGTGCATACGTTAGCAAATAATGCGAGTCCAATGTGACCCATAAACTATGCATCCTTGTCATGGGCAATCACCTGTGAGCACCCAAGGTGCTTCAACATATGGTCAATAAATTGCTAAGCAACCTAAGAGCATCTCTGTCTATTGATTTTTGGTAGCCATGAATGCCACAGAGGAAGGCATTGTAACGAATTGCCTCAAAAAGGCGTATCTCAAATTATGCTCTCTGTGGTTATGTGGCAAGATTTTATCCAAGATCTTTTTGGGGTACGGAGAAGTGTCTCGTGTACTTCTTTACTTATTTGTTCACCTTATGAGATTGACCATTGTGTTAAGATTTTATGCTGGACTTGGACTACGTTATTATAGAATTCGTCCCCGGACCCCAATTTGACCCATAAACTTTTAATCCTTGTCAGAGACAATCACCGTGGAAAACCAATGGTGCTTCAACACATTGTCAATAAACTGCTAAGCAGTCTCAGACACCGAACATTATGTCGTGATGGGAATGTAATGGGCTTGCTTAGTAAGCGTGTCGGCCATCAGATAAATACTGTCTCATCCTGTGTCCGCAGAAAGGGGCCATGAAATCCATGGCAATATGTGTTTGGGGATTGGGATGGCTGCAACCAACTAGCCTTACCACATCTTTCTGAAGACCCTCTCAATAGTTATGTTGGGAGTATCAGGTTAATTTTAAGGTTAGGGGCTTTTTTTTCCTCATTGAGGGTTTTCCCTTGTTAACCATGTCTAGTGGCTCAGCTATTGTGTTAGCATGGGTCTTAACCCCCCATGTGGGTTTCATTAACTCTAGGTTTTGAGGAATTTATACCCTTGTACTCTCTATTGTTAATCATTCTCAATAAAGTAGTTAGCCAGTGGTCCTCCACTGTTGTGCTCCTTGCTTCCATTTCTTGCAATTGGTATCAGAGCAGGCTTCCTCTCACATCCCCATGCCTTCCCCGCCCCATTATTGTCGCAAAAACAGAGTTTTGTCGCCAAAAACCTTGGTGGAGCACTTGTTTTAGTCTGCTGCCTTCAGTGTTGGCATTGGTAGAGCTCCCGGAGGTGCTCTACATCAAGCTGCCCTGATTTTGTGAAAATAATCTTCATTTTACTGGTTTTGAGCTGTATTGCTGCTGTGCACCTGTTTTTAAAAGCTCTTTGGAGCTGTTTTTTGCAGTCATGATTATTGTACACCTGCCGTACAGCTGCAGTACGGCCCTGAATGGACCTGTCTTGTGCTATCACTACCTGCTGCACTCTTTGTATGTTTATACTGATGTTGAGCTGCTGCAGCTGAAGCTGGCCAAGATACAGGCTGTTCTGGATTAGTCACCAGAAATGGGTTTTGTGTAATGAAGGCCAAAAGCCGGTTAAGTTAGTGGGGGTTAGGATTATTAGTACTTGGGGGTGTTTGGAAGATAGAAAGGTCAAAGGGGATAAGGAGGTACTATGTAAGTACCCTCCCCTCATTGCAATGTACTTTTTGATGTGACATCTAATCCTACTCCTTCCTCCTACTTGTAGCCTACTCTCTCTCTCTCCCCCCCCCCCTCTCTCTCTCTCTCTCTCTCTCTCTCTCTCTCTCTCTTTCTCTCTCTCTCTCTTCTACCTCTTCTCTCTCTCATTCTGTCTTCCTTCCGCTGTTCTACCCTCTTTCTCTAATCTGCTCCTGCCCCCTTTTCTACATTGGTATCAGAACTTCGTTTTCTGGCACCTTTGTGCTTTCCTTTCACCCTTCACTCTGAGTTACAGCACCACGCCACAGATCTCCATTGTCTTCAGAGTCGTGCCATCGCTGGAGTTCGTACCATGTAGCAACCTTTCACAAGGTAACGCAGGAAAAAAAAAAACGTGACATGAAAGGGCCCTTAATGCAAGAAGTGACACTGTTCCCTTTGGAGTCAGAAGCCCTGCATTGAAAGACTGTCTATTTAGGCCGGCTATGGGACTTCTACATAAGCGGCTCATCCATCAGATTCCATAGCCTAAACTTTACATCTTTCTCAATTGTTCTGCTCAAGCCTTCATCCAAGCGCAATAGCAGAAGCTACCAGTGTGTGCAGCAGATGCAGTCTAAGCCTGACGATCCAAGCAATGCCTAAAAGCAGCGCTACCTCTCTTCTTGAGGAGATCATCGAATTCGTGTGTGCCTCAAGCAATACCAATAACCGGAGTTCCAAGATAGAAGACCACTCAGTTGACAGCAAAGGATGCCAAAGTAAACTTGCACACAATGACCAGAAGCAGCTTGTGCAGCACGAGCAAGATATGCGTGATAGTGAAGCTGCATCAGAACACATTCAGGAGCATGACAATAGGGAATATGCCCTTCAGTACTGCTCACTAGGTGATTATACTTGGGAGTCTTGCCTTCTACAACTAGCAGCCATAGTAAAAACAATGGCTTCTCATAGGACTGCTGTAGATGCAAAGGCAGAACTTCGGAATGTGTCCTCATGCTGCGTACAGCACATGAAAATATTGCTGCCATGTTTTGGCACTTGCAAAGGAAAAACCATGTGCACACAATGAGGCTGAACAAAACTATCAGGGTGATGCCAGGACTATTAATTATAGTTTGTCAAGGTGGACTACTAGTAACATGCAGATATCACTAAAATATGGGCTAGAAATTCAAGAAATGCTGCTTATGCTTGGGCACTGATGATGATGACATAAGTGTTGCTTTGCTTGCTAAGGATGTCTTCCTTTCGTTTTTCATAAATGTTTTTGTTTACCTCTTTTTTCTTCTCTTTTATTTTCTGTGTAGTTTTTTGAGCTGAGGTGTGCTTAGAGAAAGCATTATGCCAATCCTTGCCAATTAGAGTTTGCACACTCTTTAACAGGAAGAGTTTAGGGTCAGCTTTGAACCAAGAAGAGCTTCTCTCACTAGAACAAAAATTACATCTAAGTGAGACAGTTTTATGATCTGATAAACTTAAAGAAGAGAGTATCTATTCTCAAAGAAAGATGACTGTTCAGTAAACCTTGAGAAACATAGAACCTGTCCAATCTAGCCTCCCTTCTATTGTCCCCAACTTGACTATTGCACCAAGTGAAATCCCTACATGATCCCACATCCACCAACTTCCAGTGATCCTTGCACTCTTCCCAAGACAATAATTCAAAGCCTCTTATGCATGTTCCCTTTCGCATCCATCTGTCTGCCTTGCTTCCCACCATATTAAAATCCTCCATTGCAATGCAGTTACTATCTGCACACTGCAAAGATTCCCATAATCCCTTCCTTTCCAAAGCTGAGTTAGGGGCATAGAGAGAGAGAACTGAGAAATTAATCTCCTTCATTCAACATTTCAGCATTATACATCTATTTTGTTCATCTACTATGACTTGTGATCTAAATTTGTATGATTGGACTTATTCTAGTCTTACAAAGGTATATGGGCTAGAAATTCAAGAAATATGTAAAAAAGGTCTTTGCCCAGCAAGGTGCAGACATAAGCCAGCAAGACAAGCCTCGATATTCAGCTGTCATGATTGCAATCCTAACGCAGTGATACGTGGGAAAGGGGCCAGAAGGATGCAGCCAGCAAATGGTAATTTTGTTACAGATTTAGTTGCAGTATATCTTGAATATCAACACATGCAAGTTCATGTCTCGCCTTCAAGAATGAAGGGGTACTATTAGAGTGCTTGATCGAATCTTGGTTACTGATATTTGAGGATTATGGCAGAGATGACTTGCTCAATGGTGCTCAACTGCAGCCAATATGTCATGCGTACTTAAGACTATGGACAACACATGCACTTTGGGTTGCACATGGCTGATAGCTTTTGGGGGATGTGGATGTTTGCTTACTAGAACAGGAACATGGACAGCTGCTTTTTTTCAATCTGAAGCAAATGGAGGTCAAACAGGATCTGGCATTTGCCTGTTTCATTCAATGCATGCTCCTTGTTCTACCAAAATAGGTTTAGACAATGTGTTTCATTATTTTGTTGTCGGGGGCTGGACTTTGGATCCAGTGTGACGAAGAAAGATTATGGGACCATGCTTACACGGCTCCTAGCAGGCCTGATTTGCCCCTCAGATTATTAGGCCGTTCGGAGGCTAGATGCTAGTGCTAAAAAAACGGCGTTTCTAGGCACCCGAAACGGTTCGCTGTTTCGGCGCCGCTTTCGAAACCAGAAACGGCGTTTCCGGCAGGGCAGCTTTTTTTACAGTGCCTCTGGAGTCTAGCGAGGGAACCATTTATATATAAAGCAGCAATGTAAGAACTTGTAGACACCAATGCTCAAGCAAAAGTACCAGCCCACACACCCCACTGAGGAAGAATCCCATTAGTGGGTAGGGCAGTTTTTGCTCTCCCTCTCCAGCCTCTCCTCTCATCCTACAACCCCCTTCTCAGCCTGCTGCCCCTCCTCGCTCTCCTCTCCAACATCTCCTCCTTGCTCTCCTCATCCCTTGCCCTCTCCTATCCTCCTTGTTCTCCTCTCCATCTCCTTCTTGCTCGCCTCTCCTCCTTGCTCTCCTGATCCCTTGCCCTCTTCTCCTTGCTCTCCTCAGCCCTTTCCCTCTCCTCTCCTCCTTGTCCTCCTCTTCGGCCTTGTCGTATGACATGTATTAATAATAATTACATATATATAATATTTTTTATTAACCTTAAAAACGAGAACTCCGTTTCCAGCATTTCGTTTGGTGAGCGAAACTCCAAAACACTGTTTCCCACTGGTTTCTGTTTCCCCATTTCTGAAACTCGTGGAAACTATGGTTGCAACTAATACATCATCTTTGCTAGCATCCAAGTATTGGAGCCTTGTGTTATCTCTAGATCCATGGGATGCTGAAGGATGAGAGAAACTTATGGAGCTGTTTGGGTTCAAGTACATCAGCTATAATGAAGAGATTTGGACTACTTTTTGATTAGCCTTCTCCTTTAGTGCTAGCCTTCGTCATGGCTGAGTTTGCCCTTCACCTCCGGAGTGCCGACAGAAACTCAGTACGAAGACTTTGTATAAATGGATGGTCAAGTATGTGTGGGTGTGTGGATTTGTATGTGTGAGGGCATACTTTTATACTATGGTCTACACCATGACGTCAGTGGGGATGTTAAAGTAGCTAGTCCCTGCTATGCGTGATGGAGTTTATGGTTTTCAATCTTATGAGTGACTCTCGTGAGATTGAAACTGCACTATGTTGTGTTTTTAGAGGATGAGTTTGGGAATGTTCTTGGATTCATCTAGGTATAATGAAGATAATTTTCAGTTCTTCACATTTGGTAAGGACAGCATAAGCAAAGACTATGTGGGGTATATGGCAAAGCAATCAATGCTTCCCATGTGGAGGAAAGTGGACAGCAAACACAATGCGTTGTGCATAACAAAAACTATTGGGACAATCGGAACTTACATGATTATGGAGGTTTGTGATGATCTTGCCAAGATGGAGTCCCACCCACACAACCCGGAGGTGCCACAACACCCAATGCAAAGGAATATATCACATTTCCTTTTGACCCTGGTGGCATGCATGATAATGTATGTCATAGCAAGGGGCCTTGGTGCTTAAATGTCACTTGTAATGTTGAGGACAGGATTCCTTTTGAGGAGGGCTGGTTGTAATGAAGGCCAAAAGCCAGTTAAGTTAGTGGGGGTTAGGATTATTAGTACTTGGGGGTGTTTGGAAAAAATAGGAAGGTCAAAGGGGATAAAGAGGTCCCCTCCTTGCAATTTACTTTTTGATGTGACATCTCATCCTATCTCCTCCTTCCTCCTACTTCAACCCTCCTCTCTCTCCTTCTCCCTCCTTCCCACCTCTTTCTCTCTCTCCTTCCGACCTCTTCTTGTCTCTCTCTCCTATCTCTTCTCCTTACTTCTCTCCCTCATTTTCTCTCTCTTCGGCTCTTCCACCCTCTTTCTCTTATCTGCCCTTGCCCCTTTTCTACATTTTGGGGTTTTGAATAGAAACGTTTCAAAAATCTTAGAGGGTTTTCGCCTAGAAACACATATAATTAATATATAATTTTCTCTCTCTTCCGCTCTTCTACCCTCTTTCTCTTATCTGCCCTTGCCCCTTTTCTACATTTTGGGGTTTTGAATAGAAACGTTTCAAAAATCTTAGAGGGTTTTTACCTAGAAACACACATAATTAATATATAAGATATAGAATATAACAATACATAGTTTGAAATACTAGAGTCTAATACACATGTGTAAACTTGGATTTTAGAGGGATGGTGAGGCGAGTAGAGCCTAAGAAGAGTTGGAGCAAGTAGACAAGAAGGTGTAGGGCCGCAAGCAAGAGCAATGCGGGAGAACAAAGTATGGCGGCCGCATGCGACTCTTGCACAAAAATTAAGTTAGGGTTTTGTGGAAAACAACCCATTGTGAGAAAATGTTTCGAGAAAAGACATTTCTATTGCCCAAAATGTGTTTTTGATAATATTTTCCAGACTTGTACGTTTTAGATTTTGGTTTTAGGGTTTTATATCGGTTGCGTCCTGTTTTGAAGCTCCTGTAGCAAACCCTAATATGTAAGTAACATTTGTTGCTACCTTGAACATTTTGACTTGTTTTGGAGGAGGATATTGGTGTTTTTTGGATATTGTACAGACTGCAACTTTCTTGCTCAACTTTGCCTTGTTTTCACTTGCATTTAGAGTGTCTTTTGCCTTGGGGCTTTTAGTCTCCATTGCTTGGATTTGTTGGCCCTCGTGCCAACGGTATTTTTTATTTCTAGGTACAAGTCTAATTTCAGCCAGATTTTGCAGACTTCGGCCAAGCATCGGCTTGTGGAGCATTGAACTTTGTTGGTATAGCTTAATTCATAGTAAGTGAATTTTTCAAAGGTCATATATCAGAGATGGCTCAAAATTTGGGTGATGTGCTTAGAGCCCTCCCTGAAGAGGAGAAGTTGAATGGCACCAACTATTCTGTTTGGAGCTTCATGATTAATAAGATTTTGCTTTCAAAGGTTTGTGGAATTTCATAACAATAGATGAAGCCTGTCCCAGAGCTATAGCTTTTGGCTTTGTCGTTGGTCGAGGTGTTGGCCAAGCACTTGCTCAACCAACACTAGATCAGAGAAGATGGGATCCCACAATGTGTAGGCCTTGTCTTTATACCATGCAAAACTTCTATAAATGCTTGGGACATTTGGAATGGAATTTATCAAGCCCGTAGTAACGAGGCAAGCGTCTCATTTCTGTAATTATTCAATAAGTATATGCATGAAGGAGACTCAATGTCAGTCCATGTGACTGAAATTCAAGATCTTATGAGCAACGTTTGAATATATGTCTTTTCACGTGGTACTCAAGGTGTCCCTGAGTGGTAATCCAAACCCACTCACCTTTTAGGAGCTTGTGGAATTTCTGTTGCAAGAGGAACAGACTTTGGAAAACATGTTAGTTAACATGCATGGTGGAGAGCAAGCATTTATTGTTAAGCACAAATGAAAGTCAAAGTTGGTTGGTTCTGAGCTAAAGCATGATGCAAGACAATCATCTAGGAAGGACAAGAAGAGCTTAATAATAAGGGCAAACGCCATTACTGCAAAAAGCTAGGGCACCACATCAACGAGTATCCATAGAGATTTGCAAGGGAGAAAAACAAAGATGGTAGTTGCAGATTCTTCACATTCAGATGCGAGTAAGGATGATGCCACTATCAACTTTTTCAAGCATGATTGGGCATTCTTTACTTAGTTGCGATGCCTCTTGGGAGTCTTACTTATTCAATCTCAATGAAACTACTGACATATGGTATTTTGACAATGGTGCAACCAAGCACACAACGTCCAAGAATGATGCAGGGACTTTAAGTGCAAGGGGCCTTTTGCTTTAGTGCATCCACTAAGCACTCTTCTGAGGGTTTCACAAAACTCTTTTTTGACCAAAAGGTATAGTTGACTCTGAGATTTATGGTTGTAGTGGTTGGAATGCTTGTTTCTTCAAGGTCCACCACCATTTGTGTTCAAACTTCCTCCACTAAAAGGATTTTACAAAACACTTTGTGGTTTGGGATAGCCAGCTCTCTCTCTCTCTCTCTCTCTCTCAAACACACTCTGATTCTATATGGCTGATACACCAGCGAATGAGCTCAAACATAGCAATAGATATCCTCATACAAAGGGGTAATTCAACCGAAAGATCTCAGCCTAACTCACTCTTAGTCAAGACAACCAATTGACTACAAATTTCTAGAAAAGAGAGTAGGGGCAGATTAGAGGAAGAGGATAGAAGAGCTGAAGGGAGAGAGAATGACGGGGTGAAAGAAGGAGAAGGGGTAAGAGAGAGAGAGGAAGAGGAAGAGGTGGGAAGGAGAGAGAGGGAGAGAGAGAAAGTAGGCTGCAAGTAGGAGGGAGGAGGAGGGAGAGTAGGTAGGATTACATGTCGCATCAAAAGTGTAAGTGTACAATGAGTGGTGGATGCATTTCCAACTAACCCTAGCTAAAGGGGCCACTAAATTGGCCCTTCCCCCCCCTTCAATACAGCCATTCCTTCCCATAGAATTTTGCCGTCAAAATTACATGTTCCGGCTGTCACACAAGCTGCTGAAACAGCAAAGTGATGCTGATCAGCCTCAAAAGATAAGGGTACTCTAGACAATGCTCTTTGGCTGCCATGATTGTTCGTGCTCTAGAAGTCCTTTCCATTTGACGAGGTACTCAATGTAGACCTTGTTGCAAAGTACTCTATCTCTGAAACCCACAATGCACTTGGGGACATACATGGTATGAACCTGCTCATCCATAGGTTCAGTGTCACAAGAAACGTTTCTAGATTTTGATAGGCGTTTCGCCTAGAAACATGGTAGAAATTGCAGTTTTTCATAAAGTATATATATTTATAAATATTTACAAGTGTAGGGAGTGATTTGCAAGCAAAACATGGAGCAAGAGCAGAAAATCGGCGGCCAAAACGATGCAAAACAAAACGTCAAAAATTGCATACGGGCTTTTTTGTACCAGGGCGGTTTTCCCAAGACACCCACGTTTTGGGCATTTCGCTGAAAGTTTTTGGGTGAAATGTTCGTCGCGTTTTGGTGCCCTGAAACACGTTTTTTGGTTACACTGCATGGGTTGAAGCTCTGGAAGTATGTGCACATGCTACATGTGGTTTCAACAATGACACATGAAACATGCATGTTCGTTTTAGCCCATTTTTGAAGAGCTTCCATCCTTTTCAAGTCACCCTGTGCGCCACCCCACGCTTAGCCACACCACACACACTACATAGGAAGCATGACACCTACTACGACATATACTTTGATCACAGTCTCTCTCCCAGCCTACTCTGGACGCCTAAACAGACTCCTAACCTACATCAATCACATACCACTCATAGAGGACCGTGCTGCCTTGATTAGTCGTACACTCCACGAGGTTGTCCTCTAAATCTTTCCTCACACAGCACGGTCCACTAGACCACCACCTCTTGGTTCTGTACCCTACAACAACTGGTACGATGAGGAGTGCAAGGCTTATCGCCGACAGCTTCGACTTGAAACCAGATGTCACCTCCCGAACACACCAGACACGGTACGTAAGTACCGACGCCTTGTACGCCGGAAGAAGCAAACATTTCTTCGTCGAAATGAGGAGCTGGTGAACATCTTGTACAGCAACAACTCTAAGGATTTTTGGCGGAGATTTCTTGAGCGTAGGTCTCTATCACCCCTCACCGACACGAGAGTCTGGCACACGTATGCACACCATCTTTATGATGTCCCACACCAGCCCACTCCAGATCTCATACACACACCTCGCCCCACCACTTGCACGTTGTTCACCAGAGGGGGGGTCAAGGACGCGACATTGAAATTGCACAATGGCCGAGCTAAGGATCACGAGGGGCTATGCACTGAGTTTATCGCATATGGGATCGACACTTCAGTCTTGATCCTAGCAAAGCTATTCAATGATGCTGCTTGCCTTGGCTTCGTCCGCACTTGGACACTCAACACCATCACCCTCATCCACAAGACATGGGATCCCATGGACCAGAGTAACTATAGGACTATAGTAACTACAGGACTATCATGATTGGGCATGTGATGTTCAAGATCTATGCAGCTGTATTGGATGCGTCAGTCAGCCTGTTTGCAGAGATGAGAGGGCTCAGAGTAGAGGGTTAGGCCGGTTTCAGGCGAGACCACGGGATTATGGATCACATACTCACACTCAGGAGTGTCATTTGAGGAGGCCAGATTACGGAAGGAGAGGGTATATTGTTGCTTTGTGGATTTTCGCAAAGCCTTTGACACAGTACCTCGAGCTCGTCTCATCACACGCCTACAGATACTGGGATTTGATCAGATCAGTTGGGCAGTCATGGCACTTTATGAGAGTCTCAAGCCGAGTTCGGACAGCGACAGCAGGCGCATGTTGGACACATGAGATCTTGAGTACCATAGGGGTCAAACAGGGTTGTCCCTTATCACCAACTCTGCTTGGCCTCTATATCGATGCGCTGGAGACTTTCATGGGGGCGTTCGGAGACGAGCGATGCATGCCAGACTGAGCAAAGGATACGCCTTACTGGCTCGGCTAGAGAGGCAGTGTTTCCACTCACACTTTCAGGACCCTCGGACCAAGGCTTTTCTCTTCAACTTCTTGGTCCCACCAGTTGGTATGTATGGCAGCCCTTGTTGGGGACCTGACATGTCAGAGATAGAGTGCACATGGGTGGAGTGCTTGCAGATCCTCATGCTCTCACGGATGATCCGGGGAAAACCATTTGTACCACATTACATCATTCAGGCGGAGTGTGGTGCTTCTCCACTCCAGCTAGATGCAGCCTTTCAGACCATCACATATCTACACTGGGCTAGATCATATGGCGACTGCACATCAGGGAGACAGAGGTTGCCATAGTTAGCTCTTGATTCCTCCATGAGGTTCGCAGCAGAGGGAGATGAGCGATGTTGGTTTGCACGGACTCACGATGGTTTGTGAGACTAGGGTTTCACATTGATAGGATACCTCCTTTTCAGTACAATTTGGATGCTCCTCGGGTATTCTCACCTACCATCCCGATCGGGCCGCACACCAACCAGGTCATTCGAGAGGATCTCTTGCACCTACACACCTTTAGGACCTGGTTGGAGTCGAGGGAGCTTGTAGTGAAGCTGAGTTTCTACAGAGATCACTGTCTTTGTATTTCGGAGGAGGGATTCATCACCTCTGGTCTTGTGTCGAGCCTCCTCCAGGAGACCGAGACGCACGGGACCCCTTGACGGACACCCGCGCCCCATTATTGGCTATGCACCAGCTAGGGCGACGTGACATATGGAGGATTATGTTCTGCTCCAGTCTTTTTTCTTTTCACTGTCATACCTAGATGTATCTGATTATGTATGTTTAGACTTAGGATTCAGCACGGGTGATGATGCTCGTTTTAGTAGCTCCACCCTTACTGGGATTTGTATCAGGTTGTCTTTCAGTCTCATAGACCCATCGGTCTTCCGAAGACTCTAATAAAATTTCTTTCTTTCTTTCTTTCTCTCTCTCTCTCTCTCTCTTATTTCGCAGTTTTGTTTGTGGTGTGTGCTCTCCATTTGATGTTCATATTCTGCTCCACTCTCACAAGGTATCAGAGCCAAAGGTTGGCTGATGATCTGCATTTGGAGCCAGCAAACTACGTGGAGATTTGGGATTGTGTTCAGAGCTGCCTAAAGAGGAGTGTAAAGAGGCTTGGATTGTCTGGGTGTGTAGTAGCAAGGGGCGACTTGTTTGAGGGCATTTTCAGCTCGGAGATGAGGCGTTTGTAGGGACGGGACAGTGAGGATGTGAAGATATTGTAGGTAGCAAGTCTCTTCACCGTCTTCTCCATCTCTCTTCTCTCTTCTTCCCTCAGTCCCCTTCTTTGCTTTGCTTCCCACCCAGCCTCCCTTTTCAGATCTACTCCTTCCTTCCGAAATGGCTATTGTGTGTGAGATGGTTGAGAACAAGGTCAGATTCTAATGTTACCCACCTTTCCAATGGACCAGTAATTGGATGGCAACAACTACGAGGACCTTCTCTTCCCTAAGCCATAAGAGCGAATATTAGTCATTCCTAAATCATAAAGGGTCTCGATCAACCACTTGGGTACTCTCTAGGACTTGAACCCTCCCTTGCCACCTGAGGTATATCATCATCTAGTTCACTGTCTCAATCACTTTCTAGAAAATATATTGGCACTTGTGCAGACTTTGACACAGGAACAATGGCACTATCGTCGTCATCAGTTGGCTCGAATGGAATGGGTGGCTCACCAACCACTAAGGATTGAATCTGTTCATCATAGACGACAACCCTACTAAGTAGAATCTCTCTCCTCATAGGATTATACAACTGATACCACCCTGGAGACTAAGAGTTATACCCAACAAAGATCATCTTGGCAGATTTGATGACATCAAATTTCCCTCTCTCCTTCTTGGGAACATGATCACAACCAAACACTCTGAGACATCAGGTTACCTTCCAAAATATGCTTTTAAAGCAATTACCTTAAGATATGAGGTTGGAGAACGGTTGAGGATGTGGACCGCTGTTGTTGTAGCCTCGTCCCAGAGAAAACTGGGAACTTCCCAGACGTCTCCATTGTTGTCCTATTCTTCCTCTCAACTACCCCTACTTTAGAGGCAATACCTATGTTTTCAAACTCTCGCAGTATGCCCTTCTCTACACAAAACTCGTTAAATACTTGTAACAAAACTCACCACCCTTGTCAACCCTAAGGGCTTTCACGATCGACCTGGATTCATTCTCCACAAGAGCGCATCACTCTCCAATCCAAGAATATGCCAAGGGCTTCATAGCTAAAAAGTATACCCATGTAAATCTGCTGAAACCACCAACCAAGCATCCCCAAGGCTCGAGACCATCATAGGTCCACAAACATCCATATGAACCATCTCAAGGGGTTTAGAAGCCCTCATGGTAGCGTCCTTCAAAAAGAACGCAAGAGCGCTATCACTCTCCAATCCAAGAATACGCCAAGGGCTTTATGGCTAAAAAGTATACCCATGTAAATCTGCTGAAACCACCAACCAAGCATCCCGAAGGCTCGAGACCATCATAGGTCCACAAACATCCATATGAACCATCTCAAGGGGTTAAGAAGCCCTGATGGTAGCGTCCTTCAAAAAGGCTTCTCAATGTTGCTTCCCTAGTAAACATGAATTGCAGTGCCCATGCTTGCTACCCACATCAAATAAGAACCATCTGCTTTGGAGCAGCTCGCCGTAGTGCATTTTATGTTTAAGTGACAAACCTGACGTGCAACAAGCCACCTTGAGGGGTCCCAATGATAGAAGAGAGCGTCATAAACTTGTAAATGCCATGATCCACCATACCAGTGCATACTACCTAGCCAATTACTTTGTCCCTCATCCTTGCATAGCCTACATCGAACAAGATTGTTGTGCCAGTAGCCAAGCCTGCATGTCTCACAAGCTAACAGTAAATTAGACCCAAGAAACGCAACAAACAGTACCTGAGAGGAGTGCTCTCTCCCTCTGCCATCCAGAATAATCTCAAGACTGTCTTCACGCGAGCCTTGATGGTCGAACTGCCTCTTATGCAAATGTCACCCTCGATGATCACCAAGTTCTTGAATCTTATTGGGATGAGCACATGTTTCGAGAGGCTCCACTATCCAGAATCCACATGTTTGTACTAGGACCCTTGTTGGATGTCCTCTAGGGCACTTCCTCGAATAATGACATTTTTTGCGATAGTGATTGCATGTATGTTCTGCCTTAAGTATTTTCTTCTCTGCATCTGTCTTCTTGTTAGAAGAGGTCCTACCTTGTTTTCTTCTTTTATTCAGCGAGACTGACAAAGCCTCCGAGCACTAACTCCTTCCATGTAAAGTGTATCCATCCTCCCACTTGGTGATCGAGTATACCTTTGTAAGGTTAGAATACATCCAATCGTACAAATTCAGAAATTTATTGTTTTAAAGTGGTAATCAAAGATAAATAAAATGCGAAATAATAAAAAAGAGAGATAGGATAACAAAGTAATGGCCATGTCCTCAAATGAAATCTTCTTTCCTGCCTGAAGGATATCCTACTGAAGCACCTTGAGCTTGTTGATATGTTCCCACATGGTCGATGACTATGCAGAATCCAACACTCTTCCCCCGACCTCAAGAGAGACTCTCTTCATCAGAGAAGTTCCATTGTACAAGGACACTAAGTGCTCCCAAATCCCTTTGGCTATTAACATGATTAATGATATAAGTGCAATTCAAGAAAATGGAAGAGTGAACCCTTGCACTGACCTGGTTTCAAAACTAAGCCAAATTCTTAGTATCCTTCTGCTCCAAGATCCCTAGGTCTGCTTTAAGAGGATCTGGCCAAGGAAACCCACTAAAATGAAGTCTGCAAGATCATAGGACTGCAAAACTAACTCCATCAAGACCCAAGAGTCTGTCTCGTTGCGCTGTCACATCTCAATTAGATAGAGCCCAACGTAGACTTGGTCATGGAGGTGGATCAACCGTGAGAGTGGACCAAAGTCGTGCTCCTCTTGAAAGAGAGAGAGATGACACAAGGGGTTGTGAATGAAAAATGTGACATAATGTTTTTCGCATTTGGCCCGCTTGGGAGGCATGCGTTTGCTTTCAAAGTCAAAATCTACTAGTGATGAGCCTTATGTGTGCCTACCCTATCCTCCATTTAGCTCTCTTGCTTAAAAAGAGAGTTTATTAATGTCTAAGAAAGACCAAAGGGTCTGTGAGACTGAAAAGAAACCATATATAATGGAACCTTAGGGTGGGGCCCGATGCCTGTGACGAGAAATAAAAGTATTGCATTGCGCTATTGTTGCAAGGGAAACCCACAAAGGTGGAGCTACAGTCAAACTAGTTTTGGGGTTTTCCTCCAAGCACAAAGGGATTCGAATCCCCTCGTTGTCTATAAATCAGTCAACCCTCCGTGAGTGACTGGACCTGTGTATGCTGTTTGTGGGACCAACACGGTTGGACGACTGAGGAGAGACAAGAGGAGCTCAAATTACAGTGGATTTGGGTTTGACAAGAGTTGGCCTCCAGAGAAAATCAATGAGAGAACGCTGCTGTCACTTCGGCACCTGTTTGGGTCCATCCCGCCTCTTTAGTCTTTGTGATTTGGCCACTATGTGACAAGTGTCATCGTCACTCCAGTCGTCCGTCTCTCCACATCACGGAGAGAGGATATGTCTACAATACTTATGTGAGTGTCCACTCGGGGTCCCGCATATTCTATTATTTGTGCTCTTATGAGATGATCTCTGTGTCTCTAGGCCTCAAGAAGGAAAATAACCACCTGCAGTCGATTTGGGTTTGGGTATGCCATTAACTCTCTAAGTGGGCAAAAACCGGTACTAAATCACCAGTGGTGCCGTCCACAGATCTCATAGTTTGCCAGGCATCTGAAAGCATAGGGATCCTTTATCGTGGTCTATTGCATATTACATGCATAGTGATCCTCTATCTCGGTCTCCTGCGTATTAGATAAAGTGCAGATCCGTCTTTTGCGTGGGATGCCCTCTGCTCGTCTATCCTGATCTGTAGCCTGTGTGAAGATACCTGAATCAGACCCATTGAGATGGTCGATACATGGGGGAGATGGATCTGGGTGTAGCCGAGCAGTACGATACCTATTCCCTGTTTGGCATTTTCCTCATATCGATTC
Organism: Dipteris shenzhenensis; assembly: GCF_047967505.1. Taxonomy (NCBI): domain Eukaryota; kingdom Viridiplantae; phylum Streptophyta; class Polypodiopsida; order Gleicheniales; family Dipteridaceae; genus Dipteris; species Dipteris shenzhenensis. The sequence continues at coordinate 42,287,136 of NC_141627.1, read as the reverse complement.
AGGTGGTTTGAATTACAATGTGTTGCCAAAATGGTAAAAAGCAGAATGTGGATAGGCTTGTTATGCTACATATTGTTTGTGATGAGCAAGCTGAAGATGCCGGTTTCGGTAATGCAAGTACCTGAAGTTCTTGTATTCTCTGAGATTGGAGATTAGGGCTTATCCAGCAGTGTTTTATATGTACTGAATTTGACCAATACTAAGATCTGTCTTCTTGTTGTGAGAATGTATTTCGGCCGATTTATGAGAGATCTTGTGTCGATAGGAATATCCTCCTCATGGTTTATTTCTTTCAGTTCTTGTTTTATGACCTTTGTGGATAATCTGTGAGTCTACCCTGATGAAGTTGTTGCTCTGTATGTTTACCGATTCTTTTTTTCTGTATTCTCATATTTACTTCTGTTCATGTATTTTAATCTCTATTGTGTTACCTCATTATCTGATTTATTTGTGTATGTTATCTTTATCAAAAATGGGTAAGCATCATTCTTCTCTCTCTCCTCAGAGTCTGTCTGTAGCTTGAAGTTTCTTAAAAAGTGTGATCCAGCAAACTTTGCAAATTTTCTTAAATTTTCATTGCTGAATCACGGAAATAGAATTGATTTCCCTAGTAGAAACACACATAAATGATACATTAATTATTTTGAGGTATTGTGCTTATAACAGGGGCCCGGGTGACACTTTCCTGTCACAGTAGTTTACAGGATCTCTAGAAAAATTGATGGCTGTCCATCAAATGAGAAGGTTTGAAATATATGATATCCTTAGCTTGTACCCATCCCGTTTTTTTGCAGATCTTTATCACAAAAGCACAAGGGAAAAGCTCCTGCCTCGGATGAAGGGGAAATTATTAAGAAGGATCAAGGAGAGCCTAAGAACAAGCTGGGGAAGGACAAAAGAGGTGAAGGCCCAAGGATCCCAGGCAAGGTTCAAATACTAGGAGAAGCAGGAGCAGATGCTCAAGCAGGAGCTGTGGCACAATCTGAGAAGTGGAAATGTCCCAGGTGATTACCCCAGTCATTGCTAGTACAATTGGGATGTGCTACATAGCCTATTCCACTGTCGTTTTATTTATGATAAGGGAGTTTGTTTATGAGAATTGTCAAAACGTGTGAACGAATTCTGCAGGTGCTCATTCATGAACCTTCATCAAAAGAACAGATGTGTGGAATGCAGTCTTAAACGGGCTCAAAGTACTGAATCTGTTACAAACTTGGACCACGAGACAAGTCAGAAGTCCAGTGTTATGTCCTCCATCGATGAGGAGGCTAAAAGCTCCAGGACAGCTGCTTTGAAGGTCCGGGTGGATGAGAGGCAAGCCAGGAAAGAAAAGGCTTTGTCTTCTCCTGATGAATTGTCAGGAGAGGATGGAAGTGATGAGCTCAGTGATGATAGCGATGTAGATGACATTTTTGATGGTATCAGTGAAAGCGAGGATTCAAGTGCAAGTGAAAAAGACACTTCCAGAAAGAGCTCTCTTTCTGACCTGGTCAAGGACAATAAGAAAGCCATCTCTCCTAGAAAGGGGCAGGATCAGCGAGGTCCTGATCGTAGAGATGATTCCAGGAAAAAAATGAAAGTGAAGGGATATGAAGATGAGGAATCATCAAAACCTAAGCGTGCTGCGCAGACGGATGAAGATGATGATGACATATTTGTTGATGAAGAGTTACCCCGCAGAGATGGCAGACGCAATGACTTCAGGGAAAGAGGAACTCGTGTGTATGGCCGAGGCAGAGGTGGAAGAGGTTACCGAGGTGACTCCTATGATGATGATAGCTACTCAAGACGTAGTGATGGGGCTTGGAGAGAGAACAGGTCCTACGGTGGTAGAAATAATGGAGAAGATGGGGGATGGAAAGACAGGGGTTCAAGAGGGCGCGGTGGTGGCAGAGGGTTTGTAAGAGGAAGAGGAAGGTCCAGATATTAATCTACGAGATCAGACATTACAGTATTTACTTCCTCATAAGTGCCAGTGTTTGGATTTTCTTTATGCTTTCAAAAACAAATTTTGCATCGTTCTGTAATATAGTCTCTATCTTCTAGTCCATTTTATGGCATCATGAAGCTCTTCACAAAGCTTTCTATGCCATCCCCTCCCCCCCCCCCGCCCCCCTCTCTCCTCTTTTCTTAGCATGCCCATCAGAGGATAGCCGAACGTAGAAATTTAAAAAATTGTCTGTCTGAAGCCATGTGGGAAAATCAGAATGATAGACTAGAATGTAGATTAATGGTTTGTATGGTTGGGAAATTGTGCTGTGATTACGCTTGTACAAAAATAATGGAAAACGTAATGCAGGAGTCCCTTTTGGGTTAAGCAAAAGAACTGAAGTGTACTTCGTAGACTGGAAGTGGGCCTTCCAAACTCAAGTCACAAGGCTCTTTGAAAGTTCATGGTCAAGACCTGGCTCTGTTGAGAGAACAAACTCATTGATAGGTTAATTCTTTGTGATAGATGCCATTGCGTCTTCCACACTAAGTTAATGAAATGTTATGCCATTGGCATTTTTGGGTTTGATTGCTAATTTGTTTATGCAGCTTTGATAGAATAATCTATCATCGGTAACTTTGTCAACTTTAATTACTACTTGGAATGGGTTGGCTACCTTGATCACTTGATACAAAGGATATTTACAAAACATTTGGTTACAAAGACCTTTGGATTGTGTTTATGTATAGAAAATTAGCACCTATAGATGAAAAATAGTGCTTGTCAGGTGTCCAGTCAAACTACAGCAAATCATGATGGTAATCTTCATGGAAGTGGAGTAGTGGAAGATAATTGCTGGTTTCCTCAGTCCGGCAGAAGAATCTGGGGCTTGTTGGCAAGTCAAGTGATGACAAGCCAAAGGTATGTTTTTAGATTAATATTAAGGGCGAGAGTTGTTAGCATGGTGTGAGCAGTGTATGAGTTGTTTCTTGCTTCAAGTATGTCACTAGTTTGGCAAGTCTAGCATAGCACAATATTTGAACACAAGCCCAAGATATGTTATGTTGAACTTTACAGATTTGAGATTCGGAGGGTGAGCTATGTCGCCAGGTGGAAGGGCCCTTGACGGTTATAGCATGTGAGCAATGGCTTGGTCTCTTCTTCAGCTCCCTTGTTATTTTTTGTGTTGTTCTTCTAAACCTTTACACAAATTAGTGATATTTGTATTCTTCTAAATATTTGCACAAGTAATATTGATAATGAAGGTTTCATTTTGATTATTACCAGTGGTGGGGCATCCACTTGAGTGCTAAAATATAATGAGCAAATGCATTAAGTGAATGGGCACTTCGTTCCTCAATTTGGTACCTTAATTAAGATGTATTGTCCTACACTTCATCTTACTCTTTCTTTTCAAATGCAGATTTGGCCGAGTGATAGCTAGCTAGCATTGCCTTGATTGGCCTTCTATGCTTTTGTAGAGTCTCTCCCTCCATTTGGTGTGCATTCCCCATGCTCTCTTCGGCTACCCCTCCCTCTATTGCTGACACTTCTCAACCTCCCTCTCTCTCTCTCTCTCTCTCTCTCTCTCAAACGCATGCGGTTTCCTAGGTCTCTTGCTACTCTCTTTCTTCTCAACATTCATTTGAGCTCATTGTATTGAAGCGTAATCATCTACTCATTTGAGTTGGGTAAGGTTGCTTTGTCTTTTTAAGATAGCTCTTGGGCATTGTTGTATGCTTTGAGTGCTTGGTTGCCTTGTTCTCATTGTTTTGCTGCTGTTTAGTGCTTACTGGTTGTTGCCACTGTTGGTGTGCTGCTCTCAGTGCCTACTAGTTGTTGCCACTTTTGGTGTGCTTCTTTCTTTTGCCTTTCGGTGTGCTTGTTGGCTTACTACCAATGGCTTACGGTTGCTAGTTGTGTATGCTTGTTTGTTGATGATGTTATGCTCTTCTACATTGCTGCTTGTATCTCACCCTTTAATTGCTTGTTGAAAATGGCTTTATGTTGTAGGGTTGCAGTCGATAACGTCTTGCGCCCTTCTCTTGAAGCTATTGCTTGCTTTCATATGGTGTTGCATTACTTTTACTCTTGGTTACCTTTGAACCTTGTGGTTATTGTGTTTGGAATGCTTTAGACTGGCTTTGCAACTTTTTTAAATCTGCAGCCTTTGTATTTGACTTGCTCACAATTTGAAGCCTTGAATATGGCATTGGGGGCTCAACTCAAGTTATGGTCCTCCCACACTAAAAGCAAACTTCTTTTAACATTGCTTGCTGAACATAGGTTGCTATAAGGTTATTCCAAGAATAGACATTTTGGAAGGGGTTCCATTAAAAGCTTTACATGTATCTTACATAGATTTAAAGGCTCAATGGGATTTAAGGATATTTTGTGCTCACTTAAATAGTTCCTTTGGAGTTGATAAATATCTCAAGAAACATTTTGAAGACTTGCATAGGAAAGCAAAGCTGGTTGTTTTCTAACTCAATAGGTCTCACACTCTCTAGCGCAAATTTGCTCAGCACATTATGCTTTCACTCAATCACGCTCATCCTTTGAATGGCCATTCTTCGGAGAGCAAGCCTTAGCACTATTAGTATGCAAGTTGAGTCTATGATAACATGTATAGAGGCATGGAGTCTATAGAGTGTCCTAGCAAGAAGCATTGAATCTTGCAGTTCTTGTCAATTCCAACTCCTATTGCTTGTGTTTTGGCCTTTGTTGCTCTCCAAGGTATGTCCTTGTGTAGATCCTAAACCATTTGGAGATCCGCAAGAATTACTAAGCCTTGCAATTCTCATCAGTTCAGCCCCTATGACTTGCGTTTACAATCTTTGTATGCTTGTTAGGTATGTCCTTTCTATATAGATGTTTGATGATTTGGCTACGACATTTCATGCCATCCGCTACATTAGAAGTCAAAATATAAGGAACACCCTTCTCTTTTCCACTATATGTTGTATTCTTTCCTCTACATTGATGATGTTCCAACTTGTTGGCCTTTCGTCAAAAATCTACTTGCGCAATATGGCATTGATGTTTTGGCGCACAACAAGGGGTATGGAGTGGCATTTATCTTGAGAATTGTGATGTAGTCTAAAACTTCTTATACCTTTTTGTTTGAAGCTATTGCTTGCTTTCATATAGTGTTGTGTTACTTTTACTCTTGGTTACCTTTGAACCTTGTGGCTATTCTGCTTGTGTTGCTTTGGAATAGCATTGTTGCTTATTTGTTTGCCACCAAATGTGGTGCATGTTGTTTGTATTTGAGTCACTCATAGTTTGAGACTTCAATATGGCATTTGTGGATCAACACAAGTTATGGTAAGATAGTTCCTCCCACACTAAAAGAACGGCTTCTTTTAACATTTCTTGTTGGAAATATGTTGCTATAGGCTTATTCCAAAAATTGACATTTTGGAAGGGGTTCCATAAAAAAACATCAATGCCATGTGAAATAAGTAAAATCTAGAAAATCAAAGTCAAATGTTCATTTCAATTAAAAGACTACAATTTTGAATTAAAAAATGCAATTATTTCAAGTGTAAGCTAAGATCATTTTGGATAGGGTTCGCCCATTATTAGAAACCATCCTCAAAATTCAATCAAGCCTCTTAGAGCATCATTCTAGATGTACAAAATTGAGATTCACCAAATAGAAGATGCCATATGCTCTTAAACTTATATTGGTATTATATAGAAGTGAACATATTGTCTCAAATGAAAGACTTTGAAGATTGGATATCGTGGCAAGTGAATATGCTAGAGAGAATTTCAAATGAAGACATGCGGTTTTCTATACTCTTCAGAAAAGGCCATTTACTTGAACATGCTAGACATAATTTCAAATGAAGGCTATAATTAATCGTCTACTGTTGAAGAAAAGCAATCCTCAGGAAAGGCTAGTTCAATTGAATAAAAGTCATTGACTAACTCAACATCAATTGAAACACCATTCCATTACTTGAACAACGAGAACTATGCAAAGACCAATAATGTTTTTTAAAACTTGAATTCTAGACTTTTTTTAAACAATTAATAATTTTGATTTGAAGCCTATTTTCAAAGGACATGTTAGAAAGGGATGCTTCATAGTTCTTTTTGCTTGTGTTGCTTTGAATGGTGTAAGAAGTGCATGTCGAAGTTTTGCGTCTAAGAGTAGCATAAAATAAGCTTAATGATGCACATTGTTCTATTCATCCTTCATTTCATGAGTTTCACGGTGTTAGAGAGTGTTCTAATATGTGAATTGGAAGACAACTTGTCCATGAATGACTACTTAACTAGACTTTAGATAATGACTATTCAACTAGAGTTTAGATAGTTTATGGATTAGCATCTTGAAATAACTATGAATGTGCAATAATTTCCAATAGTATACTAAATTGACTGTATGTAGTTGAAACGATCTTAGGCAAAAGGTCATTCAACAATGCCATGATGACACGATACACAAAAGAGTTGAAAAGACTAATGACATATTCTCAAGACTCAAATTGTAGGAAAGTGACATTTCCATGGAAGGAGTGCTATCAAGCACACCATGTATTCGCTTGTTTTCTATAAATTCTTCACCATTTCAAATATCATATTTATTTTTTATAACTTATGCACCATATTTTTCATTATGGAAATCATGCTTTTGGAACCACTCAATAACATCCCAGGAATGAGAGTTTGCAATTTCATGGTATTGCCTAAGAAAACATTTATGCACATCCATTAAATCACCCTTCTCTTTTTCTTATGCATTTCACCAACCTTTGTCCTATTAAAAAAATTTGGTTCACTTTTTTTGAAGGGTTTCAAATTTTTGTATGATAGTTGAATAGATATCTATATTCAGTCAAAGGAATGGATTATAGCAACAATCTATACATAAGTGTTATCTAATGAAATATTAATGTGCAATACATTTTGCAAGTTGCAAATATGTTCTTTCATGATCACAAGGCCCTTTCAAGTATCAATCAATGAGAGATGGAATGCTATGTCCGTAAAATAAGGGTATGCTTTGTCCACCATTTTCTTAGCTTTAAAATCACAACTCTTTGTTCTTGAGAGAACAAATGTATGAGCTTGACATATTACAATAGATGCTATAGTGGAATTCATAAGAAACTAATCATCAATACCTATTAGGCAATCAAGATTGCATCTCCCATTTGGTGCACTTGTTCAAAATTTCACTAATCCATGCCTAAAATGGCTTCGCTATTTTAATACAAGTACCAACTTTTGTTGGGTATGATGTATGGATGCTTGTGCATGTACAATTGTTTGTTACCATGCACAAATCAAGGTTTTAATTCAGTATCTATATTTTAAAATTTACTTTTGTTGGTAGAACTAAGTTACATGGTCCATTCTAACAATTTGTGATGTTCTTTGTGTAAAGAGGTTTCCCTAGTGCATGCAAACTATGTTTTGTGTTAATGTATTGGTCAAGAAGGTCTCATTCATGTACATGTATGGTGATACATATGCTATAAAGGCTAGAAGTTAGACTTTTATACACCCTAAGTGTGGGACCTAAGATATATGGTCTCATGAAAACCTTTTCTAGGGTTTAGTATAAATTGTATCCTTTTTGTGTATCCTATTTGTGTTTAACTATGAGAGATGGTGCTTACTGATAAGCATGATATTAAATCTTGCATGATCGCATCATTTGCACATTCTTCATTCAACGCACACTCCTCTTCATTGTGTCCATGTAAGCGGGATCATCTCCTTATGGTGGCACCATCCTTTCTTAGAACACACCTATGATTCAATACTAGTATCTAGGATTCATGGGGGAAATATTTAATAGAAATTATATTCATAAGACACATACACATATGGTAGAAGCACACTAATGCATTATTTTTAGCTCTTGTGTATGATACATGGTTAAAAACAAGGAAATACTCATGTCTTTTATATTTGACCCACATCAAACTTTTCAAGCACATGGATACTAGTCACATTAATACCTCTACAAAGTATCATACCCATTGGACACATACACATTACAGAGTATCATACCCATTGAACACACACACATATGCTAGAAGCCCACCAATGCATAATTTTTTACACTTACGGATGATGCGTCAAAAAAAGCACTGAAATACTCATGCCTAACCATGCAAATGATATTTGAACCACATAAAAACCCATGAGCAAATAGATATTACTCACAGTAAGGCCTTTGCAAAGTATTATACCCATCATACACACATAACATATGGTAGAAGTCCAAAGATTCATATTTTGTGCCTAGGCAAGGTATGGATTAAAGAGTGACAAAATCTATTAAAATTATGAGGATTTGTAGGACTAAATGGGACCAAACTTAGTAGATGCTTGGTTGTACTATTTTATAGATCCTTAGTAAGTTTTTCTCCACTTGAATCAATTTAGCCCAACTTGCCCTTGATGTCGCACAATTTAGTGCCTAGGCAAGATATGGAATAAAAGATTAGGAGATCTATTAAAATATGAGGTTTGTAGGTTTAAATGGGAACAAACTTGGAAGGCTTCTTGGTTTCACTATCTTCTATATCCTATGAGTTCTATTTCATTTGGGTCAATATAGCCCAACTTGCCCTTGATGGACCCCAATATCTATACTGAAATGTGAAGATTTCTAGGTCTAAGTGGGACCAAATTGGTAGGATGGTTAATTGTAATATGTTATAAATGCTTATCAAGTTTTATTTTTTTGGATCAATGTAGCCCCTGATGCACCCCGGTTTAGTTCTTAGGCGAGGTATGGATTAAAAACTGGTAACATCTATTAAAATATGATGATTTGTAGGTCTAAATGGGATGAAAGTTGGTACGATGATTATTTGGATTATTTAATATTCGAGTTTTATTCCATTTAGTTCAATGTAGTCCAACTTGCCCTTGATGCATCCCAATTTGGTGCATAGGCAAGGTATGGATTAAAAAGAGACACGTACTAAAATGTGAGATGGGACTAAACTTAGTAGGATGGTTTTTGAACCCTCTTCTAGATCACTTCAAGGTTCTATTTCATTTGAACAAAACGTAGCCCAGCTTGCCCTTGATGCACCCCAAATCTAATTCTTAAGTAGGATATGGAATAAAAGGTGATGACATTTATTAAAATGTGAGGCCTTTTAGGTCTCAAAGGGACCAAAATTGTAGTATGATTTTTTGAATTATTTTATAGATGCTTACCAAGTTTTTTTGGATTTTGAGCAATGTAGGCCAACTTACTATTGATCCTCCTCAGTTTACTGCCTAGGCAAGGTTTGGATTAAAAGGCATTAACATCTATTGAAAATGTAAGGCTTTGTATGTGGAACGGTAAATAAATTGTTACGATTATTGATTGAATTGTATCCTAAATTTAAGCCAAGTTTTGTTCCTTTTGGGTCAGTATAGCTCAATATCTAATGGTGCACCCCAATTTAATTCCTTTAAAAAAAAAAGCGGGTTTATATTAATATGGAGTCAAATATATTTATAATAGTAAAAAAAGACCAACAGTCTTGCGACAAGAAGTTTTGATCTCATAAAAAGTGTCACCAATAACAGATACCATCTGTTCAACTAAAAACCCAATGGTAGTAAAAGAAACACAGAGGAACAGTGAACTAGGCCGTCTCCTGTGGCTCTTCCTTGGACGCCAAGTGTGCAACCACCCGTAGAACAATCGTGCCCTGGATGTGAGGATGGGGGCATGGCTTTCAGGCTCTGGTTCAATGTTTGGGCTCCGGAGGCTTGAAGTCCGGAGGAGGAGTGACTTCATTACAAATCTTGAAAGTAACTCCAGCAGGGTCGTTTTGTGCCACCGGTCTCTTGTATACAACCAAGGGAGGGGGTGCCGGTGGGGAGGGTGTAGCACAGGTCGGTGAGACATATAGGGTGCTGTGGTGGGAGAGGATGTGTCCAAAGGGAGGCAGGGAACAGTTGACCCGAAGGCACGTGGTAAAAAAACAATAGGAGCTTGATCGTCGGTGATGCCTGGCTGTGAGGAGGTACCATCTGTGGGGTGACGGTTGTGGGGAACTCTTCTTTTCTGGCATGTTTCTGTAGTTGGGCTAATAGAGCTATCTCTTTCTTCACGAAATGTTCGTCCTTTTTGCAACACTCCTAAATTTGCTGCTGTAGTTGTGATATCTTTTCAAGATTTGCACCTCTTTCCTGTGTTCACACATACGTTCATTACAATTTTATTAGTATAAATAGAGACATTACCAAAAACCTTAGTGCACCTCTGAGCCCGTAGAGACCAAAGAATGGAGCTGCGCATAGTGTTCCGATTTTTCGAGGACCTTGTTGGTCTGTCACCCAGTAGAAATTGATCGAGAAAAAGCCAAACTGTTTGTGCACAGTGTCCCAAACTTCTCTAGAAGATTTGTAGTTTAGAAACAGGTGGGGGATATCTTCCTGTGCTCTGCTACATCTTTGGTAGTACCCATGTCCTTGTCCTATTATCAATGCTCGTTTGGTTGTCGAGATACCTTTGTGCATAATGAGCCATAAGAGGCAGGCCTCTTTTTCTGGAAGTTCCATGTCCCACATTCTTTCAAATCTTTTGAACCACACTCTTTTTGAGTCTGATCTCAACCACTTCCGATTCAATTGAGCAACAAGCTCTTCCTGCCCTTCAACAAAGATGGGGATAGGGAAGAGCTCAGTTTGGCCTGCCCACCTAAATTCTTTAGTAGACGGCAAAGCCCTTCCACTCATCCAAGCAATAGATTCTCTGTCCCATAGAGTCTATCTCATGGCTAGCATCTCTAAGTCGAATCTATTCAAATTAAATCTAGCTTTTAACCTATCATTTTCTATCCGCTTCCTTTGCTCTCTATCCCACATCTCTCCCCAGACTCGTATCCCTTTCTTATTGAGCTGCAAGGCGCTTTTGATTTCCTCATCCTTGAGTGGGTTGGCTACCCAAATGGCTGACAACTAGATTCAATTATTGAATGTGCTCGTTTTCCTCGAGAACCCTTTCCAGATCACATACAGTCTCAGTGACTCCCAGGCTAACCACATACTTTTCCAAAGGTCTGAGCCCTTTGCTGTGCAGGCTTCCTTTCCATAGAGGGCAAACCAAACTGAAAGATGCTTCCAGTGTTTACACCGGATTCTTTACCTTACTTATATTTCTCAAGATTAAGGAAGCCCAAATTTTATCAGTTTATGATCCATTGCGCCATGAATCTTACTGCTGATTTTTCAACGTCTACTATTCCTGGGCTATTTTTCAAGCTGGGTGGCTATTTTTCCCTTCACTATGGTGAATGGCTGGTCATCCTGGGAGATGGTCTTGAACTCTGCTTGCTCTAATTGAGCTTCAAAGTTTTGAGTGTTGGGAACAAACTCCTCTTCCTTTGAACTATCTTCCATGATTTCCTCGCTGGCTCTTTCTTCGATTATCTGTTTATCTAACTTTTCTAGATCAGCCCGACCCTCTTCGGTCTATTTTGGTTTCTCTTCTTGTGGTGACGGGGTAGGTTCCTCGACCCTTCGCTTGACGACTGTCTCTGTCTCCTTGATCTTCTCTGTTTGCTTCTCTTTACCATGGTTCTTGCAGGAAAGACAGTCTTTAATGAAGTGTCTGGGATCTATGGATAGGTCCATCAGCACACAGGCTAGCGGGTTTCCTCTAGGACTTATGAATCGCTCGGTTTCTATACCTAGAAACTAGCCAAGGGGTACGCAAAGCGCCTCTAGCTATGAAAGAGTAAGAGGGGCAGGTTTGGGAACTCAACCCAGATGGGCGCTTTAGTGGGCAGGGGTGAGTCAGGATTGAAGGAAGGCTCCCACATCTGGACTGAGAGGGGTTGGTTTCTAATCATCCATGCACCTTTCTGCACTACCTTTGTCGCCGTTTTTGACTTTTCAAAGATGAAGACAATATAGCCATTTCCAAGGAAATGAATACTCGTGACGTTTAATCCTTTGCGCGACTAGAAGTTCCTATCCACCCTTCAAGAAACATCATAGGAGTGCGCGGACCGTGGATGTAGCCAACTACCACACAAGAACAAAGCCATTTTGTCATTTCATTTAGCATTCCATTGTGAACCCTTACTATTAGAAGCTTACCTTTGAAAGAGCTTCCATCTGCACTAGCAAGCTTTTCCAATCCTATGCTTGTGGGGAGAGCTATTCCCACGCTATTTGCTTTTGGGCTTGTGGCACTTTGAAAAGGCTTCGACCTTCACCTTGAACAGCTCTAGCATAGGAGCTTCTCTGCACATCTTGCATGGGTGCCCTTGCTTGCATCTGTTGCACTGGATTTTGTCTTGCTCCATTGGTCTGTCTAGCTTGTTTTGGCACTGAATAAGCAACACCTTTGGACTTTTCTAATTTTTCTTTCCTAAAGATGACGGGCGGTTGTCGGAGGCAGGTTTGAGAGAGCTCAGTATTTCTCTGAAAACTGCACCGTCGACGTTTTGTATGTCGCAGTCCTCCACATGGAATGTGAAGCCCGATTTCGTGCAATCTTTAGCATTCTCTTTGGTTTGCTTGAGATCTTGCATGATGAGATCTATTTTGCTGTTATCCTCATGATTCAGCGTCGGCAACTCTAGCCCAATCTTTGGCAGGGTGAGCTCCCACCCTATCTTTGCCGCTGTCACTAGAGGTCTTGTCACCACCATCGTTAGGAGATTCCCTATCCCTACCATCGCTAGAGGATGCCATTGGGAACCCAACAATGTGACTCCCAATTTAATTCCTAGTAGAGACTCGATTAGAAAATGATGACATCTATTAAAATGTGAGACTTTGTAGGTCTAAATGGGACCAAACTTGGTAGGATTCTTAGTTTTAATACATTATGAATCCTTACCCATTTGGGTCAATGTAGCCCAACATGCGAATGATGCATCCAATTTAATGTCTAGGAAGGGTTAGGATTAAAAAAACAAGAAATGTATTAAAATGTTAGTCTCTATGACCAAAACAAAACCAAAATGAGAAGGATGAAAGAGGTAGAATGGCCTTGAGTCCCACAATTTTGGACTTCTAAACTAGGATGCAAGTGTATATAAAATTGATTTTATTCAAAAGCTTTGATATAAGGGTTGGTAAAAGTGGCAAACATTGACTAGTAATAGCAATGTTAAACACCAAAAGTGCATATACATAATCAAAACAGGTGTAAAAAATTAGCTCCAAAATGTTTTTGATGTCCTTTTGATTCTTTTTTCAACTCTTTTCTGAAGTGCATTTGGACACTTATATCGGCTCTATAGTGAGAAAAGACCTAGATCCATCATTTCGTTTATCATTTTCAAGCTATTCCTTCTACTATTTGCACACCTCCTTCCTCCCCTGTCACCCCAAGGTATTCAAAAATTTCTCCCACACCCCATGCTAGTATTCCGATGTACAAGGCTGAAGCAAGAAACAAAGGGAGAAACAAAAAAGGTAGATTTGTTCTCCTTTTCATAGTTTTCATGTTTTTTACTTTTTCTAATATTTTGGTTGCAACCACGTTCACAAACCTCTTTTTGTTTAGAAGATGAGTATTTGTAGTATTTTAGATAAATATTGAGATACATTTGTGGTCAGATGGTGCATCCTCTCAATTTGAATTAGCCCATGGATTCTACTTTATTGCAAACTTTAGATCGCTCAATGATTTAATATGTTGTGGAATTTCTTCGGATCTAGTTCTAGCAAGGGGGAACATGATGAATATGGCACTATTATTAAGTGAGCTCTTTATCGACATCATTTAGCATGCCCTCAAGATAAGTTGCAGGATACCCACGATGCAACAACATGGCTTGCATCTAACCTACCCATAGGGGCAGAGTCGACATACCATAAATAGAGCATCGACAATAGTTTAGTGTGTAGACTATTCCACGGGGTGAAGGTGGATGAAGTAGAGAGGAGAAATAGATATGACTGTAATACCACTAAAGAGACATGAAATTTGCATAGCATATGGGGCTTTTCAGACAACCATCTTTGTCTCAAAACACAATAGATTTCTTGCTTTTTACTGCATGCATCATGGGAGTTTATGACAAGTGTGGGGCCATTGCAACTGTGAAACAATGGAAGCTATGACATTTTTTTACATATGACTATGTCAAAGAGACATACATTGGACCGCAGTTTGGGGAGGAATTCAATGACCTCACTAATGCACTAGAAGAGGGGAATAACTTTGCAATTAAACCTACATCTTAGGAGAATGAGAAAGATGACTCTGACTTTTGTGTTGTTAAAAAAGTTAGTGGCGCTAGCTAGTCTACACATAGGGAAGCATGTGCTACTTTTGTGGTCTATGTGTTGGTCAAAAAATGGTCTAATTAAGGAATGGTCTCAATTCATAGAAGAAGTGGAAGCTACACTTTCCCACTCAAGCACAAGGAATGGTTTCAATTCATTCTTTCACTCTCATAGGCCCTTTGGTTTTTCAAAATTTTAAAATAAACTCTCTCTCTCTCTCTCTCTCTCTCTCTCTCTCTCTCTCTCTCTCTCTCTCTCTCTCTCTCTCTCTCTCTCTCTCTCTCTCACTCACACACACACAAAAACACACATGCATGCACGCACGCACTCACGCATGCATGCACGCATGCATGCACGCATGCATGGAACTCCTACGTAGACACGTCATATCACATTCCTTACTAGCCATAACCTAACCTTTCACACCTACCCCATCCTACTTCTTGCACACTATTCATAACCCATAGTGTAAAAAATGCATCTTTGAAGCTTCATAACAGCCAAATGAGGCACTACATATTGATCTAAATATTCTAGCATTCTCACCTTCAAAAGTGTTGGATGCAAAGGAACTAAGGTGTACACGCTTCCAAATGGATAATGAGAAAGTACACATGATGTCCCATGTAAGTCCCAAACTCAACTTAGGACTAAATAAACTGAAGTGAACTAGGAAAAGTGTTTGCCGACATGGGCTATACATCCTAAATAGGACTAACTAGCCTACAAGGCCATACCAAGGCTAAGTGGCAACAACCCCCCTCCATGATATGGTTGAAGTACCACCATGAAGACATCTCACATATATAAGAAACTAAATTAGGATTGCGCATGTTCATTCGTGGTGGATATAGCAACATATGCTAATTCAGGGTAAGTAGAATCATGTGACAAATGGTACCAAGGTTAAAGCTTGCCAAAAAGTCTCAAACTTTGGTTGGGATACATCATGTAAATATATGCGAAGTTATCTTGTGTCAACATAGGAAAACTATATTTCTCTAGTTGATAGTTGATAGTCACTATCCATGGAAGCATGCATAAGTTGTGAAGACATCTCATCATATAGTAGTCCAAATGATACGTGCCTTGCAAGTATTGGAAGACATGTTTCACAATGTTGTGTATTGGGCTTGTGCATGAACCTACTTAACCAAGTCATTGTAGGCATGTAGATCAAGCCTAGTGTGATGTAAATAGATAAGACAACCTGCATCAAATGGGTCACTCCCATCCTCACAGGAGAAACAAAAGCCAAGCTCAAACTAGAAGCACTATAAGAGCTGCCCAATGTACTCGGATTGGCCATCATTATACCGCCCTCAAAACTAGCAAACTAGATGCCAAGATATATATATGGGTTTAGGGTATTTGTGTTATACATAAATGCCTTTGTAAAATGAAGGGCTAGCAATAGTTATTTGAATTCTATGAAGAGAAAGACCTTTACTTGGATTCGCATGAAGTAGATGTATAAAGTCAAAATAGAGTATTTGAAAGATTATGCTTAAGAAGTATAATTTTTAAATATCCCCTCCTCCAATAAGGTGTCCAGTGCCAAGGTACTCGCAAAGGATATAAATGCCTTTTAGGTTATGGCATGTTCCCTACTAATGCTAGCATTCTATTGAGAGGTTCCATGAAGTGGGAATAAGAAGAATTGCTAACTCAAATTACATTTTCAACTAAATGTGCCCATGAAGGAAGATTGCTATGAGATAAAGAGCATTATAGTTCCTATGATGTAGAATATTGGTCCTCTCACGTTAATGTCATTGTCTTGTGATGAAGAATATTGGTCATCACAAGCTAACGTCATTGCATTGAGTTGAAAAATTTGATGCTCCCAAGTCAATGTCATTATTCTCTACTATCATCTACTTATCAACAAATTTGATTGCCCGCAATCCCCACTTGTCTCCATCAAGAAGGGCGAACAAAATCTAGTGAAAACAAGGAACTCAACTTGGATGCTCATGAAGGGATGTACAGTCACAAGATAGAATATTCTCAAACCTAAGAAAACTAGTTTTAAAATGCTATCAAAGTACTTTCTTTTCCTAATTTTAAAGAGTACTCTGAGAACAATTTACTAACACCATGTTCTTAGGCATTAGCTCTCAACAATTACTCTATCTTGTGACTGCATATCTACGTTATGATAATCCTATATCTCCTTCTCTAAGGTTCCCACACGGCAAGTAGACAATAAGAAAAAACATCTAAAATCATTGAAATAAAACTAGCCTATTTTGCGAGATGAAAAGTTTTAAAAAAGTAATGGTCTATGTTGAGTTGGTTGGTGATGTCCTCACATAGGACTTCTCTATAGTTGTTTCCATACTGGTTCAAGACAAATTAATAAGCCTTCACAAGGGATATCAATGGCTATTGCTAACATTCAACACAAGAGGTCCCTATACTTACATATATCCTTTGTGAAGGCTTGTTAAATTGTTTGTAGCTCTATGGAAACAACAATGGAGCTTGTTAAGTTGTCTTGAATCTCTATGGAAATAACTAGAGAAAAGCTCATTAACCTATCTTTGGAACTTCCCATTAGCATCAAGATGATAGTGGTAGATTGTATTCCTAAGATTACCCCTTCGAGCAAGTGAATGAGCCCAAACTAGTTTGAAGAAAGCAATATGCCACTACCATCTTGAGGTAGACAAAAGAACCTCATTTACAAACATCACCAAGTGCCTCAATACATATAATTAATTTTTGAGTTGTTTTGATGGGCTAGTTAAGATTTAGCAATAGATTTAATGGACCATTACCGAGTCCTTCAAGGAGACCACCAAGAGCCATCAAGGGGAATAAGAGAGAGGAAAGAGAAGTCAATTGATATGTTTTGATGGGCTAGTTAAGATTAGAAATAGATTTAATGGACCATTATCGAGGCCTTCAAGGAGACCGCCAAGAGCAATCAAGAGGAATAAGAGAGAGGAAAGAGAAGTCAATTGATATGTTTTGATGGGCTAGTTAAGATTAGATATAGATTTAATGGACCATTATTGACGCCTTCAAGGAGACTGCCAAGAGACATCAAGGGGAATAAGAGAGAGGAAAGAGAAGTCAATTGATATGTTGTTGCAATTACACATTGGTTCCTTACTTGTATAACCATAAGGAATGTTTTACTTGGAGAAAAACCCGAGGCATGAGCCAAAAGATAGCCACCAAGTTCAACCCCTAGAACACTTCTTTCAATAGAGTAAAAATCTTAAAAAATTCAAGGATTTTATTTTCTTGAAAGAAACATTCTACCAGGTAAAATTGGTTTAGGTAAGACATACTTATATTTTCCCAGTGGGATAAATTCAGAGGTTTAATGGGAATTTAGGAGAAAGCGAGGGGAGAGAAGGGTAGAGAGAGAGTGGGAAAAATTATGGAGAGAGAAAGAGAGAGAAAGCGGGAAAGGTAGGTTTAAAAGAGTTTTCAAAGGATTATAAAGACAAGAAAAGTAATTCAAAAGGAAAGAGGGATAGTGTGTGTGTGTGTGTGTCTCCCTCCCTCCTCCCATATGTGTGTGTGTGTGTGTGTGTGTGTGTGTGTGTGTGTCCCTCCCTCCTTCCATATGTGTGTGTGTGTGTGTGTGTCCCTCCCTTGTCCCATATGTATTTTTGCAAGTAGGGGAGTATGTTTTCTAGAAAGGTCTCCCAGAAAGTTGCCAATTTGCCAACCTTGAGACAGATGTCCAAAAGTTTCTCCTTCTAAGTTGAAAACTAACTGAATGTGTAGATTCCATAAAATAATGTGTTCTATGTATGTAGCATTGATCCATTGGCTCAATATCATAAAGACAATAATAGACTCTAGATAACCATTTTATATGTAGGATTCAATCCTTGATTTCACTAATTCATCACACTTTCACATATAGAACTAAAATTGTGACTAAGATCCATTATCTACACACATGATTAATTTTATTTTCATTGCTTGATTTTACATCCAATGAAGCCATGATGCTCTAAAGCCTTATGAGCATCTTGGAGTTTAAATGATAAAAAAATCACAAACGTTTCAATCTTTTGGACATCATCCATTGATTGCTTGCATGCCTTGTTCCATGTAGTATGAGTATGTGTGGCTTCTTTTTAAAGAATGGGTTTGTTAATCATGTATTTTTTAGTTCTCTATACTCTACAAATAAGCTACACACACTCTCTCTCTCTCTCTCTCTCTCTCTCTCTCTCTCTCTCTCTCCCTCCCTCCCTCCCTCCCTCCCTCCCTCCCTCTCTCTCTCTCTCTCTCTCTCTCTCTGTCTCTGTCTCTGTCTCTCTCTCTCTCAGGCTGAAGTTCGTCGTCTACCACCCAAGCAGAAGATCATTGAGTCAGAGGAGCTTTCTCTCAGTCATGCAGCAACACTTCCCTTGGATGATGTCACATGTCTCTTCTTGCCATGTGGACTATACTCTTGTCGGCCACCACAGTTTCCACGTGCCCAATGCCCTCGAGAACTCCCTAGTGGTAGAGGTTAAAGGTAGAGATAAACATAAGTATTTGTCTCAAGCACTCTGTGAATGCCTGTCTCATTGCATTTGTGGTTTCTTTGTCCATTTTAGTCATGTAAGATGTGCAGTAAGATGCTACTCCATGTGGAATTAAGATGAATTGAATGTCAGTGTTTGCTTCCCATAGCTTAGATATTGTTGGATTGAAGTTGTTCGTGAAAATGTCCTTTGGCTCACGTTTCAAGAACATTGTAGGCTGGCTGATAATGGAGCACAAGACTGCTATGTATTGCTCTTCAATACGCTTGATTTGTAGTAGGAACTCTTGGAAGGTTAGATGAAGTGTTGCTTGGTCTTTCGATAGTGTGGTTAAATTTTGTACTTGTTTTCGGTGAAACTCTTCTAAATCTTGTATGCTCAAAGGTGTTAGCAATGTGGTTTTGCACATGGGCAGACACAAGAAGCTAAAATGACTTTTTTTGTTTCTCCTTTTGCAAGTCTTCTTATGCTTATGGCATTGCATGTCAGGATTAGGTAGGAGAAGTTTCATTTTGTCGCAACAAATATATTTTTCTACGAAATTCTTTATTTCTTCGTTAGTTGCAATACTGTACACAAGTGCATCTTTTATCTAAAGCAAACCATGGTCGTGTTGGCTTCCATGATTTTGGAATTTGGTAACAAAAAAGAAGTCCATGACCTTGCCCACGATGGAAGAATCTTATTTGAGTAGGCATTTCATGGCTTGAAATTTATGAACATAGTATTGTGCTGATGTTATTGGATCATTGCGAATCATGTTATGTATTTCTCTTGGGGGAGTGTTGGAACTTTCATTCGTTGTAGGATCACATAGTGCTTTCAAGCATTTGATTAAAGGCTCCCAAAGTCTTTCTATTCTGCTGAAAAAGTAATAAAAAAGGTTGGTGGCCCTAGTTGGCATATCATTGTGAACAAGTTCTTTTGCAATCTCAATTTTTAATTGAATGATGTATGCATAGAAGCAAAATCTCCATATCCAATATTTGAATGTTATATATGCTTTATATTCGTATTCTCTATTGCATGTTTTGCCCTTAAGTCGTGACCTCGTAATTGTGCCTTTTGCATACGTATCCATGTTGAGGAAAGTACTTGATGGACCAATATTTTGAAGAAGAGGTTCTCTATGGACAATGCAAATCTACAATATATGCTGGTTATGATAGTTTTGAAGAAGAGGTTCTCTATGGACAATGCAAATCTACGATATATGTTGGTTAGCTCCCAGTGTGCAATATCTTGGTATGAAGTACGCTTAGGAATATTATACGTACGTGGGTGTCCATAGAAAAGCTTTGGAAATGCAAGCTCTTCAAAATGTTTATCCTTGAAGATGCTTAAAGGTGAGAATCCTTCCGAAGGGGCAATAACAATAGTTTTGTCTTTGAAGTTCACAACTTATTGGCTTGTGTAGATTCCATGTATCCATGTATCGGTTTGAAAGTCTTCATTTTGATCATTGTCATTATTTGACATCGAAGAGTGTTCTTCTACTTCTTATGCTTGCAATGAGAGAATATGTTGAGACCATACATCATTTAATTTCACCTTCTCTTTCTTGTACAATGGTGTAAGCAAAAGCTCATATCTTATCAGCAGCATACAGAGGTGCATACCTTCTTCAGGAGGAGACTAGATGAGCAATGTTAGGTGGATCTGAAGTCACCACAGCACACCTCAGATCACCTTCGTCCCCTCTCATGGTTGCCATTCTGAAAGCTTGGGCCAGTTTCAAAAGCACTCTTTGAAGGATTCCTCCTCCCTCTCGAGAAGAGATTGATAGGCAACCCATCATGTGGAATGACAATATTTTAGATGATCATGGCAGACCACTCGGTGCCTCACTCTACATGCAGTGGTCTACGTGGGAGAGGGGACCTACATCATCTATGGGGTCTTGGAAAGCTTTCCACAGGCTTCCAGAGGAGACCAAATCAAGGTTGACAGGACATCTCAGAGGGAGTGCAGGGAGGATCTTGCAGATTGAGGCAGCCCTTCCAGAGGTTTGGGTAGACACAGATGATATGCCACTCACTTCCTCCACTTGGGCAGGTACTTTTATGAGAGGCGGTGTTCTGCTTCAAGTTTTGGCCTTTCAAGATGCATAGGAGGATGCTTTGGTCTTTAGTGTCCAGGATGGTAGCAGATTGCTCAGGTCCACAGAGGACATCTTGTTTGAGTTTGCTTTTCAGCCTATCAAGGTTGTAGGTCTTTTGGTGCAGGGATCAGATTCAGAGTGGTTCCTAGACCCAGACCCCCGGCTACTCTCCACGTGGTCTTGGAGGCTCTGGCTCTATGGGGGAGTTCCCATCAGGTATTTGTAGTGGGACCCCAGAGAGTGGGAGTGGATTCATGCAGGGCATCGAGAGAAGAGCATCCCCTTCTTTCGTTACATGATCAGTAATGCCAGGAGATATCAGCTCAATAGTAGAGGTTGGAGACCTTCCAGAGTTCCTCATTGGGAGACATTTGATATCACTGCAGATTTGTAGAGGTGCTTCTGGAGGAGACTCTGGAAATCCCACAGGAATAGAAAGATCACTATTTTCTTTTGGCTTTCTATCCATGGTGGGATTGCAGTGAACCTTTGGAGGTCCAGGTTCGGAGCCGACCCTACTTACCCTCGATGCCTCTCTGCTTCGGAGACTATTCAGCATTGCTTATGGGATTGCAAACAAGCGAGGATGATTTGGATGGGGGTAGCCAGGATTTTTAGTCACTTTGCCCACTCCCCATTTTTTATGACATGGGGCTCAGTGGCTTGGCTTTCTCTTACAGGACCTCAGGTTTTCTATGAGAGATTTGACTCCTCTCGGGTCATTTCGGTTCGACGTCATCGGACTGAGTCCTGTTCGTTGGATGTGGTACCACACCTTCCTTTTATAGCTGTACATGCCTCTGTGGATACTTCTTGGGAGATTCTAGCAAGCATAGCATCCTGGCATATCTGGAGAGCCATATGCACAGAGGCTTTGGAGGGTACTCAGGTTCATCCCTCGCACAC
Organism: Dipteris shenzhenensis; assembly: GCF_047967505.1. NCBI lineage: Eukaryota > Viridiplantae > Streptophyta > Polypodiopsida > Gleicheniales > Dipteridaceae > Dipteris > Dipteris shenzhenensis. The sequence continues at coordinate 42,265,472 of NC_141627.1, read as the reverse complement.
ATTGGCTAGTATCTGGACAGCAGACACCGTACATACTTTGATGGCGTATGGATGGGTATGTAGGGAGACTCCCGTGCAGCCTCAGCTAAGAGGGCTTCTTTCTTCAAGGAATGGAAGGATTCTCCTTTCTTCTCTGAGACTACTACAGGGTTCAGGTGGCACTTTCAACCTCAGCCTTGGTTGTTTTCCACCTCACTCTGAGGGGGTTTTTTATTTATCCTCATGATTTCATGATGTATTCTACTTTGAGCTTGCTCTCATGGGTTTTTTCTCTTACTTAATAGAAGTCTCTTTCTTTGGAAAAAAAAAAAAAGCTCATATATTGCACGCATTGTCAAAGTAGGCCTTACCAACACACTTATATAGTAATGTGAGTATTCTAGCTTTCTTATTATAGCAACCATGGCAATTGCTCCATCTGTAAGAAAGCGAGGAAGAACACGCTGAGCTCTATCTACATCAATGAAAACATTGATAATGCTCCCTTTGAGTCCAAATTGCTCATCGAAAGATGGTTCTCTTATTTGTGTGAAAGGAATTCGAATCGATATCAAACGAGCTTCAATATCATTCAATTGTTGTGCATGATTTGTAGGCATTGCAAGAGTCATGTACTTATGGCAAAACTTGGGCACAGTGTTGTCTTTTATGTGTCAAAAGCAAATTGAACACAAGCATTTTTGCTTTCTAGTGACATCACTTTCAATGATGCTATTTGGAAACAAGAAAGTTCTCATGAATGGTTTTACTTTTTCAAGCTTTGAAAGAAACGTTAAACTGAAGCAACATTTGCAAGCATGTTTTGGAGAGTCTAGTATAGGCTTTTGATTTTTTGTTTGAGGATTGTTTGTATTTCTTTTATGTTTTCTTCCATGAGTATCCCCATTTGTTTGTATTGTTTGTATCAAAATACAATTGCTTTCTAATCCATTCGTTTGTGCATAGCTTGAGCTTTTATTTTTGTATATCTTACGTACAATTGCTTGTACAATATAGCGTGTAATCTCATATACATTTATGAATTTCAAAGCAATTTCTTTTGCGCTGGCATTGGGGTTACTTTCAAGTTATTCGAAAAGGAGGTTTTCATGGTGTTTATCCCAATTTAAGTACGAATGTTTATGACAAGCCTCCAGCAAAGGCAATATTTGCATAGGAATAGTTGTTTCATCAAGAAGAATAGCGAGAAAGCTGATGCTTTGAGCATTTTGAACATGGAAAGATTTTGTAGAGATATATGTTGGAGTTTGGCAAATTAGTTTAAATGAGTAGCCCAGGTTTTGTGAAAGGGAAGTTAAGCAGCTATAAATTAGTGATCTTGAAGAAGAGATGTTCTTAACCATTTTTTCAATTTCTTCCACAGAAGAAAGATTACTTTGCCAATCAAATGGTTGACCACTAAGAATATTTCGTGGACATTTTCTTGAGTTTGAATTTTGTTAGACGCAATCAACAATAATTTGCAGCAATGAAGAATATGTTTGCATGGGAATAAGCTTTACTAAACATGTAATAATGTTTGTGTTATGCGGGTGTTTTAGGAGAAAACTCAAATACTTAGAAACATCAAATGTATCCAAATTTTCAAGGCTTTCTTTTTCGAAGGCGATTTCCTTTTTTTTTTAAAGAGGAAAAATTCAAGTGAAGTACACGTGAAGACAATGACGTCTGAAAGGAAAAAGTTTAAAGAACATTCAAATTTCCATTTGTAATAAGGCCATACAATGTTCAATGCATCAAGCATTTCCCTCTAAGCCAATGACATGGCCGGAACTATTTACAGTGAAAGTGCCATTACATTTTATGCAATGTAGCATTGAATGGACACAGAGAACACTTTCACTTTGTAACTAGAAATGGTGCTTCTATAACGAGAGAATGCTATCAACATGAGAGCCATGAAGCTGAATAGCAACTTCTTCCCTGCCCCTTTGGATTATTTTTCCAATCAAGTTAGGAGTTTGGATAATGTTCTAAGGGCGATTGCAGCTATAGCAAAAATGATGTTGAAGGTTACGGCTAACTCATGTGCTAGCACAAAGCTTGCAAGAAAACTCCACGAGTTGAGAGTTAAGATTTGTGAATTGAAGAACGCCACTCACCTGCAAAACATGTTGAAAACAATATAAAATAGATAATGTTTGCAAACCTTTAAAATGAAATAGGAATGAACTTTACCATACGACCATAGCCAAGGTTGGTGACTTGGGTGATGAAAACTTGCATGAGCTCTTCTTTCTTTGCCCCATCTGGAATGTTTTCCAAGATTGTAAAATCAAGCATACATAAGGTGTTTCTCACAGACATGTATGACACATTCTTCAATGTGTACATGACAATGCCTTCCTCATTGTACTCCTCCACAAGCCGTGCGAAGAGTGCTTTGCACTCATTCACAAAAGTGAGCTGCGTTAGATAATCATTTGATTATAGAAAAGACTAAGGGAGAAGCTATTTGCAAATGATCTCACCACTGTGCGATCTTTGTTTCACGATCCATCGGCAACAATGAGCTGGTCACCTGCACTTTCGTCCTTTCGTCCTTGTTAACCTTTATCACCACAAATGATATTGTATGCATTGCCATGTTGATTTGTTTGAGGGACCTACACGTTTTTGTGATGAAAGGCACGTATTTTGCAAGTTTGTGGTCGTTTAACAAAGTGATAGTCCCTTCAAATGGCTCCCCTTCGAGTACACTTGTTGTGACATCAAGGTGGATTGAAAATTGACAAGTCCCCCCTTCACCAATGCCCCTTTTTACCATAGTAGGACCTTCAATCCTATAAAAGGAGCACAGTAGGACCTTCAATCCTATAAAAGGAGTCTACTTCTAGTTTGTCTTTGAATTGCTCAACATATGAGCGGGGGACCACAAGTGTGATTATATCACAATTGTGCTGATATGTGAAGTCAGCGCGTAGCATGAAACGATATTCACTCAAGATCTTTGGCTTTGTATGTTCCGTACTTGGCTAAATGTTTTCCCTCAAATGCAAACCTATGGCTAATGCAGTCAGTCAATTGCCAAATGTAGAGGATAGGAAGCAAGTTGAGATTTTGCAAAGTGTTGTAGTGTGCAGGGACTATTGCCTTTGAGTTTGCATGATCACTAGCTATTGGTGATTTTTTTACGACATCATCATTTGGCAAGGGAACATCGTGTTGTGAATTTTTAGTGCAAGATGCTTTGGTCGCTGCAAGCAAATACAAACGTAAGTCAATTATTTTGCTTTATTGTAGTTACATTTCTTGTTTATTTCCATTGCTTTGCAATACAAAAAAATGCAAATAGAAAAGGTGGAAACAATGTGTTGCTTTAATCTCTCATTAATAAATGTAAATGTGTTAGGTCAAGAGAATTGCCAACACAAATATTGATGTATTACTCAAAAAATACAGCAACAATAACCTCTAAAATTAATCTAATGCATTTTATATAATGCGTGCGCAAGACACGTGATGCAACAAAAAAAATCTTCAAAACAATCTACAATCAATTACATTTATTACATTTAACTACGCCCCCCCTTAAACAGCTCGAGCACAATAGAAAATGGAGAGATGACAATGTAACGAAGAGCATGAGCCACAATAGAAGAGTTCACTACCGGACTAAGCGGATGGAGTCTCCCAGAGAGGAGCAGGAAATTAAAGCTGGGGCCACAAACAGAAGACACGCAGCCAAGAGGAAAGATTGAGTTGGAGACGAAGGTGACACAGCACCACATCTATATGCGAACCCTTCAATTGACATGCAACATTAAATTTGCGCAGAGTGGAGCAAATCGTGAGGCGTCCACGTTTTGAAAACAATAAAAATGTAGAATAGATCTACTGTGTTTCGCTGAATCGGATACTAGATGTGCAGTAAGGGAACATAGTGGCGCTCCAGTCAAAGGCAACGAAATAGTTTTTGAGCCGGTTTTGAGCTTTGCAAGAATCTAGCAAATGTAAACTTTTCTATGAAACTCTAGAATTATAAGCAAAACATAAAACACGCTTACCTTCAGCATACGCAGCCTTTGCAGCTGCTTGAAACGTTTTGGACAACGATCTTTTTGTGGGTTTACTTATCGCTACTTCACAAAGTGGTTGCCAACAGGGGACTACAAGGAGAAACAACGAGCGAAGGAGTAGAGGGAGACGTGTTGCAAAAGAGATGAGGAGCAGGGGAAGAGGCGTAAGCAGAGGCAGCATGAAAGTTCACAGGCTTCCCCGAACTACCACAATCTGCAAAAAACAGCGAACGAATTAACACCCACAGATTTGCATGGCTTTCTTCACAGCATGCGTGCATGCAAGACCTGATAAATATTCCGCTTGCTCTTCTATTTCTGCAGGAACTTTTCTGTAACGTTTTGGAGTTATGCAATAGAACAGCAACAGATGAAACGAAAAGCAGGAAAAGTAGAGTTAAAGAAGAAGTAGAAGTTAGAAGGGCAGCATACCTTTCCCAAAGGTCGTGTTGTCAGTGTCCATCGCTTGAGGAACGTCGTCCTTGGCAGCCATAGCAGTAATTCGTAACAGATCGCGATTGAATAAGACGAGTACTTCCCACAAACGAATATTTATAGGGCAGAGTTTCTGCGGCACAGCTGGGATTAGCCGCCAGAAGAATCGTAGGAATGAATGCACAAATTCTATCGAAGGAGTAGAGTCCAAATTGCCATGAATTCCATCGTGAAATTCTACAATGAGCGGCGCACTCAGAACGCAACGTCGTTGCAGAGTATGCATTTTAAAGCAACCTTAATACAAAACAATGCACCTAATCAAGTGCCCAACCCAAAAAAGACACGTGGCAATTGCAAAGAAAAATAAAGAAAAACAATACTTTACCTTTCGTCCAACTCAGGCGTCGGATTTGCGTGCAATTTTTTAAATAGAGTTTGTAATTTTGCCCAACTTGTATTAGATCAACAGAGATTAAGAAATTTGCAAAAATCATACATAAAATCATCAAGCTGTATTCAACCTCGCACTCTGGGTGCCACTCCTCTCCACTCTCCCCTACGCCACCTCGTTCCCTCTGAATCCGCCAATCTTCCCACTTTGTGCTTCTTCTTTTGATTGGGTGCAGCCGTCTTGGAACAATTCGAGCTCGCAACAGTCTACATCTTTGCAAAATGGACCGTCCTTCGGAGCAGCAGTCAATACATTCGGGAACACTGGTTTGCTATTTGCTTCTGGTTGGTTTGGGGATTGTGTTAAATTTTAAGTTGTACAGATTACTCCCGATTCAGTTACACACACATTTTCTAGCCTATGATTGACCAGAGATATGAACTTAGATATGTATTCCAGGACATTGGCGCCGATCCTACCAAACTAGAGAGTAGATTCTATGCCCCAAACTAGCGGCAACGTTTCCACGCTAATGATTGCGATATCGTGGGTCTGGTGTGCTTGCAAGTTTCCAAAGAGGGAGATGAAACTGCAGTAGCATCAAGTGCCACCATTCACATTCAGCTACGCAAGGAGAAGCAGTTTTAACTAAATTAGAAAAGAATCGAGGGAGGATCAAGATGATCAACAGAGATCGAGCCCGCAGCAAGACGATCGACAGAGAACAGGCCAACAGGGGTGGTTAGGACGAGGCCGGATGAAAAATAAAAGGCCAAGGCGAAGCGCTCTATAGAAACTGGGACACGCGACAATTTATCCTCTCGCCCATCTCTAATGGTCTTATACCATTTTTCACCAACTACCAAAATCTGTAGCTCACAAACCACTCCCGCTTTTGAGCTCGAATGTATAATGTTGCAAATAAAATTCCTAAAGCTCTGCCTCAATGTTTGAGCTCGTCTCAAGGATAACATCAAAGCAAAAGGTTTTGAAAGTGCTCCCTCAAATCGTAGGCTTGCTCTCTAATTAATCTAAGTCTATCTCTCAATTAACGCCTCTCATCTCCCTCCCTTCTGCATTTGGCCGGCCTCACTGCTCTGTATCTCTCACCTCTGCCCTCCACCTCGCTCCTCCCCCTTCTTCTCCTTCCTTCCTTGGTTCCCCTCTTCCTAAGGCACCTCTTCATCGCCTCCCCTCTTCCTTGTCTCTCCCTGCCCTCACCTCTTCCTCAGCCCCCCCCTTTCCTCCCCTCTCCCTCCCCTCTCCTCAACCCCCCCTTTCCTCGCCTCTCCCTCCCCTCTGCTTGCTTCCCCTCTCCCTCCTTCCCTTGCCCCGTAACCTTGCTTGCTCTCTCTCATGCTTTATACTGTGTGCGAGGTGATGGAGAAAATTCTAGAACAGAGGGCACAAATTTTTATATCTCGCCAGATTTTCGTTTCACAACACGTGCTGCTCCGTTTAATCAACCACAATGCTTACCTTAATTTGAATTCGGCTATTAATCAAAGATAAACATTATGTTATTTGATCCAGTGCCCGATCGTACTAATTACAAATGAGCAATAAACAACATTGTGGGGGCCTACGCTCCTACTAATTTTAATCGGTTTTGGTGAATTGAGGCTTAATTAACCTATGTTTATCTATGGCCTAATTTATTTATGCTTTAATTAAGCTGCGTTTCTCCATGTCTTAAAAATTTTTAATGCATAGACTATGTCCCGGGGGGGGGGGGGTATTTTATGCATAAACTATGTCGGGGGGGGGGGGGGGGGGGGGGCTTCCCCAAAACCTTCTTTTTCAAGCGAGAACTACCACCAAGCTATAAAATAATATTGTATGATCCTTTCCTTATAATAGTATTATAAATCCTTCCTCCCCCTACGTCTTGAGAGTGCTCTCAACGGAAGCAAGAACGGAAGAAGGAGAGAGAGAGACAGAGAGCCACACAAGTTTGGTGGGTGCAAAACCACCCTAATCTTCTTTTTCATTCATTTATATATGTGTTTGAGTATTGTACATAACCGGGGTTAAGGCACAGTGACCTTTAACCCCCACAACCTCCCACTTAAAGGACAATGTGCCTTTAAGAGAGAACAACTAGTGAGCATACTATCCAATGCCCATCAATACACGACAATACTCAAACCGCTGACTAGGTAGACTCTTCGTCAGCATATCTGTAGGGTTATCATCTGTATGAACCTTGACAAGCTCTATGCGCTTGTCCTCAAGTACCTCCCTGATGAAATGGTACCTGACCTCAATGTGTTTGGTCTTTGCATGAAAGACCGGATTCCGTGCTAGCTGAATAGCACTCATGGAATCACTATGCAATGTCGGTACACCTGTATGAATCCTCAAATCTCCCACTAGCCGATCAAGCCATATAGCCTCCTTGCAACCCTCTGTGGCTGCAACATACTCAGCCTCTGTGGTAGACAAAGCAACTCACTTTTGTGCACGAGACATCCACGACACTGCACCACCTACAAAGGTGAACACATAACCAGAAGTGGATCTCCTACTATCCACATGCCCTGCATAGTTTGAATCTGTGTACCCAAGTACACGCATGTCTCCTTTACCAAAGCAGATGCACATCTCCTTGGTACCCTTCATGTACCTCATGATGCACTTAACTACCTCCCAATGCCTCTTTCGTGGATTAGCCATATACCGGCTAACAACTCCCACTGCAAATGCAATGTCTGGTCTAGTAGCTATCATAGCATACATAAGACTCCCAACTGCTGATGCATAAGGAACCTTAGCCATCATGGCCCTTTCCTCATCTGATTTGGGACTATCTGTATGACTCAGTTTCACATATGGAGGCAATGGAGTACTCACTGCCTTCCCCCCTTCCATATTGAAACGCTGCAATACTTTTGTAACATACTCTTTTTGTGAAAGCCAAAGGAGTTTCCTACTTCGATCACGCGTGATGCGCATACCAAGAATATGACCTGCAACTCCCAAATCCTTCATATCAAAGGCCTCATGCAACTTGGCCTTTAATGCATCTAGCTCATAAGTATTCTTGCTAGCCAATAGCATATCATCCACATATAGTGCCAGGATTATGAGGCTATTATCCTTAGCCCTTTTAGTGTAGAGGCAGTGATCAATTTCACTCCTTCTAAAACCCTGGGACCGAATGAAAGCATCAAACTTCTGATACCATTCTCTAGGTGCTTGCTTAAGACCATAGAGACTCTTCTTCAGCTTGCAAACTAAATGCTCTTTGCCCTTTTCTTCAAAGCCTTCCGGCTGCACCATGTAAATTTCCTCATGCAAATCCCCATGCAAGAAAGCTGTCTTGACATCCATCTGCATAAGCTCCATATCCTCTGCTGCCACTAGTCCAAGCATGTATCTAAGTGTGGTCATCTTCACAACTGGAGAGAATATCTCATCAAAGTCCACACCCTTCTCTTGCTTGAACCCTTTAGCAACCAAACGGGCCTTGTACCTAGGCACATCATCACCTGTGACCTTCATTTTGTAGACCCATTTACATGGCAATGCTTTCTTTCCATGTGGCAAAGAAACCAAGTCCCAAGTCTTATTCTTCATAAGTGAACTCATCTCTGATTGCATAGCATACTCCCACTTGTGTTGATCCTCACGCATCATAGCCTCTCTGTAGCAAGAAGGCTCCCCGCAATCAGTAAGCATCACATAGTCTACCCCTGGAACAAACCTATCAGGCAGTCTAGACACTCTAGATGATCTTCTCAATGGCATTTCAGCTTGCTGTCCCACTTGCATATCAGCCACATTTGGCTCATCATTTCCACCAATAGATGATCCATCATCTACCCTTAATTGTATACCTGTGGGAGTACTTGGTTATACCATTTCTTGCACATTTGGTGCATGGATAGCTTGCTGTCTATCAACATATGCAGGTGGATTCACATCCTGGAAAGTGATTCTCCTCATTTCCACATCCCTCATGGGTGCCTTATGCATCTTCTTCTCATTGAAGACCACATCATGGCTGCGTATGATCTTCTTTGCTTCTGGATCCCAGAGACGATAGCCCATCTCTCCACTTTCACCATAACCCAGAAAGATGCATTTCCTAGACTTAGGATCTAGCTTCTTTCGAAGCTCTTTTGGCACATGTGCATATGCCTCACACCCAAATATACGCAAATGAGAGTAAGAGGGCTTCTTGCCACTCTATGCCTCTTCAGGAATACCACCATCCAAACTCTTACTAGGTGATCTATTGATCACATGCACTGCAGTCTTCATTGCCTCAACCCAAAAAACCACAAGAAAGACTTGCATTGGAAAGCATGCATTGCAACCTTTCTTGAATGGTACGGTTCATCTTTTCTGCAAGTGGATTTTGCTCTGGAGTACAAGGGGATGTGAGCTCCCTCTTAATCCCACGTGTATCACAGAAATGCTGAAAGTCATGAGAGAGATACTCTCCACCATTGTCAGTCTGTAGGCATTTAAGCATTCTACCTGACTAATTCTCAACCAAGGCCAGCCATTTCTGAAATACCTGGAACACATCACTCTTCCGAGCTATAGCATAAGCCCACACTTTCCTAGTTGCATCATCAATGAATGTCACATAGTATTCAGCCCCGCCTAATGACCGTGTAGGCATGGGACCACATACGTCTGAATGCACCAAATCAAGCATTTCAAACTCTTTCTTTCCCCTTCTTTTATGGGCTGATTTAGTCTGCTTCCCATAGAGACAGTGCTCACAAAATTCAAAATCAGAGAAACTCAAATGCGGTACATAACCCAAACGGCATAAGAGTTTCATTCCATTCTGGCTCATGTGCCCCAACCTGCAATGCCACAAAGAAGTGCTTGGCTGCTCGGTTATTGCAACAACATGATCAAATACCCCTGATACATGTAAGGGATACAAAGTCCCACACTTGGCACCCCTAGCCAAAAGCATAGAGCCCTTTTGAATTTTCCAACTTTGAAAGCCAAAAGTGGTGTGAAAACCAGCATCATCTAGCTGACCCACTGAAATAAGACTCTTGGTCAGCTTAGGCACATGTCTCACATGTTTCAAAACAAATGCATACCCATTTGCAAAAGAAAACTTTATGTCACCTGCTCCCACTATGTCACATGCATAGTCATTTCCAAGATGCACACAACCTATCTTTCCACTATCATAAGTGGAAAACCATTCCCTATGGGGAGTAACATGGAATGAAGCACCAGAATCCAAAATCCAATCTTGGGAATATGCATCATCGGAAGTGGTAAGCAACTCTGCAGATAAACTAGACATGAAGAGAACATCATTGTCACTATCATGTGTGACTGCATTGATCTCCTCGATCTTCACTTTTCCTTTGTCCTCCCTTGGACTCTCTTCCTTTTGATTTGCACCCCAATTTGCATTCTTTTTCTTATCCTTTTGCTCTCTTTTCAGCTTGTAGCAATCCTTTTTCATATGGCCCTTCTTGCCACAATGGTAACACTCAATGTTCCGTGCCCTGGATTTGCTACGAGACTTCCCTCTTTCTTGGGACTTCCCCCTGAACTGTGATCTGCCCCTTTGCACATTTAAGGCTGCATCCTGCTTGTTGCCATGCATAGACTTCCGTCTAATCTCCTCGGCCAACAAGCTACCCACAACATCATCAAATTTCAGTACTCCACTAGGTGCAGAGTTACTGACAGCTGTACGGAAGGTATCCCATGAGGATGGCAATGAACATAAGAGAAATATTGCCTTAGTCTCCGCATCAAAATTCATTTTCTGAGCCTGAAGCTGGCTGAAAATAATATTGAATTCATTCAAGTGAGAAGCAATGGAGACCCCTTCCTTCATCTGCAGCTCAAACAACCTCTTCATGAGGTAAACTTTATTAGAGGCAGTTTCCTTCTCATAAGTGGCACACAGTTTCTTCCACAAATCTTCCGTAGTCTGCTCATTTACTACTGTGAAATAAACTGACTCTGCAAGATGAAGTCTAATAGTAGACTTTGCTAATGCATCCAACTCATTCCAATCATCCTCAGACATATTTGCAGGCTTAGCTTCAATCCCTGCCAAGGGTTTAATCTGCAGCAGGCTTCTTTTGAATAAGCACATCCCTTATTTGTTCTTTCCACAAAGAAAAGTTTGTCCCATCAAACTTTTTAATGTTGAAAAACTCCTTTTCAGACATGGAAGAGGATGCCATGATGCAAATAAAGCAAAATCCCAAATGCTAGTGCCTCAAGAGAGAATCACACCAAATACCAGGTGCACCCAAATGTGTATGCCACAATAGAGTGAAATATCACCAAAACTCAAAGCTCAAAGCATCTGACTCATGTGCATATACTATGCATCCATATGAGCAAATCTGACCCAAAAGAAAATGCCAATAAGTGCCAAATGACTCAAGCATAAACACTGTCCACTGGCATATGCATCAATAATATCTCATCCAAGAGAGCATAGCACTATCAGTGCATCACCTACAATGTGTCAAAGCTATCCCTCAGCATAAAATAGCATCCATGTGCAAAGCGTCCATAAAAAAATAGCAACCCACAAGGCAATTTGGGCCTATCAGCGCATCCAACAAGGACCGCAATGCATCCAAATGGCCTATAAATCATCCACTGCAACCCAATGCATACCACGAATGAGCGCACACTGCTCAAACTGCAACCAGAGTGATCTGCATAAGGTATGCTCAAGAAATCATAGTCCCACGGCAATGAGTGCTACTGAAAATAGAACCTGAGATGCCTCAAAACATGGGCGCCATTGCATAATCGGACTCAGCAAGAAAATCTGCAAATATCTCTCTTCTGCTAGAACTCCAAAATCCCAACCGATGAGTGAGAAATGGGAGTCAACACTTATCCACTGCCATGTGGCATAAATCTAAGGTTTCAAAACCTTAGTATGAAAAATGCATAACAGAGAGACGAAATCGAATACACAGAGATTTATAACTCTGAAAATCCTTCACCGAATCGTGCAAGAACTGACAAGTAGGGGTTTTTGGGCGTCCGGAACGCAATGGGACAGACGGTTTTGGAAACCGTGGTCTCAATCACTGGGTCCAACACACGGATTGAAAAACGTTTTTGGAAACAGAGCTATCTGTAAACTCCACCGGAGTGCGAATGATGAGCAACATAGAAGTTTTAGGACCTCCTGAGTCCACCGGAACTGACAGATCTGCAAATGGTTGCTCCAAACTTGAGTTCCAACACCCAGGCAAAAAACGCAGAAACTGACACAATGAGTCAGAAATCCAATGAAATGATCCCAGATTCAAGAATGAAGGTGTTTCCAAGCTCCTGAAGTAATGTGGACACCAAAAGCAAGCAATAGTTGCCTCTACAAGTCAATACGGAGTCTCTGTCATCGAACGGAACAAGGAAAAGCTCAAAAAACGACTTTTTCTTTGAAAGCTCTTAAGAGGCTCTCAAAACCACTTCGCAAAGCCAAAGTGACTTTTCCAAAGGTTCCTCCAAGGTCTCTGCACACTTGGATGCAAGTAAAGTCACCCACAAAGCTTCCCACAAAGCTTCTCCTTCCTCCCACAGAGCTACTGAGCTTCAAGCATTCACGTACGCTTAGCTAGATCACCCGGGCTCTGATACCAGTTGAGAGTGCTCTCAACGGAAGCAAGAACGGAAGAAGGAGAGAGAGAGACAGAGAGCCACACAAGTTTGGTGGGTGCAGAACCACCCTAATCTTCTTTTTCATTCATTTATATATGTGTTTGAGTATTGTACATAACCGGGGTTAAGGCACAGTGACCTTTAACCCCCACACGTCTCACAAGTTCCTCCATCTTTAATGCCCCTCCCTTATTTAAACCTCTCCCCTCCCCCCCTCATACTAATTATTGCCCCTTCCCCCTTTATTTAATTCAAGCCCTCTCCCCTTTATCCCACTCCCCTCCACACAAACACAAACTAGTTAATTAATTGCCCCCAAATTCAATCTGGGGATACCTATTCACAAACCCCTATCTAACTTGATGAGTGCTACTTATAAGGGACTTCTGATCATGGAGATCCCACATGAGCATTTGGGATACTTTTTGTAAAACTTCTGATCATGAGTGTGCTACTTATAAGGGACTTTTGATCATGGCAACCCCACATGAGTAGTTTGGATACTTTTCACAAAAGCACACTCATAAGCTTGCATTTCCTTGGCCTATATTGTGTTTGCATATGTTGCAAGGACAGTATCCTATGACCAAAAAAGTTGGTTGCCTTCTCTTTTGATTTTGCTAGGCATTAATTTGGCAATATAAAAATGCTTCTTCATGACAACTCTAGTGCACCTTAGCTCTAGGTTAGCATGCCTTACCTATGCCTCTGCTCTCAATCTCACTTATAGTTCGTATCATATGCAAAGGCAAGAACAACTCCCTCTATTTTTTAAAAAGGAATACAATTATAATGTCAAGCTATGTGCTTCCCTAGGTTGGTATAACCTTTCCTTGAGGGATGATTTATCTCCTAGGAACCCTTGCATTGCTACTTATGGGCTTGATATGATATATTCCAAGAGAACAACAGCTTCAAGGCTATACATAAATTGAAAAGTTATGGATATGACATGTGGTTTGCTATGTAGTGTTGATCTCCCTTCCACACCACTGTTTTGAAGTTTGAATACTCATAGCAATAGAAACCATATAGACACCGATTGGGAACAACATCTATTTGAAACAATGTAGAAGCCATCTGCACAACAATTGGGAACATCATGTATTTGGAACAATGCAACATCCAAATAGTCGTATTATAATTTGGCTCACTCTCTACCGAGTGTGGCATGTGGTTTGCTATGCAATGTTGATCTCCCTTCCACAACACTATTTTGAAGTTGAATTCTTGTACTAGTAGAAGCCATTTCGTTATCGGACCTATGGTAAGTGGTCAATTATTCAAATACAATAAGGGGTCACCTACGAGGTAACATGTGGTAGACTAGGCATGCCATCAATAGCATGTGGCAATGCCATATCATCACATAGGTAATCCAGATCAATAGCCACCTCATCTCACTACCACCTTCGATGGTCCAATCCACCTACATTAGCAACCATGTGGCATGCTACCACCTACACCATGTGGCATGCTATCACCTCATTATTTTGACACACAAGCACACTTGTACTATAAAGATGTACACACACTGCCACATCTTCATTTTTAAGGAGTCTTTTTTGCCATAGTTTGGTGAATTTTCAAATTGCCATAACTTTTGATTCAAAAAGAATGGGAAGGTGTTGTAAAAAGGAAAAGTGCATGGTATCTCATGTTCTATGCATGGATTACCTCACACATGAGTTTTAATCTTCATGTATGTAGTTTGTTTAGCTACATCTATGTAAGGATTACATATTCACATAATCATGTGTCTTTTTTGTGTGATTTATGTACATGAACACTCTTTTCATGAAACGATGCACACAATCACAATGAAAACCTTATAGTTTATAATTGGCCTTGAAATCGATGGACTTTTCCTTTCTACAGCTCCTTGAACTTAGGTAAGGTGCAAAAATTTATGACCCCTTCTTTCTTGGCCCTCTAAGAGTATTGTGTTGGGTAGAATATGGTTGGGACAAGCTCTCCAACCATATTCAATTGAACCTCACCCATCACTCCATCTTCACAAGCTCTCTTACTTGCATGCTCTTGATTTTTTTTTTGTGAAGTAGGTCAAGGTCTAACTAATGTAAAAGACTAAAATAATCATATGGAGAAACATAACCATTTTTCTTAAGAGATTGGAATGCTTTACAAGTATTATGTTGATCAATTATGGTAGTAGGCATTGTTGAAGGCGGTGGCCTTCACCCCTCGATTAAGCTAAGGGGAGCATGGTTTATTGGTGGGTGTCATGTTGTAGGACTCGTGGCATTGGTGGGATTTAGTCCCATATGCATTAATGTGGCCTTGATGGCCTTCGATATATGGGCTTGATTAACCCTCTCCTCTCTCTCATCCCTCCTGGGGCCTTTTGGGGGGAGACAGAGGTATGTGTCACTAGGAGGTAGGGCATTGGGACCCTTGTAGTTGACGATGTCCTTGGGACATGTGGCAGCCATGCATGCTACCAACATGGTATCAAATTAGGTGTTCCCTTCCACCACAGCACTATGGTGGATTTTTGTGTAGCC
Source organism: Dipteris shenzhenensis (assembly GCF_047967505.1). Classification (NCBI taxonomy): domain Eukaryota; kingdom Viridiplantae; phylum Streptophyta; class Polypodiopsida; order Gleicheniales; family Dipteridaceae; genus Dipteris; species Dipteris shenzhenensis. The sequence goes on along the minus strand of NC_141627.1, from coordinate 42,250,470 downwards.
ATTGCACAAGCGACACATGTCAATTGCATGACTATGGTGGATGGGCTATTGTGTTTTGGGCTGTGACTTTGAAGTGCGACTTGATTTGTGTTTGTCAACAATGGCGACAACTCTTGATGACTCCTGACACATTTGTTCCTGTGTGTGGCCTTTGGCAAACATGCTACCCATGTGGCGTTTGGTGGTGGCTTGCATTTGATTGGCCCAGCATTGTGTGGTTTGGTCTTTGTTATGTTTGACCAATTGGTCATATTTGTTTGCACTAAGCTTTGTCCACAAGGGTGTGTTAGACGTGGTGGCCTCCCCTCGATTTAGCTGAGGAGAGCATGGTGTATTGGTGGGTTGTCGCACTATAGGACGTGGCATTGGTAGGATTTAATCCCATAAGAAATAATGTGGCCCTAGTGGCCTTGGATATATTGTGTTGATTTCCCCTCTCTCTCTCATCCCTCTCGGGACCTTTTGGGGGAAGAGAGGTATGCATGGCTAGGAGGTGAGAGAATTGGGATCTTTCGCACTTGACGGTGTCCTTCGGACACATGATGGCAGGCATGCAAGCTGCCAACAAGCATGACTATACATTTGATCCTACCAGTTGAAAACAATCCAAGTAAGTTTTCCTTCTTAAAAAATTTCACTAAAGACATATACACAACCCAAAAAAACACACCCAAAAAAAGTTAATTTATACTATTAAAAAAGACTACAATGTGGCATTTCAATCGTTAAAATGCCATGTGGCAAGTTATTTTTTAGGTGCCAATTTATTTCCAACTGTTGAAATGCCGAGAGAGAGAGAGAGAGAGAGAGAGAGAGAGAGAGAGAGAGAGAGAGAGAGAGAGAGAGAGGGGGGGGGGGGGGGCAGAGAGGGTAAGCTCGCCATTTTTGAACATGCTCGGCAAAAAAATGCACCCTACTAGGTGCAAAACTATGGACTACAATCTTTGCCAAAAGAGACCAAAAGAACAATGAGCAATCACTCTTTTAGAATCTTCCTCTCTTAGATTTTTGTGACTCAATTGTAGTCCATCTTACCCCACCACACTAGGTGCAAGAGCTATGGACTATAATCTTGCCAAAAGAAACCAAAAGAATAATGAACACTCACGCTTTCTCTCTTAGATTCTCATGACTCAATTGTGTGGTCTACCATATCCTTCCACACTTTATGCAAGAGCTATGGGCTACAATCTTACCACAACTGAAAAGAGCTTCGTCTCTCACAAGCATTTTATATGTAAAAAAAGGTTAGAAACACAAAATATTACCACGAGGAGTGGCCATATTACTGGGGTAGCAGTCCTATTACCATCATAAAAGGCCTTTTATAAATAGTAGTAGGTTTACTACCACCAGTAATAGGTCCACTACCAGTGCTAATATTATCTACTTTATTGATTGCCTTTTCTGATTACCAATGTGATGTTGTTAATCTCATGCTATATGGGATTTAATATGGCATTTTTTTTTTTTTTTGGCAAAAGAAAAGTTTGTTATATTATGATTAAAAAACATGTACAATCATGTTCTTGTCATTCAAAAACCTCTCCAAAGGGGTATATTGGATCATTCTAGGTAGTATCTACAACACTAAGGAAATTTGTCCACACATGAGAATTGGTGAGGTCGTAGGTCCTGGGGGTGACATTGCATCTTGAGAAGATTTTGTGATGCTATTCAATATCCAAATGCAGCTGTGAGAGCTCTTCATTGTAATTATGTATATCCTAGTGAAGCTAGAATTCAGCCTAAAGCAAATAGTAGAAGCATAATGTTGTTGAGGCATTGAGCATTTCTAAAAAACTAGCGAGCAAAGAGATGTTCAACAACAATAGACTCGTCATTAAGTTGCAAGGCATTCCTAGCTATCATAGTGAATCATAGTGCATGTGCTCTGGTTGCATAAGAGAACTTGAGTGTATCTCCCAGCTGTAAAGACTTCCTTGAGTGGTTCCCCTATGTGTAATTGCACAAATTTCCCAACATTCTAGCACCAGGGCATCTTCCTTTGCCATCAAGGCATCTCTTACAAGATGGAAAAAATCTTCTTTTGCCTTCAATGCATCTCTTACAAGATGGAAAACATCTTCCTTTCCACCAGGGCATCTCTTACAAGTCCCATATCCTTTACCTATCCTTAGGATCCTGCAATTAGTCTATATAGCTTTATGCATTATGAGCTAGAGTAATGTGGACATTTTCTCTTGATTTTTTTTCCCCCATATCAAGACAAATCTATTTCTCCATTTGTAGGCATTGTCGACTAGATTCCATCTACTATTCAAGGTAGTAACAAGCTCTTCAATGCCATTCGATGGAGTATGTATGGGTAGAAAGTGGGGATTCCAAGCCAACTGAATTCCCTGTCATAAATTAACACTCTTCCCCCTTTCCAGGAGAGGTCATTGCCCCATAAGACCTAATCTGCTCATAACTAGTGCATGATCTTGATTGGATAATCTTAATTCTCTTCTAACCTCATGCCATTTTTTCCATCTAAAATTTTATATATTCCACAACCGCGGTCCTAGGTCTGAAGTCCTTCTTTGAATAATTGCCATGCCCTTATGAAGTCAACATCATTTTTTTAATAATACTGGCACACTATTCCTGTAAAAGATCTTTTACTAGTAAAAATAATATTTCCTTTAAATGCATACCATAGGGTTTTCCATAACTGGCTCCCCTTGGTTGTACAAGGTTGTGGATTGCAAATGGTAGAGAGCATGGGGAAGCCTCTCCATTTGGGTGTTCTTACCTGCTTGACAAACTTGAAATTTCATAGCAGTAAATTGGCCCAATCCATCTTAGGATGAGTTATAGCTTTTATAATCCACGTGGCTTCTAATTTGAAATTAGCTTGCTGGATGTTAACAACACCTAGGTCTCCTTCATCTTTGGGCCTAGTACAACTTAACTTTAGATATTCTTATTCTAGTATCATTGCCCCCCCACAAGAATGATCTGCATATTTTGATAAAATTTTCTAGCCCAGTTTGTGAAGGGCACCAATAGGACAAATAAAAGATAGAGATGGGATAGATGTAATGGCACAAGACTACTCCCATGGGTATTCCCAAAAGTATGAAGATTTGACCCTATGGAACTTTTTTGCAACCCTTTAGCTTTAACTGCTCCTGGTCTTTTCTTGAAAGTACAACACACCTTGTTTTAAAATGATTAGCGTTTGTTCCAAAGGCAAGACAAAAAGTGTCCACACATCTCAAGATATTTTCTATGTTCTACAAGTAGTGTTCCTAATAGTAAGATTGGTGTCATCTGCAAACTATTGGTTCACTTAGTGTTTCCCTGAGGGTAGTTCAATTCCTTCGAGGGCATCCTTGTCAACTTGCTTTTGAATCAACCACCCCAAGGCATCTGCTACAATTGTAAATAAAAGAGGAGCAAGAGTGCATCCTTCCATGATGGATCAACTTAGCATAAAAGCTTGTGACATTTCTCCATTAATAAAAGTCTGGCTAAGGCATTTGTGAGAAGCAATGCTACAAAGGAGGTTAAACATGGTCCAATACCCAAGTCTTGAATAGATTGTAACAGGAACTCCCAATTTAATCTGTCATAAGACTTATCAAAATCAATTTTGCTGAAAAAATGTCTTGATTTGTCTCCTATGCATGAGCACATCCCTCCCACAAATTTATTATGGCCTCCAAGAGATGTATACCCTTTATGAATCCTTTTTGCTCTTGACGAATCCATTTGTCCATTTTGTTCTTTAATTTTAGTGCTAGAGTCTAAATACACTCCCATTTTGGTTGACTAAGGTATTAGGAAGCTCCTCTCCAACATCTAATTTAACACAAACTTATGGATGAACCCTTGGGTTGAGGAATTGCTCCTTTTCAACACCAATAACCTGAGACGGTCTTCTACAAAGATCATGCGCTTGATTTACTGAAGACAAAGGGAGGTCATGGAGTTGTACCCAAACTGGGATAAATGTGGATCTTGGTCTGTCAAAGTTAGAGTGGTTGGTTTCTAATAGTCAATAGGCTATGGTGAAGGGCATTGAATACCATTTCCTCCTTCTTAAAGATGAAAAAGTAAAAGCCCTTCCTAAGAAATCTAACACTGGTCACAACAAGCCTTTTTTGATCCGATTGCAATTCTCTAAGAAAGATGCTGTGGGTGTAGGACCTATGAGAAAAGCGAACTCAATCTAAGGATAAATGTAATTAAGAAGGCATATATTTTTTAATAGAGAAATTCAATTAATATCAAGTTGCATGAAATGTGGAGTACCCCAATTAAGTTAGTTTTAAAGGGGTAGCATCTTCATGCAAAGGGGTTACTTGAATTGAACGCTCATGGTCATACCACTAGGCGAAATGAAGATGATGTGAAAGAAGTACTCCATAGGTATGATAAGGGGGGAGGGCCCCCCTTCCCTCACTTTATCCTCATTTTTCCACTACTTGGGGTGACCTATAAAGTAGGGATAAGATAGAAATACATCTGAATATGGATGGGATCGCTTTTTCTCATTCCCATCCTATTTCCTTAAATGTGCTACCCTAACTATATAGAAGTTTGGTTTTCACCTCTTGCTCTTTGCCCCTCTCTTCATACTTGCTACTTAATCGATAGGGAATTGTGGTCTTTTCAAGTGTAGACACCACTAAGAAAAGCAAATTTTAGATGTTGAGGGGAATAAGGCATGAAATATTGCGCATTGATATTTTGTCTTTGCTTTTTGTGAATGGGCATAGTTTATAAGATCTTTTTGGCCTTCCTATGTGTACATGCTCTACTTGGTTGCTTTTTGTGCAACAACATCATCACATCTCCCCACCTTTTGAGTGCCTTGGTGCTTTGTGCAAGAACATCTCTCACCCCCCCTCTATATTTCTTGATGCTTTTCTTAGGGGCTTAGCACATGGGAAGAAATAGGATGGGAATGGGAAAAGGTGGTCCCAAGTGGTCCCATGCATATTTCTATCCTATTCCCATCCCACCATGTGCTAACAAAAAAAGAACTAGGTATGGGTTTAAGAGGAAGAGGACACATGGCATTATTTCATGTGTTTAAGAGGTGGGGACCTTGTGGGGACAAGGACACATGTCATCCTTCCAGGTTTCTGAATCCCTAAAAAGGGGAAACTCATTTGGCAGGATGGGAGAAAAAGTGGCTACTCCCATTTTAAATCCATCCTAGACCACTTGGTGTAGGATGGGAGTAATGATGACAAAAATATTCCCATCCTAAACCCATGCTAGCCCCATCCATGTACTAAGGCCCTTAGGCTATCCATGTACTAAGGCCCTTAGGCCACCTCCTCTTTGTGTGATTGCACCGTTCCTTCTAGTCTTCTCCTTGTCCTTGTCTCCTTTCCGGAATCTCAGTTACGTAATTAAGTAAGAGCGATCCTTGGGGTTAGTTAAGGCGCGTTTTACAATTGAGTCTATAAGCGAAGGGTCAAATGCCGGGCAAACTGACCTGCAATTGCTAATTGCCAGCAGCCTGCACCTTGAGCTTGGGCGATATGGGCTTGTCTGTAATCGAGGTTCGATCCCGTTTTCCAGCTTTACTTCCTTAGCCTGCTTTTCTGTTTTTGTCCTGCTTCTTTGCCTCATTAAGCGAAATTGAGCAATTCTCTTCCAAATAGAACCAATTCTCACTTTGGTGTAGAATATGATGCCTGCCTCGAAGGCGCAAGAGCAGACTCAAATTGCACCCAACTGCGATCTCAAATTCTTTGTCAAAGAACAACTACTCCGGATGTGATGGGTGTGGTTGAGAACTTCCCTCTCAGCGTTTGCGAAATTGTAGCAATACGGGCGGGGGTTAGCGTGAACGTAAATACAATTTTAGCACCCCGATTTACAGATGTATCACAGTCTTTGCTTGCAACTCAGTTCAGGTGCTCTGCCAATGCCTCTTTTTATGGAATGACTGGAGCAGCTTGTTCACATACGGTGAAAGCTTAAGAATTACGGTGCGACTTCGTGTGATCCTTAAGGAGGAGCTCCCAAGCCTTTTGACATGTATTTCTTAGTCAAGCGACTTTCCAACGTAAGGAAGGATTTTCGGGATGGAGGGATTACAAGGAGGGTAAGGATGAAAGAGAGCTCGAGATAACTTTGTGTTTCTAGCCCGATCGACCAATTGAGAAAACCTATAAGCTGAGGCATATTAATTTAAGGAGCTTTCTGTTGAGATATAGAATGTAGCAAAATGCACATATAGAAACAGCCTCCCAAATAGTGATGAATTAATTTCTTTTTGGGCTTCTTGAAGACCTATTGGCTTACGATCCTTTTGGATTAAGACAAACTTTTATTATGCTTTTAGCCATTACGTAGAGCTGCCTCTACCGGTCATGTGCGTGATTTAAAAAAAGGACGAAACTCTACGATTAAGCAAAGAGTATGTAATTCTTTATTCATCCTGTAATGTGATGGTTTTTTATATCAAGGAAGTACTGAATAGACAGTGCTACCCATCCTTCTAGTGGCAAACAACTTGTAGCTCTAAGGATTAGTTTGAAAAGCATATGTTAAGGCAGGGCTACCCGTCCTATGTGTGCCAAACAAGGCTTGCTTTGTGGGATTTTAGCAGTAAGCCCTCCTCACAACTCAGGTGTAGATGATCCAGTTCCATCCCGCTGGTATCAGAGTGATCCATTTTCTCTTTCAACTCCTTTACTCAACAGTTTGTTTCAATACTGAACAACAAAGGTGGAAGGAACTGCTGCACCAAGACTCTGCTCCGCGTGGTATTGGAATAGGTTAAGGTAGGCAGGAATAGGTTCGCAGGAAAGGGGAATAGCCAGGTCGGCCAGTCTGGTGAGCCCTGGTCTATTCTAGTCAGCTAGCCAACCAGGCGGGTCGACTGACTGACCAGTCTTCCTCTTATTCAGTTTCACCGAGCAGTTCCCTAACTGGCCTGTAGAAGGCCCCCTACTGGGCCTTTGCTGCCCACATCACGAACTGCTTCTGGCAGCCCACAGCAGCGCCAATGCTGCCATAGTCTGCATCAGTTTGCTGCAGACAGCAGGTTCTGTCAGGCCCTGCTACAAACAAGAAAGGATCTCTCTTCACTCCCTGGTGCCTGCCCCTAATCTGGAGCACAATAACACCTGAACGAAAAATCCCTGGCTGCCCCTAAAAGCGCTCACAGGCAGGCACTGCCCTTTTTCAACAGGGGGAACAAGTGGGTTGCCGTGGCATGCCTTTAGTCAATGTCTGGTTGTTGAGGTGTTGGGAACGGTCAGTTCAGCTAGCTAATGCAACATAACCGGATAACAAGTAATTAGGAAGGAAACTCGCTCCATCAAATCTGCATGGCAAATGTAATATCGGTGTCTTTTCTCTCCACAGAACGGTCAGTCCTCACAACGTAGCTGTTATCTGGCTAAGTTTAAAGCTATAAAATGTAGTTTCTTTCATTTTCTAGCATAGTTTTATGTCATATGATGACGTGTCGTGTATGACGTGGCATTCCGGTTCCGGTTCCCCGTTCCCCCTTCCCAGAACGTTCCCGTTCTGACACCCAATTTTCCGGAATGTTCCTGTTCCCTGGTAATATTCATAAGACTTTTCTACATGGTATCAGAGCCCAAGGTGTTCACGTAGCACGCAGATCAGCCAGCTTCTCTCTCTCCTTCTCCCCCCCCCCCGATTTTTTTTTTTTTGGAGCTCCTTGAGGAGTTTAGTTGAAGGCATTACTTGTTTGGAAGGTATGGCAGTGTTACTTGCAGGTGTGAAGTTTACTAAAACAAGCAAGCTTGATGTGATAGTAGCTAGTCCCTGTTATGCGTGATGGAGTTTATGGTTTTCAATCGTATGAGTGACTCTCGTGAGATTGAAACTGCACTATGTTGTGTTTTTAGAGGATGAGTTTGGGAATGTTCCTAGATTCATCTAGGTATAAGCTTGATGTGATGAACTATCTGATGTGGAAGGTCAAGGTGAAGACCCAGTTCGTGGCAAACAATCTGTGGAGTCTTGTGATTGGTTTGGGCCTCCCATCTCAAGAAGAAGATTTTTAAAGATGATGAGGTGCTGAGGACCAACAGATGTCCAAAGAAGAAGAAGAAGATTTTTAAGATGATGATGTGCTGAGGACCTGCGGATATCCGAATGGGAAGAGAAGGATGCACAAGCGCTGGTTATCATGGTCCAGGGAAGGGTTAGAGAACAACACTAAGAGCAGTAAGCACGGGAGAATCCATTTCAAAGAATGGGGAAAAGGACAAAAAACAAGTGAATTGCTTCTACTGTCAGAAGCTTGAGCACTATGTGGGAAAAAGTAGGTAGACATTGCAAAGAAGTCTCAGTCTACTTTGGCAAACCAAAGGAAGAGTCAACAAATGTAAAAAAGGACGAGTTAGTCTTTGCAGAGGTTTGTGAGGTGGTGCTTGTTCCTATATTGCAGGTGGAACCAGCCTCAACAATGTAAAGGGTGGTAGGATCCACTTAAATACAGCATACATAGTAAATAGACAAGTAAAAATGCACCACAGAACAAATCACAGGGGAGCTAGAGCGCTCCTACTCAGAAACAAGACCCCGGTTGGCCCCAAATGTTGGCGTCCCTTGCGTATTTATTTAACATTCATTTGAAGCCAAGCGGCTGATTACAAAGGTCTCTGGGAAGCTGCACCACAGGCAAACCAACGCCTGCAGACTCCCCATCTAGCGCACCCTGTAATTCCGTGCTCAACTTCAAACGGTGAACGGCATCCAATCACTAGACAAAATCATGTATCCTCAGCCAACCAAAGCATGCAACAGAGACCCCAATAGCATCCACTATCTAAACCACTCCTGCAATCGCACAACCAAGTGCCCAACTAGCCAAACACGGTTGAATAACTGCAAGACAAAGCCCTCAACAGCTGAACTCTGGTGCAATCAAACAACCCAACACTTCCCAGCAGGTTGCCTCAATCTTTAGCCTCCCTGGCCACTGCCCAACAGCATAAATTTACCCTTCTTTGCGAAGAAAGAAACCCAAACGCAATAACTAGCCAGCAACCAATCAGGGAACGGCAAAAGCAGACAAAGACAAGCCTTCTTCTACCCGTAATCCACAGTAGAAAGGTCACCCTGGCTCTTGCGGAGATAAGCTGATTCTGCTCTGGCACAGCCCCAAAAGCAGCTTAGAAGCGAACACCCACGCCTGGAAAGTTACCGAAACCAGCCACAACACCCAGAAAGCTCTAGGAAATCAGGTCGAAATTTCCTGCACAGCTTTAAAGCCTGAAAAAGCAAGTCGTAGTTCACCCGGAGCAGCTTGGTCAAGTCCAGAATTCCTGGAACAGCCCTAGAACCAATCGCAGGCACGTGGAATAGCCTGGAAGAGCCCAAAAGCAAATCACAAACTGGAACAGGCACCCTGGCAAAAATCGCCACTTGCAACAGGCTCCGGGATCAATTGTGATTTGCTCTGGTAGGCCCTGGATCACCTGAACTGGCCCCTGGGTAAAAACGAATTTCCCTGGCAGGCCCTGGATCACCTGAAATTGGCCCTTGGGTAAAAACGAATTTCCCTGGCAGGCTTTGGATCACCTGAAATTGGCCCTTGGGTAAAACGAATTTCCCTGGCAGGCTCTGGATCACTTGAAACTGGACCCTGGGTAAAAACAAATTCCCTGGCAGGCTTTGGAACCTTGGTAAAAAGTGATTTGACTCTAGCAGCACACCTGGCAGGCTCTGGCAGCTCCAAACTGATGATCTGGCTCCACTGGAATTGATTTGGCCAACTGCCTCCAAAAGAAGGGCTCCCTCCCCCCTTTTAAAGCCCTAGGCTCCCAAAAGCAGTGTTTTTTTAAAATTGCACCACTCTTTTGGCCCCCCTGTTGCACACTTTGGCCCTAGGAATTAATTGCCTAGTAACTGGGCGCACATTCACTATTTCCAAGGGCCCACTAGGGAATTTTAATTCCCCAAGTCCCACCCCATGGCCGGACCCTCGCGCCCAAGAGGCTCAAGGCAGTCGCGCGCAAATTACGGGAGCTGCAAATCAAAAGTCCCATAATTTCACGTCCTCGTGACAGCAGGACACATGGTAGATTGACATTGGAGCTACTCGCCATATGATCTGGCACAAGGAGTGGATCTCACAGACTGAACCTGTATCTCGAGAGTTGGGGTTCATCATCGGTGATAATTCAAAGTGTCTCTGCCATGACCAGAAATAACATAACGGTGGAGTTTGAGGTGACAAGTAGGTTTTGGTGAGAAATCACTAGAACAATGAGATTGTGGCTCGAGGGATTGAGGACGGCGGTCTTTACCCAATAATTGCATTCCTTGCTTGTGATCAAGATTTGGCGAGCATGTTGTTGCATGGGCGTCTTAGGCATGTACCACTGACCACGTTGCTGAGATGGATGACAAGAATATCGCTTCACCCGCATTCTTCTATCTAGATTCTACACAGCTTGCCTTGAGGGTAAGCAACATCGGCAATTCTTTCCACATAGCCATATGGAATTGGTACACTCTGACTTGTGTGCTCACATGTCCACAAGATCCTTTGTTGGCTGTCAGTATTTTCTACACATTTATGGGATATTATAGCCGGAAGGTGTGCGTTGCGTGTACCTTTTAAAAGAGAGTTGAAAAACAAAAGCAAGACTGTCCAAGCTCTGCTCTCTCCAAATAAAAGGGGACTCACGGGATGATATCCTCTAGTTCTTTCTACTGGGCCTCCCACCAAGACTGTGCCCAAGTGGTATATCCAAACAGTGCAGGAATCCAAAGTGACACATTCCTGAGTCCAACAATTAAGGAACGAGGCAATCTCAATTGAGCCCAGGCACATGTTGGATACACAGCCTTCGTATGACATGATTGGAGCCTCGCATCTTGGAGGAGGCAGCCGAGCATCTGGCATGGATGGCAGCCATGGAATTGGAGATTGTTTCCATCATAGTAATCAGACTTGGGACCTTGTTCCTCGACCATCGAAGCGGAAGGTCATAAATACCAAGTGGATCTTCAAGGTCAAGTACAAATCCGATAGCAGTTTGGACAAGCATGAGGGGTATGCCTAGGCTGAGGGGCTGGGCTATCACGAGGCTTGTGCTCCTACAGCCCGCATGGCAAACATTCAGATGTTGTCGTCTTTAGCAGCCCATCATGGTTGGCCACTATTGCAGATGGACGTGAAGTCTGCATTCCTCAATGGGGAGATTCAAGAGGACATATATGTTGAGCAGCCTCTAGGCTTTGAGCTAAAGGAGAGAATGCAAGTTGAAAAAGGTGTACGGACTGAATTAGGTCCCGTGATCTGTTCACCACTATCGGACTCAGTTAGAGCTCATCGGACGCCAACCTGTACACATTTGGGCAAGGTGATCTTGTCTTGCTTGTTATGTTATATGTTGATGACCTTACCATCTCTGGAAACCATCATAGCATGATAGGAGATACATAGGTTATGCTTCGAAATGAATTTGAGTTGACAGATCTTGGGGAGATTCATTACTTCCTTGGCATGGAGATTCAAAGGACGGCTGATGGAATATTTCTTAGCCAGCATAGGTATTGCTTGGAGCTTTGGAGAGATTTCAGATGGCAGATTGCAAGCCAGCAGGTACTCCCATGGATCCTTTTGTTTGTAGCAGGGCCTGACAGACCCTGCTGTCTGCAGCAAACTACTGCAGCATTGGAGCAGCTGTGGGCTGCCAGAAAAGGCTCAGTAGAAGGCCTACAAAAGGCCAGGTTGGAACAGCTAGGTCAGCCAGTCTGGTCGGCCCTGGTTTGTTCCAGCCGGCCAGCCAACCAGGCTTGTTGGCTGACCCAGGCAGTTGGCTAGTCAAGGTGCTGGAACAGTCTCTCTACATAAACCACTCCCTGGTGCATCAGTAGTTCCTTCATCTTTGTGAGAAAATATACCGCTGGTACAAGCCCAGATACTGCTGAGACACTAGGTTATACCTCCGTTATATGGGCATATACCAGGCGGTATATGAGCATGTAGTGGCAGTATAATTCTTGTTTACCAGGTCATTGCCAAACATGGCGTTATTTCTCACTGCTAATGTGATTGTGTAATCATGTTAGTTAATAAGTAAATTTATGTATTCACATGATTTGGAAATTACTGGTAAGAGGTTCTGTGATCACGCAAGGAGTGTCAAGATAGTTTCGGTGGTCAAATAATGGCACCTACCCTTCTGACTGGTAGATGTAAATGGTTGTGAATGTGGCTGGGAAATACCAACCACGTCAAAAGTCTTGTATATAACAGAAGCTAGGGAGCCTTTTGCCCAGAGAGGCTAAGTTATGCAAGAGTACTTTTTTTCCAATTTATTCTGCATTCTCTTTTCCTTCCTTTCCATTCATTTTTAAATGACGCACTCCCCCTTGCTTAGATTTTAATCTTCACTGCATACACCTAGCATTCGTTTGTAGCGATCACTTGGCCATCTGAAAATGGCTATCTTCCCCGCATGCCTTGAGCGAAGCACCTGCATGAAACCATGATTTGGGCATAACAGTTTGGCGATCCTCTCAGGGAAGGCAGTGATGGGATCAGTGTGGAGGAGACACCACACAAAGAGATAAGACAAAATATCACATGACCATTGGCTATCAGTCTTGTCAAGATAAGGCTCCTATATGCTCCACACAATAGATCAAGGTTCAACCTATAAAATAGGCAACCAATCTCCTCAATCCTATCCAAATCCAATCCAAGATATCAACCTCCGATCACCTTGATGATAAAATCTCAACAAGGTGTCCTAGGAACATACCAGGGAGCAAAGAGGTTTCTATGACCAGTGCAAGATCCATAGTACGTTGGTAGTGGTGCATCTGTTAGAGTTGACGGCATCTCAGGTGTAGTTTCGTGAGTGAGTTCTTTTATTGTGGATGTGCCCGCCTCCTCAGGATAGGATAGGTTGTCCATATTAGCCCCCAGTGTGGGCTTTTATAGGCCAGGGGAGGCCTTAGTGTTCTGGTAAGGTCAGCATATTTGCAGGCTGGTGCCCCCTAGGCAGCCCTGATATAGGGCCTGGCCTGGCAGTAGGACAGCCGACTGCTGGTCAGTCTGCTTGGCTCCCCTGCCACTGCCCTCTATATAGGACTTCCCCCTCCTTCCTCTGGCATCTCATCTGGCACAGTGTTCCCTCTTCTTTTGCGTGTTCCCCCTTGCTATATACACAGTTATAATTGCCTCTATCAGTGTCTATTCTCTCTCTCTCTCTCTCTCTCTCTCTCTCTCTCTCTCTCTTCGCCCGTCACCCATCCCTTCGTTGCCTCAGCCCGTTGTCGCTCAGCCTCAGCTTGTTGTCGCCGCCCAGCCTCAGTCCATCGCCCGTAACCTACTGACCTAGCTAAGCACCTGGCTAACCAGCTAGCAGGGCAGCCGCCAGACCCCAACAGCCGCTAGACGCCAGCCCCCCCAATCCTGTCATCAACAACTAACCCCCCCTAATTTTCTTCAAACAACAAACTAACCCTAACCCTAACCCTGAGTTGGTCAACTCCTTCAGCCTCCATCAGGACTTGGTACTCTACAATTGCAGCCATGACACCCTCTCCGTATGCACACAATTATCAACAAGAAGGCTCAAAACGACCCATCCTTAGGCAACAAGATCAGAATTTTTATCTACAGCAAGCAATGAGAGAGCTACGATTGGAATTGGTAGAAGTAAAGGCTCGACTTCACATTCTGGAACGGCTTGGTAAGCAGGCAATACTTGATGAGGCTGTAAAATCTTGTAAGGATTCCCCCCCTACCCCGCAATTAGTCTCTACAGTCAAAGATCTTGTTCACATTGAAGTATAAACTGCTAAGAAGGAAGTGATTGTGGAAGTGGACACCAAAGCAAGTAAATCCGATGAGGCTGTAAAATCTTGTAAGGATTCCCCCCCTACCCCGGAGCTAGTCTCTATAGTCAAAGATCTTGTTCACATTGAAGTACAAAGTGCTAAGAAGGAAGTGATTGTGGAAGTGGACACCAAAGCAAGTAAGTTTGATATTCAAGCAGAGATTAAAGAACACGAAGCTAGATGTGATAATTCGCCGAAGATTAGAATAGGGGGACTTCCAAAAGATTGGTACAAAGAGGAGGACACTCATAGTAAAATATTGACAAAGATCAAAGCAGGCTTGCCCAACATTGAATGGACGGATGATGGTGAGCAGGATGATGACGACTCTATGCCCGCTTCTATTATGCACTACAAAGGTCATGAGGAAGTCAAAAGATATGCAAATCAAGCTTCTTCGACAATCTTACAAGTTGAAGGGTACCAAAGTATGGATAGCTGAGGAGCTTACAGAAGCTTAACTCAAGAATAAGGCAACTGAATTAGCTAAAGTCAGGGCTGCTAGAAAGGATGGAAAATGGGCAGTTTACCGTGAAGGCATAGCCCTAATCAGAGAGTTTAAATCAAAACCAAAAGACACTCAGTCTTAAACTGATGTATGGCTGATTACTCTTTCAGACTACTATGTAGGTGCTCTAAATAATTGGGGTTGCTTTTGCACTCCTTGGGAGCTGCCATGTGCCCTCCCTAAAGCAGATGTCCTAGAGGGTTTCTTGCTGTCCCATAGACCTTTTGGTCTCCAGTGGACGTTAATAGAATTTGTGTGTGTGTGTGTGCTGCTTGCTTCCACGCATTTTATCACTCTCACAGCATCATCTCATATGATCATTCATCGGTCTATGTTCACATGTTCACCATTTTTTATTGCTGCAATATATATACAGTGCAGTACACTGTGTTTTCTCTGAGTAGAATCTGTGTAAGTGCCTGAACTGTATTTCTGGGTAAGTGTTTATACTTTTCTACACCTCCCTTGACTGATATCATGCTTCCCACCCTTGGCCTGATATCCAATGCTTGTTATTTTTTGGTGCTAATGGGGCATTGCAATACTTTCTGACTAAGGGTCCTACACCTTGCATTTGGATTGCCATTAAGGACATTTATGTTTTGTATGCTTGGGCCCTGATGACGACATAAGTGTTGCTTTGCTTGCTAAGTTTGTCTACCTTTTGTTTTTCTTTTCTTTTTTGGTTACCTCATTTTTCTTCTCGTTCATTTTCTCTTTTATTTTCATTGTAGAATTTTGGACTTTAGATCAACAAAAATCTAGATTTGTATGATTGGATATATCCTAGTCTTACAAAAGGTATATATGTAAAAATGCTGTGGCAGGGTCTTATCAAGTCAACAACAATGACCATCGTTTCTGAGATTGGAGACAAAACCTTCTTTGTTGCAGCGGTAATTCTATCTCCTGGGGTCCTTATTCAAACAGCATCCTGTAGTTGTAATACCTGTTCTTTTCTATATGCTCAGAATTTGCATTAATGAACAAAAGGATAGTTTACACATTTCATAGAAGCCATTATTTGGGAAACAAAGCTCACAAGGTTGTGAAGGTGGAATAATGTAGAAGTTTGATTTGACACTTGAAGGTAGCATGCTGTCTTCTCAGAAAATTCAGACATCTCATAAACTTTTGCCTTGTACTCTTCTGTGTTTGTTCCATCTTTTGGCAGCTTATGGCGATGCGGCACTCTAGGAGGCTGGTTTTTGGTGGGGCATATGGAGCTCTTGCGGTGGGTAACTAATGTTTTGTATCATTGATATGTTCTTCAAATTGATCTAGATATGTATAGGTTTGCGTATAATCTTTGTGTAACATGTTTAAAAAAAATGACTTTCAAGTTTTATTCCATAGATTGTTTGTGAGTAGTTTGAGATTCGCTCATTTTGTCCAGTCTGGGAGTTTTGCATCTGAGTTATACAAATCAGTTGATGGGGACTGTTACCATTCTAGGTGTTGATTGCCTGATGTTGACCATTGGATTCTTGCTGTCAATGTTGTTTCTGTTGCTCTCCTGGACTATTGGGCGCTCATCCTACCTCTCAGTAGGATAAGTATCATCCTACCTCTCAGCAGGATCAATTACTGAACAGATTAATCCTTATCTTTATAGAAAATCATAGGACATTTTTCTTTAGTACAAGCTTGCATTAAAAAAAAAAAACTTGCATTATCAGGCCAAAAAAATTGTTTGCCTTTAAATGTCGTACTAAGTCATGAAGGCAGTGCTTCATGTTTTGTATTTTGAGTTGGGCTACCATGGAATCTCCCTGACATGAGTCATGTACTAAACTTAGTTACATATCATCAGATAGATAGACATATAAGTTTTTTTAGTGGTTCTCTTGTGAGATAGATTGTTGCGAAAGTGTCTTTTTTGATGCATTATGATATAAAATTTTAATTAAGGTGAATTCATGCGTTGCACTGGATTCTTTTTAGAGTATTAAGAATAATTCTTACACTATTGGTTTGCAGATGATGACTATTCTCTCTTCATTTTTTGGCTGGGCAGCACCTAACTTGGTATTCACAATGTCCACAAACTTTTGATTTTGTATCAGTTTAATTTTTTGTGACATAAGAGTCAATAATTTGAAGTGGAAGTCCATATAGATTGTTGTTATTTCTTGTGCCTTGGTAGTGTCTGTAAGGAAGGACCCGAGAAAATGATTTTCCAATGCTCCAAGGTGAGTTTTTATTGAAATGGACAGCACCATTACCTTTGTAGAGTAAACTCCCCCCCCCCCCCCCCCCCCCCCCCCTCCCCCTCCCGGCACGCCCCTTTTTCCCCTCTCTCTTAGAAAAGAACTTATTATTAATGCTTGATAAAAAAACCAACCATACAAATCAGCAATCTGTGTGTAGCACTAGTTGTGAAAGAAAACAAAAAATGAAAAGACTGATCGTCAACCAGCCTTTTTTCAAAGAGCTTAGTTCACTGATTGTGTGTCTCTGAAATAGAGGCCAACAACCAGGGTGGGTGACTATACCTCGCTCTATGGATACATGGAAGACACCTGCAGTCCAAGCTTGCACGACACACCTTCTTCTCAGTGGTCGTCCAGGATCCTCGCTCGCATATGGTACGCAAGGTGTAGATATATCTTGCCGAATGGCAATGAGGGTGGCTGCCAGGGGAACCAAGTGGCCTCCCATCACCAAGCTTCAACAACGGGCAACCCCACATGTCTGCTATGGCCAGCATGGGACAGCAAGCCCACACTGGGAGAAAGTTCAGGCAATCGCAAGATCATGTCTTCCCAAAGGAGTTCAAAAGAGACATGATGGAGCAATGGGATATCCTTTGACAACGACAAGACAAAAAAGTCTGTATGTCACTCGTTTTTGGGGTACTTTACTCAAAGTTCAAGTTTTTAGTAAAAAGGATTTGAGAGAGCAACAAAGGAAGTTCTATGCGGGGTTGAGATACATCGTGAGCCCCGCGACTTTGGAGGACACTATTAATGTGGCACTAGAGATTGAGAAGAAGCTACTCTTCTTAGGCAAGCGCGATCCAAAGAAGAAGGGCGTCCAAAAACGAATTCAAGAAGAATCAAGGAGCATCCAATGGGCCACCTCCAAAGCATGTCCATAAAGAGAAGTCCTCCAATACCCTATCTCATCAGCAAAGCAAAGTTATTGCTTTGAAGGACAATGCTTCAAATGTGGAGTGCGTGGCCATGAGTGCCCTCAAAAGTAGGCTGCCAAAGCATAACATCAACAAGGAGGCTTTGAGGAAAACAATGGTAGCCCACAACATGGAGACTCTCCCACAAAAAGATGAGGATGTGTCATCCTCAAAACTTGGGGTTAGGTAAAAGATCATTCAGCCCTTTTCTTGCTTAATGACGGTGCAACACATATAATTTTATATTGCATGAGTTAGCACGATGTTTGGGCATAGCTATTGAAGACAAAGGTGAAGCACATTAGGCACTTGGTGCTTTCAAGTGTCACAAAGAAAAGGTGTATTCTCTCATCGGCAAACTGAGGGTTCACATTCAAGGGATACTAGGAATGCCTTGGCATAAGAAGTCAATCCTCGAATTGATTACACAAAGAACATCCTGACCATTCAACACAAGGGTCAAGATGTAAGGAGTTTAGTTGGAGTTTCAGGAAATACTATTCCTATGGTAAGCCATTCAGTTTTAGAAAAGGAATATGTTCTTTCCTTATTTATGTTGCTGCTGAAAAGATGGATCTTTCAGGATGTGTGTACAGCCTTGAATACGCAGACCATCAAATACCATTTTCCTATTCCTTGAATAAATGACATTTTCGATCGTTTGGCAGGATGTACGCTTTTCAGCTGCATAGACCTTAAGAGTGGTTATCATCAGGGGCAAGATAAGGGACCAGCAGGCGCTCATATTGCTTGTTTACTAAAATGAGATCGTTCAGACTTCACAAGTAGTTGTAGCTTGAATGAAGAGATTTTGGACTGCTTTTTGATTATCCTTCTCCTTTAGTGCTAGCCTTCGTCATGGCTGAGTCTGCCCTTCACCTCCGGAGTGCCGACAGAAACTCTGTACGAAGACTTTGTATAAATGGATGCTCAAGTATGTGTAGTTGTGTGGATTTGTATGTGTGAGAGCATTTTTTAATACTATGGTCTACACCCATTGTTGGGCGCTAATGACATTAGTGGGGATGCCATAGTAGATCGTCCCTGCTATGTGTGATGGAGTTTATGGTTTTCAACCTTATGAGTGACTATCATGAGATTGAAACTGCACTATGTTGTGTTTGTAGAGGATGAGTTTGGGAATGTTTTGGGATTCATCTAGGTATAGGTGTTCATATTGCTTGATCTAGGGGCTACAAAATATTTCATCTCAGAAGATTTCGCCCCGAGTGTGGGGATAAAGACTGAAGGGTTGGCTAGGGTCCTAGATGCCGATCAGATGTTCCTTGGGGACCCTGTGCATGTAACTTCCTTGATTAGGAAGCTCCGAGTCCATGTACAGAGTTACGTAGATGAGAAGGATTTCTTTATTTTTTCGCTTAAACATCATGATGTAGTTTTGGGAATGCCTTTGGTTTCATTGTAAGGCAGTGAAGTTATCTTTGCCTGAATTTGTACATAGAGGTCTCCCCCATTGTATCTGATGTTCCATTTGATAAGCAATAAAGTCTACAGTTTTAGGGTACATGGTTTTCATTTAAGAAAGATCTTGA
Source organism: Dipteris shenzhenensis (assembly GCF_047967505.1). Lineage (NCBI taxonomy): Eukaryota > Viridiplantae > Streptophyta > Polypodiopsida > Gleicheniales > Dipteridaceae > Dipteris > Dipteris shenzhenensis. The sequence goes on along the minus strand of NC_141627.1, from coordinate 42,231,461 downwards.
AATGCGTGCTACAATGAATGAGGTAGATAAAGATGAATTTCAGTTTCTTGTAAATTTTAAAGATTGTTTTTCAGATACTTTGCCAGTGGAGTTACCCTCTTAGAGACCTGAAGACCATCAAATATAGCTTATTCCTGGCAGTGAGCCACCTAATAGGCCCGCGCACAGAGTCAGTGCAACCTAGCGAGAAGAAATCATGGCCCAAGTGTGAGACTTATTGTCCAAAGAGATGATTCAGCCCAGTTCCTCTGCATTTTGCTCCCATGTACTTCTTGTACAGAAGAAAGATGGTTCATTTATATGTGCGTTGACTACTGCGCACTAAACAAGATGACCATTAAGAACAGATTTGCATCGATGATGTGCTGGACCAGCTCAATGGAGCCTGAGTTTTCAGTAGGATAGATTTAAAGAGTGGTTATCATCAAGTGAGAATACAGCCACATGATGTGTACAATACAACTTTTTGCACTACATTTGGGCTGTGTGAATATCTGGTGATGCCTTTTGGGTTAACAAATGCTCCGGCTACCTTTAACAGAATGATGGATCGTATCTTTTGTCCTTATAGATAGTTCACAGGTGCCTTCTTCGATGACATAATTGTCTTCTCAAAGTCAGAAGAAGAGCAGAAGGAGCATCTTGCTACTTTTTTCCAAGAGCTGTATAATCACCAGCTCTATGCAAATAGCAAGAAAAGTGAAATTTTCTTGTAAGAGATCCACTATTTGGGGCACATAATTTTCAAGGATAGCATATGGATGGATCAGGCGAAGATCCAAGCCATCTACGACTTGTCATGAAGTCGTTAGTTTCCTAGGCCTCTGTTCATACTACAGAAGATTTATCAGGCATCATGGGTTTACAGTGGAGGACATGGATAAGACACACCATGTTTCATGTTTCCCGGTTACACTTCGCTTTCCAGAGATCCCCAAGGAGTATCCAGCCATCCTCCCTTCCATTGGTCAGGCATTTGGCACAGTGCTCGAGTCCCCGCTAGAGTTGGCCGCCTCAGTTTTAGCAGATGATGGAGTCCCCAAGATCAGACTGGCGGTTGAGATCTCAGAGTCCCTCCCAGAGTTGATCCTTCTCCACCCACCCCCCTCGCTCTATCCCCCGCGTCCCCACCGCTCCCTCTCATGCTGTCCCCCTCTCCACTTCAGCAGTAGGTTCTTCCGCTTCGACACCCCTATCAGTTGGCAAGGGAACGATGACGCCCCCTTCTGCCTTCTCATCGCAGCAGCAGGCCTGTTCAGGGAGGATCCTGAGGGACGAGGCTCGTCTTTCCAGTCAGCGGCCCTTAACCTCCAACCTGGGCGTCCCTTACCGCGGGACTTCTGGAGGTTAGGACCCTGGAACTACTTGGAGGTTCCGGACTCTTATCCTCTACCTTTGGAGGTAACGCTCATGGTCTTTCAACCTCGAAAGGGGGGTTTGATCAGTGAAGTGGGATCTTCGACACACCCCGTTTGGAGATTTCCGTTTGCCTCCACAGGGGTGGAGAAATGGTCCCTGGAGGTGTTTGATGCTATTTTGGGGGAATCAGATTACACTCATGATGGATGAGTGGATGGGGCCACATGGATTAGACCTTTGGTACGCCCATGGTGCGGAGGTGAACTTTCAGTTGAGCTTCACGCGCGAGGAGCCGGTGTGTGGTTTGGCGATAGGAGTTATCAGATTGCCACCGGAGGCAAAGGTGGAGTAGGCACACCTCTGGCCCCTGAGCCCTCCAAAAGTGTGCGGAGCTGTTCGGGGTGGAAGCCTCCTTCATGAAAGTGGGCACGGAAGATCGGTATTGAGCCGGTATCCATACTAGTACGGCGACGCACAGATACTGACTACTCGTCCTCTAAACCCCCGGCAAAATCACACAAAGCAGTCTTTCTAGGACTGGCACCCACTCACAGGAGAGCCTTGTTCTCGACTCCCTTGTCCTCATGAGCTGGACCATAGTGAGTTGGAACGTACACGGGCTCCACGGTGGTGTTCGTAGCTAGTTGCAGTACTTGATACTCCGGTAGTTGCAGATGGCAGTGGTTGGACGGGCAGTGGACATCCTTATGATTCAGGAACACATGTTTTCAGCTTCAGACATCAGACGACGCCATCACCTTCTCCCAGGGAGAGGTCCAGAGGAGTGGTCTCCTGTGGTAGGACGGAGTGGAGGGGTCTGCATCTCAGTCTCACAGACTTTGGCCCCAGAGGTCTACGACTAGGGCGAGCTCATTCCAGGACGGGCATTCCAGAGGTCTACGACTAGGGCGAGCTCATTCCAGGACGGGCAGTTTGGATGGGAGTTCGGACGGGATCGGGATCATGAACGTGTATGCCCCAACGTGCAGACAGCACCGCCCGGCCTTTTGGAGGAGGCTGTCAGAGTGTCTTCCGGATGTAGATTCCTGGATTGTTAGAGGTGACTTCAACAACCTGGAGTTTGGGGAAGACAAGCAAGGCGGAGCCTCTTTTTCTGAAATGCCAACAGCAAAGCGTAGCACTTGGGAGCAGTTCATTTTCATGGTCAGTGGCAGAGACCCGTGGAGAGAGCCAGATTTCAGCAGGACACCTGGCAGCCTTCTCTTCTCCTTTGGACAGAGGAGACACGATGGATTGCTAGAGAGACTAGACCGTTTCTATGTTGGGGATTGGCACTACACAGAGGTGGATCTACCGTGATTCTGGTAGGTACCACGATGTCAGACCACTCTCCAGTGGTACTTCACTTGGGTCAGTCCCGTCAAGGTCTCCCCTAGAAGGGGGTCCGCATTCCAGAGGACCTCATGCAGGATGAGGAGATTCAATAGGTCATGGCAGGGATTTGGGAACAGTTAGAGACGGCACCCTGTGAGGGCTGGGCTACGTGGGTGGCTGATGCGATTCAGAGGAGCAGTAAGGAGCTGCAGGCTCACGCCCTTCAGCGGAGGAGTACCCTTCAAGAGCGAGAGCGGGCTTTGAGGAGAGACCTCGCATCCATCGAGAGGCTCAGGGAGCAGGACCCAGTGTCTCAGTGGCTTAGTGACAGATTCGAGAGCGTTCGTCTCGAGCTCCAGGACACGGAGGTGCGGTGGGCTGAGTTTTCCTATCACTCCTCTCGGGCCCGATGGGTGCAGCAGGGGGACAAGATGACGAAGTAGTTCTTTCAGACCACTAGTCCTGATCCGCAGGCACACAGCTTCAGCGTCTCCGGGACTCGCAGGGCATCATGCACATTGACCCGTAGGAGATTCTGGACATGACCACGGGTTTCTACAGCCAGCTCTTTCAGACGGAGAGGATGACCCCAGCTGGTCTTGTGACCCAAGAGCTAGTTTGGGGTCACGTTCCGTCATAGTCTCGTAGGACTTATGCAACAGACTTGAGGAGCCTTTCACAGATGAGGAGCTCTGGGAAGCCCTCAAGGCTCTCCCGACCCAGAAGTGCCCGGGTGAGGATGGCTTGACTCTGGCCTTCTTCCGAAACTTCTGGGAGATTATCTCCACCCCTTTTCGTCTAGCTTGCCAAGAGATTTTTGACACAGGCCTTCTCCCTCAGTCTTTGAGTAGGGGGTGGATTTGTTTGATCCCAAAAGGGGGAGATAGGTTAGACATCCGATAGTGGAGGCTGATCACTCTGCTTGATACTGCATACAAGATCCTCGCCAAGGTCTTGAATTTGCGGTTACGGCCCCACCTTACCGACATCATCCATGACACACAGATTGGGTTTGTCCAGGAGCGTAGCATCCTGGACAACATGTTCACGTTCTGGGAGGCAGTGGATTGGTCCAGAGAGGAGTCACAGCCGCTGGCTGTGCTTCTCTTGGACTTTGAGAAGGCCTAGGACAGGGTGGAGTGGTCTTTCTTGGAGGGCACTATGAGGAGATTGGGTTTCTCAGATAGATGGGTTAGAGGAGTTTCAGCGCTATATGCAAGGAGCTCTAGCCAGATGCTTATTAGAGGACACACAGGCGAGGCCTTTCCTCTCTCTCGCTCAGTCCGCCAGGGATGCCCACTTGCTCCCTTCCTCTTCTTGTTTGTGGTGGAGGCTTTGAGCTACTATTTGAGATCACAAGTGGTGGGTCTCACAGGGCTAAAGCTCCCAATTAGATAGGAGGAGGAGCTACTTGACTCGGAGTTTGCAGACGACACGGCCTTGTATGTTGAGGGCACCATAGCGAGTCTGGAGAGAGTCAGGGGCGCCCTGGCTATTTATTGTGAGGCCTCGGGGGCACAGATCAACTGGACGAAATCTATAGGTTTCTTCATAGGCTTTGAGGAGACACATGAGATCCGGGAGTGGGGGAGTGACTTTGGCTTTAGATGGATACCGCGGAGCCGGACAGTGAGATACCTCAGATGCCAGGTGGGTATTGACATTGCAGCAGAGCAACAGATTGCCCCAGTCCTTGAGAGTGTTTGGCGCAAGCTTCTCTATTGGAGCTCGACCAAACTCTCCTTAGCAGGTCGCGCCTTAGTGGCAAACCGGTATATCGCCTCCTGTTGGTGCTTTGACGGAGGTTGCATTGGGAAGCTCCGACGGTTGGTACGGAACTTCCTTTGGGCAGGTTCAGATGGCACAAGGAACACTAGGCCCCGAGTAGCTTGGCAGAGAGTGATCATGCCAGTGATCATGCCACAGGCACTGGGAGGCTTGGGTGTCATTGATCCGGAGATGCAGAGTAGGGCCCTTTTGGGCAAGTTGGTGGTTCGTGGCCTCACCTCAGGGGTAGAGCCTTGGAAGCTCCTCTTACAGCGAGGGCTTCTGAGGAACACCCCATGCACTGGGGGACATTGGCAGCCTTCACATCGATGGATCTTCTCAGAGGCCCCCCTTATGGGGAAGGGCTCCTCCCTGATGAGGAGTCTTCACAGGGTATGGCAAAGACTGGCAAAGGGTCTCATCCGTGCTCTGCCTAGATGCAGAGAGGAGTTTGAGCGCCAGCCCCTTATGTGGCATCGAGAGATCAGAGATCAGGAGGGCCGTATGCTCGGACAGCGGACTCACATTGGTTGGGCATAGTGGGACAGTGGTCCAGCAGGGTCCTTTGGCCGCTGGAGCAGACTACCTATGGAGATAGAGGCGAGGCTTGATGCCATAGCGCATCTGCGAGGGGCAGGGCAGCGGATGGGCGAGATTGACTTAGCTATTCCGAAGTCCTGGTGGGAAGGACTCCACGTTTGGAGAGACAGCAGATGGTTTTGGTGTAAGAAATCCTAGATTTACTATATTTAGAAATGTGCTAAGGAACAGAAAGGAGACTGAGATAGCAGAGAACAAGGAATAATTGTATTGCTTGAATGTCTATAGTGTATCTGTAGTGTGTCATCCATACAATTGGGCCTCTCTTATATAGAGAGTGAAGAGTCACACATGAAAATGTGTGTACTCCAAAGTGTATATGCATGAAGAGGTGTGTACCCCTTGTGAAGGGTGTGACCCTTGATGAGAGGGTACATTACAATAGAAATGTCTCTTCAATAGAATGTCTCTTGTGAAGGGTTGTGCCTCATAGGAAGTGTCCTGTCGAAAGGGCAAGGGTTGTGCCTCATAGGAAGTGTCGCGTCGAAAGGGCATACCCTTCCACAAGTGTCCATTCATCAAACCATCCATAAGTCTAGAAATAGAGAAAGGAATACGTTACAAATCATGACATCCCCTCCCACTCAAAATAAGACCTTGGTGGAGATAATGAACTGATGTAGAAAATATCACTGTAAATTCTGAAAATACTGCTGTAAAATGTCAGGGTACTGCTGTAAGTCTTCATCAGATTGCCAAGTAGCGTCGGAGTCGTCCAGATCTCGCCAAAGAACAAGGAATTCTGTGATAAGTCGATGTCGAGTCTCTCGCTGTCGATGGTCCAGAATACACTCAGGAATAAGGAGAACATAATCGTCTTCAATTTCTGGGACATAATCACCTGCAGGAGGAACTGCTTCATCGCCTGGAATGTACGTCTTTAGCCAAGAAATATGAAATGTTGGATGGATTTTACCCCATGATGGTGGTAATTCCAAATTGTAACTTAAAGGTGAATTTTTCTTGACGATCCGGAAAGGTCCATAGTATCTTGGTCGCAACTTAGGAAACACAGACTTAACCGTCTTATAGCGATGTGGGGCTACAAATAATAGCACCATGTCACCAGTGTTAAATTCTAGGTGACGTCTATGTTTGTTGGCAGACCGTTGATACCGCTCTTGTGCTTTTCGCATATGATCCCTGACTTGGAGTAGAATGTCTTGCATTTCTTGAACCAGTTGATCAGCTAGGGCCACCCGATGTTGAAGTACAAAATTCGTTGGTACGATCGGAGTGTGTCCATAAGCTGCTTGGAATGGAGTTATGCTAATGGCGCTATGGAAAGAGTTATTATAAGCAAACTCAAGGAGCGGTAGATACTCTTCCCAAGCTGCTAGGCATGACTGAATATAATGTCGAAGCATTTCTTCCAGAACTTGGTTGACTCTTTCAGTCTGGCCATCTGATTCTGGGTGGTAGGCTGAAGTGAACAGTAGAGTTGTACCCAAAGATTCAAACAGTGAAATCCAAAAGTGACTGGTAAACTTAGGATCTCTGTCGGATATGATATTCTTGGGCAATCCATGTTGTCGGAAGATGTGTTGTATGAAAAGTTTGGCGATGTCAGGAGCCTGTGCACTGCTTTTGCAAGCAACAAAGTGTGCCCCATTCAAGAGGCGGTGGTTCTAATTTTGAGGGAGCTGGCTTTGCAAGGTACAATTTGACGATCCTTGTTTGGACTTGTTGAATTCATTGAAGTGTTCGGCCTTGGCTTTTTTGCGATTTCCTCCTTCAGCTTTCTTGCGGGATCTTCTGCTGTTATTCAACTTTGGAGGCTCAACTTTTGGGAGCTCGACTGCCATTAGGACATGTAGAATGGCTAAGTCATTATCAAAGATTTGATCTTCAATTTCAGCATTCTCAGCCTCTGTTTCAAGGTTCCAAGGAAAATATGAGTCATCATTGGTATGGGTACCTTCTTTAGGTTCATTATTCCACTCGAGGTCAGCCATAAATAATGGCACCTCTAGATCGATTGGTTCTTCATGTGCGAGTGGAGGATCTACTAGTAGCACAAGCACTTCAACGATCTTTTGAAAGAACTTGTACTGTTGTGCCGAAGTCTTTATCATTGAAATACTTTCCTTTGAATGAATTCGGAACATCCACAGATAATGTAGAGATTACCATAGCTGACGCTAGAGTTAACCTGCTGAGAGCATCTGCAACTACATTGCGTAGTCCCGGAATGTACTCAATGGTCATGTGAAAGTTGGCCAGAAACTCAACCCAGCGTGCTTGTCGAGCGTTCATGACTGGCTGAGTAAAGATATACTTTAGAGAGTGATGGTCTGTCTTGACCACCGAGTCGGCTCCCATGAGATAATGTTTCCAAGAGCGATAAGCATGTACAACGGCAAGAAACTCCTTATCATAAACCGGGTATCGGGTTTGGATATCAGAATGTTTATGGCTGTCAAAAGCAATAACTCTGCCTTCTTGCATCAAGACTGCTCCTGTAGCGATGTCGGAAGTGTCGGTCATGACCTCAAATGGAAGGTTTGGGTCAGCAATAGCCATAACTGGTGTGGTAGTGAGTGCTTGCTTGAGTTGTTGGAAACTATACTCTGTTTCGGGAAGCCATTGAAAAATTGTTGTGCTTTTCAATAATTCGGACATAGGAGCTGCGATTTCGGAAAACTGATAGACCTTTGTATGGTAGAAGTTTGCCAATCCGAGAAAAGAGCGGACATCATGAACATTCTTAGGAGTAGGCTAGTTTCTGATTACCTCGACCTTCTTGGGATCCACAGAGATGCCTTAAGCGGAAATAACATGTCCCAAATATTCGAGTTGGGTCTTAAAGAACTCACTCTTCTCAATGTTGATGTAGAGAGAATTTGCATGGAGAACTTCAAAAACTTGGTGAAGATGTTGTTTGTGCTCATGTAGGGATCTGCTGAAAACGAGGATGTCATCGAGGTAAATGATGACGAACTTATCGAGGAAAGGCCTGAAGATGTCGTTCATTAGTGTCATGAATGTGGCCGGGGCATTGTTTAACCCAAAAGGCATGACCAAACATTCATAGTGTCCATACTTTGTTCGAAAAGCTGTCTTGTACTCATCGCCTTCTCGGATGCGAATTTGATGATAACCCGAACGAAGATCAATCTTTGAGAATTGTGTTGCGTGTAGAAGTTGATCGAAGAGGTCATCGATGCGAGGCAATGGATACTTGTTTTTTATAGTGAGCTTGTTGAGGGCTCGGTAGTCGATGCAGAGGCGCATTGACTTATTCTTTTTTTCCACAAGTAGTACAGGAGATCCGAAAGGGCTGCGACTGGGCCGAATATGACCTTTGTCGAGTAGCTCGGTCACCTGTCTTTGGATTTCTTCATTTTGAGTGTAAGAAACCCGATAAGGAGGTTTCGACGGTGGATTACTGCCGGGAATAAGTTCGATTGGGTGATCCACTGGTCGTCGAGGTGGTAACTGCTTTGGCAATTCCTGTGGAAAAATATCCAGGTAGGGTTGGAAAAAAGGTTGGTTGAGGTATTCAGGAGGATCCTTTGTTGGTGTCTCCTCTACTACTGTAACCAACAGAAGTGAAGTCTTTACTTGGCGTTTACGAACCCACTTCTTTACTTGTAGGGCAGAGGCAGCTGGGGTTGAAGGAGAGTCCCTAGAACCAGTTAGCTCAATAAGTTTTCCCTGGTGGACAAACTGGATAGTATGGCTGCGAAAACTGATTGATGGTTCATAGTCGTAGAGCCACTGTTGTTCGAGTATGACATCGTACCGAGAAAGAGGCATGATGTCGAAGATCAACTTGTCCGTATAATGTTGGATGCGAAAAGACAAGTTTTTCATCCTGGTGTTGCACAAGAAAGTAGTTCCATTTGCGAGTTCAATCTGATAGTCCATGAGACTAGGACTGGTGGTCAACCGAAGTTTGTCGACCATAGAACTAGCTAGGAAGTTATGAGAGCAGCCACTGTCGATGAGGATAGTGACCGTTGTTCCACGAATCGATCCTTGAACACAAAGTACTTGAGTGGCCATGGAAGGTTCGGGGTTGCTGGCAAGGCTCAGGTGGATGGTATTTGCCATTCGAACAGCTTTGCCTTTCTTGTCTTGTGCTGGGGTAGCATCTTCTCTTTGGGAAGTGCTAGGTTCCATATTGGAATTTTGCTTTGGTCGCTTGGGACAATCGAACCATCTATGGTCGCCTGTACAGATGGTACAAAGTCCTTTTGTGCTGGAGTTGTTCTTCTTGTCAGTGGCCGCACCTTTATGTTGGGGATGTCGGTAATGACTTTGTGAAGAAGAAGAGGCGCGATCCTTGTAGAAGTGCTTCTGTTGGAATCCAGCATATGATTTCTGAGTTTTCTGGGGATCTTGAGACTGTTGCTGACCTTGATTACCGGAGTTTTTTCGAAACCTGGTGTTATCTTGAGGGCGAGTACCTTTGGCCATAGTAGAGTTCTGTGTGCGATTAGCACTCTGCTTCCCTGTGTTTTGGAAATCTGTAATGCGCTCTGCGTAAGCAATAGCGCCAGTTGTGGTGGTGATGTTTGCTTTAAGGACATCAATGCGTAACGAGGGATTTAGGCTTGAGATGAAAGCATGAAGGCGATCATCCTCAGTTAAACCATTAATCTCCAGCACCAATGTGGTGAATTGAGAGATGTAGGAAGACATGCAGCCTGTTTGCTCCAACTGCCGGAGTTTTGAACGTGCTTGGAAGTCTGCATTGGCAGGTATGAACTGCTTACGGAGCACGTGTTCAAAACGTTCCCATGTTAACACACTTTTGCCGTCCTTTAAGCGTCTTTGCCACCATAGAAAAGCTGTATCCTTGAGGAGGGAGGCTGCCAAGGCGATCTTTTTGCCTTCAGTGAGGTCAACAGTATCAAAATACATGCGCATTTTTGCGAGCCATTGGTCAACTGTTCAGCGATTTCGTTGACCAATGTAGGCTTCCGGAAGTTTGATGTCAAGTCTTTTAGTTTTGGAAGCTTGAAGTAAACGGTAGAGGGCACGTAGTTCAGTGTTTTCTACCTCTGGTGGGAATGAATCCGCATAGTCGTCTGGTTGCGTCACATCATCCTCTGTATGTGTGGTACTGCGAGAACCTTGAAGTTGTTGAACTTTCTGGGCCAAGTCGGAGATGATGTCCTGAAGCTGGGAAATTTGAAGTTGCAGTAGTGTTTCGCCTTGTACATTGACTTCAAGGGTCTTTTTTGGACTTGAGTCTTTGATCTCTGGAGAGGCTTCACGCGAGCGTTGCAACATATCGGAGATCCCTGTGAGAAAAGTGCGAACTTGCGCTCTAGTTTGTACCATTCCTGGAAGATGATTCGGGCTGCTCCCTGAGGTTGCTCATGTTGGAGGGGGCAGACGAGGCAGGATGGAACCACCCGTGGAAATCTGGTAAAGGAGGTCCTGTCTGAGGTAACACTGGTGATGCCGAAAGTGGTGTTACTGCTCGTGAGAGGACAGGAGTAGGTTGCAGAGTCCACGGATTTGAGAAGGGATAAGGAGCTGCTGTCGGAAGTGGAGGATATCCAGGAGAAGGAGTGCCTTCAGAGTGTAAATACTGTCTTGGAGAAGGTACAACCTGTATAGGAGGATATCTGGGAGCTGAAGGAGGTGGAGAGTACCCTGGAAATGCCGAAGGTGAGGGGTAAAATTCTCTCCAAAGATGGACAGCAAACTCTTGAGGAATATCGAGGAATATCGGGTTCTGGGTATCTTCGTGTCTCGTGGAACACAACCGGGACTGTGCTGAGGAAGTAATGTAACTGAGGTGCCTCACGCAGAAGGTATAGGATGTGGTCCAAATCACTAGGAGGGCACGTGACATAGAAGACCCAAGATGCCAAAGCTCCGAAATGGGCTGGTTGTGCAATTTGAACACGATATTGTGTGGTAGATGATGCCTGAGGTGTCCTTGAAATGCCGGGAATTACCAGGGGTTTCCATGCTTTAAGGGAGCGTCTTTCATTTGCTGTAATTTGATAATGACAAGAGAATCCTTAAAAGCAGAATGGAAAGACTCCACCGGGCAATGATTTAATCTGCCAAATTGTTGCGTAGAAGAGGCCTGCAGATTTCTGTCCAGAGGTCCATGTTGCAATGGGTGGCGAGGAGCAGATCTGGGCTTCGCATTTAATAGGCTGTCTTCGTCGGGATAGGAGGCTGAAACTGCTGCTGATCTGGCAGGAAAAAGGTGGCGAAACAAGGGGAGCAGGCTATCAATGGCGAAAAAAACTGGTTGCAGGCTGATTTGCGGCAAAATGGCTGGTTGGCGCTGTGCTCACGCTGCAGGCTGGCAGGAAACAGGGCCGAAAAACCAGCGAGACTAGGGGCTGCAGATGGCGAGGGGGCTGACAGCGAAATGGCGAAGGGGCCTAGCTGAGCAGGTGGATGAGGTGCCCTTCTTTTCCTATACCACACGGATTGGCAGGAGGCTTCAGATGGACTCGTCGAGGTGGACCCCTTCGAGGGAGAGACATTGGGTGACCTAGAGAGTGCCCTGGGATGTGTGATCCAAGTTTTGGACACGGTTGTGGTCCAGCTTGCGGCAGAGGAAGATCTCTTACTTCTTCTGGCTGGCCGCCCCCCATCGGACCGTGGTTGGAGCAGATGCGAGTGGACGGGCAGTGCCATTGTTGCTCTGATGGTGCCCTGGAGACTATCGCGCATTGCCTGTGGAGTTGTCGTAGGGCAGCAAGGATCTGGATGGGAGCCCTCAGGATCATGCCACGTATGCAGAGTCTTAATGAGACTACACCTGGGGGATGGTGGCTTGGTTGACAGAGGGAGGACACGCGTTTCAGATTGATGAGATCTCCCCAGCCTACCGGATATAGGGTCAAAGCATCGAGAGGATTGCACTCCATGAGGCAGTCCCTCCTGACAGTCTAGCTCCTCCTTCTCCTAAGGAGGACAGTGTCTGGGAGGTGGTAGCCAGCATCACGCCTTGGAACATTTGGGTGGCTCGCTGCAGTCTTGTGATGGGTGAGCACCCGGTTCCACCCGCGGCTATCCTAGTTGCCATATGGCAGGATATCATTTACACTCTACGGTCCACCTGGGAGCGCGGGACTCCAGGCTCCAGGGCGACTATTGAGAGTCATGCTCGTTTTTGCAAGGCTTGGCCTGTAGGTGTTTTCTACATCTTGACTCCACGAGGGATTCGCTGGCTGTATTGTCCCCCCACTTGGCTGCTAGCCCCAGTTCCAGAGATCCCCTAGGTAGTGAGCTGGGTTTCTTTGGAACAGGCTGGTTTTTCTTTCAGCCTTTTCCCGGTTTTTTCCATACTGAGCACCTTCGGGGCTGCTGTCTTGTATGAAAATCTTTCCTTTCTTTGGAAAGAATGAGCCTGTGAGCTCTCTGTAAAAAATGGATGCACATACGTTTTGTAACTCAGCCTTGAAGCTGAAGCTTGTATTCAGATTTTTCATCAATGAATAAAATCCTTCGGGGGGGTCCAGCCGACTGTTGTCCTGGGCCCTAGTGATGTGCAGAGAGAGGGAGTGAGAGAGAGGGAGGGAGGGAGAGAGAGGGAGAGAGAGGGAGGGACGAAGGGAGAGAGAGAGAGAGAGAGAGAGAGAGAGAGAGAGAGAGATGTTTTTTTGCAGTAATGAGAAAGGTATGGTTGAAACAGAAGAACACATGGTAATGATATGCCCTCACTATGCACACATTAGGGAAGACTTCAATCACCTCCTTGAGGGACATAACAAACTGGCTGATTTGCTGCATAAAGGGTCACCTTCAGCTTTAGGAACATTTGTGTATAAGCTCTTCAAGCATAGGAATCCACCTGAATCCTAGAAGGTGGTTTCTCTTTCCACCCTCCCATCTTCGGGAGGAGCTTTCATGTACTTGTGATATTGTATTGCTCAGGTCCCATAGGCCGGTTTTGGTCTTCAGAGGACGATAATATATTCTTCTTCTTCTTCTCTCTCTCTCTCTCCCTCCCTCCCTCCCTCTCTCTCTCTCTCTCTCTCTCTCTCTCTCTCTCTCTCTCTCTCTCTCTCTCTCTCTCCGTCGATCCACAGCGTCCTCTGCCCTTCCGTCGATCCACAGCGTCCGTCGTAGGCCCGTCCTTCCGTTGATCCACAGCGTCCTCCGTCGTAGCCCCTTCCGTCGTAGGCCCGTCCGTCGTAGCCCCTTCTGTCGTAGCCCCTTCCGTCCGTCGTAGCCCCTTCCGGTCGTCACACCCCCTTCCGTCCGTCGTAGCCCCTTCTGGGGGTTGTAGCTTAGCCTCTCCGTTTTTGTTGTAGCCTCCCGTTTTTTGTTGTAGCCTCCCGTCCGTCGTAGCCTCAGCCAACGCGTAGGCATGTTCAGCAGCTCGCTAATCTGCCTGCCCTCGCCCTAGCTCTTGGGAATATAGCCCCTCGCTGTAGATCTCCCGTCAGCTTCGCCATCGATTCTGAAACCACGAGAAGACTCACCAGGAGAATCACGACATCAGTCAGGAAGCGACCTGCAATTTCTACGAATCAAGATAGATGCAAATAGCTACGCGACCAGCCTCAGTCAGCATCGACAATCAGCTAGCTCGACACTCAGATTTGATCGTCTACAGAATACAGACACACAGGAACGTTTTTTTCTTTCTTCCCAAGAAACAGAGTGCATATTCTTCCTTGCTAGATTGGTGGAAGTGGACCGCCTTCTTTTCCAGGAAACATGGGGTCATTTCAGACCCCTTTCAAGTTGAACAAACACCCAGGCCTGACTACTTCTTTTGGGAAAGTGTATGGCACCAAGAACAGCAGGAAAATAGATATGCTTATGAATATGTTCATCGAGCTACAGGCTGAGAATTTCCAACTCCACAAAACTGTCATGCAACTCCAAAAAAGAGTGGATGCCTTAGAGAACACAGTGGATAATGGATGCCAACAGATGCAAAAGTTTATGCAAGCCAAGCCTGTCGAAAGGGATGCAAAGAATGTACAAGAAGGGAAGAAATGGACTGAAATAGTGTCTAAGAAAGATGCTAGTGCAGCACATGTTGAAGAACCATCAAAACCAGCTCAAATACCATCATGTCCATCAACCACAAACCAAAGAGAAAGAGATAAGAGATCTCAAAACATTGTTATCCGTGGTCTACCAGAGATGGATAAGGAAACCCCTCTGGCTCTAGCCAAGGAGGTGACTGAATTTTTTTCAGAACACTTTGCGATGCCTGAAGTGATTGTAGGGAAAGCACAAGAGGACAAACCCAATAAAAGGGCTATTGTGTGCACTGTAGCAGATCCACGGAAAAGGGAGATTATCCTGGATAGGAGTAAAGTGTATCTTAAAGGCACACCTTTCTATGTCAGTGAAGACCGCACCCCAAAACAGCAGGAAGTGCGAAGAAAGCAATACACGGAAAGACTAATGAGACAAGGAAAGCTGCCCCAAACACAAGATGGGGATCAAAATGTGAAATAGGGGCTCGCAACCCATGAGACACACAAATGCTTACAAGTCATGTTTTGGAATTGTAGGGGCTTCCCTTGGCATAAAGGGATAAGCATAAATGCCTTCATTCACGATGCAGACATCATCCTTTTAGGAGAAACCTAGGAAAGTGAAACATGCAGGATCCCAGAGATACCGGGATATGTGGTGCACTCAATATACCAACGGCAAGTGGGGAAAAGAGGGCAAGGAGGTGTTGCATGCATGATACAGGAACACATGGCAGAAAAAGTCAGCCTTCATAAAGTGGACAAATACAAAAGATACATGTGGCTGAAAATAGAAATGCCCTGTCTTTCTTGCAGGTTGCTACATACCTCACCATGAGTCACCCTTTTACAGTAGACACGGAGTGGACCCTAGTGCTGCGTTTGAAGCACTATGTCTTGATGTGGCTGAACTCAGAGAAAAGGGCCAAGTCATAGTGATGGGAGACCTTAACGCAAGAATTGGTCAACTACAGTTTCAGTCCATTACGCATGATGAATGGATAAAGAAGCAGTCACAGAAGTGGACATCATGTGGCAGAGAGGATCCGAGGACGACACCATCAACACACAAGGCATAGCACTCTGATGCATGATTAATGGGCTGCACATGCTAGTCTTGAATGGAATGCAACTATTCCCTAACACCCACAAGATGACGTGTCTCTCAGCCAGCGGAGGACAGAGTGTGCTAGATTATGCCTTGGTACATGTGGATACTATACCCATTATCAAAAGCTTCAACATAGGGATGAAATATCCGGAATCGGACCATCTCCCAATATGGATGGATCTTGACATACACCTTGAACATAGGGAGCAGAAATTTTCAGCACATGCAGGAGGTTTCAAAGTAGACCCAGACAAACACCAAGTTTATGCAGACACTTTGGATGCAAAGCTGAGAGCAATAACCAACCCCACATGGACAGCCTTGTAGGAAGCAATACTTGCCTCAGCCACGCAAACATTTGGAGCAGCAACTACAAGAAAAAAGAAACAGGTCAAAGGCCTACCACACAAGAAATGGTGTGACGAGGAATGCAAACAACTACGCCAAGAGCTGAAATACATACTGGATGCAGATAGGCACAAACAACTGGAGAAGACATACAATGCCACACAAGGAAAAAGAAAAGAAAATATATTTTGGAAAGAGAGAAATCTGATTTGGTCACTTTCATAAAAAATCCAAGAAAGGGCTGGAAACAAGTGAAAGGCAGACGGAAACAGGTCATAGGGGATATATCAGATGCAACCATGCTTAATTATGTTACCAAGTTGTACAATCATGCACTTGCTACTGAAATGGGGAAGGAGGATCTATCGGTCACATGCACTAGTCCTTTCACCTTCGAAGACATTGAAGTTGGACTAAAGAAGATGGCTAATGGCAAAGCATCAGATCACATGAAGATACAGGCGGAATTTGTGAAATGGACAGGAGACCGAGCAAGAACATGGCTCTCACACATCCTAACACATGCTCTACACCATGGTTTCCCTCAGGAATGGCAAGAAAATTGGGTCCAGCCTTTACACAAAGGTGGAGACAAAAATTCAGTCACAAATTACAGAACTATAATGGTCAGCTCTACATTGGCCAAGCTCTTCAGTACAGTGCTTGAAATGAAAATCAGCTCATGGACAGAAGAGGCACAAAAAAGAGCCACCGGACAGGCAGGCTTTCGCAAGGAGCACAGGACAACCGACCACCTTATTACCTTAAGGGTCCTCATGGATGAATGCAGACTGAGAGGACGCACTCTATTTTGTTGTTTTGTGGATTTCAAGAAAGCATTTGACACAGTTCCAAGAGGAGGATTATGGAAGAGAATGCAAGAAATAGGAGTCTCTTTGGCCTTAAGGGTAGGCATCTCTCGCATCTATGAAAAGGTATTATGCCGACTCAAACAAACACAAGGTATGTCTGATGTATTTGAGAGCAATATGGGAGTGAAGCAAGGCTTCCCTCTATCGCCTACCTTGTTCGGAATATGCATTGACCAACTGGAGGAACTCATCAATGAATTCGCAGTAGAGAAAGGGTTGCAAGGACCGCAATTGGGGCTTTGGACAGTGCTATTGTTGTTATACGCAGATGATGTCGTTCTTTTTGCATACGATCCGGAATCTATGCACAAACTTTTACAAGTGCTTAAGACTTTTTGTAGGGAAAGCGGGCTGCAAGTAAATGTCGGAAAAACAAAGATGATGGCAGTGTGTACCAATCAGCCAGAACATCCCCCTGAGATCACCTTTGATGGACAGATCATTGAGTATGTCAGCACCTTCAAATACTTAGGGGCTGATACCCCGGCAGATCACAGATGGTGGCAATGTATACATAAAAGGATGGACACTGGTTGGGGGAAGTACTACCAGCTTGAGAATGATTGTAGGCACACCGACACTAGGAACTGGAAAATTCGAAATATATTGTTTGATGCATATGTAGTGCAGGCAGTATTATATGGAGTGGAAGTATGGGGAGGCAGCATTTCAGCCTCTACATGGAATGATATTGAGAAAATGCAAAAAGCTTTCTTAAGGAGACACCTTGGTGTCAAACCCACTACTCCATACTCAATACTTCTGTTGGAAACGGGAAGGAGACCAATTGAATTTCATGCATTGATCAGAGTTATGCAATACCTAATAGAGGTGCAGCAAATGCAACCTGATAGGCTACCTCATAAAGCATGGAATGCCAGCACAAAGCTTTAAAAGAACTACAACAGTAAGGTCATCTGCACAGGATGGGCAACCGACATAAGAAAATGGTTCAGCAGATGGAAAGTGGAAGCATATTTGATCATGCCGCCTGAAAAGGTCAACATGCAAGAGTTTCAACTATCTTTACTGAGCACTTTGCGGAATCACTGGTTGACAAGTGAAAAGAGGGTAAAGCTGGAATATTACCAAGACAACATAAATCCCACATGTTGGTCTACATACATGTCCATAGTGACTCATGCTCAGTCTTATATTATCACACCTATCCCCCTTCTATATCACAGAAACATCGCCAGGTTCCGTACCAGATCTCATACATTTGCCATTGAGCAGGGAGCTTGGATACACCAGCCTAGACATGCTAGAGTCTGTACTCTTTGTGACATGCAGACAGTTGAGACGGAGGCACATGTAGCTCTACAGTGCCCCCGATATGCACATATCAGGGAGGACTACCAGTAGATACTGGGGGACTCCGCTCAGTTGACATCAGTTCTCTCCACTGCCTCTCCGGCAACATTGGGATCTTTTGTCACTCGTCTTTTTACCTGTCGTCAGGAACTCATAGACTCCTAACCCCTCTCCTTGAGGAGACTCTTTTTACATTGTATCGAGACGGGTTCCATGGGTCATTTTTGGCCCTCCGAGGACGCTAATAAATTCTACTTCTACTTCTACTTCTAACTGCAAACACACTAGGGCCCAGGACAACATGTCGGGCTGGACCCCCGCCCGAAGGAATTTATTACTCGAAGTTACAGAATTCAGCGTAGAGCTGTTGTTACAAGATTCAAAACGTGAATTGTTTTACAAAGAGCTCAAGGCTCATTCATTTGGCAAGTTGCCACTTGTCTAATTTCTAGCCTAATTCTAATCCCATGTCCATGGGTAAGGTCTTCTAGGGTCTTCTTAGCACTTGGTCACACGAATAGCTCCTAATCGCTCGTGGGGTCCGCAATGCCCAAGTCTAGAACCTTTCTTATACCTGCAACAATTAAATGAAGTGCATAACCATGGCACCCATTAATTGTTAGTGCTTTGCATGCGAAAAATAAACTGTGGACTAATCCTAGTCACTGTGGGCGTCCCCATTGAACACGTGCGCACATAACAAATATATATAAACAAATTCTTGGGTTAACCGAGATTAACCCCTCTCGATTAATAATTAAAGGCTTGATTATTCATCAAAGCATTAATGCCGAGTCTCTCCAACCGAAGTTGGCACATCTTGGTTAATTAAACCAAGTCTTCCTAAGTTCTTTGACCGAAGTCAATTCTTTGACCAATAAATATTTCTCTTTGAACACAATTAAATATATTGAGATCATTTAATCATGATCAAATAATTGGTCATTTAAATCTTTTTCTTTGGAGAATTTACATCTTGGTGACATCCCCTCGGCTTCTATTCAGTTGACCTCAATTGAAAAGCCTCTTTGTAAATACCCAAGAGCTATGGATGATCGGATAGCATATCCTCTTCCATCCACTTGGCATTCAATGCCGAATAGTTCTTGAATTTTACAAGAAATCTGTAAAATTCCTTGCCATGAGGCCCTTTGCATACTGTACGATACACAATCTGTTCTGGCTGAAGGATTTCCTCCAGCTCTTCCACCTCTGGTGGATCTTCCATTATTGGTTCTGAAGGCTCGGGTCCCTGGAATTTCTTGAGAAGACTTATATGAAAAGCATTGTGAATTTTCCAATGCTCTAGTAAGTCCAATCTGAAAGCCACCTCATTTATCTCTTTTGTAACCTAAAAAGGTCCATAGTACCTGGGAGATAGCTTAACATAAACTGTAGAATGCTCTTCAACCTCTGAGTATTCACCACTGCCTGAATTTTTGAATTGAGACGTGCCCTGTACTTTCTCAGTTGGGTTCTTTTGGAGATCTTTTTGAAAGGTGCAACCTGCAAATAAGCATCCCAAAACTTTTGATTGTACACCTCCACTGTATCCCCTGCGTCCATATGTAAACTGTCCCAACCTTGAAGGACACGATCTCTGAACTGTTTAGGCATGAACTGCTGGTAGAAGGCTTTCTTTAAGCTCTTCCACCGCTTTGGGGCTGACCCATGTGTGGTCAGTGCATTCCACCATGCACTAGCTGTCCCTGTTAAGTGCAAGCTGACCATTCTCAACTTGTAGGATTTTGAAAAGTTTTATGTACCAAATGCAGCATCAAACTTCCTAATGAACTGCATTGCTCTGTAAGAACATATTGACCATTATAGGTAATAAACCTGACAGATTTACCTCCATCTTTGAACTCCTTGGTCTTGGAATACTTGCTCTTCCTATACCTCTTGTGGTTTCCTTCTTTTCCTGGATGGTTTATCTGATGAAGAAGAAGATACAGAAGTTGAGCTTGAAGTAGACGGTGAAGGGCTTGGAGATCGGTGATGATGCCTCGATCTCTTCCTAACTATGAGACCGTCCCCTTTGAGATCCCTCTCTCTTGGGCTGTGCACGAGAGTATGCCTTTGGCATTGGCACATCATAAGTTGCACTAGGCATAGTTTCTGCTTGAAAGAGATGCTGAGCTCTTGGATCCCTTTTGAGTTTTTCCATCTCCTGCATACGAATGCGTACCATCTGCTCAAACTCTTGCTGAGTTTGCTGCACAATTCTTTGTCTTGGATGTGCATCCCTATTTTGTGAATCCCACTGGATAGGTGATTGAGTCATCTTTCTACAACTTGCCTGAGATCTGCAAGCTCACACACACTGTGTAAAATACCTCAATAAGAGGTGTATTGCACCCACAACTTGTGCCAGTACAGGCTATCAACTCAAGGCATGAACTCAAAGCTGTGTGTCCCTTTTCTGGCTACTGCAAATGACATTCAAAATGCATCTGTTTTCGCCTTTTTCACTGCTCAAAGGCATGCATATTCTTTTTCTGCAAATCTCTGATTTTACTGATTTTTCTGACAGGAAAAAGTCTCACAGGTAGGTGGAAACTGATGGCAGAAACTGTCTCTGCAACAGTCTTTTTTTTTTCTTTAAAAAAAAAAGACAGTAACTGGATGAGTAACCGGCTGGTTACAATAACCAAACCAACTGGTTCTGGTCTGGTTAGATTGACAGGCTAGTTGGTATGTAACTAGACCTCTAACCAGATTAACTGGATTCTGAAGTAACTGAACCAGACTGGGATTCTGGTTAACTGAGCCAGTCTGGCTGACCAGACTAACCAAGAGTAATCACACCCTTAACCTGAGTCAACTAACCAAAGCTAATTGAACTAAGGTAACTGCCATGTCAGCACCTGCAAGCCTGCCACGTGTCGTTACCACGTCAGCTCTGAGTAGGCATATGCCATATCACTGCTGACCTAGTTGCCTGCCACGTCAGCGCCACATCACTAGTTGCGCTATCTGCCACGTGTCATGTCAGGCCCACATCATCACCTTGCTGGCAGTTGCCGCGCTAGCGTCTGGGTGAAATTTGTAGGCGCCTAGCTAGTAGCACAACGGAGGCCGTCACCAAACACCCCACGCACGCAAGTCGAAAGTTGTGTGCTCTTGCCTGGAATCATGCGTTTGCGTAAGGTTTCTTAGTCGAATCGCCTTGCAATCAAATCTTCAAGCGTTGAAAATTCTTCATGGCGTCATTTCATGTGCGAATTCCGTCGAATCACGTCGCACCAATGCCATGTACATCCGCCTGGAAGCGTTGCTGCACGTGAAGATTTATTTCTGATGCCGTTTCCCGTCAAGCATACACCTACGTGTGGGAGGGTAATTACCACGCGTGAAGGCGTCTTAGATAACCTTGAACGAATACGTTCATTGCGCCATCTAGCTATGTTAATCCGACGGACTGATCCTGTGTAAATTTTGCCTGAGCCCTTGATTTCGTTCATCAGCCATGGCATTTGTGCATTCACAGAGCTGCTTCACCGGACCTTGTTCTCCTTTTCTAGCTTCAAAACCCCACTAGCCTCTACCACTAGCGCATCTAGCAGGCAACCAAATTAAAGTATCGACGATTCCAATGATCTTCTAATCACCCAATGTCTTCACGCCCACAAATCGACATGGATCGTCACAGTTTAAGAAAATTGTGTGACCATGCTCTGATACCAATTGCAACCTTTCTCATTACTGCAAAAAAACAGCTCTCTATCTCTCTCTCTCTCGTAAGGTCTTCTGGGGTCTTCTTAGCACTTGGTCACACGAATAGCTCCTAATCGCTCGCGTGGCTCCGCAATGCCCAAGTCTAGAACCTTTCTTATACCTGCAACAATTAAATAAAGTGCATAACCATGGCACCCATTAATTGTTAGGGCTTTGCATGCAAAAAATAAATTGTGGACTAATTCTAGTCACTGTGGGCGTCCCCACTGAACACATGTGCGCACATAACAAATATATATAAACAGATTCTTGGGTTAACCGAGATTAACCCCTCTCGATAAATAATTCTTGATTATTCATCAAAGCACTTCAATGTTTCTCTTTGAACACAATTAAATATATTGAGAACATTTAATCATGATCAAATAATTGGTCATTTAAATCTTTTTCTTTGGACTATTTACATCTTGGTGACACATTGCAAGAAACGTCATCTTGGTTTTATTTTCGCTGCATAATTCTTGCTTTAGCCACCCCCAAATGTACGGGAAAAAGTAGTGTTGCAGCTTTGTGAGCCATTCTTCTAGCTCATTGGCAGTGCATGTGTCACCTTTAGACTTGTGCACAATGAGCTTATCCTTGATATCTTCGCTGCATAATTCCTGCGTTGGCCATCCCCAAATGTACGGGCATCATCACACTTAAGGTTCATGTAATGATGGAATGACATCTCCTCATGGATGGCCACAGGTAAGGCACGATAAGAGCACAATGGCTTGGACAACATATCATCAATCCCGGGCTGCTGTCCATAGCCAACACTTGATGAAATGTACAGCCCTTCGTTTGTGTATGGTTAGAACTAGTTAGCAGTAGAATGGGAGCATGAACCAAATGCATCTTGTTGCAAGGACTGCATACCAAAAGGCTGAGTACCTCTTGAAGGAGGTGACCCTCCCTAACCTGTTGTATTGTATAGTGATTGGTGCTGGGTCGATGGTTTGGCGGGCCAGTACTCTAATGCATTGCCACTCAAGCAAATATAGGGCCCCAACCAACTCTTGGTCTCCATCTATCTTTGGCTGAAGAAGACCCCTTGGAACCACTCTATCATGCATGGAGCGGAGGAGCCAAGGGTTTAGTGCAAATATTGAATCCTCAGGAGCAGCCTTGTCCTAGGAAACTATTTGTATGAGCGCGGGGGAGCGAAGGCTATGTGTAAACCAACCCTCCAAGACTCAAGAATAGCGGAGTTTATCTGTAGCGTTCATGTGTTCGCCCCCCTGAGGTGAGAGAGGGCTCTTGCGTGTGTATTTGTCTCAATGGGGAGATGACTCCATGCTCCGAAAGAAGTAGTCGGGCCACTATGCGGGGCCACTATGCGTCTGAAGTCCTCTTGGTCCTAAACCTTCGGATGCCAAAGAAGGGGACTGTGGGCCGGCTCGGATGCTACTAAACCCTATGTAGACTCCTTGTCAATGATGAGCCATTCCTGGTGAGCGCGGACCTTAAGTCCACCGATGTGAGTGGGGGATGTTCTTGAGGAGCCCTCTTTGAAGCACGCACTTCTTGGGCTGCAAACTTGGGATGAGACCTCACTTTCCAGTGCTCCTTGTGCCATGTGATCCTACCTGCAAGAAGTTCCACACCAAACAGCTAAGCTGTCCAAGGCAATCCCTGCATGAGGCTATGCACTAGGCCCGTTGGTCTTCTTGTGCATCAAGCGGCTAAGCTATCCAAGGCAATCCCTGCATGAGGCTATGCACCAGGCCTTTGGTAAGAAGGCATAGTTGGCCGTGATCGCCCTGCTAGGGAGAGTTTGGTTGATCTCTAATACAAAAGTTTGTGCCACACACCCTCTAGCACCAAAGCAATCTCCTCTCCGTTAAGATGTCAATGCCTACCTGGCAGCCTAAGTGCCTCGTCGTCTGACCGCTCTAGATCCAACTGAAGCCAAGAGAGACTCCCTTGTTCAGGATCTTTTCAATTTCCTGAGTTATTGTGAGGAAGCCTGTTGATTTGGCCTTAGATGTTTGATAGTACACCTCCAGGCAAATCCCTCTAGACTCTCTGCCATGCCCTTTAGAAAAAGGGCCGTATCGACTATAAACTCTGAGTCCAATAGCTCCTCTTATCGAATTAGGAGTCGAATTAGGAGGCACATCCCTACGAGGCCAACTGTCTGCACAAGCGTAGAAAATAGCCAACCGAGTTACAGTGTAATGAAGGTTAAAAGCTGGTTAAGTTAGTGGGGGTTAAGATTTTTAGTACTTGGGAGTGTTTGGAAGATAGAAAGGTCAAAGGGGATAAGGGGTACTATATAAGTACCCTTCCCTCATTGCAATGTACTTTTGATGTGAAATCTAATCCTATCTACTCTCCCTTCTCCTTCCTCCTACTTGCAGCCTACTCTCTCTCTCTCTCTCTCTCTCTCTCTCCCTCTCTCCCTCCTTCCCACCTCTTCCTCTCGCTCTCCTACCCTTCTCCTTCTCTTTTCTTTCTTTCTTTTAGCTCTTCTATCTTCTTCCTTTAATTTGCCCCTACGCCTTGTTCTACATTGGTATTAGAGCTCCAACCTTGACACCATTGCTTCCCCTTTCACCTTCATTCTCCTAGGTAGAGCACAACACCAAGACATGCCAATGTTGACAGACAAAGCTATTGCCGCAAGCTAGCCACTTAGAAGAACAACGCAAACTCCTAGAGTAGACTTTAGTGCCTGGCAACGTTTCAAACGACCATCCACCCTCACATCGGGCACAAACAAGTGAGTTTGTCATCAGAGAATCACTACCCTATAGTCGCTCCTGCTTTGACCCACTCCAGTTTCACTGAGCAACATCGAGCAACCACACGTGCCACCTACCAGTTGCAATCTGACGACGATGTGCACTCATCTCACAAATGGTGTTGGTCTCTCCCTGACTCATTTCTTCATCCCATTGTCAGCACAAAGTGGTTGCACGCCTTAGTTCTATCGGGTCCATCATGGTTGTGGTGACCACACTCGATATTATCCACAAGCTTCCTACAGAGAGCACTCGCCATTTGCAGATTACCTACAACGAATTCTTCTAGCCATTCCCAACCTAGCTACCTTGACGGTCGCTCATATAACCATCACGACAGCTGCTCATTTGCCTAATCCAACCCCGGTCTTGTTGTGACAAACACAGCCTATACGTGATGCTGAATTGTCAGTCCAACTCTGCTAACGAGCAGCCGCACACAACGCCCAATTGCTGCGACGAGATCTCTCCAACCAAAAGCACAAGACAGGTGCTTCTCCATGCTTGGAAATGACTCCGTTGCTAGCTACCTTTTCTTCCCCCCCGCCGTTCCGTCATCAATTCTGCTCTGTCCTGTCCTGTCAGATCGTCACCCCCCTGGTATTGGTGCTACCGCCCGATTCGCCGCCCTCTGTGGAGTCAGTAGTCCATTGCCTTCCGTCTTCCAACCTTAGAATTAGGCATTAATTAATTCATCAGTTAGTTTTACTTAGGTTAGCTGGCTTAGTTAGCTTGGGTTTGGTCTAGTTAGTTAAGGTTAGTTTAGGACTAGCTTGGTCAACTTAACCTTAGTTAGGCTCTATTGAGTCAGTAGTCCATCGCCTTCCGTCTTCCAACCTTAGAATTAGGCATTAATTAATTAGTTAGTTAGTTTTACTTAGGTTAGCTGTCTTAGTTAGCTTGGGTTCGCGGTCTAGTTAGCTAGGGTTAGTTTAGGATTGGTTGGGTCAAGTTAACCTTAGTTAGGTTAGGTAGTAGGTTGGGTTAGGATAGAGTACTCAGGTCCTCACTATCCTAGAGGTTGTAGGCTAGTATACTAACATTACTAGGTGACCTAGGACCCCCCCCTCCGGGGCCAAAAAACTAAAAAAGGGGCAAAAAAAGGCAGCTTTTCAGCGCGTTTTCAAGGCCTTTTCTGACCCGATTGAGCCCACCTGAGCCCCTTTTCATAGCCTCATCTTCGTGAGCCCCTCCATCGATATTTTGGGCAGCCATGTCCGTCAGATTTTCAAGCCTTTACAGCCCATCTTTACCAGCCCCTACAAGGTTGTTTTTAGCCCCATTTGGCAACCTCAACACCCACCTTCTTCCAGACCTCTCCATCACATTTCAATCTGTGAGACAGGCAAGAATTCACAGCCTTCCCACACACTGCATGCATTTGGCATAGGTAAACATCAACAAAGCTTTATTAGTCAAATGCCTATGAAGGGAACATGCCTCTTGTTTTGGGCAGCTTATGCAGGGCTTTGAGCAGCATGCAAAAAGCTTAGGGCAGCTCCAACATCATCAAGATTCACAGCCTAATGGAATCCTCTTGGTTACCATCCACAATTTGTTGTACCCCATTGCATTGGATGTGTTGCATCGATGATTTTCTTCTTTTGGGATTATTGAGAGGATTGTCATGCATCAGATCTATAGACCTTGCTTCATAGGCTAGTGCATTGCAAGCATGAAACACCTTGTATGGTCGGGATATATATGACGGTTGTTGCACCTTACATATCCAGTTGTTAGATCTGACATAGATGTCCCTCTATGCTACATGTAGAGAAGCCACGCGTTGTTGGAGCTATGATGCCTAGAGCAGTTATGACAAACACTCAGGAGGCCCATGAAAATACATGCCAAATTACTAAGGAGAATGCATTTTTGCCAATGCTTGTAATGTAGTCCAGCCATGTTATGCCACTCCCTGACATGCATGCTTACTGTGAGGACAGCAAGTGCAGAATGCGCTCCCAAGACCAGCGAATGAGGTTGTTCACGGCTTAACGGTAAACTGCCCATTTTCCATCCTTTCTGGTAGCCTTGGCTTTAGCTAATTCAGTTGCCTTAATCTTAAGTTGAGTAAGCTCCTCTGCTATCCATACTTTGGTGCCCTTCAACTTGTAAGATTGGGGAAGAAGCTTAATCTGCATATCTTTTGACTTCAGTGTAAGGATAGCATGGCAAAATAGAAGCTGGTCTGGAGTCATCATCATCCTGCTCATCATCATCCACCCATTCAATGTTGGGCAAGCTTGCTTTGATCTTTGTCAATATTTCTCTACATGTGTCCTCCTCTTTGTACCAATCTTCTAGGAGTCTCCCTATTCTAATCTTCAATGCATTATCACATCTAGCTTCGTGTTCTTTAATCTTTGCTTGAATATTTGACTTACATGCGTTGGTGTCCACTTCCACAATCACTTCCTTCTTAGGAGTTCGTACTTCAGTGTGAACAAGATCTTTGACTGTAGAGTAGCTGCAGGTAGCTGCAGGGTAGGGGGGGAATCCTTACAAGATTTTACAGCCGCATCAATTACTACTTGCTTACCAGGCCCTTCCAGAATGTGAAGTCGAGCCTTTACTTCTGCCAGTTCCAATCGTAGCTCTCTCACTGCCTGTTGCAGATAAAAGATCTGATCCTGTTGTCCAAGGATGGGTCGTTTTGAGCCTTCTTGTTGGCAATTCCGTGCATATGGAGAGGGTGTCATGGCTGCAACTGTAGAGTACCAAGTCTTGATGGATGTTGAAGGAGTTGAGGGGGACTTGGAGGAGAGGGTAGGCCAGTAGTCCATAGTTGGCTGTCTGTTTGAACCCCCTAGCTTAACCTAACCCCCGAGTTGGGTTGTTGGTTTAGCCCAACTCGGGGTTAGGGTTAGTTAGCTGCTTCTAACGGGTATGGAGGGAGAGTTACCCGTGCGACGTGAGCTCTTGGTTTCTTTTGGCATGGACTCTGACCACCCGACTTATGTGAAAATCTCGTGGGTTTTCTCGAGGTGCTTCCTTAGGTAACCTTCCAAACCCATCCAAGGTTTGGGAAATGCCACATGGCATCCCCTTGTCATTTGCCCCCATTGCCCTCTAGTGGGACAATTCTAAGAGCCTAACCAATGACTCACTTGGGTTCTAAGGTTATTTGCCTCCCTTTTGGGCCAATCACCAAATTTACTCCTGTAACAAGGGCAACTACTAGACTATTAAACCGTCACTTAAACTAGTAGAAAGAACATAAAAGATAGAGGGATAGGGTTAGAGACACTCTCACAAGAGAGGGCATGGACTTGCAGCTCCATGGCCTGGCTAGCTATTGCTAGGGAAATCCTTCTTGGGATTGGATCAATCACCAAAGAGAGTAACTCCATTTTGTATTATGATCAAAAGGTAGTTGGAAGTACATTGGAAGTCCCTTTATATTATGGGAAAGTGGGCCAGCAACAATAAATGATTATGGGATAACTCCCAAGAGCTGCCACGTGGCATTACCTGATTTAAAGTAGCATTTACAAAAGAAGTAGTAGTTTCCTACTAAAATAGAGCTAACTACTAAGCTGGAAGTAACTACTGTTACAATCCCCTCCTGCTTACAGAAATTTTGCCCTCAAATGAAGACAAATAGTATGGAAAGAAGGGTAGGAATATTCCAGCCTGGTATGAGCAAGTAGGCATAGACTCAATCCATGAGATGTGGATGCTCCTACAAAACGTTCTCTAGCTGCCATGTAGCCTCCTCCTCAAGCAGATCTTTCCATTTGATGAGATACTCCACCATGACTTTATTTCTGAGTACCTTGTCTCTATAGCCCAAGATCTTTTTTGGAATATACTCAATTTGACCTGATTCATCTATTGGAGGAAAATCTGCTGCAACTGGAATGGATGGGCCCACATACCTCTTGAGTTAGAGAAACATGAAATACATTATGAATCTTGGCTGTGGCTGGTAAGCTAAGTTTATAGGCTAAGTCTCCCACCTTCTTAAGGATCTGAAATGGGCCATAGAACCTGTGAGCTAACTTAGTGTTAGTATTGCCCCTTAAGGAAGCATACCTATGAGGGTGTAGCCTGAGATAAACCACAAATTCCACATGCCTCCTCTTGTTATCTGCATTTTCCTTCATCCTAGCTTGTGCTCTGAGAAGGTTATCCTTGGCCAGTTGTAGGATGGCTTGCATTCTATCCACTTCATCCTTTGCATGCTGATTTAACAAAATTTGATGTTTGATGGTGGAGGGTAACTGAACTTGGCACCCATATAATACTTCAAAAGGTGACATGCCAATAGAGGTGGGCTGGGTGGAATTATAACAAAATTCTGCTAAACACAACCATGTATCCCAAGACTTTTGTGTCTCAAAGCAAAAGTGTCTCAAGTATTCCTCTACCCACTTATTTACTCTCTGATTGGCCATCTGTTTGGGGATGATATGCTGTCCTAGGGGTCAACTTTGTTCCAATTTGAGTGAATAATTCTTTTCAAAAACCACTCATGAATTTTGCATCCCTATCACTCACAATCTTCTGTGGAAGGCCATGCAACTTGAAGATATACTCCACAAACTGATTGGCCACTTGTGAAGAAGAATAAGTGGTATAAAGTGAGCTGTCTTGGTCATTCTATCCACCACCACCAGAATACTATTGCATCCCTTTGCTGTTGTGGGCAGTCCTGTGATAACATCCATGCTGATGTGTGTCCACTTACCCTCCGGAATGGGTAGGGGATTTAATAGGCCAGCAGGATGAGTGTTATCACGGGGCGTGAAATTCTAAGTACTTAAATGTACTACAAGACTGTGACAACTTTGGTTTTAAAAGTCCAAGCGTGGGCTTAATAATGTGTGATTAAACGCAGCATGGTGCCTAGCACATAAGCATAATTAATCCCTAGGCCCAAAGGCATTCCAAGGAATTAAAAGAGTGGTTGTTGTGAAATGATGACGTGGCATTTTTAATGGGTCCCGTAGAGGGCCATGTACCTTCAGTGGCCCCCCTAGAGTTCCAGGTGGCTCTAGTGCCTTCTACATGCTCCTTTGCCATTCCTGGACCTCTTCCTGGGCCTTCTAAACTTCACATGTATGGTTTTCTCTCTCATCATCTCCCTTTGTTGAGATTTTGGATTGGTTTTTCAGCCTCCTTCAGTTGAATTCTGTTTTTCTTCATAACTCCTCGCTCGTTTGGATTCCTCGACTTTCGTTTGGCCCGATGGCTTTCCCTCTGCTTCCCCTTCGCAGTGATATGCTTTTCCCTCCATGTGTTTTGTAGAATAGGCAGAGCTGAGCACTTCTTTTGCTGGTCGAATTTGCAAAAGTGACTTTTTCTGGACCTTTTTGCTTCTACAGCCTCCGGGGCCTCTCCTCTTGCAAAACTACAGCTTTCTGTTGAATTTCGAGTGGTCCCACGTGTTGGTTGAGTGGTTTTTCTCAATTTTGGAGGACTTTCCGGCGATGAAACTTCTCCAAAACCTTCTTAATGCATTCCTCTCTAAAGCACGCTTCTTTTGAGCCTAAGAACTACCACTTCTTCACGACATAAGTGCTTCTTTTCGCATTTTTCAGTGGAATTCTTGCTGGTCGGCTCTTGTAAATGCTCTTTCTTCATGCCTTTGCACTCCTCTTTGGCTGAGAATGCAATTGGGCATTGGCTACTATGTCCTCTTGGCGATTGAGGACTTGGTTCAAGTTTTCAGGGCTTGGTGAGTTATGATTTTGTTGCTGCAATTTCTTTTTGCCATAAGCTATTGGTTGGTTCATAGGTGCCCAGGCAGTGCTACATGAGTCATTCTTTAGTTGGGTAGTTTGCTGATTTTATTTTGGAGCTTTGAAAAGCTTTGTGAATGCCATTTGGAAACCACTCAAAGAGACTGCAGCTAGGGTGCAGTGTGATTGCATTTGGACAGCCAATGGAATTGCACTCGGAAAAGAGAATGCCTTTGGATTGAGCCTATGGGTTAAGTGCACTTATGTGATGGTATTCTATGCTTGAAAGCCTTGCGAGGGCTCAGTGATTGGGGCTACGTGCTCAGTTGCAGGGAAGGTCTTCGAGATGCAACTTGTAATCATTTCACTGTGAAATATAAAGAAATACCGAAAGGGGCGCCACGGTGTTTGGGAACAATCGGGTGCACTTGTCTATGTTTGTTGAGCAGGGGCATTCTAGCATCCATCCCTTTTTCAGTGGTTTTGTTTGTGAACAAATGGGTAAATTCCAAATGGTGATCATGCAATGGTTAATGGTTGTGATATATGCTTTGTGAGCTGTAAATAAGTGCTAAGTGATTAAAGGTTTAGTTCCACTGCCCTCTAAGTGATTAGAGGCCGGTTTCATTGGTTCCATTGTCGGGATACCATACACTCTTCCTCAAGAGATGGGCCTCGGTAGTTTGGTGGAAGGATATCTTTGTTGCACTTTCTGACAGTTGAATATTACAGCCACCATGGTGAGTACCCATGAGCAACAGAGCTCCACAACTCCTCAAAGGAGAAGGTAGGAAAGCGTGTATAGCTGCAAGAAGCACAACAAATGCCTTTTGAGCAGGCCACACATGAAGCTACAACTCAGCTCAATGGTGATACTAGTTCTAGCAGTGAGTCAAATGATGCTACTATGTTGAATGCACAGCTTGCAAGTGCAGTGATTGCTTTGACTCAGCTGACTCAAAACTTGGCTCAAATTGTGCAAACAAATGCCAAGAAGAAGAAGAAATCAAGAAAGCACAAGCACGGAAAGAGTGAGTACACACATGCATCAACTTCTCATGGCAGACATCACACTCATGCATCAGTTTCCCATGAGGGACAGCCATAAAAAATGACTCAGAAAGTGACTTCCAAGAGTGAGGAATCCCCCAAAAGAGCACTTGAGAATGAGGTATAAAAAGTACAGCCAGTGCAATAGTATGAGCAGCCAGCACAAGGCCTTGGTTTGGGTACTTCTACTCAAAATAATAATGTGCAGTCCATAAATGTGGCTCAGCCACCTCAGCCATATTTGAGGCAGCAACCTAAGTATTTTGGTACAGATTCTATCTTTGATGCTATGTTGATTTCATTGCCAACTGGGCATAGAAAGCAAGCCATGTATGACAATGTGGGAATGCAGCCAGGCATGCAAGCCATAACACATGCTCCCATGCCTAATGTTCAGCCAAGCATGGCTCTCCCTAGTGAAGGGAATGCTGCAAAAATACAGCCAACATCAAATGTATATAAAGAATTTAAGGATGGTGGTTCTCATGTCAAGTTTGAGACATATAATGGAATACAGGACAGGTACAAAGCCCTCACATTCCTTCAACAGTTTAATGCCACATTTCTTGGGGGTTTGTTTACAGAAGCATCCAAGATGAGGAAGGTTGCCACATTTTTGAAAGGCAATGCACTTAAGTGGTACACCAACCTTATGCTTCATGGAGATGCACGTGCTACTTGGCTGGAATTTAAGCAAGTGTTCTCTTCTAATTGGCTTACTCCAACTTTTGAAGTTGAAGTACTTTCACACTGGCATGACTTGTCATACAAACTTTGCAAGAATCTTGATGATTACACCAAGAGGTTTTGGGATGCTTTGCTGCCATTGAGCTCTTACAAGCATGTTTCTTTGAAAGAGCAAATAGGGAGGTACTGTTGTGGATTGCCTAGTGAGCTACGTGATTATTGCATCAAAACCAAGGTGGGTTCTATGACTCAATCAATTGAGAATGCAAGGACAGCATATGCATGGATGCAGGAGAAGAATTTTGGCTTTATGGACAGCAAGAAAAAAGACAGCAAACGGGCTGCCAAACACTAGGATAAGGACATCAAATCTGAAAATAAAAATTAGGGCAAACGACCATTTCAAAAGGGAGGAAAAGCCCAATTCAAAGCTGGCCAAAGGCGTGGACAGCCTAATAAACAGCCCCGTACCAAGTTATCTGATGAAGAGAAAAAGTCATCATGGAGCAAAACAAATGTTTTATATGCAAAGGAGAGGGGCACCGCTCTTATGATTGCCCATCCAAGAAAAGAGATAGGTCAGATGATGATAAGAATGATGATAAATAGGCTGATCGGAAGGGCAAAAGGCCTTCTTCCAAATGTGATTGCGAGTTTGCCACATGCACATGATGAAGAGGAAACGAAAAAGACTGAGATGTGCAGAGCATGGGGAAAAATAAGAAATTAGAATTGTTTGTTTTTTTTTTGATTCTAGGGCAAAGGCGAATTTCATAACTCCTGATATGGCAGGAAGGCTTGGCATCAAGTCAGAGGAAGTGGGGCCATCCGGCATGTGTGATATGGCCAACCCTGAACTCAACACACCTGTGACTCCTATCATTGGCAAGTTGAGGATGCATATCCAGGGATATCAGGATGCAGAGGACTTCTACATTATGCCTTTGCCAGAGTGTGATGCTTTGCTTGGGATGCCTTGGATGTACAGGGTGGGGGTTGATGTGCAGATGAGAAACAACAAGATTTTTTTAACTCATAGAGGCAAAAATCATGTACTTGATGTAAAGTTGAAAGGGGAGTCCATCCCTGTAGTTTCATCTTCTTGTATTTCTAATATAATAAAGTGTCATGTTTTAGCGTACTTGATTTTTGTCAAAGAGGACAGCCAACCAGTTCAGGAAGGCTCTACTCTTTCTGCTTTAGATAGAGAAAGGGCTGCTTTTATTTCAGATTTTTAGGATTGTTTCTCAGATGCACTTTCTCAAGAATTACCTCCCAAGAGGCCCGAGGATCAATCGTGTCAGTAAGGCACAACAGGAAGAGATAATGTCACAAGTGAAGGAACTTTTGGAAAAGGGATTAATACAGCCAAGTAATTCTCCTTACTGTTCCCCTGTGTTGCTTGTGTAAAAGAAGGATGGCAGTTGGAGAATGTGTATTGATTATAGGGCTTTGAATAAAGTCACAATTAAGAACCATTTTTCAATTCCATGCATTGATGATATATTGGATTGGTTGGAAGGTTCCTCAATGTTCAGTCGTATTGACCTTAAAAGTGGATACCATCAGATAAGGATACGGCCTGAAGATGTCTACAAGACTGCCTTCCGCACTTTATTTGGCTTATATGAGTTCCTTGTGATGCCTTTTGGTTTGACTAATGCACCTACTACTCTCAATAGAATGATGGACATAATTTTTAGAGCACACAGAAAGTTTGTGGGCACTTTTTTCGATGACATCATTGTGTTCTCTAAAAATGAGCAGAAGCATAGGAAACACCTCACTATTGTGTTTCGAGAGTTGAAAAGACACAAGCTGTTAATAAACACCAAGAAAAGTGATTTCTTTATGCATGAGATTCATTTTCTCGGTCATATAGTGTCAAAGGATGGAGTCAAGATGGATTGTGCAAAAGTTGAGGCCATAAGGAGTTGGCCAATTTTGAAAAATTTGCATGAAGTCAGAAGCTTCCTTGGGTTATGTTCATACTATCGGAGGTTCATAAAGTACATTGTAGAAATTGCTTCTCCCTTGTATGCTTTACAGAAGAAAGTTGTACCGTTTCGGTAGGGACCAAAGGAAAATGCAGCTTTTGAAGAGCTGAAGCAAAAGTCGTGTTCTGAACCCGTTATTATCTTGCCAGATCTTGCAAAACCCTTTGCTGTAATTTGTGATGCATGTGGAAACAACATAGGAGGCACTTTGATGCAGGATGGCAGAGTGGTTGCATATGAGAGTAGAGTTCTCAAAGATGCTGAATTGTACTTGTAGACATACGAGAAGGAAATGTTAGCAGTGATACATGCTTTGATCACATGGAAACATTACCTTCTTGGAGCTGATTTTTATGTGCAGACAAAACAACAGTCACTTAGGTATTTTCTCACGCAGAGAAAATTATCTGAAAAGCACATGAGATGGGCTAACTTCCTCTCAATGTCTCATCTTCAAATTGTACATGTGCCAGGTAACAAAAATGTCGTGGCTGATGCACTTTCCAGGAAACCACAGCCTGAAGCAGTCTCCAAGAATCCCAGTGTTTCAGCAGTGAGCATTGCTTACAACAATGTGTTAGATGTGATGAAAGATCAGTATGTTAATGATGCTAATTTTTCAACTATTTATGATCAGCTTTCTGATGGTCAATGACATGATGACATGATCACTATATGTTGAAAGAGGGTTTCATTTTGATGCATGGACGACTCTGTGTCACTAATCAGATGCAACAGAAAGTCATAATGGAAAGTCATGCTCCTCCATATGCAGGACATAGGGGAATTATAGCAACAATTACAGCAGTGGAGCAATACTTTTATTGGCCATCTTTGAGGAAAGATGTGGAAGAATATGTGAGAACATGCACGCTTTGTTAGAAAGCAAAGTTTGACAGGCAGAAGGCACTTGGGTTGTTACACCCTTTGCCAATTCCGGATAGACCATGGCAAAGCATAGCTATGGATTTTGTGTTTGATCTTCCACGTACTCCTACTGGACATGATGGATTGTGGACAATAATTTGCAGGTTTAGCAAACAAGTCCACTTTGTGCCAGTAAGAAAGAAAATTACAGCATATCAAATGGCCAAATTGTTTCTGCAGCATGTTTTTAAGTATCATGGGATGCTTGAATCCATAATCAGTGAGATAGAGATCCGAGGATGACCAGCCTCTTTTGGAGAGGGCTTTTTAAAAATATGGGCACTATGCTGAATTTTTCGTCATCTTTTCACTCTTAGTCTGATGGACAATCGGAGCAGGAAAACTCTACTATCTTGGATATGTTTAAATGCTATATCTCAGACCACAAAAGCAAATGGGAGCATTATTTGCCTTTGCTGGAATATGCTTACAATAATACGGTGCACACATCCATAGGTAAAGCACCTTTTGAAATAGTGAAAGGTGCCAAGAAGATACCTCCCATTTTGCATATAAAAGAGAAAATCTTCGAAGCTGATCGTTTTGTGGAAAGCCTTCAAGAGGCTTACAAGAGGATCAAATATGCTTTGCAAAGAAGTCAGGACAAGCAGAAAAGAGCAGTAGATAAGCACCGCAGGGAATTGGTATTCACAGAAGGTGATTGGGTTTTTTGTGTTTTCAAAAGGCAAGGCTGAAAAATAAGAAAGGCAAGAAAAGGTTGTACACAAAGCTGAATATGCGTTACTATGGTTCTTGTAAGGTTTTTGAAAAGATAAACGAGGTAGCTTACAGACTGAAGTTGCCTCCACATTGGAAGATATATAATGCCTTTCATGTGAGCTTGTTAAAGCAATATCATGGAGATGTTCTTGAGGATTTACCTAATGAGGTACAGCCTGAGTGGAAGAACAAGATGAACTTCTGGTCCTAGAGCAGATTCTGGCACACAGAGATAGAAAGCTCAAGGGTAAAGTTATCCGTTGCTACTTGGTAAAATTTCAAAATTACCCATCACTCGATGCGAAATGGATGGAGGAAGGTGAACTGACAGATGCACCTGGGATATTGCAGCTTTACCTTGATGCTTTCTAGTTAGAGCCTGGGCTCCTACAGGTAGTTCAACAGAGCGAGCGTCTGGAGCATCAGCTGGTGTTCGAGAAGGGGGTAGCACCTCCACTCCCTCAGTGCAGACGGGCTCACCGTGATTTCATGGGGTCGCTTGATGACACTGTATGTTTCATCCGAGATACTGAGTTGACAGTAATTCTACTGTGAGACTTCATGATATTGATGCATCTTGACTATTGATCGCCGAGGATCACATAGATTTTGAGCAGTGCATATGGATGGATGCATGTCTCTCCTAGCCATGTTTTCACTGTCTCTGTATACTATAGCTGCGGCTTTCTTGTGTACTGTTTCATGGTATATTTCATGCGCTCATGTGTTTTGGGGTAGCAAACTGTGGTTTGCTGTTTCAAGATAGGGGTATGTCACAGGGGCGTGAAATTCTAAGTACTTTAATGTACTATAAGACTGTGACAATTTTGGTTTTAAAAGTCTAAGCGTGGGCTTAATAATGTGTAATTAAACGCGGCATGGTGCCTAGCACATAAGTGTAATTAATCCCTAGGCCCAAAGGCATTCCAAGGAATTAAAATAGTGGTTGTTGGAAAATGATGACGTGGCATTTTTAATGGGCCCCTAGAGGGCCATGTACCTTCAGTGGCCCCCCTAGAGTTCCAGGTGGCTCTAGTGCCTTCTACATGCTCCTTTGCCATTCCTGGACCTTCCTGGCCTTCTAAACTTCACATGTGTGGTTTTCTCTCTCATCTTCTCCCTTTGTTGAGATTTTGGAATGGTTTTTCAGCCTCCTTCAGCTGAATTCCGTTTTCCTTTATAACTCCTTGTCCGTTTGGATTCCTCGACTCCCGTTTGGCCTGATGGCTTCCTCTTTGCCTCCCCTTCGCAGGTGGCTTCCCCTCTGTCTCCCCTTCGCATAGATATGCTTTTCCATGTGTGCGTTTGGCCCAATGGCTTCCCCTCTGCCTCCCCTTTGCAGTGATATGCTTTTCCTCCGTGCGTTTGGTAGAACGGGTAGAGCTGAGTACTTCTTTTGCTGGTCGAATTTGCAAAAGTGGCTTTTTCTGGATCTTTTTGCTTCTATAGCCTCCGGGGCCTCTCCTTTTGCAAAGCTACAGCTTTTTGTTGAATTTCGAGTGGTCCCACGCGCTGGTTGACTGGTTTTTCTTAGTTTTGGAGGACTTTTCGGCGATGAAACTTCTCCAAAACCTTCTTAATGCATTCCTCTCTGAAGCACGCTTCTTTTGAGCCCAAGAACTCCCACTTCTTCGCGATAGAAGTGCTTCTTTTCGCATTTTTTAGTGGAATTCTTGCTGGTCGGCTCTTGTAAATGCTCTTTCTTCATGCCTTTGCACTCCTCTTTGGCTAAGAATGCAATTACTATGTCCTCTTGGCGATTGAGGACTTGGCTCGAGTTTTCAGGGCTTGGTGAGTTGTGATTTTGCCGCTGTAATTTCTTTTTGCCATAAGCTATTGGTTGGCTTCGTGTGCCGCCTCTTTCTTGGTTCACAGGTGCCCTGGCAGTGTTACATGGGTCATTCTTTGGTTGGATACTCTACTGATTTTATTTTGGAGCTTTGAAAAGCTTTGTGAATGCCATCTGAAAACCACTCAAAGAGAGTGCAGCTAGGGTGCAGTGTGATTGCATCGTGTGATTGCATCTTGACAATTGGGCATTGGCTACTATGTCCTCTTGGCGATTGAGGACTTGGTTCGAGTTTTCAGGGCTTGGTGAGTTATGATTTTGCTATTGCAATTTCTTTTTGCCATAAGCTATTGGTTGGCCTCGTGTGCCGCCTCTTTCTTGGTTCACAGGTGCCCAGGCAGTGCTACATGAGTCATTTTTTGGTTGGGTACTTTGTTGATTTTATTTTGGAGCTTTGAAAAGCTTTGTGAATGCCATCTGGAAACCACTCAAAGAGAGTGCAGCTGGGGTGCATTGTGATTGCATCTTGACAATTGGGCATTGGCTACTATGTCCTCTTGGCGATTGAGGACTTGGTTCGAGTTTTCAGGGCTTGGTGAGTTGTGATTTTGCTATTGCAATTTCTTTTTGCCATAAGCTATTGTTTGGCCTCGTGTG
The DNA here is from genome assembly GCF_047967505.1 of Dipteris shenzhenensis. Taxonomy (NCBI): domain Eukaryota; kingdom Viridiplantae; phylum Streptophyta; class Polypodiopsida; order Gleicheniales; family Dipteridaceae; genus Dipteris; species Dipteris shenzhenensis. The sequence continues at coordinate 42,193,850 of NC_141627.1, read as the reverse complement.
TTGCCTTTTTCTTGGTTCACAGGTGCCCAGGCAGTGCTACATGAGTCATTCTTTGGTTGGGTACTTTGTTGATTTTATTTTGGAGCTTTGAAAAGCTTTGTGAATGCCATCTGGAAACAACTCAAAGAGAGTGCAGCTGGGGTGCAGTGTGATGACTTAAGGAATGGATTGCTATGATACTTGGATGGACTTTATGTGGTCCCTCATTCCTCATTCAAAAATCAGATCTTGGCTGAGTTTCATAGCCCACCTATGGCAGGACATATTGGGCTAGGTAAGACCTATGAAAGGGTTAAACAAAGCTTCTATTGGAAGGGTCTATAGAAAGATGTAATGCATATGTAAAGAGCTGTGAGCAATGCTAGCAAAATAAAACTGAGAATACTCATCCATGAAACCGGCCTCTAATCACTCAGAGGGCAGTGGAACTAAACCTTCAATCACTTCAGCACTTATTTACAGCTCACAAAGCATATATCACAACCATTAACCATTGCATGATCACCATTTGGCATTTACCCATTTGTTCACAAACAAAACCACTGAAAAAGGGATGGAGGCTAGAATGCCCCTGCTCAACAAACATAGACAAGTGCACCCAATTACCCCAAACATTGAGGCGTCCCTTTCAGTATTTCTTTATATTTCACAGTGAAATGATTACAAGTTGCATCTCGGAGACCTTCCCTGCAACTGAGCACACAGCTCCAATTCACTGAGCCTTCGCAAGGCTTTCAAGCATAGAACACCATCACATAAGTGCACTTAACCCATAGGCTCAATCCAAAGGCATTTTCTTTTCCGAGTGCAATTCCTGGATAATCCAAACTTTGAGGGTCCTGAAGTGCCATGAAAATATCAGTAGATTCCGGATGCTCCATATATTCCTCTTGGATGTCATGGATCCAATCCTTGTAAAGGGTAGTGACTGCATAACATTGACAAGACCAAAGACTAGACAAAACATCAGCTGCCACATTATCTTTGCCCTTCTTATACTCAATGTCAAAAGTCATAGCCTTGCACGAATGCTAACCATCTCCTTTTCCTTGGGGTAAGAGTACTTTGTGATAGGAAATACCTCAAGGATCTATGATTAGTTTTGACCTTGAAGTGGCTGCCATATAGGTAATGGTGCCATTTCTTGATAGCATGAACAATGGCAAGCATCTCCTTATCATGTGTAGGAAAAATAAACTCCTCGTCACTCAGCTTCCTACTCTCATAGGCAATAACTCCATGACCCTGTTTTAGAACAGCCCCTATGCCCCTGCCACTAGCATCAGCCTCAATAAAGAAAGTCTTTGAAAAATCTTGGCATGTCAAGATGGGTTCTGAAGTAAGAGCTTCCTTGAAATCATTGAAATCTACTTGGGCAGATGGACTCCATGAGAAGGCTCCCTTCTTGAGCAAATCTGTTAAAACTGCAGCTCTCTTGGCATAGTGCCTAATAAATCTTCTGTAGAAAGAAGTCAGACCAAGAAAACCCCTTAACTGAGTGAGATTTGAGGGTGTTAGCCATTGCTTAACCACCTGCACTTTCGCTGGATTCACTGAGATACCCTCAAGTGAGATGATGTGACCAAAGTACTCCACCCTTTGCACCACGAAAGAGCACTTAGAAGGTTTGGCATATAGCTGGTGCAGTATGAGAATCTCCAAAACCTTAGCAACATGCTGCAAATGCTCTTCCTTACTTTAGCTGTATATGAGTATATCATCAAAGAACACAAGTGCAAACTTGAAGGGAAAGAAAGAAAGAAAGAAAGTCTATCAACGTCCATTGGAGACCAGAAGGTCTATGGGACAGCAAGAAACCCTCTAGTACATCTGCTTTAGGGAGGGCACACGGCAGCTCCCAAGGAGTGCGAAAAGCAACCCATATTATTTAGAGTACCTACATGATAATTTGGAAGAGTAAACAACCATACATCAGTTTAAGACTGAGAGTCTTTTGCTTTTGATTTAAACTCTCTGATAAGTGCTACGCCTTCACGGTAAACTACCCATTTTCCATCCTTTCTGGCAGCCCTGACTTTAGCTAATTCAGTTGCCTTAATCTTGAGTTGAGCTTGTGTAAGCTCCTTTGCTATCCATACTTTGGTGCCCTTCAACTTGTAAGATTGTTGAAGAAGCTTGATCCGCATATCTTTTGATTTCAGAGTAAGGATTGCATGCCCTCGATAGTGCAAAATAGAAGCTGGCCTGGAGTCGCCATCATATTGCTCATCATCATTTACCCATTCAATGATGGGCAAGCTTGTTTTGATCTTTGTCAATATTTCACTATATGTGCCCTCCTCTTTGTACCAATCTTCTGGGAGTCTCTCTATTCTAATCTTCAGAGCATTATCACGTCTAGCTTCGTGTTCTTTAATCTCTCCTTGAATATCAGACTTACTTGCTTTGTTGCCCACTTCCACAGTCACTTTCTTCTTAGCAGTTTGTACTTCCATTAATTACTTCCTACTTACGAGGCCCTTCCAGAATGTGAAGTCGGGCCTTTACTTCTGCCAGCTCCAATCGTAGCTCTCTCACTGCTTGCTGCAGATAAAAAATCTGATCCTGTTGCCCGAGGATGGGTCATTTTGAGCCTTCTTGTTGGTAATTCCGTGCATATGGAGAGGGTGTCATGGCTGCAACTGTAGAGTATCGAGTCCTAATGGATGTTGAAGGAGTTGAGGGGGACTTGGAGGAGAGGGTTGGTTGTATGTTGAACCTCCTAGCTTAACCTAACCCTCGGTTTGGGTTGGGGGTTGAGCCTAACTTGGGGTTAGGGAGGACTAGGACTAGGTGCGGATGGGACGAAAGTACGGACGGGTTGTACGATACGGGGAGAGACTGTGCGACTGTACGGGGAGTGGTTGTACGGAGAGGCTGAGTTGCTGGCTGTACGGAGGTACGGACGGAGAGGCTGAGCGGTACGGTGGTACGGACGGAGAGGCTGAGAGGAGGAGGGATTATCGTAGGTGAAAGGCCAAAAAGGCTTGAGAGATAAGGACCCAAGATTTGGTTCATCAAGTACTGAAAGGTAGCTGGGGCATTAGTAAGCCCAAAGGGCATCACTTTGAACTCATAATGTCCTCTTTCAGTTCTAAAGGTAGTTTTACTCTCATCTCGCTCCTTGATCCTTATCTGGTGGTACCCTGACCTGAGGTCTATCTTTGAGAAGCATTTGGCTCCCTTAAGCTCATCCAATAGTTCATACACTCTAGGGATAGGAAACCTATTTTTAATTTTCATTTTGTTTAACTCCCTATAGTCAATGCACATTCTGAAAGTCCCATCTTTCTTCTTAACGGATAGAACAGGAGAAGCAAACGGGGATTGACTATGGGTAATAAAGCCCTTATCCATTAATTCTTGAATTTGTTTAACCACTTCATCTTTTTCTGCCCTTGACAGCCTGTAGGGAGCTTTCTTGACAGGTTTAGCCCCCTCCTCCAAATAAATAGCACGATTCACTTCCCTTTTTGGTGGTAGATCAGGTGGGGGCTCCCTATATGTCCTTATATTGCTGTAGCAAATCCAACATGTCAACATCCTCAACTTTGAAGTCCTTGCCAGATTTTTGTGTGCTTTCAGCTTCAAGCTTATGTGCAAATAGACTCACCTCTTTCTTCAAGAGTTTTCTAAGCTGTTTAGCAGTGACCAACTGTAACTTCTGAGGATGAATTCCAAATAAACAAACTTTCTTATCCTCATCTTGGAATGCCATGGTCATCCCTTTGAGATCCATGGTGAACTTACCTAGTGTTCCAAGCCAATCACAGCCAAGAATGATGTCTATAGGACCAAGATTTAATGCAAATAAATCCACAGTACAAGAGTATTCTGAAGAGAGCTTAATATCCACATCTTTTAGACCTGGAATTTATGAAGCTGTGGGTACTTCCTGTGTCCACAAGTCTGCCCTTAACTTGCCCTTTGACTCTAAAAGTAGTAGGTCCACTTATCCCACTTAGAGCATTGCTGGAAATGACATACAATTCTGACTGAGTATCTATCCCATGCCACTTCTTCATCACTAACAGTTCCATTGCCTTCAGCTTCTCTGCTGGGTTCACAGCAAGCAAGAGAATGCTCGAGATGATAGGACTTGTGCCCCTTTCTTGCTGTAGTTGCATCTGAAACTGAATGAGCAGCAAATGGCAGTAAATCCCATGTCCTAGAGCTGTCCATGTCTCTCAACTCACCGTGGTTGAGACCCCCAGGATTGAAGACAGAGTTCTCATCCTCTATCTCATCATCCCTTTTAACTTTTTGACCACAATCATGGTACTCTTCAAGCTCCTCACACTCCTTCTCAGATTCTGAAACCTCAATGATCATGCTCAGCTTACCTGAGGCTGACTTTGCCTTGCATGATTTGTTGTGATCAACACTCCACTTTTCTCCACACCTGAAGCATAGTCCCTTCTTTTCCCTCTCATCCATTAGTGATCGGGGAAACTGGTTTTGAACCTCCTTCCTGCCCTTGTCAAGGTCTAGATATCTTCCATCAGCTTTGGACTCTTTGGCAACAGGAGTAGTCTTTGAAGCATTGAGGGTAGGATATTTGGGAATTGTCGTACCTGGTACACCATAAGCTGAGGCTGATTGAGAAGGCTTATACCCAATTTGAAGTTTCTGTTCACCCATAGACTTCCTCACACCGTAATCCATTATGCTTGGCTTCTGGAAAGTACCATTGGGGTTCTAGGGCTCAACGTGAAGAATCTTCAACTTGCTTAGCCACTCATAAAGCTCATTTGGTGAGGTGGACTCTCCCTTAAATTTCTGCAGCCCTTGTAGTCCTTGCCCATACCAGAACCTTGTTCCATTTCTTTTTGAATATCAACCTGAGTGGTCTTCACAAACTGAGTGAAAGACATAGCCTCTTTAACATCTGTATCTAACTGATTATAAGCCATCAACTGTTGTGTCAAAATTTCACACCTCTTAAGTGACACTTGGTACACTTTGGATGAACTGGTTCCACCTTCTGGAATTGGCACATGAGCTGGACTTGTTTCTGTAGCACCTGACAGATTTGCATTCCATGGGAGCACATGATAGGAAGGTGGTTGTGGATGAGATCTTCTAGTCTCTGCCATAAATCCGTCTTTTCCTGAGTTCAAACCACCCTGATTTGGTTCCATAACCTTCTTGGGAACATCCTCCCGTAGGATTTCCTTCCCTCTAGGTTCAGCTCTATACCTCACCTGATTCACATCACTCCACATATCTCTTAGCTGAGTGAAAGCATAGTCAAACTTAGTCTTAGATTCTCTTTCCACATCATCAAATTTCTGCTCCAACATTACATTGAGCTGCCCAACTTGACCAGACAGCTTTCGCTGCTGATCCATAAGATGCTGCATCATTTTATTTTGCTTCTCCATAATACTTTGCTGTTGCTGTGGCATTGCAGCCAAAAATCCCTCAAGATCCAGGAGGTAGACCTTCTTGCCAATCCCTCATCTTCTGGCTCTTGCTCACTAATATGGACTTCATCCCCAAGTTCTAGGGCTCCAACATGCTCTTCTGCCTGGCTCATTAACTGAGCTTCATTCTTAGATCTTGAGATATTTTCCCCTTTCTGAATTAGATGCAAATTTCTTTGGTGCCATAAGATTTCTTTGGCTAGGCAAGATAGAATAGAGTAGATTGTCCTGCAAAATCAGAAAGCCCCAAAAATTTCAAAGTATCTGATGGGATAATACAACTGCGCCACCTGTAAGCTGATTTTTGAGCAGATTTCAAGGTAAATGATATTCAATGGACTCCAAACCTAGTTCATATGCTCCAGAGGCTGAGGCGACTCAAAGTCTAATCTCACCCATGCTTAAGCTCTTACGTACGCATTTTGACTAATCAAGGTCTACCTTGAAATTCCTGTATATTGTAAGTACCATATTTCAGGCAAAACTTATGTGCTGGCAAAAGCTTGTTTATGTATGCTTCTGTAACTACCTCTTGCGGTCATATTTGTCATAAACCCTTTTCTCTTAGACAGAAGAGTCTCCATTGTTAGAATTGTACTCATGAGCCTCAGCTAGGCACCTACTGTGTACGTCAATGACGAGTCTAACTGTAAGAAACAGGTTTCTCGCAGGCTGACACATCACATGGCAACTATCCTTTTTTTCGCTTTTGGAATGCGTTCACTTGTGGATGCATTCACCAAAAAAGATGGGTGAGCGCCTGCACAACTAATGCAACATTGTATGCAAACCCAAATGCTTTTCTAGGATCGTTTCTTTGAGTAACTTATAATATGATTTATTGAGTGTCCTATGTAAATGTTTGCAGAGAATCATCAGAGTTGGCTGAAGTGGAAGCTGAGTTGGTGAGTAAATTTATCTGTTCATGAGCTGTTTTTTCTACTGCTCTGTCTCTTCAACGGTTGAAAGCGAAGCTTGTAACCTGTTTTGCTAAAAATATATGTGATTATTGGATAACAGAATGACGATCAGAAGAGAAAAAGCAAGAGACGAATGAATGAAATTGATGACTTGAAAAAGCAACAGAGGTGGTGGCTTACGGCATTTTTCTCACCTATACTGCTAGAGGTATGTATTTTTCTTATCAAAAGGAAACACAAAAGTCCACCATTTTGTCACTCTTGTTGATGACAGCTACCTATTCGAGAACTGAAATCATGTAGTGTTCACAAGCAGTGGTAGCTTGGATGAAGAGAACACGTACTACTTTTTGATTGGCCTCTCCTAAGTGCTAGCCTTCATCAATCTAACCCCCTAAATTATGTAGCCTTCTATGAGAATGTGGATAGTGTTCATCTGTGAGAACACATGTTCGTATTATGGTCTGTAACGACTGTTATTGTTATTCAGAGTCGCTTTTTCCTGCTATATGATGGAGTCACCGATTTTGACTTCTGGGTCCGTCATGAATTCAAATGGGCGCTGTTGGTTTTTGTGTACACATGATAGAATCCTCTACACATATATACATTTTGTAAACAATGAGAGGATCTTATAAATAGCCACTGGATTCCCTTTTCTTGAAACCCCAATTGCAAGGTATTGCATGAGTGTATTTTATGTGGTCTGTCTGGTAAAAATAGCTTTTCATATGTGTCTGCACTCTGAGGATGGTCATTCTTGTCAATAAGAAGGCTGACAGCATAAAGGTGGATTTTGCAGACCTTTTCTCTTACATTTGTTGGAGAATGGGGTGATAAAAGCCAGGTGCAATCACTTTTTGATTGATTTGAAGGGAAGCTCTTTAGAAAACTATCATGGATGACCTGTGTATTTCAAGAGGCTTTCAAGACTGAATATCAAAGCGTATTTGCAGATTGCCACAATTGGACTTGCTGCGGAAGAGAGTGTTGTGGGGGTTGCTCTGGGGGGTTTATTGTAAGTCAAAGACTCCACTTGTCAATTAGCATTTCTTTGGCTTGTTGATACTGTTAGATAACCTGACTTGTAAGTTGTAACCTTGCTATTGTGGTGATGGTCTTGAGCTTTGCAATTCAAACGTGCAAGCTCTTAAGTGCTTCCAGTTTGGTAAATGTAGATTGACACATATTAAAGAACAAGCAACACACCCAGGCCTACTTGCAAGTTGTAGAAAAAAGATACAATGTTGAAACAAGGGGAGAGGGCTAATGTGCGCTCGCCCTTGGTGGTGGCATGGCAAGGCTTAGCTCCAATGGGGACACTACATGACCAAGCCATATAATGCCTAGTAGTCAAGAGAACTCAATATTCCCACTCGGGACTTCAAGTGGAGTGCTCTACAATGGAGTGGCTAGGAGGCTGGCTTAGGGACCCCGTACACAGCTCCATGTGGTGGCTAGGCGGTCTAAGAGGACATGCGGTCCATGGATTCAAGGTGGTATCAGAACAGTTTTCTTTTGACCCGCTGGCGAGTGCTGGTGATCTATCGCCTGGCAATAGCAATCCTAGACATGTGAGTGTGCCTGGGATTGACAGCATGGTGGCAGGCACATCATGGCTGACACACATGATCATTGGCTTGCCCATGAGTTGGCAGGGAGCAGAGTGCTGCTGACATGCGTGTCTTAATGCAAGCAGACTGGCTGTGCAGATGAGCAGCACAGCAGACTGAGACAGAACACCCCCACACATCGGAATTGAAGACTGGCAGCTGGAGCACCCCCATGGAACCAGTGAAGCTGTATGACCACGTTTAGATCCCTCTCAGCTCGAGGGAGGGTTACCGTAAGCTCACCTTGGCTCCTCTGGTTCCGGTCAAAGGAGGGTTTTGAAACAAGGGGAGAAGGCTTACACCCCCCCCCCCCCCCCCCCCTCTCCCTCTCCCCTATACGGGGAGAAGGCATACGGCAAGGCTGTGTCGCATATACAATGGGTACATGTCATGATCAAGGCATGTAATGCCTCCTGGTCAAGATCCCTCTATCCCCTCCCAGGACTTTTAAAGTAGTGTTCTACGATGCAGTGGCTAGGCCACAGGTTTAGGACCCTGCAAACGGCTCCATGTGGGGGTAGCTAGGCAGTCCAAGAGGACATGCAGCCCACGGATTCTAGAAGCTGAATCATCATATTTGAAGAGCAAGCTAAATCAATGTCAAGGGGTTGGACCAACTAAGGGCTAGTTGATCTTTAAAGAAGTAAACTATGAGCCTTTGTTAGGGCCCCCTTTGCCCTTATTTCCTGCAATCTGTTGACCAAATGGGAAATTTTAGTCTAATGAGAAACTGGACAGCTATGAAATGGGAAATGATAGTTGGAATGACGCCACTGTAATGAAAAGGGATCCAATCTTTATGGTGGGGATGAATAGGAAGAGCCGAAAATGGAATTGTAGCATAAAGCACACTAATTACATTTGACTGCACTCACAATTGGAAAGGCTCACAGAAATAATGCCAGCTTGGAAAAACAATGAAGTGCCCCAATATTCAATTAGAAGGTATCAACTTCAGGACTTTGGATCTAATCCTGTGATTTTACAAATGAAGAAGCCAACAAAAAGTGTACGGTAAATACAGTAAAGAAAAGTGAAGGTTGTCCTCTGAAGCCATCCTGACAACTCAGCCAGCGAGTCAACCGGCTTGTGAGAAACGAAAGAGACAATCCACAAGGAGCTGGTACATAACAACCATGGATACTTGATTAGTGGATGGAAAACATTGGTCATATATTGTCATTCACTCTATTTTGACTTGATTGGTAGGGAACTGATAGACAAGTGTACAAGCTTGAGGGTTGGAATAATTAGTTTTGCTGAGAAGGATGACATGAGGAGGCAGTATCAGATGAAATTTCGCTCAAGTCAATTTCCTTAAATCAAGTGCTGGATCCTCTGGTTCGTCGGTATGAATCAAAGCTATTTATCATTCAGGTAGTATCATAGCCAGATTCTTTATACTGCAATGAAAACAGCTCTGTTTGGAGTTGTACTGATGCTATCATAGCAAATGCTAACTTGGGGTTGACAAGGTATGATTTCTTATCACTTGGATTGTCTACCTTGGACATGTCACTATTAAGACGCCTCGGTTATGTGAGTGATAGAAGCTTTATGAAATTCATGGACAGTGGTAGTTTGGCTGCGCACACAATTCCAAAAGGAGTATGATTGCATGCAGCATCCTCTACAAAAACTAAGGGGAATGAATAAGAAACTTTTAATCCAAGTCATCAGATCTCTAGGATTCCATCGCCAACCCTGGCTTTGAAAGGCACAGTAATTTAGAAAAGGGAGACACGAAGTTTAGTGGAGGAGGATCTTTTCAATGAAAAGAACTATGTGTTTCCTACTGTTTGCTAGCCTCTGAAATGTTGGTGCATTGACTTACGTTTTGGAATTTTACTTAACTGTTTCTGAGAGTTGTATTCATGGCTACAGGGCACATTTTCTCTGCACGAGTGTTGCTGTATTAGGTGGAAAGCATCTAGCTTCTCGCATTTCTGAGAGAACTGTATGTGAATTTGATTTCTTTCTTATTTTCCAATTTCAGTTTTAAATTTGGACTGCTAAGTTCGAAGTTTTTGTACTTACTGAGACTCTGTATCGAATTGCTGCTGAACATGTAGGTAGCATACTGTGGCGGTATTGTTTTTGTCATATTTGGAGCTCATTCTTTATTATCCGGAGCACATTGATGGAATAGTCCCCTGTACACTATTGAGTTCTCATTTACTATTATTTTAAAATTTTAATTGTTTATCTGACCCCTAATTGAGGGAAGACTGGCTGGGATGCTGTCCATTCTTTTCCTTCTAATTGTGAGGCATATGTGAAGTCGATGAAGGCCCCTTTTGAAACCACTGGACTTTCAAGTCGTTAATATTTGCCTATTGGTTTCCAATGGTAAAACTGCCGAGCATGATATTGCCAAGTTTGCAAATTATCAAGGCAGAATTAGATCCAATCTCTTTGAGAATCTTGATTCTTCAGGATTTAGAGCTTGATGTAGATAGGAGTAACAGCTTGGTGGTTGAAAAACCAAAAGCAGACGTGGACAGGGTTTCTGTGTGAAATTTTGACAAATAAGAAGCATACTATTTGAAGACAACAAATAAGAAGCATACTATTTGAAGACATTGTTGTATGTCTTCTTTGGTGAGTGCGCCAATGAACAGCTATTCGAAGAATTATTTTCAGCTGCTAGCAGTGGGACATTTACTTTCAAGCAACATTTTAAAACATGTGTTCACCTAGATCTACTGACAACAAATCTTTTTTTAAATATATTTTGCATGAACCACGCCATCAAAGTATTCAAATCTTGTATCAAGACAAATGCAATGGCAATTTCATTGGTAACCTTTACGCAGAATCCTGAGCCACACTATCAAATCATAGCAATTTGTCAAAAATAGATGCAAACTTTGCATTTGAACCCAGTATTATAAGGAAGAGCCATCTACCAGCATTAAGCTATTCAGTCAAGAGGCTCAAAAAGTAGAGCTCTCATGACGTAATGTGTCAGCATCTGAACCATTGATTTCACTTGATAATATGGGCTGGAAATTTATCTGCTTTTGTTTCTTGCTTTATTTTCTGAGCATGCTTTATCCCAATGCTTTTTTGGCGCACATAGCTTGTAAGAATGCTATCCCTTTTCAATTTCCTTGTGACAAGTGCCGTTTGGCATCTATTTGTATCTAGATCGTTGCCATAAAGCTTCATCCTTTGCCTGACTTATTGCATTTTTTCTTTTCTAGGTTGTTTCCCAAAATCTGCCTTAGGTTGCAAAACCAATTGTGCGCTCTGAATTATGTGCACATGCAAACTCACAGATTTCTTATATTGGAGGCCTGTACACACTAGCAACATTACAAGATCCACGTTTTGTAGGTCCTGTAGATGTGAAGGGTTTTTGAACACCCAGAATTTCCCAGATGTGGTGGGACGAAGGGGACTAAGTCCTTTCATGAGAAGGCATAGAAATGCTCCCAGTTCTAGTTCGGTCCGACCCCATTCCCCCACGCCTTCTACCATAGCCTGACGGCTCAAAGAAACTTTTCCAACATGATGGGGAGGTTTGGGCGGTCTGACCCAGACATGGTAAACCCATTCGCTTGTAGAAGAAGAATGGGGTGAGAATTGAAAATGAGTGTGTTAGAGGATCCTCCCCTTACACTTTTCTTCCTTACTTTTAAATCTAGTTCTACAAGCTAGAAGGGCACAAATGGCATGTCCTTTACAGACTTAAACAAACAATGAAGCAGTTTCTTAAGGCGTTTAGATTTGACATGTGCATGCTTGAGAAAGGTTGAGATGAACACAAACAATTTTTGTACGTATATATTTTTGGATTTTATATTGATAGATATTAATTCCTAGCATGCAAATACTTTTGAATCCAACTCGCATGGTATAATGCAATGGATCGAAGATTATTTCTATCTTTAAGAAACCTAGCTAATTGCATTGCTTTCTTTGTTCTCTTAGTATAGGTGGTAAGGTGGTATGATTAAAAACAAGAAATCATCATTAGTGTGTTCTTAAAAAGACAAACTCTCAAGTAATGAATTGTCTATCATTTGCTCCCATTCATAATGATATTTTGTGTGTGATTTAGAAATTGCATTTCCAATATGCTCAAGCACCTAGTGTCTCTAAGTCTAATGCACTTTATGATAGATTTTATTGATCCTACATGTCTATTCTTGAAATCGTTCTTACTTTTGAGTTCATAGGTATATGATTATGGATGTGGTCATCACCTTGGAGGAGTGCATGACACTATGAGTTTGATTGTCATTGCCATGGGGATGAATGCTTACTCGTTGCTATTTCATGGACCATGGTTGAAAAGTGCCAAGTTGTTGCATAATTAGGGTTATGAGATCATGACAATCAAAACTAGGGGTATTGAAGTACAAATCCCCACAATTTTGAGCAAGATAGCTGTCCATCCAAGGACTTGGAGGTGGTGACAAGATATTATGTCACAGATAATGAAGATGAAAATCTTGCATGTGGGACAAATGAGGAGGTATCATGGAGACAAGATATATGCTATGGATTTCTCATGGATATTTTTGAGTTTTTTCACACGCCAGCAATGGAAGATAAAATATCATATTGCAACTCCCAGTGGAGCATAATAAAGTAGATTGTATAATAACAAATAAAAATGGGGTTCTCCTTCAATAGGATGACCAAGGTCTCACATAGAAATTTGTCACAATGGCAAACTTTGGTATCAACTCGTACTATGGAACTCTTGCAACATACATGTGGAGTTGTACATTTCTTAAGCCGTTTTGATGCCAAAGTTTTAAATATTTATTCAAATTTATGACTAGGATGATTGTGTACTAGCTAGACTAAATGTTTAGTGCCTTTTGTTAGTAATGTTAAAATGCATTCCTCTCAACGAAAATTAAAATAATATGGCAAAATAAACATACGTCCTTTGTCCAAATTAAGTAATATGGCAAAGAAAATTTACATCCTTTGTTAAAATTAAAGTAATATGGCAACACAAATGTATGGTCCACTTGGCAAAGCAAGGAGCAACTCACTAAATGCCCCAAAAAACAAATAAAAGTAGATCTTTTTAGGTGAAAATGACAAAATGTTAATTCTTATCGTAGATGATAGTCTCAACATCAGTTTATGCGAATAGTGTGCAGGCACTAAGAGTACTAAAATGGTACAAGGGATTGAAACCCTAGTCCTAACCTTAAGAGGTTCCATCTACGTAACAACATTTCTCTTTATTTTTCAATAGAGATGTGCATTGTAGACATGTGTGATTGTATCCTCTCCCTCTCTCTTGTCCACTTTCAGATGGTTTGAGAGCTTGGCATTTGAGAGGACATTGAGAGCCTTTTTCTCTTCATGTCTTGTCCCTAGTACTTGTGCTGAAGGTTGGAGGTGTAGAGTTTGTGATATGTGTGTTCCTCCCAATAGGCTTATTTGCACTCCATCCTTGCATGCTTTTGCCTTTCGATGTGGCATTGCATGTGTAGAATTCGCATAGCATGCTAGCATGCACACACAATTAAGCCACAATGATAAGATAACAATAGCAGCATGCCAAATAAGCAAAAACTATGCAACAAAAAGCCGAAGGGACATTGACATAGGTATTTAGTAATTTAGCATATTCTTTGATACACATGGTCAACAATATAATGGAAACTAGTGGAACAACGTTTTCTGACACTAGAGAAGCTTTGTTAGAGATCCAACCAACATGGCAAAAACAAACCAATAGGTATAGATCCTAGACATAGCAAGTTGGATGCGTAATATGCCATTTTCCACTAATCTATGTTGATTATGGCGAGTTAGTCCAAAGAACCAAAAGAAGAAGAAGAAGAAGACAAACTCAATGAAGTCAAGTCTTGTTAAATTGACACATAGCTCACACACTCTACACACATAGTGAAGAGGGAGGAAAGAGACACCACCCTGTTGGCTATACAGAATTTACACTTAAGGCAACTCTAATATGGGTTGCCTTAAGTACATAAGGGCTATTCACAAACAATTGGTCTTAGGTCACTTATATAGTTCTCTATGTTCCTAATAATCTACCCCATGTATATTACATATACACATATGTCCCACCATATGTACATGGCTAATGACCATCCGGATGACCCATATATCAATACTCCTTTGTCATTGGATGGTCTCTATGTCTTATAGAGATAAACAAATTTTGAACTTTCATTGGATGCATGACCAATATGATATTGAAGGAGACATACTAGGACATATGACCAATATGCTAGTGTAGGAGATAAACAAATTTCAAACTTTTCATTGGGGTGACATAGTAGGATGTATGACCTATAATGTTGACCATGAAATGCATTCTCTAGTTGAGAACTTGTAGATTGCCTAGGGAATGCTCCACTAGCTCCATTGATTGTTCTATTCATAGTAGTAGGTAGCATGTCATCGAATATTCAACATTCTATGGGTGTCTATAATCAGTGACATGTTGTTTCATCTTATTCCTAATAACCATGATGTCAACAAGTAGCTTGCTTTACTTTCTCACCAAACACCACATTGCAAGAAACAAACATTCTATAAGCTACACTTGTGTAACTTATAAGAATTATGTTTCTTTGCATACCCAACCATGATGCACTTCTCATTTGGAATGAAAATTCATAGATTCTCTTGTCCTTAGAAACATGAACATATGCAGTTGTGATCAAAAGACCCTGAGACATTGGACACTTGGCTTATGTCCTTTCTAAGATTTCTTTAGTATCGTATGACATAAAGAATTAGTGGGGGACCAATTCAAGAAATAAAGCACTATGAGTCATTGATAAATGCTAGATTATTTGCTACCACCAAGTGATAGCAAACCAAGAAGCCACATCATCCTAGAAAATGTAAACATGGGCAAAGAGTTTGGTTAATGAGGCAAAGGAAATTGTCTAGGACATGAATCTTAGAAGATTATGAGGGGATTACAAGCCATCTTTAGGTATTGTGTGGCACAAGTCAAAGAACTTGTTAACTTATAAGAGGTACTAGAATTTCGACCAAGGAATGGGTTGATGCCATGGGAGCAGAATATAATGGCATTCTAAAAAATAAAGCTTGGGATTTGGTGGAACCACCCAAGGTAAAAAATATCAATAGCATTGATCGCTCGTAAATGGGTCTACAACGTCAAGCACAAAGTGAACGGTGGTGTAGACAAATAAAAGGCAAGATTGGTGGCAAAAGGACGTGCTAAATAGAAGCGCATTAACTATGAGGACACTTTTGCACCTTATCACAAGGAGAAAGAAAATCCACTTTATTCTCTCACTTGTATGCAGTATGGGTTACATTTACATCAAATGCTCTTATAATCGTTGCCCCACTCTATATACCTAATCTCATCATACCAGGCAACAACAACAACAACCGAATAAAGGAGGCCAAGTTCTATTTTCACAAATAGTGTAAAATGCATGTTGAGTTCTTGCATTACATTCTAGGTATCGAGATAAAACAATAAAGGAAGGCATATTTTTTATCCAAACAAGGTAGATTGACTCTCTATTGAGCAATTATAAATGTTGGATGCCATACCTTCGAGTATCCTTATTGAGACCACATGCAATGTGAAGAAGTGAAAAATGATCTATTTGTGGAATGGGGGATAGCATCATCAGTATCAATAGAGGGATGCAAGGTCTTCATAACATCAAGGGTTGAAAATATGAAAATTATCGAGATAAGAGACTATACTTTGTGATAATATCCCATAAATTTGAAAGTATGATAGTAGGAGTCCATGAAAAAAGGTGTGATAGCATAAATTCCTAAATGGTCAATTAACATGAGAGAAGTTGCTCTACAATGTGTGTGTTTGGAAATCTACCAATGTGAGATGTAGTTGATTCTATCACAAGCTCACTAAGAGTAATGTGTCTATAAGAAGGGCCTCCTAGCCTTGGTTGTAAAAGAGAATGCATGAGCATATGACCTGCTGAGCGCTAAAACAACCTAACATAATGCATACTAGTAGCTTGTATGACACCAACAAATCGCACCACAAATGAATGTGCATGAATACATGTTAAAACAGCATTGTTCCCCCATTATCCCTATGGCCAAAATTGATAATATTAGCTACACTATGGCAAGGTAGAATTGAGGCTTCCCCATTCACCCTATGACCAAAATTGATAATATCAGCTGGGAAGGTAAAGTTGAGGCTAAAATGTCCTCATGTTGACTGTTGATCTCATAAGTGGTGGTAATTGATTTCAAGATGGTGTTAGATATATGAGTGTGAAACTGATGTAGAACCAAATGGATTGATGCCATTAAGAACTAATGAAGCTTTTAGGCAAGGGCTGATTTAACTTTGTGAAAT
This sequence comes from Dipteris shenzhenensis, assembly GCF_047967505.1. Lineage (NCBI taxonomy): Eukaryota > Viridiplantae > Streptophyta > Polypodiopsida > Gleicheniales > Dipteridaceae > Dipteris > Dipteris shenzhenensis. Next base: position 42,177,556 of record NC_141627.1, on the reverse strand, counting down.
TCGATCTCCTCCAAATATGCATTCTTCTTTAAGCTAGACTACACATTGAGATGAGAAATGGAATAAAAGATTTTCATTTATTTTTCTTTTTAGGTATTGGTCTAAAGGTGTGATGATGCTATAAAGCTATGGTAAGTGAAGAGGCTTCAATCAATCAAGAGATGGTTCCAATAGATGCAAAGATTTTATTCAAGTTTTCATGTTTGTGATAATACATCATTAACAAATGTCATATTAGAGACGGTCAGAGATCTTAAGAAAAGGCATTGGTTGAAAATCATAAAGTATGCCTTTCCTAATATTTATTTGATTAGAGTGAGGATGGAGATGAATTCTATAGGGAAGAAGATTCCCCCCAACTTGGCCTCCACCACCAAATCCATCCCAATAGCAATACTTGAGATTACTATGACGCTAATTACTAGATTGCATGAGGAGATGCATGATGTGACTCACAGTCACCTCAGTTTTGTTCCGACATGATTGCATGGTGATGGAGATTTTTTTCTTCCCAGATTCGATTGGAACAAGGAGCTCATTTCTCAGCTGAAATTTCCTCCTCTCCTTGACCAAAAAGATAGTAGCCATGGCGAAGAGCACTAGAATGAGGGATGCCAAATAGAAGGTGGCCGAGCTTCGACTTTAAGAGACACTCTCAGAGGAAAAGAGTATAAGGGCCTCTTACATGGGGGTTGTCCCCACCGATAGTTTAAGGGGGGACTCTTCACTCCACCCTTCACATACAGTCCTTCTAGTGCTCGCTATAATGAGCAAAAAGAAAGGAGGAACTTTGTAGATAGTGGAGGATATCTCTCCTTCCCTCTTGGATTAGGTGACTTCATTAGAGTGCAAGGAATCTATATGGAGGCAACATATCAAAATCCAATGCGAGAGGACCCGATGTTGGCTACATTGGACACGGAGTAGGAATGGGAAGCAATGAGAAGAACCTTGAAGCCCAAGAGGCTACTAAAAGCTAGAAAAAAATGCATGGGAAGTAGAAAATTGATGGAGGAATTAGGTGAGAGCCATTAGGGGGTATGAAGTGGTCCCATCCATATTCAAATGTATTACTAACCTATTCCCTTCCAACAATGTTTGAATAATGAAAAGAATTCAGGATGGCTTAGGTGGGAGAGGACACATGGTATCATTTCACATGCTTGGGACAAGGACATGTGTCATCATCGCATGCTATCCAATCTCTTAAAAAAGGAATCCCATTCTTGCTCCCACAGTCTTCAGGCCATGGTCTAGGATGGGAGAAAAGTGTCTATTCCAATCCTAAACCCATCTTAGACCATTAGACTAAGATGAGAGTAATGTTGACAAATAGATTCCTATCCCAAACCAATGCTAGTACCATCCATGTGCTAAGGCCCTTAGCATCTCTACATAGTCCATTGAGGGAGTATGACAATAGGGGCCAAAAGGAGGATGTGAAAATCCCAAATCAAGGGAGGGGAGAGCAATCATTGTGAAGGAGGAGCATGGAAGTAACATAAGGGGATAATCATTCAAGGGGAGGGAAATATGTGCACTTGGTAGGCTAGGAGGAGAGAGTTCTATTTCTATAAAGAAACATTTCTTCTAACATATGAAAATAAAAATAATCAACTCTTGAATTTAATCAATTTTCTTACTTAGAATGTGTGATTTGTCAATTTCAAAAACTAAAATGCATAATATTTGTTTAGTCTATAAAATAAAGGCTAAGAAAAACTTAGACCAATTTTAAATAACTATTTATATGAATCGAAAGGTGCCCCTTTGTGAAGACAAGTTAGTATTTGTACACGTGGCTAGTTGTATGGTAAATTTAATGACTCTAACATGGGTTGTATGCATAAACATGTTGTATTGATACGGTATTGCCACATGTGAGGCATGCCTCTCCATTGGCCCTAATGAACAATGACCTCCTCAGACCAATAATAAAATAGGGATAAAATGATATCTTCACCTTTTACTGCACTAGTTTGATGCATCACATTCATTTATGCATCCACAATGACATGGAATAATAATTTGTTATGTTCTAGAAAACATGGGTAATGAAAGAATCAATAGACCGTATATTTAATGTTAGATTGAGTGGAGACTAGTTCAATATGTCAAGAAACCACACATGGATGAGGAAATAAATAGAATTGAATAACTAAGTGTGTGGGAGAGCTCTCTTGTTGGCCTCGGCCTAGTAGTATGAGTTAATAGTTTATGTATGCACCAAGTTGTACTCATAGTTATTCTAAGAAAATACCCTTTAGGATTGTTATGAGGGAGGCTTAGACCCCCTTCCACTTTGATGCCTAAGGTTGAAATGGAGGTGTGGCCCTAGGGCATTTTGCTACCAGATAATTCAACTTATTGCTCCTAATTCTTCACAGATGATAACACTAGTATATAGTTGGGCAGTATATAGTTGGGCACTGAGGAAAATCTAAGGAATGTCTTAGAGGTCTATAAGGAGTTTGAGATATCTAGCTTGCTTGGGCATCTCTCTCAGAGAAAAATTCGAGGGGTGCTATCAAAGGCTCAAGAGCAAGTTTAAGAAATGGAGGGACAAAAACATCTCCTTGGCAAGCAGACTAGTGGTAGCAAAACACATCTTATTATCCTATACACTGTATGATGTGACAACGTTCCTTTTCTTGTATAGCTCCTTAAAACTGCGAGACAACGTAATTAGAGATTTCATATGGAGGAAAAAATGGCATGCCTTTCCTGGGATTTGTCCACACTCCTAAGATAGTAGGTGGTCTTGACTTAGAGAAAATAAGAAGTAAATGTGAAAATCTATGCATAAAGTGGTTTCTACAACTTCACAGCAAACATGTGTTAGCTTGTCAATGGTTATGCAAAAATGGCTTTCATCACATAAAGGGTCCTTGGCAAGACTTAATCTTATTGGATTGTGCAATCAAGATTAAACAGTCTAAAATTTTATCTAAACTAGTTCAGATTTGGAAGAGAAAGACGAGGAAACAATGGCATGCCCTTTCCTAAGATTTTGCCACAACTCCTAAGATAGCAGGTGATCTTGGCTTAGAGACAACAAGAAGTGTGAAAATCTAGGCATGAAGTGGTTTATGCAACTTTACAACAAAAAACCTTAGGCTATGTTAGCTCGTTATTGTTATGCCAAAACGGCCACATGGCATAAAGGGCCCTTGGCAAGACTTAATCTTGTTGGATAGTGCAATCAGGATTAAACAGTCTGAAATTTTATCTCAACTAATTCATATTTGTAAGAGGACAAGAGGATGCATTAGGGCAAAGGTCATTGCATGGTGATATCACTCGAGGAGTTTGGTGGAAAATCAATAAGTGGCTTGAGAAACTCTTAGTTTTGATTTAATCAACCTTGAAAAATGCCCTATTAAGGGACAAAGGGAAAATGAATGAACTTGTTTATGTAGTATGGCAGATTGTGAGAGCTTTGATTATCTCGAGCATTTGAAAAATTTGAAACAGAACAGTCTTCAACAAAACAAGACCTAGAGAGGTCGACATGAGGAGATAATAGCAAAAATAGCCAGTAGCTTCAAGTTTAAAAAAAAGGGAAAACATGCTTTAACATAGTTTGCTAAAGCTGGTTGCTACGTTCCACAGTCTACCACCCTATGGAGGGTGAGACTTTTTTTCTTTCCCTCATAGAGATTTTTTGTTAATACTATCACTTTCTCTACAAGAAAAAACAAGGGAATATTTTCCTAAGGTTGGAGTGGAGAGTGTGGACAAGGTATATTTGTATAAGTAAGTGGAAAGGGAGCGAAGGGTGCAAAACAAAATTTCACTAAAGGCTTTGCTTTGTATTTAAATGCTTATGAGAGGCACATGATTCCATGATGAGGCATGTGGTATTCACTCCTCCATGAGAGACCTATCCCGTAAAAAGTTCATTTTATATATAGACTAGGGAACGAGGGGATATGAAAATGGTATCTTTCAAAGATAATTTATGTTCCCTTGTCCTTTTTGGCTTGATGTATTTACATGTAATATGGTAGATGTACTCTCGTCATTAATGGGGCCCCCCACCATACAAAGTTTCTATCTAAATCACATCATGTCAATGCCTTATGTCATCATGAATAGGTCCTCCCAATTGAAAATATTTTTAAAAGGTGTTAATTAGTGGAAAAAATGAGGAGCGGAGGGGAAAGGAGAGGGTTAAAATGGAGATTGTCTAATGAGGAAGCCCCTCTATTTATGACGAGAGGGGGCCCTCCCCTTTATAGGATTTATACTCTACTTCTTTCACAACATCCTTATTTAACTTTGTGGTAAGACCTTGAGAGTGCAAAGTGGATATATTGAGTTCAAAATTCACCCATTGCATGAAGTTTTGCATGATATATGCACCCTATGTCATGCGAAAATACAAATTCAAATCCCTATTTCCCTTACTTGGAGAAAATTTTTTTATGCCAATACATCCATCCATCTCTCTCTCTCTCTCTCTCTCTCTCTCTCTCTTTCTCTCTCTCAACCTTTATGACTCTAGGTCTACAACCTCTGTGTGTGTGTGTGTGTGTGCAAGTGCGTGCACACATGTATGCATGCATGTATGCAAGAGTATGCATGTAGGTGAGCATGTGCATGTCTGTGTATGTGTGCACATGCGCATGTGTGTTGTGTGAATATTTATCAAAGATTACAAATTTCTATATAGAAGCCATTAGATTTATACCATTGAGAAAGCGATTATGTAGAGGGACCCTATTCCCCTCGTAGCAAAAGGTGCTCAATTTCCATTGTAATATATACAAATTTTTGTCAAAATTTTGAAATGAATTCATCAAAGTAGAATTAATGTTGCCATTGAGCCACATCCTTGATTTGATGGGTATGAAAGTTTTTAAAAATTTGCATTGCATGCCTCTATGAGTAGGTAGTTTTTTCTTCATGCTATCCAACTTGTCTCTCCCTTCTCTCTGTACAAGTGAGTTGGAACTAGGATCGGGTAATATAAGTCCTTCTATGGCTATCAACTGACTCCGACAATGCAAGCACTAACAAAATAGCATTAAAAAAATGTCATAAAGGACATTAAACTTCAAAATTGTATTTACTTTAAATAACCAAAGGAACTTTTATCCTTTCAAAGGATGAAGAGACAATAAGGTTTAGCATCTCAACCAAGAGACAAAATGGTATGCCAACTAATGACAAACGATGTGTCAAAAGCTACAATGTGAGTAAATCTATCGGGCGACAGAGTGAATGATAACATGCATGTGATTTTTGAAGCCTATTAGTGTTACTACACATTTCACATATGCAATGTTTCAAACACTTTAATTTCACTCTAGACATAGTCCATCATTATTTTAGACCAAAATATATTTTTTAGTATGGAAATTTTATTATTAGCCCAAAGAATTTATATTTTTAGAAACCCTAGAATGAGATCATAATAACATTGTTTCTTTTAAATAACAAATTTGCAGAATTCAAATATTTAAAATATGAAATTGAAGTGAGGACTAAGCACAAAGTAAAACAAGTCGGGGGTAATTAAGGTGCAAAGTAAGGGAAATGTGAAAAAAAGGTAAGGAAGAAATGTGATGTGAATGAAGCTATCTAAATCCAGCTATCCAATGCAAAAAAGAAGCACAGAAAGAGATGTAACAAGCATGTAGACTACCAAAAATGAGCTCAATTGAAGCACAAGAAAGAGTCCATTTTCTTACATCCTCTTTTTAGAATACTTTTATAGCTAACTCAGTCCTCCTTCCCCCTTTTGTAAATTTTAGGGGTCACAAAGTTAGTGTGCCTCTTGTATGAATACCTTGTGGTAAACCTTAATAAAATACCTCTTGTATGTATACCTTGTACTAATCCTTATAACCCTTCAAACATCTCCCCTCCCCCTTCCCCCATGGAATTGGTTGTAGCCAACATCCCTTTGTTGGTGTCTGCCCTAGGGTACCTTTAGCAGTGAGTCGGACCCACAAATTAGGCTCCAAGGAGAATTTTGACCTTTATAGTAGGTATCCTTGCATTTACTTTTCATTTTTTGTGCTTTTCATGAATCCACATGCACAAATTCCAACGGGTGAGGCAAAGACAATGTAGTGCCTTAGAGTGTTTTGCTTCTTTTGTCTTTTGGTAGCTCCTATGCCTTTTCATATCTTTTTTCTTGGATTGTTCTCAAGAAGTTTTGTTTGGCTTCCTCTCCAGAGTTTTGTGGCACTCAAGGTAGCTAGCACTCAAAGCAATCAACAAGTAATGCAAACAAGTGCAAGGCCAAGGCAAGAGTCACTAAGAGGGTAGCACAAAGCACTATCATCAAAAGAGAGCCTATGCTCAAGGTAAAAAGCTCATTTTCAAAGAAAAGTCAAGTACAAGAAAGGCCCCTCAATTAGAAATTTCCAAATGACTGTGTACTTGTTTGGCTATAGGCAATTGAAGAGCTTTGATTTTTTTGATCTTAAAGGATGAGATCATTTACAGCAAAATTTTTTGGCAGTTTCAATATTATTTTCAGCCAACTTCAAGCTCAGAAGATTTTGATGCTGAGACTAAGGCAATATTTCTCTAATGTTCATTGCCATCCTCATGGGATACCTTCCGTACAGCTGTCAGTAACTCTGCACCTGGTGGAGAACTGAAGTTTGATGATGTTGTGGGTAGTTTGTTGGCCGAGGAGATTAAATGGAAGTCTATGGATGGCAACAACCAAGATGGAGCCTTAAATGTGCAAAGGGGCAGATCACAGTTCAGGGGGAAGTCCCAAGAAAGAGGAAAGTCTCATAGCAAATCCAGGGCATGGAACATTGAGTGTTACCACTGTGGCAAGAAGGGCCATATGAAAAAGGATTGCTACAAGCTGATAAGAGAGCAAAAGGATAAGAAAAAGAATGCAAATTGGGGTGCAAATAAGAAGGAAGAGAGTCAAAGGGAGGACAAAGGAAAAGTGAAGATTGAGGAGATCAATGCAATAACACATGATAGTGACAATGACATTCTCTTCATGTCTAGTTTATTTGTAGAGTTGCTTACCACTTCAGATGCACTTATGACAGTGGAAAGATAGGTTGTGTGCATCTTGGAAATGACTATGCATGTGACATAGTGGGAGCAGGTGACATAAAGTTTTCTTTTGCAAATGGGTCTGCATTTGTTTTGAAACATGTGAGACGTGCCTAAGTTGACCAAGAGTCTTATTTCAGTGGGTCAGCTAGATGATGCTGGTTTTCACACCACTTTTGGCTTTCAGAGTTGGAAAATTCAGAAGGGCTCTATGCTTTTGGCCAGGGGTGCCAAGTGTGGGACTTTGTATCCCTTATAATGATATATTGTATGAATTTCATCACCCATAAGCACATAAAGATGTGAATACATGAACAATTGGCATAATACTAAAGAACTAAAAAATGACTATTGCGGGAAAGAGAATTAAGCTAGAGCCCAAGTCGTCCTGGTGGTGCACGATGAAGGTTAGAATTTTATTTGAACCAGGTATTTGTTTCTAAGTCAGGTCAGGGAGCACATTGAGAACTTGATCATGATGAGGATTAATAAAGATAAACTCGAGCCTATTGTCCTCTTTGATTGCTATCAAATTCAGCACAACAACGATTAATTTGTTGCTTGTGTTTTTGACAATGCAAAACAAATGAACTTCATAAAAATTGAAGTAAATATTTGAACCAGGTAAATTGAATATACTTGCTAAGATCAAACAAATCCACAAAGCCAACCATATATGATCTCTGTGTAGCAAAAAGTGGCATAGTAATATGTAGATAAAATATGTTTATGGAACAATATAAATTGATCACAATAGACATGATGAGAAAATTATCCATTGTATGCGTAGTAAGCATGAAATTTCATTAAACTTTGCAAATTTTCATAGGGTGGAGTTTGATCCTTCACGCCGCATGATGCACATTCAATCTTGGTCTTTTGTAGTTGCATAGTAGTCTCCACATTTTTTTTGCATACCATTTTGAAGCTAGTATAGTATTTTGATATGTCTTTCCTAGTTTGAAATCGGCTTGTGTGTGTGTGTGTGTGAACAACCCCTTTTGCATATAAAAGACAAAGGAGTTAGGGAAGAGAAAAAATAGAACATTATAGAGTGAAAGGAAGTGTTTGAGTGAGTAGGTAGAACACCTACGAGAATGTATAAAAAAGTATGTAAGAGTTTAATTGACGCAAGTATGATTGGATCTTTTCTAGAGAGGATTTTGGCTATCCTCATCCTTAATCATACCATCTTTTAGGCTCAAGATATTACAAGCAAAACTTTTCTGCAACTCTACACACACAATGATCTCATCTTTGTTGCTCTAGACTATACTTCTCTCCCTTGTTGTCACACAGAGTGAACAGTCCTCAAAAATGGTTTGATTACTCATCCTCAGGTATCCCATGACTTTAGTGGGAATAATTTTGAACTTTGTTCCTTCCATGGATTTTTTTGTTTGGTCTAATGTACCTTCTTTTGATATGATTTTGTCATCGAAGTAGTCCTTGCCTTGTTGTTGAGTGTGTGCAAAGTTTCTCTTCTCTTGTAGGTTGCATGTGTACCTAATTTTCCTTTTCATAATGCTTGGAATTTATTCTCTCTTCCTTTTATGTGGTATGTAGATGCACATGTTGAGAGGCCTTGTGTTTGATTACCTTGTCTGGCTTCAAATCTCCTTCAAATTTGGCTCACAAAAACATACTCTTTTACTTGATGCATTCTTTTTGTATAGAACGTATGTCTCCTTGGATCTTGGGATTTCATTCATTGTTTTTCAAGAGGAATGCTTGTAAGAGAGAAAAGAATGAGGTGCTCAATGATGAGGTTTAGGACCTACATGTATGGCTTTGGAGCCCATGGGTGAATTATTGGTATAAACAATGTCAATAACTTGAGTTAAGTGTACCTGGTTTTGTACTAATTTTCATTAACATCATATGTGCTTCTTATATCAACTTCCTATTGTCACCTAAAGATTATGAAAGTGCATGCTTGGAGCTTGTTAGGTCTTATGCTGCCTAAAGTAGATTTTCAATATGAACACCTATTCGCCTAAGGACTCCTGTGGACTGCGCCTTGATTTTAAGATTGAGTGCTTGACATGTTGATGTATTTCCTTTTCAATGGGGTTTTATTAGTGCATCTATCATGTCTAAAGATGGAAAACTTGTGCATGTGTATGGGGACCTAACCTATGTGTCTAGGTGCCAACTTACAAAGTTGTAGGATTCGAGAGAATCATATTTGCAAATTTTATTCATTTTGATGCCATGGTTGAGAAACCATGTTATTATTCATGGTTCGGTCCTGAAATGGAGTTTTATCGAATGCCACTCCTTTATTTGTTTTTATCCCTCTTTCTTTCAAAGACCAAAATCATCATTGGGAACATGTTTCTTGGAGAAAGTTCTGTCATCTTTAGTTTTTGTCGAAGCTTTTCTAGTCTTGTACTTGAGTTATAGGGATGTTGGCAAGCTTGTGGCACAACGTCTTCATATTGTAAGATGGGTGGTTGGATTGTGTTCCATCCTTCCAATGATACATGCATCCTTCATTTTGTAAGATGGTTGGTTGGATTGTGTTCCATCCTTCAATGATGCATGCCTCTGCTAATTTGTCTGTCTTTGGTGATGCATGTAGATCTATATTTGCTCTCCTTTCTATCACTTGAGTTTGATTCTTTTCATGTGTTGAAAGCATTCCATTTGCAACTAGGATGGGTTGGAGATCTTCATGTTGAGGGAAATTTTTAAATGATAACTCCATGCCTTGCTTGAGTCCCATTTTTGTGGATATAGACTCACTCTTTCTAGGCTTTGCACACTATTGTCGAGGTACCCATAGTTCTTTCAGCACATTGCATGGTGTATCAATAGTTGCAAGTATTATTGGGACAAGGGAATTTCCCAGTTTCTTGATACATATTTTGGGAATCCATGCCCAACTTAATCTTCTATCCAAGTGTTGATATCTATTGGGGACAAATTGGTGCACATATTTCTTTTGTATCCAGATAGATTTTTTCCTTAGCTATTTGGATTGCATATGATTGCATTGTTGCTAAAGGACTAGTGCCTTTTTTGTTGATGGTTCCATGTTATGTTTTGTTGGGTAGCCATTTGATTGAGTGATTTGCTTTGGAGTCATCTTGGATCTTTATTGTTGAACAAATCTTGACTGGAGAGCCTTCATGTCATCTTGATTTTGTTGACTCTCCCTTTTGAGTCTTGTCAAATTGTGTAGATCTTTGATTGCTAATACTTGTTTGAGTTTATTGAGCTCCTCTTTTAAGTCCTATATCTCATTGTTTTTCTCTGCATGACATGAAGTAAATTTTCTCTTTTGATCCTAGTCTTGTTGTAGTTGTTGCCTAGACTGACCTGTGTCAACTATTGTTGCCAAGTACTCTAGAATTTGTGCATTAGTTGAACATGCTCTTGGAAAATAGCATTGAGTTGTTGCATATATTTTGGTGGGACTATTCCCCCTTGAATGTGTCAAGAATAGGTCTTTGATGGTTTTGATAAGAGAGTGGATCAAACTATTATACTTTTATAGTTGTCTTTGTGGCACTCATGCATGGCCAACATGTAATTCTTGTTCCATGGTTGGCACACATATTTAAGATTTATCACAGAGGATGATTTGTACATCCTTTTTATGCAAAAATGTTGCACTTGAAGATACCTGGTGATCGAGATGTTCTTTAATGCCACGCATCACCCAAGAGACATGTGTTACAGCCTTCTAGTGTAATGCTTTGGATTTCTTCCCCCTTTGTGCAATCTACTTTCAATCTACTTTTCTAGGGGTAGGTTCTAGCTCCTCAGTTGGTTGCACATTTACATTGCCTTTCTTAGCTCCTCTCTTCTTTTTCCCCTTTTTCCTTGTTGGCTGACTTTCCATTGTGCACAAGTTAGTGATAGGGGTTTCTCTTGAAACCATTGCCAAATCACCCTTAGTATTGTCTAGTGCATTTAATGATTCTATGGGCTTTGCACTATGTGCATTGGTGGAGTTAGAGGTGACTTGACTTGTGTCACTATTCGATTTGGAAACCTGTCTTTCTAATATTGCTTCATTCATTTCCCAATCCTTCTAAATTGATTCTTCAATCATCATTATGACATCATATACCTCCGTTATAGTTTTGCAATTATATTCATCCAATTGCTCTTAAATTTCTTCATGCAAGCCCTTGATAAAACTTTTGAATACTGGTGCTCTGTTAGTGACAGATTTCTCTCTATGATAGTGTTTTTTAGCTTGTAGAAATAATATGTCATAGTAACCCGATTATTTTGAACTACCCTTGGCAACGTCACGTTTTAAATCATGTTATCAAATCTTTCATGATTGCCCAAATTTGTGGATGATGCATCTTGATTAAGATCCAACATTGCTCTATCAGTGTGATGACTACAAATTGTAGCATAAAGTATTGTTGTAGCGTGGGCCATAAGCCTGGAGGTGCCTCCTAACCATTTTTCCTCAAATAAAGGAATGAATTCTTTAGGATTGCCTCTGCCTGAGAACATAGGCATGTATGCAAGTGGATAATGTTGCATATCAAGTTCTTGTGGGATTGAATCCAATTGATTCAATTGGGGATAGGATTGGGGTTGATGGATGATAATCCAAACTTATGGGAGGGCCTTAGGTGGCTTTGCGACAATATTGACCCCACCACAAAACCAACCCCTTTCTTTTTCTTTAAGAGAACCTCATCTAGACCCACCTGAGGGGGTTGGGCTCTATCTCCTTGTTGCATCTCTCTCTCTCTCTCTCTCTCTCTCTCTCTCTCTCTCTCCCTCTTTGCTCCCATATTTATTCTTGCAAGAAGGTCAGTATGTTGTTTAGATAGGTCTCCTAGAAAGTTTCCCTTCACAAAAAATGGGCACTTATTTAAATTCGCCCTACTTGAGATGGATATCCATTGTGATGTGGACGTACCATCTTGGGCTACTGAGGAAACAACGCATCCTCTCCCCTCCATAGTGAATATAGGAGAGGGGAGTGGGGATAGGATTGGTGTTGATAGATGGTAATCCTTACTTTTGGGAAGGCATTAGGTGGGTTTGCATCAATATTGACTCCACCGTAACAACCACCCTCTCTCTTTCTCTTTGGGTCAGGCTCATGTTGGATTTTGCTCCCTATGATGTGACTTGGGATGGTGTCTTGGATGGGGCTTAGGATGGTTAGAGGTTGGGTAAACCTCTCGGTAAAGTAAATCTAAGAGATTTTAAAGAAGAGAGTTTAATTTTTATTTTGGGGATGGCAAGGAAATAGTGGAAGTTCCATGCTCCTTTAGATGGATTGGTTGTGTGGATAGTTAGAGTGAAAAGAGTATTGAAGGCAACCCCTTCCTTTAAAATCAATCTCCTATTATGGAGAGTATTGGTGGGAAAGCTTTCAATGGTGGTAAGGGCCAAGATCTCCAAGTGGAATCCAAAAGTCAGCTCCGTGTGGCCATTTTGCAACAGTTTTAACGAAACTCATATGCATTTGCTTTGGGAGTGCTTCTTAATTTGTGAAGTGTGGAGAGAGGTAATCAAAAATTTGAGTAGTGTGCATATTCACATTAAGCTTAAGTGGAAGACGGCCCTGCTAGGAGATAAAGGAAGCTTGAATGATTATTTTTATGAATCATGGTATGTGATCAAAGGAATAGTGATACTACTGGTATGGAAACATAGAAATGATGTGGTCTTCAAAAGATCTCAAATGGAAGGTTGCTTGCTCCACTGTAATCGAGGAGATCAAAAGGATAGTTCAGTCTTTTGGTCATAGAAATGAGTTTCTTAGAGCTTTAAGCCACATCTAGGTTGAAATGTCTTTGCCTTTGCTTAAAAGGCAATTAGATTTACTTTTTCTTTATACATATTTTTGCTTAATACAATTTTGAAGTTTTACTCGCCAAAAAAAAAAAAAAAGATGTACTCAAATACTTGTAAGAAGAGCTATGATACAAAGGCTCTCCTACCATTGAGGATATGTAATTGAGATATGTTGAATTATTGGCCTGTGAGAAAGTGCATCAACCACTACATTTTCTTTTCTAGGAGTGTACTAGATTTGGAATTGAAAAGATTGCAGAAAAATAGCACATGTGCCTTTCTCTCAAAGCTTCAAAAAGTATTGTCACCTTTGATGGGATGGACCAAAATGACAAGTACCCTTGTTGACGTCGTGGATGATGAATCATAGCATTGGTTTGAGGGTTGAATCTACGTAGAAATTAGGAGGTAATCTCTTTGTGATTTAAGTGTTGATGTGAGCTGTCAAAATCTCATAAATGACACTACCACCAATTGCAAGTTGAATCTTAAGGAGGGAGTTCAACTCATGAAAGGAAGCACTATCTAGCAACTCTAGAAGCTCATCCAAATCCATGTGATTGCATGGCTACATTGGGGTGCAAGTGCACCATAGTTTGGAGAGCTCTCGCCGTCATCCTCCTACACAGTGATGCTCTCACATACACTATTAGTAATAATTAGAAAATACGAACATATGCAATTGAGAATTTCAAAATTGTTCATGACTCACTAACAAGCCACCATCTGATATTCAAAATAAGCTCTCTCAAATCTCTCCATAATCTTGTACGTGTTATAGTTTGTGCAGCAGATACATTGTACAACCAGTGGATCTTACAAGTGGTGAAATTGTGGAAGTATGACAAACCCAATGCACAAGCCAAATATGTAACTTGTATCATGTGCATGAACAAGCAATTTTCCTCACAAAACCATTCCCATCTTCCATGTACTAGGCCTTTGGTTGAAGACGTTGAACTTGTCCTAGGCATCTAGGCTCAATCTAAAACAATGCCAAAAGTGTGTTTGCACTTCAAGAATAATGAAGAATGCATACATTTAGTATAACTTTTGCATATGCTCTATTCCATTATATACCAAAAATACGGTCAAACTTTTGATGAATATATAGTATCGACGTAAGTGCCGGTATTTCCATAAAATTTTTATGCTAATACGAACAATTCTTTGGGCAAAAATACAAAACAAAAAGTGTTGTGGGTTTGTTGTTGTCACTTTCTACCATAGCTCTCCCTAAAACAACCTCCCTCTCTTTACACCTACCTTTTCTCCTATCCTCTACCACTTCTTGGAAAGACATATAGCCTCTCCTTATTAAAGTTTGCAAGGCTTCTATAGTTGTGAAAGAAGAGAGATTTTTGCAAGCTCTCCTTCGCTCTCTACTTTTCTTCTATGTAGGGGTTTTATCTTCTTCCTTCTCTTGATTCTACTTGTATTGTGCTGTTTTGGGTTCATGTTTGGTCCTTTTTGCAATTGTTGAGTTATAGATAAGAAGAAAGGGAAAGGATGTGGGTTCTTTGAAGAAGGTTATGTCCAAATTTTCTCAACTCCCTTACTTTCCAAAGTCATTCCATGCTACCTTCCCTATGATGTAACTTCAAGTAGAAGGGACGAAGGGAACAACCTAGAGAAAAGATAGGAAAGACAGGGAAGGATATGAAGAAATGATGGAAATACCTCTTTCCTTTTCTTGGTTGCTTTGTTGTTGGAGTGTTTTGCATATGATGGTCCTTTCATGTGCTTGCTTCACCTATTTTGTACTTGTTAGTAGGGGGCAGCCAGCCTTATAGGCCCTTGATTTTGATCAACGGTATAAAATCGAAAGCCCAAGCTGTGTGTTGACTAAAAGCATATAAGTGATTTTGAAAAATCACGTACGTGCTTTCCAAACCCAGAAACTCTATAAACAACACTCCATTGATAAACTTGAGTATAGTAACAAGCTTCTGTGGTGGCATCGATCGATTCTTGCTCTAAGGTGTGATAACTCCTTCAATATTTGTACTGTGCTCTCGTTGGATTCTTGCTATCTTAATTCGCAACGAGCTAGAATCGGGCGTGACATAGTAATGGTATTCATTGCACATTGAGAATTCCTAGTGTTCGTTTGTGATTTTATTTGCTTCATGTTTCCTGCTTTGCATTTTGTCTTTGTTGACTATTTGCTGTCCATCGCTGCCCATCGAATTGCTGTTACATTGAGACGCTTATTGTTGTAGTCCATTGCTTCGTTGATGTTTGCTGGGAATAGTTTATCTGTTGTTGATGCTGCCTACATCACGTGTAAAGCATCGTTGCTTGGTCCTAGAAACTGGAGTTGACACTGTACTCTAGGCCAAACGCTCGTCTCTAGCATCAAACTGCTGCTCAAGAATCAATTGCTATGTGCTGCCCAACAATCGTAGTACCCTGGCAAGCTTTCCGTATTAGTATTGATCGCCTTTGCAGTCGCCCATCATCTGTACCATCACCTCCTCTCTCCATCGACAAACTCTTCGTTTCCTCTACCATTTTTGCCTCTGATCATGAGCCCCGCCTCCCGCACAACCTGCTTTTTTGAGTTGTCTTTGGGCACATTCTCTTGCACAACCCTTTTCTCCTGCTTTACATCCTTTACAATAATGTGACACTATGGACGATCTATAGAAATCAGCCGAAAAATGTCGATGTAGTTGCAAGGTCACAGGAAATATCGAGATTGACGATCCCATAGGCTGACCATGTTGCGCCCTTTATAAATGAATGTGGATGCAAATATTTTGCATTCTTGGACTGAATAGCCGGCCTCTGCACAGATCAACCGAATGGCTTTAAATTTCATTCCGCAAGCCAGCAGCTAGAATGGTACTAAAGTCGAATATTTAGAAATGTTTTCAAGGCGCAATTTTCTTTTTGGAGGTGTGAGCACGCACGAGGTAAATTTGCACAGCATTTGGACATAACTAGATACCCCATCTATAGTTAAACTATGCATCACATGTGGACCTTCTAAACATCTAGACCTTCTAAATTGTTAACACTCATCCGGCACTTAACACTTTCCCTCCCAGCTGATAACTGAAACTCAAAGTGACAAACTTAGTTCGGCACCGTCGCTCGGCAAAACAAGCAAGACATTGCTTAATATTGTTCCAACGTCTCAATATTGTGGTCCACATTGCACACTAGAGGACAAACAACGTACACATGTCCTCCAACGTACACATTGAGCTAGAAGTATCATGTGCATGCTACAACATACACATTGAGCTAGAAGTATCTATCATGTGCATGCTGCTATTGACAACTGTGCACAATATGCCCACCACCATTATTCTGTTGTGTTGAGAATGATTGAGGATTAGTAGCAGCACAACCGTGATAAGGTAGCTACCTAAAAGATAATTGTACTTTTGGCTTAAAGGTTTTATTCAAAGATTTTATTCCAAAGGTCTACTTTCTTTCTTTTTTATATATGCATGCCATTGCAGTTGCTTAGCACTGCTGTATAGAGGTCTACTCTCTTAAAAGTTTTGTACTAAGAAGCAAATCCAGCAAGTCACTTTTAACCGTAAATTGTGCAATCATCTACTATTATGTGAATTCACATGATAGTAGATGCTATCATGTAAACTCACAGGCGGGATCATGACATGATAGCATCTACTATCATCCGCTCCTTGAGCTTGATGAACAAAAAAGATAGCATCTAGCAAGGTCTTTTTTTAAGTTTAATAACAAGCGTATCCTCCAAGTTTTGGATGATCGACCACCTACTACTTTATATCTAAATTATTGATAAAAGATAGGTTTTGCAAGTCCTCTTTGAATTTTAGTACCAGCATGTGCTTTCCTCGTTTTCTATTTGTGGGCGCAGGTTAACGTGAGACTTATTCTCATCGCTTATATTTCTGGCGCCCAGGGGAGGACTCATTCCCTTGAATTATAACGTTTGGGGAAGGAGGCACGCCGCCTCCCCCCCCCAACACTGTGTGGTTATAATAATTATATACCATATATTATCATGCAAAAAATTTCAATTGCTCATCCATTCAAAATTGCTTGTTTTCAATTTGAATTCTTACAACATTCCTCTCTTTTGATGCATGTTCTCGATGCGAGGGAGCAAGGAAATCCAAGCTCTGAATGCAAGATCTAAAGATATTGACACCTTCATTCATATCATTGTAGTCCATGTGATAATATTGTATAGACTGCAATGAGAATCAGCTATGAGCTCTTGTAAGCGTTGCCTTATTTATGTATTTGTAGGGCTTCAACTCCCAAATTGCACAAACAATATGAACATCATGAAGTCAATAATAGATCACCACCTCTGACATTTGCAGGGAAAATCGAGTCCTAAAGGACCTTGTATCATGTCTCATGTCCATATTTTTACTTGTTTATTTTGTTCCTTTAAAATTTCGACAGAATGTTAGGATTCAGGTTTAATTTCGACTTATTAGTTACATGCACCACGACAAAAAGGTTGCCTGCTGCCGCAAATCTAGTTTTATACGACTAACAACTTGTTTAGGGTTTAGGCCATGACTTAAAGTTTGAAAAACTATATTTGTTTTGTAGATAATCTATGCCGAATTCCTATCACATTTACTGATAACAGGGAGTCCGACCATACTCTGACTACCCATAGAGTCCTCGTCAGCAGCTTTTGTCGACAAGTACAATAAAATACACAAGATCCAACTCAGCCCAATTCCAAACCGACCAATATCCGACTCTGCAAGGCACTAAACGAAAAAAGCTTTCCGATGCTAGCCCAACTTTTGGGAGCCCAATGGTACATCTGACACCGCTACGACCAATACCGATCGAACGGAATCCTCAGATAGGATCGGACCTCCACTCCACCATTGCTACACCCACATACATCCAACTTTTTTGACCACGAGCACCCAGCAACATCTATTAGGCCACTTGCTTCCATGTTAGTACTTAAATGTTTTAAGTAGCCCGGTGGTTGAAATCGGACAATTAAGGATTTTAAAGTTTGCAAAACTATATTTGTTTTGTAGAGATCTCCATGCGGACTTCTTACCACCTTTAGCGTTCTCTCATGTAGGCTTGCCTTCTATTTTCTCGATAAGGCATCTTTAACTTTTTGGATGTTTTTATTGCTGTTTTGAAATTTGATCTTTTATTTCGTAGTGTGTAGATTTGCTTTCAATTTTCTTGGTACGACACTTTTATTCCACTTATTCAACTTTGTGTTTCGGTTTTGCATTACTTGTTTTTTTGGCTTCTTGGTATGGCATCTCAAAAAATTTGACTTTTTTATTCCACTTATTAAACTTTGTGTTTCTGTTTTGTATTATTTGTTTCTTTGGCTAGAAAGCATTCTTAGCAGGGTCATTCTAGTGGCAAGAATAATGACCCACAATGATGATGAACTCCAATTTCAGTGGAATGGTCCATTCCCCCTTAGCTAATTGGCACTTCAAAACAAAGCAACGCAAGTTCATGATGAAAATTGTGCTTCAAAATGCAAAAAACATTGTTCCATGTGTAAGGTTGAGATGCATGCCAATGCAAGGAAATCTCAAAAACATCTCAACAAAGAATAGAAATTTGGTTTCAAGAATCCAAATATATTACAAGAATTCGCTAAAGCCATTCGATTCAAAAAAAGACAATCAACAAAGCCCCAAAAACATCCAAAATATAGCAATTGGAACAATCAACTAAGTCCAAAGGATGGTGATCAAAAGAACCTAGCAGGGAAGTCTCTCTAATGTGAAGCTCAATAGATATCACATGTGTAGGTACTTTCTGTTGCTCGTTGCGCATACTCTGTTAGAAACTCAATGTTTTCAAGTCCTGCTGTCTAACATTTCCATATTGAACAAGATATTTCTAAAGCAAGATTACTCGAACTGCTCGCACAAGCACCTTACTACAAAAGTTAACATCGACCATGCTCTACGTATCATGAACACAACTCTTGTGATATTATCTTATTGAAAAGGTAGTATCCCCAAAAATAAATTATTACCCCCTTACACCTCCATTTCGATGTTTGGATGGTAAAGCAATCCCCTCTCGTTCCACACCCGCCAAAATAATGCCCTCTAGCGACAAGGCATGGGTCCACACAATAGTATTTAAAGTTAAAATCTAAGTGAAATTTTGGAGACAAGGAAAGCTCAAAGATTTGTTAGCGCAAGTCTCAATTCGACACACCATGGGGAAACTGCTCATCAATGGATTCATGTGCACAGATCTCGAAATTAAGAGATTGCATCTTCAAGTTTTTCAGGCACCGAAGCCTATCTTACCCGGCCTCATTCGACCCAGTGGCATCTGGCTATCGATATAAGCACATGCCTCCGCAGAAGCCATTTCCATTTCACCCACATTGATTCCTGCATTACAAATATTTGCGAGCCGCCTCATATGCCGCAAGCCATACCCTGCCAATGATCCACATCGAGCCTCGAATGTTCGGACCTAGCACAAGAAAAAGTAGAGAGCCAAGTTCCACGTGAAGCTATTCAGCATCTCAAATGGATAATGCGTGGCATTAAGATACTTCATTTCCTAGGAAGCTACTCACCATAGCTTTCAAACAGCCCCAGTTATCTACCAGTGGTTGTCCAGGCGGCCTTATCTCATTCAAAATAAGCGATCCTTTCTCGTGTCCAAAAATAAGTTCTCCTACCAGCCGGATGCTTCTGTCCAAATGGTTCCTGTATGCTAGTTCCTCGAACAACTCTTGCTGAGCTGCCAGCTTTGCATTTGAGTCTTCATGGGCCCTCTCATACTGCATAGATGTAGCAAAAGAACAGCTGGAAATATTGCACGCCTTGAATCATGTATACTAAAACAATGCTAAAATCTAAACTTTTAAGCAATGTTACGAACATGTTAGCACCGAGCAGGTAATTGAACTGTGCTAAACTTCACCACCGTGGACACTTTTGAAGAGGGAAAAGGAACGTTACATGTAAGACCGATTATGTGACATCGTTAAGGCCTGGTAGATTAGCGGTAGATGATGCTAATGGTGAGTAAAACAAAGTTGATAGTCTGACAAGACAACGTACTCTATTTAATATGGGGGTTTGACAACAAGTTACCTTCTGCCAGAGATAGAGAAGAACTGCATCTCTTTGCTTTGTACCCACATCTTCCCTTTCTTCAATAGTTTGCAGGCCAGTAGAGCTCTGATTAGAAGGGTTATTGCCCATGTAGACACAAACCTTTTCACGACTTATCTCCAAATCACCATATTGCATCACGTGGGATCCTGACGTGTATGTATTGTAATTTGATGTCCGCATCTTTACCTGTGGTTAGTAATGCAATCTATGTAAGTCCTGCAGGCACAGAAAAAGATCATTCAAGCATTCAAACATCATGTATGCCTATTACCGTATCGTATTGATCCTTGAGCGACTCCTCCTTCAAGTTGTGAGCCTCGCTGGATAAAACGAGAGATGGTTAGGAAATTAGCTGAGTGCAGCTTTAAAAAATCGTACAGCATCTATCCAAGGCTGTATAAATTAGTATGGTCAAGTTTTCAGCTAGTTTCATAGTTTTAGATAAATCGTGTAATCGATCTGACCTGTCTTCCATCCAAGATACACTGTAAAGATCTCCAAGGCAGGTAATATATTCAGGAGGCGGCGGAGGTACCATGCCAGGACAATAAGTGCCCCAGCTGCTCTCATCAGCGTTTGAAGCAGTGGTTGCATATATGCTCAGATCATTTGGGAGGAGGCCCTCAAAAATGCTTCCGCTTTCACAGGCTTCAATATAAACTACCTGCTTGCAAAGCATGCTAAAGTTGTAACTGAAGCAACTCAAGGAAGAATATACAACATAAAACAGAACAAACGAATCTGAAGTACCATTTCTTTGTAGCCTCGAGCTTCATGCTTCATTTTGAAAGCTTCTAGTAGATCATTTGCAAAAAGGTTAGGATTGGTCGGCATTCCTAAAAGGAACCAAGGGGGTGAATGAGAAGAATTCCAGATTAAACATTAAATGAGTTGACACTGTGGATCCCCTCGTCAAAAACAGAACAGTGCAGTCGATGCTATCCATTCCAGTAGGAAAAACAGAGGAAGGAAGAGGAGCTAATAAGAAAGATGCTAACTGCAAACTGCACATATGACTTCTTCAGCTGAGCTGAGCTTCCGCAATTCATAGGACTACAAGTGAGCCCGACCCACCACCCACGCACCTACAGCTCAACAATATGGAAGCGCAGGTGCCGATCTACGCTAACCAGTAAAAATGAGAAGAGAAGGTCATGCATCACAAAACAAATTTGAACGACGAAAGATATAACTGAACGATCCCATTACATTGCAGACGCACCGAGTACTCCAGGACCTCCGTGGTCGGAATAGAACATGAAGATATGATCATCCGGTCCACTGTCGATCACCTTCCCGCTGCCACCAGTTAGACCGCTCTTATTTCCAAGGAATGCAGCTATAAAGTTGCTTACTGTGACGTTGTCTCCCGTGTAGTCCTTATAAGTATTATCAGAAAGAAAGATAATTTCACGAATTGGTGGGTCGATAAAAAAAACAAAAAATTCGACACAGTACAGGACTCATGAAAACAAAGGAATTTTACAGCAACTCGACCTCACAATAATCTTTCCCATCTCACCTTGGGAACTCCAGAGTATACATCTTTTCCCTCCGGATTGTTGATAATCACGCCAGGGCGAGGATTCGCAGAACTACTAGCAATATCATCGTACATGAAAACTACAATATGCTCCTCCT
Organism: Dipteris shenzhenensis; assembly: GCF_047967505.1. Taxonomy (NCBI): domain Eukaryota; kingdom Viridiplantae; phylum Streptophyta; class Polypodiopsida; order Gleicheniales; family Dipteridaceae; genus Dipteris; species Dipteris shenzhenensis. Next base: position 42,155,987 of record NC_141627.1, on the reverse strand, counting down.
CCAGCCCGCCTCGTCTCAAGAGTTGGTAAGCATGGCAGACGTCGGCCTGCAAAATGTCGAATTCCCTCTCGTGGGAATTATAAGCTGGAATTCTAAGCGAGAGGAAATGGCATGCAACAAACAATGCACATCGTGCCAACCTGATGCCGATAGTTCCCATAGCCTGCAGACCCTGCAATCAGAATGGCCCATCTAGTTCCTGTTTCAGATTTAATATCTTTAGCTCCCGTGGGCATGGCGAGGAAACCACCCTGGTAAGTTGAAGGTATGGAGCCTGCATCAGCTGCATGACCAATATCTCTACTTGCAAAGGCAGAGATGGACAGCCAGCATAGGTAAACCAAGCACAAACGACGCATGGTTGCTTAAAGACTAAGAAAGATCATTTCAGATTCAGCGTCTCGAAAGGCGAGTACACTTAGATCAGTCGTATGAGTTGCTACAGAAATAGCATCATTGAGGTGCCTAAGTTTCTAAAACGAGGCAAACGGTCCACACACTCCACGTTAAGGGTAGGGCGGTGTGTTCACACAAATGTGATTATCCACGTGGCCTGCCAGTGGTTGGTGCTGCGGTGTTGTTTGGTCGTGGAAGTGTAGGTATGTGGCCCTGGCAGATTTATCATGCAGGGCCTCTAGGGAGGTCGACACATAGTATGCAAGCCATGTGTTTGAAAGAAGCAAGTGTTTTATTCTTGTTTTAATGTTGCTGAGACGAGTTTGTAGTTAGATGGAATCCAACGTCGTGAAAAGTAGGTAGTGGTCTGACCAATAGACAAAGTTTGTTCCCGTTTTGGGTTGGGGGAACGTCAGGTTAGTCCAGATATAGTGGAAGGTAAACTAATTACACACTCATAATAGTCTATGGCTAGATCCATAGACTATTACGGGTGTGTAATTAGTTCTGTGAGATTGTAGTGTGACATAAAGTCTTGCAGTAGTTGTTTTGCATTGCAGGACGTATTGTAGTCTACGCTGAAGTCTCCCATTGCATATGTGAGTATTGTGGGGGGGGATCTGTAAGAGTACATTTTGCAGACCTTGAGGTAGAAGCTTTGTACAGATTAATGATTGCAAATTCACCGTGTTGTTTCGTACGGAAGATCGTGAGCAAGCACTGATACTTCTGTATTGAGCTATCGATTCGGTGGACGAGGTAGAGCGAGTCTTTGTAGTAGGTTGCAATATCGAGGCCACTATCGATGGAAGCGTGTCAAAATGCCGGAATGTGCACTGGATCGGCATCCTTGACTCTTGTCTCTTGCAGTTAGAGAACCGTCATAAGGCAAAGACCTTGTGTTTAGACATTGGAGCGTATTTGTTCCGGGTGCTTCATTAGTGAAGCCGTTGTGTTCGAATCCCCATTTGCAATCACGTCTTAGTCGTTCGACCTCTTGTTGGACCATTGGGTCTATTGTGTTCCAACTTGGAGAGAAGGAAGAGTTTGGAGGGCTCACGGACACGAGAAACAGTACTGTAAACACCGTGCATCTTGATGCATGATGGATCAAATGCAACCTCTTCCATGGTTAGACCTTGCGAGCGGTGTACTGTACGGGTAGCTGCTGGTTGTACGGGGAATTGCTTACGTGTGATGTTATTGAGGTGGTTCTTTCTTGCAACTTAGAGCTCTCGGATAACTTGTAGAATGGGAGTCCATCGTTGCGGTGTCCCTTGTTTGTACATAAACTTGTTGTCGCTCTGTGCTTTTGTTCCTATTCGCGAGTTGCTGAACTTGATCCAAATGACTGGAGGTTTTGATTCGTTGGCTACTATCTTTGAAGACGGCATCTATACCATTCACCATCCCATTGTTGGTATCATATTAGGAAAAAAAGGAGCTCATTTTGGGGCCTTTTAGGGTTTAGAAAAATAGGCTCTTGACCAATCAAAAGAGGGCCAATGTAACGTTGGAAAAATACCAAAAACCATGTAAAAGTATAAAATAAGTCATATTCAAAATCTTTTTCTTTTATTATGTCTGACATACGTGATCTTCAAAAGATGATTTTTTGTGCAGTATTTGATGATTCTGACATTGCTAACGCGTTCGGAGAGGGCCAAAACCCCCAAATCGACCCTAGAGACGCCGAAAACCGACACCCGGAGGCTCGAAAAAGGAAAAAAATGCTTGGAATGGGGGATTAGCACAAAAACGCGATTTGGCCAGCTGGCACTATTGGTTTCTTGAACTTCAGATTCTTTGGCATGGCTATGAGAAGTGCCGGAGTACTTCAAGAATTACACAAGTGGCAGTGTCCCCATAGCCATGTCAAGACCACTAAGAGAATGTGAAGTTCAAGAAACCGACAGTGCCAGTTGGCCAAATCACATTTTTGTGCAAATTCCCCGTTTCGGACATTTTTGCCCTTTTTCGAGCCTTCGGGCGTCGGTTTTCTGTGTCTCCAGGGTCGATTTGGGGGTTTTGGCCCACTGATAATCAAATACTGCATAGAAAATCAAGGATCTTATATATACATTTAATGTGAAGCTTGGGTGCTAGACTGCCTTTTTTGCAGTAAGTATCCGTATTTTATGGCATTTCCCATATTTTGAGTGCAACAAAAATAGGTAAATAGTGAATTTCTTAGAGGGAAAATGAGTTCCCTTCTTTCCTAATTGGCGAGGTTGCCAAAATAGATTTCAATAATCATCCCTTCTTTGAGTCTCAATTCTTTGTGTAGCCTAGTCTCGTCAACCTTGGGTCTGCAAGGATGCTTAGGGATTTGCTGCATGATTTGTGCCTAATGTATGTGGCTTGTAATATATTTGGCTGTGTATCGAGTGTGTTGAAGACATAATCATTGCGCTTATTTTTTGAAGCATTTCTGTAGAAAAGGTGTGACACAGTATGTTGGAATGGCGGTTGTCTAAGGTGGTGGATGTTCAGAATGTTCAGGCCAATATCGGTTTGCTGCCCAATTCTGATTCTATAATTTAACAAAGCTAGGAATGCCCTATTTTTTTGGTGCATGGGAATATCTAGCTGGTAGTAGAGGATGTGTGACCTCCAAAAGGATCCGATGGATTTCTCCAGAAATATCGAGGAGTCTTTTGTGGGTTTGGCCTAGTACAAGTCACCAGAGAGCAATACATCAACTCTGCCGAAGAGTTTGTCATGGTTGTGCTTGATCTCGTGCAAGCACAAGTCTGTGACGACAAACGTGTTGACTCTGACCCAGGATATCTCATCAATGACCACGAGCTCCACGTTTCTGTAGTTTCTAAGCCGATAGGGCAGTGTTTGCAGATGTCAAAAGCAGGAGATGCAAGGATGAGTGTATGGCCATTCCACGCATTACGTGTGTAGCCCTTCCAGTGTAGGCAAGGAGCAACACCTTTGGGAGCTTGACATCTAATGTTTGATTGTGTCAGTAGACCAAAAGCATCAACATGAATGTTTTCCTTATTCCTACATCCCTTGAGAGAAACAGATGAAATCTAGTTTGTGGTTGTAGCCTCGAGGTTCTTAAGCATGATATCATCCAAGATGTGCTTTTGTTGTTTGTTTAACTCATAGATCGATGCATAGAACTCTTCATTGGGCATGAAACCGATGTTGCATTGCTCTTGCATTGTTGCAGTTAGTATGTGGATGATGTATTGTTATGGAGGTCCATCTCTTTCCCAAGGTTGAATGAGGGTCAAATCTCATTCGTAGCATTCATGCTAGAAGATGATGTAGAACTTGTAGTAGCAGAAGCAGTGTTTGTAGAGAATGTTGTGCATGACGAGATCTTATCAAACATTGGCAGTTAGCTGTGATCTTCGCCACATGTGAGTTATACATGTCATGCCAAGTTAGGTTCGTAGTAGAGAGGGCATGCTATCATAGATGGAAAGGCGGGCACTGCTGCCTGCACTGTTTTTCAGGGTCTTTGGTTTTGTTGTAATTGTTGAAAGTTCTGTATAATCTGGCCTCGCCTCCTCGCATGTTCTAGGTGGAAGGGACCGTGTGCTCACTGGTGAAAGTTGCCAGGCAAATGTGATGGAGCATGGACTTGAGGTGGATGTACTTGGTGACAATGTCGTCAAAGAAGATGTTGGTACTGTGAGACTCCATTTGTTGAAGTTTTCCTCGTCTTTTTAGTAGCAATGTAGGCTCACCAAGGGCGCTTGTGTTAATGTAGTAGAACTGCCTAATTGCGCTTGTGAGAGGTAGTGATAGGCATAGGTAGGCAGCTTGCTGTGCGTTGATGTGTTGTGTATTGAGTATAGCATTCCCAATCTTTTTAATGTGCTCATTCGTCGATCCATTGCTTTGCATGCTTGATATAAGAGCTTCTTGGGCATCATTGGTTGTTTCTTTATCGTTCTCGGTGATGTACGATAATCAATACGATGCCCCGCCATGAGGGTTCAATATAAGTTGAATGCTTGTGTTTGCTTGCCATAACTTCGACACCATAGAATTGAAGCTATTAGTGGTTGCCTCTTCAAGAATATTGTTACCTGTGTGATTCCGCTTCATAGTGCAAGTATGTACTTATCATTCGACATTCCAAGCTCTCACAAGAGCGCATTGAAGTCGAGTGTTAATGTTGATGACGGCATCAGGAAGGAAGTGATTTGTCTCCTTTTTCACCTTGTAGGACACCAATTGTTCGCCGCTGCGAGGCTTGAGAATTCATGTCGTCATCATGGGTGGTCATGGAAACCCGAACTTGCAAGTTGTGCTTTGTTTCCTGCAATTTTTTTTAATGCCTATGGGTTTGAATGTCTTAGTTAGTAGTGATGCATCAGTTGTGATGTAGTTGTCAATGAATGCTTTGATGACACTGTTTTCTGAGGACCCATATATGGGTGCATCAACGCTCCATATCAAACCATGATCATGTTGGCTCCCTCTATTTTGGAACTCTGTAACAAATAAGGAGTCCACAATTGTTCCTAATATTGCATTGTATTTCTTCAGCAAGCACTTCATAGCTTGGAATTTGTGGGCGTAATAGCGGGCTGCTGTTATGGGGTCTGATTGAATCATGCCACAGATGTCATTTTGTGTCCCACTGTATGAGGCTCGCCATAGAGGGTCTTGTAGTTTGGATAAGCACCGTAGTAGGGTTGCCACAACATCTCTACAACCAAAAAAGTGATAAAGAAGGTAGGCGGCCCAAGCTGGTGAACCATTGCGAATAATTCCCTCTTTAGTTGATGTTTACAAGTAATTCACAGATGTATGTAAGCATGTGAAGTTGTAGTAACCAAAATTTGATTGCAACAACCTCTCTATGTTTGTGTTGACTAATGCATCCCTGGCATGCAATGTTGTCCCCCTTAGTTTCCCTTTGTGCATCTATACCCATGTCGATGAAAGAATTTGTCGCACGAGAATCTTCATTGTTTTGAAGAACAAGTTCTCTATGCCAGTAGCAAATTGTTTGTCCTCATTCATCAGCTTCCACTTTGCAATCTCTTGGTAGCTTGTTTATTTCGAAACTTTGTACGCATGCAGGTGGCCATAGTACAATGTTGGGAATGCTAGATCTTCGTAGCACTTATCTTTAAAAATGCTCAGTGACAAGTCCAATAACTTTACCTTTTACCTTTCTTTCCTGATGTGCTAGAATCTGGTTGGGTATCAGAATTTTGTCCAACTCTTCTACCTCTGGTTGCATCTCCCAAAGAAGATCCTCAGGCACATCACCTTGAAAATGCCTGAGAAGACTCACATGGAAAGCATTGTGAATCCTCCAATGATCAAGCAACTGTAATTAAAATGCTACATTATTGATCCTCTCAGTTACCTTAAAAGGCCCATAATACCTCATACTCAACTTAGGAAAAAGCCATGTATGACCCCTTGTACTTTTTAGCCTTGCCTTCTGAAAATGCAGCAAGACATAATCACCTTCTTTAATATCAACTTCACGATGGTGTTTGTTTGTTGTTCTCTTTTGCTTATCCAGTGACCGCCGCTGAAGTGCTTGCTTCACCTTCTGATAAGCTATATCCAAGTATTCCACATTCTTATCAGCCTCAAAATATTTATCTTTGATGGGTGGAATCTTATGGGTGCCTTCCACTGTCTCCGATGGAGATTTACCGTAGAAGAATGCACCGTGTTATTACATGCATATTCAACCAACGGTAAAAATTTCTCCCACTGTGTGATTGGTGCTCCAAAACATAGCATTTAAGCAAATCCAACGCTGTGGAATTGGCCTCCTCCGATTGCCCATCTATCTGTGGATGAAAAGCAGAAGAAAACTAAAAACTAGTGCCCATATTCTCAAAAAGTCCCTACCAAAAGATGCTGGTCATGCGAGGGTCTCTATCACTCATGATAGAATTAGGCTTGCCATGATATTTAAAAATATTATGCATAACCACTTCACCTAGAAGCTCATGTGTATTGTTGCTGTGGGCTGAACAAGCCCACTCATGTAGTTGTGTGTGCACTGTAGACTTCATTTGATTGCAACCAAAACTATTGCATTATCCGAAAGGAACCTAGGTAGTAGGTGGTTTTTGACGCCCAGAGCCATGTTCTCCGACCAGAACTTTAGTGTTACTTGTCTCCGTACTTGGTTTAAGTAGTTTGAAAAAATGAAATGTTCATTTTGCAATGGGGCGCACTTGCATTTTCAAAAAGGGCCTTGATTGTGGGACATTACTTTTTGAAGCTTCATTGCCGCAACATGCGCATGGGAAGCTTGGAGTGTCTTCCACCGTCTTGTTGTATGACAATTTATTATCTGCAATGGTTCTCTTTCTTTTTTGTGACCCCTTGGTGCATTGTGCAATGATTCCATATTCTATACCTGTTTGTGTTCCCACGGTGTGGGGGGCTATGCTCGATATACCTACCTGTGATGGAGCAGCTTCATTGATACTTGGGCGAGAGGAGAATGCCCATAACCCATAAACCTTGCTGCAAAAAACACTTAAAGAGTACCGCTCGTGAGGATGCTCCTTTTGGAATTGGGATGCTATGTCTATCGTAGTAAGGTCGGGAGAGATGCATAGTGTTTCGATGAGCTTTGCCTTGTCCTCCTTTGTCCAAGCGGTGTACCTCCTCTTCCTTGCGAGTGGAATCAATGGTGGGCTGAGAGAAGGGCAACAACAATTGTTTACAAATATTGTGTGGCGAGCTTGTGTGTTGAGCGACCCCACATCCACTCTCTCAAGTGGGCATGCTTCATTCCAATAAATGAGCGCTAAAGTAGTAGCGAACTTGTCAAAAATGCATACCTAGGAATTGTGCAATAAGGCTCTTGAGTTCGAGGAATTTTGGAGAGCCGACGATATGTATGGCTTCTGCAAAGGCATGGGTTTAGTAGTAGCGGAATGTGCTCCAAGGAGATCATGACAAGGTGTTATTTGTCCCACAATTCTCTCTATTAGGTGGTCATGGACACTACCTCTCATGACTGGCCCAGCAATAAGCATGCTGCGCAAAGGACGTATGTGCAGTTGTTGTTCTCCATGATGAAGTCTGTGTCCCAAGCAAGATTGTATGTGTCGATGTTGGAATCGGTCTTCGTTCTTAATGCCGCTCTTTGTTGATACTCAAATGCTTGATGTTAATCATGCTAAGAAGCAACCAAGCAATGAATGTTAGTGTACACTTTCTAATTTCAATGGTGCACTTGGGCCACCTCTGATTATGGTCTAAATAAAATAGGGAATTTGGTGCTCATATCAAAGGATGCTATACATGTCTGAGCGACGTGCACACAATGATAAAGATTCATATCTCTTGGGGCCTATTGTGCACATGGTCCGTGCTATCACACAATTTGCTTTTTCTTTTTTGCCAACTACAACTGCTGTACAAACTGAATAAGTGGCTCACTCATTGTGTGAAATAAGCATACACCTCAGGGGATTACGTGCACATGCTCTTCAGGCTTTGGATCTTTCAGGTTTCCTGCTCACAATACTTGAGTTGCTCACTTCAAAGTCAAATGCACAAGGGAGTATGGATGGTGTGTGTATAGACAGAATAGATGCAACAAAGATGTCCCCTAAGGAAGTTAATAATGCCAATACTTATAGCTCATGCATTCATACTCATAAACTTTACAACATCCCATGACTCTCTCACAAGTGACTATGAGAAAAAGAGTTGTTTTACTGCAAGCTATGTATGCTCCCGTCGTGGATTGGAAGTATGTACATCATTTCACCACAATTTATTTAAGGCTATGTACAACATCAGGTGCCTGTGGTGAACAAACTGGTCGAGGAGGTGATAGTCATTGTGTCTAAACATGAGTATCAAAAGTAGTGATGGACCCAACATTGCTTATAGTAAAATCACCCGAAGCTCGACAGTTCGGTAGAAGGCTCCGGGTAGCAACAACGCTATGTGTGTAATCCTCAATGAAGGGCTACCATAACTGAACCACATCGTCCACATATGGACATCCCGTGAATCTTCACTTCCACATGGAAGCCATCGCGGAGAATCACACGGCCTTTAAGTGAAGGGATTCAGAGAATGTCCTATGCAATTCCACACATGTAGCAAAAGGGGTGAGTGAGATCACAACTCACATGGGAGCCCACACACTCGCCACATTGAAACTCAACCGATGGCCCATTTAGATCAATAAAATGCAACACTCCATTAACCTGCAAAACTGATACAAAACCACATTTGAATTTGATTTAACATGGTCAAACTTATTATTGTAATGTCAATAGTCACTAAGCAGCCGTATTTCTTCCTGAGCTTACCTTTTGATCCTACCCAAGATTAGAAACTTGCCATGTAAAGGTGGCAAGTAGCCTCTCATGAAGCCTACCCTCAGGCACTACTGCAAGGATAGTGAAATAAAAAATAGTGAGAAAATGTCGTGCGTGCATGTATGCGATGTTCCTCGCCACATACATCACAATATGGCCATCGAGAAATTCTTGAATCAAGCATGACAAAGTGGCTCGCCGGTCCTCTACACAAGACAACTACAACAAAGATGACACCTTATATGGCATGGATATGTTTCATGAACGATGAATGAACAAAAGGGAGCAACTTACTGTGGCACAATCTTTGGGTTAGGCTTGTCCACTATAATGATTTGTTCCGATGTAGGACTATCAAGATCAATGTTTACAACCACAAATGCGATTATTTCCATCACTGATGTGAAAGGAACTCTCCCATTCTACATCGGTTGCATCACCCATGGAATGTATACACTAATTGCTTTTTTGGGTATGAGATAAAGTGTGCCATCAAAAGGCTCTTCTTTGACGACACTGGTCGTTGCATTGATGCGTAGAGACACATCACAGGTTCCACCATCATCGATGCATTTCTTCACTATCGAAGGGCCCTCTATCCTGTAAAATTCCTCTACATCGAGGATGTCCCTTAACTAGAAAACATAGTTGTGGGGAACATGTAGAGTAATTGTTTCATAACATTTAGAGTCAATGAGGTCGACTCGCATGTACGTGGCGTAAGTTGTATCTCTTGCTTTATAAGTTTTGTACTTAGCCACTACATGGCCCTCAAATGCAAAGCAGTGATTGACATACTCAGATAACTCCATTATTTTCAAGATCAGGAGTGCATTTGGATAGCCAACTTTGTGATTGGCTGGCACCAAGGCCCTTGAGTTTGGGGGTGTTTGTGTTGAATATGAGCACAAACTTTTTAGGAATTGTAAGTGGCACTATAAAGTTCTAAATTTAATCATAATGCACATGCGTATAATCATGTAAAGGAAATTAAATAACTAGTTTGTTAGTAGGGGTCCGAGTGCATTGTTTGTGTATTATTTCATGCGGGTGTCGCGCATCTCACATTGGCTATGATTCACACAAAAAAATAGGCTTCAAAACAAATTAAAGAGTAGGAAGGGGAGCATACATGGGATTTGAATTTTAAGGGGTTTGCATATTATCATATTCTCATGGGATTTGGATTTTAAATGGGTTTCCATATTATCATCTTAATGCATGATGATTGCATCAAAGTACGCGCCGTCGCGTTTCATGCAAATAGCAAAGGCTGTGAAAACTTCATTTTGGAAATGCTATATACAAAGCTTCGATTTTCAATGTATCCTGAGATGTAACAATTACCAGGAGATTGCAAAGTGGGATTTAACAAACCAAGATAGGTGTTTTGTGACCTGTATACACAATCTATTCTTCAAAACAATGAAGATTCTAGTTCGCCAAGTGCAATCATCCACATGGGTTTGTATGCACAAGGGGCAACTAAGGGGAATATAGTTTCAAGCAAAATACACTCTTTTTGACACAAATATTGAGAGGCTCCTCCAATCTATCATGACTTTACGTGCTTGTGCACATCTATAGATTATAAACAACGTCCAAAGAAGAGCCTCTTCGCAATGTTGAGGCAGATTGGCTCTCCCACTTTCTTTGTCATGTTTTCGGTTGCATAATAACTTTGGTATCCCTTTCTTGATTGCTTGGCTTCATTGCAACAAGGAGAAGATGTCACCTACCAAGATCGCACTCAAATAGGCTTCAAAATTCAATCCTGTCGGATCCTATGACAACTGCTCACTACTATTTCCATATTGGGTCCCCTCATGGACTAATTCTTTGTGATGGAGTTCCAAAATAGGGATAGCCAACATAACCACGGGCTGCTATGGTGTGAAGGCATGCCAGTTTTCTAGTCTACCACCACGTAGATGATGTTATCACGCCCTACATCGACCAATACATCATGATACAAATCTCTCTCCTTGACCTTTTGAAAAAGAAAATACAAACCCACAAGCACTGGAAAACATGCAAAAGATAAGGCAAAGCTGGTAGGTTTAGCTTCCCATGCCCCCCACCCATGATGAGAACCCATATCATGTATCAATTTCCAGATGATGTGGACTCGAGAATCTCCAAAACAAACCTCAAGAACATTTCAAACTTCTTGGTCGAACAAGTTACAATGACACTTGATTCTAATACATACTTTCAACAAATCACGAGATTGCAAGAGGAGTACATTGTTGCATTATGTAGTAGCATCTCTCGACCAACAGTTTTCTTGAGAAGAGATCCAAAGGATTTATATACTAACAACCTCAACCCCACTATATCTTTGTCTATTTTTGTCATGTAAGATGTGCAGTAAGATGCTGCCGCATGGGGGTTCAAGGCAAATTGAATATCCATGTTAGCTACTGAGGCTATGAAGCAAGCTCTTGCCACAAGCCTAAGCAATGACTTCCTTGCAAATGAGCACTTACGCAACATTGGAAACATGATCTGAACGCACAGCACATAAGTGCACAACAAGCCGCTTACCTTTATTTGTTGTTACCATTGACAAGTGTGAGCAAGGATTTCTATTATGTCAACATGAGCCCAGTAGAAGAGTGCACACTTTTGTTGAAGATACGATCCCAACTTGAGACACTAGACTCAAGTAGGAGGACTAACCATTTTTTAATGATATAATAAAAAATACATGGAACAGAGCTTGTTGTATGAGCATGTTTGCCTGGTGCATTTGGCCAGTGAAAACACAATACCCAACAAACAAAGGCATACAAGGAGACGAGGAAAAATTATTCGTTTCAATAACTAAAAGAAAGCAAAGGATCTCAAAAATCATTTCAAGGAGCTCTACTTGATGTACCTGGATGACCTCCCCACATGGCATGACATGTACCAACTAATTGTAGAGTTTGTCTAAAAGGTACAAGGAGGTGCAATTGTTAGTGATAGATGAGATATCCATTGGATTGAACACCTTATTTGCGGTGGACTCATGATTGCAAGAGATAAAACATAATCACGATGACGAGCCGCTTCACGGGATCGACATCCTTCTTTGCGGCAGAGACGTGCTATGCAAGCCCCACCGAGGACTCATGGGTGTTCCTTGAAAGATATACATGTTTGGCTATGCTTGGATCATATTGGAAATTAAAGCTACTCTACTATGAGCTACGTACACCAATGTGGCAAAACAATGTAGCTTTCCTTGCCCTCTGTTGGAACGTGGGGAAGAATAGATGCATTGTGGCAAGAGGAGTGAGAACACATAACATATTGAAATGGGTGTTCTATTGATTTGAGAGCAAAATCCCTCTTTTATAGAAATGGAGAGAGGTTTCCTAAATCAATGGCACCTCTCCTACATCAAAGGAGGTAACTTCTAAATCATAAAAACTCCACAATCATAGGTACCACCCCATGTGGGGGGCCTTGCATTACATCATCACTTATGTCATGGCCTATGGCACTAAGTGTGCCTCTTCTACACACACACACACACACAACCATATGACTGCTAGTGGATGCACACATGCACCTAGCAAGCCCTTGATCACACATATCCCAACATACCCCCCCTCAAGGGTTTGCCTCTTGCTACGTCAAGGGTGCATCTAGTCACATAGCTTCACATGCCATCTCATGATGGTCAAGGATAAATCTATGGATAGGATCTCATCCTAGCAAAAGTGCCCAAGGGCCAAGGTTTACAAAAATGGGATAGACCCCCCCCAAATGATTATCTCCCTTGCATGTTAAATGATTAATCTTAGGCCTTTGTGTGGACCTAGTTTCTCATGTTTGCAAGAGGTACCATGGGGGCAAACACATTGTGAAGAGAGTGGGAGAGAAGGAAGGAGTCTCACTTGCAGCTTTCTCACATACACAATGGGGGAATATACACAAAGGTGGAGGTTGAAAACAGTTTTCCTCTTCTTAGTTGTGAAAGCCAAAAGAACTCTCTTAGTACAAAAGAATAGGTAAACCCTATATGTGGGTCTCAAACCAAACTCAGCTAACCAAGGTGGCATACTGATTGAGCCACTAACTAGAGTACATAAAGATAGCTATTATTCATGGGCGGTGTACCAACCGCATCTGCAGCTAACAAGTCAGTGACATAAATCACAACGGTCACCCTGGCATATCACGAGTGGAGCTCGATATCTCAACACTCCCCCTTGAGCTCAATCCCAATTCCTGCACACCAAGCAGGTCTCTGAACTTGCGCAGTTTCTCTGCACCCAATGCCTTCGTGAATATGTAAGCTACCTGCTTGCTACCGGATCCTCTGTGCTGACATAAACTAGATCAATAAAACCTACTAGAACCTTCTCTCGCACATAGTGATAATGCACCTCAATGTGCTTTGTTCTAGCATGATAGACTGGGTTATTTACCCAGTGTATACTGCTCATGTTGTCACAATAAATGTCAGCTGGCCCATCTGTAGACTGATGCATATAAGAAAGTAGCATATGCAACCAAGCTGCCTCACATGCAGCCATTGCTGCACCCCTGTACTCAGCCTCTGTGCTTGTTAAGGCAACTATAGGCTATTTCTTGCTACTCCAAGTGACTGTAGCACTTCTAGAAAAGAACATATGTCCACTTGTAGATCATCTATCACAAATACTACCAGCCCAATCAACATCAGTGTACCCATGCAACTGTATCGGAACCCTAGTCTCATAAAATAGTCCATACTACAATGTGGACTTCATATACCTCAGTATGCGTCTAGCAGCATCCAAATGCGGTTTCCTTGGAGCCTGCATAAACTGACTTGCCAACATAGTCATATAAATCAAACTTCCTACTATGCATCTGTACATAGTAGGACCTTCTAGAAGCTCACCTGCATCTGTGCTCAGCTTCACATTCTACTCCAAAGGAATTGAACTAGGCTTACAGCCTGTCATCCCATATTTGGATAGCATGTCCAATCCATACTGCCTCTGCAAGAGCCATATCCCACTTGTGGATCTAATCACCTCAATGCCCAAGAAGTAACATAGCTCTCTCAAATCCTTCATCTCAAACTTCTTCTTCAATAGCATTTTCACATGAAGAATATCTTCATCACTATCACCTGTGATGATCAAATCATCAACATAAATGACAAGCAGCATAATGCATTTCTTTGTTTTTCTCACATAAAGTGAGAAATCTGCCTTGGAAATCTGAAAGCCAATAGTGACAAGATACTATCCTATCTTGTCAGACCATGCTCTGGGTGCTTGCTTTAAGTCATACAAGGCTTTCTTCAACCTGCAAACAAACTCAGGATGAACAACATGAACATAACCTGGTGGGTGCTCCATATAGATCTCTTCTTGCAAATCACCATGTAAGAAAGCATTCTTTATATCCATCTGATGTAAAGACCATCCCTTTGATGTAGCCATAGCAATGACTGCTCTTACGGTTGCCATCCTTACAACCGGACTAAATGTTTCTTCATAATCAATGCCATATGTCTGTGCATACCCCTTGACAACTAATCTTGCCTTGTATTTGTTCACAGAACCATCTGCATTGTGCTTCACCTTATAAACCCACTTGCAGCCAATTGCATTCTTGTCTTTAGGAAAAGGCACCAATTCCCATGTAGCATTTGCTTCCAAGGAATCCATTTCTTCATCCATGGCTTTCTCCCATTTTTCTTTTCCCATGGCTTTCTCAAAAGAAGTGGGTTCTGGTTCATGTATCACTTTGACCATATAGGCATAGTGATGGCTGTAAATCCATCATATTTAAACCTATCCATAGGATACCTAGCTTTGGTAGACCTGTGCAAAATAGGCTCACTACCAGGTGCTCTCAAAATATCCCTTGTCTTCCTTACTCCAGGTGTAACAACAAAAGGAATACCCAACTCATTATCAAGGCTCTGTTTTGAGCCAATGGATTGACTTTCCACATAAGAGTGACTTGCATTCACATCAATCATGGGCTGATCTACTTTCTCTTTTCCTTTTTGTGATACTTGCATACCACTATTTGCATTGCTTTGAGGAGATCCTCCTGATCTCAATCAGCCTATCCATGGCAAAGTCTGTGAGCCACTGCTAGAGGATACTACAGGTCCACTAATATTTTGTGATTGCTGCTGTGAATTCTGTGCAACATTACCATTTTGTGCATCTAAATCGTCAATCGCATTTACTGGTTTATACCAGCTACTCATTTCATCAAAAATAACATCTTTGCTCACTATAAACTTACGAGTAGAAGGGTTATAGCATCTATACCCTTTCTGCTGCAGAGAATAACCAATAAAGATGCAATTCTCAGCTTCATCTAGCACATGAACATAGGCAATGCAACCAAAAACTTTCAAATGAGAAATATCTGGTTTCCCACCAGTATACCTCTCCTCTGGCGTCATGCCATGTATTACTGCAGTGGGAGTCCTATTCATTATGTAGACTATTGTAGCAACTGCTTCAACCCAATAATAATATGGCAGGTCTTTTTTGTTGAGCATGGCACGAGATACCTCTCCAATATGCATGTTTTTCCTTTCTGCAAGTCCATTTTGTTGTGGGGTATGACTGCATGAATATTGTTGCTTTATACCATGCTCTTGCAGGAAACTTGCAAACTCATTTGAGAGGTACTCTCCCCCTCCAGTTAACCTTAGGCATTTTATTTGCAGGCCTGTTTCTTTTTCAACCATAGCTTTAAAAGCTTTGAAATGCCCAAACACTTCACTTTTCTTTTTCATAAAATACACCCAAACTTTTCTGCTGTAGTCATTAATAAAAGTGACAAAGTAATGATAGCATCCAATAGATGCAGCTTTAGTAGTCCACACATCAGAGTGGATTAATTCCAATGGCCTCTTACTCTCTTGAACATGTCTAGGAAATGGTTTCCTTGAGTGTTTTCCAAATTGACAGGCTTCACATACATTATGCATTTCTTCAACCTTGAACTTAGGCAATCCTACAACAATATTTTGGGCTTGCATTAATTTAAGTCACTATACATTAACATGACTAATGTGTTTATGCCAGATATCAATATCTGCAACTATACTGGTCCCATGTGCAAACATTGCTGCACTCAATTCAGGCATGTCTGCATCCAACGTAAACATCCTGCCCTTCTTCTTCCCTTTTCCTATCAAGTGACCTTTAGTTTTCATATCCTCAACAAAGCATCCATGAGGATTAAATCTGACCTACAAGCCTTGATCAACCATTTGACCAACAGAAACCAGGTTCTTGGTGATGAAATACATCAGACACGTATTTCTTTTTTCCATCCTGCATAGACAAAGGAATTTTACCAATCTGCACAATAGGATGTGCAGCATCATCACCAGTCTCCACAAATCCTGGTCTTTCTATTTTCCTTGCATCCTGCATCCATTTTGCATGACCTGTCATGTGGTTTGATGCACCTGAGTCAACATATACCATATCATTGCTTTCTTCTGCACTTGTCACAGAATTGGTCATGTGCTGCACCATAAATAGATGCTCATTTCTATCATCACCCTATCTACTAGAGGATGGATAATTGCCTTGCTGCAATTTTCCAGTCATGATGTCATTCTGCTTTTTATAGTAGTCTTTAACCATATGACCCATTTTACCACAGTAGTAGCATTCAACATTGTTGTTTGCATTTTGGCCTCTCTGCCATCCACCATGACCTCTTTGGCTCCCCCTGCCTCTAAAGTTACCATGTCCTCCTCCATAGGACTGGTTTTCTTGAATTTGCTGCATATTCTGATTTCTACCATGGCCTCCAAATCGGCCTACTCTACCTCTGCCTCTACCTCTTCTAGCATTTGAGTAGAAGACAGCTTCTTTTGAAGTTCCTTTTGAAGAAGATGCACCACCATGTCTCTACTATTCAGAAATTAGAAGAGCAATCAACTCCTCAAAATTAGGAAAATTCTCACGGATGGCAATGGATGTCTGGAATTGTGCATAATCCTTTCCTAGACCATTCAAGGTCATAGAAACTAAATCATCATCTTCCATTGGCGACCCAATAGAAGCAAGTGCATCTACAATCTTCTTCACTTTCATGTGGCAGTCATTGATGCTCATATTTTCTCTCTGCACATTATGCAACTCTTGCTTGGGCTGCATTTTCTTGGCTTGCGTATTTGTGCTATACATTTTTTCAAAGTATCCCATGCCTCCTTTGGCATGCTTGCATCCTGAATATGCACAATCATAAAATCTGAAATACTGATAAATAGCTAGTACATAACTTTTCTGGCTCTCTCATGCCAGCCTTTAAATGCTTGCAACTCCTGTTGATTGGGAACATTAGGAATAACTAGTTCTTGTTCAACTCCAGTAATGAACTCCCAATAGCCTTTTCCCTTAAGGAAATTTGTCATTCTAAACTTCCATGCTTGGAAGTTGTTCTTGTCAAGCTTTTCAGAGACAATCTATGAAAGAGCATCAGACGCCATTACAGAACACTGCAAAATATTCTCTCACTGCAAAAAAACACAACTTCTACCTCACAAGGGCAAATCTGCAAAACTGATGAAAGTGGTATTTGACCACACAGTCACTTGTTAGTGACGATTATGCATCAACAGCAATAAGAATGATTCTAGAATCACTCCCAATATCTCTGTGCATAGTCATACGATGTAATTTCTGTGATAACTTTTCATCGACCTGCAGAACAGTGGTTGCATAGCAAAAACAAGGCACTTTTCTGAGTGCATGTGGAAAACTTCTGCCACTAAAACGAGCCCCAAAATGGCCTCGAATCAAAAAAATAATTTCACCACGAAGGGCATCCCAATCGAGACAGTGCACTCTTGCACTTTCCGACTATGCTACCTGCAGAGATTTACTCCCAAATAAAAAAAAAGAAAAGCAACACTGATCCTCTTACTAGGACACCGCGAAGTTGGTTTGCCTTCTTGAGCTCCTTACCATGAGCCGAGCTTTGATACCATGTGAAGAGAGGCAGAGAAGGAAGGAGCCTCACTTGCAGCTTTCTCACATACACAATGGGGGAATATACACAAAGGTGGAGGCTGAAAACAATTTTCCTCTTCTTAGTTGTGAAAGCCAAAAGAACTCTCTTAGTACAAAAGAATAGGTGAACCCTATATGTGGGTCTCAAACCAAACTCAGCTAACTAAGGTGGCATACTAATTGAGCCACTAACTAGAGTACATAAAGATAGCTGTCATCCAGGTATTATTCATGGACAGTGTACCAACCGCATCTGCAGCTAACAAGTCAGTGACATAAATGCACAACAGTCACCCTGGCATATCACAAGTGGAGCTCGATATCTCAACACACATATCACATGGCCTACATAATATGGTGACCAAAGGTGATTTTCAAAAAGACTATAAGGAAAAACATAACCAAGACATTCTTTTTGGAGTACTACTCTAGTCAGAGAACCTCAAAAGTTGACTACATGACCAAGTGGTGAGACTAAAGTTCAATATGTTGGACTCTAGAAAGCCCAATCTACAACAAAATTTGATTCTTCATGAGTTCTTCCTTTAGCAAGATTTGCTTTGTTGTTGATGTAGCTCTTCTTCACATGATATGCTTCATTTTTCTTGGAGTTGTAGGAGAATACATTTCTTTCTTCTTCCAAAAGAGAAGCTTCAATATCCACCAAGTTGGACATAAAAGTGTTGCTATAATCTTCCTTGAGTCATTAAGTCCAATGTGATGATAGCAAGGGTCGTTTCATATTGGACTATCCATTGTAATTCACTTGGCTTCTTTTCTTTCCCATTTGCCACATTCCATATCCCTTTTTTCATGATGTTGAACTTCTTGTTCTCCATAATCTTCTTGAAGTGTCCAAGCTTTATCGTGGTACCACAACATATCATCTTGATCATATTACATCCAAGCTCATCACTTACAATCTTTTTAGACATCAATGTCAAAGTAGAGCACCCAATGAAAAGTGATGATCTTCTATATATGTCACTATGAACAAGTAGGTACCTTTGGGCAACTCCTTCACCTTGTGAAGACATGATACTGAATAGGTCTTACCACTTGATATATTATTCAAGGGCAGTGTCTATACTCTTACAAAATAGCATTCAAACATATTCAATTCAAAAATATATCATAAATGCATCATGAGCATTTACCAAAATTGTCAAACCATAGGACAGTGCTCCAAAGATAAGACTAAAAAATGCCTCGGATCACTTTCAATGGCCAAACATCCAAAATCCCAAAGATAATTGAGATAATAATGAAACTTTCTAGCACTTAACCATATTCAATGGTTCATATTAGAAGAAAATAGATCATTGTTACCCCCAAATTGAACAGTCTAAAGTTGGAGGGTGAAATCGAAGCTGAAAGAAGTTGGAGGGTGAAATTGAAGCATTCAAGGGGCTTTTGGCATGGAAATGAAGCTCTTACTGAGGACTACTTCTAGCAAAGAGAAATGGCAAAATTTTGTGTGGCATTTCTTGATGCAGAAGCTTGAAAATTGACTAGTTTTTCTCTGATTTATCCTCCATGTATGGACCAATTGGAATCAAACTTGAACAAAAAGTAGCTAATAAGGTCGCCCAACTATGACTAAGAGGGTTTTACAAAGTTGTCTCCCACCAGGTGGAATTTTGAGCAAGATTCACGAGCAAAGAATGAAGCGGCATGGAGCTCAGAGTAAAATTCTATCAATCCCAATGGTGAAGAGGTGAGCCCTAGTGTGGCAAAGCTAGAGCCAAAAGAATTATAAAAGTTAATCATTGGATCTGGAGAATTTGATGTTGCAAGATTCAGGCAGAATTGGGAAAACTGGGAGAGAGAAGGAAGAAGGTTGAAGAAGATGATGAGGTGGCAGCCTAGGAGTCTAAAAGCTCAAGGAGGATCATAGCTTTGATACCACATGTTGGAATGTGGGGAAGAATAGATGCATTGTGGCAAGAGGAGTGAGAACACATAAGATATTGAAATGGGTGTTCTATTGATTTGAGAGGGAAATCCCTCTTTTATAGAAATGGAGAGAGGGTGTCCTAAATCAATGGCACCTCTCCTACATCAAAGGAGGTAACTCCTAAATCATAGGAACTCCACAATCATAGGTACCACCCCATGTGGGGGGCCTTGCATTACATCATCACTTATGTCATGGCCTATGGCACTAAGTGTGCCTCTTCTACACACACACACACAACCATATGATTGCTAGTGGATGTACACATGCACCTAGCAAGCACTTGATCACACATATCCCAACACCCTCTTCAAGAAGATCAGAGCCGAGGCACAGTCCAACGAGGACCTTCAATTCCTCAACAATCTATACCTCAGAGGACCATTGCATAAGCAAAACATCTCATCAATGCTTTTAAAAAAACCCATAATGAATACGTATTCTTCAAGTTATAGATGCCTGCACACATTTTGAAGGGAAAAGACATAAGACACAGGTCCTGCAGTAACAAGTCTATTAAAATTTTGATGAACTCCATGATCAGAGGAGGACTACACAGTGTCCTACATCAGAAACTAGGTTTGATTGTAGAGATGTTCTCAGAAAACTTGAATATAGGTGATGGGATAGTCAATGGAGCCAATGGGATCTTCATGGATAGCCACATGGAATCTAAACTAGAAGTGGTTTGGGTCAAGTTGGATGACCAGAGCACTGAATGGTGACACGTTCAAAAACAAACACCTCTATAAAATAGAATTGGACACCAATACTTTAGGTCATTCAAGAGTTCTAGATTGGGAAGGACCACTTCAACACAGTCTCATGCAAGCAATTCCCCGTAGAACCTATAACTACTAGGATCATGCATCAATCTCACAAGAGTCCACCATGGATGTGCTTGCATGTTAGGGCTCATTCCACCCTCGACTCCTACATGTGCCCTGCAACTTCAACATTAACTTATTTCATCATTGCTCGAGCATGGATAGACTCCAAGAACGTGCAACAACTTGTCGACGCACCAATAACAATCTATGAATAAACAATTGATCATATCTGGACCAACAAAAGAACACCGTGGCAACAAGGTTTGTGTATTTGTTGGACTACTTGCTTGGTTATACAACAATATCTTCCACAACATGACATGCAAGCTTTAGCGACCACTCTTGGGCAAGCCCAATTCACCTTGTTTTTCAACAAGAGAAAACAAGGTGAATTTCATTCAATGGGTGTATCCAAAATGTTGGTGGAGGAATTTTTGAAGATGCATCACAAAAGATGCTTGCAACGAGCATGCAAATTCCCGTCAACCTTGGCTTCCACAATGTTGAGGTATTGGAAGTCTTGTTGTGCATGGCCACCTCTTAATCTTTATATATTTCACAATTTGCTCTCCTTGCTGGAGGCTAGCCACTAGATCTTTAGATTCTACACTGTTATTACAATTTATGGTTCCTTGCTCTCTGTAATTTGCTAACAGCCAAGGACACACAAGATTTTCTCTCCTCAAACCTAGAGTCCACAACCCCCACTGCACATTGCATAGGCCTCTAGTGTCCAGACTCCAATCTATAGAAAGATTGAAAACAATACAGAGATAATAAAAGTGTCTAGTCTCTATTCTTTCGAGGGAGTTCAAACTTATCTCCCTAGAAAGACATGCTAAGTCACGTGAAATACATGGAGTGAAATAGTTAGCTGAGTAGGGGTTGAGCATCAACTAATAGATGTGATTCCCTTTGATGAAAAAATCATCTTCCCCTCCTAGGGTAGGCCCAAAAGTGTGTGTGTGTGTGTGTGTGTGTGTGTGTGTGAGAGAGAGAGAGAGAGAGAGAGAGAGAGAGAGAGAGAGAGAGAGAGAGAGAGAGAGAGAGAGAGAGAGAGAGGCCATGCTTGTGTGAATGCACACAACACACACGAATCATGGATGTCCAACTACACATAAACACATCTGGGACTATATTCCATTGTGCTATGCTTGTACTTCTAGCTAAAGCAGAGCACTTGATTGAAACCCATCAAAAGTCCTAAAACCTCGGATGGGAACCCGTCTCATCATGCAATACATGGGAAAGAGGAATTAGCAATAGATGACTTGTTATTAAATTATCGAGTCACATGAGAAACTCCAATATTGGGATAGTTCTCCTTTAAGAGTGTTTCCAACACTAGTACTTCTATATTGTCTATTCACTCTATTCACTCCAAAAAAAAATTTCAGGCCCACAACTACCTGTAAGTATCTTTTGTATAACACTAAGCTTTTACAAAACCATGCTCTTACAAAATATCTTCAACACTACATTTTCCAAAGATGACATTATTCAAACGATATATATTCTGCTTTTGTTTGAGAGATGAGAGGAGTAAAGTTTGGAACATGAGCTACCAAATGGGGCATTTTGCTATTGGAGTCCGATGGAGTTGGGCTCACTAGGGGCTCCTTGCCCATCCTATGATGTCCACCATATTTTCATCTTCAAAGGCACGTCCTTGGACTGGCTATCTTCACGGTTGGATGAGAGCCTCCTTTACTAAAGTGAAAATACCTCGGGGCATGAATTCAACAATCCCTTGATATGTTTGTCACTATGTGGATGTGTGCAGCGTGCGTCCACTGTGAAAAATATAGAGGCTACATCATTCAGTATAACAGAGTTAGGAGCATTCATCAACTTCCATAAGCATTGTTCCTGTAGCATATCCATGCCACAGCCTTGAAATGGGATCACCCATGACACAAATGGGTAATACTGCCTACTTTGCAACATCTTAAGAGCACACTTAGTGAAAGGCATTCCAAATTGGCACCACAGTTCATGTTTCTAGAACATAAATGATCTATCAAATATGTTTGTACTATTTAAACACGCTCAGTTCTTCATTTCATCAGTGCCATAGCACACATACAATTCCACTCTTGACTATAGACGCTTTGCGCTCATGTTTTTGGAGAGCTTTTGGAAGTGGGGCTCCTCAATGTCCTTTATGCAATACCCAACCATGTCATGAAACATGTACATGTTTTTTTGCCTCAAAGCCCTGCACATGATCACCAGCACACAAGTGTCTTTCTGTCCAACCCAATGTATGTCTGAATAGCCTTGTTGATAGCCTGCACACTCTCCATAGCCACTCGACACACCATTTGTAGATGCAAATGGAACAGGGACCACCATCCCCTCTCCACAAAACAAAGCCCCGCATGACAACTTGACACTCCAAAACCTTTTCAATAGTGCTAATAAGCTTGACATCTACATTAGCACCTCCTACGTTGATCGTCACACTCACCTCTGACACCTTTGACCCTCCTACTTTGCCAATTAGTGGTTTGCCTCTACCCCTTCTCACAACTTTAGATCTGCATGCACCCTTTCAATCGTCACACCCAGAGCACAGACCACACTTGGACAGTGCAACAACATAAAAATACAAACCACTCGGCTTCAATCCCTCCACTTGCCTCATGCAACCCATCTGCAATGCCATTGACCACTTTCTCACTGTCCTTCTTGCCTTGATGAGCTTGTGCTAGTCATTTCAACTTCATAATGCACTCCATCTCTGCTCCCGCCACCCTTCCTCTAAATCACTACATCGTGCCTTGGGGGTGAGTATCTATCATGGCAAAGCAATTTAATGCTCTGCCTGCTTTGGCTTGGCCCCCCACTCACTACCACATGGCGAGCATGTAGAGGCTTTTGGGCCCTTCTACCTAACCATCCTAAGTTGGCCATTAAGCTTACCTTAAGTATACCTTTATCCTATTAAAACTCATTGTGGGCACCTAATTGCATTCAATATTTAGAAAAGTGAGAATCAAAATCACATTTCCCTTTTAGTTACTCAAGGAAATCATTTTGGAATTCAGTGAACTCGAAAATTCATGTATCATCTTATTTCAATAAGCATTGTCTTGAAAAATTTCAAGTGCACAGTTGCCCATAAGTATCTTCCATATGACACTAGGCTTTTACAAAACCATGCTCTTACAAAATATCTTCCACAACTATCTTCAATGCTACATTTTCCAAAGTCTACATTATTCAAGCGATATATATTATACTATTTCGTGGAGAGATGAGAGGAACAAAGTTTGTGAACCATGAGCTACCAAATGAGACAGTATGCTACTATTGGAGTCTGATGGATTTGGCTCACCATGGGCTCCTTGTACAACCTTCTATGACATCCTCGACTATTTTTCAGCTTCAAAAGGCACATCCACTAGATCAGATGTCTTCATGCTTGGAGGAGAGCCTCCTCCATAAATGTCAAAATACGTTGGGGCTGACTTCAACAATCCCTTGATATGTTTGTGGCTATGTGACTGAGTGCGACAAGTGTCCACCATGCAAAATATAGAAGCTACATCGTTTGGTGTAACAGATTATGGAGCAATCATCAACTTCCATAAGCATTGTGCCCATAACATATCCATGCTATGGCCTTGAAACATGATCACCCATGATGCAGATGGGTAATACTGCCCACTTAGCAACATCTTAAGCACACACTTAGTAAAATGAATTCCAAATCGGCACCCCAGTTTATATTGCTAGAACATAAATGACCTATCAAATATATTTGCACTATTCATACACACATGCCCAGGGGATTCACAGGGGGAAACTTATGATATCACGTGAGTGTACAATAGGGGGCTTTTTTGAAATGAGGCATAAGCTTATACATTAGGGGTGGGGGCCCTTATTATTTTTTCCCAATATTGAATTTAAGTTAGGGGGCCATGCCATATTTAAGAAGGGGGGACTTAGTATAGGCTACCTTGCATAACTAGTCCAAACAAGTTTGGTTTTGTTTATGGTTTTAAATAGTCATAGGGAAAGTAATCAAAATTTGCTTTTTGTGTAATCTAAATGCTTGAGAAATAACGTAGATTTAAGGAAAGGGGGGGACATAATAGAATTTTGGTGGTATCTTATAAGCTTAAATAGGGGTGTTTTATCGTCCTACATGGATCTTAAATAGGGGGTTTTCTTAAAGTTCACGCACACAGGTGACGCCCCCCTTTAATGAAAAGTGAATCCCCCGGGCACACATGGTTCTTCATTTCATCAGCACCGTAGTGCACACACAATTCCACTCCTAACTATAGATCCTCCATGCTCACATTTATGGAAAACTTTTGGAAGTGGGGCTGCCCGATGTCCCTCAAACAATACCCAAGCATGCCATGAAACATGTGGATGTATTTTTGTCTCAAATCCCTGTACATGATCACACCACCCATGGGTCTCTTTCTATCCCACCCAATGTACTTTTGCATAGACTTCTGCATACTCCTCACTGCCACTTGACACAACATTATGCAAATGAAACAAGGACCCTCTCATCTCTATGAAAAAAAGACCCACAAGAAAACAACACTCCAAAATCTTCATGATGGTGCCAATAAGACCCACATCTACATGAGCACCTCCTATGTTGATTATCACAATCACCTTTAACACCTTTGGCCATCCTACTTTGCCAATTGGTTGTCTCCCTCTACTACCTTCTCACAACCTACAACTTGCATGCATCCTTTCAATCATTAGACTTGGAGTACATACTAAAACTTGCATAATGTGGCAATATAAAAATACAAACCTCTCAGCATCACTCTCTTTGCTTGCCTCATGCAGCCTGCCTGCAATGCCATTGACCACCCTCACTATCCTTCTCACCTTGATGAGCATGGGCTAGCCATTTCAACTTCATGCTACACTCTCCTCACCCCCATCTCCACTCCTGCCACCCTCCCTCTAAATCATGGAGAACAACTTAATGCTCCACCTCTAAAGGCTTAAGCCCCCACTTGCTACCATGTGGCAAGCATGTAGATCTAGGCTTTTGGGATCTTTTGGCCACTAAGCTTACCATATATCCTTTTCCCTATCCACTCCCCCCCCCCCCTATTTTACTAATGACCCATTAAAACTCATCATGGGCACTTATTTGCATTTCATATTTTAGAAAAGTGAGAATTAAACTCGCATTTCCCTCTTAAGCACTCAAGGAAATCATTTTGGAATTGAGTAAACTCCATTCCAAAATTAATAACTTTTTAAAGGCATAAGAATCAAGCTTGAACCAATTGCAAACTTCATATAATTTTAAGAAATTTTTTTTCACATATCATCTTATTTCAATAAGCATTGTCTTATAAAATTTTAGATGCACAGCTATCCATAAGTATCTTCTATATGACAGTTAGATTTTACAAACCATGCTCTTACAAAATATCTTCCACAACTATCTTCAACACTATATTTTCTAAATTCCTCATTATTTGAACAATATATATTCTTATTTCACCTAGAGAGATGAGAGGAATACATTTTAAAACATGAGCTACCAAGCACTATGCTGCTAGTGGAGTCTAATGGAGTTGGGCTCACCATCAACTCCTTGCCTGGCCTTCTATGGTGTTCACCAGTGTTTTCAGCTTCAAAAGGCACATCCACTGGATTGGCTATCTTCATGCTTGGAGGAGAGCCTCCTTCATTAAAGTCAAAATACCTTGGGGCCCAACTTTAACAATCCCTTGATATGTTTGTTGCTATGTGGTTGTGTGCAGTGAGCATCCAGTGTGAAAAATATAGAGGCTACATCCTTCGGTGTAATAGAGTAAGGAGTGATAATCAACTTCCATAAGCATTATTCCCGCAACATATGCATGCCACATCCTTAAAACAAGATCACCCATGATGCAAATAGGTAATACTGCCCACTTTGCAACATCATATGCACACACTTGGTAAAAGGCATTCCAAATCATTATATTTCCAGAACATAAACGACCATCAAATATGCTTGCACTATTCAAACACATTCAGTTCTTCATTTTAGGAGCATCGTAGTGCATATGTAGTTCCAATTATGATTGTAAATCCTCTGTGCTCATGTTTTTGGAAACCACTCCCTCCAAACACCCTCCCTCTAAATCCCTACATTGCAATGTGGAACAATTTATGCTCTGCCTCCTTTGGCTTGGACCCCCTTCGCTTTCATGTGGTGAGCATGTAGAGGCTTCTATGCCCTTCTACCTAACCATCCTAATTTGGCCATTAGGCTTACCTTATATCCTTATCCCTATCCCACTCCCCCCCCTTTCATATTTTACTAATGACCCATAAAATTCATCATGGTGGGCACTTATTGCTATCTCTTAAAGCCGTAAGGGTTGTTCCTCTAAATTCAAATTATGCTACTAAAGTGGATAATTTCCAAGCATTGGACTTGATTGTGTATGAACATCTATCCTTCTTTCATCTATCTCTCAACCTTGGCATAGCTTTGATCAATTCTCATCTTGTTGTCTTTCATTTAATATGATCTCAAGATATTTTGGAGCATGTTTCCTTTTTTTTTCATTGAAAATAAGCTAATACTTTGCCTAGTTAACTCTTCCTCCTATGATCACTTTCATCACTTTTTGGACCAACTAACATGATATGTAGGTGCTCGTAGTCTACAATTGAATTCACTTGGATAGTAAATGGAGGAAATTGTTTGCTTCTAAATCCTTGAGTTTTCTTGGACCTCCTTTGACATAGCCTTGTCTTGGAAACCAAGCTCCATCCAGGAAGAGGTCACGGCACTTGGAGCTTGTGGGCTTGAGCAATTCCTTATCTTTGGCTTGTTTTGGAAGTGTGTTGGCACCACTACCTCATTAATGTTGAATCTATTTCTTATGACTTGCAAAGTCTTTGTAGTTTCCTCATATGTTTGAATAAATTCTTTCATCATGGATCAGTTAAATGTCTGACTACACGATAAATCCTAGAATTCTTATAGGCTTGTTAGGTGGAAGTTGATGCTTGCTAGTGACAGCTTTAGTCTAGTGGTGGCTAGGTGTTGACCCCTTTTCTTTTCTTAATCTTTGCCTTCTTTGGTGTTGGTTCTTCAATTTGTCATCCTCCACTCGTACCTCCCCAGAGGAAGCTACGAAAAGAAGCCCGAGGGTGAATTTGAATTGACGTTGGTTTTGGAAGGCGAGGAGAGTCCACACAACAAAAGCAAGAGATGTTATTTGAATGGAAAAAAGAGTGTAAAAAAATTCAAAGAGCTTGAATAGTGAAATTTTATATTACCCTTTTGCATATGCTCATTCACTATTAGCTCACTACCACTTCCCCTTGGAAAATCCTCTTTATCATGAGATTCCCTCATTTTATGGCATCGTGTGCATTCAATAACTCACACTTTTGGAGATCTTTTAGAGATTCTTGCCTCAATTTGGTGCCTTATTCATCCATGATTATGCCCAACCATGCCATTAATCATGATTTGATGTGTAATAGCCATTTAAATGCCTAGAGTGCCCATTTAGTTCATCACCATGTGCCCTTTTCACTATAGCAAATTGTGTTTTGAACCAAAACTCCTTGCTCTTCATTCCATTGACCAGTTTTGGACATTTGCTACCTTGACGTCTTCTAGAATGTCATTTATAGTCCCATTATTAAAGCTGTGCTTCATTTGGGCTCCTTCATTAACCATTCCAATCAAACTCATGTCATGTCTCATGACTTGATGTAGAGTTTGGCTACTCCAATAAATTTCTTATTGAATTGCCTATATAAGCACAAGAATTGAACAAAGGAATGCTTGACATTGGTAGGCTCCTTCATTTTTTGAATGGTATCGATCTTTGACTTCTCGGTCATAATGCCTTTACCTAAAAGCCTAACAAGACTCTTGAAAAGACATAGAATATGGTTAAGGAAAATTCAAGTCTCCCTAGATTTTGTGAGACCTTATGAAGGTGTTCCACTTGTGTGTTAGCTTCATGTTAGTATATTGAATAGTCATCCATGAAGATTTTTGGGAATTCTTCTATGTATTTTTGGGAATTCTTCTATGTATTCTCAAAAGAATACATGGTGGGAAAAAACCATGTATTCTTTTGAGAATTCATCTATCTATTCTTGGAAGGTTTTTACCACCATGAATCTCATAAACATGGCTAGTGCCTTCTTAAAAAGGACGGCATCACTTTGCCCCCCCATTCAGTGATGAAGGTGATTTTTTCCTATCTTCCTCAAGCATCATGATCTCATTGTATCCTCTGTATCAATCCATAAAAGAATCTTGTGCCCCACTCTTTGTTAAGAATATTACTAACAAAAGGTAGCAAAAATCAATTTTTGACGATTTGTTCATTCAGCTTATAGTAACCCACACACACACTCAAATTTTCATGCTATTTAAGCATGATGACAATTGGAAATGACCAAATACTTTTATCCACTTCAAAGATGGAATGCGCTTGGCAACATCTGATCGATCTCGGCCTTTGCCAACCTTGCATAGTTGCTAACATCTTTGGTGTCAAATTGGATTCATATCGGCTTCACATCTCAAATCAGAGGGATTCTGCATTTTAAATGAGATTTGGTGGTACACCAAGAATTTGCTAGGCAATTCCTCATTGATCTAAACTAGGTTAAGTCCTTTGTGCACTCTTTTGGATTTCTTTGATAGCATATGCTTTGATAATTTGGCCATTAAGACTAGTTCCTCTGAATGATGCATTGTCTCTTCTCGAATCATCCTCTGTCCCTCTTCACCTTCAATGAAGGCCATTTATGGCTCTTTATCATCCATTGAAATCTTTGTCTCAATAGTTACTATCAGCACAATGTTTGGTGCGATTATCTTATCTTCTATATTTGTTGCATACACTTCCTACACTTCTAGGTATTTGAGCTTGCACTCTTTGAGGAATGTGCTCTTTCCCATTGGTATTTTCACCTATTTTCTTTTGTTCAAATGGTGAGTGTATTACCTCGCCAACCATGCACCACTATAGCTCCGTTTAGCCATGGCCTATATCCTTTCTCATTTTCAACCTTCACCATGAAATAAGCACACTTATTTTAATGCACAAATCTTTGTAAATTCCCTTCAACATCACCAATCATTGACCTGCCATAGATTTTATGACATCACCTTCTTCAATTTGAGATGCCATTATACCTCTTATAAGATGACGTTCACAGTGAATCCTCCATCAATAAGGACTCCTTTCACCATGTGGTTTTTGAATCTTCATGGCAATCATGGGCACTTCTTCATCGGAGATCTCTATTTTGGTTAATTCCACACTAGTTGTCATTAGTTGTGTTCTAGCTGAATTTTCACTCTGATGACTCCTATTCATCATTGTCTAAGTCCATTAAAGCCCTTTTATCTACAAGGGGCTCCTTTGGCTTCAGAGTTTGGCTATTTTCCTTTACTATATTGTTTTGTACTTTCCATTGAATCCTTAGATCTTTTGGCTCCTACCAATTCATCTAGTCCTTTGTCTCTTGTGACCTTGTGATTACCTTTGCTTCTAATGCTACAAACATTGCTCCTATAGTTGGTCCTTAATCATCCTAGTCAGATAACTTTGTCGCATATCCTGCTACTTCTTTCACAATCTACACTCACTCTTGTGGTGACCTTCCTTTTCATAGAAGAAAAATGCTGTATTGGTGTTCTTTCATTTGTCTCCCTAATGGGACTTTCTACCCTCTCATTCTAATCACTGGACCTCTACACTCTCTTTCTTTTGTTGAGCCAACATTCTTCGGACGAGTGGCCCACATGATTGTAAATATGGTAGTATCATCTTGACCAACATTCACTATATGGCCATCCACTTTGCACTTGTAGCACCAAATTCTCCTTTGTCTAGAGTTCATCATTAAAATATTTTTAAAACTCCTCTTTTCCTATTGGTATCTTTTTTGAATACTTAATCATCATCATCTTTTTCTTCACTATCCACATCATGGAAGGAAACTTTCTCCTTTCTTTTGGGTTCATTGATGACCCGTTTTCAATTGCGATTGTCTTGTGAAGCAATTGTCATGCTCAAGCAATTTATGAAGGTTGGTTGCAATTTGGGTGGAGGAGAAGAGTTGTGCAAAGAGGAATGCACCATGAAAGGTGGGTTAAGGAAAATCCGTCAAGGAGGAGCAACATAAGGCAAGGGCAAAAACCTGGCAAGAAGATGGAATCTTAATAAGTGAAACTACACATGGGAGTAGATCTAAGATATGCGCTAAGGGAGCTGGCAATGAAGGAGAAGAAGGCGAGGAGAGGTAAACCAAAAAAGGAGAAGGGTTCAGCTTAGCTTGAGGAGAAGTTAAGCAAGAGTAGCCCAAGGATTGAAGGCGACCATGAGATAGGGAAGTGTATTGTTCTAGAGCGGAAGGGAGAATAATGGTTTGCGAGCTGTGTGAAGAGGAAGCACCAAGAAGAAAAGAGGACAAGGGGAGCATGACAGTGAGCCAAAGGAGGCATAGTGGTCCATAAGTACGATAAGGATGGTTGTCTGATGAGCTGGAGATCCTACTTTTATAAAGAGCAAGATATGATAGGAAGAGCATTTCAAGAGAGCCCGTCGCACCACGACATGCATGTTCATGGGCTGTGGTTCAAAGGTGGTTGGAGTACCTGTATGAATTGAAGGAGGGTTTTTATTTCTACTCACCTTATCATGCCGTCACAAACTTCACTTGTAGCCAATCATGTGTTAGAGCTATACGATGTTACCCTCAAAGGAATTTATAGAAGTGCCTCCTCCCTAAAAAACGAAGGGTCCTTTAGTCTTTTTGTTGCCCATCCAAACATGAAGGGGCCTTTGCTAGCCTCATGCCTAGGAATTTTAAGGGTCCTTTGCTTATCTTTAACACCACAAGCCACGTGTGTAATTATAATGCAAAATTCCTTTTTTCCTTCTATAAGCAAGGGGTTAATTTTTTGTTTTTACCGCATATTTGCTAAATTTTCAACATAGGTCCTGAGCTATTTGACTCATTAATTTCCATGTTAAAAAATCATTTTCATTACAATTGGTTGTACAGTACATCCATTCTTGACCTTGATTGTCAAGAAGGTGTGTAAGCTTTTACATCTTTTTTGCATGATTTTCATTATAGGTCATGAGCTATTAGGCACATTAAGCGCCCATGTAAAAAATCATTTTCATTAGGGCTGGCTAGTTTTCCTTTTCATGAGCTATTAGGCTCATTAAGTGCCATGTAGAACATCCTTTTCATTAGAGTTGGCTAGAAAGTATATCCATTCTTGACCTTGATTTTGTCAAGAATGTGTGTGTGTGTGCGCGCGCACCCGCACGTGCGTGCATGCATGTGTGTGCGTGTGTGTGTGTTGCCTACCAATTCTATCTCTTGTTTCTCCATTTATTTTCCTTTTCTCTTCTATTTTCTAATCCTCCATTCCACTTCACTTTTTTATATCATCTCATGCCATTCAGCATCCCTTCCCCTTTCCATTCATTGTTGCTAATATCATGGTGTTCATAAAAATAACAACAACTGGGATATTCTAATCCTCTTTTTCCTACACCCCACTTTTTGTGTGTGGTAAACGTCATCATAAGAGGGTTAGCAATTACAAGGAGGTTTCTCTCCTTTTTTTGAAAAGCTCTCTTTTCATTCATGGAAAAAACTTTATTTAAAAAAACACACAAGCCCAAGTTGAGCTCCATTCCTAACTTTACCCAATAGTGATGTTATTCTTGCCTATGCAATTAACATAAACATGTAAGGTTCTTGCCAACTTCCTCCTAACTTAAGCATCATCCATCCAACATCTCATCCAGGACATCCGATGCATTTTGTTAATTCCAATTCCCTTTTATCTCAAAATATATTTCCAATTCAAAATATCAGGGTTATCCTATAATTTCAAAATCCTAAAAATTCTACAAATCCTTCTTCCATATGGGGGACCATCTTATCATCCAAAAGATATGGAAAATAGTGGGCAAAAGTATATAGGATCATCACACTGCCATTATTAGAACCCTTTATTTTACAAGTTTTTCCATATATCCAATGTATACTGTCATTAAACCTATGTGGACTCAAAGAAGCTAGTATGAATTAAAGTAAAACTGTATTGCAGATTTTGATATAAGTATTGTCAAGACTGACACAATCTCTTGATTTGGACAATTTAAATCAATGTCTCTGTCAAACAAAGGTAGGGAGAAAAAGACTAGAAAGCATTCATGTATCTCTCGGATACTTCTAAAGAGTTTTTTGCATCTGCTAATAGAAAGTATGAGGTATGGGCCGTGGAAGGAGAAGCTCTACTCTCTGAGTTTTCCAACAAAAAGACTTGCCACCAGATTCAACCAGAAAAGGCATGGAGTTATACAAAAATCTTACATGAGGATTCAACCAAGAGCTTGCCATCACGTAAGGGTCTTTCATGTTGAGTTATATAAAGGAATCAAACTATTTGCAACTATATAACAGCAATTATTGGAAGTATTCGCACACCAGTGTGCCCTGTGAGCATTTGCTGCAACAGTATTTGTGGAGAGACCTTCCTGTCTCAACTCACCAGCATATCCATGCCAAAGAAGAATCCCCCATGAAAAGGAAACTAATATGCAAGATAGGCAATTAACACAAACACCTAGCGCAGATGACAGTTACAAAGTATCCACTCTTAGAGATGGTGAAGCTTTTGCTCTAGTTCCAGATCCGAGCGGAACTAATCAACAACCAACCTTCTTACAAGGTGACTAATAAACGGGCGACTGTGCGTAGTCGCGTGTAGCTTATGACTTTGTATAGTCAGCGTAGTATCAAAAGCAAGCTTACTTTGGCTTATATATAGGTGGGAACCAAGACAAGAGTAGATTAACAACGTTGTATTATCAACAGTTTCCTAACACATAGGGATGGAGCTTCGTGGCCAAGCTCCTCAGCTTTGACCGTCATCGTCATGCGATAACTCATGGTGGCTGAGGCTGACCGATTTTGTAGAGCTCATAGTGATAGTGGTATCGGTATACAAAAATGCCTCTCTACTCTCCATACATGCTTCTCTCATATCCTCTTCAAAAGAGATCAAGGACCCTCGCTGTCCTTTGAGCTCTCAGTGGAAGCTATCCGTCGTAGCTCACGAGTAGAAGTAGAAGTCCGTAGTTATTCTAATGGGTTCTGTAAAAGGGTTTATTGCGGGGACCAGGCTTGCAACTCTAATAGAGATTCACAATCACAAGCCATCGTTTAACTAGAGAAATATAAACAGTCCGAGCGTGGGCTAGAGCTCCGATATGTTCACGTATCCATACTAACGCTCGCAACCATCCCGTTGTCTATGTTGTATGCTAGGCTTCCCTGTGCTTTTTCTCTTACCACTCGGCCACCCTTATCAGACAGGCTCAACGAGGCGTCTGCATTTAATTTCTAGCATGGGGCCTCGTTTTTCCAGTGTTTACGAATGAAGTACCTTCCGCAGCATCACCGTGCTGCTCTCCCGAGCACTCCGCTCTGTGGAGCCAGTCACATATCATGTGGGGCTAGCGCAGCTCGTGTATTTCTTGGCCTATGATTAAAGACCATGCCTTGCAGGCTATGGATCAAAAGGAGAGCGAGACGACAGAAGAATAGAATAATACGAGAGGGAGATATCGCACTGCGGAGACTTTCCTCCAGCGGTGAGATAGAAATCTAAGTCGTAATTCTTGCTACAACACGAGAGTGTTTGGAGGATGCATCGAAGCATTGGCCCTCCTGGACGGCTTCTCGTCCCCGTGGTAAACTTCATAAGAAGTCCTAGGCGGCTGCTCGCATAGAGCTTAGAGATGAGCAACCCCCTGCCTACCGGTGTGCATGGAGGTGATCGAGCAACAGTGGGGAAAAGTGAAGACGTGTGCTCGTCATCTGCCTTAGTCGGCTTAGGGCTCGTTGGAGCGTCGGTGTGTCTCCCCAAGCTCTGATCGTTTGTCAGGTGCTTTTCCTCACCCGTGTACCGTTCGGTATCGACAAATGTCAGAGTTTCGGGCTATGTCTGAGGGGTCCGCAGTTTTTGGTTCACCTCGGTTGCTATTCCCGCTCTGATCACGAGGAGGGCGAGTTTCAAGGCTTGCAGGAAGCTTTGGATTACTTCAGCGACCGGTGGAAGAGAAAGGGTGCGAGGGGACGCATTAACTGCGCATTTCTACCCTTCCCTAGGATGTCGTCCCTTGTCCGGCGGCTGCACGCCATTGTATGACTCCCTTTTGGCGGTGGGGGGCTCGAGGTCAAGGGCTTTAGTGCTTAGTATGTTTTTTCAAAGCATTGTAATATTTTCTTCCCGTTTAACCTCGCTAATAGCTCGACGTTTCACGTGTATATGCGGGCATATTGGGCTGTATCCCCCGTCATGGGTACGAGTAACTTGACCCGTCTACGACGCGCTAGCGACCACATATTCTAACAAAAAAA
This sequence comes from Dipteris shenzhenensis, assembly GCF_047967505.1. Taxonomy (NCBI): domain Eukaryota; kingdom Viridiplantae; phylum Streptophyta; class Polypodiopsida; order Gleicheniales; family Dipteridaceae; genus Dipteris; species Dipteris shenzhenensis. The sequence continues at coordinate 42,121,093 of NC_141627.1, read as the reverse complement.
AATGTCTATGACATAGTACTTCAAAATATTACATCCGAAAGTGAAGCCAGAGAACTCATTGATATGTCCAAATACACATCCGCATACAAAGTCATAACTGAACATACAAAATCTACAATAGACATACAAACATCCCTAAAGGGAAAAGTTTGCGGCCATGTACTATAGGGAAAAGCTTGCGCCAGCCATGTACTCCACATCCGCCATGTCCAAAAAACAATTCTGTATGACGGAGTACTTCAAAATATCACATCCAAAAGTGCAGTCACATGTCTGAACATGCAATAGCTACATCAAAGAACTGATTGATATATCCAAATACACAGCCGCAAATAAAGTCATAACTGAACATACAAAATCTACAATAGACACACAAACATCCCTAAGGGAAAAGTCTGCGGCCATGTACTGCATGGAAAAGCTTGCGACGGCCATTCACTCCACGTCCACCACGGCTACGAACATACAATGGAGTACCAACAATCGTATCTGGACCAGCATCACATAGAAATATAATTTAGGAACTATAATTATTGAGCCATAAAACTTTTATACATGTATGTTGGTAAAACCCAACTCATTCTTTAGAGTACTTACTCAGATGCAAAGGGCTCTCAACAATGCTCACATAGGTGTACGTGTAGTCCCCATTTTGCCCTCGATAGAAAATTCGTGTCCTCACACATTCATAGTATCCCAGCCAGCGAACAGTGATGGTCTGTGGTCCATCATCCCTATGAAGCCAGCAAGCCAGGACAGTGTAATATCCCAAATGGACTCGTCCATCCAAAGGATTGTGGATGTGGAGATTCATTAGAAACCTTGAATCAGGAACAGTCCTAAAAGACAAACAATAGCATGTTTTCCCACTCACATATAATCCAAAAAAACCCTTTTGTTTTTACAAAAAAATAAAGCAACAAACAATGTACACAGTTCTTACCCAAGGTAGCTCTCTAGCTCAAGCAAATCCAACAACAGTTGCGCGCTCTCCAGAGATCCCCAGCCCGCAAGATCTATAATTTTCTAAAAGTGAGTGACTATACTATTAAACATGTCAACATAAAATGTGGTTGTCAACTTGCACCTGCGCTCCTGTTTCGATGACAAACGTGAACTGCCTAGACATCCTATCGCATTGCAAAAAAAGAACGCACGTGTCAATCTACATATACTAGAAAAAAACAATAGGCTTGAAGAGAAAATAGGTTGTAGTATATTGCAAACCCATGACTCAAATGAAAAATGAAATCCAAACATTATCAAGGACAAAGTCATGAGATATTACGTCTCAATTCATATTTCTGTAAATAGCCAACATTCCCGAAGACCTATGACAGTTGGAATATTGAAAGAAGTTTAAAAAAAGCTATACAAAGATTACCGAAATGAAGATTTGCCACTCAAGAAAGTCTCAAGAGGGCTTGAAAGAGCAATGTCATACTCCTAGGCTCTTGCTGTTGCCAATTGCAAAACTTCCTTGTACACAACATTTGTGGTAGAAGTATTATCCTCTTAGTATAGCTGGCACATATACCGAGGCCCTCCCGTAAAAGAAGAAGGCAACACCACCCTACATCCTGCAGCATTGCCAAGCACAGTACGTGTCCCATCAACTGTATTCACCATGTCCATCAACCCTTGATAGACTTCAGCGCGTAGGGAAGCTTGGTTGTTTCGTATCCACACCAACCTGGACTCTTCCATGCTATTGTAGGCATCAACCATGTATTGCTGCAGCAATCTACCCCCACGCAAAAGACATGCATTTGTATCATATCTCACTTGCAAACGATATGCGTAGTATTGTCTCTGGGTGACACAACTCTGTCCACGTATCTCGTGCAATGGTGTGTGATTAGGAACATCACTATATGGGATATATGGATGCCAACCATCTTCCCCCCGAGGGAACAAAAGAACATATATGAAAGGCATGTATGATCGGTGCAAATTAGATATTCTATGCACAAACCCATTGCGGCTAAAAATTTGAATGTCTCGATTTCCAATATCGAAGTCATCCCCTTGTCCTGGCATGATTGCAGCAACCTCGCTAGCCATAGGAGCCAAGTACTGCCTTGAGGTGGAGCGGCTCTCACAAATAACCATCCTCAGGTTTGTATGTGGATTTGTTCTTAGCACTTGCCCGATAGCCATCAATGCATTGGCATATGGATTGCACTCGTGCATCATCCTTTGCAACAACTCCAAAATGCGTGGATCCAAACTAGGCATCCCATGTAAACGGTGTTCTAGTTCATGATCAGTGTCATACACGTACAACTATGCAAAACGTGGCATCTCTTGCCTAGCCTCATCGGGCAACAAATTTCCAACTCAATGATACACACTACCATGGACCCGAAAGTTTTGTATACCCCCATTCCCACGGAACATTTGATCAACATGGGCTCCCAATGAAACAAATGCCATGGCACTATTATAAGCCCTAATGTTTTTCTTAAACAGTCTGCTTCTAGCATCATGTCCGTGCAGTAGAACTCTCAAAATCTCTGGTGGTTCTTCTAATGACAACAATGACACATGACCAACTTTGCAACAGTGCTTGCCCACAACTTGATGCATATGCATTCGCGTCTCTTGTTTCCATAGTTGAGCCTAGCAAAAGCTGCATGTATGATCCATGGATCCGAGTGCATGAAGAGAAGGAGCATTAAAGACTAGTGGATACAAAGATGGATGCTCTACATTTTCCCTTAACAGAAAAGTATGCAAGATAGAGAGGCTCCCCCCTACACCCAAAATCACAGCCCTATTGTGAACAACATGCATTCGGGCTCTTAAATGAGTAGCATCCCTGGTTGCATCCATTTGAGTAGTTGTACATACTACTGGAGCAGGTTCATGCTCATTACGTACTATTGGTGAAGTATGGAGGTCCATTGTATTTTCAGCAGTGCATGCTACATTACTGTGCCCATGCATTTGATTCTATTGTTTGCATAGGCCAACTTCTACATCCATAGATTCCATTGCCACCCTCATGCTTCTAGCAACTTGTGTTCTCGACCTTGTTCTTTGTATAGCATAAATGCGACGGGCTACCCGCGTTGAATTCATTTGAGTAGTTGTACCTATTACTGGAGCATGTTCATGCTCATTATCTACAGTTGGTAAAATATTGACGTCCATTGTATTTTTAGCAATGCACGCTACATTACTGTGCCCATGCATTTGGTCCTATTGTCTGCGAAGGCCATCTTCTACATCCATAGATTCCACAGCCACCCTCACGCTTCTAACTCCTTGTGTTTTCGACCTTGTTCTTTGTATAGCATAACTACGACGGGCCGCCTGCGTTGAATCCATTTGAGTAGGTGTACCTATCACTGAAGCATGTTGATGCACTCTACCTACTGTTACTGAAGTATTGAGGTCCATTGTATTTTCAGCCACAGTGCATGCTACATTACTGCATCCATGTATCTGATTATGTTGACCGCAAACTCCTACTTCTACAACCATAGATTCCACAGGAGTTCCACAGCCACCCTCATGCTTCTAGCACCTTGTGTTTTAGACCTTGTTCTTTGTATAGCATAAGCACGATGGGCCGCCCACGTTGAATCCAACAATCTTCTCCTATGAGAACATATTGAATGTAGCCTCTCTTCTATTTGTCTTGCCATCTTCTATATCCACTCAACCAACTATATAAATATCTATTCCTCAAAGGGAAAAATAGCTTAATCAAATAACTTATGCATCATCCCTAACCATGACAAAATTGATGAATCTCAACCAATGTGCCCTAAGGAAGAAAATAATTTAGAAAAGCAAGAAGCAAGGTTAATTAGCAAAGCCATCCCTTTCCCATCTATCTAAAATTGAGAGCGGACTATCTATTGAACTCATAGTGTCCCATGACCAACTTTCAGTGTGTCACTATCTTTGGTAAGAGTAATGCTCATATTTTTTCAACATATGAGCAAAATACAATACCATAAGTGCAACCATCATTTGAAACATAAAAACCAAAGCTAAAATATCTAAAAAACTCAAAGTTGACCATCTCAAGAAACGATGTGTATATGAACTAAGAAAAATACAAATACCTTTAATGATTACTGGTCCAAACACATCATGGCCTTGTCTTATTTCACTTTTGGCCTACCATTACATTTTTTCGTCCCCTCTCTCTCTCTCTCTTGGTGTAGCCCCACCTATTATCCAATCGCCTCACGTCTCGAGCTTAGTTCTCATGGCTATAGTCCACATGACATGAAACATACTTGATGCTTTACTCTCATTGAGAAGCAAGGCTAGCTTCTCAAAACGAAGGTTAGATTAGATCAATTAGGGTAGAGGGTGCAAGCTTATCTCTAGACATATTGCCAGGTCATCAAGATGCTCCTACGAAAGATACAATCACATTTAATGATTACTGGTCCAACCACATCATGGCCTTGTCTTATTTCACTTCTGCCCTACCATTATATTCTTTCGTCCCCCCCCTCTCTCTCTCTCTCTCTCTCTCTCACTCTCTCTCTCTCTCTCTCTCAGTATAGCCCCACCTATCGTCCAATAACCTCACATCTCGAGCTTAGTTCTCATGGCTATAGTCCACATGACATGAAACATATTTGATGCTTTACTCTCATTGAGAAGCAAGGCTAGCTTCTCAAAACGAAGGTTAGATTAGATCACTTAGGGAAAAGGGTGCAAGCTTATCTCTAGACATATTGCCAGGTCATCAAGATGCTCCTACGAAAGATACAATTACATTTAATGATTACTGATATCCAATCGCCTCACCTCTAGAGGTTAGTTCTCATGGCTATAATGCACATGACATGAAACATACATAATGCTTTACTCTCATTGAGAGGACGTTGATTAGATCACTTAGGGTCCAACCACATCATCGCCTTGTCTCTAACTAATACACTAACTTAATTCACTTCTGTCCATCAATATATTTTCCCTCTCTCTCTCTCTTTCTTTCTCTCTCTCTCTCGCCTCTATTATCTTTTAGTTCTTCCGTCTCAATAATATAATCATCTAGAAACTATAAGATCATAATGGTTTGGATGATTTTAAAAATGTAGCTTACATTTAATGATTACTGGTCCAACCACATCATCGCCTCCATTATCTTTTAGTTCTTCCGTCTCAATAATATAATCATCTATAAACTTAATTCACTTTTGTCCACCATTATATTTTCCCTCTCTCTCTCTCTCTCCCTCTCTCTCTCTCTCTCACCTCCATTATCTACAAACTATAAGATCATAATTGTTTGGATGATTTTAAAAATGTAGCTTGTCTTAAACGATGCAAATATAGCTTTAACATATGGAGAAATAAATCCGTCAATACTCTCTCTCTCTCTCTCTCTCTCTCTCTCTCTCTCTCTCTCTCTCGCGCGCGCGCCTCCATTACCTTTTTGAAAAAAGATGGTTCTTATTTCATCAAGGTGCTCCTGGGAAAGATACAATTAACTTTGGAGCTTTCGTATCCAACCACATCATGGACTTATTTCACTTCTATCCACCATTATATTTTGCTCTGCGTGTTTGTGTGTGTGTGTGTGTGTGTGTGTGTGTGTGTGTGTGCGTAGCCCCATCTATCATCCAATCGCCTCACCTCTCGAGCTTAGTTCTCATGGCTATAGTGCACATGACATGAAACACACTTAATCCTTTACTCTCCTTGAGAAGCAAGGCTAACTTTTGAAAGAGGCTAGATTAGATCACTTAGGGAAGAGGATGCTAGCTTATCTATAGACATACTGCTAGCTCCATGCTCCTAAGAAAAATACAAATACCTTTAATGATTACTAGTCCAAACACATCATGGCCTTGTCTTATTTCACTTCTAGCCTACCATTACATTTTTTCATCCCCCCTCTCTCTCTCTCTCTCTCTCTCTCTCTCTCTCTCTCTCTCTCAGTGTAGCCCCACCTATCATCCAATCGCCTCACGTCTCGAGCGTAGTTCTCATGGCTATAGTCCACATGACGTGGAACATATTTGATGCTTTACTCTTATTGAGAAGCAAGGCTAGCTTCTCAAAACGAAGGTTAGATTAGATCACTTAGGGTAGACGGTGCAAGCTTATCTCTAAACATATTGCCAGGTCATCAAGATGCTCCTAGGAAAGATACAATTACATTTAATGATTACTGGTCCAACCACATCATCGCCTTGTCTCTAACTAATACACTAACTTAATTCACTTCTGTCCATCAATATATTTTCCCTCTCTCTCTCTCTCTTGCCTCTATTATCTTTTAGTTTTTCTGTCTCAATAATATAATCATCTAGAAACTATAAGATCATGAAACATATTTGATGCTTTACTCTCATTGAGAAGCAAGGCTAGCTTCTCAAAACGAAGGTTAGATTAGATCTCTAGACATACTGCCAGCTCGATGCTCCTATGAAAAATACAAATACCTTTAATGATTACTGTTCCAAACACATCATGTCCTTGTCTTATTGCATTCACTTCTGGCCTACCATTACATTTCTTCGTCCCCTCTCTCTCTCTCTCTCTCGGTGTAGCCCCACCTATTATCCAATCGCCTCACGTCTCGAGCTTAGTTCTCATGGCTATAGTCCACATGACATGAAACATATTTGATGCTTTACTCTCATTGAGAAGCAAGGCTAGCTTCTCAAAACGAAGGTTAGATTAGATCACTTAGGGTAGAGGTGCAAGCTTATCTCTAGACATACTGCCAGGTCATCAAGATGCTCCTACAAAAGATACAATCACATTTAATGATTACTGGTCCAACCACATCATGGCCTTGTCTTATTTCACTTCTGCCCTACCATTATATTCTTTCGTCCTCTCTCTCTCTCTCTCTCTCTCTCTCTCTCTCTCTCTCTCTCTCTCTCTTTCTCTCAGTGTAGCCCCACCTATCATCAAATCGCCTCACGTCTCGAGCTTAGTTCTCATGGCTATAGTCCACATGACATGAAACATATTTGATGCTTTACTCTCATTGAGAAGCAAGGCTAGCTTCTCAAAACGAAGGTTAGATTAGATCACTTAGGGTAGAGGGTGCAAGCTTATCTCTAGACATATTTCTAAGGAAAGATACAATTACATTTAATGATTATTGATATCCAATCGCCTCACCTCTAGAGGTTAGTTCTCATGGCTATAATGCACATGACATGAAACATACATAATCCTTTACTCTCGTTGAGAGGTTGATAAGATCACTTAGGGTCCAACCACATTATCGCCTTGTCTCTAACTAATACACTAACTTAATTCACTTCTATCCATCAATATATTTTCCCTCTCTCTCTCTCTCCCTCTCTCTCTCTCTCTCGTCTCTATTATCTTTTAGTTCTTCCATCTCAATAATTTAATCATTCAGAAACTATAAGATCATAATGGCCCTTGGATGATTTTCAAAATGTAGCTTACATTTAATGATTACTGGTCCAACCACATCATCACCTCCATTATCTTTTAGTTCTTCTGTCTCAATAATATAATCATCTACAAACTTAATTCACTTCTGTCCACCATTATATTTTCTCTCTCTCTCTCTCTCTCTCTCTCTCTCTCTCTCTCTCTTGCCTCCATTATCTACAAACTATAAGATCATAATGGTTTAAATGATTTTAAAAATGTAGCTTGTCTTAAACGATGCAAATATAGCTTTAACATATGGAGAGATAAATCCGTCAATACTCTCTCTCTCTCTCTCTCTCTCTCTCTCTCTCTCTCTCTCTCTCTCTCTCTCTCGCCTCCATTACCTTTTTGAAAAAAGATGTTCTTAATTCATCAAGGTGCTCTTGGGAAAGATACGATTAACTTTGGAGCTTTCGTATCCAACCACATCATGGACTTATTTCACTTCTATCCACCATTATATTTTGCTCTGTGTGTGTGTGTGTGTGTGTGTGTGTAGCCCCATCTATCATCCAATCGCCTCACCTCTCGAGCTTAGTTCTCATGGCTATAGTGCACATGACATGAAACACACTTAATCCTTTACTCTTCTTGAGAAGCAAGGCTAACTTTTGAAAGAGGCTAGATTAGATCACTTAGGGAAGAGGATGCTAGCTTATCTGTAGACATACTGCCAGCTCCATGCTCCTAAGAAAAATACAAATATCTTGAAAGATTACTGATCCAAACACATCATGGCCTTGTCTTATTTCACTTCTGGCCTTCCATTACATTTTTTCGTCCCCTCTCTCTCTCTCTCTCTCTCTCTCTCTCTCAGTGTAGCCCCACCTATCATCCAATCGCCTCAGGTCTTGAGCCTAGTTCTCGTGGCTATAGTCCACATGACATGAAACATATTTGATGCTTTACTCTCATTGAGAAGCAAGTCTAGCTTCTCAAAACGAAGATTAGATTAGATCACTTAGGGTAGACGGTGCAAGCTTATCTCTAGACATATTGCCAGGTCATCAAGATGCTCCTAGGAAAGATACAATTACATTTAATGATTACTGGTCCAACCACATCATCGCCTTGTCTCTAACTAATACACTAACTTAATTCACTTCTGTCCATCAATATATTTTCCCTCTCTCTCTCCCTCCCTCTCTCTCTCTCTCTCGCCGAGCTCTCACCTCTATTATCTTTTAGTTCTTCCGTCTCAATATAATCATCTAGAAACTATAAGATCATGAAACATATTTGATGCTTTACTCTCATTGAGAAGCAAGGCTAGCTTCTCAAAAGGAAGGTTAGATTAGATCTCTAGACATACTGCCAGCTCGATGCTCCTAAGAAAAATACAAATACCTTTAATGATTACTGGTCCAAACACATCATGGCCTTGTCTTATTGAATTCACTTCTGGCCTACCATTACATTTTTTCGTCCCCTCTCTCTCTCTCTCTCGGTGTAGCCTCACCTATTATCCAATCGCCTCACATCTCGAGCTTAGGTCTCATGGCTATAGTCCACATGACATGAAACATATTTGATGCTTTACTCTCATCTAGAAGCAAGGCTAGCTTCTCAAAATGAAGGTTAGATTAGATCACTTAGGGTAGAGGGTGCAAGCTTATCTCTAGACATATTGCCAGGTCATCAAGATGCTCCTACAAAAGATACAATTACATTTAATGATTACTGATATCCAATCGCCTCACCTCTGGCGGTTAGTTCTCATGGCTATAATGCACATGACATGAAACATACATAATCCTTTACTCTCATTGAGAGGTTGATTAGATCACTTAGGGTCCAACCACATCATCGCCTCGTCTCTAACTAATACACTAACTTAATTCACTTCTGTCCATCAATATATTTTCCCTCTCTCTCTCTCTCCCTCTCTCTCTCTCTTTCGCCTCTATTATCTTTTAGTTCTTCTGTCTCAATAAAATAATCATCTAGAAACTATAAGATCATAATGGTTTGGATTTTTCACAAATGTAGCTTACATTTAATGATTACTGGTCCAACCACATCATCGCCTCCATTATCTTTTAGTTCTTCCGTCTCAATAATATAATCGTCTACAAACTTAATTCACTTCTATCCACCATTATATTTTCCCTCTCTCTCTCTTTCTCTCTCGCCTCCATTATCTACAAACTATAAGATCATAATGGTTTGGATGATTTTAAAAATGTAGCTTGTCTTAAATGATGCAAATATAGCTTTAACATATGGAGAGATAAATCCGTCAATACTCTCTCTCTCTCTCTCTCTCTCTCTCTCTCTCGTCTCCATTACCTTTTTGAAAAAAGATGGTTCTTAGTTCATCAAGGTGCTCCTGGGAAAGATACAATTAACTCTGGAACTGTCATATCCAACCACATCATGGACTTATTTCACTTCTCTCCACCATTATATTTTGCTTTGTGTGTGTGTGTGTGTGTGTGTGTGTGTGTGTAGCCCCATCTATCATCCAATGGGCCTCACCTCTCGAGCTTAGTTCTCATGGCTATAGTGCACATGACATGAAACACACTTAATCCTTTACTCTCCTTGAGAAGCAAGGCTAACTTTTGAAAGAGGCTAGATTAGATCACTTAGGGAAGAGGATGCTAGCTTATCTGTAGACATACTGCCAGCTCCATGCTCCTAAGAAAAACACAAATACCTTTAATGATTACTGGTCTAAACACATCATGGCCTTGTCTTATTTCACTTCTAGCCTACCATTACATTTTTTCGTCCCCTCTCTCTCTCTCTCTCTCTCTCTCTCTCAGTGTAGCCCCACCTACCATCCAATCGCCTCATGTCTCGAGCTTAGTTCTCATGGCTATAGTCCACATGACATGAAACATATTTGATGCTTTACTCTCATTGAGAAGCAAGGTTAGCTTCTCAAAACGAAGGTTAGATTAGATCACTTAGGGTAGACGGTGCAAGCTTATCTCTAGACATATTGCCAGGTCATCAAGATGCTCCTAGGAAAGATACAATTACATTTAATGATTACTGGTCCAACCACATCATCGCCTTGTCTCTAACTAATACACTAACTTAATTCACGTCTGTCCATCAATATATTTTCCCTCTCTCTCTCTCTCCCTCTCTCACTCTCTCTCGCCTCTATTATCTTTCAGTGCTTCCGTCTCAATAATATAATCATCTAGAAACTATAAGATCATGAAACATATTTGATGCTTTACTCTCATTGAGAAGCAAGGCTAGCTTCTCAAAACGAAGGTTAGATTAGATCTCTAGACATATTGCCAACTCGATGCTCCTAAGAAAAATACAAATACCTTTAATGATTACTGGTCCAAACACATCATGGCCTTGTCTTATGGAATTCAATTCTGGACTACCATTACATTTTTTCGTCCCCTCTCTCTCTCTCTCTCGGTGTAGCCCCACCTATTATCCAATCGCCTCATGTCTCGAGCTTAGGTCTCATGGCTATAGTCCACATGACATGAAACATATTTGATCCTTTACTCTCATTGAGAAGCAAGACTAGCTTCTCAAAACAAAGGTTAGATTAGATCACTTAGGGTAGAGGGTGCAAGCTTATCTCTAGACATATTGCCAGCTCATCAAGATGCTCCTACAAAAGATACAATCACATTTAATGATTACCGTGTCCAACCACATCATGGCCTTGTCTTATTTCACTTCTACCCTACCATTATATTCTTCCATCCCCCCCCCCCCTCTCTCTCTCTCTCTCTCGGTGTAGCCCCACCTATCATCCAATCGCCTCATGTCTCGAGCTTAGTTCTCATGGCTATAGTCCACATGACATGAAACATATTTGATGCTCTACTCTCATTGAGAAGCAAGGCTAGCTTCTCAAAACGAAGGTTAGATTAGATCACTTAGGGTAGAGGGTGAAAGCTTATCTCTAGACATATTGCCAGGTCATCAAGATGCTCCTACGAAAGATACAATTACATTTAATGATTATTGATATCCAATGGCCTCACCTCTGGAGGTTAGTTCTCATGGCTATAATGCACATGACATGAAACATACATAATCCTTTACTCTCGTTGAGAGGTTGATTAGATCACTAAGGGTCCAACCACATCGTCGCCTTGTCTCTAACTAATACACTAACTTAATTCACTTCTATCCATCAATATATTTTCCCTCTCTCCCTCTCTCTCGCCTCTATTATCTTTTAGTTCTTCCGTCTCAATAATATAATCATTTAGAAACTATAAGATCATAATGGTTTGGATGATTTTAAAAATGTAGCTTACATTTAATGATTACTGGTCCAACCACATCATCACCTCCATTATCTTTTAGTTCTTCCGTCTCAATAATATAATCATCTAAAAGCTTAATTCACTTCTGTCCACCATTATATTTTTCCTCTCTCTCTCTCTCTCTCTCCCTCTCTCTCTCTCTCTCTCGCCTCCATTATCTACAAACTATAAGATCATAATGGTTTGGATGATTTTAAAAATGTAGCTTGTCTTAAACGATGCAAATATAGCTTTAACATATGGAGAGATAAATCTCTCAATACTCTCTCTCTCTCTCTCTCTCTCTCTCTCTCTCTCTCTCTCTCTCTCTCGCCTCCATTACCTTTTTGAAAAAAGATGGTTCTTAGTTCATCAAGGTGCTCCTGGGAAAGATACAATTAACTTTGGAGCTTTCGTATCCAACCACATCATGGACTTATTTCACTTCTGTCCACCATTATATTTTGCTCTTGGTGTGTGTGTGTGTGTGTGTGTAGCCCCATCTATCATCCAATTGCCTCACCTCTCGAGCTTAGTTCTCATGGCTATAGTGCACATGACATGAAACACACTTAATCCTTTACTCTCCTTGAGAAGCAAGGCTAACTTTTGAAAGAGGCTAGATTAGATCACTTAGGGAACAGGATGCTAGCTTATTTGTAGACATACTGCCAGCTCCATGCTCCTAAGAAAAATACAAATACCTTTAATGATTACTGGTCCAAACACATCATGGCCTTGCCTTATTTCACTTCTAGCCTACCATTACATTTTTTCATCCCCTCTCTCTCTCTCTCTCTCGGTGTAGCCCCACCTATCATCCAATCGCCTCACGTCTCAAGCTTAGTTCTCATGGCTATAGTCCACATGACATGAAACATATTTGATGCTTTATTCTCATTGAGAAGCAAGGCTAGCTTCTCAAAATGAAGGTTAGATTAGATCACTTAGACCGATGGTGCAAGCTTATCTCTAGACATATTGCCAGGTCATCAAGATGCTCCTAGGAAAGATACAATTACATTTAATGATTACTGGTCCAACCACATCATCGCCTTGTCTCTAAATAATACACTAACTTAATTCATTTCTGTCCATCAATATATTTTCCCTCTCTCTCTCTCTCCCTCTCTCTCTCTTGCCTCTATTATCTTTTAGTTCTTCCGTCTCAATAATATAATCATCTAGAAACTATAAGATCATAATGGTTTGGATGATTTAAAAAATATAGCTTACATTTAATGATTATTGGTCCAACCACATCATCGCCTCCATTATCTTTTAGTTCTTCCGTCTCAATAATATAATTATCTACAAACTTAATTCACTTCTGTCCACCATTATATTTTCCCTCTCTCTCTCTCTCTCCCTCTCTCTCTCTCTCTCGTCTCCATTATCTACAAACTATAAGATCATAATGGTTTGGATGATTTTAAAAATGTAGCTTGTCTTAAAGATGCAAACATATGGAGAAATAAATCCGTCAATATTCTCTCTCTCTCTCTCTCTCTCTCTCTCTCTCTCTCTCTCTCTCTCTCTCTCTCTCGCCTCCATTACCTTTTTGAAAAAAGATGGTTTTTAGTTTAGTTTTCCCCTCCGAGGAATCTAAGCGGCCACGAATTATAAGATCAGAATGGTTTCAATGAATGTAGCTTGTTTCAAACGATGCAAACTCACACACACGCACACACAATGTGTCCTAAGGAAGCAAAGAATTCATGAATTATCAGATCGGAATGGTTTCAATGATTTTGAAAATGTAGCTTGTCTTAAACGATCCAAACACACACACACACGCACACACGCACACAACGTGTCCTAAGGAAGCAAAGAATTCCAAATAGAAAGCAAGGTCAATTGAGGTCAATTGAAAAGCAAGGCTAGCTTCTCAAAATGAAGGTTAGATTAGATCACTTAGGGTAGACAGTGCAAGCTTATCTCTAGACATATTGCCAGGTCATCAAGATGCCCCTACGAAAGATACAATTACATTTAATGATTACTGATCCAACCACATCATCACCTTGTCTCTAACTAATACACTAACTTAATTCACTTCTGTCCACCATTATATTTTCCCTCTCTCTCTCTCTCCCTCTCTCTCTCTCTCTCTCTCGCCTCCATTATCTTTTAGTTCTCTCTCTCTCTCTCTCTCTCTCTTTGAAAAGAGATGGTTCTTAGTTTAGTTTTCCCCTCCCAAGAATCTAAGCGTCCATGAATTACGATCAGAATGGTTTCAATGAATGTCATGAATTATCAGATCGGAATGGTTTCAATGATTTTGAAAATGTTTAAGATGCAAACACACACACACACACACACACACACACACACACACACACACACACACACACAATGTCAATTGGAAAAAAAGTGATCACCTACCTGGATAAACAAAAGTTGTGGAGAGAAGCTAGTGCTAGTCCAACAATAAAATGAAGCACCTACAAGAAAAACAACCCAAAAAAAAAAGTAAAGCTAAGCAAACTGTACATCTCTCTCTCTCTCTCTCTCTCTCTCTCTCTCTCTCTCTCTCTCTCTCTCACCCAACCTAAAGTAGCCCAACCTACAACACAGTTGCACGCTAAACTACCAGCCTTTTCTACAATCCTTTTCTATTGGCTCAGCATGATCTCTTCTATTGTGGACCTTGCTGTGCTGCTCTATGTGTACAGTCTCATACCTCAATGCCTGCTTTGTCTGTGCATATCTCTTAGGAGAGGGCATAGGGGAAGGGAGCAAGGAATGTAGAAAGCAATGAGGGAGGTGCTGGAGGAGCATGGGATGAGGCAAGGAAGGGAAGGCAATCTGCAGACCGTAGTAGCAAGCTGCAAAGGCAAGGAGTAGGCAATCTGCAGAGCGTAGCAAGGTGTAAAGGCAAGCAGCTTAAAAGAGGAGAGAATTGAGGATTGCTTTGAGCAAGGCAAGGGGGAAGACTATAGCTTGAAGGAGACTCGAGAGGGCAGAGGGTTGTGTGGCAAGGAAGGTGGCAAGGCAGTATGGGGGGTGTCAGGGAAGTGTAGGTGAAGAAGGAAGGGATCAAAGCCAGGCAGAGGGCACTGAGAGACGGAGTGGGAAGGCCAAGAGAGAAACAGAGCAAGCTATGGAGTTACAGAGAGCAAGAGCAGGGCTATGGAGCTCAAAGGATTGAGTTACAAAGAGAGAGAGGGAGCAGGGCTATGGAGCACAGAGGATTGGCGCCGCAGGAGTTGGAGGTCGAGTGACGGAGGGGGCACCGCAGGAGATAGAGGTGGATTGAGCCGCAGGAGGTGGAACCGCAGGAGTTAGAGGTCGACGACGAAGGGTGGTGGAGGGTGGTGGAGCCGCAGGAGCCATAAGAGATGGAGCCGAGGTGAGCTGGAGCGATGGAGGGTGGTGGAGGTTGGAGGAGCCACAGGAGTCGCAGGAGACGGAGGTGGCGACGGTTGGTGGAGCTGGAGCTTGAGCAACAGAGGTGGTGGAGGCTGGAGGTCGAGCGATGGAGGGTGGTGGAGGTTGGAGAGCATGGTGATGGAGCGATGGAGGCATGATGGCGTGATTAAAGGCGATGGTGCATCCATTAAAGGCATGATGGCACACCTCGGCGTGACGGCGCATCTCGCCTCCTAGCTCACCGACATATGGCACACCTCGCCTCCCAGCTCATCACCACATGGTGCACCTCGCCTCCCAGCTCGTCGACACTTGGCACTCCCAGGTTGCCACCATGTGGCTCTCCCCTCCCTCCTTAAGAGAATAGATAGATAAGTCCCTAGGCCCCTTAATTCATCCCCCTAAGGTACCCGTTTGTCTGATCATCCCTATCGTCTGTATTGGGCTTTCCTCTTTTCCCATTTATGCCCGGATTGGTGTATATTTTTATCAAATATATTGGTGACCTCATTTACGGGAATGAGCTAGAGAGTATAAAGGGTTTTGTGTCTCTCTGTTTGATTTCTTGGGTCCCCCCGATCGGGTCCCATCCTTGGTGTTCTACCATACTTCTATATATTTGTTTTGTATCAGTCCCCTTCAATGTCCTCGAGGGTGCATATTCTTGACGTGGGTCACATCCCTCCAGAAAGTGTGTGTGTGTTGTGTGTGTGTGTGTGTGTGTTGCCTACCAATCCTCAATCTCACAACAATGGGTCCAATCTCAGGAAGTTAGTGTGGGCAACCATCCGCCCATCCTCATATATCAGGTCGGACTGCTCCCCCACTATAGGTCATTGGTTTATACAAGGGAAGTAGAGTGTACCTATCCATCATATCATCATTCGAGTGTTTATCGTACTACTTGGGAAGTCCCTTTCCAGGTACTTTAGGATGATCCCGCAACTTCTGTTTGGGTTGAATCCGTTGTTAGCAAACCTCCCTATCAATTTCTTAATTTGTAGAAAGGCATTAAAGTCTTGACTCTCCATATAGATAATAGGCATTAGTTGGGATAGGATGACCTTTTCTGCAAAAGACCTTGGCCAATTCCCATCTGCCCATATGTACTAGCATACTTCATAATCCAACTCCTCAAATTTCTCAAATCTACTCGTGACTGCTACTCCATTTTCCCGGTTTGCCATGGTGATGGCCATGTTAAGGAATGTGACCTTTGTCCCCATGGGCTCGATATAAGACTCCATGGCATACATCCTCATGGTTTCTTTTATTTCCAGGAATTCCAGGGGGTAAATCCAATAGGGATTGAGGGGGTGCCTTGGTGAAGATGGGTCTAGGAATCATCTGGGGTCTGGTACATTTACCAATAGGATGTCATCCATGTATCTTGCAAAGTGTCCGAAGCCCTCCAAGGCATGTTTTTCTTTCAATTTCCACAATTATATAATGGTAAAGTTGTATTCGAACTAGAAGAGGTACAGGTTACACCACAATGGTGTGTGCCTTCTAGGGGGATATTCTCGAAGCATTTTCCAATGTCTACCATGAACACTAAGCTTATTTTTTGTGGTAAGCTTATTCTTGCATCATATATTGATTTGACAATCCAAAACACCTTGGATGGAACCCCTAGTTCCCTGGTGATTTGGTCTTGTATCATGGCACAAGCCATCATCAGCAGTTCCATGCATACCTTGAGAGTTGAGTCAATAAATGATGCTATCTCTGAGAAGATGCATGCATGGGCATTTGTTATCCACCAAAAGGTATTCTTATGTGCTTTGTATGTGCACATTAAGTAGGGTAGTGAGTATTTCTCAATTGGTGGGCAAACCTGGAAGTTCAGTATATCCTTGGCTAGTCGGTCAAGAATGTTGCCCTCTTGAACCCTTGCGAAGTCCTTGCTATTCAGTCTCTCTTTCACTAGGGAGAAAATCAATCTCCTACATATGAATGCCGAGGTAGATGCTGACTTATCTGTAGATGTGATCAGGAAATTGGTGTTCAACCACTCCATATTAGTCATTGCTTCATGTATGAGTAAGAAAGGGTTGAAGGGTGTCCCTTATTTGGGAATCTAGATTTAATCAAGCTCTCTAAGAACTCCCTTGTATAGTTCTGAAAGGGTATTGTAAGTTGACCAAGTATTCTCCCATAAACGTGGTTAGTTGAACCCATGCATCCATCAAAGTATCAAGTGTTCCTTCCATGTCAACTTGCTCCCTAGGGATGTGGTTCAGTCCTTTTCTTACCTCTCTCTTTAGGTGTTCATTTTGAATTATATCTGTATCCAATGTTGCTATGTGATCCCAAGCATGGTAAACAAATTTGTTAAGCTTCATTCCGAGTAGTGGCAAGGGAGAGTTTCTTTTTCCCTAAAGGTGAGCCAAGTTTTCATCATTAATGCCCCAATGTTATTCTTAAAATCCCAACTTATAGTTATGTCATCCATTATGGAGTTTTCTTTTTAAAGGTCATTCTTAAGAAGGAATTAGCTAATTTTTTTCTTTATTGAAAAGCAGTCCATAAGGGGGCTGTCAAATTTCAATGTCATAAACTTTTTTCTTTCCATTCTTTTTTGACTTATCAGAGAAAGTGTTCCATGTGGGAGGGTCACAATACCTTCTAGCATCGGTGCAGAACATACCTGCATACATCTAGTTTGTGTCATCATATAGTAAGTGCTTCACTGGCATCTTATTGTTGGCACTTTGCATAACAGAAACTGTCTTTCCTCCCCTAAGGATCTTTGAGGGTCTCACTTGATTATCATTTGTGTCCAAATGGACTGAACGTTCTGAAGATGGCTACCATTCAATCCTCCTCGGGGGTGTGGACTGCATTGGTTGAAAATTCTTGCTCCTCCCAAAGCCTCCTCTTGTCTGTTGAAATCTGCCCCCTTGTCTTGAGGATCCTACTCCCCTCGAGCTATTGAATTCAATGCCTTTAATTATCCTTTCTCCATATGAGTATCCACTGAAGGATGCATCGGTGGGGAAGTAAAGGCATAGAAGGGCTCTTCGCCAAATTATTTACCCCACTGTAAGCATCAGTTCTCTGATATACATAAAGGTGACTGAATCTTTTCCAAATACCACCATGTCTAGTGTCTTCATAAATAGCAAGAAAGAGTTAAATGTAGCTTTAAGAGGTCTTCTAGGGGAAAAAACTGTCAAGTTATTCACTATGTACTAGATTGCATGGTCAAACCATAGTGGTTGCACTTTACAGTCTATTTTCTCTTCATTGCATCTGCATTTTGCATAGGGTCTGCCGATGTTGAAAATGTCATTGATGTATTTTTTGGTCCTCTTTTCTGTCTCAGATATCTTTCTCTTACATCTTCCAAAACCCCCATCAGTGATGGGCATCTACCTGATGCAAACAATGACATGGGGGGAAAAGCTGCTAGGGTATGACTGTACATAATGGGGATGTCGAAGCCTTGCACTGTCTTCTTCACTTCTATCTTTACTATTTTAGTAGCTTGTACCATGTCCATCAAGAAGAGTCAAGTGTCCATGTGAAAGGGTGCCAGGACGTTCATGTCATGTAACTCCGATACTTTGTTGTCATGGGCCATTAGCTCCGCCTCCAATACCCTCGGTGGGAAGTAGCGGTGGGAAGTAGGGGTTTGTATAGGTTGGGGCCCGAGTTTTTTCTTCACTCCACATGGGGGTAACCATAACCTCTGAGAACACCTTCTCTTGGCCATCCTGGGATAGTCCTTCCAAGTTGCAAAAACTATGCAAGGGGGTGGAAGTCATGCTTTGTAGAGGGTTAAAGAACTTTAGGCCCATGTTTTCTGCTGAAGCTGAGCTTATCGAGGGTGTAAGGTTGTGACTCACAAAGAGGTTCCGCATGATTCCTAGGGAGTTTTTTGCAAAGTCAAGTAGAGCTTTGTTATCTTGCTCAATGATTTGGTCCAAGTTCTATTGCAATTTATTGATCATGGTGATTGTCTCATCAATTTTGGCTTTTCCTAGGACTAACACTCTGCACCAGTCATTGAATGATTTTGAAATTCCTTCCAATCCAGGTCAATTATTATCTCACAAACCTTCTAATTAAACATCATCAAAATGGCCTGGCAGGCTAGCCAAGGGGCTAGTAGCAGGTCCTCATAACCAAGTTTGGTCAAGTCTTTGAGCCAAGAAGTGGCCTAATGGAGGAAAGCACGCCAATTCGATAAGTTAGGATCTTTGATATCCATATCGAATTTGTGAGTATGTGTGTTGCCTACCAATTATATCTCTTGTTTCTCCATTTATTTTCCTTTTCTCTTCTATTTTCTAATCCTTCATTCCACTGCCACTTTTTCATATCATCTCATGCATCCAGCATCCCTTCCCTTTTCCATTCATTGCTAATATCATGGTGTTCAAAAAAATAACATTAAGTAATTGGGATATTCTAATCCTCTTTTTCCTACACCCCACTTTTTGTGTGTGGTAACCGTTATCATAAGAGGGTTAGCAATTGCAAGGAGGTTTCTCTCCTTTTTCTAAAAAGTTCTCTCTTTGCATTCGTGGAAAAAATTTTATTTAAAAGACACACAAGAGATCCATTCCTAACTTTACCCAAGAGTGATAATATTCTTGCCTATGCAATTAACGTAAACATGTAAGGTTCTTGCCAACTTCCTCCTAACTTAAGCATCATCCATCCAACATCTCGTTAGAGGCATCTAGGACATCCGATGGATTTTGTTAATTCCAATTCCCTTTTATCTCAAAATATATTTCCAATTCAAAGTATCAGGGTTATCCTATAATTTCAAAAGTAAGTGTTTTTTGAAAAGTATTCTACTCATGCTTCCCTAAAAAGTTTTTGCCGGGTCGACTACAAATAAAGGCCTCTGCTGGGCTCCAAAAAAAGTCAATTTTGCAGTGTTATAGTGTCGTAGATGAAGGGTCCCCATTTTTTCTGCTACCATCAGACCACTGGGAAAAGTGGCCAAACTCACTTGCAAACATCCATAAGCACCACATGTTAGAACATGAAAACAATGCAATGTGGGACTACAGGCTTCACGGCCCAGCCACAGTTGTTATCCCTGTCAAACCCAACATTTTTGATTGATGAAGACTTTTGGGGTGTCACTAAGGGTCTTTTTTTATTATGAGATCCTAATGTTTGTAAGGGGCATTAATACCATATTCATTTTTCAAGAACCTCAAGGTCCATAATGTATGTCAATTCTTGCTAATCTGGGAAAATATAACCAAAAGATAATGCTGCTACAAAATTAATTATAACCAAGAATATTGAATTATCCTGATAGCAAGGTTGACCTTCCAGAATCCTTCAAAAACTAATCTTTCATAACATGTACATTCCCATAAAAATGTCGTGATTTTTTCATTAAAAATAGTCCCTAAAAGTTCTACAAATCCTTCTTCCATACGGAGGACCATCTTATCATCCAGAAGATATGAAAAATAGTGGGCAAAAGTATATAGGATCATCATACTGCTATGACTGTTAGAACCCTTTATTTTACAAGTTTTTCCATATATTCAATGTATACTGTCATTAAAGCTATGTCGATTCAAAGAAGCTAGTATGAATTAAAGTAAAACCGCATTGCAGATTCTGATGTAAGTATTGTCAAGCCTTGTCAATCTCTTCGTTTGGACAATACAAATCACTATCTCTGTCAAACAAAGGTAGGGAAAAAAAGACTAGAAGGCATCCATGTATCTCTCGGATACTTCTAAAGAGTTTTTTGCATCTGCTAATAGAAAGTATGAGGTATGGGCCGTGGAAGGAGAAGCTCTACTCTCTGAGTTTTCCAACCAAAAAGACTTGCCACCAGATTCAAGCAGAAAAGGCATGGAGTTATACAAAAGTCTTACATGAGGATTCAACCAAGGCTTGCCATCACGTAAGGGTCTTTCATGATGATTTATGTAAAGGTGTCAAACTATTTGCAACTATATAACAGCAAGTATTGGAAGAATTGGCACAGCAGTGTGCCTTATGAGCATTTGCCCGCAACAGTATTCATGGAGAGACCTTCCTATCTCAACTCATCAGCATATCCATGCCAAAGAAGAATCCCCCAGACGAAAAGGAAACTAATATGCAAGATAGGCAATTAACACGAACACCTAGCGCAGATGACAGTTACATGCTCTTAGAGGTGGTGAAGCTTTTGCTCTAGTTCCGGATCTGAGCAGAACTAATCAACAACAAAACTTCTAATAAGGCGACTTATCAACATCCAACTATGGGCGATCGTGCGTAGTCGCATTTAGCTTACGACTTCGTATAGTCACGTACATCCCACAGTATTCATGTTCAACGTAGTATCAAAAGCAAGCTTACTTTGGCTTATACGTAGGTGGGAATCGAGACAAGAGTAGATTAACAACGTTGTATTATCAACAGTTTCCTAACACACAGGGATGGAGCTTCATGGTGGCCAACCTCCTAAGCTTTAACCGTCATCGTCATGCGATAGCGTATGACTCATTGGCTGAGGCTGACCGATTCTGTAGAGCTCATAGTGATAGTGGTATCGGTATACAAAAGTGCCTCTCTACTCTTGATACATGCTTCTCTCATATCCTCTTCAAGAGAGATCAACGACCCTCACTGTCCTTTGAGCTCTCAGTGGAAGCTATCGGTCGTAGCTCACGAGTAGAAGTAGAAATCCGTAGTTATTCTAATGGGTGCTATAAAAGGTTTTATTGTGGGGACCGTGCTTGCAACTCTAATAGAGATTCACAACCACAAGCCATCGTTGAACTAGAGAAATCGTCCTCCTGGTAAGCTTCATAAGAAGTCCCAGGCAGCTGCTCGCATGAGCAGAGATTAGAGATGAGAAACCCTCTACCTACCGGTGTGCATGGAGGTGATCGAGCAACGTTGGGGAAAAGTGAAGACCTGTGTGCTCGTCATCTGCCTTAGTCAGCTAAGGGCCCGTTGGCGCATCAGCATGTCTCCCCAAGCTCTCATCGTTTGTCACACGCTTTTCCTCACCCGTGTACCGTTTGGTATCCACAATTGTCAAGTTTCGGGCTATGTCTGAGGGGTCCATAGTTTTTGGTTCACCTCGGTTGCTGTTCCCGCTCTGATCTTTGGGAGGGTGAGTTTCTAGGCTTGCAGGAAGCTTTGGATTCCTTCAGCCCACTCGGGAGGGGACGCAGTAAATGTGCATTTCTCCCCTTCCCTTGTTATGGTGCTCCAGGATGTGGTCCCTTGTCCGGCTGCACGCCATTGTATTACTCCCTTTTGCCGGTGGAGGGCTCGAGGTCAAGGACTTTAGTCCTTACTATGTTTTTTCAAAGCATTGTAATATTTTCTTCCCATTTAACTTTGCCAACAGCTCGAGGTTTCACGTATATATGCGGGCATGTTGGGTTATATCCCCTCTCATGGGTATAAGTCCCTAGGCCCCTTAAAAATCAGGTCCTCCATCTATTAGGGTACACGAGGAGCATGACCCATCTACGACGGGTTACAGACCCGCTTCGCTGGGTCTCAAATTTGAGACCATAAGTTGCCTTTAATTTCGAGGAATTAAATTTAAGGTTTTATTTATAACTTTAAGAAATTTTCAAATTGTATCTCCATTCTCTCTCTCTCTCTCTCTCTCTCTCACACACACACACACACACACACACACACACATACAAATCTCAACATTTGTAAGCTTTTTATTAAATTTTCTAATCAAATCCAAATGAATCCCTAGGAGTGCCTTTATTAATAATATGATCTAAATTAATTGAATTAAATTGCCCGACTATAATCAATCATCACATTAATTATTATATATTGATTTTTCATTTGGAGGTATAAATAAAATATATATTATTTATTTCACACACACACACACACATGAAGAATTTTTATTTGAACATTAAAATGACGTTAATTAAAGTCAAGTCCTAAAATTGAAAAAAATGCAATGTTGGAGAAGCTTGTTTTTAAAGAAGAGGTGTGTGTATGATGATAATGTTTGTATGTTTGCTTAGCAGTGTGTGGGTTTTTTGTGCATTGTGGATGAATGTATGTCTATGTGTAGGCCAATGCAAGTGGATGTATGCATCTATATGTCCATGTGCAATCCAATATGATTGTGTACTCATGTACATGTGTGCTTGTGTCCCTGTAAGTGTCTGTATATGTTCATGTGATGTATGTGCACCTTTGAATGCACATGGCTAGAATATCTGCACCCATGCACATAAGTGTGTCGATTCCATCGATCTTGCACCATGTCTCTATCTGTATAAACATACATATATACACACGTATGTACATACATACGTATGTACATATAAATGTACATACGTGTGTGTGCACGCGCACGTGTGCGGGTATGGCTAGAGGCTTGAAGGTGGTAGCTTGTTGCACAAAGGCCACATGTGTCATTTCATGGCAATAACTCACTGCATGCCCACTCCACACACATGGTTGTCAAGCTTGTGTCTTAGCCTCTCTTGTTACATGTGGAGTCGTTTGAGCCTATCTTCTAGAGCCCTCACAATGTGCCACATATTTGAAAATAAAGCATAAACCCACCCTATTGCCTTGTTACCCACGTGTGTGTGTGTGTGTGTGTGTGTGTGCGCGCGCGCGCGTATGTTTACTCTCTCTCTCTCTCTCTGTCTCTCTCTCTCTACACATGAAATGTATAAATATAAATAAATATCATATATATAATATTCTCTCTCTCTCTCTCTCTCATGCCTCCAATATAAAGTCTCTCTCTCTCTCTCTCTCTCTCTCTCTCTCTCTCTCTCTCTCTCTCTTACCTTCAAAAAGAAATAAAAATTAAATGAAAAGCATTTGACAAAGGATTATTAAAAGGTTATGTGTGTGTGTGTGTGTGCGTGAATATATAAACTAAGCACAAAATTTTGAAAAAAATATATTTCATTTAAAC
Source organism: Dipteris shenzhenensis (assembly GCF_047967505.1). Lineage (NCBI taxonomy): Eukaryota > Viridiplantae > Streptophyta > Polypodiopsida > Gleicheniales > Dipteridaceae > Dipteris > Dipteris shenzhenensis. Next base: position 42,097,180 of record NC_141627.1, on the reverse strand, counting down.
TGCTCACTGCCGTGGCATCGCATGTCAGCAACTCGCCTCGTGGCTATCTGACAAACAATGTGCATCCATGTGGACCGACACATGCCTACCTCGCAACCCCTCATCCAGAATATGCTTTCCCTTCTACTGTTGATAAAATAGCAAAAGAGGTCAATCACTGTGCTCTGTCTGTTGCGTTGCCAACCATGCTCTTCTGTGTTGCCATCCACTCTACCAGTGTGTAGCCAATCCTTCAGCTCGACTGTTCCAATCTGCGCGATTGTTCTTTGCTATGCACACTCTCCACTCCACTCCATCACTCGTTAGCCGTGAAGACCAGTCACCGTGACACCAATCTATTCTCACATCTCTGGTCAGTCCCATTGCCAAAGTTTCCAACTCATATCTGCTTATAAGTAGAAGAGGGATGCTTTGATGCAGACCCTAATGCTGCTGCTGCTGTACAAAATGAAGGGGCCTGGAAGATGTCCTATAGACGCCAAGGATGAACCAGATTCGCTGATCCTAATCCTAGCCTAACCTCAGCTGCAAAATACTACTGTTGGCTGCACTCTTCAACCCTGGAAGTGAATGACGAAAGAGGCCAAGGTGGCTACCTTTTATAGGCTCCCTTGGGTCTTAGAAATGACCGACTAAGGCAGGCAACCCCCTGGCCAAATCTGTCCCTCATCTGTCCCGACCAAGCAGCCCCCCTATTGGCTGACCTACCTACTGGGCCGACCCAGTAGGGCTCTATCTAAGGCCCCATGGCTAGCCCTTTTACTGCTACTCCTAGCCACCTGGGTGCCTAGCATATCTGCCCTATCCTAGGGCCTATTGCAGGCCTGCCACCTACCCATAACCCTCACCTATCTACTCCATCTTCCCTGCCATCTGTCCAGGGCCTTTCCTGCCCTAAACCGTGGTCCAATGCAAGCCCTAAGGGTTTGCCAGACACTATAGATCTGCACCACAGTTGCACCTCCTTCTTGCCTTGGATCCTCCTTTTGTCAGGCCACGTGGACCTCTGTATAGTCTGCTCCAAGCATTCGAACCAAGCTGTACCCATGCTGACAACATCGTGGTCTTTCTCAGTCTCTTCACACAGCCTGTTGTTGTCCTTGGCTACCTATGTGGCAGCTAATGTGGTTACTTGCATGGCAATGTGTGCTGGCTGTAGCCAGTATGGCCACGGGCTCTGCAGATGCTTCCATCACCCTTTGTCTCTCTCCTTTCCTCACTACTTCCATCACTCTCTCCTTTCCTCACTGCTTCCATCACTCTCTCCTTCTCTATTTCTCTCTACATCTCCCACTCTTTCAAGGCACACCCACAGATCACTGCATCCAAAGGGCCACCCTCGTGTTGCATGCATTCAAAATAGGCTGAGAGAGAGAGAGAGAGGCTTTCAATGCATTCCAAGAGAGACAAATTTCGCGAAGGTAGCTCCTCAAGCACACATAATATAATATTTTGCAGACAGCTCTCTCTCGCAACTACCACAGGCTTTAGAGATGCAAGCATAGGTCATTGCATTTGGAGGGATGCCTTCATGCTGAATGCTTTCAAAACAATCCAGTGCTTGCTTACCTTGACCTTGTCAATGCATTCCAAGAGAGAACATTCTGAGCTAGAAGCTCCTCAAGCACACGCTTGGCATACATGTCCAAAAGATCATTGCCAAAAGACCATGGGCTTGGTCCTATTGTGTTGTTCTTGTGAGATCAATGCATTCCAAGATAGTGAAAATTCCGAGAAGGGACCTGCGCACTGAGGGGGAGAGAGAGAGAGAGAGAGAGCGCGACATTTGCCATACATGTCCAGAAGAGCAATGCCCAGCACAGTATTATATCATAGCCCTCATGTTGCATAAGTTCAAAAACAGTCCAGTGCTTGCTCACCCTATCTCTGTTATACGTATCCTATTATGTATACATGTCCATAAGAGCAGCACAATATGATATCATAGCTCTCATGGTGCATGCATCCATTGCCTGCCCACCTTGGCCCTGTTATGTGTATCCTGCGAGATCAATGCATTCCAAGAGAGAACATCCGAGAAGGGTGAGATTTCCAAGACACGATGCCCTAATCTTAAAATGCAAGCAAAAGCTTGCTGACCCAAATAAAACAAACATACTATGGATCAATATGAAACAAATATCCCCATGAATCTATACAAAAAACAATAACCCTCCTGAAATGAATATACTATACATCTCACTCTTAACTCCATACAAAACAAATATACTGGCTTCAACTCTATACAAAATGAATTTACTCCAAAGTCTACACAAAATGAATATATTGGCTCTTGGATCTATACGAAATGAATATACTCCCGAGTCTATACAAAGCATATATACCCTTGCTCCTAGGTCTATACAAAATCCATACACTCGTGGGGTGAATATACTCCTACACCTCTGCTATAAACAACCACCTGTGACATCCATGGTCTAGTAGGCCCATATGTACAATGTGACCTTAAGAGGAAAGCAGACCACGTTAAGGAGTAGAAGCTGCAACACACCATTAACAAAACAACAATGCAATGTTATTCAATCCTCAAACTACTCATGGCAAAGGGACATAGAAGACAAATGTTGTATTTGCCTACGACCACGCAGTACTGGTTCTTCATCTGCAAGACCATCTATACGGTATAAGTGACTTGAATTTTTGCTTTGCCACAATTACTTTCTTGCACTTCTATCTATGCCCTGTTGCAAGGCATTTTTGCCAAAGATCCTGCCGACCTGATAGTCGCCCCCATGTTGCATCTGTTCGCCATCTTCCTAGGCCTGTTTTAGCCCTGATCTCTAGCCCATGGTCTACTCCTGCCAATCGCCTATCAACTCCAGCCTTCTACCTATTGTTTCACATCTGTACTAGTGCTACATCTTGCCCTAGATCTACTGTACCAGCCTCATACATGCTGCTGCAGACACCTGTCATGAAGGCAACTACAGATCCATGCACTTCTGGGCTGTACCAGCTCTTCCAATCCATCCAATCTCAACTTGACTGCTGTAGGATGTCCACACAGTCTTGCACAGGCCTCCATTCTCTAGTCAACATGTTCCAAGCTCCAGATCTTGCCCAAAACTATTGTGAATAGTTCCACCTTGTCACATGTTTGCTCCATACAGAATCTCTCCACCAAGAGCTCCACTCATGGCCGGGTAAGTCTATGATTGTGCTACCCATATGGAAGCCTATGTGCTACCCATGGGACAGCCCCATATTCCTTTTCTTGATTGCTTGTATGCTGCCCACCTGGTAGCCTAGATGTTGCCGATGTGGCAGCCCCCTCTTCTTTATATTCCCTCTGAGTTTGCTACCCACATGATAGCTACCGATAAGCTACCCATGTGGTAGCCCTAACCCTAGGTCCACCTCCCCCATGCTCTCCTCATATGGAGGCTTACAGATGGGGAGGAATTTCCCAACACCCCCACTTACCGATACATCTCATTCCTATCCCAACTCATCGATGAAGCTGCTCAAGCAGCACCCATGTTGTAGCCCCTTGGAACAATGCAGTGTCTATATTACTTCCTGCTCTTTCAACCAGTGGCTCCTGCTCCAACAGGTCCGGTCCCGTGCAAGCAAACCAACTTGGTACACAGGTCCATCTTTGGAAGGACCCGATGGCATCACGTACCCACCTTTCAACTTCAGCACTCTAGCACCGGCATCCTCCAAATGTTCCCTTCTTAAAAGGATAACTGCTTGACTTTCCCCAAACACCATGCTCTCAGGGTCTGTCAAGTCCGCAACTAAACAACATACTCAAGAAATCAAATCCCAAGCACAAATCCAGATTACCTAGACCATGAGCTTGCATTGAGCTCCCAGCTTCCATGTGTAGCCCCCTCCTACGTCAAGGAATCTATCTATCTCTGAATCCACAGGTTCTGGCAAAGAATCCTCCTCTACGTCAGCCATACCAGCTAGCACCCGGATGACTCCAAGCACTCATCGAGCACTCATCAATATCTTTCACTTTCACAAAATTTTTCGACTCCTCATCCAACCACATCTCAAGGTCAAACATCCTCACCAAGACACCAAGGTCTTGGTTTCAGAATTGCTTTCTTGCACTTCTATCTATAATTCACCAATGACTTGTTGGGCATTTTTGCCCCAAATCTTGTTGACCTGATAGTCGCTACCATGCTGCATTTGTTCAATTCCATCATCACCTACCAAACGCTGCAATTGAGCCCACGGGTCAGCTTGGGCTTGTTTCAGCCTTCATCTCTAGCCAAATCTCTGTCTCTCTTTGCAAGAGCACTTATCTTCGTCTTACTTCATCAAGCTTCTTCAATTCACTATCTGTCCAAAAGTACATTTGTGGGCAAACACATATGCTTCAAAAGCTTTGATATGGAGGACGAAGGCAAACAGATACCTCTTGGTGACCTCAGCCTCAAGAAAGAAGCTCCTAAGAATGGGCAGCACCTGATTTTTTATGTGTTCTAACATGAGAATTGTCAAGGTCCCGCAAAACACTCCTACAAGAAATGACTCGAGATGATGAAGGGCCAAAAATGGATGCAAAGGGTGGACACGGGTAGCCCCAACCCTAGGTCCACCTCCCCCATGCTCTCCTCACATGGTGGCTTACAGATGGGGAGGAATTTCCCAACACCCCCACTTACCGACACATCCCATTCCTATCCCAACTCATCGATGAAGTTGCTCAAGCAGCGCCCATGTTGTAGCCCCTTGGAATGATGCGGTGTCAATATTACTTCCTGCTCTTCCAACCAGTGGCTCCTACTCCAGCAGGTCCGGTCCCGTGCAAGCAAACCAACTTGGTACACAGGTCCATCTTTGGTAGGACCCGATGGCACCACATCCTTCAATCACGTACCCACCTTTGAACTTCAGCACTCTAGCCACCGGCATCCTCCAAATGTCCCCTTCTTAAAAGGATAACTGCTTGAGTTTCTCCAAACACCATGCTCTCAGGGTCTGTCAAGTCCGCAACTAAACAACATACTCAAGAAATCAAATCCCAAGCGTAAATCCAGATTACCTAGACCATGAGCTTGCACTGAGCTCCCAGCTTCCATGTGTAGCCCCCTCCTACGTCAAGGAATCTATCTATCTCTGAATCCACAGGTTCTGGCAAAGAATCCTCCTCTACGTCAGCCATACTAGCTAGCACTCGGATGACTCCAAGCACTCATCAATATCCTTCACTTTCACAAAAGTTTTCGACTCCTCATCCAACCACATCTCAAGGTCAAACATCCTCACCAAGACACCACGGTCTTGGTTTCAGAATTGCTTTCTTGCACTTCTATCTATAATTCACCAATGACTTGCTGGGCATTTCTGCCCCAAATCTTGTTAACCTGATAGTCGCTACCATGCTGCATTTGTTCACCATCTGCCTGGGCCTGTTTCAGCCTTCATCTCTAGCCCAATCTCTCTCTCTCTTTGCAAGAGCACTTATCTTCTTCTTACTTCATCAAGCTTCTTCAATTCACTATCTGTCCAAAAGTACATTTGTGGGCAAACACATGTGCTTCAAAAGCATTGATATGGAGGACGAAGGCAGACAGATACCTCTTGGTGACCTCAGCCTCAAGAAAGAAGCTCCTAAGAATGGGCAGCGCCTGATTTTTTATGTGTTCTAACATGAGAATTGTCAAGGTCCCGCAAAACACTCCTACAAGAAATGACTCGAGATGATGAAGGGCCAAAAATGGATGCAAAGGGTGGCCACGGGTAGCCCCAACCCTAGGTCCACCTCCCCCATGCTCTCCTCATATGGTGGCTTACAGATGGGGAGGAATTTCCCAACGCCCCCACTTACTGACACATCTCATTCCTATCCCAACTCATCGATGAAGCTGCTCAAGTAGCACCCTTGTTGTAGCCCCTTGGAATGATGCGGTGTCAATATTACTTCCTGCTCTTTCAACCAGTGGCTCCTGCTCCAGCAGGTCCGGTCCCGTGCAAGCAAACCAACTTGGTACACAGGTCCATCTTTGGTAGGACCCGATGGCACCACATCCTTCAATCACATACCCACCTTTGAACTTTAGCACTCTAGGCACCGGCATCCTCCAAGTGTCCCCTTCTTAAAAGGATAACTGCTTGACTTTTTCCAAACACCATGCTCTCAGGGACTGTCAAGTCCGCAACTAAACAACATACTCGAGAAATCAAATCCCAAGCATAAATCCAGATTACCTAGACCATGAGCTTGCACTGAGCTCCCAGCTTCCATGTGTAGCCCCCTCCTACATCAAGGAATCTATCTATCTCTGAATCCATAGGTTCTGGCAAAGAATCCTCCTCTACTTCAGCCATACCAACTAGCACCCAGATGACTCCAAGCACTCATCAATATCCTTCACTTTCACAAAAGTTTTCGACTCCTCATCCAACCACATCTCAAGGTCAAACATCCTCACCAAGACACCAAGGTCTTGGTTTCAGAATTGCTTTCTTGCACTTCTATCTATAATTCACCAATGACTTGCTGGAAATTTCTGCCCCAAATCTTGTTGACCTGATAGTCGCTGCCATGCTGCATTTGTTCACCATCTGCTTGGGCCTGTTTCAGCCTTCATCTCTAGCCAAATCTCTCTCTCTCTTTGCAAGAGCACTTATCTTCTTCTTACTTCATCAAGCTTCTTCAATTCACTATCTGTCCAAAAGTACATTTGTGGGCGAACACATATGCTTCAAAAGCTTTGATATGGAGGACGAAGGCAGACAGATACCTCTTGGTGACCTCATCCTCAAGAAAGAAGCTCCTAAGAATGGGCAGCGCCTAATTTATGATGTGTTCTAACATGAGAATTGTCAAGGTCCCGCAAAACACTCCTACAAGAAATGACTCGAGATGATGAAGGGCCAAAAATGGATGCAAAGGGTGGCCACGAGTAGCCCCAACCCTAGGTCCACCTCCCCCATGCTCTCCTCATATGGAGGCTTACAGATGGGGAGGAATTTCCCAACACCCCCACTTACCGACACATCTCATTCCTATCCCAACTCATCGATGAAGCTGCTCAAGCAGCGCCCATGTTGTAGCCCCTTGGAACGATGCGGTGTCAATATTACTTCCTACTCTTTCAACCAATGGCTCCTGCTCCAGCAGGTTCGGTCCCGTGCAAGCAAACCAACTTGGTACACAGGTCCATCTTTGGTAGGACCCGATGGCACCACATCCTTCAATCACATACCCACCTTTGAACTTCAGCACTCTAGGCACCGGCATCCTCCAAATATCCCCTTCTTAAAAGGATAACTGCTTGAGTTTCTCCAAACACCATGCTCTCAGGGTTTGTCAAGTCCGCAACTAAACAACATACTCGAGAAATCAAATCCCAAGCATAAATCCAGATTACCTAGACCATGAGCTTGTACTGAGCTCCCAGCTTCCATGTGTAGCCCCCTCCTACGTCAAGGAATCCATCTATCTCTGAATCCACAGGTTCTGGCAAAGAATCCTCCTCTATGTCAACCATACCAGCTAGCACCCGGATGACTCCAAGCACTCATCAATATCCTTCACTTTCACAAAAGTTTTCGACTCCTCATCCAACCACACCTCAAGGTCAAACATCCTCACCAAGACACCAAGGTCTTGGTTTCAGAATTGCTTTCTTGCACTTCTATCTATAATTCACCAATGACTTGCTGGAAATTTCTGCCCCAAATCTTGTTGACCTGATAGTCGCTGCCATGCTGCATTTGTTCACCATCTGCTTGGGCCTATTTCAGCCTTCATCTCTAGCCAAATCTCTCTCTCTCTTTGCAAGAGCACTTATCTTCTTCTTACTTCATCAAGCTTCTTCAATTCACTATCTGTCCAAAAGTACATTTGTGGGCAAACACATATGCTTCAAAAGCTTTGATATGGAGGACGAAGGCAGATAGATACCTCTTGGTGACCTCAGCCTCAAGAAAGAAGCTACTAAGAATGGGTAGCGCCTAATTTTTGATGTGTTCTAACATGAGAATTGTCAAGGTCCCACAAAACACTCCTACAAGAAATGACTCGAGATGATGAAGGGCCAAAAATGGATGCAAAGGGTGGCCACGGGACTTTCTATATTGCATTTCAAATCAATATAGCACAATCCCTATGGGCACTCCAACTGTGAACTTACGTGTAGAAGGGTTATAGCATCTATACCCTTTCTGCTGCAGAGAATAACCAATAAAGACGCACTTCTCAGCTTTTGGATCCAACTTGGACCTCAACTCATTTGGCACATGGACATAGGCAATGCAACCAAAAATCTTCAAATGAGAAATATCTGGTTTCCTACCAGTATACATCTCCTCTGGCGTCATGCCATGTATTGCTGCAGTGGGAGTCCTGTTCATTATATAGACTGCTGTAGCAACTGCTTCAGCCCAATAATAATCTAGTAGATCTTTTTCATTTAGCATAGCCCGAGATACCTCTCCAATATGCCTATTTTTTCTTTCTGCAATTCCATTTTGCTGTGGGGTATGACTACATGAATATTGCTGCTTTATACCATGCTCCTGCAAGAACCTTGCAAACTCATTTGAGAGGTACTCTCCCCCTCCATCTGACCTTAGGCATTTTATTTGCAGGCCTGTTTCTTTTTCAACCATAGCTTTGAAAGCTTTGAAGTGCCCAAACACTTCACTTTTCTTTTTCATAAAATACACCCACAGTTTTCTGCTGAAGTCATCAATAAATGTGACAAAATAGTGACAGCCTCCAATAGATGCAGCTTTTGTAGTCCACACATCAGAGTGGATTAATTCCAATGGCTTTTTACTCTCTTGAACATGCCTAGGAAAAGGTTTCCTTGCCTGTTTCCCAAATTGACAGGCTTCACAAACCTTGTGCATTTCTGCAACCTTGAATGTAGGCAATCCTGCAATAATATTTTGGGCTTGCATTGATTTTAGTCGCTGTATATTAACATGACCAATGCGTTTGTGCCAGATATCAATATCTGCAACTACACCGGTCCCATGTGCAAACATTGCTGCACTCAATTCAGGCATGTCTGCATCCAACGTAAACATCCTGCCCTTCTTCTTTCCTTTTGCTATCAAGCGACCGTTATTTTTCATATCCTCAACAAAGCATCCATGAGGATTAAATCTAACCTGCAAGCCGTGCTCAACCATTTGACCAACAGAAACCAGGTTCTTGGTGATGTTCGGGACATGAAATACATCAGACAAGTATTTCTTTTTCCCATCCTGCATAGACAAAGGAATTTTGCCAATCTGCACAATAGGATGTGCAGTATCATCACCAGTCTCCACAAATCCTGGTTTTTTCATTTTTCTTGCATCCTGCATCCATTCAGCGTGACCTGTCATGTGGTTTGACGCACCCGAGTCAACATACCACACATCATTGCTTTCTTCTACACTTGTTACAGAATTTGTCATATGCTGCACCATAAACAAATGCTCATTTCTGTCATCGCCCTGTCTACTAGAGGATGCATAATTGCCTTGCTGCAATTTTCCACTCATAATGTCATTTTGCTTTTTGTAGCAGTCTTTAGCCATATGACCCATTTTGCCACAATAGTAGCATTCAACATTGCTGTTTGCATTTTGGCTTCTCTGCCATCCACCACGGCCTCTTTGGCTCCCCCTGCCTCTAGAGTTACCACGTCCTCCTGCATAGGACTGGTTTTCTTGCATTTGCTGCATATTCTGATTTCTACCACGGCCTGCAGATCGGCCTCCTCTACCTCTGCCTCTACCTCTGCTAGCATTTGAGTAGAAGACAGTTTCTTTTGAAGTTCCTGCTGAAGAAGATGCACCCCCATTTCTCTGCTCTTCAGAAATTAGAAGAGCAATCAACTCCTCAAAATCAGGAAAGTTTTCACGGACAGCAATGGATGTCCGGAACTGTGCATAATCCTTTCCTAGACCATTCAAGGTCACAGAGACCAAATCATCATCATCCACTGGCGACCCAATGGAAGCAAGTGCATCTGCAATTTTCTTCACTTTCATGTGGTAGTCATTTATGTTCAAATTTTCTCTCTGCACATTGTGCAACTCCTGTTTGAGTTGCATTTTCCTGGCTTGCGTATTTGTGCTATACATTTTTGCCAAAGTATCCCATGCCTCCTTTGGCATATTTGCATCCTGAATATGCACAATCATGGAGTCCGAAATACTGATAGACAGCCAGTACATAACTTTCCTGGCTCTCTCATGCCATCCTTTGAATGCCTGCATTTCCTATTGACTGGGAACATTAGGAAGAATAGGTTCTTCTTCATTTCCTGTAATGAATTCCCAATAGCCTTTTCCCATCAAGAAATTCGTCATTCTAAACTTCCATGCCTGGAAGTTGTTCTTGTCAAGCTTTTCAGTGACAATCTGTGAAAGAGAATCAGATGCCATTACAGAACACTGCAAAATATTCTGTCACTGCAAAAAACACAGCTTTTGCCTCACACGGGCAGATCTGCAAAACCGACGAGAGTGGTATTTCACCACACAGTCACTTCCTAGTGACGATTTTGCATCAACAGGCAATAGGCATGAATCTACAACTCCCAATATCTATGCACACAGGCATACGATGCAATTTCTGCGGCACCTTTCCACCGACTACCCGTGCAGTGGTCGCACAGCAAAAAATAGGGCCTTTTTCTGAGTGCCTGCGAAGAACTTCCGCCTTCAAAACGGGCCCCGAAACGGCCTCAAATCAGAAAAATAAAGTCACTGAGGACAAACTGTTGATCTATCTCAAGAACTTCTTGGTCAGCAACCAGCAGGAGATATAGTAGATAATGGAGGGGTAGATGTAGTGGTTGAGGACAAATTTTCTTCTTGCAAGGGTCAGTTGTAGTCCTTGCCATCTGTTCACCTTGCTTTTGACCCTATCTAGGACCTAGTCCCATCTGTCCTGCATAGTGCAACCGAACCCCATAGGAATTCCTAATAATCTGAAGACCTCACCTTTTCTGATTTCTTTGCACCCCTAATTATACAGAAATAGGGGGGAGGGCTCAAAGTACCATAGATCCCTGTTTTATCGTTATTTATTCTGGATCTCGAGGCCATGCAAAAGGTATTTAGGCAATCTAGCATGACCTGAACTGACCCTTCATCATTGTGTGGCATTAGATTTGTGTCATCTGCTGTGAATTGCTGACACATAATCTGTTTGTCTCCTTCCACCTGAATTCCTTTCGCTGTGCCCTTGTCTAATTCATCCTTGACGAGCCAACCAAGGGTGTCTGCAATAGCTATGGCAAAGAGCAGAGGGGCTAGTGGACAACCTTGTTTGATAGATCTTTTAAGCTCGAAAGGTTGTGTCATTTTTCCATTTACTTCCACTTTGCTTCTAGCTTGACATAGAAGAATTTCAATGTAAGACATAAAGCCGGGTCTCGTTCCCATGTCTTTGAGGAAAGACAAGATGAGTCCCCACTCCATTCTATCATATGCCTTGTCGAAGTCTATCTTGAGGAAGTAGACGTCCTGCTGTGTCTCCTCATCCAGTTCAAGACCTTCCCGCAAAGTCAAAATGGCTTCCAAGATGTGCCTTCCTTGTATAAATCCCTTTTGTTCCTCCCTGATCTAGCATTGCATCTTAGTTTTGAGTCTAATAGCAAGTGCCTTTGCAAAGATCTTGTAGCTGATGTTCAGCATAGTCAACAATCTCCACTTCTTCAATTCCTCTTTTGATCCACCTTTAAGAATAAGTTTTATCATGCCAGTGTTGATTTTTGGGTCTAAAAAGCCCTTTAATTTGGCTCTTGCCAGAGCAGCATGAGGAAGGGGCCTACTGTTTCCCAAAAGACTTGATAGAACTCTATAGGGAGTCCATCTTCTTCTGGGGTCTTGCCCTTCCCCGTTTGGTCTACTGCCCCTTTCAATTCCTCTAGAGAGAAATCTCTATCCAAATATATGTTGTAAAAAACAGAGACTTTTCTTTCTCTCGCTCTAGAACACTTTTCGCGGGCTATAGCCTTTTCTGTTGTGATGACCTCCTCTTCTCCAAGCAACTATTTAAAGTGTTCTAAGATTACCTCAAGGATTTCCTCCGGGTCTCGGATGTGCATGTTGCCTACTAGAAGGGCATCAAGGGATTCTTGGGCATGTTTTTTCTTCAAGCTTTCAAATGTATCTTCGTTAGCCTTGTCTGCTCTTCCGGCCCACCAATCTCTAGTGTAAATTCTAGCCTGATTGGTTGCTATTTTAGCTTTAGCCCTAAGTTTGACTTTGACTACCCTCAATTGTTCCTAACCCTGTGCTGTGTAATCACTCTCCAGGAGAGCCAGTTGTTCTTCAAGCTTGTGAGTTCTCTGTGATCTAGCTTTGTTGGCTCTACATTTGATTGCTTGCAAGAAGGTTTTAGTCCTCTCCGTGGCTCTGATCCACTTGTTAGTTGCATTAGCTGTTCCCCCAAAAGCATTGATCCATATTTTATCTATCTTGTCCCTGATGTAGGGGAGTTGGAAAAAAAAGGATTGGCTTTGAACCACGATCGGTGGCCAATGCTCCTTTCTTCCTTTTCCAAAAATATGGAGATGGGTTTATGATCCGAGAAGGGAAGGGCACCCAGTGCTCTGCTCTTAATACACAACGTCTCCTCAACAATTCTCTTAGAACAATAAGCTCTGTTAAGCTGCCCTTTCCTATGGAGGGACCCCACCTGGTTGTTTGTCCACGTAAAAGCAGTATCTCCTCGGCCCTTTCTTTGAAATTTGACCACGTATTTAGCTTGTGGCCTCTTAAGACACTGCCTATCCCTTCCCACATGTCCCCTCTATTCTCAACCATATTATAGTCTCTGAGTAGAAGCACATTATTTGTCAGATGGACTGCTTCCCATAGCAGAGCTCTATCCCTAGCCGCATTCAGGATTTGGGTGGCAAAATTCAACCCTTGCCCCAAATTTTCCAAAAGTTTGAAGAACTCTCCCTACTTCTTGTGCACCGCCCTTCATCATGGTCAGTTGTGTACTAGCATCTGTTATCATCGATCTATTTTAATTGCCAAAGGAGCTTAACTCCTCCAACTTTGACTTCTTGGAGAGCTAAGAAGTTAGGGGTCATCTTGTTTGTTCTCATCCATCTCTTGAACACTAGGGGCTTCAGGTCATTTTTGTTAACCCCTGCACATTAACTGAAAGACACGTAATTTTTTTTGACTCGTCATTGGGTGGAGCTTTTGTTCCTCAGCTTCTTGAAATTGATCGGGCTCATTTGAGGATAGCGTGAATCCTCTAGATAACCTCCTCTTTTCCCTTTCCGTTAGACTCTTCTTGGTCGGGTTGTCTATTAACCTACAAACGTTTTGCAAACCATTTGACAAATCCCATATATTGCCTCCGTCCACGTTTGGTGCTTAAAAGTAGAGGCAAGGGGCACCTTCAACAGCTCCAAAAATCAACTTCCTTCAGTTCGGGTGATTCTGTTCGTCCCCATTTTGCTGAGCCGTGGACAAAGTTTCCCTTCAACCATGCAAATGAGCCTCTCGTGGCATTGATCGAGTAACCCCTACGTCATTGATTGATGCAGTGGAATTCTGGCACGATGCATGTGGGAAGCCTCAAAATGCCACTTGAATTCGAAACATAGCACAACGCAGGGCACATTACATAGAGAAAAGAGGCTTTCAATAGAGGGTCTCTAGTGTTTAGATTCAAGTTTTGGCTCAGAGTTTGGAAGCCCCGCTTTGTTTTAAAGCTATCAATGACCTTTTTCGAGTAGAAATATGTATTGAAAAGTTTCCCGAATCCATGAAGTATTGAAAGAATGCACTCATGACTTGCACCATTTCCATCGGCAAAGGATTAATACTTTGATTCAGAATGTGCAACGAAATAGAACGGGAACTTGCAGGCACTTGCAAAATAGAAAAACATAGATGCTTGCAAAAGAGAAAACAATGATTGCAATAGGACTCACCAGGGTGCGCCCTATAGCTTTGGATTCCTTACTTTGCTTTGTGGGAACTTTTGCTTTTTACTTCCTTGCCCAATATCTCTTCTATTCTGTTCCTCAACCTCTTAAAGCTAGCTGCTGTAAGCAACATACTACCCTGGAGCTCGTATCGCTATGTAAACTGAAGATCGTTGCCTTCCTTCGTCTCCCAGACTGACTCTAGAAGCTCTTGCTGCGCGTATAGACCTTTTCCTATTGGAGATGATTGCTGAATATGCCTAGTCGAACACTTTATTGCAATCGGAGATCCGTTCATGAATAGTCTCCTCGGGACTTCCAACTTCCGATAGGAGAGCCTTGCCGTATTGTGCTGCTTAGAGATTGGTGTGTTTTCTCCATTCTGCACTCTTTTCATGACTCACGAGCTTGTGACCAATACCCAGCTTTGCTTTCACCTAAGACTGAAAGAGGGAGGAAGGGAGAGAGGGAGAGAAAGAGAGAGAGAGAGAGGGAGCACGCCTCGATTCCCCCATGAGACTGGCAGGGAGAGCTCGAGCAGGAGTCAAGAAACAGCCTAGAGGAGCGTAAAGGACAGAGGAAGTGAGGAGCATTGATGCTTGGAGGCGGCTAGGAGCAGTGAGGAGCTGGTGAGAGCTCAATGCCAGACCTCCCAGATCTAATGGAGGGCAAACTCCAAACCTCCCGAACCTCTCTCAGACCTCCCTCCTCTCTTCCCTAGCCTCCAAATCCTCTCGACGTGGAAGGTATGGTATTTCTCTCCTTAAGAAATCTGTTTGTCTCATCATCCCTATCTCTATATTGGGCTTTCCTCTTTTCTCGTGTATGCTCAGATTGGTGTATATTTTTATCAAATATATCGGTGATCTCATTTATGGGAATGAGCTAGAGCATATAAAGGGTTTTATGTCTCTCTGTTTGATTTCTTGGGTCCACTGATCGGGTCCCATGCTTAGTGTTCTACCATACTTCTATATATTTGTTTTGTATCGGTCCCCTTCACTGTCCTCAAGGGTGCATATTCTTGATGTGGGTCACGTCCCTATGGAAAGTGTGTGTAAGTGTGTGTGTGTGTGTGTGTGTGAGTGAGAGAGAGAGACAGAGAGAGAGAGAGAGAGAGATCTGTGAGTGAAAAAAAAAAGGGCCCTGTCTCATGCAAGTGGAGAATACTTTTTTCCTTATGTTGTGGATGGACACATTCCTTTTTCTTCCTCAATTCCCTTGCCTCATGTTAAAGACATGTCAAATTCATGTTAATCAAGCATTGAATAATATCAAATTCATGTTAATCAAACATTGAATAATATCAAGTTGAGCTACCTAAGCATTTGTCAAGCCTTAATAAAAAATATCCTCATGGCAAGATTAAAATACTTTTCTATAGAGATATGTAAGAAAAAGGATGGCAATAACGTTTTTTAAAACCCATTCACTTACTTCATTGATCATTTTAGTGCATATTAATAAGAGTAGATGGATGCGCATTCATAGTTATGTATTAACAGAGATGTAATGGTGATATATGAAGGGTATGGAATTATCAAATTATACATTCAACCTGCCACCATCACATGAAATTGCAAATTATTTGGCAATAGAGATGAAATGATGACTTATGAAGGGACTACATGGAATCATTAAATTATACACTCAACCTACCATCGCATGAAACTTAAGGCAAAAACGGAAGGGGAAAATTCAGACCTAGTATCAATTCCAACATAACGGGACACACAATGGGTTGCAAAGGAGAAGCGTAATAGGGAAATATCATACAAACTCTTGCTTGAGCCACCACATTCTCACAGTTGAGATGGTTTTGGGTCATTAAAATCGAATAACATTGGAAGAGTCACTGAATCATATGGCATAGTCACAACCCCTGTATGAAAATCTTGAGAAATGCTTGCCTTATCTTGATCAATACCTCGCTATGATCGTGGAAGAGGAAGGTTCACCTTTTGCATGTGTAGGTCCTTACTATCCCTAGGAAAATATGTCCTAAGAGACTCAATGCTGATGGCAGTGAGATGAAGCATCCTAAAGAATGCTTGATTGTGCATTCTTTCCTTTGTTGAAGAGAAACATAAAACCTAAGACTCTTGCAAAACTTTCAGACATTCATTTACCATAGTGACAATGAATTGAAGGAGCAAAAGACCTACTACTGAACGGAATCACTCATATTAGTTTTTGTGTTTTTATTTTTGCTCAACTTATGTTGGAGTTGGGTAGTAATCTAGATTCTAGTGAGGGGACCTTTTCTCGACAAGATAGGTTGAGGGTCAAAACGATGAAGGCCAAAAAAGCAAGCTACAACAAAAATGTTGATGGATTTGGCCACCTAAAATCATGTCTTAGGTGCTCCTATGACGTTATTGTCCATATGTGTGTGCTTGTATTTACAATAGTGTTGTTATTTGATTGCTTTCCATCTCACTCTTTGATTCACTTACATGTGTGTCGACTTCTTCTTGGATGTGTAGTATATAGAGCCATTTACAATGCTTGCAAACATTCCCTTTCTCTCTTTTGCACTCTTGCACTTGGCCTTGTGATTGGGTGCATTTCTATTGCCCCTACTTGCATTTGTGTGCTTGTTGAACCACTACCCTACTCTCACTCTAGTTGCTTCTACACTCTATGTTTGATAACGTAAAATTAAGAACTGTTAAGAAGCCTAATTAATATTCATGATCAATTAAAGCTTTAGTTCTAAAATTCTAGTCTTTATTGAGTCACAAAACCTACATCAGAGAGATTACCTAGTGCATCATGGCGAGCATGTTGGTCAAGGCATGCATGGAGAGGTTGCACCATCCTCCAAATCCAAACTTGCTCCTTGGTCCAAAGTGGTGTGTGAAAGTTTTTCTCACTCTAATCTATGTAATAGAGATTTCAGCCTACACCTAGCTATGGTGGTGCCTCTCCTTGTGGATTGAATTGCTCATCACCACACCATCTCACTACTGGAACCATAACGCCTCAACTCATCATCTTGCGATATGGAGATACTTTGATTTGAGCCATTAGAGAAGAATTTCTTGAGTTAATCTCTTATTTTATTTCATTGGATCCTTTACTGCTCGTCTTCCTTTCATAGCAGGCAAGGCATTCACTTGATACATGTTCTCACAATCATCTCAAGTGTGCCTATTGTGGAACTCTCTGCTCTATTGTAATTGGCTTTGAGCTTGTTGTGCAACAACTCGTTGTTATCCCTCCTATAGAGCATTCATATAAGCTCTAAGGTTTGAGCATTTGTGCTTAGGTAGGTAAGGTATATGAATAGCCATCCCTTACCTTTCCACACTCTATACATGAAAATACCATTGCACATTTACTTGAACCTTAAACTCATAATTAAGGTGACCTTCCCGCAATCCTTTGAAAAAGATATATGTTTTTTGTCGTTTGACTTATTATGTGAGAAAAATTTCAAGTAAATTGCCCAAGGTAGGATAGACCATATAAGGCCACAAGTTTTTTCTTGGACTTGACTATATTGCACATATATTCTAGATGGCAATTTTCCATAATTATTGTGTGTGTGTGTGTGTGTGTGTACCCACCCTTATCCCATGGTGGGCACTACACAACGAATGGAGGAATGGTAGACACCCCATAATGGGTAGTACCTACCATTGTCCATAACTACACAATGCTCTTTATATAGAAATATAACTTGGGTACATTTGGTACAGCACCAAAAAACTCCAAGGAAGTCAAGAACTGTCATATGAGAGGTAGTAATTTTTGCTCTTTGAAATTGCATCAAAAGCTATGGCATTATTATTGCATGAGTAGGGAATAAGAAAATTTTGGGAAAGGATCATTTTGTATGCTTGGCCACAATAGGTCTATTTGACAAAATATGAAGAGAGGAGAGGAGAAGAGTGGAGATGAGGAGAGAGGGCACAGCTAGAGAACACACCACAAATGACTAACTATATAGTATATTTAGTTGAAAATGTAGAATATATACAAACCCATTTAGGGTTAGGGTTAGGGCATCTAACACTTTCCTTCATAGCACTCTATTAGGTTAGTGCTATGCACATATGATCACATGATGTTGATGGTGATCTCTCAAGATCAACATCATGAAGTAGGCCTTCCCTCAAGATGATGATTTTAGGGAATCGAAGAAGGACTAAACATTACATTCCATCACACCCCTTTAATGGGAATGTCCTTCCTCTGCATCAAACCATGAGCTTGTCAGTGTTTCTCAAAAAGCTCTTTATCGAGTGGTTTGGTAAAGATGTTTGGAACATTCTCTTTACTACACTACAAGGCATAGGCCCTTTTTCGATGAAAATACCGACGCTTTTTACATAAAATTTTTTTTTTTACGGGCGCAACGTCGTTATTAAAGTTGTTAAAAGCATCGAAAAAGAACCGTCGCTATATAGTGACGATGATAAACGTCGCTATATAGTGACACTGATAAACGTCGCTATATAGCGACACTGGTAAACGTCGCTATATAGCGACGATTAACAGAACTTAAAAAAAAGGATTAGTGGGGCTAAACAGGGCTTGCTATGGCCCTGTTTAGCCAATGGAGAAATTCAATAAGTTTTGTATCCTCAATAGCCCTGAGATGCAGAAGTGGATTGAGAGATATGAAGTGGCCAAAGCAGAAAGAATAAATGCAAGGACGAGATTCAGAGTAATGTACATGCGATCGCAACCATATCCACGGAATCGAGCTCTTCTCCCCACTCACATGTCACTTGATTGGCTACAATTGGCTCTACGTAAAGCCGAACATGATGGAGAGACAATAAATGAGCACGAGCGAGAGTTATCATCTGGATGCATGGTGCATGTAAGTTTCTTACCTCTTGACGTAATTAAGTAATTATTTGTGGCAATATATGCTATAAAATAGATGCATCTTCATTGTTATAATGATGCTCTTTTATAGTACAAAAAGTACAATGCATTATGGTCATATGGATGACATTTTCACGTGGAATGCATCGATTCAAAGAGAGTCACGTATGATTATGGAGTCATGGCTAACTTCACACAAGATAGCTGAGCAAGTGCTTCGGATACCAATCTTCTCTCCTCACAGTTGGATTATTGTGGAACCATATGCGATATCTATGAAGTTGATTTCAGACGATTTAGTATTTTCATTCTTGATGTAAAATGGTTTAGAACTATTTACAATGGTCCCCATGTGACAGTGAGAAAAGATAGTAGCGGTTTCTTTGCAATAGATTCCACCAAACATTGGACCGATGAAAGTGATACTTTTGTTCTTCCCGAGCACTGTGAGCAGGTGCATACTAATGATTTAATTAATCAAAGATTTCGTTTTTAAAGATCCATTGATACATGTACTTGAGCATAATTTCATATATATAATTGACGACATTTGGCACCCATCTTCAATATAGGTGGTTTTTCATCTGGATCATTCTGATCCAAGATGGTGGTATGTGATCCAAGTTGCACCACAAAGTAAGCAAATTTTTGAAGATAGAGATGTGGATATGGAGATGCCACTACCAATGCCGGATCCAATTGATGTCGATGAATCTAGCGAAGAAGATGAAGATAATGACTTCACGTGGGAGGAAGATGGAGATCACGATATTGAGGAAGAAGACAATGATCATCAAGAATCACCACACTTTATTGAAGAAGATGATCAAGTACTTTTAGGTGAACGAACGATGCTAGAATACGATGATAATATAGGAGATCAACTCGGTATAGAGTTGGAGATAGACTTGTTTGGCACCTTAGACTTGGCTCAAGATGAAACAGTTGATGTAAGTGCTCTTAATTGATTTTTTTCATCTCAAACTTGGACATGAATATATGAGCTTCAAAGGCTTGATGTACATGCTCTCATATTTTTATTCTCTATGACATCAAACGTGTATGAAAATTTAAAAAATTTTGTCATTGGAAAAACTAACTTTTAAGGCCTATATGAGTAAAAAACCTCTCTGGAAAACGTCGCTATAAAATAGTATCTCAGTGTCGCTATATAGCGACACTCATAAGTTGCTATATAGAAACTTTTGTAATAGTCACTATATAGCAATGTTTATCTAACGTCGCTATATAGCGACGCTTTATGAGACGTGCTTTTCATACCGACGATTAGCGCCTCGTGCATGCTAAACATCAGTACGTAAACATCGCAATAGGATCCATGTGTAGTAGTGCTACCACAATGCTACAATGTGATGTCACCAAGTAACATTCTTTCTCTAATGAAGTGCTCTCTGACATCAATGTGCTTTGTCCTCGAGTGATATACTGGATTCTTGGCCAATGCTTGAGCCGATTGATTATCACGGTATATTATTGCTGGCCTTGACTCATCAAAGTAATATGTTTCTGACAATAGTCTTCTAAGCCATATAGCCTCACATGCTCCTGTAGTAAGTGTTCTATATTTTGCTTCAGTTGAAGACAAAGAACCAATTGGCTGTTTGTTTGACAACCATGATATAGCACCTTGACTAAGAAAAAATGCATATCCCTATGTCGATCTCCTGGTCTCATGATCTCCAGCATAGTCACTGTCATAGTATCCATGCAATCGTGGATGACTTTCTATGTATTCTATCCCAAACTATCTTGTACCTCTGATGTATCTCAAGACTCTTTTGGGTGCATTCCAGTGAGACTGTTTTGGATTTGCCATAAACTGTGCAAGTGAACTTACTACATAACAGATATCTGGCCGTGTGATAGTCAGATACATAAGAGATCCAATGAGCTGCCTATAGAACTCGTCATTGACTGTAGGATTTTTTGAATCTTTTGTAAGTTTCAAAATCTATTCCATGGGAGTGGCTGAAATCTTGCAATTTGCCCTATGAAACTTCTTCAGGACACTGTCAACATCTGAATCTTGCAATTTGCCATATGAAACTTCTTTAGGAGCGTGTCAACATATTTGATTTGACTCATGAAGGTGCTATCTGAATCTCTTCAAAACTCAATTCCAAGACAATAGTTCATAAGTCCAAGATCTTTTGTTGAATTCTACCAGATAAGTCTTGTTTTAGCCCTTTTATGAAGCTTTCCTTGCTTTCGGTCATAATCAAATCATCTACGTACAAAAGTGCAATAGTATTGTTTTCCCATTAAACTTTGTAGTAGAGAGTATGATCTGCATTGGACTTCATGTATCCCAGATCAGCAAAATACTTGTTGATTCTGCTATACCTGTGGGGGTTAAAGGTTACTGTGCCTTAACCGCAGTTATGTACAATACTCAAACACATATATAAATGAATGAAAAAGAAGATTAGGGTGGTTCTGCACCCACCAAAACGTGTGTGGCTCTCTGTCTCTCTCTCTCCTTCTTCCATTCTTGCTTCCGTTGAGAGCACTCTCAACTAGTATCAGAGCCCGGGTGATCTAGCTGAGCGTGCGTGAATGCTTGGAAGCTCAGCAGCTCTGTGGGAGGAAGGAGAAGCTCTGTGGGAAGCTTTGTGGGTGACTTTACTTGCATCCGAGTGTGCAGAGACCTTGGAGAAACCTTTGGAAAAGTCACTTTGGCTTTGTGAAGTGGTTTTGAGAGCCTGTTAAGAGCTTTCAAAGAAAAAGTCGTTTTTTGAGCTTTTCCCTGTTCCGTTCGAAGACTCCATATTGACTTGTAGAGGCAACTATTGCTTGCTTTTGGTGTCCACTTCACTTCAGGAGCTTGGAAACACCTTCATTCTTGAATCTGGGATCATTTCATTGGATTTCTGAGTCACTGTGTCAGTTCCTGCATTTTTTGCCCGGGTGTTGGAACTCAAGTTTGGAGCAACCATTTGCAGATCTGTCAGTTCCGGTGGACTCAAGAGGTCCTAAAACTTCTATGTTTCTCATCATTCACACTCCGGTGGAGTTTACAAACAACTCTGTTTCAAAAAACGTTTTTCAGTCCGTGTGTTGGACCCAATGATTGAGACCACGGTTTCCAAAACCGTCTATCCCATTGCGTTCCGGACGCCCAAAAACCCCTACCTGTCAATTCTTGCGCGATTCAGTGGAGGATTTTTAGAGTTATAGATCTCTGTGTATTCGATTTCGTCTCTCTGGTATGCATTTTTCATTCTAAGGTTTTGAAACCTTAGATTTATGCCACATGGCAGTGGATAAGTATTGACTCCCATTTCTCACTCATCGGTTGGGATTTTGGAGTTCTGGCAGAAGAGAGATATTTGCAGATTTTCTTGCCGAGTCCAATTATGCGATGGCGCCCATGTTTTGAGGCATCTCAGGTTCTATTTTCAGTAGCGCTCATTACCGTGGGACTATGATTTCTTGAGCATACCTTATGCAGATCACTCTGGTTGCAGTTTGAGCAGTGTGCGCTCATTCGTGGTGTGCATTGGGTTGCAGTGGATGATTTATAGGCCATTTGGATGCATTGCGGTCCTTATTGGATGCGCTGATAGGCCCAAATTGCCTTGTGGGATGCTATTTTTTATGGACGCTTTGCACATGGATGCTATTTTATGCTGAGGGACAGCTTTGACACATTGTTGGTGATGCACTGATAGTGCTATGCTCTCTTGGATGAGATATTATTGATGCATATGCCAGTGGACAGTGTTTATGCTTGAGTCATTTGGCACTTATTGGCATTTTCTTTTGGGCCAGATTTGCTCATATGGATGCATAGTATATGTACATGAGTCAGATGCGTCTTTTGATGCTTTGAGCTTTGAGTCTTTTGTGATATTTCAGTCTATTGTGGCATACACATTTGGGTGCACCTGGTATTTGGTGTGATTCTCTCTTGCAGGTACTAGCATTTGGGATTTTGTTTCATTTGCATCATGGCATCCTCTTCCACGTCTGAAAAGGAGTTTTTCAACATTAAAAAGTTTGATGGGACAAACTTTTCTTTGTGGAAAGAACAAATAAGGGATGTGCTTATTCAAAAGAAGCAGATTAAACCCTTGGCAGGGATTGAAGCTAAGCCTGCGGATATGTCTGAGGATGATTGGAATGAGTTGGATGCATTAGCAAAGGCTACTATTAGACTTCATCTTGCAGAGTCAGTTTATTTCACAGTAGTAAATGAGCAGACTACGGAAGATTTATGGAAGAAACTGTGTGCCACTTATGAAAAGAAAACTGCCTCTAATAAAGTTTACCTCATGAAGAGGTTGTTTGAGCTGCAGATGAAGGAAGGGGTCTCCATTGCTTCTCATTTGAATGAATTCAATATTATTTTCAGCCAGCTTCAGGCTCAGAAAATGAATTTTGATGCGGAGACTAAGGCAATATTTCTCTTATGTTCATTGCCATCCTCATGGGATACCTTCCGTACAGCTGTCAGTAACTCTGCACCTGGTGGAGTATTGAAATTTGATGATGTTGTGGGTAGCTTGTTGGCGGAGGAGATTAGACGGAAGTCTATGGATGGCAACAAGCAGGATGCAGCCTTAAATGTGCAAAGGGGCAGATCACAGTTCAGGGGGAAGTCCCAAGAAAGAGGGAAGTCTCGTAGCAAATCCAGGGCACGAAACATTGAGTGTTACCATTGTGGCAAGAAGGGCCATATGAAAAAGGATTGCTACAAGCTGAAAAGAGAAGCTGAAAAGAGAGCAAAAGGATAAGAAAAAGAATGCAAATTGGGGTGCAAATCAAAAGGAAGAGAGTCCAAGGGAGGACAAAGGAAAAGTGAAGATCGAGGAGATCAATGCAGTCACACATGATACTGACAATGATGTTCTCTTCATGTCTAGTTTATCTGTAGAGTTGCTTACCACTTCAGATGATGCATATTCCCAAGATTGGATTTTGGATTCTGTTGCTTCATTCCATGTTATTCCCCATAGGGAATGGTTCTCCACTTATGACAGTGGAAAGACAGGTTGTGTGCATCTTGGAAATGACTATGCATGTGACATAGTGGGAGCAGGTGACATAAAGTTTTCTTTTGCAAATGGGTCTGCATTTGTTTTGAAACATGTGAGACATGTGCCTAAGCTGACCAAGAGTCTTATTTCAGTGGGTCAGCTAGATGATGCTGGTTTTCACACCACTTTTGGCTTCCAGAGTTGGAAAATTCAGAAGGGCTCTATGCTTTTGGCCAGGGGTGCCAAGTGTGGGACTTTGTATCCCTTACATGTATCAGGGGTATTTGATCATGTTGTTGCAATAACCGAGCAGCCAAGCACTTCTTTGTGGCATGGCAGGTTGGGCCCAGCACATGAGCCAGAATGGAATGAAACTCTTATGCCGTTTGGGTTATGTACCGCATTTGAGTTTCTCTGATTTTGAATTTTGTGAGCATTGTCTCTATGGGAAGCAGACTAAATCAGCCCATAAAAGAAGGGGAAAGAAAGAGTTTGAAATGCTTGATTTGGTGCATTCAGACGTATGTGGTCCCATGCCTACACGGTCATTAGGCGAGGCTGAATACTATGTGACATTCATTGATGATGCAACTAGGAAAGTGTGGGCTTATGCTATAGCTCGGAAGAGTGATATGTTCCAGGAATTTCAGAAATGGCTGGCCTTGGTTGAGAATCAGTCAGGTAGAACGCTTAAATGCCTACGGACTGACAATGGTGGAGAGTATCTCTCTCATGACTTTTAGCATTTCTGTGATACTCATGGGATTAAGAGGGAGCTTACATCCCCTCGTACTCCAGAGCAAAATCCAGTTGCAGAAAAGATGAACCGTACCATTCAAGAAAGGTTGCAATGCATGCTTTCCAATGCAAGTCTTTCTGGTGGTTTTTGGGCTGAGGCAATGAAGACTGCAGTGCATGTGATCAATAGATCACCTAGTAAGAGTTTGGATGGTGGTATTCCTGAAGAGGCATGGAGTGGCAAGAAGCCCTCTTACTCTCATTTGCTTATATTTGGGTGTGAGGCATATGCACATGTGCCAAAAGAGCTTCGAAAGAAGCTAGATCCTAAGTCTAGGAAATGCATCTTTCTGGGTTATGGTGAAAGTGGAGAGATGGGCTATCGTCTCTGGGATCCAGAAGCAAAGAAGATCATACGCAGCCATGATGTGGTCTTCAATGAGAAGAAGATGTATAAGGCACCCATGAGGGATGTGGAAATGAGGAGAATCACTTTCCAAGATGTGAATCCACCTGCATATGTTGATAGACAGCAAGCTGTCCATGCACCAAATGTGCAAGAAATGGTACAACCAAGTACTCCCACAGGTATACAATCAAGGGTAGATGATGGATCATCTATTCGTGGAAATGATGAAACAAATATGGCTGATATGCAAATGGGACAGCAAGCTGAAATGCCCTTGAGAAAATCATCTAGAGTGTCTAGACCGCCTGATAGGTTTGTTCCAGGGGTAGACTATGTGATGCTTACTGATTGCGGGGAGCCTTCTTGCTACAGAGAGGCTATGATGCATGAGGATAAACGCAAGTGGGAGTATGCTATGCAATCAGAGATGAGTTCGCTTATGAAGAATAAGACTTGGGACTTGGTTTCTTTGCCACATGGAAAGAAAGCATTGCCATGTAAATGGGTCTACAAAATGAAGGTCACAGGTGATGATGTGCCTAGGTACAAGGCCCATTTGGTTGCTAAAGGGTTCAAGCAAGAGAAGGGTGTGGACTTTGATGAGATATTCTCTCCGGTTGTGAAGATGACCACACTTAGATGCATGCTTGGACTAGTGGCAGTAGAGGATATGGAGCTTATGCAAATGGATGTCAAGACAGCTTTCTTGCATGGGGATTTGCATGAGGAAATTTACATGGTTGCAACGTTTCAATATGGAGGGGGGGAAGGCAGTGAGTACTCCATTGCCTCCATATGTGAAACTGAGTCATACAGATAGTCCCAAATCAGATGAGGAGAGGACCATGATGGCCAAGGTTCCTTATGCATCAGCAGTTGGGAGTCCTATGTATGCTATGATAGCTACTAGACCAGACATTGCATTTGCAAAATTGAGTTGTTAGCCGGTATATGGCTAAAAAGAGGCATTGGGAGGCAGTTAAGTGCATCATGAGGTACATGAAGGGTACCAAGGAGATGTGCATCTGCTTTGGTAAAGGAGACATGCGTGTACTTGGGTACACAGATTCAGACTATGCAGGGCATGTGGATAGTAGGAGATCCACTTCTGGTTATGTGTTCACCTTTGCAGGTGGTGCAGTGTCGTGGATGTCTCGCACACAGAAGTGCATTGCTTTGTCTACCACAGAGGCTGAGTATGTTGCAGCCACAGAGGGTTGCAAGGAGGCTATATGGCTTGATCGGCTAGTGGGAGATTTGGGGATTCATACAGGTGTACCGACATTGCATAGTGATTCCATGAGTGCTATTCAGCTAGCACAGAATCCGGTCTTTCATGCAAAGACCAAACACATTGAGGTCAGGTACCATTTCATCAGGGAGGTACTTGAGGACAAGCGCATAGAGCTTGTCAAGGTTCATACAGATGATAACCCTACATATATGCTGACGAAGAGTCTACCTAGTCAACGGTTTGAGTATTGTCGTGTATTGATGGGCATTGGATAGTATGCTCACTAGTTGTTCTCCCTTAAAGGCACATTGTCCTTTAAGTGGGAGGTTGTGGGGGTTAAAGGTCACTGTGCCTTAACCTCGGTTATGTACAATACTCAAACACATATATAAATGAATGAAAAAGAAGATTAGGGTGGTTCTGCACCCACCAAAACGTGTGTGGCTCTCTGTCTCTCTCTCTCCTTCTTCCATTCTTGCTTCCGTTGAGAGCACTCTCAATACCAACTTCTGGGTGCTTGCTTTAAGCCATAGAGACTCTTCTTGAGATGGCAAAACTTATTCTCCTTTCCTGGTTTAACATAACTTGTTGGTTGTTGTATGTAGACTTCCTAGTCTAGGTAACCATTGAGAAAAGCATTCCTGACATCGAGTTGGTACACATTCCATTTGGTGAGTGTCGCTAGTGATATCAAGAATCGTATGCAATCCATCTTTGCTATTGGAGCATAAGTCTCATCTTAATCCTGACCATATTGGTATGCAAATCCTTTTGCAACTAGTCTGGCTTTGTATCTTTGAATACTTCCATCTAGATTGTATTTCACTTTGTATCTCCATTTGTTTGCTATGGCTTTCTTTCCTGGTGGAGGGTCACATAATTCCCAAGTATCATTCTTATACAAAGAATCAATTTCTTCATTCATAGTAGTTTGCCATTCTGGCTTGTCTACTGCATCTTCAAAGTACACTGGCTCTTCTCTATCTCTTGTGTATTTGAGGTTTTCCATTCTGATTCCTCATCAAAGATTACAACTTTGGAGATAATGACCTTGTGGTTGATGGGATCATACAACTTATATGCTTTGCTTTCTTCATTGTAGCCAACCATGATGCATTTACGTGACTTCGCATCCAATTTCCTAAGATGATCATCATGTATATGGGCATATGCTACTACAACAAAATATGTGAAGATGCCCAATGTGTGGCTTGTGTCCATTGAATGCTTCATAAGGTGTCATACCTTGAATTGGTTTGATAGGAAGTCAATTAAGCAAGTAGTTTGTAGTGGCTATTGCTTATGCCCAATATTGATTCAGAAGATGCTTCTCACTAAGCATTGCTCTAGCACTGTCTACTAAAGTACCATTCTTCCTTTCAGCTCTTGCATTCTGTTAAGGAGTATCTGCACAAGTGAATTATCTTCGAATGCTGTGACTTCTTCAAAAGTTCATGAGTGTTGAAGACATGCCTTCACCTCCTCTATCTGATCTCATGACTTTGATCCTTCTGCCTGTCTAGTTACCATGGCTTTGAAATCTGGAAAACACTCTTTCAAAAAGTAGAACAATATTTGTTGTAATCGTCAATGAAAGTCAAGTAGTAAAGTGAACCATTGATGCTATGGGTTTGGGCATAACCCCATACATTTGTATGTATCAAATCAAGAATAACTCTTGCTCAAGAGGTGCTTGTACCAAAGTTGGTTCGCTTTTGTTTGTCGAAGCAGCATGCTTCACAAACTTTTTTAAGAAACTGTAGCTTAGGAATCATAATTGCCATATTCTGATTCCTGAGATCTAGCAAGCTCTTGAAATTGACATGACCATATCTCTTGTGCCATTTTATAGCAGAGAATGGCATCTATTGTGGTTGAGCTGACATGGCATGAAAATTTGGTACTGTAGCTAGCATTCTGTACAAGCATCCTTCCTTGACTCCTTTTCCTACTGGGGCTGAAATCTTGAGGATTTGTCTCTGATAGTGCATTCATCTTCTTTGAAGATGACTCGGTAGTTGTGTTCTATCATTTGACCTACTGTGATAAAAGGTTCATGCTGAGCTTCAAAATGTAGAGTACATCTTTCACCAATCCTTTTGTACTAGTGAAATTGTTCATAGGGATAATGCTAGTCCCTTGAACTAGATTCGGTGTATTATCTATTGTGTCGATGACCTTCTTTTAACCTTTTAATGGTTTCAACTCTGTGAACCATTCTTGATGATTTGTCATATGAGATGATGCAGTGCTGTTGATATACCAAGGATCTTGATCTGCTTGGTCGACTTGATAGCTGAAATCCTCTTTTGGATTGCAATCAATGTCTAGGTACACTGTATCAATCTTTTGCATTTCCTTGTTTGCAAGAAACATATTCCCATGTTCATTTGCAAAATGACTATGACTAGAATGTCCACCACGATGATTTCCTCTTCCACAAAAATTCCCTCAATTGCTACTGGATTGACTACCTTGGTCGTACTGCTTCTTGCGGCAATCTCTGTCATAGTGTCCAAACTTATGACAGTAGTTGTGCTGGATGTTTGATACATTGGTGGATGCATTCCCTCATCCTTGGAATCTTCCTTGGTTGGAATGATTTCCTCTTTGCTGACTCTGATGTTGCTGAGGATGACGCTGATGCTGATTTTGACTTTGCTAATGATGACCACTTCATTGGAATGATCTACCTCTACATTTGCTTCTATCTGAAGCTGTGAATGCCTAATCATTAGAATGACCTTTGCGTGCCTGGATGCTTTAAGTCCTGAGTTTTTCACCAAGTAGTACTAACTGATGTTCTTCCAATGTCAGAATTTGCCGTTGAATGGTAATACTCTGGACTAGATTCTCATATCCCTCTCCTAGTCCAGTCAGGATGACTTGAACCATTTCTGCTCGATTCATAGTCTCTCCTGTTGCTGCGAATTGATTGTTATACTCTTTGATCCTGAGTACATAAGCATGACCAGTTTTGTTGCTGTTGCAAAAACTCTCGTTGATTTGGTTTCTCAGTGTGAGATCAATCCTAGAAGTGTTCTTAGACTCATAGAGAGTTGCAAACATATCCCATGCTTCTTTCAATGTCTTGGTGGTGTTGAGTTGTCCTAGCATGACATCTTGCACATTTTGCTTGATTATATGATATGCATACTTATCTTTCTTATCCCATTCTGCCTATGCTATTCTACCTATGCTCGAACAATGGCAGGATCTGCTACAAGTGCAAAAACTGCTTGTGTAGCTGGAGATCCCACTGCTAGTGCTATGACAGATAATAGGTGGAGTAGAGCTACTATTGGCTGGACCGTCCAATGGTCAAGGTGTAGATCCATCGACATACTCTCATTTGTTCTGAAGTACAAGAATGGTCTCCATTCAGTATTTCCATGTGCCGTAATTGGAGTTGTCTAACTTAGTAGATGCCTCTAGATTAAGGTTGCTAGTCATAGACATGTTGCAAGAAATGAACTCAAAGTGTCATGAAAATCACTATTATCCTTAGCCCTTTTAGTGTAGAGGCAGTGATCAATTTCACTCCTTCTAAAACCCTCGAACCGAATGAAAGCATCAAACTTCTGATACCATTCTCTAGGCACTTGCTTAAGACCATAAAGACTCTTCTTCAACTTGCAAACTAAATGCTCTTTGCCCTTTTCTTCAAAGCCTTCCGACTACACCATGTAAATTTCCTCATGTAGATCCCCATGCAAGAAAGATGTCTTAACATCCATCTGCATAAGCTCCATATCCTCTATTGCCACTAGTGCAAGCATGCATCTAAGTGTGGTCATCTTCACAACCGGAGAGAATATCTCATCAAAGTCCACATCCTTCTCTTGCTTGAACCCTTTAGTGACCAAATGGGCCTTATACCTAGGCACATCATTACCTGTGACCTCCATTTTGTAGACCCATTTACATAGCAATGCTTTCTTTCCATGTGGCAAAGAAACTAGGTCTCAAGTCTTATTCTTCATAAGTGAACTCATCTCTAATTGCATAGCATACTCCCACTTGCATTGATCCTTAAACATCATAGCCTCTCTATAGCAAGAACACTCCCCGCATTCAATAAGCATCACATAGTCTACCCCTGGAACTAACCTATCAGGTGGTCTAGACACTCTAGATGATCTTCTCAAGGGCATTTCAGCTTTTTGTCACACCTACATACCAGCCACATTTGGCTCATCATTTCCACCAATAGATGATCCATCATTTACCCTTGATTGTATACCTATGGGAGTACTTGGTGGTACCATTTCTTGCACATTTGGTGCATGGACAGCTGGCTATCTATCAACATATGTAGGTGGATTCATGTCCTGGAAAGTGATTCTCCTCATTTCCACATCCCTCATGGGTGCCTTATGCATCTTCTTCTCATTGAAGACTACATCCTGGCTGCATATGATATTCTTTCCTTCTCGATCCCAGAGACGATAGCCCATCTCTTTGTAAGAAAACAATACAACGTCTGTGCTCAATAGATAACAGGATCTCATATGCAAGAGAGAAAAACAGATAGTATGGAGAATCAAAATTTTGATTACTATAACACTGATACAATAGATGGCGCTGCCTCCCAACTGTGTGCTCTTGTGTGAGAAGCTTTGATGGCATGCTGGAAATAGTAGAGGACAGAGGCTGGATGCTAAGGAATCAGGGTTGCTATAGCCAGTAATGAATATGGGCTTCACAGGCTTGCTCTTATATAGCCACTAGTCGTAGTCAGTTAGACCCAATTGGGAGACCAACCCACTCGGCCCAAAACAGCTGACTAGAGGTCAGCCCCAAAATAGGCCATCGACCACACATTAGAACTGTGGCACAGAATAGAGCAACTGACCTACAATCACTGTTCGGCCCAGAGCTGTCCGGAATCATCTGGGGCTCCAAACAGGCCCTGCAACCCGAGAGTGGGCTGCCTCGAGAAATGCTCTATCTACCCTCAGTGCGGTCAGTCATGGGATGCCTTCCCACACTTGCATGTAGCCTAGTTGGCAGTGTGCCAACTCTATCTGAAGCCATCCAGCCATCGGGCCACACATGGCCCCCATCTGGTGTCCAAACCAGGACCTACCAGATAACCAAGCTACTCAAATGCCTTCTCCTCATATGGGGGGCTTACAAGTAGAGCTAGGTGGTTCTCGCATAGTTACATGAGAGTGGAGCATTGATATCTAACACCCCCCCTCAATGTCCACCCGCAAGTGAACTTACTTTTTCGGCCCATGAAGATGCCTCTCTAGCAAGTCTCTTCCAAGAGCCTTCGTGAAGATGTCCGCAGCATTCTATGTAGTTGGACAGTACACCAAGTCGACCTCTCCATCCATGATGAGCTCACGTACAAAGTGATATTGAATCTCAATGTGTTTTATGCGAGCGTGGAACACGAGGTTCTTTGCAATTGCCATGCAACTCTTATTGTCACATGATAACTGCATACACCCATGTTCCCTAAAATCCTCCTCAACCACACTACCTCACAAGAAGTGAAACATGCTGATTTGTACTCAGCCTCGGTAGAAGAAAGAGCAACTGTGGGTTGCTTCTTGTTGACCCATGACACAGCTCTAGATCCTAGTGAGAAATAGTAACCTGTCACTGATCTCCTATTGTCCACATCTCCTACACAATCCGAGTCATAAAATCCAGTCAAGGTGTTGCCCTTGGTATAGGTGATGCCATAATCAAGTGTGCCTTTGATGTATTTCAGCACTTGCATCCCTGCCCTCCAATGGTTCTCCCAGGGCTTATTGGAAAACCTGCTTAGTACACCAATCGCAAAGCTTATGTCCGGCCGCGTGTTGCACAAGTAAATCAAACTGCCCACAAGCCTTCTGTACTTCGCTTCATCCACCAGTGGTGATGAATCCTTATTTTAGAGCTTCACGTCAACCTCCATAGGGGTGCCAATCGTCTTGCCATGCCAAATGCCTTCAATATCTCTCTAGCATACTTCAACTGTGAGATGAAGATCTGTTTTGGCTCTTGCCAAACTTCAATCCCCAAATAGAAATGCATCAGTCCGAGGCCTGTCATTTCAAACTCTCTCCCTAGCAATTGCTTTATTTGTGAAATCTTCTCTTCATGGTTCCCTGTTATGACAAGTTCATCCACATAAAGGACCACGATCATACACCTGCCTCCTTCTCTGTAGATATACAAATTTGCATCAGATGGGCTCCTCCTGAACCCATTTTGTAGAAAGTAGGCATCAATCTACTAGTACCATGCTCGTGGGGCCTGTTTCAGCTCGTAAAGTGCCTTCTTCAGTTTACAAACTTTATCTTTTGAACTGGGGATCACAAAACCTAGTGGTTGTTCCATGTATACCTCCTCCTTAAGATCTCCATTCAGAAAGGCAGATTTTACATCCATCTAAAACACGGGCCAACTTTCCTGTGCTGCTAAAGCCAAAACACTGTGAATTGTGGTTAGTTGAGCTGTGGGAGCAAAAGTATCTTGATAATCAAAACCATATACTCGTGTGAATCCTTTTGCCACGAGCCGAGCCTTGTACTTATCCAACGTGCCGTCGGACTTGTACTTGGTCTTGTACACCCACTTGGTGCCGATTACCTTGCATTTTGGTGGTCGATCTGTAAGGTCCCAAGTGTTGTTCTTCATTATGGAGCCATACTCTGACTGCATAGCCTCCATCCACCTATCATCACCCTGTGCCTCTTCAAGACACTTGGGTTCTTCAGCACGGATCATCTCTGTCATCAAAACGTAGTTGACCGTGTTCCTATGCCCTTCTTTGCTCCTCTAATCTCTTGGACCGGCACTGTTCGGATGATTCCTCCTCAATGGCTGGAGGTTCTATGCTGTCCAAAAGTTGCTTTACCCACTTCGGGAATGGCCGTTGCCGTTGTGGTTCTATAGGCTCTTCTTCCTCTTCTTTATCTTGAATCCTCCCAAGCACCGTTGGGGGAGTTCGGTCTGCTGTTGGAGGTTGTACTGGGTGGATATCATGGTCCTGGTTGTCTGGGAAGGAAGCGTCCTCCTCCAATTGATGCGGCTGTTTTGAGAAGACCACATCGCAACTTACTATTACCTTCTTGGTAATAGGATTATAGAGACGGTAACCCTTCGTCTCTTTACTATAGCCCAAAAAAATACACTTCCAACTCTTCGATTCCCATTTGGTCCTATTAGCATCAGGGACATGCACAAAATAGTCACATCCAAAAACTCTGAAATATACAACTAAAGGTTTCTTACCAGAAAAGGCCTGCAGTGGAGTCATCCCATTCACAGCCTTCGTGTAGCTACGATTTAGAATGTAAACTGTCGTGTTACATGCTTCAGCCCAGAAAGTCTTTGGCAAATCTTTCCCTTTCATCATACTCCTGCCCATTTCGCAGATGACGTGCATCTTGCGCTCTGCTACTCCATTTTGCTATGATGTATGTGGTGGGGGTTTCTGCCTCTTGATCATGTGACTTTTGCAGTAACTTTCGAATTCACTTGACTCTCCACCTCTGTCTGATCTCAACTTCTTCACCTTCCTCCCCGTTTCTTTCTCGACCATTACATGCCATTCTTGGAACTTACTAAAAGGCTCATATGTAGTCTTCAAGAAGTATATCCATATCCTTCTACTGTAGTCATCAATCTCCATCATGAAGTAGTAGGAACCACCCAAAGCTTCCGTCTCCATCTTTCCGCAAAGGTCTGTGTGAACAAGCTCTAGAGGAGCCTTTGCCCTGTTGGCCTCTTTAGGAAAGGGCTGACGATGTTGCTTGCCTATCATGCAAGCTTCACATACATCGGGCAGATCTGTAATTTATGGTAGGTCTGCAATCATTCCACTTTTATGCATCTTCTTTAAAGAACTAAGGTTTAGATGACCAAACCTCTCGTGCCATAGCTTAGTGTTGCTCACATCGGCTCGAACACTGAAAGCTGAAGGTTCGTAGATGTTGTTGTGCCGTGTACCTTTACCAATGACCTTCCCTTGAAGATCCAAAATCTGTGCACCATTCTTATCGAAGTGAACTTTGAGGTCTCGATCCGTGATCGCAGAAATGGACAACAAGTTCCTCTTGATATCTGGCACATAAAGAACATCAGATAATTGTTTTACAACTCCATCTAACTTGAGAGCAATCGTACCTTTTCCTTTTGCTGGACATTTTGCATCATTGCCGACTACTACCAAGATGTCATTTCCTACCAGATGTAGAGAGGTATACCAATCCTTCCGACTAGTCATGTGGCACGATGGACCATTGTCAATAATCCAAGGTTCATCCGCAGGTACATGAACTACCTCGGTGCAAATCTCCTCAATTGCTATGAATAGCTCTACTGGTACTGCCTGTGCGCTGTTGTTGGACTCTTTCTTTACTCTGTTCTTCTCATCTACAATCTTCTTACAGCACTCATTCTGCTTGTGCCCTGCCTTGTTGCAATAGAAGCACTTGATCTTCTTTTTTCTCTTTTTATTATTAGAAGAAGATGGGTTACCAGACTCCTTATGCTTACCTTTCTTTGATCCAGCCGAGAAAGCCAAATCTTCTCCAGTCATTATTTTTTGATGCATCTCCTCCTCCAAAACCATCGCGCTGAAATCCTTAAAGTTGAGAGGTGAATTTTTATTCTGCGTATTCAGCGTTGTAACAAGACTATCGTACTTTGGTGGAGAATCTGTATGCACCTTCGTGCTAGATTCTCGCTGGTGATGGTGATGCCAATCGCAGTCATCTGATCACATAGATTCTTCACCCTGGTGATGAACTTCTCTGTCGGTTTAGACTCAGACAGTTTCTCGTTCACGAGTTGAGTCTCCAGATTCTGAATCTGCATCTGATTCATGGTCTCGTACTGATTTTTCAAGACATTCCATGCCTCCTCCACTGTGGTGACATGTTGAATTAATGCCATGACAGAATCACTTACACTGCAGACAATAGAACACAGTGCATCTTCATTTCTTCTTGTCCACGTGAGAATCTGTTCCGCATTTGGTACTATCTGTTGTCATGCATTGGTTGGATTCGGTCTCGCAACCAGCTTCACATCCACCCCAGTAGTAGTACCCCAAAGCTCATATGCGCTTAGGATGGTCTTCATCTTGAACTTCCAGAGTGGATAGTTAGTGCCGTCCAACCTTCCGCTTTCGCTGAAGGAAGATTCACAGTCTTGCGGGCTAGGCCATCTCTCACAATCTGCTCACAAACAGAAACACACTACCAAATCTTCTTGCTAGAGCCCAAGCTCTGATACCACGTAAGAAGACAATACAACGTCTGTGCTGAACAGATAACAGGATCTCATATGCAAGGAGAAAAATAGATAGTATGGAGAATCAAAATTTTGATTGATGTAACACTGATAC
Organism: Dipteris shenzhenensis; assembly: GCF_047967505.1. NCBI lineage: Eukaryota > Viridiplantae > Streptophyta > Polypodiopsida > Gleicheniales > Dipteridaceae > Dipteris > Dipteris shenzhenensis. Next base: position 42,061,713 of record NC_141627.1, on the reverse strand, counting down.
AATAGATGGCGCTACCTCCTAGTTATGCGCTCTTGTGTGAAAAGCTTCGATGGCATGCTGGAAATAGTACAGGATGGAGGCTGGATGCTAAGGAATCAGGGTTGTTGTAGCCAGTAATGAATATGGGCTTCACGGACTTGCTCTTATAAGCCACCAGTCGTAGTCGGTTAGACCCAATTGGGAGACCAACTCAGTCGGCCGAAAACGATCGATTGGAGGTCGCGGTCTCAAAATAGGCCACCGACCATACGTTAGAACCGTGGCATAGAATAGAGCAACTAACCTATGGTTACTGTTCGGCCCAGAGCCATCCAGGATCATCTGGGGCTCTAAACGGGCCCCGTAACCCGAGAGTGGGCTGCCCCGAAAAATGCTCCATCTACCCTCAATGCGATCAGTCATGGGATGCCTTCCCGCACTTGCATGTAGCCTAGTTGGCAACGTGCCAACTCTATCTGAAGCCATCCAACCATTAGGCCACACATGGCTCCCATCTGGTATCCAAACCAGGACCTACCGGATAACTGACCTACTCAAATGCCTTCTCCTCGCTGGTTCTCACGCGTAGTTACACGAGAGTGGAGCATTGATATCTAACACTCTCCACTTTCACCATAACCCACAAAGATGCATTTCCTAGACTTAGGATCTATCTTTTTTCGAAGCTCTTTTGGCACATATGTGTGCATATGCCTCACACTCGAATATACGTAGATGAGAGTAAGAGGGCTTCTTGCCACTATGCCTCTTCAGGAATACCACAATCCAAACTCTTACTAGGTGATCTATTGATCACATGCACTGCAGTCTTCATTGCCTCAGCCCAAAAACCACCAGAAAGACGTGCATTGGAAAGCATGCATTGCAACCTTTCTTGAATGGTACGGTTCATCTTTTCTGTAACTGGATTTTGCTCTGGAGTACAAGGGATTGTGAGCTCCCTCTTAATCCCATGTGTATCACAGAAATGTTGAAAGTCATGAGAAAGATACTCTCCACCATTGTCAGCCCATAGGCATTTAAGCGTTCTGCCTAATTGATTTTCAACCAAGGCCAGCCATTTTTGAAATACCTAGAACACATCACTCTTCCGACCTATAGCATAAGCCCACACTTTCCTAGTTGCATCTTCAATGAATGTCACACAGTATTCAGCCCCGCCTAATGACCGTGTAGGCATGGGACCACATATGTCTGAATGTACCAAATCAAGCTTTTCAAACTTTTTCTTTCCCCTTCTTTTATGGGCTGATTTAGTCTGCTTTCCATAGAGACAGTGCTCACAAATTTCAAAATCAGAGAAGCTCAAATGCGGTACATAACCCAAATGGCATAAGAGTTTAATCCCATTTTAGCTCGTATGGCCCAACTAGCAATGCTATAAAGAAGTGCTTGGTTTCTCGGTTATTGCAACAACATGATCAAACAACCTTGATACATGTAAGGGATACAAAGTCCCACACTTGGCACCCTTGGCCAAAAGCATAGAGCCCTTTTGAATTTTCTAACTCCCAGAACCAAAGGTGGTCTGAAAACTAGCATCATTTAGCTGACCCATTGAAATGAGACTCTTGGTCAGCTTAGGCACATGTCTCACATTTTTCAAAATAAATGCAGACCCATTTGCAAAAGAAGACTTTATGTCACCTACTCCCACTATGTCACATGCATAGTCATTTCCAAGATGCACACAACCTGTCTTTCCACTTTCATAAGTGGAGAACCATTCCCTATGGGAAGTAACATGCAATGAAGCACCAGAATCCAAAATCCAATCCTGGGAATATGCATCATCTAAAGTGGTAAGCAACTCTGTAGATAAACTAGACATGAAGAGAATGTCATTGTCACTATCATGTGTGACTGCATTGATCTCCTTGATCTTCACTTTTCCTTTGTCCTCCGTTGGACTCTCTTCCTTCTGATTTGCACCCCAATTTGCATTCTTTATCTTATCCTTTTGCTCTCTTTTTAGCTTGTAGCAATTCTTTTTCATATGGCCCTTCTTGCCATAGTGGTAACACTCAATGTTCTATGCCCTGGATTTGCTATGAGACTTCCCTCTTTCTTGGGACTTCCCCCTGAACTGTGATCTGTCCCTTTACATATTTAAGGCTGCATCCTGCTTGTTGCCGTCTATAGACTTCTGTCTAATCTCCTCGGCCAACAAGCTATCCACAACATCATCAAATTTTAGTACTCCACCAGGTGTAGAGTTACTGACAACTGTACGGAAGGTATCCCATGAGGATGGCAATGAACATAAGAGAAATATTGCCTTAGTCTCCGCATCAAAATTCATCTTTTAAGTGTGAAGCTCGCTGAAAATAATATTGAATTCATTCAAGTGAGAAGCAATGGAGACCCCTTCCTTCATCTGTAGCTCAAACAACCTCTTCATGAGGTAAACTTTATGAGAAGCAGTTTCCTTCTCATAAGTGGTACATAGTTTCTTCCACAAATCTTCCGTAGTCTGCTCATTTACTACTAAGAAATAAATTGACTCTGCAAGATGAAGTCTAATAGTAGACTTTGCTAATGCATCCAACTCATTCAAATCATCCTCAGACATATCCGCAAGCTTAGCTTCAATACCTTCCAAGGGTTTAATCTACTTCTTTTAAATAAGCACATCCCTTATCTGTTCTTTCCACAAAGAAAATTTTGTCCCATCAAACTTTTTAATGCTGAAAAACTCCTTTTCAGACATGGAAGAGGATGCCATGATGCAAATGAAGCAAAATCCCAAATACCAGTGCCTGCAAGAGAAAATCACACCAAATACCAGGTGCACCCAAATGTGTATGCCACAATAGAGTGAAATATCACCAAAACTCAAAGCTCAAAGCATCAAAAGATGCAACTGACTCATGTGCATGTACTATGCATCCATATGAGCAAATCTCGCCCAAAAGAAAATGCCAACTACAATGGCAATCCAAAATGCCAATAAGTGCCAAATGGCTCAAGCATAAACACCATCCATGGGCATATGCACCAATAATATCTCACCCGAGAGAGCATAACACTATCAGTTCATCACCTGCAATGTGTCAAAGCTGTCCCTCAGCATAAAATAGCATCCACGTGTAAAGCATCCATAAAAATAGCATCCCACAAGGCAATCTGGGCCTATCAGCGCATCTAATAAGGATCGCAATGCATCCAAATGGCCTATAAATCATCCACTGCAACCCAATGCACACCACAAATGAGTGCACACAGCTCAAACTGCAACCAAAGTGATTTGCATAAGGTATGCTCAAGAAATCATGGTCCCACGGCAATGACCGCTAGTGAAAATTAGAACTTGAGATGCCTCAAAATATGGGCGCCATTGTATAATCAAACTCATGAAGACAATCTGCAAATATCCAAAATCCCAACCGATGAGTGAGAAATGGAAGTCAACACTTATCCACTGCCATGTGGCATAAATCTAAGGTTTCAAAACCTTAGAATGAAAAATGCATAACAGAGAGACGAAATCCAATACATAGAGATCTATAACTTTGAAAATACTCCACCGAATCGTGCAAAACTGACAGGTAGGAGTTTTTAGGCATCCGGAACTTAATGGGACAGACAGTTTTAGAAACTGTGGTCTCAATCACTGGGTCCAACACACAGACTGAAAAACGTTTTTGGAAACATAACTGTTTGTAAACTCTACCGGAGTGCGAATGATGAGCAACATAGAAGTTTTAGGACCTCTTGAGTTTACCGGAACTGACAGATCTGCAAATGGTTGCTCCAAACTTGAGCTCTAACACCCGAGCAGAAAAACATAAAAATTGACACAGTGAGTCAGAAATCCAATGAAATAATCCCAAATTCAAGAATGAAGGTGTTTCCAAGCTCCTGAAGTGAAATGGATACCAAAAGCAAGCAATAGTTGCCTCTATAAGTCAATACGGAGTCTCTGTCATCAAACGGAATAGGGAAAAGCTTTAAAATTGACTTTTTCTTTGAAAACACTTAACAGGCTCTCAAACCCACTTCACAAAACCAAAGTGACTTTCCAAAGGTTCCTTCAAGGTCTCTGCACACTTGGATGCAAGTAAAGTCATCCACAAAGCTTTCCACAGAGCTTCTCCTTCCTCCCACAGAGCTGCTGAGCTTCCAGGCATTCATGCACGCTCAGCTAGATCACCCAGGCTCTGATACTAGTTGAGAGTGCTCTCAATGGAAGCAAGAATGGAAGAGAGAGAGAGAGAGAGAAACAAAGAGCCACACAAGATTTTGGTGGGTGCAAAACACCCTAATCTTCTTTTTCATTCATTTATATATGTGTTTGAGTATTGTACATAACCGGGGTAAAGGCACAGTGACCTTTAACCCCCACAATAATATTATATGCATATTTTTAAAAATTCCTTGTAAAAACAAATACACACAATATCGGATTGAGAATAGGTAGCTAACTAAATGATATAATTAGCATATTTTGCATGGACCTTAGACTTGACATCCTACATAAAGTTTAAACTTTATCTTGATGTTAATGTAGAGCATCAAGTTGAAGATTAAACTTGATGTGAAACATAAAATTGTAACTTCATGTTGATGTGGAACATCAAGATAGAACTCAACTTTGGTGTCAAGTATCATGTTGAAGCTCAATCTTGATGTAGAACATAATGTTGAAAATAGCCTCTTGTTAGTGCTTTCACACGGGATGCATGGGACATCTCAGACTCTTGGTGCACACCTTCTTATGATCGGGATAAGACAACACTAGAAACACTAGAGCTAGGATCTCTTGGCAGACGGAGATGTTGCCCTAAGTAGACACAAGACTTGGTATCATTGATCCACAAGAGAAACTTATAGTGTGTGGCCTCACCCCAAGCTCATAGCCTTAGAAACTCTTGCTTCAATGAGGGCTGAGTTAGGAACACTCCCTACATGGGAGGATATTGGCGGCAGTCTCATCTTTGGATCTTCTTAGAGGCTCCCCTCATAGAGAAGGGATTACCATTAATGAGGAGCCTACATAGAGTGTTGTTTGGTTATGGACTCATCCAAGCCATCCACGATGATGAGAGGAGTTTGAGTCCAACCCTTACTCTGGCATCCAAAGGTTTAAGATCAAGAGCGATGTATGTTAGGACAGCATACATGAGTGTTCAATTAAATGTCGAGCAGCTCTCTTGGAATATGCAAATAAACTTCACAGAAAATATTAATTCAATTGAACCCCACATAAAATGAGAATTGCAGTAGTCTACTCTCTCTCTTTGAAACTCATACACAACATATGCTTGTTGTTTGTAAAAGATTCTTGCATGAAAAACAAAAGCGACTCATGTTATCAAGAGGGAACAAGATCTAAAGATAAAGACACTGACAAGTACTCATGTCTATGTGGGGGTCAAAGGTCAATGTGCCTTTACGTCAGTTATGTACAATACTCAAACACATATATAAATGAATGAAAAAGAAGATTAGGGTGTTCTGCACCCACCAAAACCTGTGTGGCTCTTTGTTTCTCTCTCTCCCTCTTTCGTTCTTGCTTCTGTTGAGAGCACTCTCAACTGGTATCAGAGCCCGGGTGATCTAGTTGAGCATGCATGAATGCTTGGAAGCTCAACAGCTCTGTGGGAGGAAGGAGAAGCTCTATGGGAAGCTTTGTGGGTGATTTTACTTGCATCCGAGTGTGCAAAGATCTTGAAGGAACCTTTGGAAAAGTCATTTTGGTTTTGTGAAGCGGTTTTGAGAGCCTGTTAAGTGTTTTCAAAGAAAAGTTTATTTTTTTAAGCTTTTCCCTATTCCGTTCGACGACAGAGACTCCATATTGACTTGTAGAGGCATCTATTGCTTGCTTTTGGTGTCCACTTCACTTCAGGAGCTTGGAAACACCTTCATCTTGAATTTAGGATCAATTCATTGGATTTCTAACTCACTGTGTCAGTTCTTACGTTTTTCTGCCCGGGTGTTGGAACTCAAGTTTGAAGCAACCATTTGCAGATCTGTCAGTTCCAATCGACTCAGGAGGTCCTAAAACTTCTATGTTACTCATCATTCACACTCCGGTTGAGTTTACAAACAATTCTGTTTCCAAAAACGTTTTTCAGTCCGTGTGTTGGACCCAGTGATTGACACCACGGTTTCCAAAACCGTCTCTCCCATTGCGTTTCGGACGCCTAAAAACTCCTACTTGTGAGTTCTTGCACGATTCGGTGGATTATTTTCAGAGTTATAGATCTCTGTGTATTGGATTTCGTCTCTCTGTTATCCATTTTTCATTCTAAGGTTTTGAAACCTTATATTTATGCCACATGGCAATGGATACGTGTTGACTCCCATTTCTCACTCATTGGTTGGGATTTTGGAGTTCCAGCAGAAGAGAGATATTTGCAGATTTTCTTGTTAAGTCCGATTATGGAATGGCACCCATGTTTTGAGGCATCTCAGGTTCTATTTTCAGTAGCGGTCATTGCCATGGGACCATGATTTCTTGAGCATACCTTATGCAGATTACTTTGGTTACAGTTTGAGCCATGTGCACTCATTCATGGTGTGCATTGGGTTGCAGTGGATGATTTATAGGCCATTTGGATGCATTGCGATCCTTATTGGATGCGCTAATAGGCCCAGATTGCCTTGTGAGATGCTATTTTTTATGGACTCTTTGCACATGGATGCTATTTTATGCTGAGGGACAGCTTTGACAGATTGCATGTGATGCACTAATAGTGTTATGCTCTCTTGGATGAGATATTAGTAATGCATATGCCCGTGGATATGATGTTTATGCTTGAGCCATTTGGCACTTATTGGCATTTTGGATTGCCATTGCAGTTGGCATTTTCTTTTGGGCCAGATTTGCTCATATGGATGCATAGTACATGCACTTGAGTCAATTGCATCTTTTGATGCTTTGAGCTTTGAGTTTTGGTGACATTTCACTCTATTGTGGTATACACATTTAGATGCACCTAGTATTTGGTGTGATTCTCTCTTACAGGCACTAGCATTTGGGATTTTACTTTATTTGCATCATGGCATCCTCTTCCATGTCTGAAAAGGAGTTTTTCAACATTAAAAAGTTTGATGGGACAAACTTTTCTTTGTGGAAAGAGTAGATAAGGGATGTGCTCATTCAAAAGAAGTAGATTAAACCCTTGGCAGGAATTGAAGCTAAGCCTGCAAATATGTCTGAGGATGACTGGAATGAGTTGGATGCATTAGCAAAGTCTACTATTAGACTTCATTTTACAGAGTCTGTTTATTTTTCACAGTAGTAAAATGAGTAGAATACGGAAGATTTGTGGAAGAAACTGTGTGCCACTTATGAGAAGGAAACTGCCTCTAATAAAGTTTACATCATAAAGAGGTTGCTTCAGGTGCAGATGAAGGAAGGGGTCTCCATTGCTTCTCACTTATGAAACTCTTATGCCGTTTGGGTTATGTACCGCATTTGAGTTCTCTGATTTTAAATTTTGTGAGCACTGTCTCTATGGGAAGCAGACTAAATCAGCCCATAAAAGAAGGGGAAAGAGTTTGAAAAGCTTGATTTGGTGCATTCAGATGTATGTGGTCCCATGCCTACACGGTCATTAGGCAGGGCTGAATACTATGTGACATTCATTGATGATGCAACTAGGAAAGTGTGGGCTTATGCCATAGCTCAGAAGAGTGATGTTTTCCACGTATTTCAGAAATTGCTGGCCTTGGTTGAGAATCAGTCAGGTAGAACGCTTAAATGCCTATGGACTGACAATGGTGGAGAGAATCTCTCTCATGATTTTCAGCATTTCTCTGATACACATTGGATTAAGAGGGAGCTCACATACCCTCGTACTCCAAAGCAAAATCCAGTTGCAGAAAAGATGAACCGTACTAGGTATTTCAAAAATTGCTAGCCTTGGTTGAGAATCGGTCAAGTAGAACGCTTAAATGCCTATGGACTGACAATGGTGGAGAGTATCTCTCTCATGATTTTCAGCATTTGTGTGATACACATGGGATTAAGAGGGAGCTCACATACCCTCGTACTCCAAAGCAAAATCCAATTGCAGAAAAAATTAACCGTACCATTCAAGAAAGGTTGCAATGCATGCTTTCCAATAGTCTTTCTGGTGGTTTTTGGGCTGAGGCAATGAAGACTGCAGTGCATGTGATCAGTAGATCACCTAGTAAGAGTTTGGATGGTGGTATTCCTGAAGAGGCAAGAAGCCCTCTTACTCTCATTTGCATATATTTGGGTGTGAGGCATATGCACATGTGCCAAAAGAGCTTCGAAAGAAGATAGATCCTAAGTCTAGGAAATGCATCTTTCTGGGTTATGGTGAAAGTGGAGAGATGGGCTATCGTCTTTGGGATCCAGAAGCAAAGAAGATCATACGCAGCCATGATGTAGTCTTCAATGAGAAGAAGATGCATAAGGCACCCATGAGGGATGTGGAAATGAGGAGAATCACTTTCCAGGACGTGAATCCACCTGCATATGTTGATAGATAGCAAGCTGTCCATGCACCAAATGTGCAAGAAATGGTACCACCAAGTACTCCCACATGTATACAATCAAGGGTAGATGATGGATCATCTATTGGTGGAAATGATGAGCCAAATGTGGCTGATATGCAGGTGGGACAGCAAGCTGAAATGCCCTTGAGAAGATCATCTAGAGTGTCTAGACCGCCTGATAGGTTTGTTCCAGGGGTAGACTATGTGATGCTTACTGATTGCGGGGAGCCTTCTTGCTACAGAGAAGCTATGATGCGTGAGGATCAACGCAAGTGGGAGTATGCTATGCAATCAAAGATGAGTTCACTTATGAAGAATAAGACTTGGGACTTGGTTTCTTTGCCACATGGAAAGAAAGCATTGCCATGTAAATGGGTCTACAAGATGGTCACAGGGGATGATGTGCCTAGGTATAAGGCCCGTTTGGTCGCTAAAGGGTTCAAGCAAGAGAAGGGTGTGGACTTTGATGAGATATTCTCTCCGGTTGTGAAGATGACCACACTTAGATGCATGCTTGGACTACTGGCAGCAGAGGATATGGAGCTTATGCAGATGGATGTCAAGATAGCTTTCTTACATGGGGATCTGCATGAGGAAATTTACATGGTACAGCCGGAAAGCTTTGAAGAAAAGGACAAAGAGCATTTAGTTTGCAAGCTGAAGAAGAATTTCTATGGTCTTAAGCAAGCACCTAGAGAATGGTACCAGAAGTTTAATGCTTTCATTCAATTCCAGGGTTTTAGGAGTAAAATTGATCACTGCCCCTACACTAAAAGGACTAAGGATAATAGCCTGATAATCTTGGCTCTATATGTGGATGATATGCTATTGGCTAGCAAGAATACTTATGAGCTAGATGCATTAAAGACCAAGTTACATGAGACCTTTGATATGAAAGATTTGGGACTTGCAGGTCATATTCTTGGTATGCGCATCACGCGTGATCGGAGTAGAAAACTCCTTTGGCTTTCACAGAAGGAGTATGTTACAAAAGTATTACAACATTTCAATATGGAGGAAGAGAAAGCAGTGAGTAAAGAGGCATGGAGTGACAAGAAGCCCTCTTACTCTCATTTGCATATAATTGGTTATGAGGCATATGCACATTTGCCAAAAGAAGTTAGATCATAAGTCTAAGAAATTCATTTTTCTGGGTTATGGTGAAAGTGAACAGAGAGACTATCGTCTCTAAGATGCAAAAGCAACGAAGATCGTACCAAGCCATGATGTGATCTTTAAGGGAAGATGCAGAGAATCACTTTCTAAGATGTGAATCCACCCGTATATGTTGATAGACAACAAGTTGTCCATGCGCTGAATGTGCAAGAAATTGTGCCACCACGTACTCCCAGAGGTACATAATCAAGGCCAGATGATGGATCATCTATTGATGGAAATGATGAGCCAAATGTGGCAACAAGTTAAAATACCCTTGAGAAGATCACCTAGAGTGTCTAGATGGTCTGATAGGTTTGTTCCACGGCAGACTGTGTGATGCTTACTGATTGCGAGGAACCTTCTTGCTACATAAAGGAAATTAATCCAAAAAAGCGACAAGTTTGACCGCTTTAATAAATAAGCATGGTCTCAAATGAGTTCTTAAGGTTTGGATCAGTCAGTGCTAAAGCTCCTAAAACATGGATCCTCTTTTGATTCGTAATATATCTATAAGAGAGTAGATGAAGTCCGGAGGAACAAGATCTCATCTCTAGAAGATGTAATATGATTTACAAAGACCTATCATGGCATGATTGCAGCCACCCACAAGTCTACTAATCCCCCAACAGAAATAAGAAATAGGGGTCTCAAGAAGAAATGAAAGCTTTTCTCTACCTTTAAGACAGTTTAACCCTAAGGTTGAAAACCATTAACTCCATCATGCATTGTAGGAACCAGTATGACATTCCTGCTGACATCATCAGCACCCAACCCATCACTGAACCTGTGGGCTAGAATTATGGCTGTGTAATCTTTGAGTAATTAATAGTCCCTCCAAAATGTCAAAATATCTCGAGGCAATAAAAGACACTTAGGCACTAACTTTTTGTTCATCTTTTTGGTACAAAAAAGAAAATAACTTCCAGACTACTTCTAGAATTGTAAAATCTGTACAAAGAAAAAAGAGGGACACAAATGCCCAGAAATGACCAGCTTTTGCTGTTGACTTGAAAAAATTAAGCAATTCTCTGATAAGCCCAAGCTTTCATATTGATGAGCTTATCAAGTTCACTTCAAACTATGACTGAACAGCAATTTACAAATGAATTCTACATAAAAAATCTTTGTCCACAGGCATTCTCTTCTAGTGTACGAGTAGCCAGAGTAAGGATACTCTGTTAACGTGCATTTTATTTCTGATTTCTGAAAAAAGGATGTCTCAAAGCCTCTTTTGCTGTCATCCGTTCAGAAGGATCAAATTTTAATAGACCTTCTAGCAATTCAATCAAAGATCCAGCAGAATGATTCTCATACTGCATCACAAGATTCTGCAGTGACAAGCAATTCAGGTTACGTGTCTGAGTCGTAGAATGCAGTCACTGTAGAGGTAACATACGCACCTCAGCTTGGAGCTGTAAGCGGTTAGAGAATACTGAATGAATGTGCATATGTGACTCTTACCTGTAGCCGAGGCAACCTTCTGACAGCCCTCGAACTTTCTCGTGAGACAGCAGCGTCAGGCCAATTCAATTCCCTTCTATGCCTGAAGTACTTTTCTGTCCTCTGACTACAAAAACACTCAGTAGCAAATGCTCCTGCATCAGAACTGTAAGCCAGATTGTCTCTGAAAGCTCACCCATTGTGAAGTGTATAAGACGACCACCAAGTATCAAATATTAGATGCATTCCGGAAACTGGAAATTAGAAAGACCTTACACTTCCCTAAATGGTAAAGGAGTAGGAAACATGCCCATTAAAAAGTACAAGGTGCAATTGCGAACTAGAAAGAGGGGGGGGGGAGAAGAGGCTTACTCCACCCTTTTTATCATCTGTTGTGGAATTGGTCCTAAAACACGTTCCATCATCGCAAGATGCTCTAAGTTTTCATGCGTCTGGAAAAGGGCATCTCCCTGGCAGGTAAAGAGATTGAAACAAGAATAACTTTTTGCAATCGTGAAGGGAAGAGTAGCCAATGTAGTTAAGCTTTTACTCATACCAAGCATAGTTCCACAATAATGCATCCCACGCTCCACATATCACAAGGATAACTCCATCCGAGACCTGTAACGCCAGGAAAAAGCATGACATGAGAAGATATTTGCTTTGCAGCAAAACTACAAGCAAAAGTACAAACCACATGATGCTCATCCAACTCACCAAGTATGACTTCAGGGGCCCTATAGTGCCTTGTTGAGACGATTGAACAATGATGATGACTTTCAAAGGTTGCACTGCCAAAATCTATCAGCTTGATCTCACTAGACTTGGGCAACCGTCTGAAATGTTTACCTGGTTGTGTGCTCTTTATCATAAAAAGAACATGGTAAGGCAATTTGCATCACCCAAATAAATTCAAGAAGATGCAAAAGCACGAGGCCTAATATAACTGAATGAGCAAAGCCATCATAAGCTGCTAAATAATGCAGTTATGAGCTTCTGATGGGGAACAGGGCGAATTACAGTCTGCAGAACAGCCATGGTCTTCATTCATTTCACAGGACAAACCTCATCATGCATAGCAACGGACCACGTACAACAACATCCCCGCTTACAGCATCCCTGCCCGAAAATTCACATGCATAAAGATATGCGCCCTTCAATATTCACGAGATGCTGAGTTTGTTTCACTTCTCCAAACCCAAACTGCAGACTCCACTGAGATGAACACTAACACTATCACAAGGAGCCAATAAAATGCAATCCTTACAATTTCATCTGAAGTCAACCATTACAGATACACAACTTCATCACTTCGGCATACGTGCACAAGCAAACTCAGAAGTCAAATTCTTGAAGAGGAAGCTGGTTTCTGGAAACAAAGTCATTGTCGTTTGAGACAAAACAAGCATCCATATAATTTCCAGGGAACAAGATAACACATAAAACAGAAGCAAACAAGGCAATCGTACAAATTATTAGGATTTCCTACCTTGCAGTCAGGTAGCTTAATATAGTCTGAGGAGACAAGGAGAACGTTTTCAGGCTTCAGATCTGTGTGTATGAGAGTAAGCTCATGCATATCTGCAACCGCTGTGATATTGTTGGTAGCCAGATAAAACCAAACAATTTCAATACCAGAAAACAGATGACAAAGTATCATAAAATGCTAAAACTGAGAGGGATACATACATGCTACAGACTCTAGAAGCTGGCGGGCGAAATCACGAACCAGATCAACAGGGAAGGACCTGTAGCTATTTTTGCGTAAAAAGTCGTACAGACTTGGCCCAAGCCTCTCACAAACCTGATTCATTGAAACACCAATGAGTTAAACCATTAAAGCCATCTATCTTAGATTGGTAGTGCACAACATCAAAGAACTTGGTCTCAAAACTGTCCAGCTTACAATGCATATGTGCTTGCGATAATCAAACCAACATTTCAGGCGAACACAGCCTCTTTTTTGCCAGACCATACGCAAAGAAGCTACATTAGAGTCCGAAAAAACTGCAACACAGTAAAGGGCCACTCTTCCGTCCTAAAAGAGCATATACAAGTTAGCACATTCATTATCTCATGACATAACTTAGGTAGACAGACCGTGAGCCAGTTTTGTCGTGCTTGGCAAGCACACGCAGCACATCTATTTCAATCATAGCAGCATCACGATACTTCTGTATATTTCGAATGACTTTTATAGCTACATATTCCTGCGCCTCACGATCCCAACATTCCAATACTCTGCCAAAAGTCCCTGCAGGACTCCACAGTAATCATTTCATCCCTTGAATAGGAATTGTTACCATATTACTGCTTACTCAGTAGATCTTCGGATCGTAGGAGTCAAATTCAATAACAGGCATCTATTTCCCAAAAACACTAACCTCTAGAAGAAAACAAAGTTCTTAAAGTCACATTCCACAGTCCTTACGAGCATCCTACTTTGAATATATTTTTTTTCAATTAAAACTTTGAATATTACAACTGCAGCCCTCGGAAGAAACAGGTTGCCTAGAAACACAGATTATCACTTTAAAAACTCTCCACAGCAGTGCTCTGCGAGAGTACGGCTAAACTAAAATTATAGCCTTGCTCCCGTTGTAAAACCGGTCAATAAATCGTAAAAATCACAAGATATAGCAGCTACGCAACTCAAGAAAATCTCATGACCCAATCAAAGTGCTCGAAACTTACGATACCCAACCACTAAACACAAAACTTTCAGAGCTTTTAATTTATATACTCCATGTCGAGAAATTCTCGGGAATGCAAACAGGTAGTACGAAGGTAATAAGCAAATGAGAAAGCAAAAATTAACACACCTTCCCCCCATCTTGGTCAGAATTTTGTCTGCAGGCACCAGAGACAAGTAACAACAATGAGACACGTGCGTGGACAGAAACAACTTCCATGCAAGATGACCCAAATATTAGACCGTATGCTTTCTCAAGAACAAGGTACGCCCTATGAGAAATCCACCAACCAAAAAAGCCACAACAGCGCATACGCTTTCAAAGGGTAAAGAGAGAAGCAAATTCGGCTCAATCTCAGACGCTTGTGCGCATTCTTAGCTCAGAGAGACTATTATCGGACAGGGACACAGCATGTTAATCCTCCAAACCAGCGAAGGAAGACGTAAAAATTTACTCAGTTATTATGTCAAGCAAGAAGGATAAGAAAGTGTCATTACATCGGGGTGTAATGTTTTCTCCAAGTTCAAACATGAAGTGCCCATCTTTGTCATCGTCACGCCAAGGAGGGGATGGACCCATGGCAGCTCCATTTGCATAGGGATACGAAGGAGCAAAACCTGACCCTGCTCCAGCAGCATGAGCCCCCCTTTCATGTTCGTTCTGCCCACTATAGGCGAGGGGCTGGGCCTACACACAGCCGGCGATCGATGTCTCACAGTCAAACGTATTCTGCTATGTTATCACCGTTGAAATTCAACCATTAACTCCTAGCCAATGTCCCTCTCAAAGTTCTCTAAGTATATTTCGTTCCAAAAACGTTGCGGCCTCAATTGCAGTGTCTCCCCAAGCAAACCTTGCGTTTCTGTTGGCTAAGACTAGCCGCGCTAACGGCTGAGAGCTCGAAGCAATAGATCTGCTCCTGATCCTGCGTGTACCACAGTCACTGAAAAAACAGCGAGTCTGTAAGCAACAAACCTCTTCCCTCCTTACAACCGTGTCATCATAGGTGTGTCTGGCATGTTTCTGAGGCGGCCCGTCGTAATTTATCAAAGCAGCCATAGTTCGAAGGATTAGAGTATGCGGCAAATCAAGGCCCTTCCTCCGGGTCTCATGCTCGGGTGCGTGTTTTGTTTGTGTGGGTGGGTTGTTGCATCAGCTTGATGCAGCATCTAGGACTATCCTATGCATGTCCTCTCTTTCCCACCCTAGCCATACTTGTTTTGCCATAGCATTAGAGGATCGTATGCTACTCTAATGAAGCATTACTAACTTTGGCAACTTACTAAGCATAGAGAATTGCTCAGTTTCTATTACAGCTTGGAGCATCTAAGCCCAAGT
This sequence comes from Dipteris shenzhenensis, assembly GCF_047967505.1. Lineage (NCBI taxonomy): Eukaryota > Viridiplantae > Streptophyta > Polypodiopsida > Gleicheniales > Dipteridaceae > Dipteris > Dipteris shenzhenensis. The sequence goes on along the minus strand of NC_141627.1, from coordinate 42,046,612 downwards.
TTTGGGGGTTTGAGCATTGCCTTCTAGTGTGAGAGCTTGAACGTAAAGTTAAGATAAAAGAAGAGAGGTGAAGAAGAAGAGACAACTAGAGAGTGCCACGTTTTTGAGAGACAATGAGTATAAAGGCCCATTGTTGGCTTAGAGATAGACCATACTATAAGTGACAATTCTCAAGTAGATAAAGCATAACAGCAATTTGGGAGGCAAAAATTGCAAGGTTCCCAATGCTTTTTGGGATGTACTAAATTGCAAGGACCCATCATTGGCCCAAAGATAGATCATGCTCTAAGAAACATTTTTCAAGCAAATCAAGTATGAGAGAAACTAAGGCTACTTTTAAAACCCCTTTTTGTAGCTTCTTAACAATTATAAGATTTATAGTTGCAGTATAGGATGTGGCTCTAAAATTTTAATGACGAACCTAGTAATCACTTAATGCCTCTTCATTATTTGAAGAAGATCACAAATGCTAAAAGGACAACAAACTAATAATGTTTTTTTAATATATAAAAGGACAAATGGTTGTAATGCCATGCTACTCACAATAGCTCTTAAAAATGTAAGGCTACATTAATACAATTGTAACACAAATGAAAATTCGATATATAGCCTAAGTGATCTCTTTCTTTGCAAAAGGGGCAACATGTCTACCACAATAGCTCTCTCAAAAAGTCAGGCCACAACTCACCAATGTACACACAAGGGAAACTCAAATCATAGAATCTCTTTTCATTCAAAAATGCTCTAATCATCCACCAAGAGCAATGTTTTTTCTATCCTCTAGCAAAGGCATCCCATAGCACTGGTCATCAACCATACCATCTCTCTATGGTATGGCAAAGAACTGAGAAAACCAAGAACATCAATTATTTCTCCACATTGATCCCCTTAGCATGCAGGCATCCTCCTCCGTATTAGACCTCCTTCTAGATATAAAAGTCGAGTTAGGATTACTCATCCTGACCTCCTAACTCCAACCACTAGGGCATCCCTTGAGCCATAGGTGAGTCACTCATTAACTAAGGTTAATTAGGGATGTAACATTCTTTCCCCCTTCAATATTGATGTCATTAGAAATAAAATTAGGGAATCTTTCTATTAAGTCACCAACCACTTTTCACCTGGCCTATCTTTATATTTAATAAACTACTTAGTAATAATTATATTAGTAATATAATAGTTAGTAATAATTCTATTTTTGAGTTGCTTTTATCTTTGGTCTAGAAGCTTTTCAGGTTCATGTGGAACATAGGTCAACTCTTCAAACTCTAGAAGCTCTTTTGGAGACATTAGAATATCTCAATGTGGTCAGTTTCTCGTTCATTCAATCTACTCACATGAAAAAGTGGATGAACCTTGACTTTGGAAGGGGAGATCTAATTTATAAGCTACATTATTATTTCATCTAAGTTATAAATAAAGGACCTCAATGCCTATGGGAAATCTTTGGATACTTCCTAGTCCTTCAAGCCTTATAATCTTTTGGAATTTTGAGATACGCCCACATGGATTTCTTAAGAATCCAAGGGATATGTTTTCGATCCACCTAAAAGTTGCTTTATCTTAAGCACATTTTATGGAATCTTAGCTTGTGCAAACATCCCTTGCTTATGGGTCAAGAAATCATTGGCTACTTGTACCTTCATATACTTTAGGCCTAACACACATACATAAGCATCAATGAACTATATCTTGTAGCCGAATGCTTAGCATTATATTAGGCCAATTCCATCGTTGGAAGGTACCTTTCCCAATTTGATGGTTTCTTAGAGACATATGATCTAAGCATATCCTTCTTACCCTGACTCACCCCCTCTGTTCTCCCAGTAGATTGAGGATGATAGGTCTGGTAAACTTTGAGTCTCAATCACTTACTCTGTCACTAGGCAAACCATAAAGTCTGAAGAGTTTTTCAATAAATTGATGTGCTAATTCAAGTGCCTTTATGTTTGTCCTAGTAGGTAAAAGTCATGCAAGTTTGGTAAGTTGATTAATGACGACCAAAATTGTATCATTGTCGAGGGTAAGCCTATGATAAAATTCATAGATGTACTTTCCCATTTAGCATTGAGAATCTATAGAGGATACAACATGCCGCTTATCTTAAAGCATTTCATATTTTAAGCGTGGCATTGTTAACATTTAACCGCATAGTCTTAGACATATACTTTCATTTTCATCTAAGAGGTGTCATCTCGACTAGGTATGCATATTTTTCCCTTGTGGAATAATAATCCATTTTAGATTGTATTCTTATTTTTAACCTCATTCTTAAAGTTAACATTCTCACTATCTTGTGAATCCTTATTCAGTCTAGAGCTACCACGTTGGACTTCCTGCATACCGAAATACATATCGGTCTTACATTGGCCTTTTAGAGAATTACAAAAATCGGTATCTATTTCAACAAAGCTTTACACATTCACTTCTCTAATCTTGCTCGAAGCATTGCTATGTGATTCTAAGTGCCTTCATTGATTTTGACTCTTAAAATCAAATTCTCGTCTCCATTCTACCCATCTAGCCTTCTTCTACTCAAGGCAAGCTAATTACAAAGTTGCTTAAGGGTTCATGATGAAATATAACCTCAAAATTCAAGCCATCTAAATAATGTTACATATCCTTAAGGCATCTATCACAGCATATAGTTCTTTCTCTAGCATCTCTCATCATTCAACTTCTTACTTTTGAAGGAAACAAGTCTCTCATCTTGGAATAGAGCAAAACATATTGCACAATCAATGGCATCTATTTTAATCACAAATAGCTTGTTCAGATCTATAACGACTAGCATAGGTGTAGTAGTAATATGATGTTTTATAGTCTTGAAACTATCATATTTATTCCAACTTAGAAGCTTCTTTTGTCAATGGGAGAGCTATCTAAGCATAATCTTGTATGATTTCAAAAACTTAATCGTAGACCCTAGGAAAACCGAACTTGTCTAACCATTTGAGGGATTGGCCATTTCAATACCTTTCTAGACTTGCACCATCTCTATGAATCCCATCAATAGAGATTATATGGCCAAGATACAAGATCTTAGCCTTTCAAAAGTTATATTTAGAATCTTTGGCACATAACTTTTATTACCTTAGAATATTAAGAACAATTCTAAGATGAGTATCATGCTCCATCATTGTTTTACTATAAATTGGGATATCATCCAAGAACACCACCATAGCCTTGCTAAAATAAGGCCTGAAGACATCATTCAACATTTGTTGAAAGGTGGATTTGGTTATTTTCACTTGCTCAAGTGGCCATGTTGCCTACACCAAAAACATAAACCTTCTTTGCATGCCTTGGCCAACTTCAAAGATCTATTTTTTTCTTGGAATTCATGTGAATAGTTGTTATGAATTCAAACTTCATTGTGTGTGTATTTTCAACGGATGAGTTTGGGCATGTTCCTAGACTCGTTTAGACATATGTTCCCATTGTAATAGTGGACACACAAATTTCACCTTTGATGTTGCACCTTGTTGGTATTGCAATAAATTCTTCTCATCTTAAGTGGGTGTATTGTCCTATTAGCTAGCTTGTTTGAGCATTTTTTGGGTTTGTACTTCACATCTAGAGTGCTAACAGAAACAATATGAAATGTCATGGGCATTTAAATAGCCCATGGCATGACTACCTATGTGGCAGTTTTGCATCCCTATAACCTACAATAGGAATAGCGTGCAACAGCTTCAGTACAGAAGTCAAGAAGATGACAAAATGGGTTCAAAGTTGCAAAGTTAACTTTTTGACCAACTTGGTCACAATTAGCATTGACCATTCGACCAGGCTAGTTAGTCAACAACCCTATTCCTATAGAATCCACTCGTCTTCTGTCATTCTTAAATCTTCTAATGTAGCAATAGTTCCCCTAGGTTTCCCTCCTTTACTAGGAGCCTCTACCAAAGCAACAGTAGCCCCTCCAATGGTGGCTCCACTTCTAGCAGCCCGCATTAGTGCCATCGCAACAACTCCATTAGCAATAAATTCAACCATAATACAGATGCAATCCACATAGCAGCTCCAGATATCCTTGCATACTAGCCCTGAAAGCCCATATAGTTCTCTCAATAGCAAAGACCATAGCCTCTTCAAGGTCCTACCTTTCATGGGGCTAGATAAGCCATAGCCTAAACCATAGATAGTGTCACAACCTTAGCATAGCCCTTCAATGGGGACTTTGACAAGCCCCCATCAATGAGGGAGACTCACGTACAGGGGGTGTTACTAGCTAGGCCAATTGTTTTGGTACCCTACTAGAGCCCCTTCACTCTCATTCTCCTCCTCCACTCAACACCTCTCCACTCAACCTCAGCATAGCCCTTCAATGGGGACTTTGACAAGCCCCCATCAATGAGGGAGACTCACATATGTACAGGGGGTGTTACAAGGTAGGCCAATTGTTTTGGTACCCTACTAGAGCCCCTTCACTCTCATTCTCCTCCTCCACTCAACACCTTTCCACCCTCTCTATGCTCAGGCCTCTTTACACTCAAAGCTTCGTGCTCAACCTCTCCTCTGCTCAAGCGTCCTCTACATCGGCTCATCCTCTACTCAGCCTCATCCTCCACTCAGCCTCTCCTCTACTCATGCCTCTCTGCCTCCATTCCAACCTGTACGCTCAGCCTCTTTCTCATTAGTCTCTCCTCCTAGCTATCCTAGCTTCTTTGTAGCCACTTTGTAGTGCCCTCCGTAGCCTCTTCACCCTAGGCTAAGCCGAGCCCCTGGCTCAGCTTTGGGGTTAGTCTCAGCAGAGGGGCTTTCCGGTTTCATATAGGTACTTATGGAGTTCCCGAAAATAAAGACGTTCGCCATAACTCCCTTCAACAAACCTTCATACTCTGCCATCACATAGCAACACCCATCTCCCCTTCCCCCCCTTATGCTTTGCACTATAGAAGCAGGATTGGCTTAGATCCACAGGAACAAATATACTATTACAACAGGCAGTTAGAGAGCTCAGAGGCTCCATCTTGCAACCCTTGGAAGAAAGGTGAAGGACATGGAGAATAATGGTAAGTAGAAAATCATTTCAGAATCGATATAAAAGTGCAGCACATCCCCACTAGTGCCAATTCTTGTTTCCAGAGTCAAAGAGATTATCTCCACTCAAGTCTCCTCAACTAAGAAAGAGATTCCTATCATGGTCAGCAATAAAATCAACAAAGCCGATCTTTATAGTACACAATAAGAGAATACCATGCATTGGGGGGCTACCAGAGGATTGCCTTGGCTGCCTTAGTGATGAAGAGGAGTACATAGAAGAGGAAAAATCACATGCCTCAAGAAGAGGATACCACAACTGGAATGGGGGATGATAATGTTATTAGTTGTATTACTTAAAAAGGTACACAAGCGCAAGTCTACTTCAACAATAGGGTAGGAAGAGTTAAGATTCTTTGATAGTCAAATAAGCTGAAGGGTACAAGGATATGGATATCTGAGGAGCTCACTCCGATTCAGGTCAAACAAAGGAATGTCAAACTCACTAAAGTGAAGGATGCATGTAAAGTGGGAAAATGGGCAATCTACCGTGATGGAATAGCTTTAACCCTAAAGACCCTCAATCTTAAACTGATGTAATGAAGGCCCTTTTGATATAGGACTAGAAATTAGATATGCTAAATGACCTCAAGCTGAGATGCCCCTCGACTCTTTGAGTTTCAGAGATGTAGCAGTTGCTCTCTTTTGTTGTGTACCTTGTCTCATACGCCTGTGAGGCTCTCTCTCTCTCTCTCTCTCTCTCTCTCTCTCTCTCTCTCTCTCTCTCTCTCTCCTGCCAAGATATTAATACATCTCTCTCTCTCTCTCTCTCTCTCTCTCTCTCTCTCTCTCTCTCTCTCTCTCTCTCTCTCTCTCCTGCCAAAAAAGAAAAAGTGGAATAGGAATCTACCAAAACTAGCCTCCAAGACAAAGTGCACCCATTGGAGATTGAATTGCAGAAAGTGAAAGAAATGAAAGCGACCTCGAAAGGGATAGGCAAAATAGTGGAAGAGCTCAAAAATGAGAATGCCAATCTCAGGAAAGATATTGCAGCCATGTAGGTCACAATGCAAGGGAAGCACACCGGACTTAAATAGCCAATTAGTAAAGGAGAAGCCAAAATGTTGGAATGGAAGTATGTGGTTAAAAAAGGTAGATTGGCTCCTAAAAAGGAGATCATATCGGATGCCCTTGAAGAGGACAACAGAAAGGATGAGAAATCCTTGAATGTAGTTGTTAGAGGCTTACCAATAGGGGATACCCCAATGGCGAACGCTAGAATCCTTTTCGCCACAACCTCACTTGTGAGGTAGCTTGGAGGGTGGGTAAAATGGATGCCAGCAAGGCCATTAGTGGTGAGATTTTGGAAAAAACAAGACGTATGAGCATGAGGGCAACACTGACACCGAGACCTTCTTAGATGATGTTCTCACCCTCCTACCTAGTACCAACAGGAACATCAAAGGGAAGGAATGGTGAAAGTGATGGCAGCAGTAGCAAGAAGGGAATCGGGCGGCATATTATAGAGATGGTAAAGTGATCATCCACAAAAGAGCAAATAGAGAAGAAGGGGAAGACAAAGAAGAAGGTGAAATAGCTAGCGTATAACAATGATGGGGCCTAGAGACAAGAACACAAAGCAGAATACAAATGGCTGTATGGAATTTGCAATCGAACCCTTTGGCCTTGACCCAAGGGGTTAAGGATATATATGGGAATCATTCCATAGAAAGGAGATGATATGAGACTATGGCATATGGGGCTCAGTAGGCGTGGCAGTCCTCTTTAGGTCACATGTGAGGCCCTACATATATGTGATAAGGAATGAGGAGCATGCATGTCACATGTGGATATGAATTCAACTACCTGGCACATGCAAGATTCACATTGCGGTATGCTACTTCCCCCCAAACACTTCATCATATGCACATGAGGCCATCATAGAGGGTCATAGCACGTATGAGACGATATTGGCACTGACCACTCTCACCTGACTTTCAGCACCTCAGCCTCCATGCCCGCTACAAGACCAAGTCCACTAGCCTCCACTCGGGTCCAAGTGCACTTTGACAATGCCCTTGATGCAGTATACAAGAGTCATCTATCACGTGAGCTACTAGACTCCCTCAGGGACTACGCAGACCTTGCCCATGCCTCAGACACTCTAGTACCAATGGTTCAAGATGCTGTAGTCAAATCCTTCCCCATGAATCGATCTATGTCACACTCTCCAAACTGGGAAGATGCGCCAGAGCCCAAGGTTCGATGATCATGAGTGTTGAGAGATTAGATCCCACCTCATACGGGAGCAGGCCTTGGGGCGCCTTACTAGGATTCAGTTGCAGTAGATATCACACCAAGTGGCTCACTAGAAGAAACCAGCTTTCCTCTCACAACGGATGGATGAGGTTATCAGATCTCTTCAAGGTACCTTTGCATGGGTCTCCTTTTTTAGGGTAAGTCACCCATTCTACCGATCCAGGGGTCTAGCACACGTGTGACTTCACTCTATGATGTCCCGATGCAGGCACCGTCGGACTTGTCCTCCTTTCCCAAGCCTTGCCACGTCCTCTTTGTCCATTGCATAGAATGTACGAGCTGCGCTACATCAGCTCCACAGCCAGAAAGCCGTGGGTTGTGAGGGGTTGAAGACGGAATACTTTGCACATGGGCATGAGATCTTGACTCAGATCCTAGCACAGATGTTTAATGATGCAGTATGTCATGGATTTCCTCCTGCTTGGAGCACCACTACTATTGTACCAATGCACAAAGCAGGGGACCCTATGGATACAGGAACTACCGCACACTCATGATAGGCCATACACTGGCCAAGTTATACGGATTGGTGCTAGAGTGAGATCAGCTCCTATACTGAGGCACATGGAAGCGAGCATTGGGACAGGCAGGTTTTCGACTACAGCATTCCATCCTCGACAACATTCCAACCTCGACCACCTCTTCACTTTACGGGCAATCATTGAGGAGGTGAGATCTAGATTCGAGAAAAGCTATGCTTGCTTCACAAACTTTCGAAAGGCTTTTGACACAATCCCATGAGCTCGCCTAATACGAAGGCTTCAAGAGATGCAGATACCAGGAGTCATGATTTGAGCTTATATGAGTCTATCAAAGGGAGAGAGTGTGTGCCTGGTGGTCTATCAGATTGGATTGAGAGCACGATCAAAGTGAAGCATGGATCCCCCCTCTCACCAACACTCTTTGGGCTCTACATTGATGAGATTATGATGTTCATTGACCTCCTAGTAGAAGAGGGATCCTTGCTTGCAAATTTGATGATACGAATTTTATTACTATACACGGATGACATAGTTCTCATCTCCTCTTCTACAATACACCTACAGTGACATCTTCGGTCTCTAGAGGTGCTTTGCAGGGAGAGAGATGTGACAGTCAACCTTTGCAAGACCAAGGTGATGATGCTCAACACCTCACAAGTAGTACTTTAGCGACATAGTTTCAGATACCAAGGGGAGCCACTGGAGATAGTACATTCATATACCTATCTTGGAGCAGTCTTCACGATGGCACATGTATCCCAAGTACAATGCACACGAGGGCAGGGTGCTCTAGCTTGGCTAGAGAGATAGTGTTTCAAGGCACACTTCCAGGAACCCTTGACGAAGGGGTGGCTCTTTGATACACTAGTGAGACGGCAGCCACGTATGCAACACCCTTCTAAGGATGTGATTTACCGACTGAGTGGTGGAGATTCAAGAGGTTACAGGCTATCATGGAGTCCAAGATAATCAAGAGTAATCTTCATCCCCCACTAGACCACTCAGGCTGAGTTCACTCTGACAACATTGTTGATCAATGCCATCATCCAGACAGAGGGTATGGGCCTTACCCAGACATTGACATATCTACACAGATTGTGGGCCTTAGCGAGATGGAGACTACCTAGCCTGGCATGAGAGTCATCTAGGCAACTAGTTGAGAGTGGGGTAAAGCCTGGTATGCATGCATCTCCAAATGGTTTCGGTCTCAGGGTATTCATATGGATCTTCCCCCCCCCCCCTTTTAGTATAGTTTGGACACCCCATCCCTCTAGATCCCACAAGATGAGATCAACCGTATCATACGGTTGGATCTACTCTAGTTATACACATCACGAAATTGGGAAGAGGACCAGGAGCTCCCTGCCAAGATCTAGGACCACTTCTTGAGAGTATCAGGGACTAATCATCAGGCCCCAATATCTGGAGGACAAACACATTACCCAAGCAATCAATGAGGATTGCCATAGGACAGAAGTCTCATCTCTTCAATTGAGGATCAATACAGGGAGGGTCACATGCACACCAAGAGAGCAACGGACTTGCAGGCTATGCACACTGGCAGCAGTGGACACCGAGAAGCACTTCCTATGTATTTGCCCTACTTACTATGAGATCCAAGGATGCTATCATTACTTTTTCTGGAGGGACATGGGTTGGACCCACTCTCCCGTTTGATCCACTTCCATGACCAGGTTTGTGTTGGCCTCTTTCTGATGGAGATGCAGCGACATAGAATGACTATGCCACACCACTCTCTCGTTTGATCCACTTCCATGACCAGGTTTGTCTTGGCCTCTTTCTGCAGATGGAGATGTAGCGACACAGAGAGAGCAAGAGGGGACAGCACCACATGACACTGATCGGGCACAGAGACACATCACTTATTTTTATGCCTTGAGTCAGCCCCCCTAGGACATATTGGAGTAGAGGATGAGGATATAGTAGACATGAGGAGGTAGCATGGATCAGCAGCAAGCACAGATGATGCAGAGCAACAAAGCCGACGCCACAGAGGATGACCACGGCACGCATGATAGAGGTCCAGCCCATTGCTGCTCTACTCAGAGGAGACCGACCGACTTGAGGTGTCACCCTAAATATCGACCATCATATACAGAGATCTCAGAGATCATAGCCCTTGCCATGGCGAGAGACAATTCAACAAATACAAATATGCGACATCTTTGTCTCTTATCGGAGGGATACCAGATATGTCCTGGGAGCTTTTGCACTACCTAATGGAGTATTTTGAGAGCCTCAGAGTGTGTTTTTCGAGTTGTGTGTTTATGAGATCATTAGCTTAGCCTAGCACTCAGCAAGGGCCTTAGCGAGCCCTTTGCTTTAGCCCATGGTGGCATGTATGAGTTATTATGCCGATTTTACTCTCTCATAGGCCCATAAGGCCTCCTGAAGGCGGTAATACCTCTCTCTCTCTCTCTCTTTCTCTCTCTCTCTCTCTCTCTCTCTCTCTCATAATGCTTTTGCACTCAATAGATTAAGAAGGGCTTAGTAAGTATTCCAAGCCCTTTGCAAAACCAAGGGGTCGGTCTTATCATCATATCATTGGAAATTCAGATTCCTGGGAAATGAAGACTATGTGGCCTTGTGGTTCATCCACACTATCTCTGGTATGCCGCATAAACAATCTAGTGAGTGCATGAGTTGTTACATCATTGCGAGCCCTATGGCGATTCTATAGTCCCATCCACTAGTTCCCATCAGGGCGCACCCCAAAAATAGTTTCATAATTGGCCACACCCAATCATGTTGACCCTGAATGTCCCTTGTCCCATCTAAAGATGCAAAAAGAAGCAACATATAAGCATTTGCAGTCAAGAATTATGCAAGTTTTTAAACTAACAAAGTCTTGCGTAGTAGAGTCTCCAAGTGACCTAACAAACGCCCATGATTCCAAATGCAAGGCAAGTAACAAAGCATAAATCTATGTTTTATGTAACCTACAATGGGCCAAACAAGTAAATACTCGACTAGCAAGACAAGCTACAACCATTATTAGTCCCTTTCTTGTTTGACAAAAGTTGATTAAAAATGCCTTTAAAATATCATGTACGTATAGCATATATAGTCCCCTCGTGTCATTGCGTATTTTCCCACAAAAATGCCCAAGGGTTGTGAATTTTTTGTAAAGCCAAGGTTTAAACATTGTGCATAGAAAGCATTCAAATTGTAATAGTGTGTTGATTGGGTTCAACTATTGGTAAACGAGACTTTGAGAGAATATACGTAATCAAATAAAGAATGTGCAAAAATTTAGTTCCATGATGCTTGGGCTACTTCACAAAGTTTGGTTTGAGAACCGAAACAACGGTGCCAAACTATGGATGAGGACCTCCACAATAGACTATGGTAGTCAAGCATTAAATCATGGAGTGAGGCAAGAACACGACAAACTCTTGTGCTAGCATGGAGCAAGCTTGCAAGCTAATGCATATACTTCTATGAAATGCAACTAGGCTCTCATATATCAATCACTACAAGATGGGATTACAAGGGTGATGAATAATGACTTGAGAAGCTAGTGGAGATGGTGCACTTCAAAGAAGTAGCTGTGTGGAGTAATGACATCATCCTGTAGCTCAATGTTTATGATCATGGACGACCTTACTAGCATAGAGCATAAGAAATAAACTACCACAATAAATAAATAGAACAATTGGTAAATAAACAACTGGGAGGAGATAATCAAAGTAGAATTGAAGCGATGCCACTATCTTTCTCATCACATTAAACTGCCATCAAAGGCATCTATTAGCATCATATCACAAAAAATCTTATCCAATACTGTAAGCAAAGAACTTGTAATACATTGTAGGCTTTTTTTTAAATCGTGCATGCTGTAATCTTAGTCCAAGGTCTTTCCTCGTTTTCTCCTCTTCCAACCATTCAATCTAGGAGATTTTACCAAATTTTGAGAAAAAATAAGATCGTACAACGAGAAATGGTGTCAAGACACCCAAGATATTATCTGCATTTAAAATTTGGAGCAAGAACTTGAAAAGACTTATAGTTTTTTGAATCATGATCTTGATTACATTAACATACATTATAATAAGTAACGACTTGGAAGGAAGACAAAGCACATGCCTATCCATAATATAATTTTCAATTGTCAATTCCTAATGCCTTTAGAGATACACAATACTTAGAAGTATGTTATTTTGTTCTCTAAATTGTTGTTGTTGCTTGTTTTGTTTGAATTTGAAAAATGATTATTGATTGCTTATTGAGAAGAAAATGACTTTTGTGCCAAAAACAAAAAAGAGTGCAAATGTTACCCTAAATCTATTGAGTATAAACTGGAGGATTCTAAAGAAAACTATTAGAGTAGGGGTAGAAATTTGGAGTGTCTAGTAGGATTGCTATATGACATGAGAATTGAATCAAAAAAGTGACTTGAACCACTCAATTCTTGTAGACAACTAGAGAAGAAATTGAAAAACATAGCAACAAGTTTTTTTGTACATAAAGTAGCCTCAAAACACATCTTTTTCTATCTAAGGGTGGCATTAATCCTCAACCTTGATTCGTGATCCCTCTTCCTCCTTTTTGTTGGTGGGCACTAGTGATGACAGCTATGCTAGGAAAAAGCACTCTCTTGCCGCCACCAAATATCTTATGAGCATAATATTTCACTCGTGAGGTGCCCATTCCATTAAACATATTTAACCGCACCTCACAACCTATCTTGCTTAAAAGGAGAAGCTAGAGATGGATCAAAGCCTTGCCTTCCTTTGCCAATTCCAAGTAATTGATCCTCTTCTAAATTCAAAATTGCTCCGTTCTTTTTGGAGATAGGTGAAGCAAATGCCTTTCATTCAAGATTTGGAGGTTTCTTACATGCTTGTTGCTGTCTTGGCACGATGCCCTCCTTTTATGGTCTAGACAAGCTTCATGGACACACTAACTCAAACTTTGCCTGCCAATTAAGCTGGAGAACGTCCTCAGTTCTCCTCAAATATGACCCTCATAGGGTCGACCAATCAGAGGATCTATACACACTGGTCAAGCAAAACAAAATCAGCTCCCCTTGAAGTGAATCGAGAACCTTGCAAGTGGGAGCATTTTACTCAATAATACGGCAGCATACCCCAACGAGGGGACAAGGTCTCATGTGTTGGACCAGGTTCTCTCCCAGATTGCTGCATGTTTGAAATTCTCGTCCAAATTAGGATCGTTAAAGCTAGGCTATGCCTTCATTCAAGGTTATAATTACTTTCCTATTAATCAATAAATATAATGCCTTATGATGACTTCAAAGGTATTTCTCTGTCCCTTCTTTCTGTCCATTGTGTCAAGAAGGAATTCAACGAGGAGATCACACTGTGTCATGTAGAACACATCCTGTCCCCCCTTGGATTTCATTTAGAAACAACCAGTTTGAACTTCCCTTATCCTCTTCCCTATTCTTTCTTTTCATCCATCTATCCTCGCTGCACAATTTAAGAGTTGTAATAAGCCCTTTTGAGTTCTACCTGCCCTTAAAATTAGTCTGGCTAGCACTCTGTTTTGATAATTGTTAAGAAACTACATGTGCTATATGCTTGTTAAGGGGACCCTTTCCCCTGTTAGTAACATGGGATAAGCATTGAAAAATTCTCTGTTGAGGAGTTCAAACGTGTGTCAGAATGAAGGCCTTACATCATCTAAATTAAAGGGTTGCCCATCTTCACTTTTATATATGATTACTCCTAACAACATAGCAACACACATCTTATCCCACTTGCAATTGAATTCACAAACAGGAATCAACTGCGAAGCCCTTCATGTTGTTAAAAGGAATCCTACACTCTTTCATTGAAAGAAAAGAAATTGGGAATGGTAGAGCCACAAGAAGGTAGACAAAGCAGTATTTTATCCATTCTTTCAACGCTTTGCTTCATCAAGAGCTATAAATCACTCAGAAGACATCCATGTACTTCAAAAATCATGGTGATAGCCTCAAGTCCCAGAATAAGTATCACAAATTCAGCCAAAATGAGTCCTTTATCTTTGGATTCTTGAATTAAGAGCCTCTCCCAAATCCTCTATAACGGATAGAAATCCATGAAGATAGGTAACCTCACGTATTGAAGGCCTTGCTCGTTGTAAAAGCTTGCGAAGAAAAATAAACAGCCTCTCTGGAGTCTTATACTCTGCATTTCCCACCAACTTGACAACTCGGTTGCATACAATGAAAATCTTCTCCCACCGATGTAGCAGATTCTCCAACTCACTCACAGTAGCAGTGCCTAGACAATTGCCAATTGATCAGCTCTCTCTCTCTCTCTCTCTCTCTCTCTCTCTCTCTGTGCGTGAGTGCGTGAGTGTGAATGTGTGTGTGTGTGTGTGTGTGTGCGCGTGAGAGAGAGAGAGAGAGAGAGAGAGAGAGAGATAGACAGACAGACAGACAGATTGGCACTAGGCTAAGTGCAAGATCGGTGGATGGAACGAGACCTAACCTGAAGAGAGAGAAATAATTAGTAAGGATAGCAAGCTGGAAAATCCTCAGGACAGCCAAGGAAACGAATGGAACCAGCCCTCTTCAAGAAATATAATTTCCAGCTAGGAGTAATAACTACCAAGGACAGCAACCTGAAAATCCTTAGGACAGCCACGGAAATGGGTAGAACCAGCCCTCTTTGAGAAATATAAGGATGAAGGTTTCTGTCTCCGTTGTGATGGAGCCATAAGTTTCTAGAATGCTCTTACAGGAAGAAGAAGATGGACAAGCCAGCGAGGTAGGAAATCAAGACAAAGGCAATAAAAACTAGTGCCGTTGATGGGGATGATGGATCATCTCTTTGACCATATTCACACCTAACATATCTAGCTCGTGGCACAAATGCCTGTGAAGCCCACTTATAAAATTCCTTGCTCATCCTGATCTTTGTGTATGAAAGCATTGTTGCCCAAAAGCCGTCAACATATTCTGCAACCATCTCTCCCTCCCTCTGTCTAAAGGTGTCCCATTTATTGTACATGCCCCTCTAAAAACCAGTAGCTTGCAACATTACCTTGAGTTCAGCCCAACATTGAGAAGATATGTTGTGCTTCCAAAGCCCCATGCCGTAGAGCCGTTGAACCATCAAGTAAAAAGGTGGAAAAGTTAATCTTTGCTCTCTCATTATGTTCCTCTCTTGCAACATAAGTATCTAGCTGTCAGTATCTAGGATAGCAATACCTCCAGTTTGCGGTCCCCTGAATACATCAAGATTTGTGCGTGCTTTTCCCCCATCTTGATCTTTCTAAAGCAGTGACAATGATCGCCTGAAGAATCTGAAGTATACGGAGGAGACTTATGGTCAATTCTTCTTCCGCTGGTGCTTCTTGTACTGCATCTCTTCCACTTCATCTCAAATATGATCGTTCTCAAATACATCCTCGTCTTAACTCTGAGCCATCGGTCCTTGTCGTACTACTGCTTGGCCACAGCATCACGCATGGCCAAGCAGAAATACATCCTGCAGAAGACCCAGATTGTGTTGCACAGAAGGACAGAAGAGGACCCTACCTACAGCAACTACTGAAGTCTGTTGGAGACATACGGTGAGTCTACACAGAGAGATCAACAGACATTGCCCGAGTTTGATGCCCTACCTCAGCGGATGTTTGCTGAAGGTTTTGGTACAGATTTGTCAGGATTTTGTACTTGGATTGAAACATCCATATATGAGACTGTTTGGCTCTACATCTATGTGAACTCTCTTTATCTGAAGTATTCTCTTTCTGCACATACATGCACAGAGACTAGCTTTCATTGTGAGATCTCAGCCGCAGTGTACGGATATGCCATAGCAAGCTATCCCTTGTCTCCAACATGATATCAGAGCCAAGCACTTGACGAGCTATATCGTCTCGGAGATCAACGACAAGAAGGCCTAATTCAAACTAAAGGGTGTTGACCTTGCCGACGAGGGAGCAGCAGCCACATTCAGGTATGCTGACTTGAACTACATCAGAGAGCTGAGGTCTCTGGGCTTGCAGGCCAATGCCTCCGATGCAGACAGATGAGACACTTAGCTCGGGACTGCATGAGAGGCCAGCATAGGGATCCTCCTCAACCTAGGCAAGAGCAGGGGGCTCCCCCTCAACCCAGGTAGGGGCAGAGGGCTCCCTAGCATCGGGCCAGGCAGTCAGATCGCCAGCAGCACTTACAAACACCTTGGGTCAAGCCCTCTCAGGGGACTTGGACCAAGGTTGAACACAAGAATCCCAGCAAGGCAGCCCTCAAGCGTCGCAAGTATCGGGCTAGGGTCAGAGAGCGCGACAGAGCCCGATCAGCGATCCCCCGGCCTCAAGAGAAGCGGGCAGAGGTTGCCCCTATGGACCAGGAGGAGACCTTCTTTGATCTCCTGACTGAGCCGCACGCGCCAACAGAGCAGAGCGCCCAGGTTTTTTCGCAGCAGGAGCCTGGAGCCACCATTGAGCAGGTCTCGGTGGACCCTCCATCGGGCCCCCCGCCCCCTCCCCCTGATCCTACAGTCACCCATACCTCCCCCCCCCCCTTCTTCTTGCCCGCCTCCCCTCCCTACCTCCAGGACTGCAGCCCCCTCCGGCCCCTCCGTCACCCGTCCCCCTTCTCTCTCCAGACATGTGCCTTCAGGCAAGGGGGTGCCAGAGTCCTCTCCCTTGCAGCAGGCCTCGGGCCCCTCTTCCCAGGCGCAGCCTAGTCCGGATGCGGCATCCACGCAGCAGAGCTCAAGCGGTTTGTTTTTGCAGCTTCCAGGTCCCAAGCCTCATTCAGGACAGCCTCTACCTAGAGAGTTCTGGCGGCTAACTATCTTGAGATCCCTGACAGATGAAGGTGAAATTTGCATTGATGAGGGAGAACCTATGGGGACTTGTCAAACCGACTCCAACCGCTTCTTCTACAGCCTCCAATGCTGGAGAATCCTCAACTCCGACACGACCGGCAAGGGATCCCGCTAGAGAAGAAAAAGCATATGGTATCATTGCTCTTGCTTTAGGAGATGATTATATTCACCACATCTCTGACTTAGAGTCCCCTTCAGAAGCTTGGTAGAAGCTTGACATGATTTTTGGTGCTAGCTCTCACATCTCTAAATTATCACTTAAAATCTCTTTCTTTGAATTGAAGATGGCTAGTGGTACTACTTTTGACACGTCCCAGCACTCCTGAAACCCCTGATCTGCAAAATAACCACACACAACATCAGAACTGAGCAGGCTGCTCACCACCCAACCGTGACATCTACGAGATGTGATCCCGAATCAGAAGATGTTCCCTCCAAGCCACGAGCTGAGCTACTGGCACGAACTCCCAATCAGATCCAAACCAGCCTGGTGTCCCATACCACCAGGTGGCGCTGTGAAGCCCTGGATCTGCCACTGGGCCTTGGGCTACGCTAAGATGTAGGCGTGCGTCCGCGACACAATCCAGGATCAGACCTAGCACCTGGGAACGAGACTTGCTCCCAACTGCACACTGAGAACTGAACCCCCTGGGCCTCTTTTATAGACTCGGGCCCCGGCGCCAAAAATAGCGAAGACCTATAAATAGTTCGTACCCTTGCCACTCAACCCGAGAATCAAGCCTGCCTAGCTCTAAGCCTCCCCAGGCTAACCTGAGCTAGTTCTGTGTACCTAGTACACGTCAGATACCAAAATCCGTGCACATGACATACTCCCCCTCCTCTAAGAACTCACTCCTGAGTTCGCTAAGAAATCCGGAAATGTTCTTTGGAGGTTTTGTAATGTCTCCCATGTTGCATCCTCCTCAACACGATCCTTCCACTTGATCTTGTATTCCGTGATAGTATGATTTCGAATCTGTCTTTCACGAAATTCAAGAATAGATTCAGGTTCGTGAGGAATAAAAGTCAAATCTGTAACTTCTATAATCTCATGAGGAGAAACAAGTTGATCATCTGCACCCAATACTTCTTTCAGTCTACTGACATGAAAGACTGGATGTACTTTAACATCAGGAGGCAATTCTAGTCGATATGCAACTGGTCCAATTCTTTTAATGACCTTGAATGGGCCACAGTATCTGGGGGATAATTTCGGAACCAAACCAGTACTTAGGCTCTTAGATTCCTTAGGAATTCTCAAATATACCATCGTTCCTTCAGAGAATTCTCTAGGTGAACGATGTCTATTAGCATAAAATCTGTCCCGATCTTGGGCACTTCTAATAGACTCCTTGGCAAACTGCAACATTTCCTGCATGGGGTTTGAGAGACTGACACATGAGCAGCAGCATGGCTGCGATGTGGGCAAAAGAAAAGAGAGGGAGGGGACTGCCACATGGGCAGCACCTCACACAAAGAGAGGTCTTGCAAGAAGTTCTTAGCAGCATCATTTTGAATCCCTTTTAATCCTACCATAACTGGTGACTTAGGTTGAAACCCGTACATAAGCATAAAAGGACTAAAACCTGTACTAGAATGCTTTGCACTGTTGTAAGCAAATTCAATCATGGGTAGATAATCTTCCCATGAAGACTGTCTCTTAGATACATATGCCCGAAGCATGTCTTCAACCAACTGGTTGACCTTTTCTGTACTGCCATCGGATTGTGCATGATCCGAGGAACTCATACTTAGAGTAGTTTCCAACTTCTCAAATACAAGTGTCCAGAAGTTACTTGTAAACTTTGAGTCCCTGTCACTGACTATGTCAGATGGCAAACCATACAGCTTGAACAAGTGGTCCACAAACTCGTGAGCCAACTGAACAGCTGAAATAGTTGTTCTTGTAGGTAAGAATCTAGCCATTTTCGTCAAACGCTCGACTATGACCCAAATAGAGTCATGACCCTTGCGCGTTCGAGGCAAACCAGTAATAAAACCCATGGAAATACTTTCCCATTTATTACCTGGAATCTGTAATGGCTGTAATAAGCCCGCGCTTCTAAGGCGTTCAGCCTTAGTAACCTGACAAACTCGGCAACCTACCACATAGTTCTCTATAAATGCACGCATCTTAGGCCAATAAAAGGTATGCTTCACAAGAGACAGAGTCCTATGTATACCTGGATGTCCCGCACTAGGAGCATCATGACACTCCCAGAGAATCTTGGATTTAAGGTCCAGAACATCAGACACACAAATCTTTTCATTCCGGAACAGCAAGCCGTTCCTAATCATCCACTGACCTCCCGCCGCCTGTATCCTAGGTGGCACAATCCCTGAGTCCTGGTCAACCATGGAGCTCCCATCCTGGACTCTCTGCCAATAAGAACTGAAATGACTATCAGTTGCGTATAGCCCTCTCAAGGATTGAAATAGGTCTGAGGATATTTCCGTAAATGACAAAGCATTTACAAACTTAACTCGACTTAAGGCATCCGCCACACTATTCAACGAACCCTTACGATAACGTATTTCGAAATCAAAATCCTGCATTAGCTCTGCCCATCTAGCTTTCCTTCCTCTCAATTCTGAACTATCACACACATACTTAATTGACTGATGATCAGTCAATACAAGGAACTTTGATCCATACAAGTAGTGTCTCCAAACCTTGAGAGCATACACTACCGCATAAAGTTCCTTCTCAAGTGTGGGCCAACGATACTGAGTGTCGTCTAGCTTCTTACTCTCAAAAGCTACAGGTCTGCCCTCTTGGAATAGAGCTGCCCCAATCGCATAATCGCTCGCATCGGCCTCCAAAACATAAGGCCGGGTAGGATCGGGTAATGCAAGAACGGGTGCTTCCTTGATAGAAAACTTCAAGGTTTCAAAAGCCTTGTTCATTGCATCATTCCAAGGGATCGGCTGAGTAGACCTGCGTCCACGACCTTTCAATATGTTGGTCAAGGGTGCCGTGATACGTGAATAATCACGCACAGACTTCCGAAGAAATACCGTAAATCCTAGGAAAGAACGATGTTGTTTCACAGTCTGAGGGATAGGCCATTCTAAAACCTTCTGGATACGATCCAGATCAATGCTAATACCTTCAGAAGAAATCTTGTGTCCTAAGTAAATGATCTCCTTCATAAAGAAGTCACATTTACTCATCTTGGCATAAAGCTTATGCTGTCTTAGAACAAGTAAGACAACCCGGAGGTGTCCTATATGATCCTCAAGCGTTTTACTATATACCAAGATATCATCTAAGAACACGACTACAAATTTGCCCAGATAATCTCTGAACAAATCGTTCATCATCTGCTGAAAAGTAGCAGGAGCATTGGTCAAACCAAAAGGTAATACGAGGAACTCGTAATGACCATACCTAGTCCGGAATGCGGTCCTATCTATGTGTTTAGCATAGATACGGATTTGATGATAACCCGTACGCAAATCAATCTTAGTGAAATACTTCGCTCCGGCCAAACGGTCTATCAAATCATCAGAACGAGGTAAAGGATAGCGGTTCTTAATTGTAACTTTATTTAATCGTTTATAATCTATACACATTCTCCAGGAAGAATCTTTCTTCTTTCTTAAGAGGACAGGTGCACCCCAAGGTGATTTACTTGGGCGGATATAGCCCATATTCAGGTAATCCTGAAGCTGGATAGCTAACTCATCCTCCTCTACCTGGCTCATCCTATAAGGTGGTACACTGATAGGTTGAGCCCCTGGGACTAAGTCTATGCGATGATCTACTGCCCGTTCTGGAGGTAAACCTTCCGGCAGTTGAGCTGGGAATACGTCTTTAAAATTATCTAACAACATTCTCAATTCCCGTTGTTCAAACACACTTAATTCATTCTTGTTAATTACCGAAACAACAAATGAAGAAAGTGGAATCAAAACACACTGATAGACATCATAATGAGAATTGTTTAATATATTCCGAAGCTGCATCGCAGATACAATAGGCCCCTGAGAAGGGGGAATCTTATCACACTGAATACAAAATTGGGTGTCCTTGTCTACAAAAGAAAGCGTATGCTCCGTCCATCCGATCTGGATATTGTGGGTTTTAAACCACTCTATCCCAATCAGCAAGTCTACATGCTCTAGATGCATAACATAACATGTGAGAGCTCCTGTAGGCTTGAATCCGGATGGGAAGCGCTTCAACCTTGCGATCCCAAAACTGCTTCCCGGCTGGAAGCTGCACCTCGTAGGTGTGGTCGCTAGGTACTGTGGACAGCCCCATCTTCTGCACAAATTTGTAATTAACAAAATTGTGAGAGGACAATTGTGGAATCGAGCTCCTGCGAGCTTCCCCTCCCCCCTCGCCGTTAGCCCCTACCTCCCCTTCGCTCCCCCCCCCCCCCCTCGCCGCGTCCACCTCCACCCCTCCCGTCCGCCCTCGACCCCCGTCCCCTCTCCTCCCCCCCCGCCGGCACCCCGCTACCCCTCGCCTCACCTCCGCCCCTCGCTCCATCCCGCCCCTCGCCTCACCTCCGCCCCTCGCTCCAGCCGCCCCTCGCTCCATCCCGCCCCCTCGCTCCATCCCCGCCCCTTACCTCCGCTCCATCCCGCCCCCTCGCTCCAACCCGCCCCTCGCCCCCGCTCCAACCCCCCCCCCTCGCCGCCGCTCCAGCCCCCCCCTCCGCTCCATCCCGCCTCGCCTCGCCCGCCTCCGCTCCAGCCCGCCTCGCCTCGCCTCGCCCGCCTCCGCTCCATCCCGCCTCACCTCGCCCGCCTCCGCTCCATCCTCGCCCGCCTCCGATCCATCCCGCCTCGCCTCGCCCCCTCCGCTCCATCCCGCCTCGCCTCGCCTCGCCCGCCTCCGCTCCATCCCGCCTCGCCTCGCCCGCCTCCGCTCCATCCTCGCCTCGCCGCCGCTCCAGCCGCCCCCTCCGCTCCAGCCGCCCCCTCCGCTCGTTCCCGCCTCGCCGCCTCACCCCCAGGCTCCACCGCCGCTTCATCTCTTCTTGGGTGGCAGCCTGTTTTTCTTCATCGGAAGCTTGCAGTTAGTCTTGGCGGTATGGCGGCCCCCAGCCCGGATCCGGAGGCCCAGTCGGACCCTCCCTCTCCAGATGCCTACCGCGTTATCCTGACAGAGCAACAATCATCTCGTGTTCAGGAGGTAGCCAGTGACTTTGCTCGTACCTCTGTTTACGGTAGAGTCATTGGACACTCCCCCTCCAGGTCTACCATCAGGGACTGGCTCCAGTCCACTCTCTTGCTAGAGGATGGCCATATCGAGGAGGTGGCCCTTATGGGAAGGGGCATCTTCTGGCTCAAACTCTCCAGTGAGAAAGCTGCGAGCAATCTGATTGCCGGTTCCCCCACATCGGTGGATGGGAAGATCATCATGATAGTCCCGTGGTACCGTGGTTTCAGCGCAGCGGATTTCAACACTCGGTTCCGTATACCTCGCCACCCAGTGACACTCGTTTTTCCAGGGCTTGCTACTGAGCTGCGGCCGATTGTCAGGGACTTGGGCTCCCATTTTGGCTGGGTTATGCACGACACCTTTGCCGACGCGGTGACCACGGCAGGAGCTCCCCGAGTCCGTGTGGCTGTGGCGGATCCTGCGACTCTCCCTGCAGTGATCGAGATCGTTACAGGTGCCGACAGTATCACCCAGAGCATGATAGTCACCGGACAGCCAGGTCAGTGCCTGCGGTGCCATGGCTTTGGGCACTTGGCGGCTACTTGTCCACGCTTTGCCAGCTCGTCTCGACCCTCCCCGCCCCCGCCCCCTCCGCCCCCACCTCCCCCCCCCGGACAGCCACGTCAGGAGGAGCCGAGGCAGTCGGAGCCTGGGCCAGAGATAGTGGGCGGTTGGACCGAGGTTCGAAGGAAAAGAGGAAAGAATAAGAAGATTTCGGATAAAGGCAAGGAGGCAGAGGTCACCATTCCTGCAGCAGCACTCCACAGGCCTGACAGGCAGATGCCCCAGGGACCTGGGAGAGCCTCTTCTTCGACGGCAGCCCGCCCTCCACAGCCTCAGATCCTCCTCTCTCCCACCCCCCCGCCTTCTCCCCGGTTTCCCCAGTTTCCCCCCCCTTCGCCCGCCCCGCAGTTTCAGCCCCCGCCTCCTTTTCCTCAGTCCCCTCCCCCTCCCCCTCCCTCTCAGCCCCAGTTCCAGATGCATCCCCATCCCCCTCCCCCCCCTGCTCCCCTCGCCCCTCCTACAGAGTTAGCTGCACCGTCGCCTTCCCAGCCGAGTGCAGCCTCCGCTCCACCTCCTCCACCTTCTCCGCCAGTCGCCTCCGTGGAGCCCGAGTCGCCTATCCCGCAGCCTCCTCCCCCTCCTCCCCCGCTTGCAGGACACCCGGTGTCTGTACCACCAGTGGAGCAGGTTTCCCTTCCCGCTAGCCCCCCAGTGGCAGACTCAGCTGGGTCTCAGCTCCAGGAGAGAGAGCTCCCTCGAGACTTTTACAGATCTGGCCCCTGGGACTACCTGGATGTGGCCGACCTTGGGACCTTCCCGGCTTGTCTCGACATTAGTATCTTCATGCTCCGCAAAGGGGCGGATGGGAGGATTGGTGCCTTGGCTCCCAGGGATGGCCCTAGCTTCGCCTTCACGTTCCTCAACGATGGCACCGAGACCTGGACAGACGACTCGGTGTGGGAGGCTCTCAGAGAGCAGACACACGCCCAGATTTGCTCCTGGATAGGCCCGTCCGGTGGGCAGCTCCTCGAGACTCAGTGGTTCGAGGGCGATGTGCGCTTGCGGTGGCGTTGCGCTGCCAAACGTTTCCGATTGATTGTGATCCTCAGACCCCCCCTGGCATGGCCTCTTCCCCAGGATGTCAGAGCTTGGTCCCAACAGAAACTCCGAACCTTCTACGGGATGACTGCTTCAGAGATCTCGAGCTGGCTCGAGAAAGCATTTGTTCATGGCACTAGAGGCCTCTCGCCTTTGCTGAAGGTGTTGAAGAACGGGCAGGACGACCCCGTCTCCCCCTCCAAACCTTCTCACAAGCGGCAGCGCCTCCACTCCGATCTGTCTGATTCTTCTTCGACTTCTTCTGCGAGCAGACAGCTGTTCGCAGCCCCCCATCCCTCTCCATGAGCCTACACCTCGTATCCTGGAATGTGAACGGGTTTCACTCTTCGAGTACCCGTGGTCCCAGGAAGCTCATTTTGCGTCAGGAACTTCAGCCTGCAGTGATTGGTCGATTGGATGTACTGCTGCTCCAGGAGCACAAGCTTTCTGCGGCTCATGCCCGTAGCTGCGGGAAGGTTCTCCCTGGACGCTCCTACACTTATTGGGAGCCTTCGATCGGCGCACAGGGGAGGAGCGGGGGGGTCTGTACCTCCGTGTGCGAGCAGTTAGCTCAGTCAGTTTTCGGTCACGGCACGTTGATCCCAGGCCGAGCCCTTTGGGTAGGCCTGAATTTGGAGGGATCCAAGATAGGAATCCTCAACATTTATGCTCCCACAGACCTCAGATGCAGAGCCACCTTCTGGAGGACACTTACAGGGATTCTTCCAGACATGGATTCCTGGATTGTTGGAGGAGACTCCAACAACCTGGAGACCTTGGAGGACCAGCAGGGTAGAGATCCGGAGTTCACAGGTATGGCTCAGGGAGAGCAGTCAGCTTGGGATTCTTTCATCTTCGCGACAGGAGGGAGGGACAGTTGGAGAGACCCGTCCTTCCGGCGTTGGCACGGGAGCCTGGACTTCTCTTGGGGCTTCCGCAGGGAAGGAGGCAGACTCCTGGAGCGGCTTGATAGGTTTTATGTCAGCGATTGGGCCATCAGCAGAGGTGGCCAGGCGGGCATTGTTCCAGGGACGACACTATCCGACCATGCGCCTGTGCTCCTCTCATTAGATTCGGCAGCCCAGACTCTCCCCCCCCGATCATGCAGGATTCCCGATTCCATCTTCTCGAGGGCGGACGTCCGTAGCAGCATTTGCAGTCTTTGGGACAGAGACTGGGGGGAGGGCATGGATCTGGTAGACTCGGTCGCGCAGGCTCTGCAGGAGTCCAGCCAGATCTGCCAGCTCGCAGCCCTACAGGTTCGACAGGATTGGTGGGGCAGAGAGAGAGCTCTTCGGAGGGACCTCGCCTCCATTCAGCGACTTCAGCAGTCTTCCCCGGGCTCGGAGGAGCTTCGGATCCAGGCCCTTCGAGCCAGAGCCCTCTTGGAGGAGACCCTCCAGCGTCGCTCCGAGTTCTCCTTTCACGCCTCTCTCTCCTTCTGGGCCCGGAAGGGTGACCGGATGTGCAGGGAGTTCTTCAGGACACACGGCCAGAGAGCTGCAGGTGATCAGCTACGGAGTCTCAGGACAGCGGATGGTCACATTGTTACGGACCCGGGGGAGGTCCTGGGGTTGGCCACTGACTTCTACAGGACCCTCTTCCAGCAGGAGCCACTTGCCCCTCGTGCTAGTCGTGACCGTGAGGAGGTGTGGAGGCACATTCCATCCCTGGTCCAGCCCAGCATGCAGGCGACGTTGTTGGCGCCGTTCACCGCGGACGAGATGTTGGAGGCCTTGATGGCTATTGATGGGCAGAAATGCCCAGGTGAGGATGGGCTATCCCGAGCTTTCTTCACCTCCTTCTGGGACCAGATCCATCAGCCCCTCCTTGCAGCTCTGCAGGGGATTTTCAGCAGCGGTCAGATGCCAGAGAGCCTTTCCTCGGGACTGATTTGCCTCATCCCGAAGGGAGGAGATAGACAGGAGATCCGCCAGTGGCGTCCGATCACTCTCCTTACCACTGCCTACAAAATCCTCGCCAAGATGATCAGTGCCAGAGTTCGACCTCTACTCCCAGACCTCGTCCATGACACTCAGACAGGCTTTGTCCAGGATCGCAGTATCCTGGATAATGTCTTCACCTTTTCAGAGGCGGCGGAGTGGGCTCAGTACAGCGGTTCACACCTTGCCATTTTACTTCTCGACTTCGAGAAGGCCTACGATCGCGTGGATTGGTCCTTTTTGGAGGGGACTCTGGAGCGACTAGGTTTCCCGGCAGGCTGGATTCAGGGTATCTCAGCTTTGTACAGGACAGCGTCTAGCAGAGTCATCATTGGAGGCAGGATGGGTGAGCGTTTCAGCTTGGAGAGATCAGTACGTCAGGGCTGCCCCCTGGCTCCTTATCTGTTTCTCTTCTTCGCCGAGGCCATGACTTACTACCTTCGGGCGAGGTCCACAGGGCTCAGGGGTGTTCGCCTTCCACTCCGGGAGGACACGGAGCTTCTGGACTCAGAGTACGCAGATGATACAGCCCTTTATGTCCAAGACGATGAGAGGATGCTAGAGAGGGTGCGGATGGCCCTGGAGGTTTTCTGCTCGGCCGCTGGTGCGAAAATCAACTGGAACAAATCAGTTGGTTTTCTCACAGACCCGGGGGCGTGTTCTCAGTGGGGGCGATTCCTGGGCTTCAAATGGATTCCACGTGGACAGACAGCTAGATACCTTGGCTTCCAGGTTGGCCTAGACATTACGCCAGCTCAGCAGTTTCTCCCGGTGCTAGATTCCATCCGACGGAAGCTGGCTTTCTGGAGCACTGCTAAGCTGTCCCTTGCAGGTCGTGCTTTAGTAGTTAACCAGGTCCTTCTAGCCACGGCTTGGTATGTGGCTTCCTGTTGGTGCTTCTCGAGATCCAGCGTGGCACAGCTCAGGAGGTTGGTTCGGAACTTTCTTTGGTCTGGGGAGGATGGGCAGAGAGATACCAGAGCCAGGGTTGCTTGGCAGACAGTCATTCTTCCGCAGGCGGAGGGGGGTCTGGGGGTCATTGATCCAGAGCTTCAGAGTCAAGCCTTGTTAGGCAAGCTTATCATCCGCGGTTTGACCCCAGGGGGGCAGACGTGGAAGATGTTACTTCAGCAGGGAGTCGGCTCTTGTGTCCCGCGCCGAGGTGGAGAGTGGCTACCGTCCTTCAGGTGGATCTTCACTTCCGCCCCGCTCACTCAGCCCCGCTCCCCACTCGTTCGTAGCCTCCTCATGGTTTGGAGGCGGCTCCGTCTCAGTCTCATTCAGTCCCAGCCCAGCTGTCAGGAGGAGATCGATCGCCAGCCGCTCGTCTGGAATGGGCAGGTCAGAGACGCCGAGGGCCTTCAGCTGGGGGAGAGATCACATATCAGGTGGGACGGCTGGATGAGGGGGCCAGCCCGGTCCCTTCGAGTTTGGAGGGACACGTACAGACATCTGGAGATGGCCGATCTGGCAGACGCAGCGAGAGGTGCACGCGGAGTCCAGGCGAGACGCACGGAGATCGACGGTGCGATCCCAGCCGCTTGGTTGGCTCCACCTGAGCCTCAGGTCCTCATGCCTGGAGACACCCACTGGCTGGGACAGTTCACCCCCCGTGGCATCCCACTGGTGGTCGCAGGACGTTTGGATGACTCCTCTATCGCCTTCTTCGCGGTTTCAGGGGACGGACGACTCAGGAGAGAGGATGCGCTCATTGACCCCCTACTCCCATGGCAGAGGGTTAGGGTCGTAGGCCTTCTGGGGAAGGTCTGGCATACCGACCCTAGTATCGAGCAGGACCAGTTGCAGCTTTGGCGTCTTTGGCTCTGGGAGGGGCGGGCCTTGTCAGAGCTTGAGTGGGACCCAGGAGAGTGGTGGTGGCCAGAGATTGTGACAGGACAGGGGCAGACTTCCTTCTTCGCTTACAGCACGACTCTGGGCAGGCGAGTTCTCGGGAGGATGCAGAGCCGCCCCCCCACCCAGCGTCCTAGCTGGTACGCACAGGGTATTTCCAGGTTCTTTTTGCAGGCTTTCTGGAAGGCCTTGTGGGAGAGCTGGCGGCCGCGGAAGATCTCATACTTCCTGTGGCTTCTTACCCACAAAGGTCTTCCAGTGGGGAGCTGGTTGAGGCAGATAGGCCAGGACGGTTGCTGTCAGATTTGCCATGCGGATGAGGAGTCACCAAAACACTGCCTGTGGAGCTGCATGCGAGCCCAGGAAGTGTGGAGGTGGACTTTCGGGCTTCTTACTCGTGCAGCACCAGAGCTAGGAGTGATCACTTGGGGCGCGTTCTGTTGGTGCAGCACCGCACCTGGTCTTCATCACTTGTTCGAGGCATGCCAGCAGGACCCCACTTTCCTTATCACACAGGGGACGTGGGGGCCGCTCGAGGGTATCCCACAGCACCTAGCAGAGGCTGATACAGGAGTTCGGGAGAGGCAGCCAGTCTGGGAGATTATCAGCAGCATTACAGGATGGCACATCTGGACCTCGCGCTGCGCGCAGATCCTCGGTGGCACCTCCTTATCGACTGCCCAGATCATGGCGGAGATTTGGAGTGAGATTATTCATACCCTCAGAGGCCAGTGGGACCAGATTCAGGGAGACTCCCGGGCTGGTCAGGAGAAGCGGAGACGCTTCCTCCAGGCTTGGGATTCACAGAGCCTCTTCTTCGAGCAGACTACGCAGGGCCTTCGGTGGCACTACTCACCACCCCGATGGCTGTTCATTCACACTCAGCATATTCCTCCGTGAGAGTATGATTTATTATGCTACCTTTTGGGCTGCGTCCGGTTTGTGAACGCAGCCCGTCAGCTATAAGCTGACCTCTTGTATCTTGTTCTCGAAGTAATATAATTAGAACTGTTTTTTCGGCAAACAACAAAATTGTGAGAGCTGCCCGGATCAAACAGAATGTGAACCTGTTGGTCCCTAACTTCTCCATAAACTCGGAAAAGATCATGGGAACCAAACAACGAAGTATTAAAGGTACAATTACAAGAAAGGGGGCAGGTAATGACATTTACTGAAATACCTGTCATCGTGACTTGGTTGGCTCCCTTGGCTGCAGTACGTGGACCCGCCTAGAGCTTCGGTCCTAGCACCAACTTTTGGTTCTTCCGCTTAGGACACTTATTCTTTGTGTAGCCCCGCTCCTCGCAATAAAAACATCGGCCTTCTTTCTTGAGCCTGAGAGTGCGAAGGAAACGGGCCTTACCATTCTTCGCAGGAGTTAAGCTTTTCCTGGAGGCGTTGTCCGTAGACTTCGTCTCCCCAATGCCAGTCGCATGCTGAAAGAACTTGCGTTTGTTCTTTCCACTCGTTTCGGTAACTGTGGTTGCCTTGGTACCGGCCATGGTATCATCATATATGCGCGCATATGTCATGGCCTCCTGCAATGTTGTGCACTTGTTGTTCTTAATCTGTAACTTATAGGAGTCTGGCAAACCATCCACGAAAAAACCTAACAAGGTTACAGGATCCATTTTAGTGGCCCTGGTTTGCAGTTCCCTAAATCTTTGAAGATAAACTTCAAAGGTCAAATTCAATTTTGACATATCGAGGGCCTTGAGCTTGCCGACGATATCGTAGTCATCTTCCTTCTTCAGGAACTCCTTCCTGAAGATGCCCTCAAAATCTGTCCAAGTATCAGGCTTAGGCTGGAGTTCTTTCCACCAAAGCAAGGCTTTACCTGACATAAACCCTGCTGCAAGCTGAATCTTTTTCTCATCTGGATAGGGGTGAAATTGGAAGTGTACTTGCCACTTGTGCAACCGAGTGTCAACTACCTCCTTTGTTCTTGATTTTTGGTCACCTGGAAAAGGATCCGGAGTGATTTCGGGCCTAGCACGGAAGCCATGGCATCCACATGCGTGAGTGCCTGTACCATGCTAGCCAGAAGAGTCAGAGTTGCTTGTATCCCCTGGAGTTGCTGTGTCAACCCCGATTGATTAGCATTGACCTGCTCGAATTTGCCATCAAGAGCAGTCGTAAACTCACTGAAGGCTTTCTTAGTTATCAGGTCGTCATAGAGACCCTGATCATCCTCTCCCACTGGAGTGTAATCTAAGTCCTGCTCTCCCATGGTGAACTCGGGATTTTGAGCATCAGACATGGCTGAAATCTGATTGGATTACAAACGGAGAGAAATAACTGACTGAAACGAAGCACAGAGGAAGATGGAGCAGAAGAAAACCGTCCCGAATAAAGCTGACGGAAGGAGATGCTGAAATCTGGCGAATCGGAAGACCACGAGTCCCGGAGCCTCCCCGAACCAACAAGCCGGAAGCGCGTGCTGCAATAGTAGCTGTACGGTCTGCTGACGCAGGCCGTACTGTTGCGGGCGTAGCTGGTACGGCTGCTGACGTGGCCTGTACGGCTGCTGACGCAGGCCGTACGGTGGCTGCAGGTACTGGCGCAGTCACTGTTCGGTGCAGCAGCAGGTACAGGGGCTGGCGAAACAGTCCGTACAGGCTGTACGGCTGTTGCAGAAGCTGTACGGACTGTTGCAGAAGCTTCGAGAACCGTGCAGGGCTGACGCAGGCAAGGGCAGATGCGAGAAGCTGATCGGAAACAGGGCGATGCTGACGCAGGCCATACGGACGAGGCTGGCTGGGCACGGATATCGAGGTAGGGGCTCGAAACTCGAGGCTGCTAGTGGGTAGCCTAGCACCCAGCCCCCACCTATATAGGGTGCAGGGCTGCCTTATTTGGAAGCTGGGCTTCCAAAAAAGGCCGAGCCCCTCCAGCTTTGGAGGGGTGCTTTTTCGAAAAAAGCACCTCCCTCCTGCGCAGGCTGCACGCAGCTCTAGGCGCAGGCTGTTCGCAGCCTGTTGCGCTGGCTGTGGACAGCCTATTACACAGGCTGTCTAGCCTCTACTGCCTCGTCTACTCCGCCCCTTCCTAGGCTCTGCATCCCTTCCTCCCTTGCTGTCTTTTCCTGCACATCTCTCCTACCTTTCTGCTCTATTTCTCCTCCCTCTAAACTTCTCTCCGAGGCCTTCAGAAATTTCGATTCTCTCTCACTCCTATTCTTCTTGCTTTTCCAGATATCTGTTCACCCCTTCTACCCCAGGTAGCCAGCAAAAACGCAGCAGGAAATTTCAAAATTTAGAGCATACCTGGAAGAGAAATCCGTCAAAATTCTCGCATCAGAAGTTCCTACCTCAGGAGTTGGCTCTGATACCAACTGACACGTCCCAGCACTCCTGAAACCCCTGATCTGCAAAATAACCACACACAACATCAGAACTGAGCAGGCTGCTCACCACCCAACCGTGACATCTACGGGATGTGATCCCGAATCAAAAGATGTCCCCTCCGAGCCACGAGCTGAGCTACTGGCACGAACTCCCAATCAGATCCAAACCAGCCTGGTGTCCCATACCACCAGGTGGCGCTGTGAAGCCCTGGATCTGCCACTGGGCCTTGGGCTACGCTAAGATGCAGGCGCGCGTCCGCGACACAATCCAGGATCAGACCTAGCACCTGGGAACGAGACTTGCTCCCAACTGCACACTGAGAACTGAACCCCCTGGGCCTCTTTTATAGACTCGGGCCCCGGCGCCAAAAATAGCGAAGACCTATAAATAGTTCGTACCCTTGCCACTCAACCCGAGAATCAAGCCTGCCTAGCTCTAAGCCTCCCCAGGCTAACCTGAGCTAGTTCTGTGTACCTAGTACACGTCAGATACCAATCCGTGCACATGACAACTTTGGCAGCTCATGTCAACTATATGTGGAGTCTTATGACTCAATTAGCTTCTATCAATTCTCCTATTACTCCAGATGATGCTATGGCAGTGTTACTTAAGAGTATGCCTGAAGATTATGATCACATAGTTACCACTTTGAAAAATCTTCCTAATCCTAATCTTGAAGGTATTATCTCTGCTCTCCAAGAAGAAGAAAGGCATATGGAGCTCAGGAAAGGCAATGACACTGTTTATGCTGTAAAAGTCCAGAAGGGCAAGTATACCCCTTGCAATCACTGTGGAAAGACAAATCACCTTTCAAAAGACTGCTTCAAAATTAATCCATGCAAGCAATGTGGCAAGAACAACCATAATGAGAAGTTTTGCAGAGCCAAAGCAAAGACAGAAAATGCAAATCTACTTTCAGTTGATGAGCCTCCACAAGATGAGGCATCCTTTGAAGATTATGCATTTTAAATCATCTCTATGTATGCTCCAGATCTCTCTTTTTATGTTGAGTCAAGGTACTCAGCCTGGATAGTCCTCCAAAATGAATGAAATAAACTATTGTGTTTTTGTGTGTTTTATAAACGCCTCTGGTCACCTTATGATGTAGGCCATGTGTATGTTTTGCTCCATGGTACCTCCTGCAGACATTGTGTGCATGTACATGCAGGGGAGATAACCATTGGAAGGTCTTTTTGTATCCCTTTTGGTTTACCTTACACCCATGGGAACCCTTGCTAGCATGAGAACCTAGCCATAGATTTATCCTTGACCACCATGAGATGGCATGAGAAACTATGAGACTAGATGTATCCTTGACATAGCCTGAGGCATTCCCTTGAGGGGGGGTTTCATGGGATATCTTAAGGTGTATGCCTCAAAGCACACCTTGGTTTCTATGTGTGAGTACTAGAGGCACAGTTAGGTGCCCACAAGCACAGTTAGGTGGTGGAGAGCCACATAGGATGATTGAGAGAATCTAGGAGCACATTGAGGAGATGATTGTGGAGCTCTGAAGTCATCAGTGATGTCAGTGAGCATGTATGAGGTGCTTACTTAAGGACCTCACTCTTCTTCATTCCATAATGCAAGTATTCTGAGTTTGTGTCCACTCTTTCCTTTCCTTTCAGTTTACCAACAATATTAGACTCTACACCTTTGTGCAGACAGATTAGGGGTTGATCCCTCATTTCTGAGGCAGTGGGCCACCAAGGTAGGCATCGAGCCAGTTATGCCCTTGATGCGACGCCGTACTGACACAGATTACTCCTCATCTAAACCCGCACCGAAGTCCCAGAGGTTTCAAGTTTCAGTACCGGCTCCCACTCATAGGCGAGCTCTGTTCTCCACTCCCCCCACCTCCCCATAAGTTGGACCATGGTGAGTTGAAACGTGCACGGACTCCACGACCGCGCGCGTCAACAGCCGCAGCATCTGTTACTTCGACAAGAGTTGCAGAGGGCATTGGTTGGGTGGACAATGAACTTCCTCTTGATCCAGGAGCATATGTTTTCAGCTGCAGATGTTCGACATAGACAGTACCTCCTTCCAGGGAGAGGCCTTGAGGTATGGTCCCTCGCGGTTGGCAGGAGTGGGGGAGTTTGCATTTCGATGTCCCAGTCCGTTGGAGCGGATGTGTACGATCAAGGCGAGCTCATCCCAAGCAGAGCAGTATGGATGGGTTTGAGGGTTGGGAACTCCAAAATTAGGGTTCTCAATGTGTATGCCCCAGCTTGTAGACAGTAGCAACCCGCCTTCTAGAGGCAGTTGACGGAGTCCCTCCCGGATGTGGACTCGTGGATTGTTGGAGGTGACTTCAACAATATCAAGTTTGAGGAGGACAAGCGCGGGGGTGCTTCTTATTCCAGGATGCTGACTTCGAAAAGAAGCACTTGAGAGCAGTTCATTTTCTCAATCTGCGGTCGGGACCCCTGGAGGGAACCGGAGTTCTCTAGGTCTCCTGGCAATCTTAGTTTCTCCTTTGGGCAGCGGCGGCAGGATGGTCTACTTGAGAGGCTAGACAGATTCTATGTCGGAGATTGGGCCATGCATAGGGGTGGAGCCACCGGTATTCTAGCAGGGACTACCCTCTCGGACCACTCCCCTAACGTTCTTCACCTAGAGCAGCCCCGTCGTGGCCTACCACAGAGAAGGGTCCGCATTCCAGATTCTTTGCTCCTGGAGGAGGAGGTTCGACAGAGTATTACAACTATTTGGCAGCAGCCGCAGTCCCCCCCGCAGGGAGGGTGGGCCGTGGGTAGTTGAGGCGATTCAGCAGAGTAGTGAGCAGCTTCGCAACAATGCTATGCACCGCCGTCATACGCTTCAAGAGAAAGAGAGGGCTTTGCGACGGGACTTGGCCTCCATTGAACGTCTTTGGGAGCAGGATTCAGAGCCGCAATGGTTAGCATACCGGTATGAGTGCGCTCGCTTGGAGCTTCAGGATACTGAGGTGAGACAGGCTGAGTACTACTACCACTCCTCTAGATCTCGGTGGGTACTACAGGGTGACAGGATGACCACGCAGTCTTTCAGGCCACTAGCCCTAGATCAACTGGTGCACAGTTACAGAGATTAAGAGACTCTAGTGGACAGATGCACTCGGATCCGCAGGAGATCTTGGAGTTGACCTCCGATGTCTATCGGCGCTTGTTCCAGGAGGGGTCCCCGGAGGTTTTGGCAGCCCGAGATTCAGTTTGGGCTCACCTTTTGGAGGTGGTCTCCCGGAGTGTGCGCAGCTAGTTAGATGCGCCTTTTTCGGATGAGGAGCTTTAGGAGGCCCTTCAAGCTCTTCCAACCCCGAGGAGGACGGGCTGTTTCCAACTTTCTTTAGGTGCTTCTGAGAGTGCATTCATACCCCCCTCCGCTTGGCTTTTCAAGAGATCTTCGACTCGGGTTCTCTCCCTTCGACCCTGAGTTGTGGCTGGACATGCCTAAACCCGGAAGGGGGGATTGCTCGGACCTGAGACAGTGGAGACCGATCACTCTCCTTGACATTGCGTAGAAGATCTTGGCCAAGGTCTTGAGCTTGCGGCTTTGCCCTCACCTAGTGGACATCATCCATGACACGCAGATAGGTTTTGTCCAGAGCATAGCATCCTCGACAACATCTTTACTTTCTAAGAGGCACTGGATTGGACCAGAGAGGAGTCTCAGCCTCTTGCAATTTTGCTTTTGGACTTTGAGAAGGCCTATGACAGAGTGGAGTGGTCTTTCTTGGAGGGCACCATACGGAGGCTTGGCTTTTCGGATCGCTCGATTGGGGGTGTCTCAGCCCTTTATGCAGGTAGTTCGAGCCAAACACGTATTGGTGGCTACACGGGGGAGGCCTTTTCGCTTTCTCACTCGGTTCGACAGGGATGCCCCCTTGCCCCTTTCTCAATCCTCTTTGTGGCCAAGCCCTAGGGTATTTTCTGAGGTCTCGGTCGGCAGAACTCACGGGGATGAGGCTCACGATTTGGCTGGAGGAGGAGCTTTTGGACTCGGAGTTTGCAAATGACACATCCCTTTTTGTAGAGGGCTCAACTCGGAGCTTGGATGCAGTTAGGGAAACCTTCGCAATGTATTGTCTAGCCTCAGGCTCCAGGATCAACTAGACCAAATCAGTCAGCTTTCTCGCAGCGACAGAGGCGGTACAGGAGATCCAAGATTGGGGCTCAGCACTAGGCTTCCAGTGGATTCCGAGGAGGCAGACAGTGAGATCTTGGCTGCCAGATTGGCATTGATATTTACTTCACGAATCTAGATTAGAGAAAAAAGGATGTGCGGCATAAATGACAAGTGGTAAGCTACGAGTAGATAACAGGTGGTGAGCTACACGTAGACGATAGGACAAACTGTGGACAATCTGATGCACAAAGATGCAGCATAGAGACTGTGTGAAGGAGGGTAGAACTACTCATGTAGTGACATGTGTCCAGCTCTAGGGTGTTCTAAACAGTAAGTTTTGAAAGATTGCGTCTCATTATTAAGCCAGTAAGGCAATCATTATGCTGGGAAAAGTTGCAATGAGAGTGCGACTCTGCTCGATATTCAAAATATCACCCACCTGTGCATCGCGTAGCGGCCCCGAAATTGCTCCTAAAATAGTTTCGCGATGGGCTATAGTTGGTCGTGCATTGACCCAAAAAGGTTGCTTCTCTGTCGTAGCAGCAATAACAAATCTCCCCGATCCTAGAGAGTCTTTGGCGCAAGCTTTTGTACTAGAGCTCGGCCAAACTCTCTCTTGCACGAAGGACCTTGGTGGCTAACCAAGTCCTCCTTGCTACCGCCTGGTACATAGCCTCGTGCTGGTGTTTCCACAAGGGATGCATGGGTCAGCTGAGGCGCTTGGTGCGCAATTTCCTCTGGGCACGATCGGATGGCACACGTAACACCCGAGCCCGAGTAGCTTGGCAAACAGTAAACCTGCCCCAAGCCCAGGGAGGATTGGGCATCATTGATCCGGAGATGCAAAGCAGAGTCTTGTTAGGCAAGTTGGTAGTGAGGGGCCTCACTCCACGTACGGAGCCCTTAAAGCTTCTTCTGCAACGTGGTCTCCTTCGGAACACCCCCCGCACGAGTGGTCAGTAGCAGCAATCACACAGATGGCTCTTCTCGGAAGCCCCCCTTACAGAGAAGGGCTCTCCCTTGATGCGGAGTCTCTTTACAGTTTAGCAGCGATTGGCAAGGGGTCTTATCCGGGCTAGTCCTCAGTTTTCTGAGGAGTTTGCACAACAGCCTTTGATCTGGCACGTGGTGGTATCAGGATGGTCGCATGTTGGGACAGAGGTTACACTTTGGTTGCGCACAGTGGGACAACGACCCAGCTTGATCTTTCAAGACATGGGCGAGACTTCTGACTGACGCAGAGGTACGATTAGAGACCCTCTCACATCTTCGAGATGCGAGCCCGAGGATGGTAGAGATTGAGCAGCTATCCTAGAGTCTTGGTGGGTGGGCCTTCAGAGCTTCACACCAGCACAATGGTTGGGCCAGCTCTCAGGGACAGAGATATCTCTTCGGATTCAGCTATGTCTCCTCCCTCCCATTCTAAGTCAAGCCTAGTTCTATAGTGTGGGTCCAGGTGGACTCTTGCAGTCTCTGACAGATGGTGATCCGGAGATGGATGGAGCCTTGGATCAGTTAGGGTGGCAGAGGGTCAGAGTAGTGGGCCGTCTGGGCAAGGAGTGGTCGATTGACCCCTCTCGCATCTCAGATCTGGATGCAG